>NC_136061.1:437430199-438763799 GCF_964261635.1 Lissotriton helveticus
CACGTCTAGCGCTTCTCTATTCTCCTCAGAAAGGAGTGAAGCAGAAATACCACTAAGATATGTTTGAGTTGCCGTGGGGTCACTTAGTTGGCCCTCATCATACAATGCAGCATAAAACTGTCTGAAAACCTCTGGGATTCCATCTGGGTATGTGAGTGTCCCCCCAGTGCCATCAGTAATCCTTTTGACTTCGCCTAGAGCCGCTTTCTGCCTTGCGCGAACTACTAAGGTATGGCCTACATGCTTACTTAATTCCTAGCACTGCTCCCTTCTTGCTAAGTAAGTGGCAGCCACTTTACTACATATATTCTCCTCTGCCCCAGCTTTTGCACTAGTGATTTTAATAAGTGCCTGATCCAGGGGTGCGCCTACTGCAGATAGCAAGGCCAGATCCTCCTCCGCATCTGTAAGCGCCTTTGCCAGTTCTATTGCTCTTGATCGCTCCTGCCTTTGTCTAAACAAGCTAAAGCTCAATGTCTCGCCCCGAATACCTTCCTTAAAAGCATCCCAAGAGACTCCTGAGGAAGTACTACCTCTATTAATTTCCGAATACCCTTTAATCCAATCTTTCATATGCCGAACATAATTTTCATCCTTTAATAATCCCCGCTCAAAAGTCCATATGCGTTCGTGCTTAACTGACCTTGTGGTATCTAAGGTCAAAACCAGAGGGTTGTGGTATAATTCAATCTGGGTTTTTGACAAAAAACAGTTGGAGACAAGGAAATAATCAAGTCTAACACAGATCTTGTGTGGGACAGAATAAAAGGTAATCCCAGAGTCACTAGGCTTCAGCTTCTCCCAGACATCCACTAACGAATTATTCCTTGCTAGGCTTAAAATTGCGCAACACCCTCTTTTCTTCCGGCCTTGATATCGCTCTGCAGGTTCCATACCCAAGCCTCCTACCCCTTTTATATTAAAGTCCCCGCAGAGAATTACATGTGAAGCCCATGAAGCTAATTCTAGGTCCAGAAATGCAAATACCTCTGGATCGTCCTCGGTTGATCCATATATTGAACCCAGAGTGACACAATCCCCGTTATTCATACATTCTACTAAATCCCATATACCCCACTGATCTTCAATCTTTTTCCTAATTACGACATCTTTCAATCTAAAACGTATGGCCACCCCTCTGGTTTTAGCCCCCTGCTTTGAGTGAGCTAGTAAATGAAACCCCAGTTGTTCCCATATGTGTCTACTGCAAGCATACTAAGTCTGCGCGCATTGCTCTTAAAACTGCTGATACTCGTTGCCTCTTAAGATGATCGTTTAGGCCGCTCACGTTCAGTGTAGCTATTCGTATACTCATTAAAACACATCAGGTGCCTGTCCCAGCCAAATATCCAACATGACAGCGCTCAAACTCCTCTTATTGTCTTCTAATTTCCTGAGATCCTTGTTCTCAACCATTTTATTTAGTATGCTCCAACATGTACGTTCCCTGTAGCCTCCCAAGTGCCAAACTGTGCTGTGCCCTGTGTCTACTCCCCCCACCCTCTGCCCCCCCCTCAGAGCACTCCCACCCCTCTTACAGGCAAATAGGTCAGTCCATATGCGTTCGTGCTTAACTGACCTTGTGATATCTAAGGTCAAAACTAGAGGGTTGTGGTATAATTCAATCTGGGTTTTTGACAAAAAAACAGTTGGACACAAGGAAATAATCAAGTCTAACACAGATCTTGTGTGGGGCAGAATAAAAGGTAATCCCAGAGTCACTAGGCTTCAGCTTCTCCCAGACATCCACTAACAAATTATTCCTAGCTAGGCTTAAAATTGCGCGACACCCTCTTTTCTTCCGGCCTTGATATCGCTCTGCAGGTTCCATACCCAAGCCTCCTACCCCTTTTATATTAAAGTCCCGCAGAGAATTACATGTGAAGCCCATGAAGCTAATTCTAGGTCCAGAAATGCAAATACCTCTGGATCGTCCTCGGTTGATCCATATATTGAACCCAGAGTGACACAATCCCCGTTATTCATACATTCTACTAAAACCCATCTACCCCACTGATCTTTAAGCTTTTTCCTAATTACTACATCTTTCAATCTAAAAAGTATGGCCACCCCTCTAGTTTTAGCCCCCTGCTTTGAGTGAGCTAGTAAATCAAACCCCAGTTGTTCCCATATGTGTCTCCGGCAAGCATACTAAGTCTGCGCGCATTGCTCTTAAAACTGCTGATACTCGTTGCCTATTAAGATGATCGTTTAGGCCGCACACGTTCAGTGTAGCTATTCGTATACTCATTAAAACACATCAGGTGCCTGTCCCAGCCAAATATCCAACAAGACAGCGCTCAAACTCCTCTTATTGTCTTCTAATTTCCCGAGATCCTTGTTTTCAACAATTTTATTTAGTATACTCCAACATGTAAGTTCCCTGTAGCCTCCCAAGTGCCAAACTGTGCTGTGCCCTGTGTCTACTCCCCCCACCCTCTGCCCCCCTCAGAGCACTCCCACCCCTCTTACAGGCAAATAGGTCAGTCATGACCTATGTGTGACAGCTATGAACCCTTAGCAAGTTGTGAACCCCCCTCCCTTTATGACCAATCTTTATATACTTGTGCTGTAGGTGTGCTCTCCCAGTCTAATACTAAATCTCCTCGGCAACCTCCTCAGAATCAACATGCGAGCCCCCCTGAGCCTTTATTTACTACGCAGAGCTAGCAACCCTTTTGTCCTTCTTTTCTCTCAATTCTGCCAGGTACGATTGGGCCTTGATTTCATAAAAGAACATCCTAACTTGCCCATTTACCAACACCTTAAGACGGGATGGAAACAACAAGAAAGCCTCACAGCCCAAGCCCTGGAAAGTGGGTATCAGCTGTCTTAACCCCCATCTCCTCTCCACAGTAGCATGGCAAAAGTCTGGAAGGGCGTAGAATGTCGTACCCTCAAAGGAACGCCTGGCCTCCGGTCTTGCTTTGTCCATAACCTACTGTCTGAGAAGGTAATTCCCCACATACACAAGAATTGCTCTGGGCCTATCAGACTAAGATGCCACATAGCCTTTCCTTTGAGTGAGGGGGAACCAATCTGCACGCTGCACCTCGTTCCCCCATTCCATGAAGTCATTTCAGGAAAGGCCCCCTTCAGCAAAGCAACAACGAATGCCCGGATGTCATGCCCCTCAGCCCCTTCCGCCATTCTTAGCAATCTGATATTGTTCCGCCTTTGACGATTCTCGAAGTCTTTGAGCTTCCACTGAATGTCCTCCACAGCCCTCTCTTGAGCTTCCTTGAATGCTTGCCATTTACTGACATCGTCCTCTAGTCTTCCCGTCCTTTCCTCCACTTGGGTAACTCTACCGGCAATGTCATCATACAGTTTATTCATTTTCCTAAGAGACCCCTGTATTTTTTTAGTTGTCTGTTTTGCCCTTCAACTCTCTGACGTAGCCTCCCCCTGTATTTGCTTCAGGGTAGTGTACAATAAGTCCATAGTGGGGGTCTCTGAAGGACTTGGTGAGTTAATCTGCTGCTGCTGTGGATTCGCAGCACCATCTTCCTGGTACAACTGAGACGTAGCAGAATAGTCCCAGTACAGTTTTTTAGCAACCTCTGCCTGTGACTGACTCACTGTCGACTTTGGTTTAGACCTGTTTTTGACTTTTTGGAGTTTAGCCCTCTGGATGGCTGATGCCCTCTGAAGTGAGGCGCTTTCTGCATCTGAGGTCTCCAAGTCTGAACCCCCTGTGAGAAACTATCCTCACTAAATACTGATGACCCTGAGTCATCATTGCGGGAAAAGAAGCAATCGTCATTAGGTGAACCAGGAACTGAGCTAGCAGATTTCTTAACGCGAACGGGCTGTTTCTCAACGAGTGCGGTCGCGAGCATAAGCGACCACTCATAATGAGAAACTTGACCCCTCCATGTTGAGAAATCTCGCCGGAAGGTTGATTTTCCACGCTCGCGCTCACCAACTTGATGTTGGCGCTCGCAAACGAGGAAAAATCTCGCCGGGAGGTTGATTTTCCTTGCTTGCGGTCGCCAACTTAACTTTGATGAACGCAAGGGAGGTAAAAAACTCCGCTCTGCGGGGTAGATTTTTTAGGAACACCGCGATCTCCGCGTAACGCGGAGAGCGGAAAACTCTGCAAAATCCACAAACAGAACAGAGTTCACTGCCCAGGGTTACTGCCTATGCATCCATTTGCACAACTGAGCACTCATTGGCAGCCACATTCAAATGGTTTTTTAACTACTTTTTCTATAATAAATGATGGTAAAATAATGTTTTAAGATGGGCACTGATTACAGAATCTATTTCTAAGGTGTAAGTACACAGTGTGTACAGAAAAAGTGGTATCACTCCTCACACAGTAGGCTGACCCATTGCCCCATGTTGTATGCTGTGGTGGGCGGGAGCAATTTCTGATTGACAATTTACCATAGCAGTAAATGGAGCCTGCAGGCCAAAAGTGTCTTATGTGTATGTTTATTATATAGTATTATTTTTAAAAGCAAAAGGCTACGCCCAATGACTCCAAATGAGTACTCTAGGTCTGTAAACACAATACTGCAGAAAAGCCACCAAAACTGGATAGAATACTCCATGAGGTCTCTAGACCTTAGCACAATTCTCCAGATAAGACCTCTACTCCTAGACTCAAGATAAACAATCCAGAACTGGACACAATACTCCAAGATGAGACCTCCAGACCTAGACACAATAATACAGGTAAAGCCAACAGCACTGGATAGAATACACCATATGAGGTCTCTTGACTTTGGCACAACACTCCAGATAATCCCCCAGACCGGGACACAATACTCCAGATGAAATCTACAAACCAGCGATGTATTAAAGGGCCATGGGTCCTAATGCATGCAATCCAAATGGGCCTTCCTGGACCTTACTTGTGAATGAAAAACAGGCATATGATAATTCCCAGTCAGGTAAGACCAATGTAAGTATGTTTTTTAGCTCCTTCTGTAGCGGTTTGAGACCTATGCCCACTTCCCTAGCAAGCCCTCTTCTATAGTTATGGGGCACCGATTCTTTCCTTCAAGATGCCTACCCATGCATCGGGAGTGGTCAGCCATCTTGCATTGGTGCCCTGAGCTTGGAAGGGCGCGAGTGTCGCATGTTGCTATCACCTTCTGGTAATCCTTTGTGCAGATCTAATGTTGAGAAATATGGGCAAACTTTATGCAAGATTGTTTGCCTTGTGAAATTGATTGACATTTTGCATCTACATTTTGGCTATTTAAGACGTGTGATTTTGTCACATAAGTCACAGTGTTAGGAGTAAATTGAACTCTCTATGCTGGTTCATGCCATGCGGCCATTACCATTCACTACCCTTCCTTTAGTAACCTCATGCCTGTCCTTGCCTATGTAGAATCCCCTTCCTAAGTGTTCAGTCTGTGCACCCAATGAAAAGCGGAGACGTTAAGGAGCCTTTTGGTGATACCGTCCTTCTATTTATTTTAGTTCATAGAGCCAAGGCGCTTAGGTGAATGCACATGTAATAAATACCAATAGTAATATAATAATAATAATAGTTACAATCGGTTGAAGCTTGGCCATGTATGGGCCAGAGAGGGCCTTGAGCCAGAACCCCATCTCTAGTCACCCTTCACCATTCTTTCAACCATGCCCATGTCGCTGTTCCTCACTACTGCACCAAATACATTCTTTCTGAAAAACACTCTCTCAGTTCTTTAATATTACCCACATCAAAGGGTTTTGCTGTCATCATTCCTAGGTTGCATTACGGGTTTGTCTGTGAGGCCAGGGGTTCTATGTTTGAATGTAGGGCTTCACTTGCCTGAGCAATGACAGTTACTGGTGGACGGTTGCCAGAAGAAGATGGTCCTCCGGTGTGGTCTCTGTTCAATTGAATAAATATATGCTCACAGTATTTAAGGCTTGAGCATACTTACTAAAGTTTCTATAATAAAGAACAAAAACCCGTCTGTTAGACCTGGCACCATTGGCGTGGGTCTCCCTTCCATTTTGTTGCTGTTGCCTCATGTGTTTTCGCTGGTGTTAGCTGCTCAGAGCACTGGGCCACTGCCAACCAGTGCCACAGTGCAAGTGCTCCCTGTGTAAAATGTATACATTGATTGGATTCCATGATTGGCTTATTTGGTTTACTGTCAGACCCTAGTAAAGTGCACCAGGAGTGCCCAGGGCTTGTAACTCCAAATGCTGCTAGTGGGCTTGCAGCACTGGTTGTGCCACCCACAGATGCGGCAGGTAAAATGTGTCTAAGGTCTGCCGTTGCAGAACCTGCGTGCAGTCTGGTACTGTCATGTTGACTGGGAAAGTGCACCTACTTGCCAGTCCCCAAACCTTCCCTTAACTTCATATTGGTCACCCCTATTGTAGGCCCAAGGGCAGGGTGCATTGTAAGTATAAGGTAGGACAAGCCCTGATGTTTGTGGCATGTCCTAATAGTGAATTACAGCCAATTTCGTTTTTCACTATTATAAGGCTACCTGTCCTCATAGGCCAGAATGGGGTGTTGGAATTGTTACATTCTATGATCCCAACAGACTCAGGGAACACGGTAGAAATTCAAGTTTAGTATGCCTGAACTCAGAATAATAAAATACATTTTTTAGTAAAGTTTATTTTAATATTCTGTGTTTGCAAATACCACTTTTAGAAATTTGGTATTTGCTTGCCTAACCTTTTCAGCCCGCCTCTGCTAGGATGTGTATCTGCTGTCTGTTTTCTGTGAGTGACAGGGCTGGGGAATTCCAGGAGGCAGGCTGGGGCAGCCAGGTGGTGAATAGAAAGATTACAGCCAGATGGGTGGAAGGAGTGCACCTAGACTCTGAATAGGCCTGTGCTCTGCCACCACAATACTGGCTCCACCTCCTGTGGAGCGTCTGATGTCTATGCCCTGTACACTGAAAAGACAAGCCAGAGTCCTGTAAACAAAGTGCTCCAAAACTGGGCTGAACTGGGCAAAGGCCCCCTGACCTGAAAGAACAAAAGATTTGTGGTATAATATTGGAGCCCTGCTCTTAAGAAATTAGATCCTGCTGAACCAAGAAGAACCTCTGCCGACGAGAAGGAACTGGGAAAGCTGCAAGGAGGAGTACTGTCCCTGACCTGGGGGATTGGCCTGCAGTGGTTGCCTTGATGCGAGAGGAGAGGAAAAGACTTTATTTAACTTGTGCTTCTAAAGATCTCCAAGGACTTGTGGGTGAGCTTGCCCCCTGAACGGAGTTCCAGGACTATTGGACTCCTCCTGCCTTTACAAGAGCTGCTGGACATTGCCAGATTTCCCCTGCCGCTGGAGGTGCGATTTCAGTGCGCCTCGCAAACCCTAAAACCGCTGTGAAGCCGTGCCCGTGGCCGCCCGCACCGTGTGCCTCCGCTCTATCTATGAGCCGTAGCTCGCACCGTCCGAAGAAGGGCCGCCTGCACAGCGCTTCACCCTCCCTCTGTGAGCCGCACCACTCGCCGTATCCCAGCCGCTGATGTCTGACCTCCGAAGGGCACCGCCGGGCGGAGTACGACTCGCATACTGGCAGCGTGCAGTCCGCCCCGCACCACGCTATCTAGAAGTTAACCAGGTAGCCCCGCTCTTGGAAGTACGGCCCGAACGCTCACAGCATACCAGCCGCCTTACATCGCGCTGCTGGGATTCAACTGGTATCCCCGTTCTTAAAGGTACGGCTCGAACGCCGCCGTGTTCAGTGAATGCTTCAACGCCGAGACCGTCCGCCTCGATCCCCGTGGCCCCCGCTCAACGCCTGGCCTAAAACGTCTGCCCCGAGCTGGGTCCACATCGAAGAGGGGCCGACCACGCTCCTTACCCACCTTCACTTCCTACAACGCATCGTCCGAGCCAGACTTGATCCAAGGTAACTGTACGAATCGCACTGTGACTGTGTGCGCACCGGACCAGAGAGTCCGCTGCGTTTATTTTAACTCTTGCAAAGTAAATCATCCCCGAGAGAGCCGCACAGACAGCTCAAAGCGCATGGAACTTAAATCTATGCTTTTTAAACACAAACTGAATTGCTAATAGTATTGTGGCCCATTTGTAACGTTATTTGGTCTTGTGCTAAGCCTTACATAAAGATACTTATTTTTATACAAATCCTGGTGTGGTGTCCATGTGTGGTGTTGTCACTGAGTTACTGTATGTGTTCACAAATGCTTAACCTATAACGCTCTGAGATAAGTCTTGTCTGCTCGCGCCACACTACCTTGAGGGTGAGCAGGGGTTATTTTAGAGGGTAATCCCCTTGTCCTGACTAGAGGAGAGGGTCCCTGCTTGTCACAAGTCTTTACCTGTGCCAACCAGAGACCCCCAAATCTAACACCGTCGATATCAGATAAGCCCCAACCTTCCCGCAATTCCCAAGAGCCTGAAAATTCATCTTTTTATATAACATTAATGCTGGAGGGCAGGATTTTCATACAAGATTTGGTAGCTTAACCCTAAAATATCCACAAAACGAATACTATTACTATGTGACACTATTTAAAAAAAAGATTTTTGTGGACAAACGTTTGTTAATTTGCCAAAACCTGAGAAGAAATACATTTGTTACCAACATTTTACATGACCGACCTCTTGACTATTCAATGATACTTGTCAATCTATTTTGATCTATCATAAAATTCTCAATAGAATATAAACTTAAATTTTTTTCTTTCACCACTTTACCAACATTGGACCAATTTAGTTTTTTGACCCTAACTGCATTTCCACGGACCTTATTAATAATCAATGGATCAGGACATTTCATTGCCCCTTTCTTTTTATGAACAGGAACTTTGATTCGTATTTTATTACCTACTTTCAGTGAGTATGGAAAAACTCTTTTTCTAAGAGTAAAATATTTCTTTTGATTGCTTTGGACTTCTTGAAAAAGTTTTTTCATCAAGTTGTCAACATCTTTCAATACATCGTGCTTTACCCAGTTTGATATCCACCCTGGGCAGAATTTGGAGGATGGTTTCCTACCTCTCAACAATTCAAAAGGTGAAACCCTTGTGGATAAATGAGAGGTTGTGCGATAGCACCATAACATAAAGAATTCAGCATTTTATACAATACATTTACTGGCAATGGCCCATTGAACACAATTACACAATACCTGGTTCATGTGCTCAACTAAATCATTTGTTTGTGGGTGATATAGGGAGCTTCTGAGACGTTTGATGCCTCCTTGCTGCAGAAATCCTTCAAACTCTTCACTGACAAATCGTACCCCATAGTCACATACCAGAAATGATGGGAACCCCTCCCGTTAAAACACATCCTTCAAGAAGTCAATGATATTTTTTTACACTGGATCCCCAATGAAACAAACCTAAGGCCATTTTTCGGAGTAGTTTATTAAGACAACTGCAGATCTAGAAGCAGATGGTAAAGTATTGAAAGGAACAATAACAACAAACCTCTTTCTATGAATTAATTAATACATTGGTAGTACATGCTACATTAGAAACAACATAATTGTCCCACAAGCCAATATTTTTTTCTTTTGTTTTATTTTATCAAAAAAACTATTTTTTAGATTATTTTGTATATAGATTCATTTGTATACAGTATTGATAAGACCCACAAGATCAATTCCTACTTCGTCCCATGGTTTGGAGGGCAATTCAATAGGTTGCAAAGGTGGATTTCTAGTTTTAAAAACTTTCTCGCAACTTTTACACAACACACAATAACCTACATGCTCATCAATATGCTGGTTCATACTGGGCCACCAAAATGTTTCACGCACCCTATGTTTAGTAGGAGTTCTGCCTAAATGGACCTCATGTGCACCACACATAATTCTCTGTTTCAAGCTGCCTGGGGGTACAAACTTTTCACCTCGCATCAGAATATCGTCTTCAACTGACAGTTCATTAGACACTTTCACAAATGTTTGAAATTGATAAGGTACATTTTTCTCTTTAGGTCACCCTTTCCTTACACGACTTGTACCAAAGACACATTTTTGTACAGTTCTTCCCTCCATTCAATTTCACTAATAGCACACATATTTTCACTAATTTCACTAATAGCAATTGATAAGATACAATTGATCAGGAACATTTTTCTCTTTAGGTCACCCTTTCCTTACCTGACTTGTACCAAAGACACATTTTTGTACAGTTCTTCCCTCCATTCAATTTCACTAATAGCACACATATATTCTAAGTCAATTTTCTAAGTCAATAACTGCTATAAATTATTTTTCCTTCTTGTCTTCCTGAATGTTTACTGCATCCACTTCTTAAACTGGAAATCTAGATACATAATCTGCCCTGATATTTTTTATTTCCAGGGAGATATAAAACGTCAAAGTCCTATTGTAGCAACTTAGTGGACAGCTTGGAAATACATGAAGTGTGGTCTTAAATCCTGTCTCCTGACAAAATGTGTAAACTAGAGGGCCATGATCAGTAAGCAAGGTAAACTGGTTACCTCATACGAATGGGTGTCATTTTCTAATGGCCCACCAGCAAGCTAAGAACACTTTTTCAATAGCTGAAAATGTTTTCTCAGGGAGGCGAGGCTTGCAGCAAGGAAGATGGCTGCTCACTGAACAACCTCAGTGACGCTCAGGGCTAATCCCCTGTCATCCGACTTAATAGCCTGTGGTGGTGGCCTGACCCAGAGAGGAAAGTGCTGTGGAGCCTCTGGTGGCAGCGTGGAGGGGCTCAAGAGCCCAAGACGGATACTTTGGTGCCGTCCCAAGGCTGCCTGGGCAGCTCAGCAAAGATGACGAATGCGGCCCTTCCGATCCGTGGGCTCATTGCTTGGTGAGCGGCCCAGCCCCTTGCGCTTAGCCTGGAACTGTGGGTACCCAGGAGAGGTTGTTGTGGATGCAGATTGCTTCCCAGCAGGTTAGCAGACCCGAGACGTTGTGGTCGGAAACTGCTCAACCTAGCCTGACAGACCAAGTGGATCCTAGGCGGGTCCTGTAGCCTTGATCGAGGTGAGCCAATAGGGAGGAACTCACCACTGAGAGAACTTTAGAGGATCCTTCCTTATACGGTGACTGAAGCAGTAGCCTACAGGCCCTGGTCGAGGATCAACAGTGCTCGGAGAGGGCAGTGAGCGGGCGGCGGACCTGAGCCTGTGCCATGCGTGAACAGAGGAAGGTGACTCCGATGCGGTGGACGGAGTGACCCTGGTGAGGGAAACTATCGTCCACCTGCCAGAAGTGACGGATTGAGAGACGGGGATACCTGGGGTGCAGTTCTTGAGTGATTGAAGATGAGCGGTGGGGCATGACGTGTACTGCTGCATAGCTTCCCCCTTGTGGGGGTTGGGGAAGGCCTCACACTCCGGTGGCTGCAGGCACCAGATTACTTAGGGGGTACCTGAGCCACCCCTGAAGAACCTCCAGGCAAGTGGGATTGGAACTTGGGAAAACTGTGCGGATTGACTCTATGCCTAATGAATAAAGAGAGAACCTGATAAATCTTGTGTGAGAGATAGCGGAGAGAGGTTCTAAGCCCCCCTGAGCCCGGAACTGAGAATAGCGCAGCTGAGGAAATAGCCCCGGCAATGACAAATAGTCTGGACAAATACTCAAGGAAGTTGTCCGTGTTCGGAGTGCTAACCCAGGGGGAGGGGGAGCAGTGTGGCCTCTGGAGGGCAACCACAGCAAGAAGGGGAACCCTCCGTGCGCACTATACTGGTTGCTCTAAAGGAGCAGTGGTGCTCCATCACGACTCCAGAACACAAAACAGACGCTTTAGCTGTGGATGACAATCTGCTCTGTACTGACTTCCACAAAATCTCTGACAAGGTGGCTGTGGAGGAAACACAAATACATTGTTTGCCCTCTACAACAAAGCGCCTGGGAGAACAAGTATAGAACTTGACTAAGCAATGCACAGTAATGGCTGCCAGGCCGGCGGACCAGGAAGGTCGAGCAAGGCGAAACAATATACGAGTGGTAGGCATCCCGGAGGGTTCTGAGGGCTCCAGTGCTGATTTATTTCTTGAAGACCAGATCCTTAATAAATTGAAGCCAAAGCGTCCCTCAATATTTTTTTCGGTGGAAAGAGTACACCAGGCGTTGGGCATGCCTCCAAAACTAGGTGCTGCTCAGTGCATGATAATCGCTTGCATACTGAACTTCAGGGATCCTGATACGATATTGCAGGTAGCGAGGTCACAAGGAGATCTATATCTAGACAACGTGGTGATCTGCTTTTTTCTGGACTTTACCATACAGGTCCAGTGCCAGAGGAAGAGTTCCGGCATAGTGAAGAAAGCACTATGGACCACGGAACTGAAATACATGATGCTGTTCCCCTCCAAACTGAAAGTCATCACCGAAGGGAAAACATGGCACTTTGTCACCCCTGAGGAGGCATGGGACTGAGTGGATGGCTGCAGAGTGGCAGAAATGGGGGCAAATGGTGACATGAAAAAGGATCGGCCCAGGGACTCCGGCAAGAAAAGGACAGCCCCCTGTATGGTCGGCAGGACCTGCCCCCACCCCTCGCGGAGCCTGGGAGCACCGCTGAGGGCATATTATTATGGAAAGAATAGCATATGCTGTAAATCGGAGTGTACTGTTCGAGATGGGTTAAAGGTGGGTGGGTGTGGGAGGAGGCTAAATGGGATGAACGACCACCAAAATTGTTGGGACTGCAAATTTTTACGTGCTCCGGGTTGGGGACTGCACATTTAAACCATGGTTTATGGGGGATGTTTCAAACAACATTACTGACTATCCGTGTGGCTGGTGACCAGGCGGATGGAGCTCAACCCCACTATAGGATGTTCTGTTTGGGGTGACAAGCGCTCTGCAAGTTCGGGATGTGGGGAGTTTGATGTCCACAAACCTGAGTAGCCGGCGGGCGGAGTTATGGGTTAGTTTATGTTTCATAAAGGCTTTGCAGTACTATACTTTTTACTCTTGTAATGGTGAATCTTGGGGGGGCCTTGGCACACAGGATGCTCTCCGGGTATCATGGGAGGGAGAGGCCATTCGCCAGAGGTTGAGGGGGTACTCCATAGAGGATGTCATTGAACGGTCCGCATATTGCTTCCTGCAAACTGATAATGTGGTCCTGGAATGTTAGCAGGCTGCGGAGTGGCATCAAACAAACGCTAGTTTTACAACATTTACATGTGGTGCTGTTGCAGGAGACTCATCTCTGGAGCCATTACTACAAAGCTTTAGATAGAATGGGAAATGTATTGAAGGCCCATGCAGAGTATACCTCGGGTTCCAGTGGGGTGGGGATCCTGGTAAATAAATTGCTACCTTTCATTCCTCAGGGGTAGTGGCATGATGATTACTGTCGATTTGTGGTCCTGAGTGGGATGTGGGAGGGGACTGCGATAAATCTATGTTCGGTCTATGTGCCCCTGCGGCACTTGGGGATGACTTTATCGGATTTCGGGGGCCTACTGTGGAACCTCCCTCCTGGGATACTGTTGATAGCTGGCGATATGAACGCAGTTTTAGATACGGGCATAGATTGATCAGGTGGCACAGCGGGGGAGGTGGGTTGGCACCTGGCTCAATTTTTTTCTGCAATGGGATTGGCAGATTTATGGAGGGAATACAACCCGGAATTCTGCCAATACACTTATTCGTCAGCACCACATGGTAGCTTTTTTCAGAAAAGACTATTTGCTAATGCTCCAAACACAGGTGCTGCTTTTTTTGCAGCAAAGCACCTGGCAAGAGGAAAATCGAACCACTCCCCGGTGGAAGTCTGCTTGTCGGGCTCATCGGTGGGAGACCAGATGCCGCCCAGACTTGATGTTTGATACCTGAAAGACAGGGAGATAAGGGAAGAAGTATGAACCTGCACTGAGTTGTATTTCAAAGAAAATCTGGAGTCCATTGACTCGACGGTGACCCTATGGGAGGCTTTTAAACCTGTTATTGGGGGAGGCAGGCAATAATAGGGGGCAAGAAGGACACTCTGCTGCAGTGTTCAGTGATTGAAAGGGACATATTGGAACTTGGAAGGGTTGCATAGGAAGGGGGGGAATAGAACAAACACAGACTACGACAGCTCCAACAGGACCTTCGGATCCTTGTGGAGAATCCCTCAAGAAAGCATTCATTAGCTACACAACGTCAATTATACAACGTTGGGGACAAGGAATTAGCTTGGCTGAAAAGGTGTGACAAACACAGGTTTGGGGTGTTGGAGATCTGAGGCGAAAAAGGAGACACACACACACCACCAAGGCAGTGATAGTGGAATGCTTCACCACCAACTATGAGATGTTACACACCTCTCGAACATCCATGACCGTTGCAGACTGCAGGGACTTTCTCCGAGACATGGCTCTCCAGGTGCTGTCGGAGGGGTACTGCGAGGCCTTGGAGCCAGACGTGACCAAGGAAGGGAGAACTCTGACTGAGCTTCAGTAGGGCGAGGCAAACGGTCCAAATGGCCTCCCATTCAAATTGTATAAGGGTTTAGGAGGAGTGGTGGTTGGGCTAATACAAGCAATGATCCAGGAAGCTAACTCCTTGGGGTGCCTCCCCATTGACCAAAGAACGGCTACAATAGTGGTCATACCAAACGAGGGTAAGTCCCTGACTGACTGTGGGCCGTACAGACTGATATTGTTGCTGAATGTAGAGGCCAAGGTATTGGCTAAAGCCCTGGCTACCAGACTGTAGGGGATAACACTGGTGTTGGTATCGCTATCATCTTTAACAAAGAGCTAAAATGCAGTTTCAAACCGGTCGATATTCCAGACTGTGAAGCTGGCCTGTTCAAACTAACTATAAACCCTAACTTCACGCTATCAGGTCTACTGATGTATAGACCCCCCGGGAACTCCACTGTTTAGGCTTCCACACTAGTAAATTACATAACCCCTCTCATTCTAGCTTCTAAAAATGTTTAATTACTTGGAGATTTAAACCTACATTTAGACGACACAGCTAATTCTACATGTACCAATTTCCTGGAATACCTGACAACGTTAAATATGAGATTAATAAACTCCGGACGTACTCACAAGGCGGGGCATTTACTAGACCCGATTATTACCAATCTCACCGTACTAATATGGCAGGATACCATCCCCATTTGCTGGTCAGATCACTCCCTAATTAATTTTAGCCTGAGACTACCAGCTACTACTCCCATGCAGTCAGTCTTTCCCGCTACACCTATGAAAAATTGGAAAAACCTTAACATTGTTCAACTTAATCAAGCTCTTAGCATAAACCCACCTAAACCGGGCCATAACATGGAAAGTATTGCTAATGCAACACAACAATGGCTCAGTAACGCTGCTGACTCTTGCCTACCTTCCTCTCACACTAGAGGAAATAGTCACCGCCCCCCAGCCCCATGGTTCAATGACCAACTAAAAATGGAGAAAACCAAATGTAAGGCATTAGAGAGACAGTGGAGGAAGGATTACGCGCCTGACAAAAGAGTGGGCTATCAAAATGCAAGAAATAAATACCACGCAGCTTGCACTAAAGCCTGTGCACTGTATGTAAACACTACTATTATGAAGGCAACTAACAGGTCAAAAATATTGTTCAACACTGTTAAGGAACTAGCAGGTGCACAAACCACAGCAACTGCCCGTCCATTAACTAAACAACAGTGTCAAGATCTCGCTACATTCTTCTCCGAGAAAATTGAAAAAGTAATCATTGACATCAGCAGCAATAATATTCACACCACCTCACAAGATCATGAGGACTTTGTCCCCACAGTAAAAAACACCTTGGATCACTGGCCTCCTATTACTATTGACACACTTAGATCCATCTTCAAAACAATTAAGTCTGGTTCCCCTTGCGACCCTATCCCTATTAAAATACTGAAACAACTGGATGCCACATCTTTGGAAATCATTGTTAACACGCTGAATTTCTCTTTTCAATTCTCTACAGTCCCCGCACTCTGGAAACACGCGATGGTCAGTCCTTTACTGAAGAAACCTACTGCAAACCCAGAGTTGCTATCTAACTATAGGCCCATATCTCTTCTCCCTGCTTTTTCCAAATTGTTGGAACGACATGTCCATTCTTCCCTTACTCTTTTCACTGAAGAAAACGCCCTTCTCCACCCGTCACAGTCTGGTTTTCGAGCAGGATTCTCCACAGAGACGGCTCTGCTAGGAGTTACCGAGAATATTCGGAAACTCCTTGACGATGGTCATACGGTCGCACTCATTCTCTTAGACCTGAGTGCGGCCTTTGACACCATATTGCATGCAGGCCTGCTAACCACGCTAGAAAAAAATGGTATCTGTGGTGCGGCCCTGGAGTGGATTAGGTCCTTTCTGACCCACCGAACCTTCCAGATTACATCTTCCTCAGCGCATTCTGGAGTGTTCAGTGCCCCACACGGAGTGCCCCAGGGCTCTATTCTAAGCCCGCTATTTTTTAATCTCTACCATAGACCTTTGGCCGATCTAGCGGACCACGCAGGTCTCACCCTCATGACCTATGCAGACGATTCACAGATAATTTTTTCCCTGTCAGAATCTAGTCCACTAGCACCGTCACTTCTCAAACAGGGTCTTCATAATATCTTCAGCTGGATGACCACAAACCAGTTGAAGCTAAACAGAGACAAAAGTGAGCTCCTCCTGCTGGGTAAACAACGGGACCTATGGAATTCGGCCATTGGCCTTCCCAGATGGGAAATCTCCCATCACCAGCCACTCAGGTACGCAACTTAGGGGTTATCTTGGACAGCTCTCTTTCTATGAAACAACAGGCCAACAAAGTTGCTGGCCTCTGCTTTATAATTATAAAGTGGCTTAAGAAAATTCTGTGGATGCTGCCCACCTCCACCCAAAAAACAGTGGTCAATGCCCTCATTACATCTAGGCTTGACTACGGAAACATCCTGTACCTTGGCTCAAACAAAGCGGTAGTACGGCGGCTGCAACTTGTCCAGAACTCCGCCGCTAGGCTGCTATGCAGAATCCCTAATACCACCAGTGTGTCAAAATGTCTTCATGACTTCACTGGCTCAGAGTAGAGAACCGGATTAGATTTAAGGCCCTCAATTACATGTTTAAAATAAAGGCAGGTATGGCACCTAAATACCTGCAAGCTTTAGCCCATCCCTACACTCCGAAAACGCAGTTTACGGTCACAATCAGCAGCAAATTTCTGTGTGCCTAGGTATAAACTTGCAAGAATGGGAGGAAAATCCTTTGCCCAGCTAGGTCCCAAGCTTTGGAACGCTCTCCCTCCATTCATTCGCAAAGAAGAAAACTATGCCAGGTTTAGGAAAAACATCAAAACCTGGCTGTTCGAACAATAACGTGAACGATCCTGCGTACTTTCCCACCTTTTTCTTCTGTGCTGTGTCATGGCGCCAGGAAACCCTTTTTGGGTAGCTGTGCGCCTTATAAGTGCAAAAAATAAATAAAATAAATAAATCCTGCCCTCACTTGTCCACCCTGATTAATTGGGGTTTGTACCCAACAAAAGCCCTTTGATCAATCTGAGGTGCCTATACGGGATGCTAAATCTGATCGGGTCTGAAAAGGGAGGCGCAGTTAGTGGCAATGGCATTGGATGCAAGATTTGCATTCGACTCGGTGGAGTGGAATTACAGGTGCTAGAGAAACTAATTTTTGGCCCTACATTTAGGGCGTGGTTTGGATTACTCTAGTAGGGCCCTACCGCCAGAGTCAGGGTTAATGGCACGGTTTCACGGAGCTTTGAACTACGGAGAGGCACTCAACAGGGATGGCCGTTGTCCCCCATGATGTTTGCAATGGCACTTAAACCCCTGGCGACATGGATTCAAAGGGACCCACTGATCTGGGGTATAGAGCCACCAGGGGGATGGGAGGAATGGACCTCCCTTTACACATATGATGTTCTCTTGTACACTACACATCCTCAATCTTCCATTGTCTGGGTTATGCAGGTGTTTCCTATTTTGGTGATCATTCTGGGTACATGATCAATTGGACCAAGTCCCTCTGTCTGTGGAGGCTCCCCGCCTGCCTCAGACTGTCTAGCCGTGGTGTGCCGGGAAGGGTTCCAGTATTTAGGGATTTGTACAAAGCGGGACCCACTGGAGTTCCTTAGGAAGAACATTTAGACACAGTTGAAACGGCTTAGAGAAGACGTGACCCATTGGGGAACCCTGCCACTGACTTTAGTGGGTAGAGCGAGCCTTTTTAAGATATGAGTCTGCCAAGACTGCTCTATATCATGCAGAATATGCCTTACCGGATACCACCAGCTGTAGGTAGGGGCATTGATCTGGTGGTCTGTATATTGTTGTGGAAAGGAAGAGCCCCCAGGATAGCATTGGCCAAACTATAGCGAGGGGTATACAGGGCCACACTGGGCACCAAAACTAGCCTGGTAAACTGCTTGGCTGGCCCCCTGGGGAGAAGGAAGGTGTGGCCGAGCTATTTGCTAGGGCCGGTTTCGGCCGATTTTGTTACAGGGGGCCGATATTGCTGGCCCTCTGTAACAAAAATGGACCCCAAAGGGGCAAAACTGGCCCAAACCCTGGCAGCCCACTGGGGAAACGCCCGGTGCCCGCTATGGCCAGACTGTCCCTGGGGGTATACGATGGAGGATGGGCGGTCCCTGACGTTTAAAAATATTATTGGGCCTCCCAACTTCTGGTCGTGAATGATTGGGTGTTAGCCGACTAACAAGACCTGGCTTACAGGGTGGACATGGAATTCAGGGGTCGGGTTGGTGTGGGGGGCTCCTGTACGGTCAAGCGGTAGATGGCCACCAGCCATGCATACACAAGTAGTAGTCAATGTATGGAAGGAAGCTGTCCGGTTCTTAGGTTGGAAGGGGAGACTCACTGGTCAGACACCACTCTGGTGCAGTGCACTGCCGCCGGAAATAGGGGTACTGATAGGGTTCCGGAGGTGGAAGCTCATAGGTATAGAACATCTGAGGGATATTTGAAGGAACCAGATCTACATACCATTTGCTGACCTCCAAAGGGAATTCTATCTGGTGGAAGCTCAGCGATTTAGGAACCTATAGCTAGGGCATGGTCTGCGATGCGGTCTGATGGAAGGGGACCAACTGTCTGAGTCCTCACTGCTGGAGGACCGTATATTGACCGAATGTCCTTGATTTATAGGAAAATAATAAATAATTCCCCAGATCTACTAGGCCCCCTAAGATCAGCATGAGAGGAAGTTCCGGGGGTTTTTGACAATGATGACTGGACAGAGGCCCTTCAGTGACCTCATGTGGTGGCTATCAGGGTGCGTTTCTGGCTAGCCCAATTACAAATATTCCACAGGGTGTATTATGCACAAACAGAACAGGAAAAGTGGAGTCCTTGCTGTGCAAGAGGTGCTGCGGGAGTGAGGGATCCTTTATTCATACTCTTTGGGACTGCCCTTTGAAACGGATACTGGGCAAGGGCGATAGCGACAATGAGCAGGGTAATAGCGTCGAAAGTCCCACTAGATGCGAAATGGCTACTTCTGGGAATAAAAGGAGAGCAGGATTGGTCTGGGTACACCGAAACGTGACTGCAACTGGAAGTGGGAGAGGCTAAGTGCAATATAGCAAGGGAGTGGGGCTCCACAGCAACGCCCGTGGACACTGACTGGGAGATGGGCTCAGACTTTTGTGAAAGGGAGGAACGTGAGGTCTATAAAGCAAGAGGGTGACCCTAAAAAATGGGAAAAGGTGTGAGGGGTTTGTAGAATGCACAGAGGAGAAAGGGGATTGGAGAACTGTGGGAGGGATTACAGGCTGGGAGTAGGAAGAGGCACAGCAAAAGCACTGTTGTGTTTGACCGTGATCTAAGATCATACACAGAGTAGAGGAGCCGTGTGCTCTGTTGGAGCCTAGTGTATAAGCATTGCTACTAAAAAAAATTATTTTCATGTGATGGTCGAAGCCTGAGTATTGGTTTAATAAAACGATTTATTAAAAAAAGGAACATTTTATCTCAGACCCTCTGAACATTCTGTAACTATATCTCAATGTGTTTTCCACTCTATCCTTCACTTGTGTGAGAACAGCTCTTAATCCGAAACTGGTTACATCAATAGTGATCGTATATTGCACTTTTGGATCAAAAGGCTTCAATTTCCTTGACCTGACCAACTGAGACTGGAGCCAGTCAAAAGCATCTTGACACTTTTTGTCCCATACAAAGGTAGTGTTTTTCTTTAGCATGTTGGCCAATATTTTATTTTTGATGCAGAATCAGGTATGAATTGGGAATAAAACTCACAAAGACCAATGAAAGACTTGATTCTTGTTTTGTCACTAGGTGGCAAGGCATCAATGAAGGTTTTGACTAGCCCAGGCCTTGGTTCCACCCACTGCTTTGACACTGCATGACCTAAATATTCTATCTTATCTCTCAGAAACAGACACTTTTCACATCTCAATGCCGCTCCTCTGTTTGGCATTCCTTCTGGCCGGATGAGTCTCCTAAGCCTTCTCTTTCGGGCCTCCCAGTGAAAAATCTTGGGATTTGGTTTGATAAAAAGCTTAGCTTCAGCAACCAAATCAACAAACGGACACGTACCTGTTTCGACCTCCTGAAGCTCCTTACTTTTTTTTTTACCTCTTCTACCCTTAGCAGTGAAAGAAACAGTCACCATAGCTTTTGTCACCTCTCCCATAGATTATGCAAATGCTCTGTATGTAGGCCTGCCTGGCTATCTAATGGATAGATTCCAGGTGGTCCACAATGCAGCTGCTCGTTTGCTTCTTGACCTCCGCAAACTTACCAGTTATTAGTGTCACCTGCGCGATCTGCACTGGTTGCCGGTGAAGGCCAGGGTCATCTTTAAGGCTCTGGTAACTACTCATGCTGCGCTTTATGAGTATGGCCCGTCTATCTCAGGAAGCGCTTTCAGTTTTACATCCCTAACAGACTCTTGCTTTCCTCCACCATGCTTATGGCCTCCATCCCCAGATTTCATCTGCATAGAAAGGGTGGCAGCTCCCTGGCCTATCTGGCAGCAGTGTCTTGAAATTCTCTCCCTTTTGACCTGCGCAGCCTACAGAACCCTTCACTATTTAGGAAGAAACTCAAAACTTTCCTTTTTAACTGAGCTGGCTCTCCGTTTCCTTAGGCTCTCTCCCCTCTTCTACTGACTCATGGGCTCGAGCCGGGACACTCGCTTGAGTAGCTGTGCTAGTTATAAAACTTGGATAACATAACATAACTCCTCTTTCCTGCATTATGCTCAACACTTTTGTTAAAATATTGTCATGCTCCTTTCTTATTGCCTCAGAAATCAACACAGCGCTCTGAAATGTGGCAATCCCCTTTACAGTCTTATACATTTGATACATTATCCTCTGAAAAATTGCAGATGCTGACGCCAGTCCAAATGGCATCCTGCAGTATTGAAATTGAAATTCAGTGTTTTTGGTAGAGGATGCAAATATACTCAAATGTGCTTTTTCAGGCTTTGTAGATCCACACACACTCTCAAATCACCATTCTTCTTATGTGACACAACCAAAGGTGACAACGATAAAGAGGGCTGAATTAGCAACAATAATCACCTTCTCACCCAACTCTGTGAGTTCCCTTTCCAACTTCTCTCTCATAATAAATACTCAATTTATGTTTGACTGGAACTACATCATCCTTGACTGTGATCTGATGGTTGAACCCTTTGAGGGTGCCCAAATGCCTAGAGAACACAGTAGGAAATTGTTTCACAAGACCGTTTATGCAGTCACCTGACCCAGCTACAGATACTGGATCTTTGGTACCTGGTCTTAACACCATTTGAAACAAACCTTGGTGAAACCAACCTTATATTGACAAGCCTTTGATTGCTGCATAAACCTTACCAAGTATTTTCCTGCCCCTGAATTCCAATATGTCCGCAAAGAACCCTGCTAGCTCAATCTTCTGTTCTTCGTATGACACTGACAACCTGTCAGGTGGCTATCATGGTCTATTATCCGACACTTCATTGAATAGTTCTTAGGGTTATCATCGGGATCCTAGCCCCTGAATCAACCAGTAATGTTAACACTCTAGTCGCCAATGCATATTTCAACGTATGGATTTACACATGTGGCAGGATCACTGCTTACCATAGAATATTTCAAAACCGCCATTAACAAGTCTCCAAGGTCATCTTGTATTTTGTCTATTTCCTCACATACCATCTCAGAGATATTAGCCACAGCTGCACCATTCACACGCGTGCCGTTGTTTTGAAGAAGATTGCGGCTGTGTATAACCATTTGGCACACCCTGCAAAATGGCCAACTTTGTTGCACAACCTACTTGTTAAATTTTTTGGAGGGCAAACTTTGGCACCCTTTGTATGGTTAGTTTATTTGTTTGAACAATGGCCTACAGTCAGCCAGTTCTAATTTGAAACATTTGTCCTTGATGTGAAAAACCTGGTATTCTGGCACAGTGATACTCCGAGTGTGGCCCTCCTGACATTTAGATGCGGCCCCCTTGTCAACTTTACTTGTTTACTGGACTTAGAAATAACATTAAAAAATGTTAAAGAAACAGGCAAGCATTTGTTTAAAGGCTAATAGAAGTTAAAGAAAGGAAATAATTAGGGTGTCCTGCACTGCTTAAATTTAGGAGCACTCATTTTTAAAGACATCTTGCAGCAAAAGTATAAATGTGGTTTTGTATAGTTCAGACATGACCCTTAGGTGTCAGAACACTTTACATAAGTACTAAGGTGCATGATTAGTATACAAGAGGGAGACCAATATAATGCAGAGATAGGATATGTTGTAGAATGATTAAACAGGTCAGTTAAGATAATGGAGTTAGAGAATATTTCAAAGTATAATCGGACCCAACACTCTATACATGTTCTCATACTAAATGACAAATGGTTACAGTATGGATATATATGCCATGCTGCATTTCAAATAATAGTAGACACATGGCCAAGAACAGTTTATTCGAAGGCAGGTTTTGAAAATCCCTGATTAGGGATGGGTAATTTTGTGATGCCATCAGAGAGGGGATTTATGAAGCAAGGACTCTTAGAAAAGAGACTTGCTCATAAGCAATCCACACGTTTAACAGACTAACATGTTATTAATTACTTTTTGTGTAAAACTAATGCGCACCACATGAACGCGCAGGTTAGTGAAGCACGCCTATGTTTTTGCTAACACTAATAACACGAACGAAGGACTAAACAGCTTTTAAAGGGGAAATCTTTGCTGTGCATGCATAAGCTGCATCTATGCAATGTGATGAAATAACGCTTGGAGGGAAATTCTTGTTCATGAGCAGAAGGCACTAAAATGGAGTCTTAAAGACTTGTGTGCATGGCACCAGCTTAGCTGAAGTGAAAACAAGCTATTTTACTTATTCTAAAGCGTGGAAAGAATTAATAAGTAAATGGTAATAGAGTAGAGATGGGTGATATACAGAGAAACCATTTATTTGTGAAAGTAACATTTGTCTTTTCTGACTTTATCACTAGTGCGCATATGGGCCTCTCGTGTATAACTGAAGTAAGCTGAACCATGTGATAACTATGCATGACTACTGAGAGTCAACCCAGAAGGATGACATGGAGGTTGGAAGAAGGACAAGGTCGCAGAGTGTCCCAGCCTGAGAACAGGCGGTGAAAAGTTCAAATTAATGGATCTACATGTTAGATTTTTAATAGATGTTGCAGATGAAATGTGAATGCGGGTGGGAAATAAAAGTTATGACTACAAATTAAGAGGATGGGTTTGTGAACAATGGTCTAACTGAATAAAGTAATATGTAAGCATGGTGTGCAGACCTTCCCCCCTGGCCTGACCAATTAGAGCATGGTGTGATGTTCTTCCCCCCTCTACCTGACCAATTAGATTTCGAATTTTTACGATATTGAAAAATTGGTGGGTGGAACATCCAGAATGAAAGGTATAATTAAGGTAACTTTAGTTAGTTAGTTAGTGTGAATTGCTGAATGCTGCAGAGGGGAGATTCTGTCAGTGTAGCGGGTGATGCTGATTGTGAGGGAGGTCCTGTGAGATGTTGAAGAAAAATCCAAATGGAG
Source organism: Lissotriton helveticus (assembly GCF_964261635.1). Taxonomy (NCBI): domain Eukaryota; kingdom Metazoa; phylum Chordata; class Amphibia; order Caudata; family Salamandridae; genus Lissotriton; species Lissotriton helveticus. Next base: position 437,454,117 of record NC_136061.1, read on the forward strand.
AACTTTCTATCCTAATTTAATTGGGGTTAGATAAGAAGATCGCAGAAGAATCTCGAGGAGGAAGACAGTGTCAGAGAGGGGTGCAGCAAAATCGTTGGTTCTAGAGAGGTCAACTATCCTGTCCTGAATCCTGTCCTGAAGCCTTTGTCTCCTGAACTACCCAGGGGGATCATTACCAGCCCTTTGGCCAGGGGGTTGGTCTTCACACCATTCTTGGTAAATATAATTTCGTGTATTTGCAGGTGTCCTTTTCTCTCTATCTTCTCCCTTTCTGAGCATAAGTCATTGCAAGAGGTCGAAGTATGTGTTTGATGATTAATTTAATTTTTTCTTCTACATATGAGGGTGTCTGTACTGTGTTTTTGAAGTGGTTCCCATGCATTTATTTAGATAAAGACTTAAAGCTTTGCTCTGTCTGTGGTTATTTACTTCAAAGTATAGAAAAGTTAAAGTTATGTTCATTATCACCATCAATTAGTTCAACTAATGGTCCACCGACCAGAGGAAAGAACTTTTTGATCAGTGAAAGGTTAGTTTAGAATAAGGAATAACTAATCCTGATATTGTGATCTCATATAAACTTTGACTCCAGCGATTTACTCAATTGTAGTGTGTTGTTTATGGGCCCAGGTGAGTATATGGTAGTAGAGTATCTGTAGTTGGTACGTTGCTGGATCAGGTTTCTGGTAGCAGAGTTATGGTTATTATTGACTAGTTTGTTGATAAATATTGATTATTGATTTATGTTTAACAAAAGAGTTAGCGTCTTGTTTTATGTTGCCTGAAAACTCCCGGGGAATGAATAGCGGGTGGTGACAGAAGCCACACTGCAGTGAGGTCACTCATCTATTGGAATAGCAAAATTTGAGAAGCTAAGCAGGGCTGGCAGTGTTAAATTAGGGACTATTTTGTATAAAAGTTAAGTGTGAGTGATAGCAGAGAGTTCGCTGGTGAAACTTTGGTCTTATTTCCTAGTAAGGGTAACACTGAAGGAGTAACAGGTTCTTCCAAGCTTGAATGAAGGGTAAACAGAGGGTTTTACTCGCAGTAGAACAGGAGCAATTCTGAGACTCCAGAATAAGTTGAAATCTATCCTTTGTTTAGTGGAACAGACAGGGTAGCGAATGTTTTTATTTTGTTATTAACGAAGAATTTAATTAAAAGTATTAAGAAATATGTTTTTCGTATTAACTTGTGAAGGGAGGGTCAGTCGCCGGAGTTGCACTGACATCACAGAGAGCCGTGCTGGGATTGGTTGAAACATCGGGCGTGAGAGAGAAGCAGTTTTGTAAATGAGGGGTCAGTAGTGAGGAGTAATACTGATGTCACAAAAGGACGCTCTAGCATTGGTCAGACCACGAGCGTGAGCCTGAGTTTAATTGGTTGAATAGATAGAAGCCAGAGAATTTGCATGCTGGATCCTGATTTGAAAGCTGGTGTGAGTCGTGCAGATAGACGATTTCAAGGGTTTGCAGAATATAATTTTATATATCGTTCATCTAGAATGTATGGAGAAAAGAGAAAAAATTTGTTAATAAAGAAAATTAAGAATTTCTTTAAGAAAGATAAGCCTGTATTGACTAGAGATGGAATTCCTATTCCGCCACCGAAAACACCTACTTCTTTTATGATGATGGAAAGAGGATATCATACTTGCGTATGTTTGGAAAACTGAATAGAATATACGAAAGGTGATGGAGTGCTAGCTTTTCCTGTAAATGGTACGTTTAACGGGAGAATTTTTCAGAATTTGAGGATGAGAATGAATGATTTGGAACCAAGATCTAGGTTAACTCAGTATGCAGCTTTAGAAGAATGGGAGACTGAGTCATACAAATGAGAGAAATGCTGAGGTGTGAGATATAAAGGATTTTCCCCCAGATACTTGCGTGAGTCACGTGAAGGTCAGATGAAGCAATGGAGGAGGGTTATGGTATCATAAGGTTTATACCCAGTGTTAATGGCTGAGGAAAATTAAGAAAGCAAGTGTAAAGGGAAAACAAAACATATAAATGTGACTGGATATGGTGAATCACATGATGAATTGTTGGAGGATATGTTGACTAAAAATCCTCCACCGTACCAAGAAGGACCCAGTAGAGTCACCCCAAGTGCACCGGTAATGGGAACACCCTTAATAACTCAAATTTTGCATAATACATCAGTTAATAGGGTGCTCCAAGAAAAAGAAAGAGAAGCATTAAATAGCAATAGAGAGAAATTAAGACATAAAAAAGTCAATTGAATATAAACCCGGAAGCATTGACAATACCAGTGACTATAGGCGCTGTTATCCCATTATATGGGGATAAAATGAGTTTCCCAAAACCCCAGGCTGTAACAACTCCTTTGAGTAATCCTTTGAGTAATCCCAGAAAAGAGATAGTAATATCTGATGATCAGGTCAGTGAGTGTGATTCAGTCATTTCATTAATAGATCTTCCATTAAGAGAATCTTGAACTGAGACCCCTAAGAGAATTACACCCGGAAGTTCGAAAGAAAGAACGTCTATGGTACCTTCAGGACATAGAAGCTCGACAACGGTAACCCCAGAAGATTTGGAGAGATGGGCACAGGGAATTTAAAAACAAAGCTCACCACCAAAGATTTTAGATATTTACAAATTGAAAGTTGAGTTGGAAGAAATGATAGCTGGAAATGTGGGAATAGATATGTTGAATCTTAACAATGAGGAGGAATTGTTCTTTATATGTAGGAGCATAACCGGAAATGCAAAGTTATTTCATGAGAAATTGACAGAGCTGGCTTCAGAAATTGGAGTGGATATAAGGAGATCAAAGTTGTTACAGAAACCATACACAGTGGAGTTTACTGATAAGGATTTGGAGAGTATGAATGTGTCTGGAAGAAAACAGCAGATAAAAGAGTTAATGACCATTTTGCCGAAGTGGGGAGACATTGACAAGTGGAGTACTAGGTGGACAAGAAAGAAAGAGGAAACACAGGCAAATGAAGAGTCATCTGCATTCTTGTTAAAATAATTAGAAAAGGCAGAAAGATTGTCTCCCATGACAGAGGTTCCTGGTCATGGATAAGTTCATCTTCCATGGAGCAGACAGGATATTTTGTCATTTATGAATGATTTCCCTAAGTTGAGAGGAAACCTACTTGAATGGTAGAAACAGTTTGAAATATTTGTTTCAAAGTTTCAAAGGTTTTGCGGAAGGATCTAGATCGTTTCTTTGACATAGTGGTACCTGCTGATTTATGGACAGAGTGTAAGATTAAAATTGATTGGCCAAGTGAGGAGTAACCAAGACACTCAAAAACAGGAGCACCCTCAGATGAGGTGATGAAGAAATATTACCAAGTAATTCCTTTTCTGAAAGGGAAAATCCCTCCTAAAGAATCAGATTGGGTAAAGATAGATAGAACCACTCAAGAGCCAAATGAGTCTGTACATGCATATTATGAGTGGTTGTTACAGGTGTTTAAGCAATATAGTGGTTTTGAGAACATTGGTGATAAGGATATGGGACATTTTGTGTATCGGTTTGTATATGGTTTGAAACCGGAGATTAGTCAGATGATTCAGCAGCACATGTTGTGCTGGCAAAGCAAGATGATAGATGAGATTTTGAAATATGCAAAATATTGCGATGATGACATTGAGGCAAAGGATAGAAAACTAAAAGAGAAAATGATGTGGGCACAAGTGAAATTGGCAGAACAGCAGGAAATTAAGATGAGCACCTAGACTGATAGTCAGGTGAAAGAGCAGAATCAGAATGATCAAGTGGCGAATGGTGGTAAATTAAGAGGACTTATGAATAAAGAGGAAGTGATGAAGAAGTTTCCTTGTCATACATGCAAAAAGCTTGGACATTGGAAGAATGAGTGTAAGAGTATACATTATAATAATGGGCCAAACCAAAATTTAAATCCACAGACACAAAATGAAGTGGTTATGAATCAGCCGCAGCAGGTAGTTAATCCACATTATCAGGCGCCACCAGCTCCTATGCCAAACTTTGTGAACCAACAAAAATAAAGTGCGGATGCCGGATTTCAAGGAGGAAGTGGTAAGAAAAATTCGGTGGTTTCACAATATCTTTTACAAAATGATGATGACGTGATGAATTATATGCAATGACGGTGCCTGAGGGAGGAGGAAGAGGAGTGCGTGCTTGGCGCATCCTTGCCGGTAGATCAGTCAGGTCCATTTATTGATGAGAAAGTGGAAGGTAGTTATATCACTTTTCTATTGGATACTGATGCTACCCGTTCTACTGTGAGAAGAGCAGACATCCCAAACCTACCCCTCTCGGGAGATTCCATCCAAGTCATAGGAGTTTCAAATCAACAGATTAGAACCCCAATCACAAAGCCAATGAGTAGTCCTTGTAATTTGCCAATAATGGGACTTAAAAAGCCTAGCGGAAAATACAGAATAGTGAAAGATCAACAAAATTGTAGTGCCTTGTTGCCCCGTAGTGTCCAATCCAGCAATGATTCATTATGAGATACTCTGGCATGCAGGCTGGTTTACAGTAATTGATTTGTGCCAAGCCTTTTTCTCTATTCATTTGCACCCAGGCAGCCAGTATTTATTCGCATTTAAGTTTGAAGACCGTATTTTGGCATGGTGCCGAGTTCCTCAAGGGTATAGAGAGAGCCCCTCGATTTTTAATCAGATTCTGAAAAAGTATCTAGAGAAATTAGTCATGCCCTGAAATTCAGTCCTGGTACAGTACATTGATGAACTACTAGTGGCATCAAAATCATGGGAAGATTGTGTCACTGACTCAATTGCATTACTGAACCATTTGGCCGACGGAGGACACAAGGTGTCTCCAGAAAAATTGCAGTTTTGTCAACAAGAAGTTAGATATTTAGGCCACAAAATAGAAAGAGGAGTTAGAAAAGTGACCCCAGAAAGAATAAAGATAATCAAGCAAATGCAGGTACCCGCAGACACAAAGGGAGATAAGAATGTTTCTCGGAGTAGTTTAGTACTGTAGGCAGTGGATTGTTGGGTTTTCCCTGCTGGCAAAACCATTGATTCAGTTAACCCGAAAAAGAGCAAAGGACCCAATTGACAGGAATGATGACAGCGTGGAAGCATTTGTGAAATTGGAAAATTGTCTGTGTGAGGTCCCTGCCTTAGGCATGCCTGATTACATGAAAAAATTTGCACTGTTTTGTTGTGAGATAGAAAGTTGTGCACTTTCAGTTTGACTCAAAGACATGGATTAAGCCGACGTCCAGTGGCATATTTTCTGCTACTTTGGATCCTGTGGCTTCAGCTTTACCTTGCTGCTTAAAAGCAGTAGCTACTATTTGTATGAGTCTGGAGCAAAGTGAGTCAGTTGTGATGGGACATCCAGTCAAGGTTTATGTCCCCCATTCAGTCGAGACTCTTTTAACAAGAACTCAAACACAGCACCTTACCCCTAGTCGGCTGACTAAATATCAAAGAGTGATTCTGGGAGTAGAAAATGTGACAGTGATTAGATTTACAATGATGAATCCGCCACATTATTACCATATCCATGTTGTGAAGAAGTGAAGGATGAGTGGATCATGATTGCTTTGATGTGACTGAGATGTGTACAAAATCCCGCCCGATATAAAGGAACAGACCCTGAAAGAGCCAGATCATGAACTATTTGTTCATGGCTCCTGCATGAGAACAGGGGGATGCGTACGCTGTATGTAAGGTATTCGGGGTTACTGAAGCATCCTGTTTACCATGAGTCAAGTCTGTACAAGTAGCCGAATTGGTGGCCTTAACAAAGGCATGCAAAATTGGGAAAAATTGGAGAATAACCAAATTTACTGATAGTGGATATGGTTTCGAGGTTGTGCACGACTTCAGCCAGCTCTGGATGCAGAGGGGATTTCTAACTTCTTCAGGATCTCCTATAAGAAATAGCAAAAATGTAAAAGAATTGTTGGAAGCCAAAAGATATAGCAGTGGTCAAGTGGGCTGCCCACCGGGGGGCGTGGCTTGGATGCCGAGGCAGATAGCAGCGTGAGCGCCGAGCTCCGCTAAGGAACCCCGCATTTATCCTGCAAAATTGACCCCTAGACCCCCCACGCAGCAACTGGGGACGGGAAAGCGGAGGGGAGCTGGTCCGGATTGTTTCCGTCTCACAAGACGGCGTAACCCGAGCCGCGCAGATTGCTGTCGGCGACCTCAAAATGGCGGCGCCACTTTAATGGGAGGCTCCTAGGCCGCACCACTGGAGACGCGAGCGGCTGTCGCGAACTGGGCTGCGGGGCGACTTGCCTCGCGGAGCGGAACGATACAGGCGGCAGGCAGAGGAGGGCTGCTGCAGCGCAGGGGAAGATCCGCATCGGCTAGAGTTCCGGGGAACGCCGAGTTGGGGCCTGCTGCCCCAACCTTTGCTGTGGAGCGGAATGACCCCGGGCGTGGGACGGTATTGGTGGCGCAGCGGGATCGGCGGCTGTGGTACAGGGGGCTGCCCGCGTCGGCTGGCGCTTTGGGGCCGACCGAAGCTGCGATCACACCACGAGGGCTCACACTGCAGATACGGAGGCCCTGGCCCCCTCCCTGGGAACAGTCCAGTGTATTGGAGGCCATTGAGGCGGCGATCGAGGCCCAGGGCAGGCTGAGGAACGAGAACTGGCTGGCCCTGATCTGGCAAGTTGAGAGCGGCAATTGCTGGGCTGCGGGCAGAGGAGGCGGCCAGGAGGCCCTGGGGCGTTGCGAGCTGTGATCCAGAGGACAGCGACTGGTAGCTGGACCTCTTGCTGACCACCACAGAGAGGTGAAAGCGGTCTGGTTCGGAGGCATTAAGGGTGAGCCCCGAGGAGGCGGAGACGAATTGGGCGGCCTGTGGAGTTGGCGGCAGTGAGGCCCATGCCCGGGTGGATCCGGACACAAATCCATTACGCAGATCTACGCTTGGAGCACATGGTGGAAACGGGGAACCCCACTGGGAGCTGCGACGGAGTACCTAGACGGCTCTGCAGCGAACTGGTTTTTTGGCCCACTGTGGCAATGGGGATCTGATGTAGAGCCATGGGTCACCGTGCTTTGAGTTGCTGAGAGAGGCGCGTTCCTCATGCTCAGGAGACCATTGGATTGAGCAATCCTGCTGCTGTTGCTCTGCCGAGGCCTACGCAGATGGTGCAGTGAGGTAGAAGCACTGGCTAGTGGCGTTGATAGGGGTGATATTGATGAAGTACGGGATGAGCAGCTGAGGGACGCCTATTTGAATCCTACTGCCTGGGCACTAGCCCTCATACCCGCCTGATACATATCGGGTAACCCAACATTGCGGATCCTCTGGGTGGGATCTGGCTGTCGACGCTATGGGCAAGCCCCGAAGGAGACACCCCAATCCTCTGACGCCGAGTACCCACCCCAGGCTGAACAGGAAACGCATGGATCGTCACAAGAACCGGGGCTGCAGCAACATCTCGATAGGATTCTGGCTGCCATTGCGGACTCTAGCACCGCCCTACAGCAGGACATTGCGCAGGTGGTGACGGGGCTGGGCCTTCTGCGAGCGGACCACTCGAAGTTATCGGACAGGGTAAAGCACGTGGAGGAAGCGCTCCAAGAGGTTGCGCCTGTGCAGACCGCACTGACTGCAACGATGACAAGCGCTTTGGACCGGATCGCAGTGCTGGAAAAGCGCGCTGAGGACGCAGAAGGGAGGAACAGGTGGAACAACATTCGAGTGGTGGGCTTACCGGAAGAGACAGAGGGATCAGACATGGTGCGCTACCTGGAAGACTGGCTGAGAACGGCGGTGGCCCCCGAGGGTTTATCAGCATTCTACAGCCTGGAACATGCACACCGTGTCCCTGCAAGACCTCCACAGCAGGGGCGCCCTCCCAGGCCGGTGGTGGCATGCCTGTTGCATTTTAGGGACAGAGACATGCTTCTTCAGAAGGCTCGTACGGACGGTACATTCCAGGTCGACAATAGTAAGGTCACTCTGTTCCCAGATTATTCCTTCGAAACTAAGCGGCGCTGAGCGTCCTACCAGGCAATCAAGAAAGAATTGCGAGCAGAGGGGATCCAATACTCCCTGTTATTCCCGGCCAAACTCTGTATAGTACTGGATTGGAAAACCTACTTTCAAGATACACAGGAGGAAGCGTGGGCATGGCTGGAGTCCTACAGAGCTGGCAAGGATGGGTCAGAGCGGGAAGCACGGGAACTGGCTGGAGACTCCCAACCCCGTAGGTCACAACGAATAAGGCGCCGGCGGCGGGTATTGCGGAAACCATCGACCTCACAAACAGAGTTGGAGTGCAGGGGAGCACTAGAAGCGGTATTGGCGATATCCGGAGACTTGCTGATGACATCGCCGAGAGGCTCGGACAGTGTACATCTGCCGCTGGTTACACCGAAGACGGCGGATGGTCTGCTGGATGAGTAGACTCTGTGACCTCAGTGGGAGGGGGGGTCTGTTATGACTGGATGTGGGAAAGTGAATATTGTGAATATTGTTGTGGGCTTCCCATGAGGCTGTCTATGTTTACCGATGTACCAGCACAATGCCTAAGTAGACGGGGAACGTGGAATTATGCATGGGGGGAAATGGGACGGTTATGTCTTTGGGGGATTCCCGGGGCGGTTATTGGGTGCTGCATTGATTACTTGCAGGTTACCTGCTAGGCTCTATCAAACCACCACCAGATGGTCCCCAGTTAGTCAGCCTTAGTACTGTTTGAGGCAATTGTTGGGTTGGTTTGGATGGGAATCACTACGTTAGTGCCTGTTCTTGGGGTGGAGGGTGATGTTGCGGGTGGGATGGCATGGTTGGGGGAAGGGACTGGTTTGAATGGGGTAAGGCACCTGCCGGCGCGTCTAGGGGGAAACAGAGAGTTCCAGTGTTTTTTGCAGCTGTACTATGGGTCCATTACCTGATGTGAAATGTGTGACTTGGAATGTGCGGGGATTGAACTCCATGCAGCGCAGATATAAAGTCCATTCCTACTTTGTACGCAGGGGCGCGCAGATAGCATTCCTACAGGAAACACACTTGACTAGGGCAGAGGGGTTGGCGCTGCAGCGCAGGTGGCGGGGGCAGCTTTATTACACCACTTATTCAGCTTTCGCGCGAGGGGTCTTGATTTGGGTTAGGGCTGGGGTCCCCTTTCAGATGACTGATCAACTAATTGACTCAGAGGGCCGCTATGTGAAGGTTAGAGGGCGCCTTCATAGGAGGGAGGTAACCCTCTGTAGTATTTATGCTCCTAACGAAGATGAGCACTTATCTGACGCCCTGGCGGTTTACTTTACAAACCCGGTATTGATAGGTGGGGACTTTAATTCCATCGCGGATGTGGACATGGACAGATCCCACCCACCGTTATCTGGGGCCCCGATTCATAAGTTAGCAAAGATTAGAGCCCAATGGCAGGATCATTGGGGTTTTGTGGATGTTTGGCGAGCGCAACACCTGGTTGAACGGGATTACTCTTATTCTCCGCGTTACATGATCTGCATGTGCGGCTCAATGCGGTTTTGTGTAGTCCAGGTCTAGCCGCTATGGCAGCTAGTAGCGAGTATCTATTGCGCACCATCTTGGACCACAATCCACTGCTAGTGAGTTTTTGCTCGGCCGCGGAGCGCCCTGCTGTCCCGACTCGGAGGTTGCGCCCAGAGTTGCTAGAAGATCCGGCCTTCCGCGCTGAGCTGGGAATGGAGATTGAGCAATACTTTGTTGAGAATGAAGGCACGGCTACGACAACTGCCTTGGAGTGGGACGCTTTCAAGGTGGTGATCCGAGGGTTTTGTATTACTAAATGGGTAGGAGTGCGGAAGCTATTACTGCAAGAAATTGAGGCTGCAGAGAAGGCCTTTAGGGAGGCCGAGCGTGCCCACTCCACTAACTCTGAGGCGCGAGACACGGTCCAGACCCTGAACGAAGCGGTGGCAGCGGTTGTGGAGCGCTTAAGGTGCTTTGACCACAGAGTTTATTTGGCCCGTGCGCATGCTGAAAGGGATAAGGTGGGCACCTTGCTGGCATGGTTAGCCAACCCCCTCCCTAAATGCTTTCCTGTTCTGGAGCTGACCTCATCGGGTAGATTAGAATATACACAACATCAAATAAATTATTGGTTTCGTTCCTTCTATGCTGACTTATATACGAGCCACTTGCAAACTGGGGAGATGGACATACAGGCGTTCTTTGAGGATCTTGGAGCTGCCTACCGTGGAGGCGGAACAGGCAGATTCCCTCGGACAGGATATCTCGATTGCTGAATTTCGCTGCGCCATTAAACAGTTGGCGCGCAACAAAACTCCGGGTAGTGATGGACAACCCATTGAGTTCTATTCGGCCTATATTGATGTCCTGGCTCCTAGATTGCTGTTGATGTATAGAGAGGCCAAGCAGCTGGGAGTACTGCCAACCTCGACTAGGGAGGCCATCATCATTCCCCTCCTTAAACCGGAGAAGGACCCTACGGAGCCGCTAGCGTGTCGGCCATTATCTATGCTCACCACTGATTATAAGATTCTGAGTCGGGTGCTGGCTACTCGACTCCTTCCCCTTATGACGCGGTTGGTTCACTATGATCAGGCTGGCTTCATCCCTAGTCGCAACACTGCTGGCAGCATACGCAGGCTGATACGCATATTGAGTGGAGACTATGGCAAGGATGATCAAGCAATAGTCCTCTCGGTGGACATTGCAAAAGCATTTGACAGTTTGGAGTGGCCTTATTTGTTCTCAGTCATGAGAGCCTTTGGGCTTGGGGAGGGATATGTCTGCTGGACTGAAATCTTGTATTCCTCGGCGAGCGCTAGGGTGAGGGTTGGTAGGGTCATTTCCTCCTCGTGCCCAGTAGTGCGGGGCACTAGACAGGGCTGCCCACTTTCCCCGCTGCTATTTGCCATTGCCATAGAGCCTCTGGCAGCACAAGCTAGAATGGGGAGGGCATTCCAAGGCCTGAGGCTTTGTGGCCGGATACACTATATCTCTCTGTACGCGGACGACCTTTTGCTATTCTTGAAAGATGCCGGAGGGGCGTTGGAGGGAGCGCGGGACCTGCTCTGCCGATTCATGATATCTCTGGTTTGCGAGTCAACTGGGCAAAGACTTGCGTATTTTCAGTAACCAGAGCATGTAACCCGCCTGCACATCTGTCTGACATACTGTGGGAGCCCAGGTGCCTCCCCTATTTGGGGACGCATGTATATCATACCCAGGTCGATCTGCTTGAGGGTAATATAGGCAGGGCAATAAGGGGGCTTAAGAGCAGCATGCAATTCTGGGGAACTTAGCCATTGTCGGTGGCGGGTCGGGTGGCACTGCTGAAAATGGTGACGCTTCCTCGGCTGCTATATTTTTTCCGAACCTTACCTATACGAATACCCGTCGCACTATTTCGGCAACTCCGTTCTGCGGTGGGTGGCTTCATCTGGGGGACGGGAAGACGCAGAGTGGCATTGGATACTCTGATGCGCCCAAGAGCTGAGGGGGGCCTTGCTGTCCCCGACTTCGAACTATATTATCTGGCTGCACATTTCCAGGGCCTTACCCAGGCAGTGGCACAGGAATTTCGTGGACCGGAGCGAGAATTCGAACCAGATGTGCAGCGGCACGTATTATCATTTGTGATACTACAACAAAAACTACGAGCTGATGGACTATTGGTTGAAGAGTGCGCTCTGAGATATTGTTGGAAGCGATACCATTATAGAATTGGGGTTCAGCGACCCTATGCCCCAGAGATACCACTGGGAATGTGTACAGCCCTACCGCATGGGGGTATTAGTCTGCCCTTGCGGAGTGGGATATGTTAGGGTTACAGATGTTAGGGGACTTGTTCGGAGATGGTGTACTATTGCCCTACAGCGCATTGCAGGAGAGCTTTGGGCTCCCGCGGGGCCATTTCTTAATACATGCGGCCCTCGTTGCTGCCATCCAAAAACACTGGGGCACTGGCCTTTCGGAGCCGCCGGTAAGTGAGGCATGCCAATATGTAGTGATGGCAGCGGGCACATATAAGGCGGTCACCTGCTTATATAGGCGCATGATTGGAGAGGGGCTGACACCATTGCAGAAGCTACAAGTACAGTGGGCGGCGGATATAGATAAGGAGATACCCAACTCGGCCTGGTCGCACATCCTTAAGAGGGTGTGGAAGGGCACTAGAAATACCAGATTCCAATTGATTCAATGTTTTATCTTGCACAGAGCGTATCTTACACCGGCAAAAATCAACCAGTATTTTCAGGTAGATACTGCACAATGCCCCTGATGTAGGCTGAGAAACGCGGACCTAGTACACATGCTGTGGGATTGCCCACAACTGGGCACATACTGGGCAGAGATAATCACTTTACTCTGCAGTGTAACGGAGCGACAGCTTACTCCGGATAAGGGGACCTGTTTGCTACATTGGTTTCCACACACTAGCAAAACAAAATTGACAAGTAAGTTCTTGGACTTAGGATTGCTGCTTGCCAAGAGAGAAATTACGTGCCACTGAAAAGCTGTGGCGGGGCCCAGCTATCTCAGATGGAAGGCTGCATTACTTATGTGGGCAAGCAGCGAGGGCACAGTTCGTGTACTGCAGGCGCATCGGTCCCACAGTGACAAGGCATTAGAGGCGGCGCGAGCATGGGAGGCCATAGTCACCGAGCTGAAGATGGCGGATGTAGAATCTGAGTCAGAGATGAGTGCTCTAACTGGGGATGAGGACCAGTATAATAATTACCTAGATGGCGATGAGGAAGCGCGTGAGATGCCTCCCTGGTCCCATAATAGTCATTATAATTAATAACGATGTAAAACTTGTGACAGGTATGGACCCTATAAATGAATAAGACTTACCATTTTCTTACACTTAGCCTCATAGTTGATGCGCCGGCAGGAGGGAGGGCACGGGGAGGGGGAGCTGAGGGCGCAAATGTGAATGGATCTGAGGCATGGAGAGCTATGACATAGATGTATGACTTTATGTTAATATCCAGTAGCTGTTCTGTTCGCTAATTCTAACAGGAGAATCCGGGACAATTGAGATAGTTTCTATTAGTTAACTTTCCCGGGCAGAAGGAACAAGTGTCACATAATTCCTTAACTGTCTTAGAGAACCATGCTTTATGTAGACATGCCCAACCATTCTCATGTTTGTTGTTTGTATTGGAAACAATAAAAAGATTTTAAAAGATTTTTTTTTAAAAAGTGTGCTGCCCACCAGTCAGGAAATGACTATGTGGCGGCAGGTAACAGATACGCTGACCAAATTGCTCACTATTGTGCAAGAAATAACATGGCATTAAACAGGAAAATTGAAACAAGTGAAATCAGCTGCCAACGTATCTTTTTCTCAACTCCAGAGACATGGGATAAGGTTAGACAATTGCAGGATGAAGTTGAGGTAAGCGAAAAGGATATCTGGATAAGATCAGGTTGTGAGAGAAGGACAGAAGATGGTGTATGGGTATACACGGATGGCAAACCAGTCATGCCAGATTGCCTACTTTCTCAAATGGCAAGAATGTATCATAGGGACACACACATGTTGGTAGGGATGCTATGATCAGACTATTCAGACATAATTGGTACAATCCAAAGCTTAGGATAGTTGCAGAGAGTCTTTGCCAAAAATGCTTAATTTGTCAGCAGCAAAATCCAGGCAGGAAGACAGTGGTCAGTTGCGGGAAAAATTGAAAGGCATAAGGACCATTCACGAGATTACAGCTTGACTTCATAGAGTTGCCTCTGAGCAACAGAAGGAAGTATGTCCTTGTCATAGTGTGCTTGTTTTCACAATGGGTGGAAGCATACCCCACAAGAAGAAATGATAGCCTTACAGTTGCTAAACTACTGTTGAGGGAGTTGATACCTCTTTTTGGTTTTCCATTCACTTTGGAATCAGATAGAGGACCTCATTTTGAAAATGAAATGATTTGTCTAATCTGTGAGGCATTCAAAATTGAACAAAAACTGCACTGTGCATACCGCCCTGTGGCTTCTGGAGTGGTTGAGCAATTAAATGGCACAATCAAGTCACGGTTAGGGAAAGTGTGTGCAACCGCATCAATGAAATGGCCAGATGCATTGCCTCTTGTGTTGATGGGACCCCAAAGTATTCCTGACAGAAAAACAGGATTGAGTGCAGTTCTCATGAGAAGGGCAATGAGACAAGCATTTATTCCTGGATATATATTGATGAATATAACAGTTTTTATTTTTTATTTACAAACTTTATTGTCTTTTAAATGTTGTGCAGTAGAGCTGCTGACCACAGCACAAGTAAATACAAAATAAGATCATTCTGATGCATCCCATCACATTACATATCTTGCATGATCCCATAGTCATGAGTTTGAATTTTATCAATCGCATTCTCGGTCTGGTAAAGCTTCTGCAAACATTCATGAAGGCTCCCCCCTCCCCTTCCCCAAAATATAAATGTTCCCCCTTCTTCCCGCCCGCTCCCACCAGCACTGCTGTCTCCCTACTACATCCTTTGAGCCCAGATAAGCGCCTGCCCTGTACTTGAGATGTGTGTGATGGTGCTTTGCCGGAGTCTCCTTGCCGTATCCCTGTCCTCTCCTGTGTAGTTCTATCATATGTCCCTATCGCTCGGGGTCTGTAGTGCTGTTCTGTCCTAACCTGGCTCCTGGGGGTTCTCTATTTGTGGTGGTTTCTCTGGAGTGGAAGCTTCAGATGCTCTGTCATCTCTCTTTAGGTCTTCCATCAACCCTTCCCACGCCCAAGCTTGTTCCAGCTTGCCCACCCCCTGTCTTGCATTCCTAAGCAGGACCATGCCCTCACACCCAGCCCATTTCACCAGCTCTCGCTTCCTTCTGTGCACATTGGGGCCCTCCATTTTTTTCCAGCTACTAGTAATTTCACGTTTCACGAGTATAAAGGCAAGGTCTTGGAACCTGTTTGTGGTTCTGGTTTTGGCCGTATGGGGGAACAGGTTGAGCAATACGTGGACTGGTGTGCAGGGGACCACCCTCTCTGTTATTCTAGCTGTCTCCCTTGTGATATTCTGCCAGTACTGTGTTAAGGAGGTGCAACTGCACGTCATGTGAATAAAAGTCACTCCTAGTGTATTACATCTCGGGCATCTAGCGTCTGCGCCATTAAAATAGAGGTTAATACTCTCTGGGGTTAGTTATCCTTGATGTAGTATACAGAAACGAATCCGGCTAAAACAGGCGTTTTGAGATACTTTGGTGGACCGTTCTAAAATATTGCCCCAGTCCTTGTCTTCTAGCGGTCTGTTAAATGATGAATATAACTGATTATCTGGTATTGGACTACTGCAAAGGATTGGCTGAGCTAGTACATTCTGTCTCTCACCAGGTTGGAGAAGACGCAGTTGCCAGGTTGCCAACGCAAGCGCATGATTTGAATCCTGGACACTGGGTGGTAGTGAAGAAATTCGCCAGAAAGTCGTGCTGAGCACCCAGGTGGGATACCCCATGTCAAGTCATACTGGTCACTACTACAGCAGTGAAGTGTGCAGGTTTATCTAATTGGATACATGCGAGTCATACCAAAAGAGTTCCAGGCCCTGCTGAAGAAGAACAACAACTGATTGAACCAGATGAGACTGCTGAAGGCTGTGAAGTCGGAGAATCTAGAGTAATAGATTCTGAAGTGATAGACAAGGAATAACTGAGCACAAGTCAGGGGGAATGGATACCAGTGATTTACATACCTGAAGTCGTTATTCAAACAAGACGAAGAACAAGATTAGAGAGACAGGAAAGTAGTGAGGATCAGATAGGTGTAGAAGAACACGCTCAGGAAGAAGTGAACAGAGCTGCTCGAAAACCTGAGCAGGACCAGACAGGGAAAGAAGAACATACTCAGACAAACAGAACGATTCAAAGATCTGAGCAGGGACAGACAGGAAAAGAACACGTTCAGGCAGCAGAAGAACAAATTGTAGGAGGACCTGAACAGGACCAGTTAGGAGAAGAAGAACTTGTTTGGGCAGAAGATGAAGACCAATTTGAACCAAGACCCGAACAGGACCAGATAGAGGAAGAAGAACAGGTTCAGGTGGATGAAATAAGACCTGAACAGGAACAGGAAGATAGTGATTCAGAAGAAGTTGAACGGATTATGCCTAGACACCCTGAAAATAAAAGAACTTTAGAAAAAGACGGAGAGGGTGAAAGTGCAGTTCAGATTAAAAGGGTCAGAACAGGTGACAACTGGCCAGGTGGAGTGAAAAGATTGAGATACTATCTGAGAAAAACAAGAGAAAGACGAGAGCAAGTGAATGAGGTTACTAGTCAAACTCAGTCTAAACAGTCGATTGTGAAAAACACTTGAAGAAGCCCAAGACTGAGAAATTTGAACAACAAATACAAGGGCCCTGAGTGGACCTATGTAATTTTAGAAGAATTTCAAAATTTACACTTGAGTGAAGAGTCAGAAGAAGTAGATGCTGCACAGAATGATGAAGGGAAAGTGAGGCCACCCTGAAAACAAAAAAAACAAGAGTTTGAATTTACAAGTGAAGAAAGGAAAAGAAGTGAAATCTTCTTAGATCAAAATGCTTAAAATTGAAGTCACTGAGCGACCAAAAATAAGTTTTAAATGAAGATGCTGTAGAGCTTGCATATGTAATATTTTGTTAGTGATCTCAGTATGGATAGTTCTAACAGTAGCATTTCCTTAATTTATGATAACAAATAAGAATGATACAGATACTAATGGAAAAGCAGATACAGTAAAAGGGAATAGAGTAGAATTAGAAGCACCAGATGAGACAGATTTTTATAACACAGTATTAGATAATGATACGTCTTTAAATGTTTTCACAAAATTATTATTTCAGTATGTAGATACAATGGAGATTAGTGATTGTTACGTTTGTATGAAATTACCAGCTTCAGTGTCAGAGGGAGTTACATGCCATCATTTACCTTTAACATATGGTATTTCATGTAGTGTACTAGCAAGTATTTTTTATAGAACAGGAAAACTTCAGTATTATTATTCAAACTTAGGTGTAGTATTTTCAGAACTTCTTATTCGAAAGAATATGAATCCAGTACTTAGTAGTCTAAATGCACAGTTTATGGCTGAATTTTTCCTAACAATGAAGTCAATAGATATAGTAAAGGCACACAAGAATAACTTAACATGTACATTACGTGCAGAAGAGAAAGGGTTTTTGATTTTAGTTGAAGAAAGGAGACAGGGTTTTAGAAAGCAAGCTGCTGAACAGAAAACCCATGTACCTTCATGGACGGAGAAAGAGGGAATTTATACAGCTGGCAAAGCTCATGCTGCGATGTCCCTAGACTTTGTGAAGAAAGGGAAAACCTGCCTCCATAGTTTAAAGACAGACTATAATAACGTATTTATTGTTTCCAGTGAATGTAAACATAACTTCCTAATTTTGGGAGGTTGGGGACTAAAAAGGGGAACTGATCCAGTATTTTCTGGGGTTTATTACGTGTGTGGGAATAATCCTTACTATAAGTGGCCTGCAAGGTGGTACGGAAGCTGTTATTTTGGGATTGTATTTCCGAAGATATATCATGTAAAAAGAATCACTGGAAGCAATGAAGACATTAACGGACTAACACGGAGAAAGAGAGCTAGTTTCTCAGAAATTGTAGGTGACATATTTGGTGGATTGATACCTCTAGTGGGAGTCATTCTGAATTCACATATAATTTGTCAATTGTCAACAGTAGTTGATCGTCTCTCGACTGATACTGCTGGGGTTTTCTTGATGATTAATACGGAGATGCTTGCGATTAGGTCTATGGTTTTACAAAATCGACTTGCGCTTGATATCTAATTGGTAAAAGAGGGCGGAGTCTGCAAAATGCTGAAAGTGCAACATTGTTGCACTTACATACCTGATAAAAGTAAGGAAATCAGAGGGTATATTAAGAATATTACAAAACTTCATTAAGATTTGAAACCACTGGAGGTTGACAGTGTATGGGAAAGACCAACAAAGAGTATTTCTTCAATAGGGACTTGGTTTTCTGATTTAGGGGAAAGTGTTTTAGGTCAAATAATTCTTCCAGTAGTTGGAATAACAATAATAGTTTTAACAATAATGATTTGGTGTAAGTGTTGCATCAACAGAGGAAAGGGAAGGAAATATGAAGTAAATGGGAAAGAAAACAAAGAGAGAATACAATGATATACAGATGGAAGAAATGAAAGGAAGAATATATAAGAAGATGAGAGATTTAGAAAATAAAGATGAAGATAAGAAAGCAAAAGAGGAGAATGAAAATGAGAAATACTGAACGTTGGCATCTGGTTAGGGAGGGGTAATTTTGTTCTGGCTCAAAAATCCCATCAGAGAGGGGATTGATGGAGCAGGGACTCATAGAATAGAGATTTGCTCGTAAGCAATCTGCTTGTTTAACTCACTAAAAGGTTATTAATTACTTTTTGTGTAAAACTAATGCGCACCACATGAACACGCTGGTTAGTGAAGCTTACCTTTGTGTTTGCTAACACTAATAAAACAAACGAAGGACTGCATCTACGCAATGTGACGAAAGATTGCTTGGAGGGAAATTCTTTCACATGAGCAGAAGGCACTAAAATGGAGTCTTAAAGACTCGTGTGCATGGCACCTCCTTAGCTGAAGCGAAAACAAGCTATTTTACTAATGCTAATACAGGGAAAGAATTAATAAGTAAAGAGGAATAAAGATGGGTGGTATACCGGGAAACCATTTATTTGTGAAAGTAACATTTGTCTTTTCTGACTTCATCACTAGTGCGCATATGGGCCTCTCGTGTATAACTGAAGTAAGCTGAACCATGTGATAACTGCGCATGATTACTGAGAGTCAGCCCGGAAGAATGACATATTGGTTGAAAGAAGGACAAACGTCGCAGATTGTCCCAGCATGAGAACAGGCATTGAAAAGTTCAAATGAATGGATCTACATGTTTTTAACAAATGTTGCAGATGAAATGTGAATGTGGGTGGTTAATAAAAGTTATGAATAGAAATTAAAGGGATGGGTTTGTGAACAATGGTCTAACTGAATAAAGTGACATGTAAGCATGGCGTGATGATCTTCCCCCCTTGGCTGACCAATCAGATTTCGATTTTTTACGATATTGCAACCTTGGTGGGTGGAACATCCAGAACAAAAGGTATAATAAAGGTAACTTTAGTTAGTTAGTTAGCGTGAATTGCTGAATGCTGCAGAGGGGAGATGCTGTCGGTGTAGCGGGTGATGGTGATGCTGAGGGAGGGGCTGTGAGATAGTGAAGAAGAAGCCGAATGCAGAACTTTCTATCCTAATTTATTTGGGGTTAGATAAGAAGATCGCAGTAGAATCTCGAGGAGGAAGAGAGTGTCAAAGAGGGTTGCGGCGAAATCGTCGGTTCTAGAGAGGTCAATTATCCTGCCCTGAATCCCCTCCTGAAGTCTTTGTCTCCTGAACTATCCTGGGGGACCCTTACCAGCCCTTTATCCAGGGGGTTGGTCTTCACACCATTCTTGGTAAATATAATTTTGGATATTTACAGATGTCCTTTTCTCTCTGTCCTCTCACATTCTGAGCATAAGTCATTACAAGAGTTCAAAATATGTGTTTGATGATTAATTGGATTTTTTCCCCTACGAATGAGGGTGTCTGTACTGTGTTTTTGAAGTGGTTCACACACATTTATTTAGATAAAGACTTAAAACTTTTCTGAGTCTGTGGTTATTTACTTCAAAGTAAAGAAAAGTTAGAGTTATGTTCATTATCACCATCAACTAGTTCAACTAATGGTCCACCGACCAGAGGAAAGAACTTTTTGATCAGTGAAAGGTTAGTTAAGAATAAGGAATAACTAATCCTGATATTGTGATCTCATATAAACTTTGACTCCAGCGATTTACTCAATTGTAGTGTGTTGTTTATGGGCCCAGGTGAGTATATGGTAGTAGAGTATCTGTAGTTGGTACGTTGCTGGATCAGGTTTCTGGTAGCAGAGTTATGGTTATTATTGACTAGTTTGTTGATAAATATTGATTATTGATTTATGTTTAACAAAAGAGTTAGCGTCTTGTTTTATGTTGCCTGAAAACTCCCGGGGAATGAATAGCGGGTGGTGACAGAAGCCACACTGCAGTGAGGTCACTCATCTATTGGAATAGCAAAATTTGAGAAGCTAAGCAGGGCTGGCAGTGTTAAATTAGGGACTATTTTGTATAAAAGTTAAGTGTGAGTGATAGCAGAGAGTTCGCTGGTGAAACTTTGGTCTTATTTTCTATGTATATGATAGTAGAGTATCTGTTGTTGGTATGCCGCTGGATCAAACCCATGCATCACAATTTGAGATTCTGGTAATCTCGGGTCTATAAAATGAGTACTTCTCTGATTATTTGGCAATCCCTTGTGGCCCTATTTACTGAGACCCTACCTGCTGCCACTTTACTTGGGTCTACACGCCGCCTGTGCTGCTGTTTCAGTCCGCCTCCCGCTGCCGCGCATCTACGCCACTCTGGCGCAGCCGCCGTGTGGAGAGCGGGCTTGTGGGACTCCAACTCCCAGCAGCCTATGCAGCCGGAAGCCGCTCACGGGGCAATCGCGCCAGGAGGCGCATAAAACTCAGCGTCACCTCCGGGGGAGCGGGGAGCTTCTCTGATTATTTGGCAATCCCTTGTGGCCCTATTTACTGAGACCCTACCTGCTGCCACTTTACTTGGGTCTACACGTCGCCTGTGCTGCTGCTTCAGTCCGCCTCCCGCTGCCGCGCATCTACGCCACTCTGGTGCGGCCGCCGTGTGGAGAGCGGGCTTGTGGGACTCCAACTCCCAGCAGCCTATGCGGCCGGAAGCCGCTCACGGGGCAATCGTGCCAGGAGGCGCATAAAACTCAGCGTCACCTCCGGGGGAGCGGGGAGCTTCTCTGATTATTTGGCAATCCCTTGTGGCCCTATTTACTGAGACTCTACCTGCTGCCACTTTACTTGGGTCTACACGCCGCCTGTGCTGCTGCTTCAGTCCGCCTCCCGCTGACGCGCATCTACGCCACTCTGGTGCGGCCACCGTGTGGAGAGCGGGCTTGTGGGACTCCAACTCCCAGCAGACTATGCGGCCGGAAGCCGCTCACGGGGCAATGGCGCCAGGAGGCGCATAAAACTCAGCGTCACCTCTGGGGGAGCGGGGAGCTTCTCTGATTATTTGGCAATCCCTTGTGGCCCTATTTACTGAGACCCTACCTGCTGCCACTTTACTTGGTCTACACGCCGCCTGTGCTGCTGCTTCAGTCCGCCTCCCGCTGCCGCGCATCTACGCCACTCTGGTGCGGCCGCCGTGTGGAGAGCGGGCTTGTGGGACTCCAACTCCCAGCAGCCTATGCGGCCGGAAGCCGCTCACGGGGCAATCGTGCCAGGAGGCGCATAAAACTCAGCGTCACCTCCGGGGGAGCGGGGAGCTTCTCTGATTATTTGGCAATCCCTTGTGGCCCTATTTACTGAGACTCTACCTGCTGCCACTTTACTTGGGTCTACACGCCGCCTGTGCTGCTGCTTCAGTCCGCCTCCCGCTGACACGCATCTACGCCAATCTGGTGCGGCCGCCGTGTGGAGAGCGGGCTTGTGGGACTCCAACTCCCAGCAGACTATGCGGCCGGAAGCCGCTCACGGGGCAATCGTGCCAGGAGGCGCATAAAACTCAGCGTCACCTCTGGGGGAGCGGGGAGCTTCTCTGATTATTTGGCAATCCCTTGTGGCCCTATTTACTGAGACCCTACCTGCTGCCACTTTACTTGGGTCTACACGTCGCCTGTGCTGCTGTTTCAGTCCGCCTCCCGCTGCCGCGCATCTACGCCACTCTGGTGCGGCCGCCGTGTGGAGAGCGGGCTTGTGGGACTCCAACTCCCAGCAGCCTATGCGGCCGGAAGTCGCTCACGGGGCAATCGTGCCAGGAGGAGCATAAAACTCAGCGTCACCTGCGGGGGAGCGGGGAGCTTCTCTGATTATTTGGCAATTCCTTGTGGCCCTATTTACTGAGACCCTACCTGCTGCCACTTTACTTGGGTCTACATGCCGCCTGTGCTGCTGCTTCAGTCCGCCTCCCGCTGACGCGCATCTACGCCACTCTGGTGCGGCTGCCGTGTGGAGAGCGGGCTTGTGGGACCCAACTCCCAGCTGCCTATACGGCCGGAAGCCGCTCACGGGGCAATCGCGCCAGGAAGCGCATAAAACTCAGCGTCACCTCTGGGGGAGCGGGGAGCTTCTCTGTTTATTTGGGAATCCCTTGTGGCCCTATTTACTGAGACCCTACCTGCTGCCACTTTACTTGGGTCTACACGCCGCCTGTGCTGCTGCTTCAGTCCGCCTCCCGCTGCTGTGCATCTACGCCACTCTGGTGCGGCCGCCGTGTGGAGAGCGGGCTTGTGGGACTCCAACTCCCAGCAGCCTATGCGGCCGGAAGCCGCTCACGGGGCAATCGCGCCAGGAGGCGCATAAAACTCAGTGTCATCTCCCGTGTCGCGGGAGCGTGCGGGCAGCGCCGGGCTAAGCCCGGGACAAGGGCGGACCGTCTGTGGCCGTCCGTGGTTGAACGTGGCTGGGCTGGGCCACTTCCCTTGGCTTTAGTATACGGACGCAGGACTCACTTGGATTAGCGCTGTGAACTCAAGGTACACTTGCTTACTGTGCATTATTTATCGTGCATTATCTCGTGAACTATGGGTAAGAACACTCCTATGACTACGCGATCCAGCTCCAGGCGAAAAAATTGTACTACCACCCCTTTGCTAACCCTGACTGCAATAGACAGGATGTTACAGAAGACTATTGGGGTGGTCGTCACTGCTATCGAGAGAACTGAGAGACGGCTCTCGCTGCCCCCTAATATGTGTTTACCTTCATTAGTTACTAACACCTCTGTAACACTGGCAAATATTTCAGATTCTATGCTTATGGATTCCTTTGCAGAGTTTCCTAGACCCGCAGATATTCACTGTACCCCACTAATATCATGTATATCTCCTGTATCCTCTCCCCCGGCTACTAGGTTGTCATTAACACCCACATTACAACCGCCCCTTATATCGGTGGAGTCCTCTACTTTAAATAACAATGTTATCAATTTAGAGGGCTCGGTAGCTTTTTTATTGACAAATTCCAATATATCTGTTGGATTACGCAATGAGAGCCCCCCTCAAAGAAAAAGGGGTCAGAAAAATATACAGAAAAGAATTAACATTAATAAAAAGCCAAATAGGGGAAAGGGTAAAGGCAGACTTAAACAGCAAAAATCAGCCTCTACCGTTCAGGGACACCATGGGGAAGTAAGTAAGGGCTACCCAACTATCTCTGAGATCAATAATAGCACAGATAGTGCTACGGTTGATCTGGAAACATTACCACACAACCCCGTAGGTTTTATGATTTATTTAGAGCAGGTGCTGAGATCCTTAATCTTACCACTGCTGGAAAGAACAAAAGTTCTGACAAACAAAATAGAGTATCTAGAAAAATTGGTACTGGGCAATTCGGACATGCTGAAACAGCTCAATATGAAGGATTTAAACAGGGATGCAGCAGGCCCTGTCGAAACTCTTACTATAGCTAGTAGCGTCTCTAAACCTCCCCCAAAAATACCTACCTCAGTGACAGAAGGTGGAAATCGACCAAGACATCAACCTTTAGTGCCAGATAACAGAGCCCAGGCATCTAATAAAATTGCCAATAAAACGGTGGAAAGAGAGGTTTTAATGGACAAAACAGGGGTAAACCCTGTAAGAGGCTCAGCAAAAAAGAGTATTGATATTCAGAAGGTCAGACACCCATGCATAGACTTACCACCTGAGTCAATGCCTTACACTGTGGTACTGACGGGCGTTCCAGAACTACAGGATAACAGAGAGGAATCCTATGCAATTTTAAAAAACAAGGTGGTACATTGGCTAAATACATACAGACCCCACTCAGGACATGTACAAGCAGAAATTATAAATGTCCGAAGAGTGAGCTGGGTTGGACATATATCTAAAGATTTACCTGGGAACTGCATAATTGTAAATTTCAGAGATAGACGCACTGTTAGACACATTTGTGGGTGGAATCCATTTGGAGGGATTGCTGGGATTCAAACCCGGGATCTGTCCTACTTTTATCCACTAATGAGCTGCAAGGTATTTAGATCAAACCCCTATCGGTAAGGAGAGGACTGGGATAGACAGGGTGTCAGATTTAATGTCCCAACATTCAATCATTTCGCTGCTTTACAGGGGATGGAGGACATTGACTGACTCCCTGAAATTACAACCATCCTAAAACCTGGAACATCTATGACCCCAACTGACATAGGTTTTGTTTCTGATCTGAGAGATCCAAATGCGATAGAGAGCAAGGATAAAGAAGGATCTAAGGATCTCATAAGAAAGGAGCAACCCCCTAGTATGTCTAGCACATTTAGTATTCCAGATAAAGATCTATCTCGAGAGATTATCTTGGATTCTGAGGGTACCCCGGGTACACTGGCCAGCTTAAAGAAGAAGGATATATGGCACTGGTGAGCTGGAACATAGCTGTTCTAAGGTCATAGCTGGGAAACGAAAACTGGATTAATCTTGTGAATGCTCAGGATGTTATCTGTTTACAAGAAACCTGGACTAAAGATCCAGATCATGTTAATGGCTTTAGGACCTATTTTTCCCCAGCCATTAGTTCGCCCCATGGAAGGGCAAAAGGGGGATTATGCACATATGTATCAAACATGTTGTCATATACTAAAATTGATTTTATTTTCAGTGACAGGTATTATCATATTCTCCATATTACCATTGATTCTGAGTTCTCTTTGGTTCTAGTGAATTTTTATAATAATGTCCAGTTGGAGGATATGGATAAAGTTTTTAAAAGTTTAGGAAGGAACATAAAAGCCATGTTGCACGAAGACCTAGAGATGTCTGCGTAATTTGGGCAGGAGATTTTAACTGCTCCCTATGTGCAAGAGCAGAAAGAGGCACTTGCGGTGTTATGCTCGACAAAGATACCATCTTGTCCCACTTCGAACATACCAAGTGTGGAGCTCACCTAAATGAGATCATGTGCGGGTCTGATATGGGGTTTGTAAACAGACTGGCCAGCCCAGAATGTCCATTCGCCCCCACTTTTTGTGGTAGAGGTGCTACAACAACGATTGATTATATAATCATGACTGTGAGACATGGGGGATGATTCAGTCATTTTGTACTCTTGATAACTCACTGAGCAACCATTATCCTCTTAGAATAGTACTGCAAAGTACTCACAGTACTTTACGTCTGTTAGGAACTCCTAATGTACAATTGGATAACATCATCTCGACCAGGAAAAATGGCTATTATTTAAAATGGTCAAACATAGTCCTTGAGGATTTTCTCAAAAAACTAGTGAAGAGCACCCTGCCCCAGTTTGAGGTATGCACTGATGCAAACATCGATGCTGGCGTTGTTATAAATAATTTTTTATTAATCGTCACACAAATCAAATAACTTCTCTGTGTTAAAACAAAAGGCCCTAAAAAGCCCCGAGTAAGCTGGTTTGATTCAGCATGCACTAAAGCATACTCAAATTTAAAATATGCACTACACGCGCCAGACAAAGACAGGACGTTAATTAAGGAATGCAGATATATCTATAAACACCTCTGCATTTGATTGCGTATCACACAGCAAACTTTGGTTGGTCCTGAGCAACATGGGGGTAGACATATCAATTATAAACTTCTTAAGGGAATTGTATCAGGGCGCATCTGCAAGAATTAGATTTGGAAAAAACGGTGAATGCACTGATTCCTTTGGTATAGCTAGGGGCGTACGACAAGGCTGCGTGCTGGCCCCACTCCTCTTCACACTTTATATTAACGATGTGGAGAAAACTCTTTTGAAGGAATGTAGGGATTTGCCTATGGCAGGAGGTAGATCAGTGCCCGCATTGTTGTACGCTGACGATACTGTCCTGATGGCCCGAACCCCACTGGCCATGCAAGCCCTAGTTACCTCCTTTGCAAATTTTATGAACCGACTAAATTTAAAGATAAATTGTTCAAAAACTTTCACCATGAACTGCGGTGGTGGCACAAATAAAAAGAGGAAAACAGTTTTTATTGGCACGACCCCAGTTGATTTTACTCCCACTTTTTCCTATTTAGGAGTTTTGTTCGACCTCACTGGTAATTGGAATATTACAATCAAGACAAGAAAACTCTTGTATTGTAAAGCCATAATGGCGTTAAAACATTTTAGCCATAAAATGGGCAGGAAGCCTATAGGGGAAATGCTAACTGTATATAAGGCCACTTGTCTCGCAATAGTGACTTATGGCGCAGGCTTGTGGGGGTATGCCAATGTGACATGTCTACAGGTGGTAGAAAATCTTTTTATGAAATACCTTCTGGCTGTCCCGAGAAGTGTATCCACGTATCCTTGCCACATAGAACTTGGGGAACCATATCTAGTAGATATTATAAGAACCGCCCCGATATTGTTATGGCACAGAGTTTGGACAATTGACGAATGTGGTCTAAATTGTCTGATTTTGAATAATGTGTTAGGCTTAGAAAAGAAGGCCAATATTTGTTGGTTGGCGTACGTAAAGAAATTTTTTGAGGATCTGGGAACCATATAATATTTTAACGACCCAGCCTCTTTAAGTAATATCTCAAGGAAAGCTTTGAAAGAAAAGTGTATGGCATTCTTACACGAACGCAGAGTACAAATATAAATGAAAAAGAAAACTGTAGTTGCGCATGCACAAACTGTTATCTCTAATAAAATGCAGCCATATGTCAAACTCCAATTGAGCGATTAGGAGAGGTTTTTATTAACTCGTTTTAGGTTTAATTTACTGTTTCGGTTATTTAGTTTCCTGGATATGAAGGACTGGTCAAAACACCTGATCAAATGTCCTTGTGATAACTTGTCAGAGCAATCAGACATGCATATACTTTTCTTTTGTAAATTGTACGTTAAGCCTAGACGAAGATTGGTCATTCCCCTATGGAAGATTATGGATGTAAACCGCTGTCGCCCTGCCTTTTTAGCTGTGCAGAAATTGGATAATATTTTAACTGTCGTATTTATTTCCTCGTTTTAAAAAAAATCTTTTAAATTACGAAAAACAATGGTAACCTGAATTATAATGTACTGTTTATGAAATTTATGCTGAACTGTTTATGTATTTATGACAATTTGACAATGGTGCTTATGATGAATTTATTAATTGAATGTGATTTTATCTGAACTTTTATGGTTATTGAGTTTTAATAACCAAATAAAGAATTTGAATGAATGAGTACTAATTCAGAGGTGGTAATAATGGCATTTAAAAATTTAAGCAAATCGCTATGGATAAAAGTGCTATAAATAGAGAATCTTATTATTAAGTTTGAGTTATTCCCTTCACTGGGAAAGTGTAATGATTTTACTCCTGGAAGTATTTCTTTGTAACTGTAGCACAAAGACGACAATCTATCAGCACGCTATACATACGTTTTGGAGATAGAAAAGACAACCATCAAATGCTAAATAGTAGGTAGTTCCTTTTTCAGAGATTAAGGACCATGTTTAGAGTTTAGTGGCCATTGCGTCCGCCTTATTACAGGTGCGTTATAATGTAAATGTAAGTGTACTTATATAGCGCAAACCTGTCACCCAAAGGGCATCCTGGCGCTTGCTTAGGGAACCGTCCTGGTATTCCCCTGTGAGAAACCCTGGCAGGGTGTCCACAAGGTGAAAGCCAGGCATCCCCGTAGTGGAGATTAAGAAAGCTATTGCCCAGAGTTGCAGAGTGTGACCCCGTGATTCGAGTAGGCACCGGAGCGAGAATTGTCGAGTCCGTGGAATTTTGAGCCCGAGACCCGCCGAGGTGGGGAATCGAACCCTGGTCCACGGTCGATCTCAGCTTCCGGGTCTGCCGCCTCTAACCACTGAGCCACGCTTCTCCACTAATCTCCACTAATCTAGATCACTATAGTAAGGCGGACAAGATATGTACTAGTAATAAGGTGAATGGTTGTGATTAAGTACCCAGCTGCCAGATTCCAAATTAGTCCCTTAGTCTGAAAAAGACACCACCTCCTTCTAGGATCTTCTCAGAGACAACAAAAGCAAACAAGGGAATTAAAATGAAACCTAAGCGGCCGCATTGAAATTCCATGCATGAACATACACTAATGTTATGCCAGTGGGATGGAGGCTCAATGTGGCATGACTCCTCGACTTCAAATAGGGGGACCCATCCCCTCCTCCATACGCTGACTGATGTAGAGGGGGTGGGATCATCCCTATACCAGGGAGAGACACAGGGCCTTCGAAAGGAAGTTGGCAGCCGGTGGTGTTTGCTTTGATCCTGCACTTTTCAATGCCCCACTATGCAAATGTATTTCTATATCTTGAAAGCAGACTTTGTCTTCTTTGTTGCCATATTCACGACGAGGAATGCATTGGCACTCGCCACTAGATTGCACCACCTGCTGAGCTGCCTCCGAATGTTTCTATTGTGGACACGGTCCCCTTGCATCTGGAAATTAATATTTGGCCAAGCATGAAGTTTGTGACCCAGGCCCTACAAAATATCCCCACAGTTCCCGAGGGACATAGTTCATTTATCCACATGCATCACTTTTGCCTTGCGCAGTGGGACCATATCATTATTCCATGTACTCGCGACAGGTCCCACACTGACAGCACAGGAAGCTAAACGAATGTTATCAACCATAGGTCTGCCTAAGAGTTGGAGGGAGGTGAGGCAGGTGTCTTCAACGGAGGGTACCGGATCGATGTAGATTTTCAGGATATCCACATTAGGTAAATGTCGAAACATTGAATCCAAAGGCAATGCAGGTGCATAATCAGTCAAAAAGATGAAACACATGCTATTATTCTTGACACTCGTGCTTTAGACATCTGGGCTCAGTAGTGGCTGCAAAACAAATCCAACTCTCGAAGGATGCCATTCACCGCCCTGTGAAATTTCACACTGCCCGGATGGAATGTGAAAACGCTGCCGTTCAGACACAGCGAAAGAGACATTTCCCTGTGTTGTAAAATAATAATCAGTTGTGTTTATTCACTGAGGTGTCTCATATTGAGATGCCAAAACTGACACCGCCTCGACATGTCTTCTGGCTGAAATTCCTCTGCCTAAATCCTGCTAAACTGATGTTATGTGACTGGTGTCTTGCCGCTAATTCTCTTTAGCTTTGTGCACGGGTGAGGAATGAAAACAGATTAATGCTGAGTGAGAAAGCGCGTGTAAAGCTAGCGCTTCAGTAAAAGGTCTGGAACAGAAAATTATAAAATACAATGCTTAGATTTATGGAAGTTGTTTCACGTTCTTGGAAGTCTGAGTGCACGAATGCATAATAGTTTGTGGATCAATAACTTCTGTGGTCAAAATATTGTCAGTCAATGCAACAATAGAAGTCTAAGGTGTTGGGTGAAGTTGTCCTGCAACATGCTTGACCATTAGGAGAACAAATATTAGAGTAGAACAGCCAATGGGATAGTAAGAATCCAGTTTAATCAGAGAGTGGAGGGAGGGACCTAGAGAGAAATGGACAGATAATACAACTGGATGCCAACCAGGTAAGAATAACTCGAAGATTTAAAAACTGGAAGTCCTTCTTTAATCTACCCCAACCTGCACCAGGCATGTTTGGTAATAATCAGTGAATATATCAATGCTTTAGCAGCGCAGAAAGGGAGGAGGTCAGTGTCGCCATATATTCATGATCTTATATCTAGCTTCATCGTGAAGGCTATAGTGAGGAGTTGAAGAGTCCTCCTAGGTTTCTGGTTGATGAGGCATTTGTGAGCTTGTCTGGTGAGCAGCAGACAGAGCTAGGAGCGGGGGGAGTTCTATCAAGTGTAGACCTCAATTTCAGCAAAGTTCAACATGAAGGAGCACACATCCATCTGCTGATGAATGGCCGCAAGGCAGCTTTATATCCGATATTACAGTTTGGGAGAAAAGTTTACGAAGGCGAAGAAAATATAGGTGGCATCCGCATATAAATGGTGGGAAAACCCAAACAAGAACAATATAGAGAGGCTTGGGGGATGATTATTGGGAATGGTGTGGGTTTGGTTCTGATGGATTCTCAGTCCACAGTGAAAGAATGGTCAGTAGTAGGAAGAGAACTAGCTGAGCTGTGATTAGAGCCTGTACTGCCAATGGATGAAAGGGTAGCTAATAAGGTAATGTGTTCGACAGTATCAAAAGCGTGGAAAAATCCAAGAGTATGAGGATGAATATGACTCGGTTCTGGATGCAGAGGTGATGAGTTAGTTATGGGCGTGAGAGCAGTTACAGTAGAGTGGAGGGCATAGAATCCAGATTGTAGGGGGTTGTTGGCATCATTGAGTTAGACAGTGTGACGATTAAAGATTTTGGAGAAGCAAACAGACTGGATTGTAGGTAGAAAGAGAGGTAGGGTCAGTTGTACGTTTCAGTAGTAAGGGTAAGATCACTGCTGTTGTAAAGCAAGACAGATATATATCAAATTGTAGTTAATAGTTAGGTAGGGAAGCTAGGCAGAGTAGTACTTTAGTGGTGAGACCATGTTGTTTTACTGTTTTTGGAATAAAGAAGCCAGATGGGGTCCATTAAGGGTTATCAGATCTAATATGGGAAAATATTCTGTTTGGGATGTGAGTGTGAAATAAGCAGGTATAGCTGTGAACCTTTAGGGCATTGCAGGGATATAGGAGGGTGGAGAACTAAATGATGAGGAAAGTGCTTGCCTAGTAATTGTGATTTCTGAACAGAAACAGTTATTGTGATTTCTGAACAGAAACAGTTAGTAAAGTGAGAGAGAGAAGATGCAGAAACAGTTGCACGGGGAGGACCAAGAGGTTATTTTCGATCCAGGTGTTTGGGTGAGGCTGAAGAGAAGTTATAATGGTTTCAAAATCTACAGATTTAACGTGGTGAAATGATATGGGAAGTTTGCCAAGAGATTATTTGTCAGCATGAATGTTTTCCCTGATCCTGTTCTTGTGCCATTAATGGAAGAAAATACTTATCATTGTTTGGAAGGAACGGATGATGTGTGGTGTGGTCCGTGATTGAGGCATTGATGTTTTTGGAGAGAATGTGCACGAAGCATGAAGGAGGGTCTGATCAATATTTGTGAGTGATGTATTTTGTAGTAATGGATGTGGGCTGTTGTATACTATGTCAATGAAAGCAGGGATTGCAGTGGTAGAGTGTTTTCTTTAGGAAAGAAGGCAAGGGATTAGCAATGTGGGGTTGTGTCAGAGTGAATAAGGAATGATAAGAGAATGATAGCATGATGAGAGAGAGATGGATTAATAATGTGCGTGTGAGTGTGTGCTAGAAATCAATATCAAGTCTAATTGTTTGCATTGCTTATTTGTAGGTGCTGCATGTGTGTTGTGTAGGGATTGGTCAGAAAGAAGCTGCACAAAGAGGGTGTGCCACAGCTGATTGCTAAGGATGGTGATTCCAAGTTCTGGTCCATGCTCATTATTGATCATCGCGGCACTCCGTAATGGATAGCTTTCAGAAAAGATCGGAACCAGGCCAAGGCCACACTGCCGATCCCTATCTCCTCCAAGCGGCGCAATAGGATCTCATGGGATAACGTATCAAAAGCGGCGCTTAGGTCAAGAAGAATTAGGTCTGCGGAGTTTCCGTCATCCAAACTGCTTCAAATTTGCTCCGTCACTGCCAACAAAGTGGATTCAGTTTTGTGGCGTTGTTAAAATCTAGATTGCGACGTAAACATTATCGGCGCCATCTTGTCCCCTTTTAACTCAAATGTGCGCGTAAGTAGCAGCCATTTTGAACGCCATGGCCTCTCTGCCCACTGCCGATAGCCAGCGCGTCTCTCTCTCTCCCCCTCTGACCCCGCCAGCATCCCTCGCGCGCTGACAGCCCACGTTCTCACATGCTTGGGCCATAAACCACCCCTTCAGCGCGGTCCTGCCTCGGAGCCACCTCCCGTACCCGACTAACACCTCCCTCCGTCCCTTTAATGATCACGCATCCTTTGATGAACCCCCTTCCTCTGTGCCCGATTGTCCCGCCCGATCCCAGGCCATCACCTAGCCCTGCGGATACAGTTTATTGCCCCTTACAGTAGGAAGCTGTCCTTCTTCAAAGAATCTATGACTGATAAAAGCCCCCACCCCATGAGATCCGATCAGCCGCACACATTCCGGGAGCCGGCGGGATATCCAGCTGCGCGATAGTCATCACCTACTGAGATCGGGGTGGGGACTTTTACTGTAAATATGTGTGGGAACGGGTTTGGAGCGGAGATTCCGAGGATGCCTTTCTGTACATCAAAGTATTAACAAGAATGTGTTTTATGTAATAAAGCAATAAATCTGTGTATAAGAGGCCAGGCCTCAAGGATGCGTTTAGAGCACCTCGAGAAGATACCCTGTTGTCTGATTTGACGTGTTCTGCTCCGTCGGAATAAACTCCTGTTTCCTGCCTTCTGTCTCCAGCGCCTGCCTCTTTGTTTGGTAATCTCGAATGGTATGAGAGGCGGCTAACGCCGGGCAAATACTGAAGCGTTCTTGGTCGAATTCGGCCCTACCATTCTACAGCGTGATCTGAAACCGTTTTATGAGGAGTCCAGTATCTCCTTGAGCTCTACAAACTCTGTGAGGACGGCATTCACATGAGATTCAGTAGCTTTGGCCAGGAAGGTAAGCCGAGATATAGGGCAATCATTTTCTGGCTTGAACGACACCAAAGAAATTTTTTTAAATAGCGGTGTTACTTTAGCATGCTTCCATATGAGTGGGACGGATGCTGAGGTCAGGGATAGATTAATCAACTCCCTACATAGTGGTAGAATATGTTTTTGACATTTTTGTTATGTGTTAGGGTGTTAGTGATGTGTGGTAGTTGAATGTGGGGTTACTATGGGGGTAAGAAGGAGAAGACTCATGCAAAAAGTGAGTGGTAGGGGCATGATTCTCTGAGTGATGAAGTAGTGGTAGCAACTATGTTAGGACTATGTAAAATGCTGGGTTAAGTGTAGTTGTGGTTAAAGGAGATGTACTGGAGGTGTGGGTTGTAGTGTAGTTGTTCGCAGCAGAATTACAGTGGAGCAGACTGAAGTGGAGTGATCACCAATGGAGTAAACACAGTGGCGCAAACACGGCGAAGCAAAATACATTGTAACAAACTGTTGTGCAGCAAATTAAAGTGGAGCAAATCGTAGTGGAGTAAACCACAGTAGAAAAAACACAGGAGCAGATTCAAGAGGAGTAAATAACAGTGGAGCAAATACGGTGAACATTTTACAGTGAAGCAAAAGGTAGTGGAACAAATTACACAGTAGCGATTGAAGTGGAGCAAATTGCCTAGGAGCAAACATGAGTGTAACAACTTGCCGGGCGACATTAACCTGTCACTTTATCAGCTTGAGCTGGGGTTGGGTGTCACTTGGCAGTTGTGTGTTCATAAAATATGTAAGTTTTTTTTATAGTTCCTTTAACGTATATTAGAGACCCTCGTCTCCAAAAGGCTCAAAAATAAGATCTGTTTCAGTAGATAGGAGTGAGGCATGGTCGGAAAGAAGGATAGAGGATGAATTAATTCAAAGATGGATAAATAGAGAGGAGAATGGAATGATGGATAGAGAGAAGGTAGAATGGAGAAAGTATGGATGAAGGGCTGGATGGAAGTAGAGACGGAAGGAGATTAGGATGAAAAGGTGGATGGCGAGAGAAGGGTGGATGGAGAGAAGGATGAATGGATGGAGCGAAAAGGTAGAATGGTGGATGAAGGAAGATGGGCAGATGGTTGGATGTATGTGTTGATGGATGGGCAGCAGGAGTGCAAGGATGAATGGATGATGGATGAAAAAGGAAGGCAGGAAATATATAGGATGGCGAGAAGGAAGGGTGAATGCAAATGGAGAGAAGAAAGGGTGAATATATGCAAAGGAAAAAAGAAGGAATTATGGATAAAAGTACAGAAACGATGGAAAGAAAGAAGAAAATCAATTTGGAAAAAGACAAAAGGGATGAGAGAAATAAGGATGCAAAATTAAAGAACGATGCTGAGAAGGATGGACGGAAATTAAAAACTTCAGATATCCTTCTAGGAGAGCAATCTCCTCAACAACTGCCAGGTTTGCTTGCACCATTCACTCGCTCAGAGCTATTTGGGACATTCTGGCTACTCCCTTACGAGCAAGTGCCATGGAACAAATATGGTGAACCAAATTACAAAGGTGCAAATTGCAGAAGAACAAACACAGAGGAGTAAATTATTTTGGAGCTTATTACAGAGAAGCAAAGTTCAGTGGAGCGAATTGCACTTCGTGCGTGGTGGCTAGTACCCTTTGAAAGTGGTGGGGTCAGTTAAGTGCCCCACCACTTCCCTCGAAAAGCCCAAAATAAATACCACCTCCCTCCAAAAGTCCACAATAAAACAACCCCTCCCTTCAAAAGCCAAAAAAAACGACAATAACATTTTAAATAAATGAACTAAATGGTACTTACCCACAGCTGTATGTTTTCCTCGGTGTTCCACTTCTGAAACTGCAGTCTCCTGTGGAAGTCGAGCTCCCCTAAGCAATCCAGATGCTGCTCTCAAGCTATTAACCAGCACTAGAGAAGAGCCTGAATTGGATGGAGCGGGCTGGCTGGACACTCCTTCAGGCCCTGGAGGCCTGTGCTTGGTCTCCAAGACAGACGGCCAAAGTGACATGCGCACTTTCAAGTGTCTGGCCAGCTGCAAATCGGCAGCAGAGCACACACCTGCATGTCTCTGGGCTCGGGGTAGACTGGCTGCTGCAGAGAACACAGCAGTAAAAAATAAAATGACAATTAAATCTTTTTATTGCCATTTTATTTTTTCATGTGCAGCTCACAACGGGTGGCGGGGCGATAATCCGCTGCCCTTGTGAAGAAACCACTGCTGCTTCATGGGGATATAACTTTAAAAGAAACTCACTGGGAGGAGCATAATAGCTGTGTGAAATGACAAGGTGTAGGGCCTCGCCTACAGTCCCTAAGTGATGGTGACTGAACAAGAAAATTGATATGAGCTATGTGATGAGCATTACTGGTTCCATATCAGTGAGATCCTGAAAAGATGTAGCTGGTTTCGTTACCTGGAGGTCATCAAAGCAAGGCTCCAGGCCTTGGGCTCGAGTCCTACTTGAACGTACCCAAACAGAGCCGATTTTAGGAACAGCCATTACTTAGCAGCTAGACCTCTGGGCATGGTCATCCAGGAAGGTGGCGCAAAATATCCTCATAAGAGAAAGAGAAGGGCTGCAGGCTAAGAGTTGGTAGTGGGGAGTAGAGGTGGCTTCCACATGGTGAATTTCCATAGGCATTAGAAAACCTATCAGTAGGCACAAATTGGTTCTCCAAATTTCAGGGGCGTGCTTCTTGAAAAGGAATCACCGTGGCCACCATTTTCTAGTGGCGTTGGCACCCATGGATAGAGTGGCAATGACTGGATTTAGTATTATGTAATGATCAGGCATTCAAACCACTACAAGAACTGTAGGAGATAGGATGATGAGTTACGACAAAAATATCCAGCACGATCAGCCGTAGTCAGCCTAAGAAGCTAGGGTTAAAAATTGAAGACCCCTAAGGTTTCTTTCAGAAAGGGAGGATACAGCTTCACACAAACACAACAAAGGTTGTGGGCCCTTTTTCAGAAGGGCTCACATCCTCCTGATCCAGTGCTTAATTTGTAAAAGGATAAGTGCCAGGACCCTGGGCAGGAGGCCTCTGCAGCTTGCACACATTGCCCGTCATCGCTGCCAATGATGGTACCAAAACAACTATCTTGCCTGCAAGTGCAAAAGTTCAGTTTATTCGAGCCCCCCTCAAAAAAGAAGGGCTGGGGAGGTAGGCATTGGCAAATTTTAATGTATATTGTATTAATAAACAACCGAGGACAGTCAACACACGAGCAGGGGGAAAACATGGCGGCCGCCGGCTAGAGCGTACCACACGCACCAAGCAGCGCTCTGAGCACCTCGCTGCAGAACCGCCGAAAATCTCTGCCGAATGGAGCTGGGTTTTCTTTGACCTACACTTGCGTGATAGAAGAGCACTAAAACAATAGCGTGAGGCTGAAAGCGGAGTACTTTTATAACGCAAGAGCCTGTCCTAGCGTATCAGTACCTGGTTATCGGCGAATGTGTCTGCCGAGCACGGATATCTCCCCGGCACCCGCTCCCCACCCGACTTGGAGGCGGGCAGCCGTGGAGCTTTGGCGCGGCCGGGCGGCCGCAGCTAGAGGAGCCCTGAGTAGGTTCACTGCTGGCAGCGACGGGAGCAGAGGAGAGGAAAGGGGCCCCGACGCTCGTTATCAGCTGGAGACTCGCCCTTGAAGCCGCAGCCAGCAAACAGGGAGGCGAGCCTTACAGATGAGGAGAGAGGTTCTCATCTTGCAGCATCTAACCTGAAAAGTAACGCGGTGAGTCCAGGGGGAGCAGGGAAGGCAGCCAGAGGGGCAGACCAGCAACCCGAACCACAAGAAGTAAAGCCAGGGCTGACCATAGAGGGGCCAAATCAGCAAAAACATACAACAAACCACAAGTCCCAGAGTGCAGTGTGGGGAAGGGCTCAGCAAAGGAGCTGGATTTGAGTCACAAAACGGGAACAACAGAGTTAAGGAGACCCGCATTGAGCAAGGGTACTAAAAACACTAAGCAAATAAGGCAGAGCAAAAATAAATGCTTAAAAGCCCCCAAAGGCATAACCTCATCGCTACGATCGTTTTTTAAGCCCATACCCCAGGTTTTGGAAATTCCGCAAGACATGGCGACACTAGAAAAGCAAGATAACCAACAAGACATATCAAAGGTTATCACTGGGGAGGGAGAGGACCCCACTCAAAGTTTAGCTGAGACATCGTCTCCGGAGCTGCCAGCAACTCCCACACATGCCCCTGAACTAGTGCTAACCGTAGAGGACGCACTGGAACCCCTCCGAACACTCCCAGGAGTGAATTTTGTTAGAGAGACACCCACCCTTCATGGGGAGTTAGAGATGGTTAATTGGGAGGGAGAGGCCGGAGTGGGCAGTGCTCTCGAGGCTCTTGTAGGATCTATTACTGCGATGAGACAAGAAATTAGAGACGATTTTGCAGTTTCCAAAGCCAATCAGACTGATATCAGAGCATCCTGCGACATCCTAGAAAAGAAAGTTGACAGATTGTGTGAACGAACAGAAATACTAGAATGCTCCGTGGGAGTCCTGTCCTCCAACCTAGAATCAGCAAGATCCAAAATAAATACTCTCCAAAGGGACGGTGAGAGTATGAGGGAGCTAATTGAAGTGCTGGAAAACTACTCCAGACGCAACAACATTCGAATTTTGAAGATTCCGGATGGGAAGGAAGGGAGTGATCTCAAGAACTTCATAGTCAAGCTATTGAAGGAATCTCTCAACCTTGAAGAGACTGTAGAGTCCCTTGAAAAAGACATACAGCGGATACATCGAGATCCATTCCGCCTGAACCCGGCTAGAAGTAAACCACGGAAAGTACTAGTTAATTTCCTGACATATGCGCTAAAGGAAAGGGTTTTGAATCTTGCGCTAAAGGCCAAAACGATACAGGGTCCTGATTTCCCCTTTGAGATTCGCTCAGATCTATCTAAAACCACACTTGATAGACAGTGGGAGCTGGGACAGCGCATGGAAAAGTTTAGATCATTGGGAGCCAATGTTCAGATGAGATTCCCCGCATTCTTAAAGATTATGTATAATAATAAAATGCATAACATCCGCTCTATACAAGACGCAGATGATCTACTGCAAAATATACAAGATCACGTGCAGGTTCAGAAAGCAAAATAATCTAGGATAGAAGGACTATACGCAGAATAGCCCAGATAATAGATCACATGAGAAAAAATAAATAAATCGGGGGCCGAGGAAGACAAAAAGAAGGGAGGAAAATAACATAAAATGGTAGATAAAATAAAATGGAAAAAAAAACAAACACCCCTATTGACCAAAGAAATTATAGTATAGCATATAAGAACATAATTATGACTACGAATAAATAAATAGACAAACACAAAAAAAAATATACAAAAATCGGGAAAAATACAAAAAAAAAATGATTAAGGGGAAAAAGGAAGATAGGGATTTAAAAAAAAAAAAAGAAGGAAGGCTCCCTCAGAGAAAATAGCAAAACTCCCTGGCAGATCTAACCTTTAAACGGGTTGATAATAGCTCCAGACCTAATAATGTATCTGTAGCTGAGGGAAAAGAGCAAGCTGCAATGGGCGTAAAGGTGGCTAGTCATCAGGCCACAGTAAGTAGGGGGGGTTTTCCCAGGGGGGAGGATAGGTGGGGGGGAAGAAGGGAAGATAATATAAAAAGTCCTCACAAGCCTAACCAAAATAGTACTCTAGCGTGTCCCTTTGATTTAAGTCTGACTGCAATAAAGCCAAGTGTAGTAGTTACCAGATGCCAAAAGTTTACCATGAAGGAGGGTAAAGGTGAAGTGGAAATAATAAAATGACATCGTACCAATATCTATCCTGGAACGTTAATGGTCTACGGATGAAGGGTAGAAGGGAGCGCATCTTCCAATATCTAAGGGACTCCCAGGCACAGATAATTGTCCTCCAGGAGTCACACCTAATTAAGTCAGAGGCTGAACAGATACTAAAGAAATATAAATGGATAGACAAATTCTGTTCTACAGACCATAACGCAAATATCAGGGGGATAATATTTATCTTTAAGAAATCAGCTAAAGCCCAAATTCTAGAATACAAAGAGGACTATACAGGGAGATGGCTGATAGTTAGAGTATCACTGGAAGGCCAAATTCGCACCTTGGTGGGCTATTATGGCCCCAATTCAGACGATCCATCTCACTTAGATGCAGTCAGGAATCTTTTAACTGTAGTGCAGGACCCAGTGATCTGGATGGGAGACTTCAACATCGTACTTAACCCTAAATTGGATAAATCCACAAGCTCCAAAATTCCTAGTTCACCCAAATCAAGGCAAACCCTTACCACAATAATGAAACATCTTGGCTTGGCAGATTTGTGGAGAGAAAAAGCTGGTAATAAAATGGGGGTGTCCTTCCGAAATGGTCAGTTCAAGCATAAGTCAAGAATTGACTATGCTTTTTTAGCTACTCATTGAAGGACACCCTGATAACAATAGATTACCTTCCTTCACACCTTTCAGACCACTCTGCACTATCCTTCTCAATGAGATTAGACAACAAGACCACATCAACAACTTGGTCATTTGATCGGACACTCTTGCTTGAGGAAGAGGAGGTCAAGTTTTTAGCAGAAGAGTCTTTAATATTTTTTGACTTAAACTTAGGTTCCTCAAATCTGGCGGTAGTCTGGGAGACATTTAAAGCCTTTTTGAGAGGACAGATTACTAATAGGGCCTCGTACAGGCGCAAAATATATATAGAAAAAATAGCCAATCTGGAGCAGGAAATGAGACTATTAGAGCAAAATATTGACAAACGTCTGGTAACACCACAAGAACAGACGAGGTTAGCTAAAATGAAGTCACAACTGGAAGGGATTTTACAAGAAAGGATTAATAAGAGATGGGAAGCAAGTAAGATATCCCAATTTGAATTTGGTGAAGCTGCCGGCAAAGTTTTGGCCTGGAAAATAAAATCAGACCAAGCTCTCAAATATATCAAAGAGATACAGGTAGAGGGGGAAATAACAGTAAGAACATCCAACTCAGACATAGGTAACGCCTTCCACGATTTCTTTGAACTAATATACAAAGAAGATCTTCCCAATAATCAAGGGGCTAGGGAAAATTGGCTCAAAGAAATCTTGCTACCTGCCCTCTCAATGCCACAGAATAAGGCTCTAGAGAGTGAGATTACAGAGGAAGAGGTAAGGACAGCAATACGGCTCTCCAAAAAAGGAAAGGCTGCAGGCCCAGATGGTCTCCCTGGAGAGATATACAGAGCTCTGGAAGAAGTTATTACCCCTGTCCTGTGTGGTTTATTTAACGACATCTTAATAGAAGGACACCCAACACCGAAATCATGGGGGGAGGCAACAATTGTGCTCATCCCAAAATCAGGCAAATCGCCCCGGGAATGTGGATCTTATCGACCCATATCCCTTCTCAATCTGATTATAAAATTTTCACCACTATATTATCAACAAGACTGAGCGACGTAATACCTAGCCTAATACACCAAGATCAAAAGGGCTTCATCAAAGGACGACAACTATCAGAACTAACACACGATCTGATAGGAGCCATAGACATTGCATCAGCCTTTTCCCTACCCTTGGCTACACTCACGCTAGACGCAACTAAGGCGTTCGATAGGGTTAATTGGCTCTATTTAGAGGATGTCCTTACAAAATTTAACTTTGGAAGTAGATTCTGCAAAGCAATATTTCAGCTTTATAGTGCTCCTTCAGCCAAGCTATTGGTTAACGGCATCTTGACTAAGGCATTTCAAATCACCAGGGGCACCAGACAGGGATGCCCGCTCTCCCCACTCCTCTTTAATTTATATATTGAGCCATTCGCCCAGGTCCTGCGGGCAGAAGCGAATATTCCATCTTTTCGTTTTGGGGAGTGGGAGAGGCGGGTAGCACTATATGCTGATGACATTTTGATCTTGACATCGGACTCAAAAACCACACTACCCGTAGTAATACAGCGAGCAAAAGAATTTGGGCTTATCTCAGGGTACGACATCAACTCGAGCAAAACAGAAATAATGACTTGGAATATCCCAGAACAACATCTGGGAATTAATGTTTCACCGTCCATGCGGTACCTAGAAATCTGAGTTACCCAGGATGTGGGTAATATTTGTCAAACCAACCTAGACAGAATCCACAGAGAGAGTAAAAAGCTGCTGAAAACTTGGACACACGTGCCACTTTCTGTATCAGGACGAGTAAACCTAGTAAAAATGTGTATCCTCCCCAAATATACCTTTATATTTAGTACCATCCCTTTGGCTTTTGATCCCAAGGCAATAGAAAAAAGTCAACAAGAAATCAATTCCTTTATTTGGAACTATAAGTCAACAAGAATTGCTTGGAAGAAGCTCAGGAGGAGAAGGGAGAAGGGAGGTCTGGCTTTGCCTGACCTACTATATTATGCGTGGGCATTCCAGATAACACATTTGAGGATGCTTCTAAAAACCCCAACAAATCTTTTGAATGGATCAATGTACAAAGCCATGTTAATCGGGGCAAACCTCTCAGTGGATGGGTTTATGTTTAAATTCGCCAGCCAGAAATTTTTCAAAAAAATCAAACTTAAAATACTACAATCTTGGTCAAAGACATGGCTTATCATAAGGAAAATATAGTAAGAGAGAGTACTCCCGGTTAATTTAAGGTCCAGAGGGGGGAGAGACAAAGCAAGCAAAAATTACAAAAACCTCAGGTTGGACCTATATTCCTTTTAGCATTGAATAAATCTCCAAACTACTTGGAAGCGGATGCCAAAGAGAAAAACTTCACAGTGTTATCAAAACATATATATTTATTAGATTTTTTTTAGAAAGTTATTTCTTTAAAAAGAACATTTAATACATCTGTGCATATCAAATCATTTTATCGTCAATAAGAAATTCATAACTTTTACAAACATAGTTTTTTCTCAAAATCTGTGAGTTATGATACTAAAAATGTGCCCTCTAATAACAACTATTCTTACCAATCATACATGCATACTTATATGTCAGTCATACCAATCCTATTTGTGAGAAAACAACCTATCAACATAAGCACAAAGACTAAATATAACAAGACATAAAGCTAACAAACATGGCAGCTCTAAGGTGTACTCAGTGGGAAACTCAGAAAGACTGGATGATAACGTTCTGCTGGTGTAGGTGGAATTAACCAGTTTATATCCACAACAGGTAGATGTTAGGCCGACGTACGTTTCGGTGAATATCACCTTCCTCAGGGCCAAGGACAACGTGTGCAAAGATATTACATACATACAATATTTAAAAGAATTGGGAGGGCATAATACAATTTTCTATGGTGTAGGTGCTACAAGCATGAATAGATATGAAGGGCAAATGTTGGACGTTCCTCTAGGGTGTGAACTCAGTTTCAAGGTTAGACATGCTTATGAAACTATTAGGTATAGGTCCTATCGGATGTGAGATTCAGGAGACTGCTGCGCATCGGAGGTGATTTCTTAATCGTTTGTTTGTTTGGGGGGTTATACACTGATATTGTTATTCTGCCAGCTTGTTTATCTGTTTCAAAAGTCCTGGCGCCGCGTCTATGGGTTCCGGAAATTCAGCCAAACGCGAAGATTCTTAAGAGCGATGCCGAGTGTTTAAAAAGTGCCTGATTCTCACTACGTTGTAATCGCAACCGGGGGTTCTAGGGACGTGGCCCAAATCATAAGGAAAAAACTTGGGCTGTCATACTACTCAAATTT
Source organism: Lissotriton helveticus (assembly GCF_964261635.1). Lineage (NCBI taxonomy): Eukaryota > Metazoa > Chordata > Amphibia > Caudata > Salamandridae > Lissotriton > Lissotriton helveticus. Next base: position 437,496,436 of record NC_136061.1, read on the forward strand.
TGCCCCTATTTGGCAATCTCCCGGGCTTCCACTACATATGAGAGATAGTTTGTCAGTTGTACTTGAGCAAGCAGGGATTATAAGATGGGGTCAGCTAGTAAACGAAGGATTATTAATTACATGGGACGAGTTAAAAGATCACGTTGGTCCCGGAATGTCCAGATTCAAATATATTCAGCTGGACAGCTGGACAAGGGGCCAGCGCAGAAAAGATAAACACCTGGGGAAAGTAAGCCCCCTAGAACAACACCTAGTGGAGAAGCCAGTGGGTAGAAGAGAGGTAGCATTCTGGTACTGGCAGTTGCTTGAAGAAATCGATGGAGAATTCTCTCTCCCAGACCAATTGTGGGGGGCAGTAATTGGTTCTCAAAGTGAGGAGATGTGGCAAACTTCTTTTGCCCTCTTGTACAAGATTGTGAAACCTTCTTGGCTAAGAAGAAACCACCTTTTTACAGCACATCGAGCATACATCACGCCACTCAAACTTTCCAAATTTCTCCCGGACAAAAAATGTAACAAATGCAATATCACGGGAGCTTCAGATGTACACATGTTTTTGGATTGCCCTGATATAAATCGGTTTTGGTTAGAAGTGGAGGTAACTCTAAACTCCATCATGAATACATCACTCTCAATTACACTACCACTTATTATCTTTGGTTTGGATGTTAACATCACAGGGAAAGCAAGGTCATTTCTCTTCTACGCTATCCTGCTGGCTAGAAGGCAAATCTGTATACAATGGACGTAGAAAGCAGCCCCCTCACATTCTGCATGGCTTACATCATTATATGAAACATCGAGATTAGACCTTAACAGATCAGGCAGTAAGCGTAATTTGTCATTTTGGGAGCTGCTTATCGAGTGGAGATAGAATCCGGGTTTTTTTTGTTGTTGTTTTTTTTCCCGGGTCCTATGATTATGCCGATAATACTCCTTGGACTGGATATAGCCTCGTTCCGATTATGGTCCTACAGGTGGTAACGCACCTATATGGAGTCAGTCTGAATGCCTCGTGTTTCTGGGTTTTATCTCCCACCCATTAAATTACTCGAGTCCTGGCAATGGACGGAAGGGACCTCTGAGTGGACCCTAAGGAAAGGACTCGCTAGGTGGTTGGTATCTTCCCAAACTGAGGTCATGGCAAATGAGGACAAAAAAAAAAAAAAAAAAAAAAAACAACCGTGGTGCTGCTCATTTCTAAATTAGATTAATAGGGACACCATATAGCAGACTGTCATACTGTGTGGTGTTGACAATTAACTGCCAGTGCTGAGCACCAGAAAGCACCAGCACAAATTAAGCATTATTTGACCAGAATTGTTTGCTCACAGGCTACGGCAGTGCAGGCTGAGGCAGTGCAGGCTCACTAACAGCTGTAATTATTCAGTGTCTAAATCTTTCATGATGCAGTTGTTAAACTGGCATCTCAAGTTTGTCCCCTGAGGGGGAGGTCCTTGTGGGCTCTTCCACGGGCTCTCTCCTTGAGTCATCCTCCAAGCAGGTCCTCATCAGCTAGGACACACGTTCTGGTCCTGTTTTGATTCCACACAGCGGTGCGGCAGAAATTCGGAATTAAATAAGGGTGAATCCTAAGTACTGGCTCTAGAAAGTCAGTACTTATTTAGAGTTGGTGGTAAAGACAGGAAGCCACTTAAATGTTCTGGTACCTTTAGCATCAGTAAGTCCGGCTAACCAGAGCAGGGAGCACCTTTAAAGGAAGCTTCCCAGGCTTCCTACTCTGAATGAATGCGTCAGCAGCAAATGGTAACTGGGATAAAGATTGACGAACCATTGGCCCGATATTCCTTTGGGGTGGGAATGCACCTGGACAGAGCAGGTTCAAGCAGTGCCCAATTCGTAAAAAAAAAGTTGCCAGGGCCAAAAACATTACACAAAAGAGCAGCGGAGCTTGCACCATCCACTGCCCTTGCCATGGCTGCCAAATACCAGTGCACGCACTGTTACCCATCACACCCCTACAAATGCAACAGTTTGGAATATTCCAGGTCACCCAAAGCTCCAAGGATGGCCTGATCACACTGCTATTATTATTATTTTTGATGTGTATTCATTTGTTAAACATTCAGCTGGTGTGCTCTGTTTAACAACAAACAGTGCAGCCATGTGGCCGAAAGTCAGAAAAATGCACAGGTGTTGAGAAATAAATGCGAGTGATGAACCTTGGCAAACACCGGCACAAAGTAAATGTAAATGTTTTTGTACTTGTATAGCGCACAGCTACCCGCAGTGGGTTTCCCGGCGCTTGTACGAATACCGCAAGGGAACCCTTCCTGGCTTTCCCTGTGAAGTGTCCACTCCTGGCATCCCTCGCGTTGTGGGGGCCGTTGTGGAGACTAAGCAATCTATTGCCCAGAGTTGCAGCATGGGACCCATGATCAGAACAGGCACTGAGGCGAGAATATCCGGTCAGGGGAATTAATGAGCCCAAGACCCACCGAGGCAGGAATCGAACCCTGGTCCCTGGCCAGAGCTTTGCATCGAGGTCTGCCTGCTCTAACCATTGAGCCACACTTCTCCACAAAGTAAGCACTGGGATCGCCATGCAGCCGAGCTGATTTCAGAGAGAGCATCATTTCAAACAGGTCTTCGCTGAATGTAGATTCCAGCCAAGTATCCTGACAAAGATGAAACTTCTGCTGGCTTCTGGGTGGAGGCAGATGGACCACTACCAGGACAGGAAAGACATATTGGTCATAAACTTTATGCAGGGAAAAACCATCCTGTGTGACTTGTAGTGTGACCTTTCCAGGCACACCACATGTAAGCAAAACAACACAACATGCACTGAAGAGAAAGTGCATGAACCCCAGTTACTTAGGACTGAATTAATTTTAGCAATGAGTTCAGCAGACTCTTTCCAAGGGGTAGAGGAACATTTCTTGCATGTATGAATGATCAATTAGCTGGTCCCAAATGGCAGTCATCCAATAGCCTGGTGAGTTGAGAGTAGCCGCCCTCGACTGTGTGAGGGGGTACACTCGGGGACTCCCCCATATTACCTGAGACTTGTTCTCTGCCGAGGAGCAATTCAAAACAAGACAGAGTACCTCCAGAGTGCTCAACAATATTGATCCCACTGGATGAAAAGTACAGTCAGCCAAAAAAGCCAAGAAAGTGCAGGTCTGACCAACTGTAAATGATCACATGGCACAGACACTGAAAAGTGCAGCTCTTGACCAAATGTCTCTCTCTGGTCCACGCAGGCTGGAGTGCAGCTTGAATGGAGAACATGCAAAGTGCGCATTACGAACCACTCATTCCCTGCTCCTCTGTCATCGGAGCAGCACCACCCACAAAGCTGCCAGCAGCAGGAAAAAATAACATGATAATAACCTCGAGTTATTTAATTTTTCCTTTCTTTCATTTCTGCAAGGCAGTGGGGCGACACTTAGCAGAGGAGTCGCCACTGTTGGCAAAGCTGATACGTCTTAAAGGGGAGACCTAGTGACTTTGCCAACGCTTGTTATATTGGTGCAATATGCTTGCAATAAAAAGTAAACACCGAACTCTCTTCCATTGAAAGACCTATTGGCTTTGCCTGTGTTTGTCTCAATTATTGCGGCATTCTGAAGTCTTTCTTACTCTCCAGTTTGGGAGAAAACAAAAACAAAGACAAACAGCAATATGCAGCGCAGAGCAAACTAACTATTGTTTAACGTGAACATTTTCTATTTTTGCATGCAGATAATTAGGTCTTTTAATGAAAATGATAAAGATCTCTTGCCTTTCCTACCTCTCGTTTAAGGTCCAGCCAGTAAAAAGGGTGATAGCTGCTGTCCGTGGTTGACTCAGTGTTTCGCGCGCTCCAAGTACAATTCCTTCCTTGATGCCCAGAGAGCTATCCTTTTATTCCTGCAGCCTCCCAAATCCTGCCCCTCCCATTCCTTCCTTCACTCCTTTCCGTTCTGTGTCAGTCACTTTCAAGGATGACGAACATCTATCCGCGTGAGGTCATTTCTGCTACAACAAAGAAAGGGCCATAATGAGGAACTTGGTTGAGTATGTGGAAGTGCTGTCAGGGAGAATGTTATAAACTTTCCACTGATCAGGGCCAGGGTGTGGTGTAATATTTAGACTGACCCCTCGTCATGTAATGACAGTATTAGCAGAAGGGAAAGACGACAATCTAAATATTTTCATATGAACTACAAATTTGTTTCATCCTCTCTCAAGTGGCAACCCCTCCTAGTTCTGCTGGGCTATGGCAGCCGAATTCAATGCTTAATTTGTAAAAGAATGAGTGCCGGTCCCCAAAGCTCTGCTAAGAAACCTTGAACCACTATAGCTGAATGTGAGCGCTCCGAATACCAAGGCCGGTAGTTTAAATCCACCTCATAACTGTGCCATCCACTAACAGACACTCCCTGCCTCTTTCTCTCACTGGTGCAGGTTACTGCTGCCTCCCTTCCTGATGGTTTTTCCCTTCTTCCTCTTGCTGTGTTTTTCCAATTTGTGTGTTTTCCATCTCTAGGTAAATGTCTGATGAGGAAAAGTAAGTGCTGGTCTCCAAAAATGAGTGATGGTGTCCCCACCTACAACCACCACTGAAACTAGGTACTAGTGGCAGTGGACAGCTGTGTTCCAAGGTTGAACGTCTCAGAGCCATCAACCTAATCAGTGCAGTTAACGTTTCTATTCATGAGATTTCTTGCAACAACCAAAGAAATCTGGGATTTGTCATCTTTGTTTACTTCACATGAACCATCTAACCTAAAGTATCTCATTGTAATGTGACATACAAGGCAAGCTCAAGACTGCTAGCATAGTAGTGTGGCACGCATAAACTAGAGCATCTGGAAGGATGTATGGGCCTGATTAACGGGTTGACGATACGGTAACCTGTCCTTCAGAATGGTGGAGGACATTACCTTTGCCACCTTGAAAGACTACTGCCCGCCAAATGTAGAGATACCCACTGGACCAATGGTTAGCGCTGTACGATGAAAGGAACGCCGTTATGGCTCATCCTTTCAATGTTCAAAAGATTTTGTAGAAGGCTGTGGTCGTTTTTGACTGTTGTTCACCAAACCTTTCCAATGTTTTTGTTTTTAAAAACAAACTTCCAAAGCAGGAGTTTGATTCCAAAAATAAAAAAACTGATGATTGCACACTGGGAGCTTTTCATAGGGTCATTACTGTTTTTTTCTCTCCCTTGCCGCCAGGTTTTTCCTACAGAGTACTACAAAGCATTTGGCGGGAAGCAGTATTGAATAAGAAAGACACAGAGATGTTTATGGGGCCAAATCTGCTAGACCATGATTGTGTATTCATCAGAGAAGACATACTGTCATGTATCACCACACTGTAGGGTATACCCGGAAAGATTTCCTTAGCATCAAAGCGGACTTGCTTATCTCTCCCCCTTCAGCGAAAATGAAAATAGGTAGGTGTATCTTTCAGTCTTTTTAATATGGATGTGTTATCAGAAAAGCTCTGCCACATATGTCAGAATAATTGTTAAAGAGACTGAGTGGGTGTCACATCCCCATCACAGAGGGACAACTGGGGGCCAGCACCAGAAATGTATGGCGCATGTTCCTCAGGTTTCAAAAGGCGTACATAATAATTTCAACATGTGCTTCACTGACTCAGGATGATACAGCAGTAGCAAAATGATCAACGATCATTGTTTTTGGACACAGAATAGTATAGGTTATGCCACCACACTAAAACTGGGAGATAGTCAGGACTGTCAACTTTAGAACTAGGTTGGAGTCTCGCTGTTGGCTCATCATCCTGTGATTCTGGGCAAATCACTTAATCTCCCAATTTCCCAATGTTTGCAAAACATGGGTGTGACCTTGGTGTAATGTAAAGGGTGCTCATGTAAAGCTCTCAAACATCTTCGGGTCGCTTTTGTGCTATATAAAACTGGGAATCAAAACATATCCCAGGGATTTATAAGGACATAAACAATCCTAGGATGATACATGATAAGGATCCATCCTCGAATCCTGTGTGCCCTAATTGCAATTTCAATCTGGTCAATTTATGGCCTTGGTAGTTGATATCTAGGAGAATGTGATGAACCACGTGGCAGATTCTTTGGCTTTAATGTTATATAAGAATACAGACTTAGCACACTGGAACTTCTACCTCTGAAGAAGAAAGCCCGCCAGTAAATGTTTACCATTCATTTTGATGCTAGCCAAGCATACTACGGCTATGGTCTGGAAGGAATCGAAACTGCTACATAACATGAGGTAGTGGTTTAGAATTGAAAGGTAGCTGCTGTAGAACTGAATGCAGTGTGCCAGATGTCTCAGGAAATGAGCTTTGTAGATCAATATCTGCAAAAAAGGGAGGATCAATATTATTTAAAACCACCATACATTTTAGTTTGCTATTCATTATTCAAGTGCTGGGTTAAGGGTTGGGCAAATGTCTCTCTAGAACCTACTATAATAATATTTACTGCTGTCTTTGAAGACGAATAAACACATACTAGCGTTATTAGCATGCGTTTTGGCCTGGACCATGTGGATAAGATTTTGTTCTTCACAGGTCTCACCATGGACCTGACCTAATACCAGACTGATGTATCTTAAATATCATATGTCTTTTGTGAAATGCCTGAAAATTGTAACAAAAAGGACACAAAAGGTAGGTATTTTTTAACTGCAAACATATAGTGTAAAAAGTATTAGAGGGGGGTGGCTTGGAGCATCAATATGGCGGTTGCACTCTAAGAGTGCTCCGGACCCCTCCTTCATCCCCTCTAATCTACACAAACCATCGGCAGAGTATCATCACTCTTGGTTCCAGATGCTCACTCACCATCATAGCAGAGAACCTCTCCAGTGAGCAAAATGTCCGAGACGACACCCTGCAGTGCGTCACACCGCCTGGGCAACAGCCGGCGTTCCCACCTCCCATCCACCACAGCTGGGACGGCACCCGACCAGATCAGCGGAGGTCCTGGGCCCGAGTGGACTGCTGGTGACGGCCGAAGGTGTCTCCAATAGGCCCGAGCCGAGAAGGGGATGCCACCTGGGGAGGCCCCAGTGAGAGGAAAGAGCAAAGGTGGGATCCCCCAGTGGGGCCCCATTCGAGGGCAACAGGGCTGTAGGGCAGAGCCTCCTCCGTGACTTCAGCAACGCACCATGCAGGGTGGTTGGAGTCCTATCTCCCACCTGTGTCCTTGGCCAGTGGCTCTGCGGTGCGAATGGAGAGACCTTGATACCATGAGGCTCCCACACTGGCATCTTCTCTTCAAGGGGCCACCACAGCTGCGGCCCGAACATTGGGCACCACCTCCTGGATCCAGTGACACGGTCTGTCCCGGCCTGAGACACTCCGCGGCGGGTCATCACGGAGGTGAACTGGGATCCCGAGTCAGGCCTAGATGCAGTGGCGTAACGAACCTTGAGGGGGCCCCCCTGCAGGGTACGTGAAGGGGCCCCTTCCAGACTCAATCTAGAGCTCCCCAGCAGAAGTGCGGTGCTGACGGGGCCCCCTGGAGAGTGAGGGCCCCCCTGCACCGTGGGGGCTGCAGGGGCCTGTGTTACGCCCCTGCCTCGATGAGAAGATGGAGGCCCAGGGAACTAAAACCCAGTGAACTGAACCTGTTCTTTGCCCCCCAGACCGTAGAACTTCACCTAGGGAGCCATCATCTGGTGCAACGGATGTCTCCCTGGGGCCTCCCCATTGAAGACCTCTGCAAAAGACCCCCGCAGGCCGGAGTGAAAAGCACACCGACAACAGCCTGCCACGCACTAACCTGAGGATTGCCAAGTTCAGGGGCAACAAAGGTTCGAGGAGTGGGACAACTGTCCATAGGAAGTGCCTCCTTCAATAAACTCCCATGAACGTCACGCTGGGCAACAGGCCACCCCGCACCGCAACCATCCACCGGCACCCGCCAAACTGAAGCTAAAGCACAGATCACACAGGCTCCTACTCACCTCGACTATACAGGGAAGAAGCCTCCTGCACGGCCCCACACCCCCACCTAAAAAGCACAGGAATATCTTTCTTTGCAGGAACTCTAGGGATCTCCCCCCTCCGCATCACTTGGATTACAAGACAGGGACCATCCTCCGACCCCAGGTGGTGATCGCCCAAGAGAACAAGAGCCAGTGCAGTTAAAAGCTACCCTCCTCCCACACATCATGGGGAAGGACCGTGGACCAAAGCCAACAACAACGCAAATGCAAACCAAGACGGACCAGTTCACCACAAATGAACCTGGGCGCTCAGAGGCCACCATGGATAAGCTGTCTCTCCTCGGGGAGGACCGTGGACCAAAGCCAAAAACAACGCGAATGCAAACCAAGATGGACCAGTTCACCACAAATGAACCTGGGCCCTGAGAGGCCACCAGGGATAAGCTGGCTCTCCCCGGGGAAGACCTTGCCACCATTCTACAAGAAATCTGTACATCGCAGGCCTCAGTGGAGAACAAAATCGGGGAAGTCAGAGTAGACATGACCCTAATCCGACAAGACCTCCGCAACTCTACAGTCCGAATCTCCAAGGCAGAATCCCGAATCTTCACGGTTGAAGACAACGTCCGCCAATTGAAAGAGCAGGTAACCTACCTACAGACCCACACTAAAGAGTTGCACAGAAGGGCCGAAGATGCCGAAAACCGGTCAATGTGCAATAATCTCCGCCTGGTGGAATTTCCTGAGGGGACGGAACAAGGTCAAATGGCAACCTTCATAGAAAAATGGCTGGAGTCATGGATGCCCAAAGACGCCTTGTCAGCATGGTTTGCAGTGGAACGGGCTCGCCAATCCCTGGCACCCAGGCCACCACCCGGTGCTCTGCCTCGGCGCATCATTGCCAGGATCCTTAACTTTAAAGCTAGAGACACAATTCTGCAGGAGGCTCGTACTAAAAACACCATGACTTACCAAAACCACATCCTAATTGTTTTTCCTGATTACACAAGAGAGGTCCAGGCTCAACGGCGTTCATATTCCAAGGTCAAACAAAAACTCTGCACCCTCGGTCTCCAATGCTGATTACTCTTTCCAGCCCGCCTCCGGGTCGTATTCCAAGACAAAGCAAAGTTTTTTAAAATCCCCAGGTTCAGCCTGGACCTGGTTGACTGAAGAGCAACCTCTCAGGTCTCGAACCACGTCTCCGCCCTCGAGACCTCAGACTGAAGTGGCCCTGCCGACATCTCCTTAAGCTCATAGGAGGCACACACAGTCACGCAGGAGTCGAGGCTCTTGCAGAGCTACATTAAGATCACCCACCTTGGCCATCCCCTGGTCCTAAGAATCAAACTGATTCGTCTGGCTCTCACTCCCATCATCAGAACGTCATCCTGGAGGGCCCGGCCGTCAGGAGCAGTCCCCACAGGACTTTGGACACTGAGGTCACCGACACAGACCTTTCCCGAAGCCCAGCAATCTAAAAGAAAATGGTCCAGTCCGGGGACTATGATAAGGTGCCTAAGCTCGATCCGGAGCATGGGACAAGAGTCCCACATATTATAACACTCAGTGAAATCTGCTGATGCTTCGGACACATCCGGCTCAAGAGAGGGGTCCATCACGCAACTTCTCAGCTAAGTGTTATAGTTTAGCATGTTTACTTTGAATTCAACAGGGTAACAGATGCTTCTGTTTCAGAAGTATAGGGTAGGGGGAGGGGGAGGGTAGGGACCGTTATCCTATGTTTTTGTTCGCTAATGTTAAGTGTTCACAGGATGGAGCACCCCCTCCCACCCAGAAGCACGTACCAGCCATTGCATTGCTCACCTTAACCTAACAGGTAGGTAGCCATCTTAACAGGGAGGTGTGTTTGGGGCTGAGAAGCCAGCACTACAACTCCCATGAGGCTCCTTTGTCCCACAGCTGAGCAGGATCAAACACTCCCCCCTCCCAGAAGCATGTGGCAGCCTTTGCATTGCTCACCTTCACCTAACAGGTAGGTAGCCATCTTAACAGGGAGGAGTGTTTGGGGGCTGGGAAGCCAGCACTACAATTTCTACCATGCCCCCTTGTCCCACAGCTGAGCAGGATGGAGCACTCCCCCCACCCAGAAGCATGTGTCGGCCATTGTATTTCACTAACCAAACTTACAGGTAGGCAGCCATCTTAACAGGGAGGGGTATTTGTGGGTGGGAAGCCAGCACTTCAACTCCCAACAGGCCCCCTTGTCCCAAAGCTGAGCAAAATGTAGCATTCCACACATCCAGAAGCAAGTGGCAGCCATTGCATTGCTCACTTTCACCTAACAGGTAGGTAGCTATCTTAACAGGGAAGGGTGTTTGTGGGTGGGTAGCCAGCACTACAACTCCCACCACCAGGCCTCCATGTCCCAAAGCTGAGCAAGATGTAGCATTCCACACATCCAGAAGCATGTGTCAGCCATTGCATTGCTCACCTTCACCTAACAAATAGGTAGCCTTCTTAACAGGGAGATGTTTTTGGGGCTGAGAAGCCAGCACTGCAACTCCCATGAGGCCCCTTTGTCCCACAGCTGAGCAGGATCAAACACTCCCCCCTCCCAGAAGCATGTGGCAGCCATTGCATTGCTCACCTTCACCTAACAGGTAGGCAGCCATCTTAACAGGGAGGGGTATTTGGGGGCTGGGAAGCCAGCACTACAACTCCCACCAGGCCCCTTGTCCCAAAGCTGAGCAGGAGGGAGCACTCCCCCCACCCAGAAGCATGTGCCAGCCATTGCGTTGCTCACCTTCACCTAACAGGTAGGTAGCCATCTTAACAGGGAGGGTTGTTTGTGGGCTGGGAAGCCAGCACTTCAACTCCCACCAGGTGGCCTTGTCCCACAGCTGAGCAGGATGGAGCACTCCCCCCACACTCAGAAACATGTTTCAGTAATTCCCCGCAATTGTGTCACAGAACAGGTAGGTAGACGGTGCATGCACCCTGCCATTTATCTAAAAATACATGAAACCATATGACCACACCAGCCCCACATCCCACCCAACTTGGCATAGAACCAATAGCCACTTCCAGTGTGCAGACAGCTAAGCGTATGTAACATCACAAAAACTAAAGTTTGACTTACCAAATCACATGTTGAAGAAATTCAGGGCACAATAATGCACAGTGGTGAATGCTATCTGTAAGTGCCATGGGGGCAGAGCATCAAGGCTCATATGAAAACAAAACAAGCATGGTCAGTCGTAAAAAGAAAGCAAAGCACATAATATGACAGAGGGATGCATGAGATAACAATGGCTAGTTGATGCTCAGAATGAACGTCTGCCATGCAAAGTGAACAACAAAGATGCATCACATAAAGTTGTTGTGCTGGTAGTCGTTAGACGATGAAATGTACTTGTGATCACACAATCTATACATGGAGCATGGTATCCATTGACATGTCACACCATGGACAAGTAATGTATGTACCTCCACATCATGTTATGATGCTCAGTGCCGTGCAGCCATACAAAGTGATCTCAATTTAAACTGTGTGGTGTATAAAATGTAACATCCAAACATCTAACACCAAGCTTGTGGGGAGCACTTCAATGACCATTTCATCTCTGTCCTACAGGTGACCAAGTATTGACTGCTGCAGATGACAACACCAACCTGCAGAGCCAGTCTCCTCCCGGAACATGGACTCTCGGATACAGACTCACTGAATTCCTCAGATGCAGACCCAGAAGCTGGTCCATCAGGCCTGCCAGGGCGCACCAGGTCCCAGGCCCCCACTGTCCCCACCACCCCCACCTCAGCAACAACAACTGCGCTGACCCCTGTTGCGGCCTCTACCACCGCCACTACCACCACCAGTGCATCCTGCAATGCTGTCTCTGCCTCAGAGAATACCCACACCACCATACAATCTACGGAGGGCAGGAAGAGCCAGCAGGTACATCGAGTGGTGACGTCACAGGTCTGGAAAAGCAGGGCAGGTGGGGGGGCAACTGGGCAGCAAATCCAACAGGGCACTGGGACCGAAGCCCTGGCCAATATTGCAAGAGTCCTTGGGGCCTATGAACAAACCCAGGAACAAATGGGCCGTCTTATGGAAGAAGTGCGTGAGGTGAGCCTGCTGCTGAGGTCCATGTACATGCATATGGGCCAAATCGGGGACCGCTTGGGCCAGCTTGTGGGTGTTCTGAGGGACAGGCCTGCGGCCCAAAGGACAGCTCACCCTCCCTCCAGTGACCCGCAGGATGACAGTCCCACCACCTCACCTGCGGCCACAGAGAGGGGTAAGCTGAAACAGGATCAGTCCTCAGACTGAGCCCACAGCAGTGGCCCCACCTGCATAAACGCTCAAGGGGCAGTCTGAGGAAAAGCATGGGTGGATCACGTGGCAAAGCACCAACCAAACACCAGTTAAAGAGACAGCCATGATGGCACCTCTCTTCACCTTGCCATTGACTTTTTTGACTATTCTTACCCACACTGCCATGTTAATGGCAGGCATCTGTTGGACTGTGTCACCACATCAATGTGGTGACTACAAGGCCTAGGCGGTAAATTCCGTTCCGCTCGCGGAATTTGGGTAATTTCGCCTTCTGCGGAGAAAGCGAAATTGCCCAAAATTCTACGTTCCGCGACTTCGCGGAATTTTTTGCTTGTTCGCTTTCTCAAAATGCGTGTTCGCAAGATATTTACCCCAGAGCACGCAAACAGCGATCGCGAACAGGAAAAAAGCATCGCGAACAAGCAATTCCGTGTGTTAGCGGAATTTCTGCGTGTTCGCGGAGATTTTTTACCATTTCGCGGAGCTTTGCGGAGCTTTGCGTAGCGCCACTATGCAAATTCCGCCCATCCCTAGTGACTACTCTATTTTCTCGTCTACCATTCCTGACAAGTTCCATGTTTATCACAGGATGTACAATGTTGGGTCTGATTACAATGTACCAGGAGCACTGATTGTTTTTGGGCATTGAGAGGCTGAAGGGACATAGGAAACAACATTCATTTGTCAGGTGATGGCATCACAGCCATTACACAACACTTGTGATCAAGGTACTCAAACCTGCACACATTACAATGAGCAACGATATCGACATAGACATCATATAGCTGTGCATAACTACCCTGTCCCAGAAACACTAGCCCTCAGCACAGAGGCAGCAGTCACAAAGCTCCCCTAGGCCTTTTCAACCACAACCAAATCAGCAGACAATGGCACTGTTGTACAATGTCACTCACCTTCAAGGGAAGTAGCGGTTGATGAGCTGTTGACTCAGGTCAACACCTTCCTCCTCTCCACTATCTTTGTCACTGGACATGTGTGGATTAGCAGGCGGGGGCCTCGGCTGCTCATCATCGTCCAGGATCAGGGGGATCTCTTTGCGCAAGGCCAGGTTATGGAGCATCATCATCGTCCAGGATCAGGGGGATCTCTTTGCGCAAGGCCAGGTTATGGAGCATGCAGCATGCAACTACGATCTGACACACCTTTTGGAGAGAGTACATCAGTGCACCTCCGGTATTGTCCAGGCACCAAAATCTAGACTTCAGAAGATCAAAGGTGGGCTCCACTACACGACGTGTCCTTCCATGGGCATCATTGTAGCGGACTTCACTTGGGGTCCTGGGATTCCTCAGTGGGCTCAGCAACCAAGGGCGGTTGGGATATGCAGAGTCTCCTAGGTATGAGCTACACAGAGCCATTTTGTAAAAATGACTGTGGAAGAGGACAGCATGTCACACATACGGCATACCACACGCCACTGGATTCTGCGTACTTACCCACAATCCACGCACATTCTGGATACAGACTTGCCATCAACTGTAGTACGATGCTGTTACACAGGATGTAGGAGTCATGGGCTGATCCCGGATATTTGGCACAGACATGGGAGATTATCAGATCTGCCTGGTATACCACTTGTACATTGATGAAATGGTAATGCTTCCTGTTCCTGTAGATGTACTCACGTGCCTGTGGTGGAACCAGGCCAACAATTGTGCAGTCAATGGCACCAACTGTGGGCAAGGTCACAAAAATCCCCCTTCACAGCTGCCAATTCATGCCGTCTGGGGAAATGGGTGTAGTTGTCCTTGTAGGTCCTCATAGCGGACAGGACATCACGTAGCACCATGCTGAACATTGGTTGAGACATCCCACCTGCTCTGGACACCGTGTACTGGAAGGAACCTGTTGCAAAAAAATGCAGAGCCGCCATCATCTTACAAGTTGGTGTCAAAGCAGTCGGATAGGTTCTGTGAGGCCTCAGATGGGGCTCCAACTGACCACATAGGTCTTGAAGGGTAGGTCGATCCAAATGGAATTTACATATGATGTCCTCATCCACCATGTCCACAAGCAATTTGAATTGACGATGCACATTTGTTCGCCTCCTAGGTGAGATGAAAGGGGACACATGTCAATTCAATTCCCCTATGAGATGTGTCCAATTGACACAGCACCAACAATCACTGGCCTGAAACTACAGCTTACAGCACAAGTAACATGTAGGGACACCGTGATCTAAAGTAATTGTACACTTATCCAGTATTTACACAGTGATTCCCCCCAAAACAAATTCTAACCATGTGCATGCCAAAAGGTACATTCCAACATCATGTGTCACCAGGCCTGAGAGTAGTCGACACCGCACATGTGTGAAACAGCAACACTGTTGGCTTTTACGTACCAGCTGTACCTGCCAGTCCTTCTTGCATAAGTCGGACAGGGCGTGCATTAACAACACAATGAGCACAGTGTGTGCACAAAGAACTAGTATAAACATGAGTACAGCAATCTACACAGTGAAATACGTACATTATGTAGTCAGACCTTCATTACTGTGTGTTGCTTAGCCATCTCACACATTGACATGTGTACATTATTGACAGTCCATCACGCCACAGATCTGTGTACATGCAAAACAATATTATAAGTGACATGTGAGGGAGTACATGCCAATGAATGTAATCCTGTGCACTGTCATGGCATGTGTAGTCATCAGTGAGTTCAATGTCACAATAGCATTGAATTACAATATCTGGTGGCATAATTCATAGTAATTGTTTACTGTTCAACGCTGAGAACTGGCCATTGCCTTTGCTACAGCGGGGCTGGTCTTTGGCACCAATGTCAAGCTGGCAAATCGGGGTAGCGACCGCCTGGGCCCTGCGGTGTGTCACCGCCAATGCCCATGCCCATTCAACCAATAGGAACCGCGATAGTGGTAGTGATATACACATTTGAAAATGGCGGTTGGCGTGCTCCACCACCACTATCATGGCCATAGGCACTAATGTCAAGCTGCCAAATCGCGGTAGCAACCACCTGGCCCCTGCGGTGTTCACAGCTAATACCCATGTCCTTACTGCCAATGGGAGCCGGGATCGCGGTACACAATTGCACTTTTGAAAATCGTGGTAGGCATGCACCGCTACCGAGGGGCCGGTCATTGGATGCAATTGAAAGATGCACGATTGCGGTAGCGACCGCCTGGCCCCTGAGGTGTATCACCACCATTGCCCAGGCCCTTATAGCCAATGGGAACCGCGATCACGGTAGACAATTGCACTTTTAAAAATAGCGGTAGGCGTGCTCCGCTACCGCTGGGCCGGTCATTGGGTGCAATTGAAAGATGCACGATCGCAGTAGCTACTGCCTGGCCCTTGTGGTGTGTCACGGCCAATGCCCATGCCCTTACAGCCAATGGGAACCGCAATAGCGGTAGACAATTACACTTTTGAAAGTCGCGGTAGGCGTGCTCTGCTACTGCGGGGCCGGTCATTGGTCACATTTGAAAAAAGCTGACCTGGAACACCAATTGCAGCAGCTGAGTACCACTGAAACAACCCCAGGGGGCAATATCGGTGTGGGAGAGAGCCAAACATTTCCACGACATCCAGACCCTGCTGACTGATACTCTTCACCACCAACTACTGCTGTTCCTGTCTCATGGACCCAGTGATGGCGAGGACTGAGAATATCAGGGCCCGTCCCTTCACCACAGAGGAGCTGGAGGTCCTGGTGGACGAGGTGCTCTCACAGTATGGTAGGCTATATGGTGCTCATGATGTCATGGTAAGCGTTTCAGAGTGGAAAAAGGAGAGTGCAAAGAGTGCACCCATGAAGTTGATCTACTGCAGTATGTGCCTGAGAGTGTGGGTTTGTGTGATACACTGCCTAGCAAGCTGACTTCAGGAAAATGGGGTTTGTAGCCTATCTTACACATATCCCGGGCTGCATCTCAGGATGGGAGGGACATGCAGTGTTTTTGCAGGCATACAGAGACACTGCTGGTTTGGACAGTGGAAGTCAGAACAGACATTGCCTGTACTAATGGATGTTTGAGTCCATAAGGTTTTCACATGCTCATTTGTGACATTACTTAGACTTTTCGTCCAAAGGGCACTGATGAAGTGTGTTTTACTTTGTATTGCCACCATGGATCTGTGAGCAGTATGCACAAGATTGAAATGCCTGAGGGTGACACTCTTGGTGGAAATTCACATATGACACAGCAGATTTGTTGTAGTCTTACTCTACTTGTTGCACTCTCCCTACAGTGTCTCTCTGCCTAGCTGCTCAGCCTGTGATGAGGTCATGCAGAATGTTGGAGTGTGTTTGTATGTGGTGAGAGTCAGTTGGTCTAGATGGGCTGAGCAGCGAGGAGTGCTGCTCCTGGTGGGACACTTAATGAACTTACCATCTTCCTGTAACTCAAGAATAAATATACTTGAATATCTACAAGACCCCGACTACGCATCATTCATCATTACAATACTGGCGACGAGGTAAAAGGACTACGTGTGACTGAAGGCTGAAGGATTACCCTGCAACTAAGAACTTGAGTATTACTGCAACTAAGAACTCTACTTTGAAGGAACTTGCGAGAGCTACCTTAGATGGACTTGTACATTTAAAACTGAAGAAACGCACGTAAAAGAAGCAAGCTGGCTGTCCACATGCCCCACCAGTGACCATAGACCGGTCGGCCCAACGTGGATGTGCCAATGCTTGTTGAACTTGGGTGAGTGTTCCCCCAAATAAGAGATTTTCCTGAACTGGGGTGAGTGTTCCCATGTGTGATCGGTGGCCTGAAGGAATCACATCGTGTGCAGAAAGAGTTAAAACGCAGAAGATGTTGACTGACTCAAAAGATTTACACGCAGCTGATGTTTCATTAAGCAATGTGAGCTATCATGTCATGTGCCTGATACTTTTCAAAGTGTAACACGCAGCGCTATGTTTAAAAGCAGCGCAATGAGGTTGGAATATTTCGATGTGTACAACATTCAGCAAATTCCTTACATTTCGGACTGATTTCTGTGTTGTTGCTGCCATCTACTGGTTAAAAAATATATGTTCAAGGAATTCATTTACTTGTTTGGTGCTCGAGATGAACATCTGCGTGATCGTGAGGATTGTCTAATTTAATAATAAGACTTTAGACTTCTGTTATGCAGCGTGTTTTAGCAGAAGTTCAACAATTGTTTCCTAGCGTGTGAAGAACATTTCTCTGCTTTGACTCACCGTTGTGGAGTTGGTGACGGTTGGCCAACAGAGCTCCTCTCTGTTCCTCTGCAGTGTCTTTATGATGACGCATTTCGAATTCCCCGAGGTACTGGTGAAGATGACCCCTGTGACGGATCTCAGCAGTGTAACCTGCGTCATGCTCAACGTGGCCTATATCCTTCAGAAAATGACGCTTAACGACGCAGTGGCGGCCATTTTAACACTTTGGGATGAATTTCTTTGTTTTGATTTTAAACACGACGTTGGAGATTGGTTTGCGATGGACTTTGACTTGCTTGATGTTCCAAGTTCTTTTACGATGTCCAGACACTTCATCATTCGCTCTTTTCAACTGATGCAGCGTTTTTCTTTTCTAATCCAAGATGGGTTTGCTGTATCCTTGTTGCTGTTGACCCCTCGCATGTGGTCATTTCGAACTGGGTTGTCATTACTGCGAATGTGGTACTACTACAGTGGAAACTCTGGATCTGACAAATACTTTCTGGACACTGGGTGAGAAGGCTCGTGTGGATTTTCGGGTGAGGTATCGCTCATCTATGGAAGGGACTTTCGGATGAGGTATCGCTCATCTACCTAGACTACGGTGACCACGTTTATTGTTTTAGTTTGTTGTGTTATATTACCTTGTGCTTTTTACATCTGCATTTTCACAACGTTATATTGGGGGCATGTTACTGTGGTTGGTTTGTTTCTTAACCATGAGGTGTGTTTTGTCGGAATGATGTTGTTTTATGGAAGACGTCGCGAATCTTGCCATATTTACAACAGAGACCGCTCACGGGAGCATGGGACATTATTATTTTTGCTGGTCATTTATAGTGTTTGTCTCGTGTTTTTTCTGGAGTGGTAGTTGGTTAGTGTGTGTGATGTTTCTTTTGCCTCTGGTGGACTGTCCCCTATTCAGTTTGTCATGGTATGTCCCTTTTCAGTTATGACGTAAGTGCCATGGGTTAAATAATATCCCAAATTTTGTTTGTTGTGGGTTTTAAGTGAAACAGAATTTGTTTTCCTTAGGTTTAGTCATATACCCAAAATCTGTTTGCCTTAAGTTTGAGGAAGCCTATCATTTGTTTGCCATAGGTTTTGTGATTTTCATAATTTGTTTTCCTTTGGGTGTGGTAATTCCCAAAATTTGTTTACCTTTGGGTGTGGTAATTCCCAAAATTTGTTTGCTTTTGAGTGTGGTAATTCCCAAAATTTGTTTGCCTTGGGTATTGAAATTCCCATAATATGTCTTCCTTTGGGTGTAGGCATACCCGAAATTATTGCCTTTGGGTTAATGTTTCTCATTAATTGTTTTCTTTGAGTTAAGAAAACTCGTATTTTGATTGCCTTGAGTTTGTGAAACTCAATAATTGTTTGCCTTGAGTTTGTGAAACTCATAAATTGTTTGCCTTGAGTTAGTATAGCTCATAATATGTTTACCATGAGATTAATGTTCTCATAATTTGTTGGATATCGATTTACAGTTACCAATAGTTTTTTTTTTATGGGTCTTGGTCCTGTCTTTGTTTTTAGTTTGCACAATTCTGGGTTGTTGTTTTCAGTTTTGCTGGCACAATGGGTTCACCGTGTGGTAAATTGTTTTTGGTAACCGCAGTGTGTAGTTCAAGTATGTATCTTCTTGTTCTGCATTCCTTGTTTTCTTTATCAATACCACAGAGTAGGGTGCATTATTTGTTCTTGTAGTGCATCCTCTTTTTCTGTGTTATATGTGTTTTACCATCTCTATGCAATTTTAGAGAATATGTTCGTTATCAAAGGGGTAGGATGTATGGTATGCTTTATTTCATAATTATCAAGGGGGTAGGATGTGTTGTATATTTCATTTCATGCATATTCCTTTCCTCTTAATTGTTGTTTCACTACACTACTTCCTTACATTTGACTGTTATAGTTTTCATGGCAATCGGGGGTGATATATCTCTTATTTTACTGCATCCACTTTTGCTCTAACAAATATCTAACAGCTTCACACTTTCATTTTGTTTTTCACTATTGTAATGGGGGAGATGTGTTGTAGTCTTACTCTACTTGTTGCACTCTCCCTACAGTGTCTCTCTGTCTAGCTGCTCAGCCTGTGATGAGGTCATGCAGAATGTTGGAGTGTGTTTGTATGTGGTGAGAGTCAGTTGGTCTAGATGGGCTGAGCAGCGAGGAGTGCTGCTCCTGGTGGGACACTTAATGAACTTACCATCTTCCTGTAACTCAAGAATAAATATACTTGAATATCTACAAGACCCCGACTACGCATCATTCATCATCACAATAAGATTGTTATACTCCTGAAACATCCCCCTTACATTCTTTACATGATGTGTACTGACTCACATGTGTAGGCACTGTTTGCCCTCTCATATTGTACAAGCATGTGACTGTTCTAATGGCCCACATTTAACCTTAGTGGGAGCCCTCCTGGCCTGCACAGTTACTGCCCAATTTGACAGGGACCCATCACTGAATGGACAGAGTGAGACATATGTGTTGTCCGCCACCCTGTTCCGCAATGAGCTATCTTAGGCCTGTGGTTTGCACAAGACAGACCTTGTGAGAAGGGTGTTAGAATGTAAGATCATGTCCCTAAATGTGACCTCCATGACACAGGTAGGCATTCACAGGCCAAGGACCTTGAGGTGTGTGCAGTGTTGGACACAGTGAATTTGCCGCGAAGCATCATTTACAATGTAATGTATGTCTTGCTCACTCACAAACTACATTGCAGATGTGGGCCTTCTTCACCTTGCTTTCTGTGCTGGCATTCTGCATGTGCATGAGATGGCCAGGTACTGTGTCCATCCTCATATCTGCATGCATTTAGGTACGATTGTCTTATGCTAATGTACAACGTGTCATGCTGTATGGCCTCTGCCAAACATACGTGAATAGCTGTGCTAAGTTTGTGCATGCTCCTGTAGTGAGACACAATGGTCTATAACCCAGTGTTACTGAAATCTCCTCCTCTTGTTTCCCATGCCTGCAGCTTAAAGTCCACCAGCGTAGGGCCTTATGGAGGAGGGCCATTGCTCGCAAGTTGCGGACTCTGGGTGTCTCCAACTGACGGCACACACACTGTCACAAGAGGTGGGATGACATTTGCCGGCTGAGCAAAAATGTGGCAGAGATGGCGCTGGGGCTGTTCCCTCGGACTGTTAGGTTGGCGCAAAGGAGCATGACACCACTAATGGCCCGCATCTTGGCAGTGACACAGCCAGAGCTGAATGGACATTTGAGGGGCCATCAGCAGCAAGTTGGTGGTGAGTATTCTGCGAAGTGTGACTTTGGGTGTGAGTGACTGCTATATCCCAACCCTGGACCAGTGAGGAGCACTGTGATGTTTCCAGTGTGATGCCATGGCTTGTTAGTGGCCTCTGTGTTGAGTGCAACTGTCATGCATTTACACTACATGTACTTTCTCATGTCTTTTATGTTATGGCCCTTGACATTGCATGCTGAGATGTGGCCTTACGGCATCTGCTGCATTATGGGAGTCATAGACATCACTGGGCAGTGAATGGCAGTGTGCTTCATCTTAGTGTGCTTTCTTCGATGTTTGCAGTGCCTGACTCGAAATTGTGAGAACTACACATCTGACACCAATGTGCAACTGTAGTCGTGCTTCAAAGCACAACATGGTAGATAGCAGGTGCTTATGGCCATTGAAAAAGACATTTGGGAGTCTGTATCTGTGTTGTTCCCTTAAACTGACTGTGACAAATTGTTGCGATGTACATCTTTTTCACCTACAGGCACGTTGTATGCTTACAGGAATCTGTATATAAGGTTACATGGAGGCACGGGAAAGCTATTTGGATGTGTGAACATCACATGGGTCATTAATGCCAAGTATGCATGTTACCATGCATCTTTTGATTTTTGCATTAAGGTTGCACATGCAGATTGCACAGGGGTGTGTGCAACATGGGGGTATCATCATCTTGCTTTGTACTTTGTTTGCATATGATGTTTGTGAGTATGGCACTGAACTGAACCTATGTCTCTGTCTCTTGCAGCATGTACTGAGGGCACAGAAGGACAGGGGCCGGACACCAGTGGTGAAGCTTCTGGCATGACTGCTGCACACGATCTCAATGACACTGATGTGACCAGCGCCTCGGAGGGGGGCAGGAGTGTCCTTGAAGAATCAAGCCCAGAAGCACCAAACTCAACGTCATCTGATACCAGCGGTACTCCTGGATGTAGGCGGCCACAGGGAGTGGGAAATCTGCCTTTTTTTCTACCACACATCGTCCAGTGCCCACCCTCCTGGCTACTACCACAAGTGCTGTCCATGCCCGCGGCCCTAGGAAGGGTAGAGTGTCCTTCCCCCCCGGCACCCCTGCCCCTGTCTCCCCTGCTGCCCTCAGTGTTGAGGCAGTGTATCTTTTTCGCCAGCTGTGAGTGGGTCAGTGTACTCTCCTGAGTGCCTTCCAGGATCATGACAAGAAGTTGGAACAGGTAGTTGCCTTCATTGAGGGCATTCATTCTGACATGGGTGGGCTACACAGAGCTGTCCAGTCTTTGTCCTCCACAGTGATGGCAGTAATTCAGTTGTCACAGGCTCAGAGTCCAGCTCCTGTCCCTTTCGACAAGCCCCCTGCCAGTTGTAACATCTGACGAGAGTGACCACACACCACAACCCTTAGGCTCCAGGTACTCCACACGCAGCACACAACAGCAGCACCCTAAGTGGCCCAGAGCACAGACACCATCCCCCAAGCAAACAAAAAAGTCACACAGGAGCGCAAAGGCAAAAGCCCTTCAGATGACACTCAGGGGCATCAAGCCAAGAAGCAGGCCTCAGGCTCACATGCCTCAAAATCAGCCCCATCCAAGGACACTCCTGTCCCAAAATCAGCTCCCAAAGACAGACAAAAAGTTGCTGCTCCTGCTGTGAAGCTGGTGCCTGCAAAGAGTCTGCAGAAATAGCCCTCTAAGGCAGATTAACCCACAACCTCAACTCCCACCCACATCCCTGTGAAGCTGGGACAGGAGGGCACTGTTGGGGGTCAACAGGTGATGGAGGGGAAAGGCAAAGCCAGGCCAAGTGTACCACCAGATCCAGCAGAACCCCAGAGGGAGGGCCATCACCTGCACCTCATGCACCTTTGGTGGAGAGTGTGCCTGTTGTGCCCGCCCCACTTCCCATTCCTACCAAGATGGTTCTTGGCTATCGAATCCCCAAGAAGTGGAGAGGCAGCTCTCCACATTCACCCTCAGACACTGTGTCTCACTGCAGCATGTCTCCCCCTCCACGTGCCACCACACTACCCAGTCCAAGCAGCCCTCCAGCTACCAAAGCCACTGATGCCTCTACCTCAGCTGTTACTCTCTCTCCCAGGTCCCAGGTCCAGACCTCTAACTGGCCACGACAATCAGCAACCTCCCAGTTCGACTGACAGCCAAGTCTGAGAAGTCCCCCTCCCAAACCTTTCTCTCCCACAGCGGTGCCTGGACTGCTCATAGTTATCCCCCTAGCTGTGCTGCTTACCATGGCAGTACACGGTTTCACCCATTCCCTGTGCAGCTTCTCAGGCACACATGTGCATCCTATGTACTATGGACTGGCCAGTGGCCTAGCTGTTTGTAACTTTGGATGCCCATTCCCTGTGCAAGTTCTCAGGTACACATGTATCTCCTTTGCATATGGACTGTCCACTGGCCTTGCTGTTGTCTACTTTTGATGCCTATTGATGCCTATCTTGCTGATATGTAATAAAGACAGTTACTCCTGTTGTCTGCTTTGTCAGTGTCCTTGCTAAATAAAAGTGTTTTCTGTATGGGTATGGTTGCATGTGACAAATGCTCTGTAAGGCACTTTAACATTACCAATTGCTTATTTTGCTTTTTCCTGGGTTTGCCAGTGGTGAGAGGCACTTTAGTTCTTCTTCATTCTGAGGCTTGAGGGTGCAATGATGTGTGTTTGTGATGATCTACTATTATCATACTCATCATATGGTCATGATTGCTAAATTGTACACATGTCAGTTTATGATACAACACCAGAACAGTGGTGAATTCTATCCACAGGATTACTTGCGGGCTGGCCAGGGTCCATCATATCTATGTGATCTTCCTTGATGTGTGAAAAGCAGTGTTGATGTATGTTCATCTTGTGATTGCCTGTCTTCCTAGTCATATGGGTACATTTGAATATGTGCACTTGAGTGGTCATAAAGTGTGAAGGGGTGACTTTGTCAGCAGTGTTGATGTGTGTGTGCCCCTGCAATGCCAACTGCACATATGTTATGTTATGAGTTTGATTGAGCGCGACAGCTGCCCCAGCAACGAGGCGTCCTGGCGCTGAGAACCATTAAATAACCAACTGGTTGGAGGGGGAGAAAGATACAAATGGCTTAGGACGGTGGGAACAGATGGGTTTTAATTGCCTTCCTGAAGGCGGACAGATTGTCCAGGCAGCGGATGTTAGGTGGCAGGGAATTCCAGAGTTTCGCTCCCAAAACTCTGAAGGAGCGGCCCCCAACACGGCAGAGTTTCGTTCGAGGAACAACTACCAGATGTTGACCTAAGGACCGCAGGTTGCGTTGAGGAGTGTAAGGTACTAAAAGCGGTCGAAGGAGTTCAGGGCCTTCAGTTTTGAGAATTTTAAAAGTAGTGGTGAGGGTCTTGAAGTGAATTCTAGATTCAACCGGGAGCCAGTGAAGTCTTTGTATGGTAGCTCTAACGGAGCACCTCCTGGGAAGACCCACTACAGCCCTAGCCGCTGAATTCTGTACCCTTTGTAGCCTTGCTATTTCTGCTTTGTTGGTGCCTAAAAGAAGGACACTGGCGTAATCCAACCGAGAGAGGATAATGGATTGGATTATGAGCTGGCGCGTTTTGGAATCAAAGAAGCCAAGTATAGGATTAAGGCTTCTCAGCAGGCCCACACAGGTGGCGGCCACTTTTTTGTGTGGGTTTGGTAACTCAGTGAGGAGTCCAGCCAAACCCGCAGGTTTTTTACCAGAGTTTTTGGTGGTGGGATGGGGCCCAGCAAGGAAGGCCACCAGTGGTGGCTGTATGACCCAGGAGGTGAGTGCCTGTTTGTTTCAATTGTTTGCCATGTGCTTGAGATTGTGGGCAAATGTAGGAGTTGTGGGTTTGGCACTGTGCAGTGTGTTGGTGTGTCCTTGCACTCCTGGGGGACACCTACATGTTGTTGCTGCCAGTTGTGAGTATGCAGAGTATGTGAAGAGCCAAGTCTGTGTTGTGTTTTGCTAATCAGCTATGTGTCTTGTTACTGTTTGTGCACACTGTGCAGACCTGCTCAGCCACACTGACATTTGTGAGTATTGTCATTCATTGCTGTCACTTGACCCATTTGTGGCTCCAGTATGGTATGTGGTATGTGGAGTCATGCCATCCCCTGTATGTGCTTCTGATGCTTACACATTAGAAGGCACTCCTCTATGTGTTTGTGTACTGTATACTCCTCATCTGTCCACTACTGAAGTGCACACCACTTTAATCTCATGTCTTCCACCCCTTGGCTTGCCAGTGTGTGAGCCTCCCCACCACTTCATAGTGTGACACTATGCTGTGTGAGGCTGATCTGTGTATAGGACCAATGTGCTACTCAGGACAGTTTCCCAATTAGTTATGTGTTATTTTCTTGTACTGGTTTGCTGTCATGGTTGCTCATGTGCAGTGCAAATGTTTGGGCAGCACAGTCCTCTGGTCATGTTGTTTGCACCTGGGTGTCCCTGAGTTGTGCATCTGTGGGTGATGGCTTAGCTGTATGTGTGTTTGCTGAGTTACTGCTACCCTTCCTCAGTGTGATGTTCTCTGTGTGCTGTGCTGATTTGTATTGTGGGAGTACATGGTGTGGCACACAGGTGTGTGTGCTACTGATTTGGTTAGTATGCACACACTGCTTATTATGCATGCAGTGTTGTCAATGTATGTTGTCTTGTTCTTGCTTGTTGTGCAACCCCCTGATGTGCAGCTGAGTTTGCAATGTGATGGATTGGTACGTGCATCTGTTGTGTTTTCGTTGTGGATGTATGCAGTGTTTGGCCGCCTGTGTTGGCTCTTTCTACTGACAGATGCTATGTGTGTGTGGTGTTCTATTTGCACGACGTTGTGTGTGAGTAATTGTTGCTGTGTGATACATTCAGATGTGTATTTTAACTCGTTTTTGTTTTAATCTTATACATTTTAATCTTGGTTTTTATCCTGTATGGAGTACCCCAGAAAAGGCGCCACCATGTTCTTGCGATCATTTCTCTGAACAAAACACTATGCATTTTGTAATGTTTTGCAGCCACTACATTGATGCTCGGAGAATGTTCCTTGTGCCTATACTTAAGGAAGCTGGATTTATCCTAGTTAAACCTGCTCTTATCTTTTTACAACTGTTACAGACTCCCAGGATTATGTTTCATGTGGCTAGTTTTCTGGTGAGAGCTATTAGGAGCAGGAATATTAGATTAAAGAATGTGTCTACCTCCCTTTGTAGCACGGATTGTGCACTTTAATTAGGCTATCTGTAATTATATTGGGACTGTAATTATAAAAACCATTGTAACAGGGACATTGGTGTTGGTAACGATTATTTTGCTGGGGATCTTATTCGTAATTTTTTCTTTCCCTAAGCTTTTGCACATTAGCACTTTGCACTTTATACTTCGTACTTGATATGAACTGTATTATGGTCTATGATGACTTTTATTCTGTTGTATTTTAACTGTTTTTAATGTATGTAATTCTTGTATTTCTGTTAATGTAATATGTATTTTGCCATTGTCTTTGTATGATATTAAGTTATCGCAATAAAGTATTTTGACTGACTGACTGTGTTGCAGGTGTGGTTCATTACTTGTGTGTCTGCCACATGAGGCAAGGTGGATTCTTATTGCTGGGCTTGTTTTGAGTACACATTGGTTGTTTGTCCTCCTATTTGTAACCTTGCACTTGTCAGGATTGTGCATGTGCATGCTTGTGGTACAATATGGCACCTTGTCCACTTTATGAGTGGTGTGGTGTCTCTGTCTGTAATAGCTTATTGTCCCATTGATCCCAGTTAGTGTTCATGGTTGATTTTTGATGATGCACTTCTTGTTTGTGTTGAGGTATGTTGTCTGTGCATTGGCCCTGAGTGACAATGTTGTGTATTTATGTTGTGTCTAGGATCACATTGCCTTTCCACTGTTTGGCTGCCCATGTGTAGGCTTGTTTGACTTCTGTGTATGTTGTTTGTGAGATTTGTGTTTGGCTATTGTTTTTGTATCTGCATTGGCACTGTGTAGGAGAGTAGGGTCTGCTATCCTATGGTCACCCCAAATTTTTGCTTTTTGCTTCACTGGTTTTCGACTACTGAGGCTGTGGGCCTGCTGATCAGACCCCCAGCCTGCTGTTCTCTCACTAAATTAATGATACATGTGCTATAGGCACATACCAATTGGAAATGGACTCCTTGTCAGCCCCTGTATAATGCACTATAGGTGCCCAGGGCATAGGGGCCACCAAGGCCTACCAGGGGCTGCAGCATATCTTTTGCCACCCCTGGCTGGTTCTTAAATTGACACAACTGGCTGATCACTCAGCTGGGGTAAGGTGGTGTAATCACCCCTTGCTTAGATATAGTATACCTATATCTAAACCTATATCTGGACACATGTAAACCTGTGAGCCACTCCTATGGAAGGCCTCATCAATCCTGGAGGCAGGGTGCGTGGTTTTATGTGAGATGGAGCTCTAGCATGAGCTGAGCCTGTCTGCAGCTGTCGGGAACAACTCCCTAAGCTGTTTCAGGATAATGCCATACCATATACTCTTAAGTGCCTTATAATCCTCGCGGTTAAATAGCAACTTTGGTTTGGCTTTATCAAAACATGTCGTGTAAGGTGTCATACGATTTGGAATACCATCCCCTCGCCAGTTCTGGCGACGGGGATGGCATTCCACCCCTCTAGAGGGGTAAGACATGTTCCTTTACTAAATGCGGTTAATTTCTCCAAAGACCTTAAGATCCACAAAATGGATGCCTCTGCCACAGACAAATGTCTGGACCCCTGCAGTTGACCGAAACTCAGCAGATGGGGCCTGGACAAAGGGTTTCCTGTCACAGGAGGGTGTCACCACCCTCCAGACAGGAGATAGTGGATTGTAGCAGGGAGGTTTGAAAGAAACCAGACACTGCCTGGGGCGCACAAGGCTGCCCCTTGCATAATCCGGCCAAACCGGTTCTGGGGCACTCCAGCCCTCGTGCCAGGGCGGCCTGGATCAAAGGAAGGGGGTGTATCCACCCACTTCCTGGGTCCCACCCATAGGAGGGGACCTAGCAGGTAATCACGCCCCCCAGATTGGAATAAGAGTGGGAGCAGTGCCAATGCACATCAGATTTCCTGGAAGAAACATTTGAAACGAAACTCTGGACCCTTGGACCTCCATCTCAACGTGGAAGCCCGAAGAATCTCCCTTGTGGTCAAGGAGTGACCACCCTGCAGCAGCAGGCACCATCCAGCCCTCGACGTCTACTTAGTTGCAGTTCCCGCCGGAACTCGAGTGACTGAGATCGACGAGATCAAGCTTGCCTGCCTTCCAACAGCCCGATCCACAGTCCCTGCAGAGCTGAGACCCGTGGAGGCGACCGGAAGCGTGGGGCACGCCATCTTGAATTGACCACGAGACGCTGACCGTGCAGCCCACGAGTGACCCTCGAAGCTGTGCACCGGGGTTTGAGAAGCCCCCACCCTGAGCTACTCCTGAGCCGAAGTTCAGCCCTCCACACTCGACGAGTGCTGCGTGGGGCCCTTCTGCTCTATTTGGCTCAACGCGTTGGCCCGGTCACTTGCCAGCTGGCTAGTGGTCCCTGTGCCGACGAAACTACAAAGAAGACTCGTGAATCTGGTTGCTCCAGATCCACACCAGCTCCCCTGAAAAGGAGCCCCGACTCTGACCTTCCTGGTCCGAGTGAGAAGCAATCTTCCGATCCCGCGTGGATTGCTCTTGCCAAGTGTTGTTTGCTCCAAACTTGAAGCCGACAGCGCCGACGGTGAGAGCCTGCGTGGGACAGATCGTGACCTGCTCCTGGACGTCGCAGATGCCCCAGAGCCCACGTGACAGCGGAGAGAAGCTCCTCGACGACCACCTGATTGCGCCCGACATTGCCTGGTTCCGTCCTGGTTCCACCCTGGTCACTGCTGAGTGACCCAGACTCTGTCCCCTCTGCTTTCAGGTACCCTTCGACTTGAGTCCACCCTTGGACTCCACCGGACACTTCATCTTCAACCTGCCTGCAGCCCTTTCAGCTTCAAGCACCAAGAGCCTGCGTGTCAAAACCCGACGCCACTTCGACCCTGTGCACCCACTTCCTGTGGGTGAGGTAACTTTGCTCCGCCGGTGTTCCCACACTGGTGCACATCTCTAGGGTCTGTGTGTTAAGTTTTGTTCCTCTAGGTCCAGCGGAAGTGTCCTTAAACTTTAACTCTATGACTTTTACGCACCATTGGTTAACATTGGTGCATGCGTGCGCTTTCCGCACATCTCCCGAATCCCGAGGGCCATTCCCGACTTCAGCATTGCTTGTCCTGACTGCTCCCAGCGATTCCCTAGGCCCTAGGCCTAACCACTGCTCGAGTGGCATCTCTTATACCACTTGTTTAGTATATGGTTTGAGTGGCCACCCGCCCTCATCCATAATTGTGCAACTTGTATGTTTAAACAGTGCTTTTGATTTAACGCTTGTGCCCTTTTATTCATAAAGAATACTGGGGATTGTTTTTAGTAATAAACACATATATTTTTATAATATATACTTGTGTGGTGTCCTTTCATTTGATATTACAGGATTGTATGTGGTAAAACAGCTCGCTTAACACGACCTCTTAAGTTAAGCCTTTAGGCTGCTTAGTCCATGCTACCCCTAGGATAGCTTGTCTAATAAGGTTGACTTACAACCAGACACCATAAGGGATTGTTTGGTCTGATAATAGGTGGTTCCAGAATTGGAAACATCACCTATCAGGCCAACTTCTCACATTGGTGGCAGCGGTGGGATTTGAGCTTGCTGTTGTTTTACCATTGCAATCTTTATATCAAATTGAAAGATCACATCAAGTACCTCTAGGTACATATAAATCAAAAGCTTAGCATATTAAGTTCTACTGAACTTAGTAGTTGTAGATAAAAGGGATTAGCACACCCTGACTACAACTCACTAGCAAGGTACAGTAGGAAAACACTTAGTGTAGGTAAGTGCACCACTTACACCTCACTAGTAACCATGTCTGACACTGGAAAAGCCTCAGGGTCTAATCCTGTGACAGTTGACCTTACCCAGGCAACTTTTGGATATGACAAGTTAACCCGTAGAGACTTGATTGCCTTGTGCAAAGCAAGAGGGTTAAAAAGGGGCAGAAGCCCCACCTGCCAAATCCTGGTAGAAATCCTAGAACAGGATGACTTAGAGAAGGCAAAGGAAGCTTCCCTAGAAACAGGAAATGGAGGGAACCCCCCTGTAACTGATCCCCCTCAGGAGGAGGATGATGATGACGACTTAGATGAGGACTCAGATGTTGAGGACTTAGAAGTTCAGGATCAGGGTAGCCAGGTTCCAGTTGCCAGGCTTAGCCAGGCCAACTTGGACCTACTGGGGAATGGAGAGGGCCAGCACCTCCCCAGAACCCAACATGTTATTCTCCCAGGCAACAGAAGAGTGAGATCTCCCTCAGGGGACTCTCATGTTTCTAGTGCCTCCAGAGAATCACAGAGAGGCATGAGTGCTTCTCAAAAGCTAGAGCATAGGGCCAGAATGAGGGCTGTCAAACTCCAGATAGAGAGGGAGGAGGTAGCCTTGGGTCAAGCTAGACTTGCCTTGGCAAGAGAGCAGAAATTAAGTGGCTTAGATGTCACTGGTGGCAGCAATTCTCCAAGAGAAAAAGACAGGGGCTATGACAATAGAAACCTGACAAAAATTGTGCCCCCCTTTAAAGAAGGGGATGACATCCACAAATGGATGACTGCTCTGGAGAGAGCCTGCATGGTACAGCAGGTTCCTCAAGATCAGTGGGCTGCAATTTTGTGGTACTCCTTTTCTGAGAAAGGGAGGGACAGGCTCCTCACAGTTAGACCTGAGGATGCCAAAAACTACTCTGTTTTGAAGAGTGCTTTTATTGATGGGTTTGGCCTAACCACTGAGCAATACAGGTTGTTGTTCAGAGACACCCAAAAAGCACAGACTCAAGACTGGACTGATTTTGTTGAGTGTGCCACTAAGGCTTTGGAGGGTTGGTTGCAGGGAAGTAAAGTTTCAGACTATACAGGATTGTACAATCTTATGATGAGAGAACAGATCCTTAATAACTGCACAAACCAGCTGTTGCATCAATACCTTATTGACTCTGATCTGACCTCTCCCCAAGAATTGGGAAAGAAGGCAGACAAATGGGTCAGAACAAGGATTAAGCAGAAACCCCAGAACCAAGGTGGTGACCAGAAGAAAACAGACCAGAAGGGTGGTAATCAGAATCAGAAAGATAAAGAAAAAGACCAGAAGTCTTCAGGCCCCCAAACTAATAGTAAGGAAGGTGGTTCCCAAAATGGAAACAAGAAGAAGAAGAACAAAGGTCCAAAGACACCTTGGTGTAATACCTGCAAATCAGTTTCACACTGGGGCAGTGAGTGCACCAAGGCAAATCCGGTTCCCACCACTACAGCTCCTAAAGCAACTGCAACCCCAAGTACAGTAAGCAGTGGTGGAACACAGTCCAAGGGTGTAGCTGGGTTGACCCTGGGTATTGAAGTAGGATCTGGCCTAGTCAGAATCCCTACACAGGCAGTTCTCCTGTATGATGTGGACATTGAGTTGCCCCCTGCAGTAAGCCCCAGTAACCTGGGCAAATACAGGCAGACTCCCTTAATTAATGAGAAACTGGCTCAAGCCTACAGGGACACATGTGCCAGCGTCACAATGGTGACACCTGACTTTGTGGACCCTGGACAGATTGTACTAGGTGAGAGCTACCTAGTGACCAACGCCAGCAACTCCACTACCTCCCATAGTGTGGCAGTTGTGAACTTCTCCTGGGGAGGGGTTGATGGCCTAAAGAGAGTTGTGGTGAGTGCAGACCTACCAGTAGACTGTCTGTTAGGCAATGACCTTGAAAGCTCAGCATGGTCAGAAGTGGAGTACAGGACTCATGCAGAAATGCTAGGGATTTCAGAGCATGTCCTTGCCATGACAAGGGCTCAGGCTAAGAAGTGCCTTCCTGAACCAGTGGTGGATCTTGAAACAATAGACCAACCACAACCCAAGAGAAGGAGCAAGAGAGGAAAGGCTCAGCCTTCCACCTTGCCCCAGGTTGAGGATCAAGTTTCAGAGGAAACTGATTCTGCAGTCCAAGAGGAGACTGTCTCTGAGGAGCTTGAACCTGACCAGGTTGAGTTTCTGGGGACAGGGGGACCCTCAAGGGCAGACCTGAGGCAGGCTCAATTAGATTGCCCTTCCCTTGAACCCCTCAGACAGCAGGCTGCTGCTGAGGCTGCTGGGGATGCCAAAGGTACCCATACTGTGTATTGGGATGATGGACTCCTTTACTCAGAGGCTAGAGACCCCAAGCCTGGCATGACCAGGAGGTTGGTCATACCTCTGCAGTTTAGGGGGTTCCTTCTTACCTTGGCCCATGATATTCCCCTTGCAGGACACTTAGGCCAGAACAAGACGTGGGACAGGCTTGTCTCACACTTTCACTGGCCTCACATGTCAGAGAATGTCAAGGAGTTTTGTCGCTCCTGTGTCACTTGCCAAGCCAGTGGTAAGTCAGGTGGCACAACAAAGGCCCCCCTAATACCACTACCTGTGGTGGGGGTCCCCTTTGAAAGAGTTGGAATTGATATTGTGGGTCCAATGGACCCCCAAACAGCATCTGGGAACAGATTCATACTGGTGGTAGTGGATCATGCCACCAGGTATCCAGAGGCTATTCCCCTGAGGACCACCACAGCACCTGTGGTGGCAAAAGCCCTCATTGCAGTTTTCTCAAGAGTGGGCTTCCCAAAGGAGGTGTTATCAGATAGGGGCACCAATTTTATGTCCAGCTATCTGAAAGCAATGTGGAAGGAATGTGGAGTAAACTATAAGTTTACCACCCCATATCATCCACAATGCAATGGGCTTGTGGAGAGATTCAACAAGACCCTTAAAGGCATGATAAAGGGATTACCAGAGAAGCTCAGGCGGAAATGGGACATTCTTTTACCCTGCCTGCTCTTTGCTTACAGAGAGGTCCCACAGAAGGGGGTTGGCTACAGCCCTTTTGAACTTTTGTTTGGCCACCCTGTGAGAGGTCCATTGTGTTTGGTGAAGGAAGGATGGGAGTTACCTCTCAAAAAGCCCAAACTAGACATAGTGGACTATGTACTTGGTCTCCGCTCCAGGATGGCTGAATACATGGAAAGAGCATCCAAAAACCTGGAGGCCAGCCAAGAATTGCAGAAAGCTTGGCATGACCAAAAGGCTGTACTGGTAGAGTTCCAACCAGGACAGAAGGTGTGGGTACTGGAGCCAGTGGCTCCAGCAGCACTCCAGGACAAATGGAGTGGACCCTATCCTATCATTGAAAAGAAGGGAGAAGTCACCTACTTGGTGGACTTTGGAACACCCAGGAGCCCTCACAGGGTAATCCATGTGAACCGTTTGAAAGCATTTGTGGACAGGGAGGACATGAGCTTGCTCATGGCCACAGATGGGGATCAGGAGGAAGAGAGTGACCCTCTCCCAGACCTGCTTTCCCAGAACCCTGATGATGGTTCAGTTGATGGAGTAGCCTTGGCAGGCAGCCTCACTGACCAGCAACAGATGGACTGCAGACAAGTTTTGCAGGCCCACAGGCATTTGTTTTCACTCACACCCAGCCAGACTGACTGGTGTACCCATGTAGTGGACACTGGTGACAGTCTGCCTGTGAAGAATAAGATCTACAGGCAACCTGACCATGTCAGGGATTGCATCAAGGCTGAGGTGCAAAAGATGTTAGAGCTTGGAGTGATTGAGCCATCAGAGAGCCCATGGGCCAGCCCAGTAGTCCTTGTGCCAAAACCTCATACCCAAGATGGAAAGAGAGAAATGAGATTTTGCGTGGATTACAGGGGTCTCAATGCTGTCACTAGGACAGATGCTCACCCCATTCCAAGAGCAGATGAGCTCATTGACAGATTGGCTTCTGCCAAGTTTCTGAGCACATTTGATCTGACAGCTGGCTACTGGCAAATCAGATTAGCTGAGGAGTCAAAGGCCAAAACAGCATTCTCTACCCCTAGTGGACATTATCAATTTGTGGTAATGCCCTTTGGTTTGAAGAATGCACCTGCCACTTTCCAAAGGTTGGTGAACCAAGTCTTTACTGGGTTGGATGACTTTTGTGCAGCATATCTAGATGATATTGCTGTCTTCAGCTCCACCTGGGAGGATCACCTGATCCACCTGAAGAGAGTTTTGGAGGCCCTGCAGAAGGCAGGCCTAACTATCAAGGCCACTAAGTGCCAGATAGGGCAGAGTAAGGTTGTATACCTGGGCCATCTAGTAGGTGGAGGCCAGGTTCAGCCACTGGAGAGCAAAATCCAGGCCATACAGGACTGGGCTCCTCCAGTTACCCAGACACAAGTCAGAGCCTTCTTGGGCCTGACTGGGTATTACAGAAAGTTTGTGAAAAACTATGGGTCTATAGTGACACCATTAAATGACTTGACATCCAAGAAGATGCCAAAAAAGGTTCAGTGGACAGTTAGCTGTCAAAAGGCATTTGATGACCTGAAGAAGGCCATGTGCTCTGCTCCTATCCTGAAGAGTCCTGACTACTCCAAACAGTTCATTGTTCAGACAGATGCTTCTGAGTTGGGGGTGGGAGCTGTGCTCTCACAACTTAATCAAGATGGTCAAGACCAGCCTATTGCTTTCATTAGCAGGAGGCTGACTCCCAGAGAGAAACGTTGGTCAGCCATTGAGAGGGAGGCCTTTGCTGTGGTTTGGGCATTAAAGAAGTTGAGGTCCTACTTGTTTGGAACTCACTTCCTGGTGCAGACAGACCATAAGCCCCTCTTCTGGCTTAATCAGATGAAGGGTGAAAATCCCAAACTGCTCAGGTGGTCCATTTCCCTACAGGGGATGGACTTTACAGTGGAGCACCGCCCAGGGACTGACCATGGTAATGCAGATGGTCTCTCCAGGTACTTCCACTTAGAACATGAAGACTTATCAGGTCAAGGTTAGTTTAATGTCCCTGCGTTTGGGGGGGGGGGTTGTGTAGGAGAGTAGGGTCTGCTATCCTATGGTCACCCCAAATTTTTGCTTTTTGCTTCACTGGTTTTCGACTACTGAGGCTGTGGGCCTGCTGATCAGACCCCCAGCCTGCTGTTCTCTCACTAAATTAATGATACATGTGCTATAGGCACATACCAATTGGAAATGGACTCCTTGTCAGCCCCTGTATAATGCACTATAGGTGCCCAGGGCATAGGGGCCACCAAGGCCTACCAGGGGCTGCAGCATATCTTTTGCCACCCCTGGCTGGTTCTTAAATTGACACAACTGGCTGATCACTCAGCTGGGGTAAGGTGGTGTAATCACCCCTTGCTTAGATATAGTATACCT
Organism: Lissotriton helveticus; assembly: GCF_964261635.1. Taxonomy (NCBI): domain Eukaryota; kingdom Metazoa; phylum Chordata; class Amphibia; order Caudata; family Salamandridae; genus Lissotriton; species Lissotriton helveticus. The sequence goes on from NC_136061.1 coordinate 437,531,444, forward strand.
ATATCTAAACCTATATCTGGACACATGTAAACCTGTGAGCCACTCCTATGGAAGGCCTCATCAATCCTGGAGGCAGGGTGCGTGGTTTTATGTGAGATGGAGCTCTAGCATGAGCTGAGCCTGTCTGCAGCTGTCGGGAACAACTCCCTAAGCTGTTTCAGGATAATGCCATACCATATACTCTTAAGTGCCTTATAATCCTCGCGGTTAAATAGCAACTTTGGTTTGGCTTTATCAAAACATGTCGTGTAAGGTGTCATACGATTTGGAATACCATCCCCTCGCCAGTTCTGGTGACGGGGATGGCATTCCACCCCTCTAGAGGGGTAAGACATGTTCCTTTACTAAATGCGGTTAATTTCTCCAAAGACCTTAAGATCCACAAAATGGATGCCTCTGCCACAGACAAATGTCTGGACCCCTGCAGTTGACCGAAACTCAGCAGATGGGGCCTGGACAAAGGGTTTCCTGTCACAGGAGGGTGTCACCACCCTCCAGACAGGAGATAGTGGATTGTAGCAGGGAGGTTTGAAAGAAACCAGACACTGCCTGGGGCGCACAAGGCTGCCCCTTGCTTAATCCGGCCAAACCGGTTCTGGGGCACTCCAGCCCTCGTGCCAGGGCGGCCTGGATCAAAGGAAGGGGGTGTATCCACCCACTTCCTGGGTCCCACCCATAGGAGGGGACCTAGCAGGTAATCACGCCCCCCAGATTGGAATAAGAGTGGGAGCAGTGCCAATGCACATCAGATTTCCTGGAAGAAACATTTGAAACGAAACTCTGGACCCTTGGACCTCCATCTCAACGTGGAAGCCCGAAGAATCTCCCTTGTGGTCAAGGAGTGACCACCCTGCAGCAGCAGGCACCATCCAGCCCTCGACGTCTACTTAGTTGCAGTTCCCGCCGGAACTCGAGTGACTGAGATCGACGAGATCAAGCTTGCCTGCCTTCCAACAGCCCGATCCACAGTCCCTGCAGAGCTGAGACCCGTGGAGGCGACCGGAAGCGTGGGGCACGCCATCTTGAATTGACCACGAGACGCTGACCGTGCAGCCCACGAGTGACCCTCGAAGCTGTGCACCGGGGTTTGAGAAGCCCCCACCCTGAGCTACTCCTGAGCCGAAGTTCAGCCCTCCACACTCGACGAGTGCTGCGTGGGGCCCTTCTGCTCCATTTGGCTCAACGCGTTGGCCCGGTCACTTGCCAGCTGGCTAGTGGTCCCTGTGCCGACGAAACTACAAAGAAGACTTGTGAATCTGGTTGCTCCAGATCCACACCAGCTCCCCTGAAAAGGAGCCCCAACTCTGACCTTCCTGGTCCGAGTGAGAAGCAATCTTCCGATCCCGCGTGGATTGCTCTTGCCAAGTGTTGTTTGCTCCAAACTTGAAGCCGACAGCGCCGACGGTGAGAGCCTGCGTGGGACAGATCGTGACCTGCTCCTGGACATCGCAGATGCCCCAGAGCCCACGTGACAGCGGAGAGAAGCTCCTCGACGACCACCTGATTGCGCCCGACATTGCCTGGTTCCGTCCTGGTTCCACCCTGGTCACTGCTGAGTGACCCAGACTCTGTCCCCTCTGCTTTCAGGTACCCTTCGACTTGAGTCCACCCTTGGACTCCACCGGACACTTCATCTTCAACCTGCCTGCAGCCCTTTCAGCTTCAAGCTCCAAGAGCCTGCGTGTCAAAACCCGACGCCACTTCGACCCTGTGCACCCACTTCCTGTGGGTGAGGTAACTTTGCTCCGCCGGTGTTCCCACACTGGTGCACATCTCTAGGGTCTGTGTGTTAAGTTTTGTTCCTCTAGGTCCAGCGGAAGTGTCCTTAAACTTTAACTCTATGACTTTTACGCACCATTGGTTAACATTGGTGCATGCGTGCGCTTTCCGCACATCTCCCGAATCCCGAGGGCCATTCCCGACTTCAGCATTGCTTGTCCTGACTGCTCCCAGCGATTCCCTAGGCCCTAGGCCTAACCACTGCTCGAGTGGCATCTCTTATACCACTTGTTTAGTATATGGTTTGAGTGGCCACCCGCCCTCATCCATAATTGTGCAACTTGTATGTTTAAACAGTGCTTTTGATTTAACGCTTGTGCCCTTTTATTCATAAAGAATACTGGGGATTGTTTTTAGTAATAAACACATATATTTTTATAATATATACTTGTGTGGTGTCCTTTCATTTGATATTACAGGATTGTATGTGGTAAAACAGCTCGCTTAACACGACCTCTTAAGTTAAGCCTTTAGGCTGCTTAGTCCATGCTACCCCTAGGATAGCTTGTCTAATAAGGTTGACTTACAACCAGACACCATAAGGGATTGTTTGGTCTGATAATAGGTGGTTCCAGAATTGGAAACATCACCTATCAGGCCAACTTCTCACATTGGTGGCAGCGGTGGGATTTGAGCTTGCTGTTGTTTTACCATTGCAATCTTTATATCAAATTGAAAGATCACATCAAGTACCTCTAGGTACATATAAATCAAAAGCTTAGCATATTAAGTTCTACTGAACTTAGTAGTTGTAGATAAAAGGGATTAGCACACCCTGACTACAACTCACTAGCAAGGTACAGTAGGAAAACACTTAGTGTAGGTAAGTGCACCACTTACACCTCACTAGTAACCATGTCTGACACAGGAAAAGCCTCAGGGTCTAATCCTGTGACAGTTGATATTACCCAGGCAACTTTTGGATATGACAAGTTAACCCGTAGAGACTTGATTGCCTTGTGCAAAGCAAGAGGGTTAAAAAGGGGCAGAAGCCCCACCTGCCAAATCCTGGTAGAAATCCTAGAACAGGATGACTTAGAGAAGGCAAAGGAAGCTTCCCTAGAAACAGGAAATGGAGGGAACCCCCCTGTAACTGATCCCCCTCAGGAGGAGGATGATGATGACGACTTAGATGAGGACTCAGATGTTGAGGACTTAGAAGTTCAGGATCAGGGTAGCCAGGTTCCAGTTGCCAGGCTTAGCCAGGCCAACTTGGACCTACTGGGGAATGGAGAGGGCCAGCACCTCCCCAGAACCCAACATGTTATTCTCCCAGGCAACAGAAGAGTGAGATCTCCCTCAGGGGACTCTCATGTTTCTAGTGCCTCCAGAGAATCACAGAGAGGCATGAGTGCTTCTCAAAAGCTAGAGCATAGGGCCAGAATGAGGGCTGTCAAACTCCAGATAGAGAGGGAGGAGGTAGCCTTGGCTCAAGCTAGACTTGCCTTGGCAAGAGAGCAGAAATTAAGTGGCTTAGATGTCACTGGTGGCAGCAATTCTCCAAGAGAAAAAGACAGGGGCTATGACAATAGAAACCTGACAAAAATTGTGCCCCCCTTTAAAGAAGGGGATGACATCCACAAATGGATGACTGCTCTGGAGAGAGCCTGCATGGTACAGCAGGTTCCTCAAGATCAGTGGGCTGCAATTTTGTGGTACTCCTTTTCTGAGAAAGGGAGGGACAGGCTCCTCACAGTTAGACCTGAGGATGCCAAAAACTACTCTGTTTTGAAGAGTGCTTTTATTGATGGGTTTGGCCTAACCACTGAGCAATACAGGTTGTTGTTCAGAGACACCCAAAAAGCACAGACTCAAGACTGGACTGATTTTGTTGAGTGTGCCACTAAGGCTTTGGAGGGTTGGTTGCAGGGAAGTAAAGTTTCAGACTATACAGGATTGTACAATCTTATGATGAGAGAACAGATCCTTAATAACTGCACAAACCAGCTGTTGCATCAATACCTTATTGACTCTGATCTGACCTCTCCCCAAGAATTGGGAAAGAAGGCAGACAAATGGGTCAGAACAAGGATTAAGCAGAAACCCCAGAACCAAGGTGGTGACCAGAAGAAAACAGACCAGAAGGGTGGTAATCAGAATCAGAAAGATAAAGAAAAAGACCAGAAGTCTTCAGGCCCCCAAACTAATAGTAAGGAGGGTGGTTCCCAAAATGGAAACAAGAAGAAGAAGAACAAAGGTCCAAAGACACCTTGGTGTAATACCTGCAAATCAGTTTCACACTGGGGCAGTGAGTGCACCAAGGCAAATCCGGTTCCCACCACTACAGCTCCTAAAGCAACTGCAACCCCAAGTACAGTAAGCAGTGGTGGAACACAGTCCAAGGGTGTAGCTGGGTTGACCCTGGGTATTGAAGTAGGATCTGGCCTAGTCAGAATCCCTACACAGGCAGTTCTCCTGTATGATGTGGACATTGAGTTGCCCCCTGCAGTAAGCCCCAGTAACCTGGGCAAATACAGGCAGACTCCCTTAATTAATGAGAAACTGGCTCAAGCCTACAGGGACACATGTGCCAGCGTCACAATGGTGACACCTGACTTTGTGGACCCTGGACAGATTGTACTAGGTGAGAGCTACCTAGTGACCAACGCCAGCAACTCCACTACCTCCCATAGTGTGGCAGTTGTGAACTTCTCCTGGGGAGGGGTTGATGGCCTAAAGAGAGTTGTGGTGAGTGCAGACCTACCAGTAGACTGTCTGTTAGACAATGACCTTGAAAGCTCAGCATGGTCAGAAGTGGAGTACAGGACTCATGCAGAAATGCTAGGGATTTCAGAGCATGTCCTTGCCATGACAAGGGCTCAGGCTAAGAAGTGCCTTCCTGAACCAGTGGTGGATCTTGAAACAATAGACCAACCACAACCCAAGAGAAGGAGCAAGAGAGGAAAGGCTCAGCCTTCCACCTTGCCCCAGGTTGAGGATCAAGTTTCAGAGGAAACTGATTCTGCAGTCCAAGAGGAGACTGTCTCTGAGGAGCTTGAACCTGACCAGGTTGAGTTTCTGGGGACAGGGGGACCCTCAAGGGCAGACCTGAGGCAGGCTCAATTAGATTGCCCTTCCCTTGAACCCCTCAGACAGCAGGCTGCTGCTGAGGCTGCTGGGGATGCCAAAGGTACCCATACTGTGTATTGGGATGATGGACTCCTTTACTCAGAGGCTAGAGACCCCAAGCCTGGCATGACCAGGAGGTTGGTCATACCTCTGCAGTTTAGGGGGTTCCTTCTTACCTTGGCCCATGATATTCCCCTTGCAGGACACTTAGGCCAGAACAAGACGTGGGACAGGCTTGTCTCACACTTTCACTGGCCTCACATGTCAGAGAATGTCAAGGAGTTTTGTCGCTCCTGTGTCACTTGCCAAGCCAGTGGTAAGTCAGGTGGCACAACAAAGGCCCCCCTAATACCACTACCTGTGGTGGGGGTCCCCTTTGAAAGAGTTGGAATTGATATTGTGGGTCCAATGGACCCCCAAACAGCATCTGGGAACAGATTCATACTGGTGGTAGTGGATCATGCCACCAGGTATCCAGAGGCTATTCCCCTGAGGACCACCACAGCACCTGTGGTGGCAAAAGCCCTCATTGCAGTTTTCTCAAGAGTGGGCTTCCCAAAGGAGGTGTTATCAGATAGGGGCACCAATTTTATGTCCAGCTATCTGAAAGCAATGTGGAAGGAATGTGGAGTAAACTATAAGTTTACCACCCCATATCATCCACAATGCAATGGGCTTGTGGAGAGATTCAACAAGACCCTTAAAGGCATGATAAAGGGATTACCAGAGAAGCTCAGGCGGAAATGGGACATTCTTTTACCCTGCCTGCTCTTTGCTTACAGAGAGGTCCCACAGAAGGGGGTTGGCTACAGCCCTTTTGAACTTTTGTTTGGCCACCCTGTGAGAGGTCCATTGTGTTTGGTGAAGGAAGGATGGGAGTTACCTCTCAAAAAGCCCAAACTAGACATAGTGGACTATGTACTTGGTCTCCGCTCCAGGATGGCTGAATACATGGAAAGAGCATCCAAAAACCTGGAGGCCAGCCAAGAATTGCAGAAAGCTTGGCATGACCAAAAGGCTGTACTGGTAGAGTTCCAACCAGGACAGAAGGTGTGGGTACTGGAGCCAGTGGCTCCAGCAGCACTCCAGGACAAATGGAGTGGACCCTATCCTATCATTGAAAAGAAGGGAGAAGTCACCTACTTGGTGGACTTTGGAACACCCAGGAGCCCTCACAGGGTAATCCATGTGAACCGTTTGAAAGCATTTGTGGACAGGGAGGACATGAGCTTGCTCATGGCCACAGATGGGGATCAGGAGGAAGAGAGTGACCCTCTCCCAGACCTGCTTTCCCAGAACCCTGATGATGGTTCAGTTGATGGAGTAGCCTTGGCAGGCAGCCTCACTGACCAGCAACAGATGGACTGCAGACAAGTTTTGCAGGCCCACAGGCATTTGTTTTCACTCACACCCAGCCAGACTGACTGGTGTACCCATGTAGTGGACACTGGTGACAGTCTGCCTGTGAAGAATAAGATCTACAGGCAACCTGACCATGTCAGGGATTGCATCAAGGCTGAGGTGCAAAAGATGTTAGAGCTTGGAGTGATTGAGCCATCAGAGAGCCCATGGGCCAGCCCAGTAGTCCTTGTGCCAAAACCTCATACCCAAGATGGAAAGAGAGAAATGAGATTTTGCGTGGATTACAGGGGTCTCAATGCTGTCACTAGGACAGATGCGCACCCCATTCCAAGAGCAGATGAGCTCATTGACAGATTGGCTTCTGCCAAGTTTCTGAGCACATTTGATCTGACAGCTGGCTACTGGCAAATCAGATTAGCTGAGGAGTCAAAGGCCAAAACAGCATTCTCTACCCCTAGTGGACATTATCAATTTGTGGTAATGCCCTTTGGTTTGAAGAATGCACCTGCCACTTTCCAAAGGTTGGTGAACCAAGTCTTTACTGGGTTGGATGACTTTTGTGCAGCATATCTAGATGATATTGCTGTCTTCAGCTCCACCTGGGAGGATCACCTGATCCACCTGAAGAGAGTTTTGGAGGCCCTGCAGAAGGCAGGCCTAACTATCAAGGCCACTAAGTGCCAGATAGGGCAGAGTAAGGTTGTATACCTGGGCCATCTAGTAGGTGGAGGCCAGGTTCAGCCACTGGAGAGCAAAATCCAGGCCATACAGGACTGGGCTCCTCCAGTTACCCAGACACAAGTCAGAGCCTTCTTGGGCCTGACTGGGTATTACAGAAAGTTTGTGAAAAACTATGGGTCTATAGTGACACCATTAAATGACTTGACATCCAAGAAGATGCCAAAAAAGGTTCAGTGGACAGTTAGCTGTCAAAAGGCATTTGATGACCTGAAGAAGGCCATGTGCTCTGCTCCTATCCTGAAGAGTCCTGACTACTCCAAACAGTTCATTGTTCAGACAGATGCTTCTGAGTTGGGGGTGGGAGCTGTGCTCTCACAACTTAATCAAGATGGTCAAGACCAGCCTATTGCTTTCATTAGCAGGAGGCTGACTCCCAGAGAGAAACGTTGGTCAGCCATTGAGAGGGAGGCCTTTGCTGTGGTTTGGGCATTAAAGAAGTTGAGGTCCTACTTGTTTGGAACTCACTTCCTGGTGCAGACAGACCATAAGCCCCTCTTCTGGCTTAATCAGATGAAGGGTGAAAATCCCAAACTGCTCAGGTGGTCCATTTCCCTACAGGGGATGGACTTTACAGTGGAGCACCGCCCAGGGACTGACCATGGTAATGCAGATGGTCTCTCCAGGTACTTCCACTTAGAACATGAAGACTTATCAGGTCAAGGTTAGTTTAATGTCCCTGCGTTTGGGGGGGGGGTTGTGTAGGAGAGTAGGGTCTGCTATCCTATGGTCACCCCAAATTTTTGCTTTTTGCTTCACTGGTTTTCGACTACTGAGGCTGTGGGCCTGCTGATCAGACCCCCAGCCTGCTGTTCTCTCACTAAATTAATGATACATGTGCTATAGGCACATACCAATTGGAAATGGACTCCTTGTCAGCCCCTGTATAATGCACTATAGGTGCCCATGGCATAGGGGCCACCAAGGCCTACCAGGGGCTGCAGCATATCTTTTGCCACCCCTGGCTGGTTCTTAAATTGACACAACTGGCTGATCACTCAGCTGGGGTAAGGTGGTGTAATCACCCCTTGCTTAGATATAGTATACCTATATCTAAACCTATATCTGGACACATGTAAACCTGTGAGCCACTCCTATGGAAGGCCTCATCAATCCTGGAGGCAGGGTGCGTGGTTTTATGTGAGATGGAGCTCTAGCATGAGCTGAGCCTGTCTGCAGCTGTCGGGAACAACTCCCTAAGCTGTTTCAGGATAATGCCATACCATATACTCTTAAGTGCCTTATAATCCTCGCGGTTAAATAGCAACTTTGGTTTGGCTTTATCAAAACATGTCGTGTAAGGTGTCATACGATTTGGAATACCATCCCCTCGCCAGTTCTGGCGACGGGGATGGCATTCCACCCCTCTAGAGGGGTAAGACATGTTCCTTTACTAAATGCGGTTAATTTCTCCAAAGACCTTAAGATCCACAAAATGGATGCCTCTGCCACAGACAAATGTCTGGACCCCTGCAGTTGACCGAAACTCAGCAGATGGGGCCTGGACAAAGGGTTTCCTGTCACAGGAGGGTGTCACCACCCTCCAGACAGGAGATAGTGGATTGTAGCAGGGAGGTTTGAAAGAAACCAGACACTGCCTGGGGCGCACAAGGCTGCCCCTTGCATAATCCGGCCAAACCGGTTCTGGGGCACTCCAGCCCTCGTGCCAGGGCGGCCTGGATCAAAGGAAGGGGGTGTATCCACCCACTTCCTGGGTCCCACCCATAGGAGGGGACCTAGCAGGTAATCACGCCCCCCAGATTGGAATAAGAGTGGGAGCAGTGCCAATGCACATCAGATTTCCTGGAAGAAACATTTGAAACGAAACTCTGGACCCTTGGACCTCCATCTCAACGTGGAAGCCCGAAGAATCTCCCTTGTGGTCAAGGAGTGACCACCCTGCAGCAGCAGGCACCATCCAGCCCTCGACGTCTACTTAGTTGCAGTTCCCGCCGGAACTCGAGTGACTGAGATCGACGAGATCAAGCTTGCCTGCCTTCCAACAGCCCGATCCACAGTCCCTGCAGAGCTGAGACCCGTGGAGGCGACCGGAAGCGTGGGGCACGCCATCTTGAATTGACCACGAGACGCTGACCGTGCAGCCCACGAGTGACCCTCGAAGCTGTGCACCGGGGTTTGAGAAGCCCCCACCCTGAGCTACTCCTGAGCCGAAGTTCAGCCCTCCACACTCGACGAGTGCTGCGTGGGGCCCTTCTGCTCCATTTGGCTCAACGCGTTGGCCCGGTCACTTGCCAGCTGGCTAGTGGTCCCTGTGCCGACGAAACTACAAAGAAGACTCGTGAATCTGGTTGCTCCAGATCCACACCAGCTCCCCTGAAAAGGAGCCCCGACTCTGACCTTCCTGGTCCGAGTGAGAAGCAATCTTCCGATCCCGCGTGGATTGCTCTTGCCAAGTGTTGTTTGCTCCAAACTTGAAGCCGACAGCGCCGACGGTGAGAGCCTGCGTGGGACAGATCGTGACCTGCTCCTGGATGTCGCAGATGCCCCAGAGCCCACGTGACAGCGGAGAGAAGCTCCTCGACGACCACCTGATTGCGCCCGACATTGCCTGGTTCCGTCCTGGTTCCACCCTGGTCACTGCTGAGTGACCCAGACTCTGTCCCCTCTGCTTTCAGGTACCCTTCGACTTGAGTCCACCCTTGGACTCCACCGGACACTTCATCTTCAACCTGCCTGCAGCCCTTTCAGCTTCAAGCACCAAGAGCCTGCGTGTCAAAACCCGACGCCACTTCGACCCTGTGCACTCACTTCCTGTGGGTGAGGTAACTTTGCTCCGCCGGTGTTCCCACACTGGTGCACATCTCTAGGGTCTGTGTGTTAAGTTTTGTTCCTCTAGGTCCAGCGGAAGTGTCCTTAAACTTTAACTCTATGACTTTTACGCACCATTGGTTAACATTGGTGCATGCGTGCGCTTTCCGCACATCTCCCGAATCCCGAGGGCCATTCCCGACTTCAGCATTGCTTGTCCTGACTGCTCCCAGCGATTCCCTAGGCCCTAGGCCTAACCACTGCTCGAGTGGCATCTCTTATACCACTTGTTTAGTATATGGTTTGAGTGGCCACCCGCCCTCATCCATAATTGTGCAACTTGTATGTTTAAACAGTGCTTTTGATTTAACGCTTGTGCCCTTTTATTCATAAAGAATACTGGGGATTGTTTTTAGTAATAAACACATATATTTTTATAATATATACTTGTGTGGTGTCCTTTCATTTGATATTACAGGATTGTATGTGGTAAAACAGCTCGCTTAACACGACCTCTTAAGTTAAGCCTTTAGGCTGCTTAGTCCATGCTACCCCTAGGATAGCTTGTCTAATAAGGTTGACTTACAACCAGACACCATAAGGGATTGTTTGGTCTGATAATAGGTGGTTCCAGAATTGGAAACATCACCTATCAGGCCAACTTCTCACACACAGGCATCCCTGAGTGTGAGTGTGATGTTTGTGGGTGCACCCCAGGGAGTGTGATTGGTTGTCACTGAACTCACAGGACAATATTTGCACCATTCTGATTGTTGCAGGTGTGAGGTGGTTAGAGGAGGGGTCTGTGTGAAGGTCCTACTTGTGTTTAACAGTCAGGGAGTGTGACAATGAGCCATGTGTGTTGTGCTGATGACATACACATGATACGTAAGTTGACACAGATGTGTGGCTGATCACTGTTTGACTCCAGACACTTCCTATCATCTCTGTGCCTATACATGACTCGCCTTGATGTCTCCCTGTGTTTTTGCATGGAGGTCACTTTGGTTTAATTTCCCTCACTGTGTCACCCATGTCTGATATGATGGCCTAAGGGTGGTGTGATATGTTCCTTCTCTTGCATGTGATGTACACATGCTATGTGGCTTGCTCCATGGCTTTCCAGCACTGTCTATCTTCACTTTTGACTGACCCATGTATTGGCCTCCCTTGCTGCTGACCTATGTTATGTGTATGTGGCAGAGTGCCAGTGTGGGGTGTTTGTGAGGAACTTGACAGGCAGTGTGGACAGTTTAGTGGATGTTCATATGCAGTGTGAGTCTTCATTTTGTAATAATACTCAGTTTGAGTGGAAGGTAGGTGTGAGGAGGAGGGTTGTCCAGCCCCTGAGCTTCTGTGCAGAGTATTCCTCTTCACCCCTAACTTCAAAGGCAGGCTCCCTTGTCCTTTGGTGTGTGAAGTGCAAGGTCTGGCTGTACTGGACAGATTAATTATGCGCGGGGGCCACAGGAGGGGCACACAGCATGTTCCCAAATGGGTGTGGGAAGCTTAGTGTGTGCAGGGTGGGGGTGGAGCCCTTTTAATCTTTGTGGACTGCCCATGCCTGGCGCTAGCCCTGCCTACTACATTGTGCGCAGGTTTTCCAGCGTCTTCACGGCTGCGGGGCTGTGACCGGTAGATTGCAGTGATGTTACAGTTGATGGGTAACCCAGATGCGGAGGGGTGAGTTGTGACATGTAGGACATGTGTGGGTACACTTGGGGATGTGTTCCTGTCCCCACCAGAGTGTCTGATGTGGACAGGTACCGTATATCAGCACAGGAGTTGTGTGTTGTGGTTGTGTGCGGAGTAGTGTATTTACGTACCTGCAGTGTTGTCTGCGATGGGGCATTATTTGCTGGTAGTGGATGAGGTACAGCAGTGGAAAGGCTCGAAGAGCTGGATCCATTGTGGTCTGGACTGGGTGGAAGGGACCGGGAGTCTGGTTTTGCGCTCTGCTGTCGTGCTTCAGCTGTCTCCAGGTGGGTGGATTCTCCGATGTGGTGAGATGGGCTGTTTGGGGCATCGTGATTTGTACAGCGGACGGGACGTCATTGGCATGGCAGTGGGTCTCTAGTGCTCCCTCCTGTTGTGTGGTGTTTAGAGCTCCGAGTGAATTTTCCCGATTCAAGCCCTTATATAGGTACCATTCACATTGCCCTTATGTACGCATAGAAATCAATCCCTTATTTAGGCATAGCCCATGCAGACCAAATACAGGCATGGCTACTTCCACCCGTACCAAACGTCAAAACGATTTCTTAGAAAATCGGCTTAAGCAGTTAGGGAACCTCCCCTTGCTTGAATATTGATTTGTCCGAGAACTCATGTACTTTGCAAAGAACAACTATTCCCTAGGGGTTCTTTCCTGACGTTATTATGCCCGACTTTACGTCAATCTATGGCATTCCTAAACACCTTCAAGGTATAAATATACCTTAACTTGCTATGGCAAACTACGGTGGTTCGGAGCAGTTCGACTATCTACTTGCCCGACAGAGCTTGCTACAGCAAGTGCAGAAAGAAGCCGACCCTCCAGCTGATGCACTGATCAAGAGGCTGTCTCTCTCTCTCGCCGAGAATCCAGCTCCAGTGTTTCCAAGCTCCCCTTGCGGGGTGTTTGGGAAATCGAGTCTTGAGACAGAGATACCAGACCTCCTTCATTCTAAACCAAGGTATGGAGCTGACTAGAACCTAGAGAAACCTTTGGTAGATTCTTGGCAAAAGCAACTAAACCTATGCTACACCATACTTACTCCTTCCCAAGTATTAGACTTAGGTTAGGTACATTGTGGTAGGCGTATTTAGAAGCACCAGTTGAGTATATTAGTCAATGGTATTTATGCATGTATTTTTATATGGCTAAGAAAACATACAATGCTTTTACAGTATTATTTTATAATACTATTCTCGCTGTACGCATTATTCTTTGCAGTCTGCTTAACGATTGTAGCAGTTCACTTCTCTTGCATGAGAAAGAAGACTGTTCAATAAACCTTTTTATTGAAAACGCCCGTCTCTCTATTTCTCTGCAAACTGTTGAAACGAATCATGCACGATTGAGTGAGTGAAATACTTATCTATTGTTTCTGCGACTCTAGAGATATATTTCTTATTCTTGGGAAACAAAGATCTCATGTTTATGCGGTTGTCAGAAACTAATCCCTTCTTGTGAATTCGAGAAAGTTTCTAATGACCTCCTTCATTCTAAACCAAGGTATGGAGCTGATTAGAACCTAGAGAAACCTTTGGTAGATTCTTGGCAAAAGCAACTAAACCTATGCTACACCATACTTACTTCTTCCCACGTCCTAGACTTAGGTTAGGTACATTGGGGTAGGCGTATTTAAGAAGCACCAGTTGAGTATTTTAGTCAATGGTATTTATGCATGTATTTTTATATAGCTTAGAAACCATACAATGCTTTTACAGTATTATTTTATAATACTATTCTCGCTGTACGCATTATACTTTGCAGTCTGCTTAACGATTGTAGCAGTTCACTTCTCTTGCAGAGAAAGAAGACTGTTCAATAAACCTTTTTATTGAAAACGCCAGTCTCTCTATTTCTCTGCAAACTGTTGTAACGAATCATGCACGATTGAGTGAGTGAAATACTTATCTATTGTTTCTGCGACTCTAGAGATATATTTCTTATTCTTGGGAAACAAAGATGTCATGTTTATGCGGTTGCAGAAACTAATCCCTTCTTGTGAATTCGAGAAAGTTTCTAGTGACCTCTGAGCTAGCTGGCACTCACTATTAACTCTAGTATATTCGATAGAGACCTAGTCGACCTCAGTCCTAGGTCTAATCTATAGGATATATTGTTCCAATGCGCAGAGCCTATTGGAAATATAGGAACTACACTACATGGCTCCCAACGTTTGGTAAGGCACTAATTTAACACTAGATACTAAAGTAACTCAGTCGTGCTTTTCTCAGAGACCCTTTTTCCTGTAAAATATTCCAATAGACGTCTGGAGTGGGTAAAGGTATAAAATATCTGCCATATCTGAGTAGGACGAAAATCCTATGTATTAGTTTTTGGTTTGTTCAACGTTGAAGGATACAGTGTTTCAAAATATTGTGCACCTTATCTTTGTTTCCTTGAATCTTGCTCTGCAAACTTTCATTAAACAAAAATGTCACTCGATGACAACACCGAGGCTGCAATGCCGTACAAGCTTTAAACTTTACAGGATTCCAAGAGACCGGCGATGATTCTATAAGGATTCCAGAAACTTTAAGGAAAGCCATCACTATGAAACTTATAAGAAATGGCCTATCATCTAGAGGTGGTAGGGTAGTTTTATGATATAGGCAGATGAATATCATCAGACAGAGGTATTCTATTCATGGATAGTCTTCCCTGAAGCAAATCCAGGAACAAAAGTGTTTCACTTCTACAAAGAAGATGAAGCTCCAGAGGAATACATTCCTTTCGAGGATGTTGAAATTCCACTAACATACCAAGAGCATGCGCTCTGGTTTAAAAGCGCCCTAAAACATGCACATCACATTACCAGGCTCGGTCCACTAGTTAGACCAGGAGCAACATGGCCGATATTAGCCAGCTATACACCACATCCTGCCATTGAAAATATGACAGATGCGGAACTATTAATTCAAATAAAAGAGCTAATTAACATTCACAGACAATTGGTTCAATATGTCATGTGGACCTTTACTGTCCAAACAGCAATAAGGATTACGCAACAAACCCCTTAGCAGGGGAACAACAAATAAAATTACACCACAGACTATACAATCAGTCATTGGCAAATTACCCGCAAAACAGGAACTAATTCCATTCTGGATAGCTCAAAAAATTACTCAAATCGATGCAGTATGTCCTGATACTACCCCTCATGAAAAACACAGGATTCTAACAATCTGTTTACCAATGGGGATCGCACCACACCTGGAGGACTGCGACACTTGTGGTACAGTCTTTACAGCAAACTACACCAAAACACATGGTGTTCAGTCTAAGGTGGTATATCAGACGTCCTAAAACAGATTCAAAATTAATACAGGGCAGAGCCTGCTTTAAATCTAGGTATGAAATTACTGAAAGATTTCAAACAGGTCTCAACAATAATATTAGCTAATATTAAAGGTGAAGCAGCATCCATGGCGATCCGACAAAACTTAAAAGAATTTGATGTGACTGAGCAACCATATGAACTGGCTACTTCCACCCTTACCAAACGTCACGATTTCTTGGAAAATCGGCTTATGCAGTTAGGGAACTTCCCCTTGCTTGAATATTGATTTGTCCAAGAAATCATTCACTTTGCAAAGAACAGCTATTCCCTAGGGGTTCTTTCCTGACGTTATTATGCCCGATTTTATGTCAATCTATGGCATTCCTAAACACCTTCAAGGTATAAATATACCTTCACTTGCTATGGCAAACTACGGTGGTTCAGAGCAGTTCGACTATCTACATGCCCGACGCAGCTTGCTACAGCAAATGCAGAAGGAAGCCGACCCTCCAGCTGACGCACTGATCAAGAGGCTATCTCTCTCTTGCCGAGAATCCAGCTCCAGTGTTCCCAAGCTCCCCTTGCGGGGTGTTTGGGAAATCGAGTCCTGAGACAGAGATACCAGACCTCCTTCATTCTAAACCAAGGTATGGAGCTGACTAGAACCTAGAGAAACCTTTGCTAGATTCTTGGCAAAAACAACTAAACCGAGGCTACACCATACTTACTTCTTCCCACGTACTAGACTTAGGTTAGGTACATTGGGGTAGGTGTATTTAGAAGCACCAGTTGAGTATTTTAGTCAATGTTATTTATGCATGTATTTTTATATGGCTTAGAAACCATACAATGCTTTTACAGTAATATTTTATAATACTATTCTCACTGTACGCATTATACTTTGCAGTCTGCTTAACGATTGTAGCAGTTCACTTCTCTTGCATGAGAAAGAAGACTGTTCAATAAACCTTTTTATTAAAAACGCCTGTCTCTCTATTTCTCTGCAAACTCTCTTGAAACGAAGCATGCACGATTGCTGAGTGAAATACTTATCTATTGGTTCTGCGACTCTAGAGATATATTTCTTATTCTTGGGAAGCAAAGTTTTCATGTTTATGCGGTTGTCAGAAACTAATCCCTTCTTGTGAATTCTAGAAAGTTTCTAGTGACCTCTGAGCTAGCTGGCACTCACTATTAAGTCTAGTATATTCGATGGAGACATAGTCGACCTCAGTCCTACGGTTAATCTATAGGATATATTAATCCAATGCGCAGAGCCTATTGGGAATCTAGGAACTACACTACACTCCGCCATGGTGGCGGGCGCAGATTTCTGGCAGTTCAAGTCGCTCTGTGGTGGACAGGAAATGAGCTATATTTGTCCATTGTAATATGGCGGCAGCGAAGACCGCTGCTGGTGTACAGAAAAGGTCATTTTCTGCCACTGCCAGCACCACGGTTGTGCCTCTGCCCACAATCATAATGAACCCCTTACTTTGGTTTACCTTCAGATGTATTGAATTCATGAAGGAGAAATACGCAGTTATCAGGCGTTGTAGGCCAAGCTCTGTTCTAGCGATCAACACTGCGTTGTCTGCAAAAGCCTGTGTGGGTAGCAATTGGGAATCAAAGACAGGGATGTCCCGAATGGCCACGGTAAGTGCATCCTGAACTCCATTGGGGTATAAGGAAAAGAGGAATGGGGCAAGGAAGCAGCCCTGCATTGCTTCCCTGGCGATTTTAAATGGATGTGTGCAGTATCCGTTTTTGGTATAGCGGACTGATGCCGCGGCGTTTGAGTACAGCTGTCTGATGAAAATTAATATAGCTGGGTCAACCCTATCCCCTCCATTTTGTTCCATAACTTAGCATGGACCACAAAGTCGAACATAGCCGACAGGTCCATGAATGCCATGTAGTTCTTTTCGTCATTCATTCTAGTGTATTTTTCTATAGTCAGTGCTAAATTCAAGCACTGATCAACAGTACCCCTTTCCTGCTGGAAACCATACTGGGCCTTGATTAAGAAATTATTCTCCTTAGCCCACCCTTCTAGCTTAGAGAGGAGGAGGTGGCCCATGAGCTTCGATGTTGTATCCAGCAGGGAGATTGGTCTATAATTCTTTGGGTTAGCCCGGTCTCCTTTTTTAGGTCTCGCCTTGGCAGCGCATACGCTGCAATCGCTGTCTCAGTGAGTCATAAAGTAATCTATATGTTGGCTTAAACTCCATGTAATTTCTTTTTTCGCTTGCTATTGGTTTACTTGTGGTATTGGCGTTGTTACCTTCCTTTCTGTTGGCTGTTGATCATTTGCTAACTTCCGTGTAGTCCCGAATCAGCGGCGCCTAACTACAGTTTTAGTCCGCTTTGCTTGCACTTCTTTTAATTGCCTGCAGTGTGCCATCTGTTTCTCGCGCTGTAGCCTGCATCTGTAACAGGATGCTCTCCTGTTGCCGCCGCTCTCCATGCAGTCATAAATCATTCTGGCTCCTTTCTTGTGCCCAGAGGTCAGCACGGGTCACGGTGTTAGACGCGATAATTAATAGCGTGGCGCGCCCTCTGAAACTCGCATCTGAAGAGTTGGTCGATGCTGTGATGTTCATGACGTGGGGAGCGTGGCCTGGCAGTGCTCAAAATGTGCATTTCAATTTATTTATTTATTTATTTATTTATTTTATTCGATTTATATAGCGCAATTATAACCCTGGGGTCTCTAAGCGCTTTGTCAGGTAGCACAACAAATTCCTAAAGGGCCCTACCTATCAATTCACTGCTTTTGAATTGGCATCTATCATGCATGGTTTTATTAGTGCATTCACTTTAGTTAAGTTGCTATTTTGCCGCATTCAATCTCATTGCCATGGGCGCTCACACACATTACCTTTTGCAGTAAACATATGTGCTACTTTAAAAAAACCATGGGAGACTTGTCCAGTCTGGCAGGGGGGCAGCTGGGGTTGGGGGCGCTACCTTAGGACGCTACACCCTGACCCTGATGTTACACCTAAGTGGAGAATCAAGATACACCGCCACGTGCCTGTGTACGTTTTATGAGGGCTTTTATATGATTCCGATAAAGACCCTGATATAACAGGACAAGTGATCCATTCTCTCTTGATTATTGCAGTAACCTCAGGAAGCTGAATGGATCAGAGCTTCTTTTTCCCTCTACTTTGATTACTACACATTCATAAAGCAGCTTCAACAATAATACATAAAAGAGCTATTGGCATTATAAATGACAATGCCTTTTGTTTATGTGTTTTAAAAACCTGCATGCAGCACTACGTAAACACCCACTTTGAACTTTGAGGGTTTGCTTAGCACATCAATATAAGATATTGGTATTTACAATGCCTATAGCTCAAGTTCTCACAAATGCAAGATCTATTGCATTTCAAATGCTTGTTATAGATTGGGACAATGACACCCGTTGACCATGAGGGGGGGAGACCTACCAAAGATACACTGTTCAGGAGGTTTGTTAAAAGGGGTGCCCATAGGTCTGGTTTATCCTGAAAGAAATCAATTGGGACACCATCCGGTCCTGAGGCCTTTCCCATACAACATTACATCAACCCTTTTTTTACTTCAGTGAGTAAAAAAGAGGGAGGAGCATGGGAGTTTAACTTTGTGGAAAAGGAAGGAGTTAGGGAGTGAGGACTTGTATTCTCGAAATTGGAAACCCATGCCTCCTCATCTACATTTATGTCTATTGTGGGATCTCAGGGATTTTTTAAATGTGTTGCGTTTACTAGCTTCCAGAAATCACGGCTGTTCCCTGTTCTTGCAGCCTCGTCGAGGTCCGCCCAAGTCTTCTCCTTAATCGCTTTTTCTATATTTAATCGTGCCAATTTATAGGTGGCACACAGTACTTTTATTTGGTCCGGAATTCTGGGTCTGGTTTTCAAAGTGTGCATCAAAGCCTTCCTTGCTTTTGTGCACAGAGAGTCAAACCAGCCCCTACCGTTCGCTTTATTTGGCTCTTTTGTGTGTGTGTGAGGGTCAATTTTACCTTCTCTAAGATGCTACAAAAGGCAGACACCATTTCCCTGCATCAGCTTCCAGTTCTAAACATAATAATATGTTATCCCGTGTATTTGATATCATTTCTGGGATCATCTTTATTTTATCGATATGGGCCTATTTTAGTTGGACTCCATTTCTTTTTTCCACAATTGGGGTTCCAACATTCTGGTGGTTGGGTGGGTCCCATATGAGTACCTTTAGTTGTAGGGATAAAATGGAATGGTCACTAAAAATCGAAAATCTATTTCCTGTCTTGCAGGCGATTTCCTGCACCACGGCGGTCGCATCTGGCATTTTAATATTGCTGCGGGTGCTGCTGGCTGCAGCACCCGCCGCAATGGTAAAATGCCATGTTGTGCATTTCCAGGCACAACGTGGCAGGCACTGAGCAGTGCCTGCCCCCTTGTGCATAGACATGTAGCGGGGTACCATAGGTACCCTCCAAGTGCATCCCCTCACTCCCCCGGGGGCCCGCAATGAGCCCCCAAAGCAAGTCCCTGCCAGCCTTTCCATGGCGGCATCGACTCCATGGAAAGTCCTTCAAATCCAAGCAGCATAATATGGATTATGGATGGCAATGCCTGCTAAGCACCGCCACCATATATGAGCCCCAGCTCTGCCCGGCCCACAATCGTAATGATTGCCGACCAGTGTAAAAGCAGCGGACAGACTTTCCGTCCGCCTCGATACCCACCACCATCGTGGTATGGCGGTGGGTAATTCACGTTACGATGGCCTGACGGTCAGCGATCGTTACGCCATCGTAATCACTTACTTAATGTTATAATTAAACTGCAAAACTTGACCTCTTCTTGAAATGTGTTGCTTGTTGCAAAATGTATTTCTTTTCACCTCATACCATATGATTTCATTGTATTTAGATCGTTTTCCCTGCCACGCTTATAATTAACAAATATATTAATGAAGGAAAATGCTTGCTATAAGCTCTGATTTCCATGAACTAGCCTGGCCATGCTAGATATCAATGTTTCATTTAATATTTAACAGCTGACAGAGTAGGCTTGCTGAACGTTCTCCTAAGAAGCTTCCTCGATGTATCTTTTGTCAATTGTATAGCTGCTTTCAAACAACAATATGTCAACATTAATGTTTACTGTGGGAATCGCGGAAGAAGAAGACAGACCATCAGAAGATCCTTTCCCATTGGCCAGGGATGAGTCAACATTTTGAGTTTGCAACATGTTTTGCGCTTTTCTATATAATATATGTTCCTAGCTAAAGAGTCAATGCATTCTATGCATACCTTCCCTGCCATTCCCCTTAGCGCATTACTGTGCTACTCTTGCTCAGATTGCTGTCAGCTACTGCCAACGGAGATTTTTCTTGTTTTATTTACCCTTCATGAGGGGACTTTCCATGTTTATAATAATCATAGCAACTGCTGTGATTATTTCTTTTACCTATTTTTACAGCTGTTACGCAGCTATTAAGGAACTCAGCTAGTTTCCAGAACTACTCTTCATGGGGAGTACGGTCCTTCATAGCTATTAGCCTTTTCCTAAATATACTTGGTCTTTTCTAAAATAACTTGTTATGGGATCTTTCTAGGACATGTTAGGTCCTTTAGAGTAAGATAGGGACAAATTCCTTAATGGAACACAGTGTTATTTTATATGCTGTCTCTAATAAAAAAAATTAAATATTTCTGTAAATAGACGTATCTGACTAACCTGAATAAAAGAACAAAATATGAACTAATCTCTTCAATGAGAAACACAACTTTTCAAACTTCATCAAACCTCTCCTCATTGACTGAACATATACTTCTATTAGTTAACGATTATTTTAGCAGGGTATTCAGGCTGTGTTCCATTCTAACACGG
The DNA here is from genome assembly GCF_964261635.1 of Lissotriton helveticus. Lineage (NCBI taxonomy): Eukaryota > Metazoa > Chordata > Amphibia > Caudata > Salamandridae > Lissotriton > Lissotriton helveticus. Next base: position 437,552,025 of record NC_136061.1, read on the forward strand.
TGGCAAAGATTCATCGACCAAAGGAAGAAATATATGTGGAAATTGGAGTTTCACTTATTAAGTATTAAAGTGGAGCTGGTTATAAAAAAAAGTATGAGACTTCCACGCTCACAAATCTATGACTACAAGAAAAATACCTATATGCTATATGTATTTACCATGAGCATCATCAAGGCAGCATTGTAATGACAAGTGGAAGTCAACAGAATATACAGTCTTTAACATGTACAAATATTATAGTATATTGGTTCCTGCAAATTATTGTTATAGTTCTGTAGTGACATTCTTCTCTTATATTTCAAGGTTCAATGACGTATGCTTCTGAAGATCTCTTTATGCCTCTCCTTTTTGCCTAATACAAATTTTCAAATTTCTTTTTAGTGTTAGTGCCTTGTATATTTCTTAATGTTTTTCGTCCTGATGTGAAATGCTCTAACTGAACACTCGATCTAGATTGTACTGTTGCAATAGGTATTGTGTATTTCCATACTGGAGTTTGCCTGTACTCGTTTTATTTGTTTGCCTAGCAGTTTTACAGCTCAGCTGGAGTAATGCATCATTAGTGGGCTAACATTACATAAGGGGCAAAAAGCAGAACAATAAATTACATTTCTATAGGTAAGAGGAAAGACATAGATTTAGCAACATGGATTAATCAGTTGGAAGAGCTAGACTGAAAGCTGTATTATTTCAGGAATAACCTGGAACTAGTCAGGTTTTCACATGCTCAATGAAGGTTAGGGAAGAGAAGTATAGATTGTTAAATCTGGTAGCCACCCCACCCCCCTGAAAAAACTCAGATTTCGTGTTTTGTATTATCTATCCCTTCTACTGCGTACTAATCATCATTAAGTAACTTCGTTGATGTCTTAATGTCTTCCTAGCACAGAGATTTATTGTGAAACTGACCAAAATGCGATGCAACCATTAGAGAACTGTGATTGGTGGACTTCACTTTGAAATGAAATTAAATTGTATTATCATGCTGCATATTGTATTTTCACGGCCCAGCATGCAACAGCCCAATGCATCACTAACTTTATGTCTATCCGATACTAAAATATTGCCTGAATTGTTTCTGTCTCTTTGTCACTTTACCTGAGCAAATTAGTAAAATGTGTTTGATTGATTCAATATCCCGGATGGACCCTACATTTCCTAAATTGGAGCCGGATACTTTCCAGGTCTCTACAATTCAAAGTACTGCAATTTAATGCATCCTGAAACTTTTACACCATACAAACCCAAAATTAAATGGTCCATTAAAATCTTTCAGTAGTTTGTAAATGTATGGCCATAGTGCAATAAACGTAGAGGTACCCAGTTGCAATGAAAAACTAGAAAATGCAATTATATGCTCGAAGCAGCTGCTTTTTTTTACATCCTTGTTAAACTAGATACATTCCATAGATCTCATTATTTGTTTTCTTTGATTATCTCTTAAGCATCACAGTGGGAGAGTATGTCATATCAAACGGAGCTTTCTTTAGTACCCTCCAGGTAGGAGGAGCCAGATACCAGTCCAGCATTTTCCTATTCTTCATAAAGCACAAAATTGCCACTTACTTTGCCAACTTACTCAGTAGAAACAAAGCTATTTTCTGCCTCGTTAATGATTGAGACACAACCTTATATAGATTAAGTATTGGGTTGAGGGGTTACAATCTATCATTTACTGTTTGCTGTTGCATTTTGGGTCACAGGCATCTAGTATAGAGAAAAACAAACGTTCTGGCACAAACCGGAGCAAAGGATGGAAAGATATTTTTCATGGCTTTCTTTGCTGCACCCAGGATAAGTATCTGTGAATATAACCATGGCTTGCTTTGGCGAATTAAGCAGATTTTTAATGTAAATTGTATGCATAATTAAAAAACAAACACTACAACATCTGGAACATTGACTCCCTCGAGAACTCCATCTAATTATGAATTGATCTGTCAACAGCCTCCTTTATAAAACACTTTTCGTTCGTCAATATTATGTATTTAGTGCCTGGTTGAGAGCACCTGAACTGGCATCCTTAAACTACCAAGAATACTCGTGAACTCAACAATTACCAACAAGACCAGCAATCCAGTGCTCTGACAGTGTCGCTGAATCGACCTCTAAGTGCCAAAAGTAATTAAATTTTTAGCTGAAGCAACACCACTAGAGTAATGCCACCTGACAGGGGCATAGCTTCAGGGGGGATCACACCCCCCTAATAAATGTATTTTCTGATAAATAGCTGGATATAGGTGCTTTCATTCGTGAAAGGGAAGGTGTCTGTTGGATTGCCCCAGGAATTTTTACATCGACAAAGACATATAGACATTTTTTCTCACACTTAGTACTCCTACCAATCCACACCCACATCTTCTCCCTTTCCACTGCCCCTTAGGCCCCTCTCATGAACTCTGCTTGTATAATGTATTTTTACATCGTATGCCAGCGTGATTGAAAATCTGTAGCCACACCCCCGCCCCCCAATCTTACTGACAAAGCTACACCCCTGCCATCTGACATACAAAATAAAGATTACTCGGAATCAAAGAGCAAAGTGCCACAACCCCCAGAAGCTCCTGGGCACTGGGCGTCTAGGTGCTGAAACCCCCAAGTTGGTACCTCAGTATAGTCACTATTTTTTTACTTGTCGGTTTTGTAAAGTGTTGTGGTCCTCTGACTGTATCGTTGAAAGGTAGAGAGAGCCTACTTTCTAAAATAATAACTGCCAATGTTCAAAGATACCTCAGATTTGTTTAGTCTTTATGCCTCCTCAAGCCTCTTTCATCCACCAGAGCCTCACACAATTACCAAGTGTAATAAATGAGCCACATCCACTAAGCAGGAGAGTTGTAAATGGGTGGTATATAGTCGGTGGTACGCTGTTGCAAATATATCAAAAAAGCATGGCGTGATGGTACACTGTCAATTACAGACAGCATATTTTTAACTGAAATGGCTGCTAAATTTGCAAAGACATGACGTTTTACAGTAAAACCTATATTGAACACAACCGATAGATAGTGTGCGGGTTTCAGCAAATATTTATCATGTGTCCTACACAGAGTAAAATGTCTTGATTTGGCGTGATCATATTAAAATATTGACTACATCGCACTTCAAGATTTACATAAAAATCTGCTTGATTTATGCTTTTCTACCTGCTAATACATTTTGAAATATTTAGAGTTACATTTACAGATGTTTAAATTTCTGTGTGAGAGAAAAAATAGACATCCTACATCTTTCTATTGTCACTCCCTGTACACCAACAAGATTGTTACATAGTTCACATATTTCACTTTACAAAATCCTCTCAATTTGCATTTAGAGAAAGAAAAGTAAACAACAATCTGTGTTAAAAGAATAAGCAGCAATTTGTCAGAAGAAATAGCCTGACATTTGACCTCTGTCTTTAAATGCAGAGAAAATCTGACAAGATAAAATCAAAATTTAAAGGCATTTTTATTTCCTATTCACCTTCTGTATTCCAGCATGTTTTATGGGGATGGTGGTGCTGCAGAACCCACTGCATACCTTCTTCATGCGCCTTTGTGTCTGCTGAGCTATCCTGAAGAGTCTCAATACGTGCCTGTTAGACCTGGCACCATTGGCGAGGGTCTCCCTTCCATTTTTTGCTGTTGCCTCCTGTGCTTTGGCGCTCTGCCACTGCTGTTCAGTGCCTTAGTGCAAGTGCTCCCTATTGTAAATTTTTTCTAACGGATTTGTGACTCCATCATTGTCTTAATTGATTTACTTGTCAGACCCTAGTACAGTGCACCATGTGTGCCCAATGCCTGTAAATCAAATGCTGCTGGTGGGCTTGCAGCACTGGTTGTGCTACCCACAGACCAGCTTGTAAAATATGGCTCAGGCCTGCTATTGCAGAGCCTGTGTGCAGTCTGGGACTGCCATGTCGACTTGGCAAGTGCACCTACTTGCCAGTCCCTAAACCTTCCCTTTTCTACATATTAGTCACCCGAAGGTAGGCCCTAGGGCAGGGTGCATTGTATGTAAAAGGTAGGGCATGCCCTGATGTGTGTGGCATGTCCTGATAGTGAATTATAGCCAATTTCGTTTTTCACTATTGAAAGGCTACCTGTTCCCATAGGAGGGAATGGGCAGTTTGATTATAACATCTTATAAGCTTAACTAACCCAGGGAACAAGTTAGAAATTCGAGTTTAGTATGCCTAAACTCAGAATGTTAAAATACATCTTTTAGTGTGGGTGATTCTTACACTCTGTGTTTGAAAATACCACTGTAGAAAGTAGGTATTTTCTTGCCTAACCATCCAGCATGCCTCTGCTAGGTTTGTGTATTCCATGTATGGTTTGTGAGAGACAGAGGGCTGGAGAGGGCCTTGGCTCCAGCAGTCTGATGGGTCAGGGCTGAGCTGAATAGGACCTGCATTGAATAGAGAATAGGGGGCCGAGATTTCCTTTTAGCTACCTGGACCAGGTCTGCTCTCAAACAATGCTGTCTCCACCTCCTGCCAGGAAGCTGCACCCAGGAAGACTTAACTGGTTTTTGGCTGGGCACAGACACCCTCTGCCTTCAGAGGACAAAGGATTTTGCAGGATAAATATTGGGGCCCAGACCCCAGAACTTCAGATCACTTCTGGAAATCAAGACGGACCTTTGTCAAGGAGGGAAACCAAGGAGACTGCCGCAGTGCTGGTTGCTGTCTGGGCTTGGCCTGCAATGGTTACCTAATTCCCATAAAAGGGAAAAGGGAACTTTGTGTACTTTATCATCTTGAGGGAGATCTCCAAGGGCTTGAAACGGAGCTTGCCTCCAATCTGAAGTCACAGGGACACCAAGAATTCACCACCAAGTTTAAGTTTTAAGTGTATTTATTTATGATCTTGGAACTCCAAAGAGATCCACATATAAATGAAATTTACAATTACAAAGCATTAAATTATGATATACAAATACTCTAAGTATTATCAAATACAACCAAATTTAGTAATTATAACCTTCATATAAATGTTGTAATACATATCTAAAAAACACTTAAAAAAGTTAAAAGTCCTATGATAAAAGATTTCATTTGGCGGTTCATAAATGGAATCTGCTAGTGCAAAGGCTGAAAGAATAGATAATTGTAAACAGATTGGCCTCATCCATTTACACTGATACAGTAATAGGGCAGGGCAGATACATAGTACATGATTAACATCCTGGATAGAATTCTTTCACTGGTTACAAACAGGAGAAGAACCATACCATTTAGATAGTATGTTGTTTAAAGGGAGTATACCCTGCCTCAATAATAACCAAAAGTGGCGCACTCCATGGGGCAGGTTGCAAGAGATATAATTTATTTATTTATTCAAAGTTTTATATAGCGCGAACAAGATCCTTACAGATATCAGAGCGCTTCACAGAGACAGGGGTAGGGGCAGCACGATTGAACAGGGATAATGGGAGCAGTATAATAGTCACTAACATAGTAGGATAATAATAACGTACAGAAAACATATCAATATACAATCAGGTAAACAAGTAATATAAGACGGCACAAGTCATCAATCCCACTACAGAAGTGTTCAGGTAAACCTTGGATGTGTGGATGGCTTATACCAATTTCTTAGGATAGAGAGAACACTGAGTGGGGGCATCGGGAGGGTGATACAGTGTACCAAAGTGTATCATATATTGGTCGGTAGTAAGAGAGTAGCGTAGTAGTGTCACCATCAAGTAGAAGTATAGTGCCAAAGGACAAGGTGAACAGTGATACAAAGCGAATGAGAGTCTCTGATCCAGTACCTATAAAGTTCAGGAGATCTTGGCCAGAAGGATGGCTTTCATCTCTTTCTTGAAGAGTGCAGTGGAGGAGATGAGCCTGGTTTCAGGAGGGAGCGCATTCCAGATCCTGGGTGCCATTCCTGAGAAGGAGCGCTTGTATGTTTTCTCTTTCCGGAATCTACGAGGTTTCAGGAGTAGATTTTTTGTACTTCTATTGGATCTCGAACCTCCTGATATAGACAACTTTTGAGCGAGGTAGTTGGGTGCATTGTGGTGCACGGCCGCGTGTGTCATAACGGCAATTTTTAGCTGTATTCTGGCTTCAAAAGGCAGCCATTTTAGAGACTTTAAGTCTGGGGATATATGCGAGTGTTTTCTTGAGCCAGTAATGAGTCTCGCGGCAGCGTTCAGGGAGGCTCTTAGGGGTGCTGTTGTGGATAGCGGGAGTCCGCTGAGGGCCACAATTCCGTAGTCTATTCGAGGGATGACTAAAGCTTGTACAGCAGTTTGGAAGTCTTCGGCAGGGAGGAAGGGTTTAATTTTCCTCAGTGTGTTGATTTGGAAGTTAGCTCCTTTTGTGGCTTTGCTAACGTGCTGCTGCATGTTGAGCTTGGCATCGAGTGTGATGCCTAGGGATTTCGCCGAATCCACGATGGTAGGTTGGACATTGAGTGCTGTTAGGTTATTGAGCCAGGTTTGGGTGGTGGAAATTTTCGCCGGGGGTGAGATGAGTAGGAACTCAGTTTTCAGAGCATTTAGTTTGAGGTGATTATCGGCCAGCCAAGATTGAGTGTTAATAAGTGTGGAATTCAGATGTTTGATATCTTCCGGGGATTGTAGCTTTAGGTAAAGTTGTGTGTCGTCGGCGTACATATGGAATTGGACATTGGAAGCTTGGAGCAAGGTGGCGAGCGGTTCCATGACGAGGTTGAACAGTGTGGGGGAGAGGGAGGATCCTTGTGGAACACCTAGATCTGCAGGCACAGGTGTAGATAGCACATTGTCGATCTTGAACTTCTGAGACCGGTTATGAAGGAAGGACGAAAACCATTTGAGAACAGTTCCCGATAGACCCATTCTAGTGCTTAGCAGCTCCAGCAAGTTCTCATGTTTGACCGTGTCAAATGCTGAAGAGAGGTCAAGAAGGATGAGGAGGCAAGACTCATTGCGATCAAGGATTTGGAGGGCGTCATCAATTATGTGTGTCATAGCTGTTTCCGTGCTATGTTTCGCTCGGAAGCCTGATTTATGAGGGTTGAGGAGGTCAAATTGGTCAATGTGTTTAGTTAGTTGGAGTTGGACACATTTCTCCAGCAGTTTGGCCAGGGTGGGGATATTGGTGATGGGACGGTAATTGTTTAGGTCAGACGGATCAGCTGTAGGTTTCTTGAGTATAGGCGTGACTTGCCCCACCTTGAGGGAGTCTGGAATGAGACCATGTTGAAGGGAGCTGTTGATGATTTTGGTCCAGAGAGGGAGGAGCAAGGGGATGAAGTCTTTTACAGCATTAGCAGGTAGGGGGTCTGTGAGGTGATTAGAGGGCTTCAAGGTGCAGAGCAGTTTGTGTATTGCTTCTTCCGAGTAGGTATCGAAGTACAGCCAAGATGCCTTGTTTTTAGGTTGAGTGTTAGACATCCTGGTGTGGTTGGGGAATCGGCTTACATCCATGATGAGGTCATTTCTTATGTTGTCAGTCTTTAGCTTAAAGAAAGCAGAGAAGGCTTCACAGTGTGGGGTGTCGCTTGTTGTGCTGTTTGATTGTAAGGGTTGTGTCTTTGTTTGAGTCTTGATTAGTTCGAACAGCTTTCTTGGCCTGTTTTTTGCTTGGTCCAACTGGCGGCTAAAGAAGTCCGACTTTGTGCGCTTTATTTTCCTGAAGTAGGCATTTCTCTTGTTCTTAAGCCTTTTGAGATGCAGTGATGAGGGGTCAGATCTCCAGGTGCGCTCTGCCATTCGTATAGTACGCCTGTCGTCATTGAGTCTATCGTCATACCAGGGGTTAGAAATTTTGGTGGAGACTCTCTTCAGTTGCAATGGGGCGACTTCATTGACTATTGTATTCATAGAGACAAGGTAGTGGTCGGTCAGTGAATGAACATCCGAGGCACCTGAAGGGGGAAGGAGAAGATTGCCGATGTGGGGAGGCAGAGTAGAGGGGTTAAGATTCTTCATGTCCCTTTTCCAGGTTTTGGATTTGGTTGGTTGAGCCGGGTTAGGTTTAACTTTTTCGTTGATAAAGAAGGTGATAATGTGGTGATCTGACCAGTCACAGGGTTGGATCGCCTCCAATTGGGTAGAGTTCTCTTTGGCGATGATGAGATCGAGTATCGAGCCTTTGTCGTGTGTTGGTCTATCGCATATTTGGGTGAGGTCAAGCGCGTTAAGGAAGGTTTTGAGACTATTCACCACTGTGTCTTTCTGATCGTTCCAGTGGAGATTGAAGTCACCCAGGTAGACTTGGGTGGTCTGCCGACCGGCATTGGATGTGATCATGTCCATGAGTTGTTGGGTGAATATGAGGTTGTCACCAGGCGGGTGATAGATGAGATGTAAAGCACAAACTTGTTTGCCCTCGCTGGTGATGTCGAGGCAGAGGAGTTCACAGGAGGTAGGGGAGGGGGAGGTGGCTTTAGTAATGGAGAGGTTGCTCCTAAAAATGCATGCAATTCCCCCGCCCGTCTTGCCCGGAGGCCTGTCCAGTCTAGTGATGTGATAATTGGGGGGGACTAGTATGTCCATAATCGGGGTAGAGGCTTCAGTAAGCCACGTTTCAGTCAGAATGGCTAGGTCCAGATCCATTGCTGAGACGAGATCAGCGATGTCGGAGCAGTGTCTCTGGGCCGATCTGCAATTGAGTAGGATGCATTTGAGTTTGGGAGAGAGAAGGGTGGTCGAGCCTTCTAGTGTGAAGGGAACTTTTCTGAGGTTGTTAGGGACGGATCCTCTGTTGTTGAGTGTTGGGAGCCTCAGAGGATTTGTAAGAATTGTGGGTATGGGGATGTGTGTGTTGGATATGTGTTTTACCGGACCTGGGCCATAAGAGCGTAGGAGAGAGCATAGGTCGCGGTCCGACAGTGGGTTGAGGCCACGACGGGGGCGGTGGGAGTTATTGCGAACGGGGATAGTCGGCCAGCGCGGGTGTCGTTGGAGGCGAGGGTGTGTAGGGAGGGTGCGTCGTTTGTGGGGTAGTGGGATGGTGGGAGGTAGACTGGGCTGTGAGAAGAGAAGGTCTTTGATTGCGTGGACATCTTTTTTGACTTGTAGAAGATCCTCTTTGACTTGTTGGAGGGTGGATAAAGTCATGTCAAGAGGTGGATTGGAGATGGGGTTGGTGGTGAGAGCCATTGGTGAATGGTTGAGTAGTGAGCTAGAAAGCGGGCGGGGTATCGAGGGGGGGGGATATGCTAGCGTTGTTGGAAGGTTCTGCGGTGATAATGAGTGGGATGGCATTCAAAGTGTGGGTGGGTTTGTGGGCGAGGGGTGTGGGTGAAGTAGGCGGTGGATGGGAGGCATAGGTTGTGACGTCAGTGGGAGACGGTGCAGGTGAGTTGAAGAGTGAGTGAAGGCTGAAGACAGTCGGGGAGACAGGAGGGTAGTGGGGGCTGAGAATAGGAGGGGGGAGAGAGGGGGATGCTAAGGTAGGGGAGGCGGTATGTTCTGTAGGATTGGTTGGGAGGGTGAGAGTGTCATGGGTGAGAGTGGGGAGGGAGCTGGGGAGGGAGAGGGATCTGCCGTGGGGGGATGGGAGGGGGGGTGGATAGACTCCGAGCGGTGGTGTGTTCAGATGGTGGCGTGTTGTGGGTGGGAGTTGTTATGTCAGGGGGGAGAGGGATGGGGGGGTACGAGTGGAGGTCAAAGGGGTAGTGTTAGAGGGGCGGCTAGTATATGAGGTGGAGAGATTTGTTACTGCGCTTGGGGAGTGTGGGGCGTTAACAGCAGGTGGGCGATTGACTAGGGTGCTGGGGGTAGAGGTGAGGTGCGTGTGGATCCGACGCTGAGCTATGTTAGAAGTGTTGTGGGTGGGGGCTGCGACGTCAGGGGAGATAGTGCTGGTGGAGTTCTGGGTGGGGGTCCGCAGCTTGGAAAGGTGCTCTTTGAACTTGGGGAACAGGTTGTCTAGTAGTTCCAGGTTCTTGTCCATGGATTGAATTAGGACAATCCCGTTAATGTAGATAGTAATGGTAGTCCTGCCAGGGAAGAGTTGGGAAGGTGTGATAGAGAGATTTAGGCCATGAGTTGTTTTCCTGGTGGTGGAGACGGTGAGTAGGGTTAGGAACGCTTTTCTCCATTGGGCTCTGCGTGAGGTGTGGAAGATGATATCAGTATTCAGGGCTCCATTGCCCGGTGAGAAGTAGGTGTCGGCAAAGGGTGTTTCAGGGTGCGACCTCAGGAAGTTATGTTTAAAACGTTTAGCGGCTTTTTTGGTGAGAGTGGAAGGGTAGTTAATTCTAAAAGTGTGCTTACCGATGAGCTCCATTTTAGAGTAGCTGTAGTGTTGGGTGTAGGAGATAGGACGACAATAGAAACTGTCAGCCGTTAGTTACAGGGCAAAGGAGTGACACTAGTGAGTGGCCAGAAGTAGACAAGAGTATAGGAGGTAGCAAGTCGGTGCAATCCAGGAACAAACAGTGCGTAGGTGCAGCTCACATAATGTATACTATATGCGAGGTAGCAATCAACATACACCATGTACAAAATATGAGAGGTAGAACCGGTTAGGTGGGATCAAATTTACACAACAGAATGTAAGAGGTAGCAGCGGTGTAATCTAGGTGTAGAAAGTGGCTCGGTGCAGCTTACATGACTAAACAAAGTAAATGAGGTAGTAATAATGATCAGTGCAACATAGTGGTAGATTGAGAAGGAAGTAGCTTACATCAAAGAACCAAATAGATGAGGTAGCGAACAGTGAATGATAGAGATAAAGGTGAGATAGGCGCAGCTTACATCATATACAGTATACAAATAGGGCTAAACTACTAATGAATCCAATATATGTGCAAACAAATTACTGCAATAACAAGTATGACACTAATGGGCAGCCGGTAGAATATAAATACTATCGGTGAGTAAAAGTGAAAATGGGTGTAGGTTACTTAAGGTGTAGAGTACCAATATTAATATAATACCAATATTAATAAAATACTGCAGTAAAAGGCAGACACTTAAGCACATCAAGAACACCAGGTTACATAAAGTGTAAAATACAATAGTAATAAAATACTGCAGTAAAAGGCAGACACTTAGGCACACAAAGATTTAAATTCAGAGCTATGTAGAGTCTGTGGTACCGATAGTAAATAATAGACAGAAAGACTAGTCCATGATGGCCGCCAAAGAGAGCAAGAGTAGTTTAAAAATGGCCACCAAGTAGGGAGGATGGAGTCATTAGTCCTCTTTTAGTTTTTGCTGTTTTCATAGCAGGGCAGAGCAGTTTCAGATTCTATTCCGGCTGGCTCAGGGTCCTGCATACCATGGGGAGTCTTATCTCAGATTTGTTATCTAGAATGGAGCTGCTGTGGGGCCTCGTGTGTTCAGGCGGTACAGGCGGGGATTGAGTACTCAGTTTATGGTCCCGGCCATTTTGAACAAAAGAGGTTTTTACAAAATGAGTCAGTAAGAGAAACGAGTGGGCAAAATAAGTAACTAATCCAGCAAAAAGGATTGGGGCACAGTAAATACCTTAATCAGCCTTCATTTTAGCATGTGATCTGCAAACCCAGTCTCAGGGGCAAATACAACTTTTTTTTTTTTTTTGCCAGCGTTTGCATATCACGGTTGCAGTGGCGCCCAGAACGAACGACAGGCTCACCTTCGAGCTGAGGGGGGCCGCCTCTGCTCCCGTGTATTACCTCTGTGCAGCACGTCCCATAGAGAAGCCTGTAATTTACTTATCATACAGGAGTCGATGGCCGGGTGGGTACCTCTCTTTAGAATACGGGCTTCCCTATCCCTGGTGAAACTTAATTTCCGAGTGGCCTGCTTCAAAGTGGCCTTTAATTGATATGGTGATAGGGTGAAAAGTACGAATCAACCGCAGTTCTAAAATTTTTAACAATTAATGACTGCTCATTTAAGCTTCCTAATAATTCTTTACGGATAAAAAATCTTAGTGTAACAGGATCACCCTTTACCAGCCTTGTATCACATTGCACTATCCCTGCAAGGCCGTGTACCCATGTACTTCTCGGACCAAATTCCAACCTTAGTGCAGTCACGGGGCAAGCAGAGTTGACTGAGGCTAGGCTTTTTAAAATTTTGCCTTCTGTTGTATTTAAAAAGCCCATTTTCCTATGTCAAGTAGTTCAATACCATACAACAGTGAAGCACAATTTTTAGCACGAAATACCTCTAATAAAAGTGCAAAATGTCTTTTTCAAGTTGATCTGTCGAGGGAGCCCAAACCTTTCCCCTGTGTAATTGCTTTATAAATATTATTTTCTATATGGGCTTTATCACTTAGGTTGCCGCACACTGTTTTCCCCAAGAAAACGTATGATTTTACACGTTCCAGTTTTTGTCCACCTACAGACCAAAGAAAATTCCCATACTTCAACTTTTTTCTTCCGTGCATGCACAATATTTTACTTTTAGATACATTTATCTTTAAAGAGTGGGCCTCTGCATATTCGTGTAGCACCTGCAGACGACTATTTAATCCCCTTGGCGTCAGATCCAATATCAATATGTCGTCAGCATAAAGTAGTACAAAAGGGGGTGGTGATGGACAGAGCACAAAAGGGGGTGGTGATGGACAGAGCAGCCCCTTGCTCACTTTGCCACTGGATTCAAGCAAGCCGGGCTGAAGACGGCTGGAATGCCAGAAACCGTTCCTCGGAAGCTTGTTTCCGGTCCAGGGAAGGCATGGCTTGGCAGTTCGGGCTGGACTGTTCCCATGAGGCACAGGGTCAGACTGATTTGCATATAGCCATGTCTGAACTGGGGTGGCAGAGTGGGCTAAAGAACGGTGATGGATCAAACCCAGATCTTTTGACTGGGTGTGAGTGTTTGATTGGTTCAGATGCTCCGTCCATCACCACCCCCTTTTGTACCGCTTTGGCCGCCATAAGTGTGGCAGGGTATGCTCAGACGTGAGTCCCTTGCTCACTTTGCCACTGGATTCAAGCAAGCCGGGCTGAAGACAGCTGGAATGCCAGAAACCGGTCCTCGGAAGCTTGTTTCCGGTCCAGGGAAGGCATGGCTTGGCAGTTCGGGCTGGACTGTTCCCATGAGGCACAGGGTCAGACTGATTTGCATATAGCCATGTCTGAACTGGGGTGGCAGAGTGGGCTAAAGAACGGTGATGGATCAAACCCAGATCTTTTGACTGGGTGTGAGTGTTTGATTGGTTCAGATGCTCCGTCCATCACCACCCCCTTTTGTACCGCTTTGGCCGCCATAAGTGTGGCAGGGTATGCTCAGACGTGAGTCCCTTGCTCACTTTGCCACTGGATTCAAGCAAGCCAGGCTGAAGACGGCTGGAATGCCAGAAACCGGTCCTCGGAAGCTTGTTTCCGGTCCAGGGAAGGCATGGCTTGGCAGTTTGGGCTGGACTGTTCCCATGAGGCACAGGGTCAGACTGATTTGCATATAGCCATGTCTGAACTGGGGTGGCAGAGTGGGCTAAAGAACGGTGATGGATCAAACCCAGATCTTTTGACTGGGTGTGAGTGTTTGATTGGTTCAGATGCTCCGTCCATCACCACCCCCTTTTGTACCGTCAGCATAAAGTAAGCAAGCAATCGGTTTTCCCCCCAGTAATGGGGCAATGCCCTCACTTTGAGACAAAGCATGGGGACGGTCAGATAAATATAGGGAGAATAATAGAGGAGCCAATAAACATCCTTGTTTTAGGCCATTTACAGTAGGGATAGTTTGGGAGAGACCTCTTTCCCCTCCCATTAAGACTCTTCACCAAGTGTCTGTATGGAGAGCGCAGACTAACTCCAAGAGGATTGCGGGCATACCCAGGTCCAACAGTTTTCTCCACGGCAGGAGACGATCTACTTTATCAAATGCTGTGGATAAGTCTATAAACGCTGTGCACACTCTTCCTCCTCTAACTTTAACATATTTTTAGTTTATTACCTGTAGTGCCGTTAGGTTATCTATAGTTCCATGCTTTGTCCTAAACCCGGTTTGTTCAAAAGGTAAGATTTTACCCGCATCCACCGAGTCATTAATTTGGATCAGGAGGCATTTATCAAAAACTTTACCCACTGCGTCTAAAAGTGTAATTTGACGGTAGTTATGTGGGGCGTCTCGGTCTCCCTTCTTGAACAAGGGGACTAATATACTCCCCTTCAAAGAAGCGTAGACCATTTTATTTGCATAGCAATAATTGAACACCGGATAAAGGATTTTACTCCACATTGTACTATTTTGTTTTAAAACTGTAATTGGTAACTCATCCGGTCCCATTGCCTCAAAGGATCGCATCCCCTTGATCGCCATTTCAATATCTTTTTCAGATGACGAGCCATACGATGAAGGGTCTTCCTTTAGTGTGATACAGGCATTGGGTTTGCATTACTTGCATATAAGTCCTGAATAAAGCTGACCCATTTATACTCCTCAATGGCAACTGGGAGCGGTCGTGATCTAGCTCCACATCCCTCCCCGATAAGAGACCAATACGTTCTTACTTGGCCTTTAAACACTGCTTCTCTCAGTTTAATCCAGATGTTATCTTCCCTCTCTTTTCTTAGCTCAACCTGTACCCTAGTCCTCCTCCTCTTTAATAGTAATATTCTATGATATCTATCAGAGGACTTCACCACCAGCTCTCCAGAATTTTCATGCTGGGAATTCTGCCTGCAGAGAGGTGCCTGCTGCTGTTTTCGGGACCTCTAGAGACTGCGTGTCACTGGGAGCTGGAAGCGTGATGCAACAAGGAAGAAGAGTGTCACCACCGCAGATGTTTTCTGACGCACTGCTGAAGAAGCGTGTCGCATCGCCGGAGAAGTGTGTCGCTGCCGCAGAGGTTGGCGCCGCATCACCGGAGAAGCTTGTCGCGGGCCTGTTGCGGCTCAAGAGCTCACTGAGTTTGCTGCACGGCCGTCGGTCAAGCACGCATCGCATTCCAAGTTGTCGCATCGCATCAAAGATGCCATTTTGTCACATTTCACCGGATCGTCGCAACGCATCGAGCGCTGCAGTAGGGAACCGACACATCACTCCCCCGAAACAAGGAACTGACGCATCACCTTCCCTGCGACCCTTTTGTTTCTTTGTTGTTATGCATCTAATGTTCTTTGAGAGTAAAGTGTTGCATTTACCATCTACATTGAACTAAGCTATTTCTACTATTTTAAAGTTATATCCTTGATATTGTATTGTGGATTTTTTTTATATGGTCTTGTGTTAAGTCTAGTAAAGATTACTTATTTTTCTAAACTGGTGTAGTGTCCATTTGTAGTGTTTTCACTGTATTACTGTATGTGTTCACAAATGCTTTACACACTGCCTCTGAGATAAGCCTGTCTGCTTGTGCCAAGCTACCAAGGGGGTGAGCAGGGGTTATATTAGGAGTGTTTACCCCTTTCCCTGACTAGAAGCAAGTGTCCCTATTTGGACAAAGGTGCAAACCATTGCCATCTAGAGAATCCCATTTCTAACAGTTACAAAGAGTCAGGCTGATATCATTATGAATGACTTTGGAAACTTGAGCAGCAATTGCTATGGGTGGCTCCAGAGACTAGGGCTGACGACGTGGTGGCTTTATTTCTCTTGGTTAAGAACTGAAAGTCACCAAGACAACAAGTTGTTCAATCTAAGGAGTTTGCCTGGAATGTGAAGAGTATCAAGTTATAGCTTGATCCAAGTATCCAGTATAGACAAAACATAATCGTGATATGATATTTTGCTCTAATGGTAGCAAGTAGAGCTCTTTCACAGCCAGGGTGAGATGTACTGATTTTCCCAGATTCAAGCATTGCCTAACCCTTTGATTGTGGATCTTCTGCAGCTTCTACATCTCGTTCTTTTGTGCACATGTATAAAGGAATTTTATGGATTTATATTTTTGTGCATCATTAATAATATGCATTATGAATTTTCACACTGAATTTTACATCTACAAGTTGAATTAATACAATTGCTTTTGAAACGTGTTCTCTATGATCTGTAGAAGGATATATTCTAATGTGTTTTAGTTATGCCAAATTTTGTGTGAATCACCATTTTGATCAGAATGGAAGTCATTTCTGTCACTCACTCGTGCCCCCCCCCCCCATCCCCGCCCTGCACTTATCCTCTCCCTGCAGATTCTGCAGTACTCAGCCAAGCTGCAATGTACTGGCTATTTCCACTGTTTATTTTGTTTCGGTCATGGTGAACTTTTTTCTATCTTTGATGTAATTGAAAATATGTTGCTATAACTTCCTTTTCTTCACTAAGGTCTATGCATTCGAATAGTGAGACAATATAAATGTATCTTGTTTTGCATGAACATCTCCGGAGACCATTAGCATAGAGGGTGCTGAATAATTATTACTACAGTGGGTAAGTGCTTAGGTGTTATGGTAATGTGTTGTTTATTTTACTTATTCTCTGATTTACCAAAGAAATTATACATTCGCTCACACTGCGATGAAGCTGCAAAATGTCTTATTTTATTCTAATAGAGAAGCTGCCTGATTCTTTTCTGATTTTGCTGCTTTGCTGCCCATTGAGACGTAGAATATTTTCCGACTTTTATATACTGTGTAAAACTCTGTAATTGAGAGCCTTCATGGAATTGACTTTGTGCCACCTATTTTTTAAATTTGTAATAAAAGCTTTTAACTTTTCATTGATATAGAACTCAGATATTGATATTGATTGGGCCCATTTAATCTATTCATTTTTAATAAATTGTATTTTGATTGATTTTGCCTTAATGTAGGGACATATCACCTCATGAAATTGGGGTTTAGTATCGTCTCTAATCCAGTAACTGTGGGAGATTTGATTGAGGTAAATTTTGGGGTATCTTTATTTTGGGGAACCTTTTGCTCTCCTATCAGCATGCACAGTGTTTCTATATTGAAACCTGATTTGATAAGCGTTATTGCCAGTTCTATTGAATGCTTTCTTGTTTGGAGTCGCTGGCCCTTGATCAGCATCCTTACCTAGAATTCTTCTCTGATACGAAAAGGTGAGGTCCTGAACCAACCGTACTCCAAGGTTTTGCACACCCTGTGCTGATATCAGATTCTTCCCAGTTCCTGGGGCCACTGGATCAAGATTGCTTCCTGTATTCTCTTAATTTCAGCTTTAACTCCTTCAAGGTGTTGGAACCTTTCTTTCATCCATTGGTGAATGTGGGTCAGACAGTCTATGATTTCTATGTGGCCTTCCCTTTTGCTTTCCAATTGAATGAGGATTTGTATTTTGTCTGTATATATATGGAATTGTACTTGATGGAATAAAATGACCTGTGCCATGGGCCACACATGTTGAAGAGTGGAATTCGGTGGCTAAATGCAAATGACAGCCCCCTTGCGCAATGTGATGAGGTACCCGGAGTCTCCCATATCTAACCGATATTTATTGGCCTTGGGCTGAAAGGGGGGCCCGTAAAGGGTTTGGGACCCCTAAAGGGCTCAGGGCCCCCTGAACTGCAGTGGCGTCAAGGGTCCTATGTTAGTCTCTTGGGAGCAGACTGAACAACAACTGTCGGCTAAGTCAAATAAGTACATGTGCATGAAGAAAAACTACAGCAAGGATAAATCCATGCAGAGTTTTAGAATTCCCACAGGCTACATAAATGATATTCCACTTAGATTTGTTAAATGTATGTGTATCTTGTACGCATATTCTATAAATCTTCCATGGATTCTGCCCTCAACCTGCGATGTTGGAGGCTCCTGCTTTAGGAGATTAGAGTGTGTGTTATCCCATGAATGCTTAGGAGATTAGAGGGTTATTATCCCATGGATGCTTAATTTCAGGTACATCCTGCCTCCAACTGATTGGACAATGGTGGCCTTACTATTTAAAGGTCAATGGATCCTCTACCAGAGGGTCCAACCTTCCTTTTTGTCAAATGTTTTGATCAAAATGCAGACCTTTTATTCTTTGACCCTACAAAAATATGAAGTTTGCCCAATATATTCCAAATAAAAATGAAGACGGTCCTCATTAAAGTTTTGAAAATGTGCATTATTCGATATCTAGAAAGACTTGGCCATGAGGGGCATACAGAGCACTTTTAGCAGAGTTGCTTTTTCTTTGCTCCTCCCTGTCTCATGTGCCCGCCATGGCCAGTCCGGCCCGGGCTGCACGTGACACCAGTATTATCACATTTCCTCTATTTTATACAGAGACATGCAGTATTCTTATTTCTTATGCAATCCCAGAATAAAATAAATTCCATGGGTTTTGAGGTTTAATCTCTGGCAACAGTAGTGGTATTTCTCAACAGTATTAGTCAGAAGGAGGATGATGCACCAGAAAATATCAAAGAGGTAAGAAATCTATTACTCTCTTTCAATGTAACCCATTTATTGCTCAGCATGCCTCTACCCTCCTATGGTAAGTATATATTATGATTTTGTTTAATTTTTATAGCATTACCCGATGTTAAATAACTGGAATTAGCTCTAGCACTATGACGTGGCTTTGTGATCACAAGATAGCATTATAAAAACAATTAAATAAATGTAGTACAAAGATCTGCAGAGAAATAGCCTTGGGCAGCATCTTTTTTTTTTTTTTTTTATTTCCGAAATTCTTTATTGTATATATAAAAATATAATTTTACATACAGGGAAGAGGCTTATACATGAGAGGAAAGAAGAGAAGAGAGAAAAAAGAGAGAAAAGAGAAAAAGAAAAAAAAAGGGGGGGGGTGGCATTCCGTACTCTTGAGATCATTCGCCAGTTCGTAGTCTCATAGTCCAAAGTCTCATAGTCTCATAGTCATATTGCGTCCATTGGTGTTCCTTGGCGTTTGTGACCAAGCATCATGCTCCCCGCGCCGCCCCGGGGGATAGTGGAGAGAGATATAGGTTATAGGTTAAGTAGGAGATGTACACGGTGCTCTGTTGGCTCTAGTCTGTATCTGCCCGTGACCTCAGATGTATCACGTTCACGCCTACGGTCTTTATCATCCAATCCAAGGCCTTGAATGTGAGGGGAAAGTTGGGGGGAGTCAATGCAGGGTTCAACACTACTAGTTTATTGTTAAATGCTTCCAATTACATTTTTTTTACAATCAATTTTCTTGATTTTTTGAGTGAACATAAAAAACATTACAGCACAAGTAAGCATTAGCAAATTGGCACATTGGCAAATTATTGATATTGTTATGTGCAAACATACATGACGCTCCATTATTAACGCATGATTATATTCAATCTGAGTCTGAGAAGAGACAGAAAACCCTGTTATCACAGTTGGTTCAACCACTTGCCCCAGACTTTTGAGTGTTTGGCTGGACATCTCCTAGCCTCGAACAAAGGCTTCTCTTACGCTGCACACCAGTCTACGCTCCTGCGCCATTTAGATATACCTGGAGAGACAGGTTGTTTCCATGATGCGGAAATGTCTCATTTGGCCACCATGGTGCCAGTACCTAGGAAGAGCTTATCTACCCTGGACCCGTCTAGGCCCTCCATGACTCCCAGGAGGATGTTCAGGAGGTTGTGTGGCATCTCCCAACCCAGGACACCTGTGAGTTCAGATTCCAGTGCCTCCCAATATGTGGTGAGGTGGGGGCAGGACCAGACCATGTGATAAAAGTCAGCCGGTTCTTGCCCACAGTGTGTGCAGGAAGCCGAAAATCTGCTCCTTTGCACGTGGAGGAGGCAGGAAACGGAGGAAACTACAGCCCCCATCATCCCTTGCACTCTGGGTGAGCATAAAACAGCACCACCGACCCGCAGCGCATTATAGCCGATAATCTGCCGGTTTTGCACGTGGAGGAGGCAGGAAACGGAGGGAACTACAACCCCCATCATCCCTTGCACTCTGGGTGTGCATAAAAGGGCACCGCCGACCCGTGGCGCGTTGTAGTCGAATATCTGCTGGTTTTACATGTGGAGGAGGCAGGAAACGGAGGAAACTACAACCCCCATCATCCTTTGTGCTCTGGGTGTGCATAAAACGGCACCGTCAACCGCAGCACGGAGACGCGCCCGGATGAAGGGCGGGCCCATCTACGTCCATCTGAGCCCAGTAGAGGCTGGGCTGGGCCCCCCTCTAAAGACTGTGTCTTCATAAGGTATAGTGCCTAGTCTTGTTATTATCATCTCCCCGTTATTTCTTGCCATTGTATCTAGCCTCTGAGTTTTGTTATCAGGATGAGCAGGCACAAGGGTCTGAGGGCCCAGTTGGGTGGAAATATTGTGGTGACACTTGACTCCTTTTTAACGGGAGACAACCTTTACAACGCAACTTTTACAACACACTACCATTACAATGAAACTTTTACAACACAAGATCCATTACAACGCATGTCATTACAACGCATACCATTACAACGCATACCATTACAACGCATATCATTACAAAGCATGTCATTACAACGCATACCATTACAACGCATACCATTACAACGCATACCATCACAGCGCATAGTACCCTTACACTATCCAACACTTTCCCTACTGTTGCAACCCCTGGAGTTAGAATAGTAATTTTTACCCCTACACTATCCAACACTTACCCTACTGTTGCACCCCCTGGAGTTAGAATAGTAATGTTTACCCCTACACTATCCAACAGTTACCCTACTGTTGCACCCCCTGGAATTAGAATAGTAATGTTTACCCCTATGCTATCCAATACTTACCAAACATGCGTTGTAATACTATCCGTTGTAATGGTATGCGTTGTAAAGGTAGTATTCATTGTAATGGAATGCGTTGTAATGGTAGTTTTGGGAAATTCGTTGTAATGGCATGCGTTGTAATGGAATGCGTTGTAAAGGATGTTGCGTTGTAAAAAATTTGTTGTAAAGGCATGCATTGTAAAAGTATGCGTTGTAACGTCATACAACCTTTTTAACCAGGGCGACCTCAGTCCTAGTATATGAGATTGAGCTGACGGAACACCGCCTATATCTGGAGCCTATCCTCTAAAAAAGACCCTCTTTGGGGGGGCATGACATCACATATCGCCCTAAACCAACCTCTCCTCCTAATCCTACTAGTTAAGGAAGCAGAAATAGAAACATTTACGGGATCTAAACCTCAACACCCAGTGTTGACAAGTACTACGAGAAGAGTATCTATGAGGGCTGCAGCCGCGAAGAAGCCCCTGGGAACCAACCCCGAGCCCGCAGTAAAGAGGAAAAGGGGCGGGGGTCCACAGAGACAGAATCAGTGAAAGCCCCTAGATCGACTAAAAACTGGGGAGAGCAACGTAACAGAATCAGAACAAGGTGGACTAAGCCTCCCGGAAACACCAAACTCAACTGGTGACAAAGGTTGCCTCTTTAACTGGACTCAACTAAGCGGGGGAAGACTGGCAAAATGGAGTGTAATGTCACTCTTAGGAGTACTCTTTTGACTGTCACCATGTGACTCTTTTTTTTTATATAACATTTTTTATTTGAGTACAAAAGCATAATGGTACATTAATATATGCATGATATTGATGTAAATCATAACCAATACATATCCAATCATTCAAACTTTCGGCTGTGAGGAACCTTCGCCTTTGTATCTGAAAAAAGAGAGACACTAGGAGCTTTCCCTGTCTACAGCACGACAGTCCGGTCTCCCAACATCGAAGTCGCTTATACACTGTCATCTGAATCACTGTTCTCCGAAGGTGGTGGGTTACATACGTCTCCCCTATATGAATTCCCCCATCTTCTTCCCCACTTTTTGGGACATCTTCTGTATACAAAAACAGATTTCTCCGCCACCATTGCTAGGTCCATATCTGCGCACCACTGGGTAAGTGTCGGGCTTGTCCCTGCGCCCCATTTCTGCGCTACATTCCGCTTGGCCACTGTGACCCCCATGGTCACCCACCCTTGCATTGCCGCGTTCAAACTGTTGGTTCCCATATATTTAACAGGCATTGTTTTGGCTCAGGCAATAGTGTGATGTCTGTTACTTGAGAGATTGTTCTAAATACTGCCATCCAGTACCTCTCTATCACTGGGCAGGCCCAACGCGTGTGAAAGAAAGTCCCTAGTTCCCCACACCCTCTCAAGCACTGTGGAGTATCTGCGCTTCCAATTTTGTGTAGGAGTATTCTCGTGTAATATGTACGATGTAATATTTTGAGCTGGACCAGACGCTGTTTGGACGGAATCGCAGCCTCTCTGGGGGAGGCGAGCGCTTCCCTCCAATCCGCCTCGTCAATGTCTCCTACATCCCTTTCCCATGCCTTCTTCAATGCTGCTGTGGGGTCTGGTCTATTATTAACAATTTTTTTATACGTCATCGATATCGCCTTTTTTTGAAGGTGGTCAGTCAGGATCCTACCCTCCAACGGCGAGGACTCCTCTGGGGTCTCGCCTAGTGGTAAAACCGATGTCAGAGCATGCTTAATTTGTATATAGCGGAAGCGTTCCGTCTCAGCGAGGCCATAGGTGTTCTGTAATTGTGCAAACGGAATCACCATTCCCTTCTGCCATAGATCTCCCACCGACGATATTCCGATGTTGTCCCAATTTTGAAATCCTTTGGAGTTGCCCATTCTGCCTAGCTCTCTGGTCTCCTATAACAGCTTTGCCAATGTAATCACTCCCTCCCATCCCAATGCGCGCTGTGTCATAAACCAAATGTTGATCGTATGGAGTGTCGGTCCGGTGGCTGACTGTTTACGTCTCTTATTATATAGGGCATCCATGATACCATCCCTCTCCAAGATATGTCTATCTAGCCTAAACGCTGGTTCATCTTGGGAGACATGTAGCCATTGGTTAATCGGAACAAGGTGTGTGGCCCAATAGTAGGCCCTAATATCGGGCAAAGCAATTCCTCCGTCAAACCAGCCTCTATGCAGTTTCTTCATGGCAATGCGAGGTGTCTTCCCTTCCCATAGCAGCGCACCATGTGACTCTTGATTGGGGCATGACACCAGGGTTGTTAGTCCCATGTAGACCCACCAGAATGCTGTGGCAATAGGGGTCAACAGAGAAGAGAAATCACTCAAACAGTAGACAATGGCATGGAGTTTCACAATGGAACCATGCCACCGGAAGCTCAGGCTGTGGCTGTCTGATAAAAACCACATCAGACAGCCATGGTCCCAGTTATCTGCCATGGATTCAAGCTTTCTGGAATGCTTAAAAACCAAGAAATCTACGCCAGTCTCCCGAACTATTAGGCTAACCATTCATTATGACACAAAGCAACCAGATCTCCTAAAAAATAGCTGTTTCCAAATGTATTCAGTTACCACATGATTGAAGTTCAGTGGTGAAGTGCATTCAGATAGTCTATCACCGTAGAAGAAACTAGAAGTTCCTATATTTCTCAATTTCCAGCCCCTTGGGTCTTCAGTTTTTAAATTACGTGGAGAGGAGACTAATCAGTTCGTAGGCCCCAGAGGGTATCATCCTTTTTAGGTTGAGCCTATCAGACAGCAGAAGGTGTTCGGTTGCAAAAGACCAATTGTGGGCTTACCAAGAACTCACAGTGGGCTTAGATCCTGCCCATTGCTTACCACTGGTTGCCTTTATTGCAAGTCTCATTTGCGTAGTCCTTATTAAATGGCTTTCCTTCTCCCAGCTTGCCCAACTTGTGTTTGTCCATCCCCTGGAAAAATGACCTGTGTGCCATATCTTTGATTGGCTGGTTTCTGTCCATCTACTATTCACTTTTAGAGAAGTGCTTTTTTGGTCTCGGACTAGCGTCGCACTGCGTAAGCAGTGGGCGGAGTCCGAGATTTTATGTTTTGGCAGTATGGGGGCTTGAACCCGCCCCTCTTCTCCATTGGCTGGCTTCCTAAACGTAGGCCAGCCATTGGAGGAGAGGGGCGTCACTCAGTTCAAACCCCGTCTTTTTCCGATTCGGGAGCGTGTTTTTTGCAGTTTTTAAGCCGTGACGTCATCCGTCACTCAACTGCTAAATACACGCCCCCGAATCGCAAAAATGGCGGCGCTTTTGTTCTGCCATTTCCCCCTGACCGCCGCCGGAAGAAGTCGCCGAGTCCTCCGCCCCAGCTGAGTGCTTGTTTCAAATATTTTTTAGTTTTCTAAATTACTAAAGGACGTATTTATTTTTACAGGATGTTGAGGCCACAGCAAGGATCGAACCGACCTCTCGTGCGCTAATGTCCGCAGCTCTGACCCTCAGGCCACTCTCTCTCCAGCGGTCCGAGGGTTATTCTCAGCGCTTTACACAGCGAAGCCTGGAGTCGTTACTCATTTCTTATGCAACTAACAACCATTGACACAGTCAATGGCCCAGGCTTTGCTGTAGGTATAATGTTACTTGTTGCATGATATATCTGTACGCAGTGACAGAAGCAGCAAAACCCCACCCGGCGGCTCAAGAGCACATTTTTAGCTTGTGTTTTTAAACCACACCCTTGTTTCCATAGACCCCGCCCCTTTGAGAGTATCCAGTGTTTCCATCCCACCGGGGTAGAGGGCGGAAAACCTTGAGTTACACAGGATGAAAGGCGGAGCGCTGCAGGGTGCCGGGGCTTTGACCCCGGGGAGCAGACACTGCCTGACCTTCCTCTGTGTTTGGGGCTCAGAGGCGAAGGGGGGCTGCAGCTGGTGCAGGGTGTCACCCCCAAACACAGAACCTGTGGGCGCCCTCCACTAGGACCCTCGGAGGCCCGCTGCCTGGACACTCTGAGCATCCCCTGAAAGAGGTATTTGATTAGAATTCAGGAGAGCGTACAACGTTTATATAAAACTTTTCTTGCTTTAGGGAACCAGCCCCCCCCCGCTGCTGGCATGAATTCACATTCCGTGTCCCATCCATGGGAGGTTTTCTATAAGTCGGGTACAAATTAAAATATTAGATTAAATGTCATGTTTTGCTTATGCTAATTTCTTTTACACAGGATTTAGGGGTTCATACTGGTTCAACTGCAGGACGAGCTGCTCCAGTTCAGGGTTCTTTCCCATTGCATTCTGGGACTTGTAGTCTTGGTTTTGTGATCTGCTGGAGATGCCTGCAGAGAGTAACCCAGGCTAGCACAGCTCGTCGTAAATGAGCCCAGAAAACCTGCTGGGCTGGGAGCCAAACTTGAGTTTGTTACCCATCTGCCCCTCCTCTGCTCTTTGGCGATCCGGGGGTCGTGCTTCCCACACCCCAGTTAGCAACAGACTCTTTCATCACTGACATTTCCTTTCGTATCAACAGTTTATGCCACATCATGGAGACACTATCTCCGGCCCTGGGATTTTACTCTAGTGCCCGATGCACTCTGGGAGTTATAGTCTTGGTCACCTCTAAGCCCCCTGGCTGAGGTCACCTGGGAGCAATACAGCAATTAATTATTAAAGGGACACATGGGGCCCTCTTTACGTGCAACATTCTGAAAACCCTGCTGCTGGCACCCCCTGGCACCCCACCTTTGCCCTCTAAAGGTCTTACAAACACCCCCGACCCTCGCAGCAAGGCCGCAGTGCTCCCACCTGCTCCGCGTGTCACGTGCTCCTCCTTCAGATCCAGGCTCGGGCACTAGGGGCGCTAGGGGCGCCCTGCAGCGCTTTATATGCCGGCTTTGGATCCCAGCATGCACCGCGCATTGGAGGGGAACGCCAGGCCTGGCGGGGGCGCTGCGCATGGCATGGGGCCACGTGAACCAACAGCGGCTCGGCTGTCCAGGTGTGTGGTTCCCAGAGCAGGGAAAGGTCACTGTGGTCCAATGTGACCACTGCATCCATCTACCACTGTTGTCATTACTACTGAACCCAAACAAAACCCCCAATGCACCCCTGCCAGGGCAGGGGGAGGGCGCAGCCAAAGTCTTACCCAGGAAGAGGATGAAGGGCATCAAGACAAAACATGCCGAAAATGTACCCAAAACTACATGCTACATGTACTGTGGAGATTTACAATGAAAAATTAGAACTCCCTGGCCCCTTTCTAGCTGGAATGTCTTTCTTGCTGTATGAGCGCCGCACAGTGGGCAAACCATTTGCACCGGTTTTGTGGTTTTATGATGGCGGTTATGAACCCCAGATCCGCAGGGCCCAGTAAACAAACATCACTGGACAACGCCCACTGGGGTTATCATTTCTAACCGAGCCTCGTGCACCCAGCGGGCCCTCGTGGAGGGGGGGGGTTCATCAGAACCTTGGGTGGTCCCACCGCTGCCCCAGGGCAGGAGAGTCCCATGAGGTCCTTTGTGCTGTAGGTGAGATTGGATGGTCCTTGGAAGACCTCACCTCAGTCCAGAAAGAGAGGCCTAAGGATCAGGCTCAGTCAGGGAGGGGCCCCCAACCTTCATGACGGTCAGAGAATTGCTGTAGCTTCCTCAT
Source organism: Lissotriton helveticus (assembly GCF_964261635.1). Classification (NCBI taxonomy): domain Eukaryota; kingdom Metazoa; phylum Chordata; class Amphibia; order Caudata; family Salamandridae; genus Lissotriton; species Lissotriton helveticus. Next base: position 437,578,152 of record NC_136061.1, read on the forward strand.
GCCAGCAAGACACGTCTATCGAACTGTCATATAGTTATGCTTTGCCTATAGGCTGTGTTAAGTTAGCTTGAGCTTATTAGAAGTTTATACGCCCTTTTACCTTTCTGCTGCTTCTGCACACAACACATAACTGTTGTTTTAGCTTTTGAGCCTAGTAGAGCGTTTTGATTCACACGAGAATAATATGTTATTACTCTGATATCAGCTTTGCTTAGTGAACTGTGTCTGTACAGTGAGTGCTGAAGCCTTCAAGGATAACTTGACACAGTGGTTGTTGTGAGGTCTGATCTTCGCACCTTCCTAGACATAACATAAATGCAGCTGCTGACAAATTCTGGCTTTAGGCACGTTTTATATTGCTTTGCAAAGAACATACATACACACTTGATGGTGCTTCGCATGCAGAGAGCTGGTGGAAGATGATGTGATCCCTTACCACTCGGATCTTGAGGTATGGGGCCGCCCTGCTAAAACCCAATGAGACCTTCTTATATATAATATAATATATTAAATAGGGAGGGTGAAAATTAGGTGTTGTTTAACCCTATTCATTTCAACATTTTAGCATGTTGTCACCATTTGCATTCTATGGACTAGTAACTATGCTGATTACTTTGCTTCTTATAATATGTTTACTGGTATTATATAAGATACTGCGCTTGAGAACCCTGCATTAGTAAATAAACATTTCAAATATGCTTGCGTCCTCATTTACTCCTTGTTTTGAATTGAAATGATTGTATAACGTAAGAGTGTTCATGTGTTCCACGTAACCTGAGGTATTCTAAGTTCATGTTCTGGTTTGTCTAAGTATTGTAAGTTTGTAATGACCAATGAGACACTGTAGCTAGTCAGGTAAGGGGATTTTGGGTACTAAGGTGAGTTTTGGCACACCCTAACTTACTGAGGTTCCAAGTCTCTATGCACAGTTCTGTAGGAGAACAGGATCCCTTCCCTGAGCCAGCACCCTCCCGCCAATTCAGCGAACCCCAGCCAGGCCGCCGACAACCTCACGAAATGGATCAACGACTGCGCGGACGAACTCGCCCCTCTGAGAACCCCACCCAGCAGATCCTGCAGCAGAAAAACACCATGGTTCACCGACGAACTCAAGAGCTCCAAGAAGAACTGTCGAGCCCTCGAGAAAGCCTGGAGAAGGGAACCAACGACGGACAACATGACCACCCTCAAGCTCGCCACCCGGAAACACCACCAACTGATCCGCGCCACCAAGAAAAATGCATACAAGGACCGGCTGGACAACAACGCACACAACTGCAAGGAACTCTTCAACATCGTGAAAGAGCTATCCAACCCCAACGCCGGAAACAATGACATCACCCCGTCGCAAGAACTCTGCAACTCCCTCGCGTCCTACTTCCACAACAAGATCACGGACATACACAACAGCTTCAACAACCAACCAACGCAAGCCACAACCGCAACGACGCCACCCACCACCACCCTCCGCACCTGGACCCCGATCAGCACCGAAGACACCATCCGCACCATGAACTCCATCCATTCCGGATCTCCGACCGACCCCTGCCCTCACCACGTCTTCAACAAAGCCGACGCTGTCCTCGCACCCCACCTGCGGGACATCATCAACACCTCCTTCGACTCCGCCACCTTCCCCGAGAGCTGGAAGCACGCCGAACTCAGCGCTCTCCTCAAGAAACCCACAGCAGACCCCACCGACCTCAAGAACTACCGTCCCATCTCGCTTCTCCCGTTCCCGGCCAAAGTCATCGAGAAGACCGTCAACAAACAACTGGCCGCCTTCCTCGAGACGAATGGATCCCTCGACCCCTCACAGTCCGGCTTCCGAGCGAACCACAGCACCGAGACCGCCCTCATCGCCGCCACCGACGACCTTCGAACTCTGATGGACAACGGAGAAACAGCGGCCCTCATCCTCCTGGACCTCTCCGCGGCTTTCGACACTGTCTGCCACCGCACCCTAGTACAGCGCCTCAGCAACATCGGAATCCAGGAGAAGGCACTGGAATGGATCACCTCCTTCCTCGACGGAAGAACACAAAGAGTCCGCCTACCACCGTACAAGTCAGAGGCCACCAAAGTCATCTGCGGCGTCCCTCAAGGATCCTCTCTGAGCCCCACCCTCTTCAACGTCTACATGAGCCCCCTCGCGACCATCGCACGCCAACACAACCTCAACATAATCTCCTACGCTGACGACACCCAGCTGATCCTCTCCCTGACCAACGACCCCGCCACCGCCAGAGCCAACCTGCACGAAGGGATGAGAGACGTAGCCGAATGGATGACGACCAGCCGCCTGAAACTGAACTCAGACAAGACGGAGGTCCTCATCCTGGGCTCCACGCCCTCCGCCTGGGACGACTCCTGGTGGCCCCCCGCCCTGGGCACCGCACCCAAACCGACGGACCACGCACGCAACCTGGGCTTCATCCTGGACTCCTCCCTCTCCATGACCAGACAAGTCAACGCCGTCTCCTCGTCATGCTTCAACATCCTGCGCATGCTACGGAAGATCTTCCGGTGGATCCCCACCGAGACGAGGAAGACGGTCACCCAAGCCCTCGTCACCAGCCGACTGGACTACGGCAACGCCCTCTACGCCGGAACCACTGCCAAACTCCAGAAGAGACTCCAGCGGATCCAGAACGCCTCGGCGAGACTCATCCTCGACATCCCCCGACGCAGCCACATCTCCGGACACCTGAGAGATCTGCACTGGCTCCCGGTCAACAAGAGAATCACCTTCCGTCTCCTCACCCACGCGCACAAAGCCCTACACGACCAAGGCCCGACCTACCTCAACAACCGGATCAACTTCTACACTCCCAAGCGCCTCCTCGGATCAACCAACCACGCCCTCGCTGCCGTCCCCCGCATCCGAAGAGCGACAACAGGAGGAAGATCCTTCTCCTACCTGGCCGCCAAGACCTGGAACTCACTTCCGACCAATCTGCGCCTGACCCGAGACCACCTCTCCTTCAGGAGGAAGCTCAAGACCTGGCTGTTCGAGCAGTAGCGGCCCCCCCCCCCCCCCAGCGCCTTGAGACCCTACGGGTGAGTAGTGCGCTCTACAAATGACCTGATTGATTGATTGATTGATCCCTGCTACATGGCGCCCAATGTTTTCGGTGGTCTTATTACATGACACTTGAGCAGTACATCTTTCGATCCTTAACCCCTTCACTGTAGTTTCCGGAAAACAGTGGTGTCGGAAAAAAACTACCTATTTGTGATATAGGTCTTTTCAAGCTTGAATCTTTCTAAACGGTTTCCTTGAATTACTACCCAGTTGTGCTACAAAGTTTACTTTGTCCTTTTAGCTTTCTGTGTCGTTATGGCCGCGGTGTACATTCCGCAGCATAGTCGCATTGCGGTGCGCAACCATTTGCAGCAGTATAATGTTCCCTTGGATGGCATGGCCGTGATAATGGTGGTGAGTGCAGAGGTGGCTTACCCTTACGAGATCTTTTACTCGTGGGTGACCTTCCCGGCTGTTGACGGAACTTCAGGTGTGTTCCACACGTACACTCCCACTCCTGTGCCGAATGAATATACTCCGTACAGGGCACAGGAAGTACCTATAGATACATGGCAGCATCGAGTTTGGTATGGTGGTGCCCTCCCCCATTCTTTGACAGCTCCGAGGTTAGGTCCTTTGTCCATTCCAGGTGCAAATTGGCCTGATTTGGCTGGATTTACTCCTCATCCTCAACACGGCAATTGTTCCGTAGTTGAGATCAGAAGACTACATGTAGTCTCGATTAGCGTTATTCGAGCGTTGGTACAATACATAACCCGTAATCTTCCGGGTGGGGCCCTGGGTGGTGCGGCGCTTCCTGCCGGACAGGGCGGCATGAAGCTCAGTCCCGTGATGGTCAATGCAGTGATGGGCAAGCGTCACCAGGATAAGGATGATTTTCCTTTCTGGCTTGCCGAGAAATTTGACCAGCTGGAAGCTGTATTTCCTAACACGACTCCTGGTGAAAAACACAGGATTCTGACAATAAGCTTACCTAAAGACTTAGCCCCTGAAATCGGTGACTGCGAGACCTGGGGTAGAACATTTGCGGCGGTCTATGCGAGGTGTTACGGCACTCCGTCTATGACTGTCCTGCCTACGGTCCTTAAGCGTGTTCAGGATGAGCACGGACCTGAGGCTGCGGTTGAATTGGGCATGCGCCTATGTGGCACCTTTGATGTGGTTTGCGATCTCGTACTTGCTAATGTTAAGGGAGATGCAGTGAACTTTCAGGTAGCCAATGTTTTGCAGGCGCTTCCCGATGCCGAGAAACCCCGTCAGTTAGCGAGGATTATTGTGGCGGCTTATAAGACCGTGGGCTGCAATAGTAGGGGTCTCAAGCCTTTTTCTACAAAAGAGAAAAACCAACCCCAAGGGCAGAAGTCAGAGACTGACGTCCAGCCCAAGACCAAAAAGCTAAATTGGCCTAAAAAACAAAAACAGGGAAAGCAACAACAACAGAAACAGGAGTCTCGTCCTGCGTCACCATTGCCTGCGCCTACAGAACGTGTTTATGACTTGCGCGATCGCGCGAAGATTAAATCACCTGATCGTTTTCAGGTTTCTGATCAATGCTCTCCTCGTTCTTTTCAGGATACATCGGCCTCGGCGACCGGTGGTGGAGGAGGCGGCAGGTGTCCTGGTGGCCAGCAAGGACGCGACCAGCCCCGCCCGAAAGACGGTGCAGGAAAGCAGGACGGCTCTACACCAAAGAGACCCCAGTTTCAAAAGAAGACAGTCACCACTTTAACAGCGAGATATGCCACAGATAGTGAGAACGCGGCTTCGGAATCTGACATGGGTTCTGACCTCGCTGGACAGCGCGGCGGAGATTACCATAGTGCAAGAGGCCCTGCGTCCACTACTGAAGGTGACAGCGACTGACCGTTATGTTGTAGTGGAAACAGCTGACACTAGAGTTGCTCCCCCTGACAGACTTTATGAAATAGTCCTTTTAATAGAAGGTGACATACAGCGTACCATAAAAGGGATATTTTAGGAAAATCTTACGACTACTTATGACATTTTGTTGGCGGAGGCTGACTGGCCCCCACCTTTTGTTCTCGCAACTCCACGAGGGGAGGAGGTGATCCTCCCCAGTTTCGCGCACACAGTCTCGAAGGAGCTTGCGCTGAATTTTGCAGAAGAGTGGGCTAAGGCTCTGGCGCCGGCTCTGTACCGTACACACTGTGGTTGGGATAAATTTTCCCCACACCACGAGATTCCTTTGCGGTCTCAGCCACAGCCTCAACCTCAATGTCCCTTAAAACGTGAAGCTAAGGCTTCCGTTGCGGAAATCCTTGAACAATTGGAATATCAAGGAGTGATTGAAATGTGTGTGTCACCAATGAATAACTCTCTTTTTACTGTGACCAAGCCTGATGGATCGTATCGTTTGGTATTGGATTACCGGCATTTGAACTGGCATTGCCGTACCTGTGCAGTACAGAATACTCACGGCTCTGCTTTAGTGGATAGTCTTGTGCGTAAGCGGTTTAAGACCACGCTTGACATTTCCAACGGTTTTTATGCCCACCATTTGGATGGTCTGAGTTCCCAATGGACCTCCTTTACTTGCGGCGGTGTACAAAAACAATTTCGACGTTTACCTATAGGCTATAAGAATAGTCCTGGGGTTTTTACCGCCCGCATACTCTCTCTTTTAGAGAGAGTTGACCCAGATGCATGCTCGTATGTGGATGACATTTATCTCACAGACCTTTGGGAGCATCTGTGTCGAGTTGACCGCTTAATTTGTAGCTTTGCAGACATGGGTTACAAATTCAACTTTGCAAAATTGCACATTGCAGAGTATACAGTGTGGTTCTTGGGCTACGAGCTCAACAATGAAGGTAGAGGATTGGCTCCTCACTTCTTGGAGAAATGCGCACAACTGCGCGCTCCAACAACTCTGAAAAAATTACAGTCTTTGCTGGGATTTTTAAACTTCGGGAGAACATACATTCCTGATTATGCCCAGCGTATGAAGCCTTTGTATGCTTTGATACAACCTACATTTACCAAATCATGCTGGCTGCATGAGCACTCGGCTATCCTGCAATCTTTGCAGGCTGATCTGCTCGCTTCTAAATTCTTACTGACTCGTGACAACCACACCAACCTGGTGATAAGAATCATCCCTGGGACAGTGGGTTTCACTTACCTGACTTTTAACGAAGGAGACACAGTACCTATTGCTTACAAGTCACACTTGTACACTTCGGCTGAAATGCGATTTTCCACTGTGGAGAAAGTGTTGACTGCTGTACAGATGGCGATTCTTAAGGAACGTGCTCTGTCACAGGGGAAACGCATGTTGGTTGTCACCCCGTGTCCTGCTTTGGAAGCAGTTACGAAAGCCAGTGTACCTAATTCAAAGGCTTTGCACCCTCGGTGGATACAATGGGCTGCTTCATTGACGTCCTTGGATGTCACGTTTATTTTTGATGCCTCCTTACGGTCGCAGGAGTATTTACAGTATGAATTCGTTCATCCAGCTCCTTTAGCTATGCGGCCTTTGGAGGATTTCCATTGCATCATTTAAACTGATGGTTCGGCGCAGGTTGCGCATGGCTCTAAACACGCCCACGTTTCCGCTTGCGCCATTGTGGTCGGTGCCATAGTGAACGATGAGTTCAAGTCCAGAGTCGTGCACACGCAGACTCTAGGGGACTGCACCGCACAATTGGCAGAGCTTCGTGCTTTGATGCTTGCATTGGAGTACGCTGATCCTAGTGTGACGACTCTTTTTGTGAGTGATTCTTACTACTGTGTCCAGTCTTACAATGAGAACTTGTTCTTTTGGATTCAGAATGACTTTCGTGATTCCAAGGGTAGCACAATAAAACATAAAATGATCTGGGTCCGAGTGGCTTAGCTCAAAGAGCAGTTGCCGCTCGTGTTTGTAATTCACACTCTAGGTCATCAGCGCATGGGAGTACACGCTGTTGGCAACTCGCTTGCTGATGAGGCAGCGAAATCTGCAGTATCGACATATTTAGTTGCAGCAGTTACACGATCCAAAAGTAAGATTGATGATGATATCTTGGCGGCTGTTGCTGCTACTGAGAAGGGAAGTAAATATCCTACGGGGTTCCCTTCGAAGTACACATACCACTTAAGTCCCGATAAGGTTCCTTATGTGAAAATTCCTGAAGTTGGGGAGAGGTTGATTCCCAACTCGGATCTCAGAAATACATTGATCACAGCGGCACATGAAGGTGTTGCGCCTGCGCATGCGGGCGTTTCGGCCACTGTATCTCAGTTACAACAGCGTTTCTGGTGGTAGGGACTGTACAAACAGACGCGCGATTATGTCCTTCAATGCTTCATTTGCCAGCAGATTAAACCTTCGACTGCTGCGCGTCCGCCCCAGACACAGTTGTACATATCTAATAAACCGCCAGGTTGCGTTTATTTAGATCACTGCAGTCCTTTTTCTTCTGATACTGCATATAAGTACATCTTAGTCGCAGTTGATTCATGCACACGCTTTGTTTGGGTCTGGCCCCACCGCAGCGCTGATTCACGGACCGTCATAAGAGATTTGCGCGTCTTTGTAGGGATTTTTGCCTGTGGTACCTTCCATTCGGATCAGGGTCCGGCTTTCGCCTCTAAGGCGTACAAGGATGCCATGATGTCAATGGGGGTCCAAGTCAAGTTTTCGTCTCCATACAGACCTGAGGGTAATAGTGTAGTGGAACGAATGAACTGTGATTGAAAGCAATCATTGACAGCTCGAGTTATAGGCACTGGCAGGAACTGGCTGGCCCATCTCAATGGCGTGCAGCGTGCTCTTAATAATCTCCCTAGAAGGTCTCTGGGTGGGGGGACCCCATACGAAATGCTCTTTGGTATCAAGATGTATGTACCGGACCTTGACGGTCTAGACTCGGTGGCTAGCGCTGCCTCGTTTGACGTAGCTGAACATTGCACTGTTTTATAGACTCTACAAAAGACAAGAGACAGTCTTGCAAAGGAACATTTGCCCTCCACTTCGGATGATGCGTTGCAGATCCCGGTAGTTGGCTGACTACCCGAAGTTGGAGGACTGGTTCGGGAGAAGATCGAGAACAAGAAAGAATTTGGTCCCTCCTACCGAGCTCCGGTTTCTGTGCTTGGTGTTAAGGGCACAAGAACAGTTGTTTTACCACCACTTCCAGGTCATAAGGAAAACAGGTTTATCTCAATTGACAATGTCAAGATACACAGAGTGGCCGATTCTTCTTAGTATGACACCGGCAGCTTCCTGTCCTTCGATTGTGAGAAATTCTGTTTTGGCCACTGCCTCTAATCCTGAGCCAGAGGTGGCCATCGAGATGCCTACAATTTCCAGTCCTTTATTGAGTACCTTGCCTGGTACTCACCTTGATGAAATTGACTACATTTACCCAACTGACTTATCGATGCCTGATTTGCAAACCCGTTTAGCCACAGAATCCAGATTTTCATTTGACACTGTCTCGCACACTTCAGGAAAGCCCTCTCGGATTGCGGTATATACAAGTTTATTTTAAAAACATTTTTTAATTCCTTCTTGGACATATGTTTGGCTGATACTTTTTTCAATTTATCTTTTTATGTCAATTGGTTTTGTGTTTTATTTTTTCCGAATCGTCAATGGACACTATGTCGAAGAGAGAACATGCATTCGACATCTGAATGGAACATTGGCACCCCTTTCCTCCTCACATTCTGCCCACAGACTGAAGAGAGACTTGGCTTTTGTTAATATCACTGCTTGGCCTGTCCTAGATGGGATTGTATGGGATGCAGTTAAATTTCAAATCCATGGCCCAACTGAGGTTATTAATGTCCCTAATGTTCTTGGAGTGAACATGGGGGATGTGGTAAAACAAAACATACGTTCTGATGATTGGGATGTTCAGGCCGTGGAGGCTTTGTTTTCTGATTTGAAATATTATGCTGCCTTTGATGCTGAAGATTTATATTCAGATTCTGCTAATTATGGCGATTTATTTTGCTTCCAACATTTTGGCAACCACTTCTTACACAATACCAGTTCCAGGAGGAATACTGTAAATTATACACAGTGGGAGCATTGCCCAGCTCCTTTACAAGGCAGTTCTAGTACGTTTTTGAAGAAGTACACTTATTTTACCGACGTTAATCAGTCCAATCCCGCTTCATTTTATTTTAAATTGACAGAAAAATCCATGTCCAAGGTTAGACTTACTGATACTAAATTATTGTATTCAAAGTCCTTCCTAGACCAGCTAGCTGTTGGAGGCCACGAGTTGTGGAAGGAAACAATTGACCTTAAATCAATTTGGGGTTCTAAAAGTTGGCAGGTGCAAGGCACTGAGGCTTTGCACCGTGCATGTCTCATCCCAAATCATATGTTATTTTTTAACTCTACCATTTCTCAAACAACATGCTTTGGATTGGCTTCTTCTAAAAAATGTAATGTTCCTTCCATCCCTGATTTAGAAGAATATTCGGGTTGGGGTAATTTTACAAAATTTTCCATTAGGATATTTGCAAAATATGTTGCAAAACTCGTCCTTTAACATATCCAGTTTGGATCCTAATGGTTGGCTGTTGTGACACAGAGGTGCTGATTCGTGCCAACATCGTTTTCTGGGTTTAGCTGATGGCTTCAGACAAATCAGGACTGATCCCCGTTTTGAGACTGACCATTCTGTCACCACTTATTTGATAGGCAAATTATGTCAGAATTGTCTCAAACATTCTACCTTGGCATCAGTTGAACTGCATCTGTCTAAGCTGACTGATGATGTTGATTTAAATGATTTCATAAAAGGCCCAGCTAGTGGTAGATCAAAAAGATGGATATATGCGGTTTATAATGAAATCTGGAAAACATCACAGATTGAGGCGGCTACCCGCCTTAGGGCTATTGATCAAGCTAACTTGGAGAAAGTGCTTGCAGTTGTAGATAATAGTATTAACACGCTTTCTTCCCGCATTTATACATTGGATAATATTGTATCATCTGTTGTTGACATTGTGCAAAATGAAGTGTCTGTGTTATACCATGGTCAAAATCAATTGCGTTCCATTATGCAGTTTGCACCTAAGGTGAGTTTTGGCACACCCTAACTTACTGAGGTTCCAAGTCTCTATGCACAGTTCTGTAGGAGAACAGGATCCCTGCTACATGGCGCCCAATGTTTTCGGTGGTCTTATTACATGACACTTGAGCAGTACATCTTTCGATCCTTAACCCCTTCACTGTAGTTTCCGGAAAACAGTGGTGTCGGAAAAAAACTACCTATTTGTGATATAGGTCTTTTCAAGCTTGAATCTTTCTAAACGGTTTCCTTGAATTACTACCCAGTTGTGCTACAAAGTTTACTTTGTCCTTTTAGCTTTCTGTGTCGTTATGGCCGCGGTGTACATTCCGCAGCATAGTCACATTGCGGTGCGCAACCATTTGCAGCAGTATAATGTTCCCTTGGATGGCATGGCCGTGATAATGGTGGTGAGTGCAGAGGTGGCTTACCCTTACGAGATCTTTTACTCGTGGGTGACTTTCCCGGCTGTTGACGGAACTTCAGGTGTGTTCCACACGTACACTCCCACTCCTGTGCCGAATGAATATACTCCGTACAGGGCACAGGAAGTACCTATAGATACATGGCAGCATCGAGTTTGGTATGGTGGTGCCCTCCCCCATTCTTTGACAGCTCCGAGGTTAGGTCCTTTGTCCATTCCAGGTGCAAATTGGCCTGATTTGGCTGGATTTACTCCTCATCCTCAACACGGCAATTGTTCCGTAGTTGAGATCAGAAGACTACATGTAGTCTCGATTAGCGTTATTCGAGCGTTGGTACAATACATAACCCGTAATCTTCCGGGTGGGGCCCTGGGTGGTGCGGCGCTTCCTGCCGGACAGGGCGGCATGAAGCTCAGTCCCGTGATGGTCAATGCAGTGATGGGCAAGCGTCACCAGGATAAGGATGATTTTCCTTTCTGGCTTGCCGAGAAATTTGACCAGCTGGAAGCTGTATTTCCTAACACGACTCCTGGTGAAAAACACAGGATTCTGACAATAAGCTTACCTAAAGACTTAGCCCCTGAAATCGTGACTGCGAGACCTGGGGTAGAACATTTGCGGCGGTCTATGCGAGGTGTTACGGCACTCCGTCTATGACTGTCCTGCCTACGGTCCTTAAGCGTGTTCAGGATGAGCACGGACCTGAGGCTGCGGTTGAATTGGGCATGCGCCTATGTGGCACCTTTGATGTGGTTTGCGATCTCGTACTTGCTAATGTTAAGGGAGATGCAGTGAACTTTCAGGTAGCCAATGTTTTGCAGGCGCTTCCCGATGCCGAGAAACCCCGTCAGTTAGCGAGGATTATTGTGGCGGCTTATAAGACCGTGGGCTGCAATAGTAGGGGTCTCAAGCCTTTTTCTACAAAAGAGAAAAACCAACCCCAAGGGCAGAAGTCAGAGACTGACGTCCAGCCCAAGACCAAAAAGCTAAATTGGCCTAAAAAACAAAAACAGGGAAAGCAACAACAACAGAAACAGGAGTCTCGTCCTGCGTCACCATTGCCTGCGCCTACAGAACGTGTTTATGACTTGCGCGATCGCGCGAAGATTAAATCACCTGATCGTTTTCAGGTTTCTGATCAATGCTCTCCTCGTTCTTTTCAGGATACATCGGCCTCGGCGACCGGTGGTGGAGGAGGCGGCAGGTGTCCTGGTGGCCAGCAAGGACGCGACCAGCCCCGCCCGAAAGACGGTGCAGGAAAGCAGGACGGCTCTACACCAAAGAGACCCCAGTTTCAAAAGAAGACAGTCACCACTTTAACAGCGAGATATGCCACAGATAGTGAGAACGCGGCTTCGGAATCTGACATGGGTTCTGACCTCGCTGGACAGCGCGGCGGAGATTACCATAGTGCAAGAGGCCCTGCGTCCACTACTGAAGGTGACAGCGACTGACCGTTATGTTGTAGTGGAAACAGCTGACACTAGAGTTGCTCCCCCTGACAGACTTTATGAAATAGTCCTTTTAATAGAAGGTGACATACAGCGTACCATAAAAGGGATATTTTAGGAAAATCTTACGACTACTTATGACATTTTGTTGGCGGAGGCTGACTGGCCCCCACCTTTTGTTCTCGCAACTCCACGAGGGGAGGAGGTGATCCTCCCCAGTTTCGCGCACACAGTCTCGAAGGAGCTTGCGCTGAATTTTGCAGAAGAGTGGGCTAAGGCTCTGGCGCCGGCTCTGTACCGTACACACTGTGGTTGGGATAAATTTTCCCCACACCACGAGATTCCTTTGCGGTCTCAGCCACAGCCTCAACCTCAATGTCCCTTAAAACGTGAAGCTAAGGCTTCCGTTGCGGAAATCCTTGAACAATTGGAATATCAAGGAGTGATTGAAATGTGTGTGTCACCAATGAATAACTCTCTTTTTACTGTGACCAAGCCTGATGGATCGTATCGTTTGGTATTGGATTACCGGCATTTGAACTGGCATTGCCGTACCTGTGCAGTACAGAATACTCACGGCTCTGCTTTAGTGGATAGTCTTGTGCGTAAGCGGTTTAAGACCACGCTTGACATTTCCAACGGTTTTTATGCCCACCATTTGGATGGTCTGAGTTCCCAATGGACCTCCTTTACTTGCGGCGGTGTACAAAAACAATTTCGACGTTTACCTATAGGCTATAAGAATAGTCCTGGGGTTTTTACCGCCCGCATACTCTCTCTTTTAGAGAGAGTTGACCCAGATGCATGCTCGTATGTGGATGACATTTATCTCACAGACCTTTGGGAGCATCTGTGTCGAGTTGACCGCTTAATTTGTAGCTTTGCAGACATGGGTTACAAATTCAACTTTGCAAAATTGCACATTGCAGAGTATACAGTGTGGTTCTTGGGCTACGAGCTCAACAATGAAGGTAGAGGATTGGCTCCTCACTTCTTGGAGAAATGCGCACAACTGCGCGCTCCAACAACTCTGAAAAAATTACAGTCTTTGCTGGGATTTTTAAACTTCGGGAGAACATACATTCCTGATTATGCCCAGCGTATGAAGCCTTTGTATGCTTTGATACAACCTACATTTACCAAATCATGCTGGCTGCATGAGCACTCGGCTATCCTGCAATCTTTGCAGGCTGATCTGCTCGCTTCTAAATTCTTACTGACTCGTGACAACCACACCAACCTGGTGATAAGAATCATCCCTGGGACAGTGGGTTTCACTTACCTGACTTTTAACGAAGGAGACACAGTACCTATTGCTTACAAGTCACACTTGTACACTTCGGCTGAAATGCGATTTTCCACTGTGGAGAAAGTGTTGACTGCTGTACAGATGGCGATTCTTAAGGAACGTGCTCTGTCACAGGGGAAACGCATGTTGGTTGTCACCCCGTGTCCTGCTTTGGAAGCAGTTACGAAAGCCAGTGTACCTAATTCAAAGGCTTTGCACCCTCGGTGGATACAATGGGCTGCTTCATTGACGTCCTTGGATGTCACGTTTATTTTTGATGCCTCCTTACGGTCGCAGGAGTATTTACAGTATGAATTCGTTCATCCAGCTCCTTTAGCTATGCGGCCTTTGGAGGATTTCCATTGCATCATTTAAACTGATGGTTCGGCGCAGGTTGCGCATGGCTCTAAACACGCCCACGTTTCCGCTTGCGCCATTGTGGTCGGTGCCATAGTGAACGATGAGTTCAAGTCCAGAGTCGTGCACACGCAGACTCTAGGGGACTGCACCGCACAATTGGCAGAGCTTCGTGCTTTGATGCTTGCATTGGAGTACGCTGATCCTAGTGTGACGACTCTTTTTGTGAGTGATTCTTACTACTGTGTCCAGTCTTACAATGAGAACTTGTTCTTTTGGATTCAGAATGACTTTCGTGATTCCAAGGGTAGCACAATAAAACATAAAATGATCTGGGTCCGAGTGGCTTAGCTCAAAGAGCAGTTGCCGCTCGTGTTTGTAATTCACACTCTAGGTCATCAGCGCATGGGAGTACACGCTGTTGGCAACTCGCTTGCTGATGAGGCAGCGAAATCTGCAGTATCGACATATTTAGTTGCAGCAGTTACACGATCCAAAAGTAAGATTGATGATGATATCTTGGCGGCTGTTGCTGCTACTGAGAAGGGAAGTAAATATCCTACGGGGTTCCCTTCGAAGTACACATACCACTTAAGTCCCGATAAGGTTCCTTATGTGAAAATTCCTGAAGTTGGGGAGAGGTTGATTCCCAACTCGGATCTCAGAAATACATTGATCACAGCGGCACATGAAGGTGTTGCGCCTGCGCATGCGGGCGTTTCGGCCACTGTATCTCAGTTACAACAGCGTTTCTGGTGGTAGGGACTGTACAAACAGACGCGCGATTATGTCCTTCAATGCTTCATTTGCCAGCAGATTAAACCTTCGACTGCTGCGCGTCCGCCCCAGACACAGTTGTACATATCTAATAAACCGCCAGGTTGCGTTTATTTAGATCACTGCAGTCCTTTTTCTTCTGATACTGCATATAAGTACATCTTAGTCGCAGTTGATTCATGCACACGCTTTGTTTGGGTCTGGCCCCACCGCAGCGCTGATTCACGGACCGTCATAAGAGATTTGTGCGTCTTTGTAGGGATTTTTGCCTGTGGTACCTTCCATTCGGATCAGGGTCCGGCTTTCGCCTCTAAGGCGTACAAGGATGCCATGATGTCAATGGGGGTCCAAGTCAAGTTTTCGTCTCCATACAGACCTGAGGGTAATAGTGTAGTGGAACGAATGAACTGTGATTGAAAGCAATCATTGACAGCTCGAGTTATAGGCACTGGCAGGAACTGGCTGGCCCATCTCAATGGCGTGCAGCGTGCTCTTAATAATCTCCCTAGAAGGTCTCTGGGTGGGGGGACCCCATACGAAATGCTCTTTGGTATCAAGATGTATGTACCGGACCATGACGGTCTAGACTCGGTGGCTAGCGCTGCCTCGTTTGACGTAGCTGAACATTGCACTGTTTTATAGACTCTACAAAAGACAAGAGACAGTCTTGCAAAGGAACATTTGCCCTCCACTTCGGATGATGCGTTGCAGATCCCGGTAGTTGGCTGACTACCCGAAGTTGGAGGACTGGTTCGGGAGAAGATCGAGAACAAGAAAGAATTTGGTCCCTCCTACCGAGCTCCGGTTTCTGTGCTTGGTGTTAAGGGCACAAGAACAGTTGTTTTACCACCACTTCCAGGTCATAAGGAAAACAGGTTTATCTCAATTGACAATGTCAAGATACACAGAGTGGCCGATTCTTCTTAGTATGACACCGGCAGCTTCCTGTCCTTCGATTGTGAGAAATTCTGTTTTGGCCACTGCCTCTAATCCTGAGCCAGAGGTGGCCATCGAGATGCCTACAATTTCCAGTCCTTTATTGAGTACCTTGCCTGGTACTCACCTTGATGAAATTGACTACATTTACCCAACTGACTTATCGATGCCTGATTTGCAAACCCGTTTAGCCACAGAATCCAGATTTTCATTTGACACTGTCTCGCACACTTCAGGAAAGCCCTCTCGGATTGCGGTATATACAAGTTTATTTTAAAAACATTTTTTAATTCCTTCTTGGACATATGTTTGGCTGATACTTTTTTCAATTTATCTTTTTATGTCAATTGGTTTTGTGTTTTATTTTTTCCGAATCGTCAATGGACACTATGTCGAAGAGAGAACATGCATTCGACATCTGAATGGAACATTGGCACCCCTTTCCTCCTCACATTCTGCCCACAGACTGAAGAGAGACTTGGCTTTTGTTAATATCACTGCTTGGCCTGTCCTAGATGGGATTGTATGGGATGCAGTTAAATTTCAAATCCATGGCCCAACTGAGGTTATTAATGTCCCTAATGTTCTTGGAGTGAACATGGGGGATGTGGTAAAACAAAACATACGTTCTGATGATTGGGATGTTCAGGCCGTGGAGGCTTTGTTTTCTGATTTGAAATATTATGCTGCCTTTGATGCTGAAGATTTATATTCAGATTCTGCTAATTATGGCGATTTATTTTGCTTCCAACATTTTGGCAACCACTTCTTACACAATACCAGTTCCAGGAGGAATACTGTAAATTATACACAGTGGGAGCATTGCCCAGCTCCTTTACAAGGCAGTTCTAGTACGTTTTTGAAGAAGTACACTTATTTTACCGACGTTAATCAGTCCAATCCCGCTTCATTTTATTTTAAATTGACAGAAAAATCCATGTCCAAGGTTAGACTTACTGATACTAAATTATTGTATTCAAAGTCCTTCCTAGACCAGCTAGCTGTTGGAGGCCACGAGTTGTGGAAGGAAACAATTGACCTTAAATCAATTTGGGGTTCTAAAAGTTGGCAGGTGCAAGGCACTGAGGCTTTGCACCGTGCATGTCTCATCCCAAATCATATGTTATTTTTTAACTCTACCATTTCTCAAACAACATGCTTTGGATTGGCTTCTTCTAAAAAATGTAATGTTCCTTCCATCCCTGATTTAGAAGAATATTCGGGTTGGGGTAATTTTACAAAATTTTCCATTAGGATATTTGCAAAATATGTTGCAAAACTCGTCCTTTAACATATCCAGTTTGGATCCTAATGGTTGGCTGTTGTGACACAGAGGTGCTGATTCGTGCCAACATCGTTTTCTGGGTTTAGCTGATGGCTTCAGACAAATCAGGACTGATCCCCGTTTTGAGACTGACCATTCTGTCACCACTTATTTGATAGGCAAATTATGTCAGAATTGTCTCAAACATTCTACCTTGGCATCAGTTGAACTGCATCTGTCTAAGCTGACTGATGATGTTGATTTAAATGATTTCATAAAAGGCCCAGCTAGTGGTAGATCAAAAAGATGGATATATGCGGTTTATAATGAAATCTGGAAAACATCACAGATTGAGGCGGCTACCCGCCTTAGGGCTATTGATCAAGCTAACTTGGAGAAAGTGCTTGCAGTTGTAGATAATAGTATTAACACGCTTTCTTCCCGCATTTATACATTGGATAATATTGTATCATCTGTTGTTGACATTGTGCAAAATGAAGTGTCTGTGTTATACCATGGTCAAAATCAATTGCGTTCCATTATGCAGTTTGCATGGACCCTGCAGACACTTAAGGCCGGAAAAGTGCCTTGGAGTTGCATGAATGTCTCCTCTCTCTTTGCCCCTTTTAATTTGACTGACAAGCAGCGTTTGCTTTCAATGAGAGATGCATCTTTTTCCATGTTACACATTGAAAAGTTGGAGTCTTTACCTTTCTCTGTGGCAGAAGACACGGCTGAGACGTGGCTTATCCACGGTTTAATTACGTTACCGTTTGCTTTATTTACATTTATAAATTGTGTGAAATATTTTGCCACTGGCAGATACGAACCCCTGGGTAGTTCATACCTCCATGAAGCCTGGTCGCTCCCTTTTACATACAGATGCCTTAGAGAAGGGAAGTAAGTTTATCTAAAAGGTGAAGAGTGCACAGAAACACCAGATCACTCATTAATGTGTAGACATATCCAATTACATGGCTCTTGCAACCAAGAACAGCCGAATTTAGCCTGTGTTTTGAAAGGTGCTCCCGTTCCCGCAATCGTCCCCACTTTCACATTACTGGCAAACGGCAGCTATTTACTTTTAAATAATGAAGATTGTTGTGGGTTAATAAAAGGCATTGCTTATGTGGTTACAGTCAGTGAACGTGTGGTTTGCTGTAAAAATGTTTTGTATCCTCCTCCGCATGGGAACTCGGATGTTTCCATCTGGCCGCGAATTCCAACCTTGAAGGCTGAGTTCAATGGAATGAGTAGAATAAGAGCCCTATTGTCACAAAAAGAAGTTGCCCTGACTTCAGCTCGTGAAACATTTGTCCGTCACATAGCCAACACCCGCACAGAGGTGCAAGCTTTATTGAATACTGACCTACCATTGCATTTCAGTGAACTGATTCATACAATCTTTAACGCGTCCTCCACTTCGGACCTCGCACATTTTTTTTAAATAATTAGCAGCGGTCTTGTGACTTCATTTGAAAAGATATTTGGAGTCATTCCTGCTTTCTTTTTGAGCCTGTTTGGTGGGTTTCCTGTTTTACTGGCATTGGCTGCAGGCATTCTGGTGATTTTTTGTTTTATTAAAAATGGATGCCCGTCCTGTGTTTCAAGACGCACAGTCCCGCCTGGCACTGTTTCGCAACAGGATGCTTGAATACTATGGCACGCTGCCGCTTGCCACCTTAAGTGCAGCTTATGGAATATCGTTTCGATTTTCCTATTTTACATGTGTCCAGCCTGTCTTTCATTGCCTGAGCTGCGATTTCGAGTGTGCCCTGGATTTGAGTCTTTGCAAGATGGTTTCTCCTGACGTGGATTTTAATCAGCTGATGAGTCCCTTAGTTGCTCATGAGCTGCTTTGTTCTGACGAAAGGATTATGGCCTTGGCAGCGATGCATGGAGTAATGGGTCGTTGGAATATATTCGCAGCGGCGTAAGATTTCTTGGCACACAGCTTCGTTGAGAACCCACAGATTTGTCCTCTGATGGTGCTAGAGGCTCTGGTATTTGATGAACATGTATGTTCTTTCCCACTATTAAATTGGATGGCTGAATTGTCTGCGGATGATAACAGTGACCTCCTGTTGGAGGCTGTTGCAGCATATTTTGCGTATTCAGTCCAGGCCTGAGGACATTCAAGGCCTTTGAAAACATTACGTTTTTCATTATATTTTTGGGGAAATTATGAAAAACGTTTTAATTCCCTGACCTATTGACTTGAGTAAAAATATACACTAAATTGTCATGATGAAAAAAATTTTTAGCTGACGAAAACATTTTTTCTCACTATCCCGAATTTGAATTGGCTGATCGTTCTTGAACTTCTCCATTGGCTGGCTTCCTAAACGGAGGCCAGCCATTGGAGGAGAGGGGCGTCACTCCGTTTAAGCCGGGATTCGGGGGGGGGTGTTTTTTACTTTCTTTCTCTTTTCTTTCTCTCCTCTTCCCATTGGCTGGAATTTTACATTCCAGCCAATGGGAAGAGGAGAGAAAGAAAACACGCACCGAATCCAAAAATGACGCTGCGTTTCTCCGAAGCATTCCTGCCTCGCCTCAGAGAAAGATGGTGCCGTTGGATCCTGTGTCCCAGAACGAAAGCATGTTTCTGGTGTGTTCCTGTAGGCATATGTAGTTTCCTTTTCCAGCAACATCTACAGTTGAAGCAGTGTAAAAATGTAAAAGCCGACTACTGGAGAGTAGAAAACAGTTTCCAAGATAATTGCTGCTTGCTTGTCTGTATTCGAGTGTTCTCTGACACCAATCAAGGTGAAGAAGTCAGTTTTAATAATGAAATAATGAAATCGTATTCAGTAATGGGACAGCAATACTTTTTCATTTGGAACTTGGTTCAGACAAGCATCATTTCCAAAGGAAGCTATGTGTGTGTGTGGCTCTGTGTCTGTGTGTGTGTGGCTCTGTGTGTGTGTGTGTGTGGCTGTGTGTGTCGCTCTGTGTGTGTGTGTGTGTGTGTGGCTCTGTGTGTGTGTGTGTGTGTAGCTCTGTGTGTGTGTGTGGCTCTGTGTGTGTGGCTCTGTGTGTGTGGCTCTGTGTGTGTGTGGCTCTGTGTGTATGGCTCAGTGTGTGTGTGTGGCTCTGTGTGTGTGTGTGGCTCTGTGTGTGTGGCTCTATGTGTGTGTGTGTGTGTGTCTCTATGTGTGTGTGTGTGTGGCTCTGTGTGTGTGTGGCTCTGTGTGTATGTGTGGCTCTGTGTGTGTGTGTGGCTCTGTCTGTGTGTGTGTGGCTCTGTCTCTGTGGCTCTGTGTGTGTGGGTGCGTGTGGCTCTGTGTGTGGCTCTGTGTGTGTGGGTGCGTGTGGCTCTGTGTGGGGCTCTGTCTGTGGGTGCAAATGCAATAGGTCTCGCATTTGTGAGAGATTAAGCTATTGGCATTGTAAATGACAATGCCATTTATTTATATGTTTTAAAAACAAAAATAATGTCATGAGCTATGCCAATAGTTCTTACTTTAACAAGGACGAGACCATTGCATAGTAAATGCTTGTTTCTATTTGCTCAACCACTCGATGATTGTGCATGTGTTTTGACAACTCTCTCCCACATGTGCTTCTCCCTCCCAAATATCCACCTTTGCGCCGTGCGTTGCTGTCTCCATTGTAGGACAAGATTTTGAACGGCCATGTCTAATATGATTATTGCTTAGTGAAATTAAGTGAATTTTTCATCGTTCAATCCATGTTTCCTCCTTTCAAAAAACAGATAATCCCTGTATGTGATCTTTACATACAATATTGTGTATAAATAGGCACTGTGTGAATGTATCAATATTGTAGTGTCCTGCTCTTAATAATGACAGACGCTACTTATGATTTACAGGAGCTTTTTATTATATCACCTTAAGTGACCTGGTCCCTACTCTAACTGCCCTAGTTCCTGTCCCTGGCTCCTCCCGTTCCTGTTCCTCCCTTTAACTCCACCCCCAACCACTAGACTACATCACACAATCTTACATCTCCCCCTTTCTTAACAAAATGAACTTAATTTCCACAGTGTTCTCAATTCTTCAATCAGCCACACAGGTCGGCGGACAGCCTGTTCTTTAAGCATCAGTAATGTCGAATCAGTGGTGGGCCTGGCTTTGGTCGATCTTTCCGTTGTCTTAACAAGGGCATCCTTGACTGCGGGAGTGCACTTTTGAGAATGCAAGCCATTTCGTGTAAACTGCTTATTCTCAGGTTCCGCAGTTATCATGGTTCTTTCTTGTTGTGTGACTGCTACTGGCTCAGCTCGGCATTGTCAGTCTGTTTTCCTTTGTGGCTCTTGTTCTATTGACGCTCGATCTCCTTCATGAGTGGATGATGTTCTGGTTCTCTTCCGAGCTCCCACCTGTAAGGTTACTTCTTTTTGTCTCGTCAGGTCGGGAGCAGCACTGTTCTTCTATTCACCGTCAGGCATACCAGATGTTAATGTACTGTCTGAAATGGGTGTCCTGGCTTGATTCTTGGACTCATTTGCTGCCTCTGTTTGTCTCACCCACTCCCACTCGCGTTTGAGACTGGTGAACTCTTGGACTATCTATGCATAGGCATGTTTCTCTCTCATCCGATGATGATCTGTCTCTATTGACACGTCCGGCTTTCCTTGCAGAGTGACTGGCTGGTCCCTTCCCATCCGGTGACTAATGTTCACTATATCCGTTTTCCTTTTGTAGGCCCTTTGAGTCAGCCTCGCTGACCCCATCAGGGGTGACGGTGTATTATCTATGTCTTGATATACCTGCGACTGACATGACAGGTTGTCTTGTGGAGTGATTGAGTATTCAGCGACATTGGTGTGAGACATGTTGCTCTGGACGGGAAGAATGTCCTTTGGTTCTATGGTGTGTTCGGGTGGTTGCCGTCATGGCCGTTGTCGGGACCATGACTCGGTCGACTCGAGGGATCGAGCAGACGTGCTTTCTGAATCGGAGTATTCTTTTGTTGATTTCCTTTGAGAACGTTCCTTTGAGTGTGTCTCAAATGGTAAATTTCTGAAACAGGTAGGCCGTGACGGGCTGCTCCTAGCATCGGAGGTTTCTTAGGGAAATTTCTCCGGGTACCTTTCTCAAAGTGGCTTCGGTGTCATCTCACTGGAGAGGTTGTTTGATAACCACATGTTTATTTCTTGTGTTTGATCCCAGGGTGTTTCATCTCTGCCTCTCTCATATGATGATAATGGCCTACTCTCAGTTTCCTCTTTGTCTCGGGTGTCATGAGTGCGTTTGTCTTCGCCTCTCCGGTGTCTGAGTGAATCACTCTGCCTTATGTGGTTTGCTTCTTCTTCTCGTTTGTTTGGTGCCCTGACATCCGTGCCATTGGGGTGATGTATCCCACTGCTTGATGCTTCCTCGGACTCATCTGCAGAATTTGGCGAATAGTTGGAGGATGCCCGGGGTGTTCGTGTGCCGATTTCCAGTGTTGACAGGATTGGTCCCATCTTCTGTAGTTTGTCTTTCTTGCCCGCTTGTTGGGCAGCCTGCCATCTTGTCCATGGGTGCGATCTGTCCCACTTGACGCTTCAGCCTCTTCAGAATAGTTTGTGCTATACTTTGAATGACTCCTTGAGGTTGAATACCTCTTTGAGGTTGTGTCAGTGAGACTGTCATAATCCTGGATTGTTTCGGAGTATTCCTTGTCACTTTGTCTCTCCCTCTGTCTTATCTCTGGTCTGCCTTCACCCTCCCTCTTTCTGGTTTTGTTTGTTTCTTGGGCTTTGTTCCCAGACATGAGGGATGTCTCTTTCCTGGTATATTTGTGTCTTGCCTTCGGGTGCAATTCTTTTGATATGTCTCTTGCTTTGACCCGCACTCCAACTTCGGCCTTTTTGATGATTTCCTTTAGCGACCATTGCCCTCGAAGGATCTTGCGCTTCGTGTTGGAACTTGAACAGCCTTCGCTTATCCGGAGCCGAACTGCTTCCTCATTTGTGAATGTGTTGAAATGGCAGTATTTTACCAGACTTTGCAATCGGGTGATGAATTTTGGCAATGGTTCTTCTGGTTCCTGCTTTGCTGTGTTGAAGGCGATGCGATCGTGATCCACGTCTGCCTGTGCATGGAAATGGGCACGTAGCTTCTCTTGGAGTCTTTCATAGGTCTCTGTGTCCTCTTCAGGAAATGTTCTGACTAAGCGTCGGCCCTCATGACCTACCAGCTGGAGGAGTAGTATCAGACATTTTCCATCTCTTCGTTCACCGATTGCGTCAAGAAAATCATCCAGTGATTCCAGCCACCGGTTCCATTTGGGACCCAAACTCTGACTGTCAGTCTGCGTCACTGGGGGTGGTATTTCAATGCAGGGATTGGACCGGTGGGTTGCTTTTCCCACCGCCATGAGAAATGAAAGTTTTAGTCTGCTACTGTCACAGGACTATTCACTTTCCTTCCCGTCTAATTTGCTGACCTTCTTCAGCCGAGATCCTGTGTCTGGTCGTTTCCTTGATTTTGGGAAGGTTCGCCACTCCTGGGTGACTACTGTATTCTGTCCACCCTTATTACGACTGTCTCCTTGAGGTAAGCTTGGATTTCCTGAGTGCGAAATAGCCACCACTCAGCTGCACCATGTGTGACTCGTGGCTCAGCAAATCCCCACTTTCTTTAGGGTTGCCTGCTAGCTGCAGGTGATTTGGGACTCTTCCGCGATGATACGTGACACCAGTGATATCTCGTTCTTGCGTTTCTTTTCAGCTGGATTTGGGTTGGCTCGTGCTTGTGGCATTCTGGATCTGCATTTACTTGTGTTTGTCACATTCGAGATTTGTGTGGGCTATGCTTGTTTACGTCGAGGCTTGCATTCACTCGGGCTTGCTTATACTTGAAACGTGCGTTTGCTTATGCTTGTTTTCAGTGTATCTCTTGCACTTGCCAGTGCTTGTTGCGTTTATTGACACTTCCGTTCCTCTCAATTTTGTTGCTGGCATCAGTGCTTGTTTGTGCTCACCATCGTTTTTATTTGTCTCTTGCATTTGCTTATACTCGTTTCGTTACTCTGCTTGCATTAGCTTATGCTTGTTCTGTTGCACTTCTTGCATTTGCTTATGCTTACTTGATTACATTTCTTGCATTTGCTTAGGCTTGTTTCATCACACTTCCTGTATTGGCCAGTGCTTGTTCGTTTACCTTTGCCAATGCTTGCTCCTTTACATTTACCAGTGTTTGGTCTTTTGCATTTACCAATGCTTTTTGCTTTACATATACCAATGTTTGTTCTCTCGCGTTTACCAATGCTTGTTGTACTCTTTCTCTTCTTGTCTTTATCAAAGCTTGTTTTGTAATTGCTCATGCTTGTTTTCTTGCACCACTTGCATTTGCTTGTGCTTGTTCGTGGTGACTTCTGTATTGGCTTGCATTTGTTTGCTTGTTTCACTTCGTGCATTAGCTTGTGCTTGTTTCCCTCTTGCATTCGCTCGTGTTTGTTTATTCTGTTCTCTTGCATTTGCTTGTGCTCGTTTCACCTCTTGCATTTGCTTTAGCTTGTTTACTTGTTTCACCTCTTTGCCTTATCTTGTGCTTGTTTGCTTGTTTCTGCTGCTTGCATTAGCAGGTGCTTGTTTGTATTTGCCTTGGCTTGGGCTTTGGTTTTCTTGCTCTGCTTCTTGCATTGGCATGTGCTTGTTGCTCAATGCTCTGCCGCCTGACTCTAAAATGGCCGCTCTATACTTCTGATGGGGCTGTGTCTCACTGCCTGACATTAAGATGGCCGCCGATATGGCCTTTCCACACTTCAGGCTCACACTGCCACAACCGGCACTCACCGACAGCCGGTTCCTCCAACGATGACACCTTCCCAGGTCACCAGGCCAACAACTCGCCAGACCAGCAGGTAGGATCGGGGTGGGCTTCCGATCTTCGTTTCTTCAGCCGCGTGCCACTTTGCACGCATCCGGGGTGAGCACCCGATTCTAGCGCGCGACCGTGCTCATCATTAGGCGATTTCAGCGCTCGACCGCGCTGACTCAGCAGGGCTCCACGTGACCACTCGATCGCGGAGCAGGGGCATATACCGCTGGCCGTTTCACTCTCGGCGGCGGTTTCAGCAGGGACACACGTGTCGCGACGGCGACTCCCTCAATTTGGCATTCACTCGGCCCCACTCACAGCACTCACCGGGTGCAGGGGCTCACTTCTGCATGATGAGACCTCCACTGTCTCCACTCCAGCAACGGACACCACGGGGGAAGATCGGGGTGGGCTCCCGACGTCACGTTCCCTTCCCTTGGACTCATGCTTCAGGCGTGAGTTTTTTTTAAGTCCGTTTTGGCGCGCGATCGCGCCCGCTGATTCTTCCAGCAATTCACTCGCAGAGCAGCACGCTTCACGCAGCCTTCTAGGCCACGGAGCTTCAGGCAGGCAGGCAGTGTTTCTGGCGGCTCACTCCTTGCCGCGGCGCTCCTTTCTATCGCGGTGGTCACAATGGCAAACTCCTCATCAGCGCCACCGGGGACAGGGTCACACAGTGTCACAAGATCGGTGTGGGGTGCACGATGTGCCCGATCCCACCCTCATCGCCAGCTGTAGTGTCCTGCTCTTAAAAATTACAGACGCTACTTATGTTTTACAGGAGCTCTTTATTATATCTCCTTCAGTGACCTGGTCCCTACTCTAACTGCCCTAGTGCCTGTCCCTGGCTCCTCCTGTTCCTGTTCCTCCCTTTAACTCCACCCCCCAACCACTAGACTACATCACACAATCTTACAAATATGACTGAATATTTACGGTAGAAA
Organism: Lissotriton helveticus; assembly: GCF_964261635.1. Lineage (NCBI taxonomy): Eukaryota > Metazoa > Chordata > Amphibia > Caudata > Salamandridae > Lissotriton > Lissotriton helveticus. Next base: position 437,603,446 of record NC_136061.1, read on the forward strand.
TCATGTCGATGATGTAGAATTCATGTATATCATCATTGTACATATTATGATATTGTTTTAAGAAGATACATGCTTAATCTTCCTCCCTTCTTTTATTCTCAAGATTTTTTTTTATATGTTAATAAAAAATATATTTTTGATACCTAACACATGGGTGTGCATATATTGCTTGTACAAAAAATGACTTAGATACAATCTTATGATTACATTTCCTAAAGGTTTTCCCACATGTCTCCATTGTGTTGCAAGCTTTCTTATGTGCTTTTCCACCAGTCAAACTTCTTCCGCTCTGTGTTGCTTTTTCGCTCTTGTGCTTCTTCCCCTGCCCCGTGTTGCTCACCTTTGTGTGATGATTCTTTACACTACCCACCACACTCCCTGTTGCCTCCCCGCTCCCGTTTGCTGCGTTGCCAACTGTCCTCTTTTTTTAAAAACCTTTTATTTATTTGTTCTTAGGGGAAAGGGTCAGGCAGCAAACTGTTGACTGCTACTCCAACTTGAAAAAGCGCTTTCACACTTCTCCTTTTTCATTTACCAATCCATCTCGAAACGGTAAATAAAAAAAATGTTGCCCGTGTCATTTTGCAGGTGAATGTGGAACGTGTACACATCTCACGCTTACTGCCGCCTAGAAAAAGACGTGGCTCCCGCACATTTTTGTTTATTGTTGCTTTTTTAAATTTACTTTTGGGCACGGTACACAATGTTTTCCCGATGCTGTACAGCATCGCCAAAAGGCATGGCAAAGCTAATAGGTCCCAAATGTGAGACCTATTAGCTTTGACAGTGTTTGTAAGGTCTGACGTTAACCAAGATCTCTTGCTTTTATTGAAATTATATGATTAATATACTTGTGTGTAGGAACTTTCAGCCAGCCCTCCTAATCCATTTGTCTGGTTTTATGTCATTCACATTATTCTTTCACCCACTACAGCGTACAGCATGGGGCAATTTACTTCAGACAGTGGCCACATTTACTATGCGTGACAGCATCCAGCTCTTTCACAAAAAGCACATCCTCACACAAAGTAGTTATTTTCAGGGACACGGAATAGTAGGGCAGAGTGTGCTTTTTGAGACCAAAATGTATTATTGCTTTGAGACAAAAAAATTTGGGGGGGATTGACGAGGGCCAAGACGAGGACAAAACGAAAACATTGACAAAGCCAAAAGACTGGCAGCTAATGTCAGACCAATTAGCTTTGCTGGTGGTTGTCTACCATGACAAGAGGTCTCTAAAACAATAAATGCTACGATTTTTTGATAAGGCACCTCATGCAATCTCTTAGCATACGTTTTAAGAAAGCATTCTAGAGAAGAAAGCCTTGAAATCCATTTTGATATCAGAAGGACTTTATGCAACTTAGTTAGTTTAACTGTCAATCCAAGTTTTAGGTACCACTGAAGGATAATAATGTTTAATACAAAGTCTTCTTGACCGAATGTCATGTTCGGGCTGAGCATTAATTACCCTTGACTCTCTGCGAGAACAAAAGCCATTGCTGTCCCTAAAGGATGCTTGTAAGTGGTCCTTACATGTTACTACACTTTCAGAGTTCAGACCAACAGTCACAGACTGCTATTCCTTTGAGAAACTTGCTAGATTTCAAATACATTTATAATATGGAACATTTGTTACAGTTATTTCGCATGATTCTCCTAAAGTCGACCCCTTTTAAATACAAAATGACGAGTCATTGGGGCAAACTTTTCAAGGCATTTTCTACCAATGCCTACAAACCTTTACAAAATCGAGCACTAACTCCCTCTTTCTGTTTTCTTGGTTTGACGGGAAAGAGAATATGGAGCTACATCATGAAATATATGGCACAAAGTAATCTTAACGTAATACTCAACAACCTTACAAAACTAAAGACGATGCCATACTTTCTAGCTCTAGCAAAGTGCCATGAAGCCAGCATGACGTCTGGTTACGCCTCACAAGCTTCATATCAAAGAAAGCAGAAGTCCTCGCGTTTTCAGAACTTTAATGCAATTTTTTCATCTTAATCCAAATTGATATCCACTCGGTTTGCATAATGCGTAAGCAAAGTGATTTTTTTTCCCACTTAAAAAAGAACATTGAAATACGACGTCAAATAAAGTATGCAAATCCTCTTTTGTTACTGGAAAGTGTTCAAAATCTAGTTCCCAGTTTACACAACTTTGAGTAACATCTGGTGTCATTTTGCAGAAGATCCTGTTCCTCAAAACTGTTCTTCAGTGTTATGACTTCAACATAAGTGAAATAGATATTAATCATACTTTTTTTCTGCATTGGAGTTCAATTCCAGTTCCATTATTATACGGCTCTGGAGCACATCCTCGGGGTGCATAGATGCTCCAGTGTACCTTATAACCAACAAGGTACTTCTGTTCAGTGCGATCTGCCTCCTAACTTCTGAAAACCACTGACCCCCTCCTGAGACTACATCTCACACAATAAATGACTCCACTCAGATTTTTAGGTCTCTCTGAGCCAGCGCATGTGCTGTCTGTGAGACATTTAATGTGTGGCTTCAGAAAATGCTACCACACGCTTTTGCTGGTGGCAGCCAAGAGCTTGCGCTTGTGCGCGCGTGCCTTGCTCCGCCTCTCCAATGCTCGCTATGCGTCTCCTTCTTCCTTTTTAGGTTTTGCCTAGCAATGCGTACGAAGTACGCATGCGCTAGCAAAACCTCTTGAGTTCTATGTCGGGTGATGACCCGCCTCTGTCTACCATTGGCTAGCTCCATAAATGGAGGCTAGCCATTGGGAGACAGAGGCTGTCAATCGCGCTTTCTCTTGAAAACGCGATTCGGGGGCGTTTCTGGTGCTTTTTTTAAGCCCCGCCCCTTTGTCCCGGGCCGCGCTGCGATTGGCTGCCGGCCCGGGACACCCCCGTGACGTCATTCCCCGGGCGCGCCGTGATTGGCTGGCCGGCCCGGGACCTGACTTGTGTTTTTTTTTATTTTGGTCATTGAGGGGTTAAGTCTCTCCTACAAGTCCTGTTTGTCACCTCAGGGGGCCAGTGGAGGAAAGGAGGGCGGCAAATGATCATCAGTGTCTGTGGAAACATTGCACACAAAAAACACACCTTTCAATGTCATGACCGCACCCATGTATATGTGCACACGGTGTCAGTTTGATATAGGGTGGGATAAGTGTATTTATTGAACCCTGTATGCTAACACTAATGAATAACAATAATGAACACAAAGTACCGGCGTTTGGTGTTAGATGGGCCATAGAAGGATGAACTGCACAGTGTGCATTCCTGACTCAAATCCCGGCTCCCCACCTGACCAAATTGTGTGATCTGGGGACCATTGCGTTACTGTTAGTTTCCCGTAACCATCTAGTTTGAGAGCAGACTAATATAATTCAGCTCAGGAGCTGCGCTCTATGAAAACTTCATTTATGCCTGGTTTATATAATACTATAAGGATAACATCTTCTCGGGGATTGGCTCGGCGAGGTGTTTGGGATTCTCACAGGTATGGCGCGCTCCCGGCAACGCGCCTTATAAACTGTGCGTGCTTCCAGGCGCCTCTTGAGCCCGGGGACCCCCGAGGCTGCGTATCCGAGAGGGGTGTCGGCCTCAGACTGACACAGGGCAGGCCTGCTTCACCCCCCCCCCACACACGGCCGCGTTAATTAGACCCAGCGAGCGCCTCTTAAAAGAAGCCGACAATTAATTTGAGGCGGCGCAGCTGGTTTCACTCTGAATTCACGAAGCTCGAGTTGCGCCGTCAGCTTGTTTCCTTCCCCAGGTACAGGATCCGGGGACTCAAAGCAATTGTGTTTGTTCACGGTGTAACGAAACTCTGCAGAAAGGAGAGCCCTCGAGGCGCTTTACCCGGGTGAGCACAAGCGCACAGATCCTACCAAGCTGTGGTGCCTGTGTGGCCTAGCGCCTCGGTTCGCGCCGGGTACCGCCATAGCGCTTAGAAGTGCTCCTGGGCCGCCTTATGGCTGTTTCTGACCTTTACCTTCTGCTGCTCTCTTGTAATACATATCACAAGGTCAACTCTTTTGGGCGGCCCCATGATGCTGTACGCTAAACTGGGGGTTTCTTCTAGACTAGAAGGTGAGGCTTGAGAAAGGGATAGGCCCAATCCTTTATCCGTACGAGCCTGGTGTGTTATGTCAGGGCATTTGTATAGCGCACTGCCCCATTTGCATGTTTTTGAAGCGCTTTGAGAATCGAGGCACCCTTTACAGGGCGCGAGTCCCTTTCAACAGGAGTCAGAGCGGTCTGTAGATTGTTATTGCATTTATATGATACTTACTATCCCTGACAAGGTGTCGAAGCGCTTTTTCGACCAGTAGCACGCTACTCCGGAACCGATAAAGGATCAGTGGTGAATCAGTATGGTGAAATATGAACGTGATTTGAGTGAGGGATATGTTAGTCAGTTATTTGGATTGGGAAAAATAGTGGAAAAATAGAAGCGGGAAAAAGGTTTGTGTTTAAATAGCGCTTGCTACCCCTGAATAGGTTTTGAAGCACCATAAAGGTTTAGTGTTGAATTATTTTAGTGAAATTTGAAATTAATTTGAGCAGTGGACATGTTAGTCTGTTATTTGGATTGAAAAGGATAGTGGAGGGATAAAAGCAGGAAGCATTTAGATTTTTTCATTTCTTTATGTTGCTTGTGTGAGCATGGAGGTGAGTCATGTTGGAGAGTCGCCGGCAAGTGCCTTTAATTACTCTGGAGTGTACAGGTCTCCATAGCTGGGTTTCAGGTGGTTCTAATAATTCACAGCATCTCTGCGCATAATGTTGTGTATGTTACATGCAACCTCATGGTTCTACTCACAGGCTTTGTATTCTTTTTGTTGTATGAATCAAACCTAACTCTCTGGAGAAAAACAGCAAATCAATCTGTTATCTGCAGGCCTTCAAACATACCCAGTGCCTACGCTACCAGGCCCAGCAGAAATCCAGGTGCCTACACTACCAGGCCCAACACAAACCATTGCCTACACTGTCAGGCCTGCCACAAACCATTGCCTACGCTACCAGACCCGACGCAAACCATTGCCTACGCTACCAGACCCAACGCAAACCATTGCCTACACTATCAGGCCTGACACAAACCATTGCCTACGCTACCAGACCCGACGCAAACCATTGCCTACGCTACCAGACCCAACGCAAACCATTGCCTACACTATCAGGCCTGACACAAACCATTGCCTACGCTACCAGACCCGACGCAAACCATTGCCTACACTGTCAGGCCCGACACAAACCATTGCCTACACTACCAGACCCGACACAAACCATTGCCTACACTGTCAGGCCTGACACAAACCATTGCCTACGCTACCAGACCCGACGCAAACAATTGCCTACACTGTCAGGCCTGACACAAACCATTGCCTATGCTACCAGACCCGACGCAAACCATTGCCTACACTACCAGGCCCAACACAAACCATTGCCTACACTGTCAGGCCTTTTTTTAGGACTTGTGCCCTGAGGTAGATTAAAAATGGGTCACTATACCCAGTGCTTAATTTGTAAATAACCAAGTGCCAGGGCCCTCACCAGGTCGCCACATCAGCTTCCACCACCCGCTGCCCCTTCCAGCGCTGCTAATGACCGTACCAACACAACTACCAACCATCGTACTCCTACAAATGTGACAATGCAGACTTTTCTAGTCCCCAAAGCTATAAGAATTGCTTGGCGACATGTTAGCCATGTTTGATTAATATTGAATTAATAAACAACTGTTGTTGTACTAATCTCTAAATTAGCTATACAGCACAACCATGCGGCAGACTCTCATAAGAGCCGATGTTGCCAATTGAGTGCTGGTGCTGAGCACCTTAAACCATGGGCTCCAATTAAGCACTGACTATACACACATTGAAAGTGTACTACGAGGTGGCTGTTCAGTGCAAAATTGTGAACAGTGTTACCCATATTCTACAAACTGGACTAATTTCTTCCCACTGTTTGTAATGATTGCACTCATGGTACTGGTAGGAATTCTGCTCAAGCGTGTTCAAGCTAAATGTACACTTTGGGTATTTGACTAACCCTGGAAATATACAACTATTGCATATTTTCAGGATTACGCCGGGGATCCTTGATCTCACAAATCTACTCTAAGCTAGAAGTCAACAAATCCATGGGAGTACATTTCTTCCTTTATTTTAGTGTTCATGACTCTGGGCCATATATCTACTTTTGATAGTCCCTTAAAATGGTATTCAACAAATGTCACTGATTAAATTCAAAGAACTATTGTAGAATGGCACGATCCAGAGTTGGCACACAAAGCTGTCAAGTTGGGTCGAGAGATCGTGGAAGATGGGCAGAAGTCTGACCTCCCTCTTAAAGTGATTTAGCAGCAGAAAGACATCCGTGCCCATGTTGTCACCATATTTCCTACATGCTTTTAAATATGGAATATGTTTTGCTCTCATTTTACCCTCAGATAGTCTACTATATTTACCTTGTTTTTGTTTCCAATTCTCTATTTTTTCACATTTATTGTGGGAGACTTTTAATACACAATCCACTACCCTAATGCTAATTTTGAATCGACTCTCATATTGTGACCTATGATTTTTATGTAAGCGTGCCTTTTATCTGAAATTTGCTTATTTCTGCTTTCCCCTGCTCACTTTGGACATTGCTAAAGTTAGATTTTCAAAAGAAGCCCGGCACCCTTCTTTTCCCTGTATTCCTGACCTTAAGATCATATGATGACTCTTTGCTGATGTTGTGACTCTGTAGAGAGTATTGGTGAGGTACCGTTTGTTTGGCTTGCTGTGACCCGAGTTGACTTTTGTAGACCACCCCTTTTTAGGTTTCATAGGGAGTGCATAGTGCAGAGTGCATAGGGAGCGCAGAGTGCATAGGGAGCGCAGAGTGCATAGGGAGCGCAGAGTGCATAGGGAGCGCAGAGTGCATAGGGAGCGCAGAGTGCATAGGGAGCGCAGAGTGCATAGGGAGTAGGGAGTAGGGAGTACATAGTGCAGAGTGAGTGCAGAGTGAGTAGGGAGTGCATAGTGCAGAGTGCATAGGGAGTGCATAGGGAGTGCAGAGTGCAGAGTGCATAGGGAGTGCATAGGGAGTGCAGAGTGAGTAGGGAGTGCAGAGTGCAGAGTGCATAGGGAGTGCATAGGGAGTGCAGAGTGAGTAGGGAGTGCAGAGTGCAGAGTGCATAGGGAGTGCATAGGGAGCGCAGAGTGAGTAGGGAGTGCAGAGTGCATAGGGAGTGCATAGGTAGCGCAGAGTGCATAGGGTGCGCAGAGTGCATAGGGAGCGCAGAGTGCATAGGGAGCGCAGAGTGCATAGGGAGCGCAGAGTGCATAGGGAGCGCATAGGGAGCGCAGAGTGCATAGGGAGCGCATAGGGAGCGCAGAGTGCATAGGGAGCGCATAGGGAGTGCAGAGTGCATAGGGAGCGCAGAGTGCAGAGTGCATAGCGAGTGCAGAGTGAGTAGAGAGTGCAGAGTGCATAGGGAGCGCAGAGTGCATAGGGAGCGCAGAGTGAGTAGAGAGTGCAGAGTGCATAGGGAGTGCAGAGTGCAGAGTGCATAGGGAGTGCAGAGTGCGTAGGGAGTGCAGAGTGTAGAGTGCATAGGGAGTGCATAGGGAGTGCAGAGTGAGTAGGGAGTGCAGAGTGCATAGGGAGTGCATAGGGAGCGCAGAGTGCATAGGGAGCGCAGAGTGCATAGGGAGCGCAGAGTGCATAGGGAGCGCAGAGTGCATAGGGAGTGCATAGGGAGCGCAGAGTGCATAGGGAGTGCATAGGGAGCGCAGAGTGCATAGGGAGCGCAGAGTGCATAGGGAGTGCATAGGGAGCGCAGAGTGCATAGGGAGTGCATAGGGAGCGCAGAGTGCATAGGGAGCGCAGAGTGCATAGGGAGTGCATAGGGAGCGCAGAGTGCATAGGGAGCGCAGAGTGCATAGGGAGCGCAGAGTGCATAGGGAGTGCAGAGTGAGCAGGGAGTGCATAGTGCAGAGTGCATAGGGAGTGCATAGGGAGTGCAGAGTGAGTAGGGGTGCAGAGTGCAGAGTGCATAGGGAGTGCATAGGGAGTGCAGAGTGCAGAGTGCATAGGGAGTGCAGAGTGCAGAGTGCATAGGGAGTGCAGAGTGCAGAGTGCATAGGGAGTGCAGAGTGCAGAGTGCGTAGAGAGTGCAGAGTGCGTAGGGAGTGCATAGTGCAGAGTGCAGAGTGCATAGGGAGTGCATAGGGAGTGCAGAGTGCAGAGTGCATAGGGAGTGCAGAGTGAGTAGGGAGTGCATAGTGCAGAGTGCATAGGGAGTGCACTGGGAGTGCAGAGTGAGTAGGGAGTGCAGAGTGCAGAGTGCATAGGGAGTGCATAGGGAGTGCAGAGTGAGTAGGGAGTGCATAGTGCAGAGTGCATAGGGAGTGCAGAGTGCAGAGTGCAGAGTGCATAGGGAGTGCATAGTGCAGAGTGCATAGGGAGTGCAGAGTGCAGAGTGCGTAGGGAGTGCAGAGTGCATAGGGAGTGCATAGTGCAGAGTGCATAGGGAGTGCAGAGTGCAGAGTGCATAGGGAGTGCATAGGGAGTGCAGAGTGCAGAGTGCATAGGGAGTGCAGAGTGAGTAGGGAGTGCATAGTGCATAGGGAGTGCATAGTGCAGAGTGCATAGGGAGTGCAGAGTGCATAGGGAGTGCAGAGTGCAGAGTGCATAGGGAGTGCAGAGTGCATAGGAAGTGCAGAGTGCAGAGTGCATAGGGAGTGCAGAGTGCAGAGTGCGTAGGGAGTGCAGAGTGCGTAGGGAGTGCATAGTGCAGAGTGCGTAGGGAGTGCAGAGTGCGTAGGGAGTGCATAGTGCAGAGTGCATAGGGAGTGCAGAGTGCAGAGTGCATAGGGAGTGCAGAGTTTGGGCCCAGATCTTTTGACTGGGGGAGTGTGTGACATTGATCCACATTCAGTCCATCACTTGTTGTTTTTTGCAATTGCCGCCCTAAGTGCGCTGGGGATGCCCAGACGTGGGTCCCAGGCACTCCACACCACTTGGAGTCAAGCTAGCCGGGCTGAAGAGAGGTGTTACCTCGAAACCGGTCCGGTCCTCGGATGCTTGATTCCGGTCTGGGAAAGATATGGCTGTTGTAGTTCGGACTGGACTGTTCCCATGGGGCAACAGGGTCAGAGCTGATTTGCATAAAGCCATTATCTGACCCAGGGTGGTGTGGAGTGCAAAAAAACGATGGATTTGGGCCCAGATCTTTTGACTGGGGGAGTGTGTGACATTGATCCACATTCAGTCCATCACTTGTTGTTTTTTGCAATTGCCGCCCTAAGTGCGCTGGGGATGCCCAGACGTGGGTCCCAGGCACTCCACACCACTTGGAGTCAAGCTAGCCGGGCTGAAGAGAGGTGTTACCTCGAAACCGGTCCGGTCCTCGGATGCTTGATTCCGGTCTGGGAAAGATATGGCTGTTGTAGTTCGGACTGGACTGTTCCCATGGGGCAACAGGGTCAGAGCTGATTTGCATAAAGCCATTATCTGACCCAGGGTGGTGTGGAGTGCAAAAAAACGATGGATTTGGGCCCAGATCTTTTGACTGGGGGAGTGTGTGACATTGATCCACATTCAGTCCATCACTTGTTGTTTTTTGCAATTGCCGCCCTAAGTGCGCTGGGGATGCCCAGACGTGGGTCCCAGGCACTCCACACCACTTGGAGTCAAGCTAGCCGGGCTGAAGAGAGGTGTTACCTCGAAACCGGTCCGGTCCTCGGATGCTTGATTCCGGTCTGGGAAAGATATGGCTGTTGTAGTTCGGACTGGACTGTTCCCATGGGGCAACAGGGTCAGAGCTGATTTGCATAAAGCCATTATCTGACCCAGGGTGGTGTGGAGTGCAAAAAAACGATGGATTTGGGCCCAGATCTTTTGACTGGGGGAGTGTGTGACATTGATCCACATTCAGTCCATCACTTGTTGTTTTTTGCAATTGCCGCCCTAAGTGCGCTGGGGATGCCCAGACGTGGGTCCCAGGCACTCCACACCACTTGGAGTCAAGCTAGCCGGGCTGAAGAGAGGTGTTACCTCGAAACCGGTCCGGTCCTCGGATGCTTGATTCCGGTCTGGGAAAGATATGGCTGTTGTAGTTCGGACTGGACTGTTCCCATGGGGCAACAGGGTCAGAGCTGATTTGCATAAAGCCATTATCTGACCCAGGGTGGTGTGGAGTGCAAAAAAACGATGGATTTGGGCCCAGATCTTTTGACTGGGGGAGTGTGTGACATTGATCCACATTCAGTCCATCACTTGTTGTTTTTTGCAATTGCCGCCCTAAGTGCGCTGGGGATGCCCAGACGTGGGTCCCAGGCACTCCACACCACTTGGAGTCAAGCTAGCCGGGCTGAAGAGAGGTGTTACCTCGAAACCGGTCCGGTCCTCGGATGCTTGATTCCGGTCTGGGAAAGATATGGCTGTTGTAGTTCGGACTGGACTGTTCCCATGGGGCAACAGGGTCAGAGCTGATTTGCATAAAGCCATTATCTGACCCAGGGTGGTGTGGAGTGCAAAAAAACGATGGATTTGGGCCCAGATCTTTTGACTGTGGGAGTGTGTGACATTGATCCACATTCAGTCCATCACTTGTTGTTTTTTGCGAGTGCAGAGTGCATAGGGAGTGCATAGGGAGTGCAGAGTGCATAGGGAGTGCAGAGTGAGTAGGGAGTGCAGAGTGCAGAGTGCATAGGGAGTGCATAGGGAGTGCAGAGTGAGTAGGGAGTGCATAGTGCAGAGTGCATAGGGAGTGCATAGGGAGTGCAGAGTGAGTAGGGAGTGCATAGTGCAGAGTGCATAGGGAGTGCAGAGTGCGGAGTGCAGAGTGCAGAGTGCATAGGGAGTGCAGAGTGCATAGGGAGTGCAGAGTGCATAGGGAGTGCAGAGTGCAGAGTGCATAGGGAGTGCATAGTGCAGAGTGCATAGGGAGTGCAGAGTGCGTAGGGAGTGCATAGTGCAGAGTGCATAGGGAGTGCAGAGTGCAGAGTGCATAGGGAGTGCATATGGAGTGCAGAGTTCATAGGGAGTGCAGAGTGAGTAGGGAGTGCATAGTGCAGAGTGCATAGGGAGTGCATAGGGAGTGCATAGTGCAGAGTGCATAGGGAGTGCATAGTGCAGAGTGCATAGGGAGTGCAGAGTGCATAGGGAGTGCAGAGTGCATAGGGAGTGCAGAGTGCAGAGTGCATAGGGAGTGCAGAGTGCAGAGTGCATAGGGAGTGCAGAGTGCAGAGTGCATAGGGAGTGCAGAGTGCAGAGTGCATAGGGAGTGCAGAGTGCATAGGGAGTGCAGAGTGCAGAGTGCATAGGGAGTGCAGAGTGCAGAGTGCATAGGGAGTGCAGAGTGCAGAGTGCATAGGGAGTGCTAGGGAGTGCTAGATAGTGCAGAGTGACTGCAGAGATTAAGCTAATGGCAATGTAAATGACAATGCCATTTATTTACCTGTTTTCAAAACAAACACATAAATAAAAATGTTGTCATTTACAATGCCAATAACTCTAACTTTTCCAAAGGCGAAACCATTGCATTGTAAAGGCTTGTTTCTTAAGGCTGTAACAAAATGAGGCTCAACAATACTGCTGAGGGGGGCAGGGGGCATCAGGTGTGAGCGTGGTTGCTTTTGCAGACGATCATGCAAGGGCAGCAAAAGAAAAGGACTCTGTCTCTTCCTTACTGCCCAGAGAAGACACAGGCTTCTTCTTTTCTGTGCTGGCAACTGACCCCCCCTTCCTATTATTACCTCTCTTTCTGTCTTGCTCCTCACTTACTGAAAACCGTGACTTGAAGAAACGGTTCACAACCTCTCTTTCCTTCTTTCATTTAGTTGCTTCCCTGTGAAATGCATTCAAAAAAGAAAAACACTCTTGCGGGTATGCCCTTTTACTGTCATTTTTCTATTCCAAAGTGCAGCCTCGGGATGGAGAGAAATAAAAGGTTTTAAATATAAAAAATAGATACATAACTAAATAAAGCAAGACAGAGTGGTTGCAAAGTGGCCAGATTGGTTGTATTCACATCCAAACACATCAGCCTCACTTTACAGACTTTGCAGTGAAGCACTACTTTTCTTTTCTCGTCTTTCTTTGAACAGCATTGTTGTCCCCAGGTGGGGACGTGCACCATTCCTGGATGCATTGGCATCAAAGGCATATTCACAGGATAAGCCCCCAGTCCAATTTTTATTTGCTTAATATTTTGATTTCATCATATTTGTGTGGTTAAATTGGGCTGAGAGATAACAACCACCGGGTCCGCCAGTGTCTCCTATTAAAGAAAATATCACAACAGGTGGCAGAATATCACATTTGAAGAAATTGCTAGTAGCCAGCAGGTTAACCAGTGCCACGGCGCGCAACCAAGATGAGTCCACAGGCTTTTGAATGTTTAGAACAATACACAAAACTTTGTAAAACCACAAAAGATGTGAAGGATTTCAATGCAAATTGCGATCTTACAGCAATAAAGTCACTATTGTGTTCTGAAAATTGCAAATGTTCACAAAAACAAAGAAAATAACTTTCCCATAAAAAAATAGGGAAAAAGCTTGCTGCACAGAGCCGAAGGACATGCGTCCTGTGTTAGCAACCAGTGTGGATTGGCCACCGCCAAAGGTGTTGCCTACTGGGTGTTTGAAATTAAGCAGCAGGGACTTGCTGCCCACAGGGGCCAACCACTGCTGTGCTTGGCCAATGGCTGTGAGTAGCCAGTGTTAGCCTCCTGCAATGGATTGGACGAAGGCCTGTCTGAAAGCCATGCCACACAGCAGTGCCCCGCTGCGCACAGTAGAAGACTGTCTGAAAGTGTTACCCGACTATGGTGTGATGGGCCATGTTCTGCTGCCAACCCCGCTGTGCACAGCTGAAGGCCTTGCGTTGTGGGGGGTTGAAAATTAAGTTAAAAAAAAACATTTGAAAAGTGAGTTATTGTCTGGCGCAATATCACTGACATTTTCTAGTTTTCTTTAGCAATACACACAACATAACACCATAATACTCACCATTTACCATGCTCAAAACACAAAACGGCATAGAAACAAAAATAAGCATTGGCATAGCCAATAGGTCTCGCTTTTGGGACCATATAAGTACTTAGTTATGCAGCATAATAACCTTGGTGCAACAACATCAACTGTTACGTAGCTAAACACTTATAAGGTCCCAAAGGCAAGACCTATTGGCTATGCCAATGCTTGTTTTACCTGCCCTCCAACCAGACACCAAGCAAAAAACCTTTCCCCCTTTTAATTAATACCTACTCTCTTCAGGGTGAATAGAACATATGCATTAATCCAAGATGTAATGCCTCTGGTTGGCTAAATTTAATTTTGTTGCATCTGTTGAAAATATAGGAATGGGGAACTGTTTACATCATTGCTCTGGCTAATGCGATAATAAAAATATATATTTTAAACTTTTGCCTATCTTTACCTACCTACATCTATATTCCCCAAACATGAAGTTGCCACTCACTCTGAATCTGCATTCCTGCCTTTCTATCTCAGTCTCTCTCCTCATTTCTCCCTCTCTTCTCAAGAGACTACTCCCCTCCTCCCCTACCCAATCTCTGTAGAAGATAGGATTATTTCTTAATTCCCACTCTCAATTTATTTTCTCCTGCACATTTTCCCTACTTTATGTTGTATGTCTTTGTATTTATGAAGTGCAAACCTAGCTGGATAGCAGTGGGGCACTGTACAGGGGCAGGTCTCAGTGAGGAGACATAGGGAGGCAGGGGACAGAAGGATGAGGCAGAACTAGTGGAAAGGGTGAGAAGGTGGTCTGTCTGAAGTAGTGTTCCTCAAAGAGGTGAGTTTTCAGTTTCTTCCTGAATGACAGGAGTATTGGTGCTAATCTGATGTTGGATTGGAGCATAGGCTGAGTTTGATTGTTTTCTCCTACCTGCAGTGTTTAGCCTCTAATCTGGTGATGTTGGAGCTCCGCGTCTAGTGATGACCTCTAGATTCTTTTAGTTAGGTAGACAGAGGTCGTTAGCTAGGTAGACCAGGTCTTGATATAGAGAGAGTACGAGTGCTAGAAATGTAATTTGAAGACTACTGTGAGAAAATATTACACTTTTTCTAGGAGGGAGAAAGATGGAACCAGACTGTTTTGGTCTTCTTGGCGATCTGCTCTGTGAGTGAGAAATGCAAGTAGAAGGTGAATCTGAGGGATCTGGCCTGTTCTGTCAGTTGCTGTGTGAAGCCCTTTAGGATTTAAGTTGGAGAGCCATGACTACATTTTATAGTTACATTATTTCTTAGAAAACTGTAATTTTTTATTCTTTGCAATTAGATGTTTTAGGCTATGAGCTGATTTCATACACTGTGAAGTCCGGAAGAGACAATGATGTGAAAGAAATAGTGAGGTACATATGAGCTAATAGTAGAGGGACAGCATTACGCTTAGGCTCTTTGTGCCCAAGAAAATGGCTTCACTCTAGTCAGACCTAGAGTAGGCAAATCCCTCCTGTAGCACTGCTAAGGCCAGAGGCAGGAAAATAGGTAGATCATATTTTTGTATCATTATTAGAACCAAGAAAAAAAGAAACTCTGCACAATTAATGTCTGGTGTGACTGAACAAATAAACAACAGAAAAGAAACAAAATGAGGAACTGTCACTGACTATTTGTACAAACATAGGTCTAAAATGAATCCTGGGGGGCATAGCCAAGATTGCGACGGTGTGAGACGCATTACTCCGTCTCTCCGGCATGATGCAGCCTCCCCGCTGCTTCCAGTAAAGACTTACCAGGGCAGAGCATGACACAGGCAGAGCACAGGAGAAGGCCGGGGGGACCCCATTGGAGAGAGAGCAGTTTCGACAAATCATTTGGGGCCAGGAAGACAAGGGGCAATGCTGGTCAGAGACGGGAGCACGCAGGGCCTTCCCCATGGTTTGATAGAGCGCCCGGGAACAAGGGGCTGAGTGCGGGGCTCTGATCGTTGCACGGCCAAAAGGATCCAGGAGGAAGCGGAGGCCGCCACTGCGGTGCTATGGAGAGACAGCGAGCGGGCCCACGTTAGCGTGGCCTGTGGCAGATCCAGATTGGCCATCTTGAGCCGCAGTGCCTGGAGGGCCAAGAGGAGGTGGCACCACCAGTGGTGGAGCCCAGAGTAGCGGCTCGATCTCTGAAAAGTGGGACCACTGGGATCTGCACAGAGAGAGGCCATGCTCAATAGAAGAGTGGCACCCTCAATCCAGAAAGTGTGGTGAGAGCGGTGGGCTTCTGTGCCCCGAGGGGAGGGGACCTTTTGACAGTCTCCCACACAGCAGATGCGGAAAACAGAGACATGGAACCCCGGGAGAGTGCCCCGGCCCTGGAAAGAGGCGGACCGGATTGTCCTCCGCACTGGAGCTTAGGCAGAAGCGGACTGCTCTGGGTCCCTGCAGGGGCTCTGGGCCCTGGCCCCTTTGGGGAGCCAGGAGATCCTTTGATGAACCACCAGCAGCGGGAAGAACTGGGTGAGGGGGAAACCGCTGAGTCAGCCCGGAAGAACAGCGTGGGAGACCCCTTGGAGGGGCCCGGAGACTCGAAGAAAGAGGCTTACCTGGGCCGATGCGAACGATTGGTGGGACCTAGAGCTGGAGGTGCACAAATCAGCCCTGAGGTCTAGAAGTTGGGCGGAGGTCGGCGACTGGACTGAAGGAGGCAGCGGGAGAACAGGGCTCGGCCCCAGAGAGCGAGTACTGCTGGTCCCCTTGATTGGTCAGCTGCAACGGACTTCAGGGCACAGGAGAGTCGAGGGGAGAGCCAATAACAAAGGGACCAGAATTGATTCTTGGCAGACGCTTCGGAAACATCCTCGGCCGATCACCCGCTGGGAGTGAGGATTACTGGATTGGCAACCAAAGGAGGGGCCTCTCATCTGCACTGGACAGGTGAGACATGCTCTGAGGCGAAGTTGATGTGGCATGGAGACAGTAAGGGGACAGATTGGGTTGGCGCCGCACTCAGGAGAATAGGTGCAGGCTCCGGTTACACACCCGTACCTAGAGACCCTATTTTCAGCTATGAGAGATGACCTCCTAGCGGTTAAAAGAAACCTCACGACTGAACAGCAAGTAGTCTGGAAAAAGGTGACGGACATTTGCGACAAGGTGGATGCCCAAGAGGGAGATGAGACCTACCGAGATGAGGAAATCAAACAAATGCAACAAGAAGTCATCTGCTTATCGCAGCAAAAACTGGATCTACAAGCACATGCAGAGGACTTAGAAAATCGCTTCTGAATAAAGAGGTTTTGAATAAGGGGGGCCTCTCCAGAGGCTGAAGGGGAAGACATGAGGGCATACGTGGTGGACCTGTTTGCCTAGATCTTGGGAGACTCCCCGGCATCAGAGATCCGCTTGGACAGAAGCCACAGGGTGGGCCGCTGAGGCCCTGATTTGGCTTGATCGTTGGACATACTGGCCTGTGTCTACAATTTCTCCCTGCAGGAATGGATTCTGAGAGTGGCCTGGGCAACGCCGTTGATCACCTTTCATGGTCAGACCCTACACCTGTATCAGGATCTTGCAGCCTCCACTCTCCAGAAGAGACGAGGGGTTCGCCCAGTCATGACCTTTCTGCGCGACAAGAAAGTGATCTACTCCTGGGGGCACCCTTTCAGGCTGATCTTCCGATGGCAGGACCAGCTCTAGCAATTCCGCTCCCTGACAGCGGCATGCGAACTGCTGCAGATAGTGCTTCAGGAGGAGAAACGGCCGAAGACAGTCAGGAAGACACGGAACAGAGGGCTGCTGGAGATGGCGTTGGGCCTCTACTGGCCGTGGGGGGGGGCCTGGCCGTATCGGCAACCATGGCATCAGAAGATGCAGAAGATACAGCATCTAATGAGCCCACCTGAGGTGGTGCAGGTTGTTTTGGGGGGCCGGCGGCTGGGGAGACAAGGTGGGATGCAGAAAACTTGGCCACTATCCCACACAGAGACTCAACCACTGGTAGAGGGATAGACTATTCGTCTCCTTCCCTGATCCAGGGACTTTGGATGTTCACTGTTATTGTTTTGGGTTTGTTAACGGGTGCCCGTCACAAAGTCAATGTCCATGTTTTTCTCCACACATGGGTCATAAGGAATATTACAATGTCCAAGAGGAAGTGGTAGGGAGAGGGCTCTCGAAAGCATATCAGCAGAGCGGTTGATGACCCTTATGGCGTCATTAGCGGAAGCTTTGAGGGTACTGAGCCTCAATGTTAAGGGCCTGAACAACCCATTCAAGAGGAGGGCTAGCCTCTCATATCTGGAACACTCTCAGGCGGATGTCTTTCTAGTACAGGAGACGCACCAACTATATAAAAATTGGAACAGCCTCAAATCTCAAACGTTCCCACAGCAGTTCTTCTCTTCACTATCACATAAGACAGCTGGGGTGTAGTTGCTGATCTCCTGCTCTTTCTGTGGGAAGGTGGGGATAAAAGTAGCAGAGAGTAAAGGCCACCTATTGGGATACCGCATTCACCTTGGCGCTCACTCCATAATTCTAGGGTCCATCTATGCCCCTAAAGAGGGTCGGGAACCGTTTTTACATGGAGCTTTGGCGAACATCATGTCTACACAGTACTGATGGGTGGTCTTGGGGAGACTTACATCTGTGTTCCATAACAAACTAGGCCGGACGACCCAGAGGCAGGGAGCAGGGGGGCCCTATCACTACAGGAAATGAGACTGAAGGATCTATGATGGGCCACTCACCCAGAGTCAAAGGATTACACCTTCTACTCTCATGCACATAAATCCTTTGCTAGATTCGACTACTTCTTGGGATCCTGGGAGGTTCAGGCAGCGATACGCTCGGTGGAGATTGAGCACTGTTCACGATCCGATCACTCTGTGGTCCTGCTGGACCTTACCCTCCCACTTCATAGCCAGGGGTCCTGCTAATGGCGGCTGTGTGAAACCCTACTCCACAGACCGGAGATAGTTAAACAAGGCATTCAGGGATTACCTGGTAGTTAACAACACCACTGAGACACTGATTGCTATGGTCTGGGATGCACCGAAAGCGGTAATCAGAGGGGAAATTAATCGCCATCCCTGCAGCAGACAACAAAGTTAGGTGAGATAAGCGAACACAATTGCGGGTACTAGATTGCATACACTACCGCACTGGGGCACAGGAAACAAAGAAGTATATCACCCGGACCCTTTCGATCCGATGGACACAGGGCTTTATCTAGTACCTAGGTATCCAACTTGCCCTGATAATTCAAGGCGTGGTGCCTCTCAACTAATGGAATTTGGTTGCAAGGGGGAAGTCTGATCTAGCTTGATGGCAGTTGTGCTGACTCGCGTGTCTGAGACGGATAGCTGTCCTGAAGATGACAGTCCTATCTAGGATCCTATATATGTTCCGAACACTGACTCTGTGGCCCCTGCCGGGGAAGCTTCAAACCCTGCAGAGCACTTTTCAAAACTTTGTTTGTGTGGGTCGACATTCCAGAATGCAACGTGACCGTATCTAGCGGGGTCTGGCAGAGACGTTCTGGGTTTCCCATGAACACTACGCTACTTCCAGGCCGCGTAGCTTAAATATTTTGTGGCATAGTCGCGCCCAGAATCAGAAAAGGGGTGGTGGTTCATGGACAGGGAGTTAGCTGGATCAGCCCTGTGGAAGATCCCTTTCTTGGGCTGTTCTCATTGTCCTACCAATCTTTACTTATCTGCGTTACAGCGCCCACCTTGAGGGTTTGGGAGGAGGTGGCTACACGGGAGGGTCTCTCATCGTTCCCCTCCCTGCTCACCCCAGTGAAGGAGAACCAGGACTTTACCCCAGGATGGAATTGCGTCGCGATCAACACCTGGCAAAAGTCGGGATGTAGATCAATTGGCCATTTCTTTGATGATGAGGGTCCCATCCCGTTCGACATGTTGAGGGCAGACTATGCAATCCCTAAGGGAGAGCAGTTCTGCTATACCCAGATTTGGCACTGGTTGATGCAGCCAACAGTGCGGAGGGTTGCGCAGCGACACCTGACTAAGTTTGAGAGGTGGCTCCTCAGCAAGGAATCGGACAGACGCCTTCATTCCGAACTGTATGGGAGGCTGATGGGTGGGAGCTTGATTAAAAATCCCACGCTCATTTGAGATGGGAACGGTAGTTGGGGCGGAAGTCATCCCTTGGAGAATGGCAAGACATTTACTACCGGGCGCGTTGTACAGCTGCTAATGCACCCAGGATAGAAACAGCAGCAAAAATCGCTACATACTGGTATTTAACCCTGGTTCACCCTCATAGACAGAATCCGGATGGGGAGATAGGTGCTGGAAGCGCTGTGACTCCCCTGGGACACTGGTGCACATTCTCTGGTAGTGCCCCAAACCAACACAATTCTGGGAAGAGATTTTGTCAGATATCGTTACACATTTTAACAACCAGCTTCCCCAATTTTCCTCATATGTTGCGCTGGGCCTTCACAACCTGCTGACTTAACCACTTAAATCCAAAATAGGCAGACATGTCGCTTTGGCACTAGGGCGGCACACCAATCAGTATTGGCTCTATGGGGCACAGATAGGGTCCCGACTAGACTGTCCTTGCTACACCGAATCTGGCATTTATTGGGAATGAAGAGGCTTTCATTGACACTCAAGCTACGGGGAGACACGTTCCGGGAGATCTGACAGCCGTTCATTACACTTTTCTCCCAGGAATTCACAGAACTCACCTGACCGAGCCGCTTGGGCCGTAATTCAACTGAGGACTACCTCGGAGGGTACACACACGGTAAGACCATTGTGGTAATAGTAGTTTACACAGGCACCCAGGGGGGAAGGGGTATGGGTGAGTTAAGGGAGGGGGGAGAGGGAAAGTTCCATTCCTTAGAAGTTGCTCAAATAGCTGACAGTGGCTGAATGTGGACTCCCCGCCAGCTGATGAATAATATGCTTCATACGCTTAGTGTTGCAGCGATAAAACAAATGTAAACATAAAATGAATCCTGGTGGTGCCCACCGGCATCCACAGCTACCACCATATCAAAATAACCATTGTGGTTCAACATGATTAATGGTCAGAATACTATACCTTTTACGATATCCAGGTATCCTGAACATTGAACAAATGTAATTTCTTTTTACTTATCAAAAGCCTTCAACCAAAAATGGGGAACTGTTTGTTTGACCTTAACGAAGGACTGACCTGCCGCCTGTAAATTTGGAATCTTGGTCGGACACTGGACTGGGCTGGTCCTCCTGCCTCCTGCCGCCTCACTGACTTTTGACATCGCAGTTACGAGGCCGCCGAGTGGAGAGCAGGACCACAACTCCCATCATCCCATGTGCCACAAGCCTCATCAAACCGCCCCAGGAGGCGCATAAAATCACCGTGAGCCCCGCCTCGCGGGACGCCGGGTGAAGCCCGGGCCAAGGGCGGGCCCGTTTAAGCGCGTTGAAGACTGGGTAAGACTGGACTGGGCCACCCCATTTATATTTGATCTGCGATATTCATCCAGCCCCTTTTACTGGATATACCTCTTGCTCCATCTCCCCTATTATTGGCTAAACTTTGTATATTGCTAAAAACAACATGACTACTAGAGGTAGTAGGAGTAAAACAGCACAAGGTGCAGTACAGATTATTGGCCCAATCGATCACTATATTACAAGGGCAAATGAGGCAATTGACCAAGGCATAATCCTCCTAGAACGTAGGGTTTCACAAGATTTACCCTGGCCAAACGGTCATCGTTGGGTTCCCTAGCCTTAGCTAGGACACCCACTATCCTAAGGGAAACTGACCCATTATTGGAAGTACGAGCCGAAACCCACACTGTGCCAAGTATGGTTGATTTGTCGGCATCCCTGGCGTTCTCGGACTCGCAATCGTCCCAGATGCTAGAAAAAAACCCTGTTCTCTTTGCGAGTCCGAGGCGGGAAGATCCCGATGTAGAGCTCGATCGGGGAAAGAGGGAGGGTGCCATACCTAAACCAAAGAAACAAAAAAGACCACATAAAGCGAACCAAGCTAAGAAACACAACCATCATAAAGAATCATCCACCATCCATATATCGGGACAAGATAGTTCAACACAGAGAGAGTTAATTACTATACCAACAGATATAATAAATCTCTCTATGACTACAGCTAACCTCAGTGAAACTAGCAATTTGGGCGGAGGGTGCAAAGTCTGCGGGGTAAACAACCAATTATTAACCAGATTAGGTGAACTCATTAAAATTTACATGCAACCCATTGAAACGAGCCTCATAAAGATCGAAAAGCAGTTAGCTGCTTTGAACGCAGTTTCTAATAATCCGAAGGGAGCGGGGTTGGCGCAAATAGGGGGACAAAAAATGAACAGCAAAAATTCCTTGGTAGGGGTGCAATCCACAAAAGTCGTTACTGGAGCGACAATTGCAAAACCGAAGCCCCCTCCTTCAGTGTCGAAGAAGGTCCCTGAGACAAAAAATATTCCAGTCCCCCCTGACACTGTGAAGCTTGCCCCTGCCAAACCATCAGGGGCACAACATACCAACAATAGGAATAGGGGGAGGAGTGGGCACCCAATACACCTACCACCAGAAGCAAGCCCATATGTGGTAATTATGACAGGGGTCCCCGAGTTGAGTCCCAACGCGGAGGAACCAGGTTGGTCATTAAAAAATAAGGTACTGTACTGGCTAACCACCAATAGACCGTCACCACCGCACTTTGCCAGCAGAGTCTCAATGGTTCGCAGGGTCCCCTGGATAGGTAAGGAGCCAAAAAGTATCCAGGGGGACTGCGTTATAGTTAATTTTGATGACCCACATATGGTCGATCATATTTGTTCATGGGGTATGCCAGTAACGAACGATGGGATAGACACAAAAAGAGTTCCTTATTCTACCCCCCAACTCCTCGCCATAACGAAGGCCCACAATGGAATTGGACTCATGTAGGAAATTGGGATAGGGGAAGGAAATGGGTCGACTGATCAGGAACCGGTGGTAGAGACAACGCTTCTCTTGTAGGATTGAGAGGTATACCAGTCACAAACAGATTTAACTGCTTAGTAATGGGGGATTGACCACTATCGCGTACTGGTCAAGATAGCTCGGACCCAATATTTTTTGGGTCCAAATCTCCACAACCATCTCTCAGTTCCCCGAGTACTTCCACAAACATCATAATCCACGACAGGATAACGGCATTTAAAATAATAACAGTCAATTCCCCTCCAGACATAATAGTTGATCTACCAGTGACTTTAGCTGTTAAGAGTGAGATACATGTTAGCGAGGGGGAGGTGGATTTTTTAAGACCATCAGAAGTAGGTTTGGTCCATGATAATTCTATAACCCCTGACGGACCCCCTGAAATACAATTAAATGTTTCGGTGCCAGAAGTGTATCCCTCGACAGGCATAAATGTTCCCAACGTTCCCCTCAAAATTAATGATACATCAAACCCCTACCTATCTTTTTCTGTTCTTTTTTGGAACGTTGCCGGCCTCCGCTCCAAAATTAACCTTAAAGCATGGTTAGATACAGTAAGTGTACACCAGATACTATGTATGCAGGAAACCTGGGCTATTGAGCCTATTCATTTGCTAGGTTTTAAAACATACTATGTTTCTGCTAGCTCTAGAACCTTTGGTAGAGCTAAGGGAGGTCTCGCAGTATATATTGCAAACAATCTACCACCCATGGATATAACCGTTCTTTTATCTGGTGAGAATTATCAAATCTTAAGGGTTTCATTTAATAAATGTACGACGTATTTTTTGGTTAACTTTTATAACAATCTTCATTCAACTGATTGTGTCAAAATTTTAAACGAAATTACATCTTTTTTAAACGAACAGCGGAATAAGTACAATTCTTCCGCCTCCTATGTGATATGGGGGGAGATTTGAATATTTCATTATGTAATAATTTCAAGAATGGCAATTGTGTCCTTTTGAATGAAAATGGATATTCTCTGACACATTTTACCCACACGAAGTTAGGTAACTGTATAAATGAGTGTCTATTTTCCTTAGAGTTGGACTTAGCGAATGACCTTGTAGATCCCCCTGCTGTTTTCTTACCAACGTTTCATGGTAGGGGTCTGTCAAGTGTCATCGATTATATTTTTTGTTCCCAGATTATAAAGGGCCAGCTGGTAACTTTTAAAACAGGCTCAGACATTAGTAGTGACCATTTTCCTATCAGTGTCACCCTGTCAATTAAAAATGTTTTGCCTCAATTAACTAGATTAAGTTTACTGAATCAACAAGCATTGTCTATAGACAAAGTAAAAGTTTTTTCTGTAAAATGGTCTAAAATTGACCTAGCAGCAATCACTAGTAAAGTTTTATTAAGGGCCCTCCTATGGGTGAATAACTGCTTAGCACTAGACTCCTCACCCCAGCTGATCATAACCAGCTTTCTGGAAATTATTAGAATTATACGGGAGGAGCTGTCTTGTAACCAAAAGTCCAGAAAACCGGTAACCAAAGGCTGGTTTAACACAAACTGTCGTAAAGCCTTAACTAACTTAAAAATAGCTCTTCATAACCCAGTTAGAGATCGAACTGAAATTACTAAATTAAGAAAGGTTTATAACCTAGCACAGCTCAACCGTAGGAATGAAATCAAAAAGAACTTGTGGGCCCAATTACATGAGAGCTGCTTATCTAAAGATAGTTCCCTGTTCTGGCGTACGGTAAAATCACCCTTTTTGGTAGATCCATCATCACCCTTTTTGGTAGATCCATCATCTTCACAACATCTTGATGTTCCAGTGACGGCAGATGAGTAGGTAGCCCACTTTTCAAAGGTATTTGGTGGACCCCGTGAGGATAATGGTAATGAGGTTCACGTGGCAGGTGACCATTCCGGGGTCCAGATATTTCCTATAGACCTTCTCTTCAATCATATGGAGGTCATTAATGCGTTGTCATCCTCTAAAACCGGTAAGGCCCCCGGCCCGGACGGAGTTCCATTAGATATCTTTGCACATAGCCCAGAACTTTGGTCACCCCTTATCACTCAGGTTATGGCAGCAGTCACAAAAATTGGTCTAATAGACTCCTGGTCCACTTCCATCTTGCTTCCAATTTTCAAGAAGGGGGAGCCTGTTACAGGCCCATCTCCCTCCTGGACTCCCTGGGGAAAGTTGCAGGTCGGCTGATATTGGAGCGTCTCCAGGATTGGGCATTTACGAATAACATCTTGACCGATCTGCAATATGGCTTCCAGGAGGGACTTGGAACGGTGGAGCAGGCATTGAACCTAGCCCTTTTGATCGGTAAATATGTGGGGGCCAAAAGTGGCAATTTGTATTTAGTCTATGTAGACCTCAGCGCAGCGTTTGACTGTGTCGTTCATTCAAGGCTATGGTCCATTCTCGGTGAATTAGGGGTAGATCCACCTCTCATCCAATTCCTCCGTGAACTTTACTCAGACGCCACTGCGCGCGTCAGATATGGGATCGGCGGTGAATTATCTCCATCATTCGCCGTTAATAAAGGTGTTAGACAGGTCTGTGTCCTGGCTCCCTTCTTATTTAACCTATATACTAACGGGCTGGAAGCGGCCATGCTCGAAGGGAGCCAGGACCTTCCATGCATCAATCATCGCCCTATTCCCGCGCTATTATATGCGGATGACTCCGTAATCCTAGCCAGAACCTTAAATCAGCTACAAAAACAGCTAAATCAATATTGTCAATTCATGCTCTCTCTAGGCCTAAAAGTGAATACAAATAAAACATATGTTATGCATCTTGGTCTCAGGGCGAAGAAACTTAAGCCAGTTTTCATTGATAAAGTTAGGTTGGAACGTACCAGGGAATATCCCTACCTAGGAATTTTAGTGGACGATAGATTATGTTGGAAACAAGCCCTGGTTAGCAAAAAGCTACTTTTTCAGAGAGCGACCTCAGCTCCAGTTTCCTTTTCAAGGAAACTGGGTAAGCCCGCTCCAGTAGAGTTGCTAAAAATGTATCACGCAAAGTGTCATAGCGTAGCAACCTACGGTGCAGGGGTTTGGGGTTACGCTTCCGTCGACACCCTCCAAACGGTTGAGAATGGGTTTGTTAAATATTTACTAGCAGTACCTCCAAGTGCTCCAACATACGGTTGCCACATCGAGCTGGGTATCGATTATCTAATCGATAATATTAAATGCCAGCCGATTTTGTTGTGGCACCGTATTTGGACTAAAACACAGTGCCATCTAACCCGCTCACTGATAACCGACTGGTTGGCCTTGGAAAATTGGAGTAAAATCCCATGGCTTGTGTAGGTGTCCAATTTTTTTAAGGATTTGGATTGTATTTCTTAATTTTTAGACCCCTCCGTGATGACAGCCATTACCAGGAAAAACCTGAATAAATTATGCTTAACTCATTTTAGGGGATTATGTCTTTCTCAAGAAATAAGCAAATCCTCAAACATACAGATTCTATCAGTCCAGACTGCTCCGGGTATTCAACCATACCTAACATTCCATCTAAGTACCTATGAAAAATATGTATTAACTAGGTTTCGATTTAATTCTTTTTTTCGCCTAGTTTCATTCCCAAAAAAGCAGGACTGGTCACTTAATCCAACGAAATGCCCTTGTGATGGCATATCATCCCAGTCTACGATGCATGTAATATTGTTTTGTAGATACTATGAGCTTTCTCGCAAGCGCTGGATTATTCCCTTATTGCGAAACATGGGCCTGAGAACATGTCGGCCCGCTTATCTGGCTCTGCAATTTTTGGACTCCCAACACATTGCTAAGTGTGTAGCTTGTTTTCTAAAATCATGTTTAAAAATTCGCTGTAATCCTTGAGTGTTCTAGTTTATTTTATTTTTTCTTTGTCTGCTTACGAATCACTGTTAGCAATGGATAACTGTTTTAATTGTACTTTGACACTGTGATTTTTATATGCACTGCAGCGTTTTATCTTTGTACTTTTTATGGTTTCTCTAAGATGTAACCGAATAAAAGTTTTATGAATGAATGAAGTAATAAATGCGGAAATAGTGATGGCACAATGGAAATAGGCAATTGAGCTCTTCACTCTGCTTAATTATAGTGAATTTCCCAGCCCTTAGGCTTGGGAACCTTATAATATCTTACGAAACAAATGATTTCCCCACGGTGAATCACATTGACTTTTTAACTGTAATATATATTGATTCTGGTGAAAATATGCCAACAAATTCAAACTTTCATTTGGAGCAATTATAGTTATTTACTCACCATACTGATATGAATATTATTGAACCCTATGATTTTACAAAACCCCAGGGAGTCATTCAGAATACTGCTGGTGGGCCTCCTCTCCCCACATTTTAATCACGTGCTATATTTACAGTGGGCACATTTAGAGTTGTCTGCACACCTTTTCCCTGATACAACTTCCACCTCCGTGGCGGCAGCCACTCCAGGTTGAAATATGAGCCACTCCGGGAAGAAAAAAGAAAGCATAAACCGGAGTTCTGAAAGGCATGCCAGCATGGCGTACCTGTTAGTTTTTACGTTTTTATAGACAGACCATTAAAGTGGGGTCTTCCTTAGGAAAAACCATAACTAATGTCCACACAGTACTTCCAGTGAGTGAGGGCACTTGTGGACTTTTCCAGTCCTGGAGCATGAGGATTACATGGCAGGCTGAGGCAGAAGTAATAATAATGGATATGGTGATGAGTCTAAAATTTGCATTAGAATAACATGTATGTTTTTTTAAAGCCAGCTTGATTTATCTGACTTAGCCGTTAAATGACTTAAACTAAACTGATCTCCAGGAGTTTTGCTAGGTATTCTGACACAAAGGGCCGGGGTGTCTTTTAAACATCGCCAGACAGCATGGACTCAACATAGTCTCCTACGCAGACGACACCCAGCTCATCCTCTCACTCACCAAGGATCCCGTCACCACCAAACTCAGCTTTCAGGAAGGAATGAAGGACGTTGCATCTTGGACAGCTGCCTGAAGCTCAACTCGGAGAAGACAGAAGTCCTCGTCCTTGGGCCCTTCTCCACGGTATAGGACATTACCTGGTAGCCCACTGCCCTTGGCTGCCCGCCCACCCCCACGGACCACACCCGGAACCTCATCATCGTAATCGACCTCTCCCTCTCCATGACCAGTCAGGTCAATGCTGTCCCCTCCACCTGTTTCAACACCCTCTGCGTCCTTCGAAAGACCTTCAAATGGTTCCCCCCTCGAATCAATAAAATCCGTCACCCACGCACTAATAACCAGCAGACTGCACTACAGAAACGCCCTCAGTGCCGGAATCAACAAGTCTCTGCTCTGCAAACTCCAGTCCATTCAGAACACTGCAGCCAGATTTGTCCCCGCCATCTCTCGACAAGAACACATCACCCAACACCTGCGAGACCTTCACTGCCTCCCTGTCGAGAAGAGAGCAACCTTCAAGATACTCGCCCATGCCTTCAAATGCCTCCACAACACCGGACCCCAATACCTCAACGAGAGACTCTCCTTCCACGTACCCAAGAGAAACCTCTGATCCGCCGCCCTTGCCAAAACCCCGCGCATCCGCAGAGCCAGAAACGGACGGAAGGGCCTTCTCCTACATCGCGGCTAAGACCTGGAACAACCTCCCTATCAACATCAGACGCACCCCCTCTCTGAACACCTTCAGGAAGACACTCAAGACCTGGCTCTTTGACTGATTGGAACTGCTTCCCCCCCCCCCCCCCCCAACCCCAGCGCCTTGAGTTCCTCACAGGTGAGTAGCGCACTTTACAATTCCCTGATATTCTGGTACTTTACATTACATGTATGTAAGTATTTTGAACCTCAAGATTTTTTCTGTAACATTATTCATTGTAATGTTTTGGTGCCAAGATTTTGTCAAATAACCAGTGAGATGATACTCCAGCTCTTGACTTGACCACTGACCCGTTGCCACTGTGTCCCTATAATGGGTTCCCAGCCTAATTGGCTGGCATTAGAGTCCACCCTCCTGTTTGGCTTTGCCCCAAATCTTGCTTGACCATTCCAAAGTTCTATGTGTGATAGCCATCATCTCAGTTCCTCTTTGGCGTCCCCTGAACAAGGCACCAAATCCTAAAAGACAGGCCAAAACAAGGATGCAGGAGAAGTTTAATTTTCTGAAGGACTTGAAATCATAAAGGTCTGGGGAATATAGCCAAGATGAACGAAGAAAGCCTGCCAACAATCTTTGCTAGGGTCCTCAGTGAAAGGTTTGGATTCTGAAGTACCCATTGTGTCTCTTTTGATTGTGTGTATCTTCTTCATGGGTAAATGTAAGACTTAATGCACCGAATATACTGTGAATTCCCAGAATCCTTTTCTCAGTGTGGGTGTCAGGATCAGTGTGTGTCAGGATCAATTTGTCACACTTTATCATATATCTCAGGTCCTGCCAATGAAACTCGTTGCCAAAGCATGGTTTTGTTCTGCACCAGAAAGATCATATCATCTATGTGTATTATCATTCAGACTCCTCTTCATCCTAGGCACATTGTCACAGGCTTGAGTAACTTTGTTAAATACCGTGGGGCAGATGAGAAACTGAATGGTAGACTGAAAAATTTCGATTTCTGCCCAGCCAAGCTGAACCGCAGAAATCTGCTCTGCAGATCCCAAATGTGGATCATGAATTAAGTATTCGTTTAGTCCTGAAGCGCCATCCATTTTGAAGAGCCGGTATAGTAGCAACTTATTTAATTCCCAGATTAATCTAATCCGTCTTGGAGATAAAAAACAAATTGCTCTAGACCCTGGACAAAGATACATCTGCAGATGCAACAGCCCATTTTTCTGCCATCTTTTGCACCACTTGGTGCATTAATCAGCCCCTCCTGTGGTGCAAATCTGATCAAGACTGGTGCCTGAGGCTGTATTAGAGTTCGGATGAATTCCAGGTGAAACTCTTTGTCTGTCTGCAGAACTCACATGTCCTGCATGATCTGTCATCCACTGTGCAAAAAATACACCACCCTTCTCTATAAACATATCTTTGGTGGTAGATCTTTCCTCACCAGTGAAACTTTTGTCATAGTTTATCTTTAACCTGTTGCAAACAAGTGTTTGCTTGGTAGCTGTCTGCCACAGATCCATCCATGGATCAGCTGAGTGTCCCCTTCATCAACCAGCCATTACAAAAATCTTCAGAACACTATTTTATGGGAACGTTGGGCTTTCTCCAGCATCGTTTAGGTTCCTACAAACTTGGCAACCACCGTGATGAGGTGGTTTCCAAACAATTGGCCTTGTGCAACTGGTCACACTTCTGTTGCTGCCAGGCCTCCATCATACCTAATCACAACCTTTATTTATTTTATTTTATTTTAGCGATTTGTATAGCGCCTGGTGACCCAAGGGCATCCCCGCGCTGTAAGGAGATTGTTTATCCTGTAAGGAGAGGGAGGGAGGAGGAACAATTATTTCGGGAATAGGTGCGTTTTCAGTTTTTTGCGAAAGGTCAGGTAGCTGGCTTCCAGTCTGAGGGTGCGTGGGAGGGAATTCCATCTCACGGCCGCTTGCACCGAGAATCGTCGGCCTCCGGTGCGGGTCCTTTTGAATTTGGGGACGTTGGCCAGGTGCTCACTGTCTGAACGGAGGGATATGGATGCTTTGTAGGTGGTGACCAGGCTGCTGAGGATAGTAGGGCCAGATCCGTTGATAAGTTTGTGTGTTGTACACATGGCTTTGAATTCCACCCTTTGGCGAACAGGGAGCCAGTGCAAGGCCTTGAGGGCTGGTTTTGCTGACACTCTCGAAGGAAGGTTCGTGAGCAGACGGGCCGCAGCGTTCTGTGTCCGCTGTAGTCTAGTCAGGGTGGCCTCTGGAGCGCCCAGGTAGACCATATTGCTGTAGTCAAGACGGGACAATACTAGCCCCTGGATAAGAAGTTTCCTAGAGGCAGGTGGTAGTAAAGGGAGGATCTTACGGGTGGTGCGCATGAGCCCAAAACAGGTGCCAGCAGTTTTGGCCGCTTGCGTCTTCATGGTGAGCTCCGGTTCGAGCCATACTCCAAGGGTTTTGATTTCACGCTTCGGGGAGGGGATTTCTCCGAATACGTCGGGCCAGACTGTTGGGGGGATAGTTGCCCATTGTTTTCCCAGGAGCATCACTTCGGTCTTAGACCCATTTAATTTTAGTGATGAATCACTCATCCAGCTGTGTATTTGGGTAAGGCAGTTCGCCAGTTTCTCCGGGTGGTCGGCTAGTTGGGATAGAGAGACGACCAGTTGAGTGTCATCAGCGTAGCTTACCATTTTTATGTTAAATGGTGTCACCACTTCTTCCAGGGGAGCCATATATGCGTTAAAAAGCGTCGGGCTCAGGGAAGATCCCTGAGGGACCCCGCTTGTGAGGGGGAGGGTGGCTGAGTGGTAGTTGCCGTCCCATACCTGGAACGTGCGTCCGGTGAGGAAGGATTCTGTCCAACTAAGTGCCGTCCCGGTGATCCCTGCTGCCGCGAGTCGATGGAGGAGGACACGGTGGTTGACTGTGTCGAAGGCTGCGCTGAGATCCAGGAGGATCACTGCCACTGACCCTCCTGAATCCAGTATGTGCCTTGCCTCCTCGATGACGGCGAGGAGGGCAGTATCTGTGCCATGGCCCGGGCGGAAACCAGTTTGGGATTCCCGTAAGATGTTGTTTGTTTCAAAGAACTGGGACAATTGTCTGTTGACCAGTTTCTCAGCTAGCTTGCTGATTGCCGGTAGGAGAGAAATTGGACGATAGTTTCCCATGTCTGCTGGATCGAGCTGTGGTTTTTTAAGGAGTGCTTTTACCACCGCGCTCTTCCAGCTGGCAGGGACAGATCCCTGGGTAAGTGAGCTATTAATGAGCTCCGTGACCGTGGGAACGATGACAGGGGCCACGGTTTTGAGGAATCTGATGGGAGCCGCATCAAGTGGTGAACCACTTCTCATTTTGGTCATGGTTCGCTCGACCTCCAGACATGTTACTGGCCTGAATGTCTCAAGTTGAGGACGAGGATTACTTTCGGTTTGACTGGGGGGTGTCGGATTGTCCAAGTG
The DNA here is from genome assembly GCF_964261635.1 of Lissotriton helveticus. Taxonomy (NCBI): domain Eukaryota; kingdom Metazoa; phylum Chordata; class Amphibia; order Caudata; family Salamandridae; genus Lissotriton; species Lissotriton helveticus. Next base: position 437,634,389 of record NC_136061.1, read on the forward strand.
GCTGGTGGGCCCGGGAGGGGGGAGGGAAACTAGTATACGGGCGATTTTATCGTTGAAGTACGTGGCTAGGTCATTACTTCGGTCCACCGAGGGGACACTGGAGGACGGGGAATGGGGTACTTTGAGCAGCTCCTTTACGATTATGAAGGATTCCCTGGCTGAATTAGAAGATTCTGTAATCCGCGTGTCATAGTGGGAGGCTTTGGCGTGCCTGATGGCATCTTTGTAGAGTCTGACTGTATTGTGGTATGCTTCCTTGCTGGAGTGCTGTCAGTCTTTCCTCCAAAGCCGTTCGGCTCTTTTACAGTTTTTACGGAGGAGTCGGAGGTCAGTGGTATACCACGGGGCGGACCCAGGTTTTCCGTTTTTATCCTCCCTAGTTCTTAGTGGGAGTACGGAGTCCAGGGAGGTGGTGATCCACTCTCTGAAATTGCTGTCAGCGACAGCCGGGTCGTCTGCGTGTGCCGGGCTGGTGTTTTTAAGAATGCTGGCCCACTCTTCGGTAGGAAGTCTGGACCAGGTCCTGTCCCTGATGTAGGTGGGCGGTTTTTGAGGTTTCCTGAAGAAACCTGGCAGTAGGAAGGAAATTAGGAAATGGTCTGTCCAGGGTAAGGGGGAGGCATCCTTCACTTGCATCGATACAGGCATCTGAAAATAATTGGCATTGTTCAATTGCCCCTACTTCTGTTGCTGACCGACCTTCCTGGTGAGGGTCTATCTCTATTTTAAGAAGGAAGCCATTCCTCCTTTTTGCTGACAATGCATAATTAGTGTTAGTGATGCAAAGAAAGCAGACAGCTCTCTGGGCTCAAGATATCTGGGCCCAAGAGACTTCAGGTTTCACTGATCACCTCTGCAAGATCTACGATCTTTGCCAGGGGACCACTGATATCAAGGAGATCGTCCAGATAACCACGCCATGCTTCTTGGGGCCTGTAGCATATTTTGACATTATTATCAAGTGCTTACTGTATTCCATTTCCAGAGTGACTGCTTAGTTTCATATAATAGCCAGATGAGGACATTTTGCCTTGAGTTTGAAGGATTACCTATCTGTGTTTAGGTTTTCTCAGGCTTGTAGACGTGTACTGGACCATCTTATGTGATGGTGTCCAATCTGTGGATCTCAGGTGAACAGTAATTGTGAAAACACAGACTTCTTACCATAACAAAATCTGATGGTCAAGTAAAGAAAGAGAGCAAAGGAGAAAAACAAATATTTCCAAAACAAGAGTATAAAGAACACTGGGAGGCGACCCCGATGAGGAAAGTCGGATTTCCATCAACTGCCAAGAGAGGCCAGTGTCATAATTTTGATATCCTACCACCACCTCTCTTGATGATCGCAAAAAGAAAGAGGCGTTGAGAAAGAGCTACAAGAATAACCCATGTAGTAGTTAGATACAGCAGCTAGGATATGTATATGGTTCGGTGATGAAAAATATTTGTGCAGTGCAAAGTGAGTGAACATTAAAAAGAATTTGGAAGAAAAAAAACTTTTATTCTAACATCTCTTCCAATCCCATTAAAAACGTGTCAAAAGTGGCTTTAAACAAATAGGCCACTTATCAGATGATGGCCAACTAGTTTCAGCCTCATGGGCCACTCGCCCAGGCTTTCTTCAGGACCTAATTCTTAAATAGCTACTGCATAGTTATAATTTGTGCAAATGTGCATACAGTTATTCATATACAAAATACCTCAATACCAGCAGGGTGATCTTCACACCTGTAGGAGAGAATAACATAAATGCAAATGTGAGATACTCGCCTCCTTGCTCTCATATATACGCCATTTCCGTCTTTAGTTGGCTATCTTGTAACAAAACAGTTGCACTCACCTGCTTTGTATGAAGTGTAGGCCTCACCTCACCTGGTAACAACTCAGGAATTAGAGACCCAGCCCTGTAATCAAAACAAAGTCACTAATCACAGGGCGATCTACTATATTTCAAGTGTAAGTATTCAGAATTAAAATTTGAAATATTCTAACTACAGATCTGTTTGTTGTATCTTCTCCAGAAAAACGCATGCATAGACCAATAATTCCTCTCATTGCCGTTAAATATTCAGTTGCTGAAGTTATGTAGCTATGTAAGTATAAATAAGTTAACCTCCCTCTATGGTACCACAAACCGTCAACAGTGAGGAAGCCCAGAAGGAGTAAACAAAAAACACTGTCTGCTACCTGCACGTGCTCATCTTCAATATTCTGAGCGTAAAGCTGTTCGAATCCCACATGATAAACAGGCTCGTATGTAGCCCATCTGTTCAGGGCTTTGCCTATGTGTATGTTACTTTGAGGTTAAAAGTTGTTATTGTCAAAGGCAACCTCCTTCAGGTAGAGTGTTCGTTGTGCCCAAAACTGCCGCCATTGGTAAGCTCCTATACCTCCTGTTGCTCTCTTTCTGAATTAAACAGAGCTTGTTAGCACTTTTCAAACAATCCACCACTTGTGCTATATAAGCCATGTCACAGTCAGGCTACATCGGATGTTTGAATAGTATGGACTGTTACTCGAGTATTTCACAAAGCACTCCTTGAAGCATATATATGGAGAAATACCCACGACAACAAACGCACATTTCGTTTAAAGAGCTGGCATGAACTGCTGCAACAGTGCTACTTAGATTACTGAGTACATTCTTAGACTTAGTCGGTAATAATAAAGACTTCCTCATTCTTGTGTCCTTTGGTCACCCTGTTCCTTGCTGCTCAGCCTGGGTGAATGTGATGTAATAGAATGTTCATGAGTGCATAGTTTGTATGAGTGGTCAGTTGGAAGGAGTTATGCTGCTCCCAGTGGGGAACTTTGTTACCATCTTACTTTTAAATCAATAAACCTACTTATTTAATCAACACTACTGGCTACGGAACTGATTACCTACAAGGACCTCACTCATCTCTTGGATCTGAAACCCCTGAGTGGGTGCTGCTCCTTTGATCTTGATATAAAGTACACCTTTAGACGCGTTGGCTTTAGGACAATGGCTCACTTTAACTCTGTATCAGTAACTGCAGGTGTGTTGGAAGTATTGCGATCACTGCCTCTGCCATCTATGCCACCTTGAGAGTAATTGCAGTGTAATCCAGGTTGCGTCAGAATAGCCCACTTTCCGTGGGTGCTTCACTACTGGTTCTGTGTCATGGGTGAGGATGTGGTCGAATGGCTACAGCTGCCGACTTTAGAGCTAAGAAATCAAGGTTCGAGCCTCGGGGTCGACTCCACATCCTGTGATTCTGGGCATATCACTTAATCTCCCCATGCCTACTAAAAAATAAAAATGAAAGTGTTCTTGTGTAACGTAACTAGTGCTTATGTAAAGCGCTCCAATATCTTTGGGTCAAGTTTGTGCTATATAAATCTGAAACAAAAAAATAAAGTCTGAAAAACAGATCTCGAAGCCTATAAGGGGAGTCTGTTTGGACAAAGTTCCTGCGTGTGGTTCATCCTGTCCTTTGGCATAGAGTTCTTTGTCCCTTACCCCCATACATGCACACTTATTTTCCAAAGTCAGTCCTGCCAAGTATCACGCATTAGGTGTGAGACTAACGCATTTCAGTGTGGTGCTCCGCATCACCGCACGGAAATACATTGTCGCGCATAATCTGTATAGTGGCTCAGCTATCGCTGCCTAAAACCTATATGGACTAGTGTGGTAGCTGGCAGCGTGCCGTCCGTGGCATGCGCACCCTGCTCCCGTAGGCTTGTGGCTCGCAGCTGAGCGAAGGATGCTGGGAGCAGGATCATTGCTACAATGTTTCATTTGTTGATTCTCATGGCGCTGCATGTCTCTTAGGCAGCCTGATGTCACCCCGAGTTACTGCCCAACGGCTACTACCTAGACATCCGGGACGAATCCAGTTTTGTGCGACATGGCGCCACAGGGGGATGTCACGTTCTTCTGCCAGAGCAGGAGTTGTTGTGGGAGGATTAAGGCAGCTGGCTATGGTTTGTGGTGGCGCTGCAAACATGGTGCTCGACCCACAAAAGAGAGCTTCAGCGCTGCTTACTGCTCGCACCGGCCCTGGCCTCCGTGTGCTGCCAGCAGTTGTTATATTAAAGGTGTCTGACCCCCCTGCCCAATTAAATTATTGCAGAGTGGGACGTAACGGAATCAGTGTCCCTGTTACAGCGGCTGCGGCGTGGGAGAGAGGTCCTGGAGTAATCATCCTGTTTTTCAGTCGGAAACATATCACTGATACCATCCCCAGTAAAGGCTCTGCAAGTTAATTTGAAATTATTACCTTTTGAGAGGCATTATTGTACAGATTGTTATTCCGTGACAAACATGATTGTTCTTCCTAAAATTACTTTTCACATTTTCGGCTGTATATCACAGTACTGGAAATACTTCCCATGGTTACTTTTTTAGCAATAACTCTTGAAAAGCTGCATTACCTTTGCAGCATATTGGCACCCCACCCGTTGGTCCTCTCCGTTCTCGGCAAAGACTCTGGCACTTAGAAAATAAAGCTTTACAATCTGCTACTTAATGAGCGGTTTGACAAATGGAAGCATTTCTTAGCCAGAACTGCTTTCACACTCCACTTATCTTTCGCCAACATAACAGACACGCACTCGCTACTGCTGAAGCCCTCCTGGATTTTCTTGAGGTGATGTTGCTACACGCTGCATATCAGCCGTTTTAACAGTCACTAGAGTGACAATAGCATTCGAGCCTTTATGATACGAACTTGCCGCACTCTCGGTTTGACAATCTTTTATTTAAATTACTCTTGTTTGGGGGTATAAATGAGGCCAATATTACCACAATTTTTGATTGCATAAAATGAGACATAAACGACAATGCGTTGCTTTTCCACACTAAACCCTGGATAATTCATGTTTTTTTTAAAGTACACAGTTTTATTGTTTCAATTCTGCATCTCTACATTAGCACATATTTTAAACACCTCGAGCAAGTGAGATAAATGCCACTTAACGCCAGTGATTGGTAACATTTTGTTGGCTAGTATTCTAATAGCCTGAGCCCTACTGCCTTTTACAAATACGTTAAAAAAAGTTTGTTTCCCCATTTATTACACTCCCCACGTTTTTCGGTCTTGGCAGTAAATTGTTTTTTGTTTTTTTTTATGTCAAGGGGATTTGCTAGAGCACTTTTGTTTCCAGCTGGTGGCATCCGTACGTGTCCTAGCTGAGTTCAATGGTGAATAGGAGTGTCTTTAAAGCCCCCGTGAACTTGACACTTTTATTCATTCTTTCATTTTTGTGGGAAGAGTTTCAGAGCATACTAGTTAAGAGGGAATCTTTTTACCACCGTGACACTGCATGAATTTGTAAGCATTGCTTGAAGACGGGCTTTCTGTTGTGATTGCACCATGCATTTTTCTGCCCTGGTTGTGCAGTGTGATATAAGCTGGCAATAAAATTGTTTTGGAAGTAATTCTTCCAGCAAAGTGCTGCTTGTAGAGAAATGTAGTTTGTGTTTAAGGCATACGCTAAAATCACATAGGCCAGGCATGCCCCTTTTAGAGACCCTACTTTTTTCATCCCACTTAAAACCCTGATGTCAAGCTCTTTCATTTCTGGTGCTTTGCAGCAGTTTCAAAACGTTCTTAGAGTTTCTGGTTCCTCAAATGTGCGTAAGTTCTAATATTTCTCTCATCTTCATTGCTTGATTTTGCACTGAGAAAATGTCACTCATACTCCTTGAAATGTCACTCATAATTACACTGAAATTCTGAAAACGTCACACATAGCAATCTGAACCCTTGGCAGCTATGCAAAGTGAGGGTGCCAGACGTATCAAATCCTCCTCCTACTGGGACCTGCCTTGGTAGCTTCCCAGCAGGGTCTCTCGTACGGTAAGGCACTCACTGATACATACATGCCAATATTTCAGAAGAGCAAAGTGGGAGATTTGGAAAAAAATCCAAAATAAATCGGGAGAATGGGGCCTTTAATCGGGTTACCGTCATGTATAGGCTTTGGAAGTGTGCTGCTGATTAGAAGCATGGAGCGCAATGACAGGCAGATAGAGGGTGGGTGCAAGTGTTGAACACTGGCCTGGCAGGTTACTGGCAGTGTATACCCCCGCCCCCCCCTCCCTCTCCCCAACCCCCGCCCTAACAGCTTCCCGGGCACACACACAGCCGTCCCCGAGTACTTCATAGGTCTTTAAAAGCCCATTCGCTTGTTAATGAGGCATTGTTGGTTTTTCAGTCCTTCTAGAGCCCCTGTCTGCTACTATTGACTATTGCTGGATGTTACACAATACCTACCAAGCCCTGTCAGCTGAAACCCCTGAGGAATCGGGTTTTTGCTTTCAGGAATCGGGAGGCGGGAGACTAGCCTTCAAATCGGTAGTCTCACGCCTCATAGCTGCCAAGGTTTCAGATTGCTATGTGTGACATTTTCATAATTTTAGTGTAATTATGAGTGACATTTCAACGACTGTGAGTGACACTTTTTTGCGTGCAAAATCAAGCAATGAAGACGAGGCCAACACACACACACACACAATATATATATATATATATGTATCAGAAATTACACCCATTTGAGCACTAGAAATGGAAGGTACTTAACCAGAGACGGATTCCGTGTGAGTGCAGAACAGGCATCATAGCTGCCAAGATTTCAGATTACTTATATGTGACATGTCCATGGTATTAGTAGACTTACGAATGATATTTAACTGCCAACTGTGTAACACTTAGAGTGACACTTTCATGAGAAAAAAACATGTGATGAGGTGCATGGAGAGAGATAAATATCAGAACTTATCCACAAGAAGTTCTAATAATATCTTGCAACTGGAGCAAAACTCTTGAAATGAAAGTCTACGTTTGCTTTATAATGAACTATGACTGCAAATGTTGTGGTAGGCTAGCATATACTGTGCGTAATATAATTTTCGATTCGAAGAAATATAATTTTAAAACAATGTGAAAATGAATGTGCCTACAGTAGCAGGCTGGGTCCTCGTAGCACTATAATATAGAAGTAACTAGCCACTACTGAGCCAAGAAGGACACACTTGAAAAAATATTTACTTTTGTGCCAGCATTCGATTGCTACCAACAATATGCCAGGAAGTATCACCATTAAGCCAGATCAAACATTAGGCTGTTGTGCGGCTTTAATTATGCAGGGTCCAGCATTATAGAACATGTGAGTGCCACGGATGACTATGATATATCAAGGAGGACCACCATTGAGCATTGGATGCCTGCAGTATGGCAAGAATTACAGCCATACTGCGAAAACCATCACTGTGCTGTGGCTGCTGACAATATGTGCCTAACCAAAAATGTAATGTGTCCCCTCATGTAACGCTGATATGCGATTCGTGCTATATAAAACTGTGCAAAAAAAAAAAAACCTTCTGTTCCTCTCTGGGTACAGCTATTCTGCGCTGGAAATTGTCTGACAATTTATCACAGTTACAACATAAATACAATGTGTCCTGTGTGTGAAAAAATAAACTGCCAGGCTCAGTCTGAAACGAATGGTTCGCTGTAACTGGCATTGCGATCTAGTATTAATAAGCAAATGCTACAGAGATCAACTCGACAGTACAGTAGTCTGTAGACCCGAAATTGAATGAATGACTAACCTGACTGCTGCTGGTAAACAGGTGCTGTGGATAATGCTCCATACTGAGCGCTTCACCGCTTGGTTTCGTCTTGGGCCTGAACTCTTTGGTTGGCTGGGCACGGGGCCAAGGGGGCACAAGTTGCAACAGCAGACGGCAATGAAAGAGTGCCTGAACAGACGTCGCTGGAGACTGCCAAGCATCACTTGTCTTCGCATAGTAAGTGCTTTATTCTACCTGACTGGCCGGTAGTGGCACTTCATTTTTGTTTGCTGTTCACCCAGTTGCCATCTGTGCCAGCCAGAGAGACCTCCACAGTACCGGCGATCGCCCCAAATAAATGAGCGTACTGCATTGAAATCATTTCTTCGGGTAAGGAGAGACACAGCAAAGATAAAGGGTTCCCTCTTGCACCATTCTGTGTCGTCCTCCCCAGCGGCAGTAAATCTTCCTACGGACCACCTGTGAGCCTGGTGCACTAACAACGGTCGGCACCATCCTCATGGCGCCACTTTGAAGGGCGGCCCGGCACCCGTGACGGCAAAAACTCTGAACTGGTCTTTTACAGGCGCTAGATCGAAGTGTTTGGGGGCCTTCGGCTTCCACAAGTAGTCACATGATGAGGTCCGATGTTACACTCCACTGTCTGGCTCTGTTATCCACTGTTGTTGCATCGAGACTCACTACCTCCCTGGGCCATTGAATCACTGCACTGTCGTATTTACCATAGCTGCTGAGACACGCAGCGGGGAACCCGGCAGCCGGAGGAAAATCTAATCTGCCGCCCGTCGCCCGAATGACCTCTGCCTTGCAGTGAAAGGGGCAGTACAGGGAAGCGCGCCTTCATAAAAACTACAACGATGAGCTGCAAAATACATCATGGGTGTGCTGTTAAATATTGATTCACCAGGCTGTGCTGCAGTGCACTCCAGTTCACCATAAGTTGCTGACATCGTCAGACATGCACACTTTCCTTGGCACAGTGAGCTCGCTATTGCAGCTTCCAAGGCTTCTTGTTACAGCATGCCTAGGGGCGGGTAGTCGGGGGTCCCTAATTATGCGTGACAAATGCATTTCGTGCGGTGATGCGGACACCAGCACTGAAATGCGATAGTGTCACGCCTGATGCGTGACACTTGGCAGGGCTGCACGCCTGAATCGGGAGGGTTGGCATGTCTGCATAGTATTTTCACAGTTTATCGCAACCTCTATTTGTGAAGGTAGGAGCACGGAATAAAAAAACCCAAATAACTTATTGGTTGATTTTTGAAATAAGTCATCGTGCAACGACGATCCCTCTGAAAGTTGTGAAAGGAAGTATAATATTGACAAAAAAGAAAGACAAATGGTAAATTAGATAACTGAAAGCGCGCCTTTAAACGGCCATGGAACACGTTAACAACGTCGCCATCTTGTAATTACCGTTTCTCTCAGTAAAATTCATAATTTTACACGATATCCTGCAGACATTTAAAATAATCGTGCTTTATCTATCATGAATCAAAACACATTTTTAAAAGCAAACATTAAAAAACAATAAACAATTCTTAAAAATATATTTGCTTAATATACATTGCATATGCCTTAACAACATTCTCAACAAAATAAACGCATTATAAAAGAGTCTCTTTTTATTTTAGTTTAGTAAAAGGCTCCCCAGAGCGGCCGCCGACAAATACCAGTACGGAAATGGCCGCCTGCTTATGCTTTCTTTTTTGACACACTTATTTCGACAGGTCTCGTTTTACTAAGGCGTCTCGTTGCCAGGCAACGGAACACTCAATGAAGCCCACGCATCAAGAGAGGCGTTATGGCCAAGTTTGTGTTAGCAGGTAAAAGAGTCGGTGGGAGGATTTTCCAGCCTGACAACGGGGAAGGCAAATATAAATGCCCTGTTCGCGTCTCTCACTGTTCTCAACTTAATATTTGTCTCTTTATTTTATTGTTTGGATTTCATTTTTTGACAAACCTACATCGCGCTCCTACAATTTAGCGTCTCACGCGATACTAAAATCTTAGGGAGAGGTTAGGAGGTGTGAGAGAAGAAAAGCTATATTGGATTTTATTTGTATGTGTCCATTGTTTCTGTCTATTGCTAGTCACTGAAAGCGTTCTGATGGGTAGCATGCTACTGTGAAGAAATGATTGGGTGAAAGGGTGTTGTATTTGATTTGGGCGCAGGAAGGGGTACCTTGTATGTTGTAGCCGCAGGTCCCATGCTAGTTTTATTGTTATTCAGCACAAATTACTTTCAACCACCTACGACTCAGTGGTGGATGTTGTGGGGTTGGGGTTTGGAGACTGAGGGCGGGGGATGGAACGTGTCGGTGGTTACTTGTGCACCACGTGCCCATACTTTTTTTTTTACATTTAGAGAACAGCAGTTCCCCAACTTTTTCATAAAAAGACGACCGTCCTGTTACGGTTAATACCGAAAGTTGAAATGCTTCAGCTGAAATGACAAGGCAGGTATTATCCTGTGCTATGTTAAACCGAGGGAGGGGCAGACAGTTAAAAAAAAGCCTTCTAGCCAGTTAAACAAGCATTGGCATAGCCAATAGGTCGCGCCTTTGGAACCTTATGTAATTAGCAATGCAACAGTTGATGTTGTACCAAGGATCAGGCGCGCAACACCCAGTGGACTGAAATTCTTCAGCCACCCCACCCCCGTCTGCCCCCCAACCCCCTCCCCCGTCGCGTGTGGCAGCCCAGAATGAGACAGCTTCCCAGGCACCCACACAGCCACACCCGAGCACTTCACAGGTCTTTTAAAGACCTTTTGCTTGCTAATGAGGCTTTGATGCCCCCCCCCTGCTTAGAGCCCCTGCAGTTTCAGAGTGGAGCTTTTGCTTGAAGTTCAGCCCCCCCACCTACATTTTTTCTTAGCCCCCCCCCCCGAAATTTGACTCTGGTTGCGCCTCTGTCAAGGATATTGTGCTGCATAATTAAATACATAATAAGGTCCCAAAGACGAGACCTATTGGCTATGCCAATGCTTGTTTATATTCTTTTGTGTTTCTGTTCTATATAAATTCTGACATTAAATGCAATAATTGTGTTCCCCATCTGGACTTGTATTAGATTAGGTATATCAAACATAGCTTCAGGGGGGGGGGCGTAGATATATGCCAGCACCAGACTTTCAGGGTAGGCACATAAAATACAATAAACCTAATGAAGCTTGAATACATAGTTAGCTTTTAATCTGAAATCTGGCATGGGTTCAATCCTCCTTCACATTTGATGGGCACCCCTGTTTTAGCACAATTGAGCAGGAAAAAAAGTCAGTAATCGGTTATCTTTGCTTTATCAACTTCAAGAGGATGAAAGGCTGGATCAATCTTGTCATGAATGATCTGTTATTTGAAAGTTACTTCCAGATTTCTGGAGCAGGCAAACTGAACCATAAAACAATCTTGCTGAAATGAGAACTTGTGACCTATAGACTGCACACATCTGTGCAGTACATGCAGAAATCCATCGAGCTACTTTATGAGTATATGAACCTGTCAATAACAAATTTCACTCATATTTCAGCAGCGAGCATGTTAACTCACTGAGCTATGTAACTGGCATTAACACACATAAAAAACATTATATGCAGATCACTGCAGCATAGGATTGTTCTCTTTGTTAGTGAGTCATAAAAAAGTCATGCCCCAAAGGAGTTTGTGATAGATGTATGACCCTACAGTGTGAGCGAGTGTGCATCGTGGGTTCTTGTCATATGGCCTATCTGAGTAGGCTGAAAGTACGCTGCAGTCAATATGCTTTTTAGGTCTCGCCTGTCGATGCGCATGCGCATCGAGCAAGCGAGACTATAGGGGCTCATCCAGACTTTATCTAACTTGCAAGGAATCGTGGCGATTCCTTGCAGTGCCCGTGACTTTTAAGCTCAATGCGCATGTGCATTGAGCTTAAAAGCGCGTGCACAGCCGCCCGCATTCCTCCGACACCTTTGAAGTGAAGCTTAGCTTCACTTCAAAGGCCCGGTTCTTCACACCCACATGCCGCTCTGCCCTGCTCCGCCCCCTCCCCTGAGTCATCCTGCCTGCCCCTTCCCGCCGTGTCGCATTTCTCCTCCCCCCTCCCCCCTCCCCTCTCTTCCCTCCGTCTTGTTGGCTTCGCTGTTTCTTTTTAGGCGCTCCGAGGCCACCCGTGCGCCATTTAACGCTATGTAAAATTAAATGTAGTTTTTAACCTGTTGCTTATGTCTGCCCGTGCCTCCTTCAGTGACTCCACCTTTTCTCTGCCTCCTTTTCACGAAAGGCACCGAAGCCCCCACAGCGCCCACCTAGCCTCATGTGTCTGCCCTGTGCACCACACGCGCCTCATTGGGCGCTATAACAATACTTTCCCCCAGAAGTATCCTCTCTTTCTCTCCTTCAGGTTAATCATTCCTCTCCTCGCTAATTATCCTCCCTCCCCGCCTCCACCTTTCTTCCCCGTTCCTTCCCTTCTTTCTCACACCCCGTATCCCGTTCCCACCTGCACTGCTTTTATTCCCTCCTCTCTCTAACGTTTTCTCTCTTCTGTCTGTCTTGGTCAGACCCTCTTTCTCATTGTTTCACACTATTCACGTCTCTCCCTCATCGCCGCTCTCCCCGCCCCGCCCCCTGCTGCGGCCGTGTCGCATTTCTCCTCCCCCCTCCCCACAGCAATGCCCTCCGTCTTGTTGAACTTGCATCTATTCCAACAACAACAAAACTTGGATATTGGCATCAGTATACTAGAAGGCATTAAGGTGATTTAGAGCCCATCAATTGCGTACAATTCGTTGGCTTCATCATCACTCTTATTTCTTATTTCCATGCTTTTGTGATTAGCGCATGCTGGTTTTATTTCCTCCTTGTGTGTTTGTCCATCCGGGGCGCAAGACAAAAGGGCTGTTTTCGTTCTTACTGTGCGTGTTCATGAGATTTTTCTGAATGTTGTTTTTGTTGTATGACAGGCATGTCTATTCGTTTTGGCTTTGCACACTCCCTCCCACACCCTTTCCCTCTGTTCATGTTGCCTTTGCCTCTCTCCTTCCTACCCTCCGTCCTTGTGGCTTTTGATCTTTTTAACGCATCTCTGCCTTTGTTACTGCTTCAATCACGCTTCACAGTAGAAAGGAATGCGCATTTCCCGGCCGCTTGCATTTCCCGGCCGCTTTTTGATTAGTGCATGCTGGTTTTATTTCCTCCTTGTGTGTTTGTCCATCCGGGGCACAAGACAAAAGGGCTGTTTTCGTTCTTACTGTGCGTGTTCATGAGATTTTTCTGAATGTTGTTTTTGTTGTATGACAGGCATGTCTATTCGTTTTGGCTTTGCACACTCCCTCCCACACCCTTTCCCTCTGTTCATGTTGCCTTTGCCTCTCTCCTTCCTACCCTCCGTCCTTGTGGCTTTTGATCCCTTTAACGCATCTCTGCCTTTGTTACTGCTTCAATCACGCTTCACAGTAGAAAGGAATGCGCATTTCCCGGCCGCTTGCATTTCCCGGCCGTTTTAAATTTCATTTTGCGGCCACTTTACTGTGTCTTAAGTTGTCTCTCTTTCTCTCAATCTGTGCCCCCTCATCTCAGCGTCTCCTTCGCCCTCCCCCCACTCACCCTCTCTTCCCACCCTCGCCCTCTCTTCTCACCCTCACCCTATCTCTAATTTTACTTTTAACTTCTCTCTGACCCCTCGTCTCCCCTTCCCGTGCCCCTTGTGCATGTCTGGCTGGTAATAATGGCTTGGCTACAGCCACTTGAAAGCTGATGTAGCCAAGCCATTATTAAATTTCAGTTTAAGTGCTCCTTCCCTGTTACGCAAACTAACAAAAGAATTATAGAGTATGAAGCTGCTGCCTGATCACAACACCAGCACTTCCTTTGTTACAAATTAAGCACTAGTAGGGCAGCTGTCACTGCGTGTTTGCAGCTATACACAAATAAAATTAGTAGCGTAGCTCCACTTTAGGTCATATTTATTTTTGGTGTGTATAAGAATACGTCCACAATCACAGGCTATGAAGCACATCAGACATTAAAACCTAGTTTCCAAACTCGTTTATTGGCATTTTTCCCCTTTAAACAACATCGCCTCCCCCATTTGAACACTTTATGTGCTCTGTGCTAGGAAGGCTAAAAAAACAAGCATTGAAAATGCAATAGGTCTCGCAATAGAAAAGTTTGACCTTTTGGTGTTGCAAATGTAGATTATTTTTTTTTGTTTATATTTTTTCAAATTATAAAAGTATTAATTTTGTTTTTTGTAAAGTGAATAGTTATAAATCTACCAAATATAGCATTAGTAAAGTTACATGTTTAGTTTTGTCCTTTTTTACATGTATTGATGTGCAAACTCACAATTTTGTGTAAAATGTTATAAATAAAGGATAGTGACTTAATGTTGTTTTTAATTTTTAATGGTAAAAGTTTTTACATGTAAAAAAGGACAAAACTAAACATGTAACTTTACTAATTCTATAAATGTAACATTTGATAGATTTATAACTATTCACTTTACAAAAAACTAAATTAATACTTTTATAATTTGAAAAAATATAAACAAAAAAAAATTACATTTGCAACACCAAAAGGTCGAACTTTTCTATTGCGAGACCTATTGCATTTTCAATGCTTGTTTACAATAGTTGAGAGGACAGCTTTAGGGGAAAAGCTACACCCTCAAGAGACATTGGAAGTTCATGGCCCTCTTGCTATTGTGAATAGAGGAAGGCAAGGTATTCAAGAAAAATGGTGCTACCCACAATAAAGCCTCATTTACCCGACTCCAATATCACTGAGTTGGGTAACACACTACACATCTGTTATTCTGTGCCTTGATGCCCATGGGTGAATGTGTGCTTTAAACTAAATATTATGTGGAATGTGAATCCATTCTAAGTCTATTACAGCATGCACCTCACCTGGTTGTTTTGTAATTTTGTTTCAGGACAAACTTTCTGTTTTCATTTTCTGTTCATGTTTTCACTCAATAGAGCCCACTTCTGCCTTCCTCCAGACTAGGCCCTGTATTGAGCCTAGGCCTGAAAGTGCAAGCACTGGCCTCTTTCTGCATCCCACAGAACGACCTCCTTGTATTTTCCAATGGCCCTTAATGTTTCTTTTGTTTTTATAGCACATTCAATGAGGCCTTGTGTGCAATGTTCTGCAATAGGCCATGATCTAGGCTCCGAGCTAGAAGGTAAAATATATTATATATTCTGTGTCATTAGAGGTTCTGTTTCACAAAATGCCTCCATTGTGAGTCTTCAAGGGAGGGAGAATTTTAGATATGCTCTTTCTTTTTGTAATTATAGTTTCTATTACTGACCTGTCCAATCCCACTTGGATTTTGTACTAGAGTTTTGACATCTGAGAACCAGAGCCGAGGATGTGATTGATGCCATGTGAAATATACTGAGACTGAAAGTAAGCATTCGGTTTTCAGAGATGTAGTGTTTCCAGTCCATATCAATGTTATTCACCATAAAACCCTTTATAGGCTTCATTTATGATCAATTTCTCCAAATATTAGCCCTCTGATACTAGCAAAGCAATATTTGGTGAAAGGTTGTGATACTAGCGAAGCAATATTTGGTGAAAGGTTGTGATACTAGCAAAGCAATATTTGGTGAAAGGATGTGATCTGCATTATGGGTTTATTTTTTGGTTGCCGAGGCCCAAGTTTGGTCCCTGTCCGACTCTGACCCTGGATATTTGGTAGTCGACAACAGTGGGCCTTCTTTACTCCAAGCTATGCCACCCCAAATCTATCAGTGCTCCCATGCAATAGGTTAAACCGTCTGGGACTGCTCTAAAGCCAGTCGGGGTGAGCCGCTACTCACAGGGCCACCTTTCCACATGTTCCTTCACGCTCCTTCCCAGTCATTTGTTTGCCTCCATGAACTTTTTAATGACATTGGAGACAGCCTTAAGTGACATTGAAGTGTTATTAAACCAATGTGTGCAACGCAGCGGGATTATGGCGCAGCCTAGAACCCCATCGCATGATGGCAGCCGCGGCTCTGGGAATCCGGTTTTCGGTTACCTGCGTGTTTTGGATGGCTTCGTCAATGGCTTCCTGCTGGCTTAGGGTGAGAGGCGCCTCGTGTGCCCATGGTTTAGTCATATCACGCCTTTGCACTTTCTTAACCCAGCACGCCCGCCTTCTATAAATAACCCATTCAGACTAGCACGCACCTGTCAAGCCAGAGAGGCCATTTATTCAAGGCTATAATGGCGATTAGGGGTGTGAAGGGTCTTCTGCGAGTGCCCAGCTGCGTGCCCACTCAGCTGCTCCGCAGCTCGCTGCCCCAAGTCTTATTAAAATCCCACGGTGTTGAATGGTGGTTTATCAAAGCTTTAATGGAACTGAGACGTTCTCCGACAGGTTCCAAGGTTACAGCCGTGTGACCCAGGAAGGGTTCAGGAGTGCCGTGCTGAAGATGGCACGCTCCGTTCCTGCATTCAGAGTGCACAGTGCTGAGGGTTGAGCGACATGGACAATGAGCTCACGCCCTAATAAAAATGTTGTCGACTGTCAGACTGGCCTGCCAATTTAAAGCCTGTTGGGATACTGTCCAAGAGTAAGACAGTGTTTCTATGAAGCTGGGATGTATCTATTAATAGTACTGCATGTGCACGGGATCCCAGGAATGCAAGGGGGCCCGGGCACACCTAATATAGCTCTTTTTCTCACCACCATAACACTAGATGTAGCCCATTTACCTGCTTGCCTTGTTGTGCGTGGCACCTTCACTACGTCACTATCGTGAGACTCTCCTCCGATTGCGCTGGCTGCATGACACAAGACAGAATTACTAGCACTATGGAAGTAGTTTACTCCCCGTGACAAACCAATTGTATCTCGGTACATGCAATCCAATTTGGATCACGATTTCAATTTCTGGAAAGAATAAAGGGTTGTTAGTGGATAACCTGTACTCGGACAATTTGGCGGTCACGTAACATGGAGAACAAGCGCAGGCGCCTCGCGCGGCAGCAGGGGTAGGGGAGAGAGGAGGGGGCTTGCGCCGGTTTTCCTTGCGGGAGCGAGCAGCACGGCGCGATAATTGCTAACAAATGGCGCCGCCGCTCGCTCCCGCAAGGGAATCGCCAAACGTGCACGCGTTGCCACTGGAAGCAATGCAACGCATGCACGTTTTTGCCTGCAAAAGTGTAGCGATGGCTAAAGGTCTTTTTCCTATGCAGCGCATGCACGCTGCGTATGCGAGACCTAAAAAGCCTTCTTGCCAGGGCGCCTGCTTGCTGAAAAAATGTAAATGTACAGAGCTGTATATGTAAAGTGTGATTGGAAGCAGTTTTGGCTTTATGATGGAATTACTTGAAGCTTCCTGATAACACATTTATTATTTTTGAGTGGTATTGCAAGGGAGTTATCAGCTAAGTTTTGAAGTGTTTGCTTGTAAAGGACAGTTAAAAAAAGCACTACATACAATCTGGGTGTTACAGAAATCTTTATTTTGGAAACCCTTTTTTATCTTCAACCTTTTTTGCATTTTGTAGCAGCCGATCTTCTATTGTGTGTAAAGCAAGTTTTAAATAATGACTTGCATATTAACAGTGATTTCTGTCACAGACTGGGACCTCATTTTACTAACCATACAAAAGTCACTATTCTCCACTGCACCATCTAGGATTCTGTTCTGTGGCTCTCTGGTTACAGACACAGATCTCTACAATGCATTAACTAACAGAGATTTCATAATGTACAATAGTGCATTTCCCACTGATTAACTTAACTTGTATTTATTTTTCATTTAAGCTGTGCTTTATATGTAGTTACCTGAAGGTGAAAGATTGTAAAAAGTTACAGAATATTTTCTTTTTCGCCACGCTTTTGACCCCCCCACACTTACCCAGCGCCCATTTGTGCGCATCATTACAGTTGCCATACTTTTTGTAATGCACTGCTGCTGCTACTACTTACCGTGCTGAATAGTGAGGACAGAAATCCGCAAGTATGGTCTGTATTACAGTAATTCCTTAAACACGTTATTGTTGATCTTAAAGAATATACAATGCTTTACAGTGTTCAGTTTGACACTGGCAAATGATGAGAGCAGGACCTGCAGGGTGAATTAAATTCCTCCAAAATGCCAGCTACATATAGCTGGTCTCCTTGGGCATTGATGCCTGTCCATTTCAGTACTAAGAGGTTTGGATTAGGTCGGATGATTGTGATTGCATGATGCTACAGACCTGTATTGTTGATTTAGATTGCATGTGCCCTCTTATGGCTGCTCTCCATGTTCAGTGAAAAGGCAGAAGAGGATTGTATTATCATGCCTACCATAATAAGAACCCCCAAGTGGGTGTAAAGTACAGCTACCACACTACTTAGTGTGATACATAACATTGGAGGCATTTGTCGTGCATATTCTACTAGTTCTAGTTTGTCTTGCTGATTATCTCTCCGCTGTTACAGGTTTGATAGCAGTCGTCATGCAATATTTAATATAAATGTTATACATGTGTCACTGTCTCATTAACTGCCCTGCAATCTATCAAGCAATATGTTCTCACTAAGTTATGCAATCTGTTGTGTGGAGACAGTCTAGGGACGCAGGACCATTGTTCAGCAGTGACCGGTAGATGCGGGACACTCCCCCCCCCCCCCCCCTCCCAGGTTTCCCATCATCACCTGAGCGTCCAGGGGACTGAATTCTGGGAGAGAGGTGGGGGATGGAATGTGGGTGTGAAGGGCATGTCTAAGTTGTAGATATTTATAGAATTAGGAGGGAAGAAGGGCGTGACATTGCTGTGGGTCAGCGAAGGAGCGAATGTGGTCTCCCACCCACACGTCTCCAAGCAGTGAGAGCCAATGAGGTCCCAACGATGGAATCCCTGCAGGGACGAGACCTCCCGCAACCAGGTCCCAGACCACAGCGGCATCTGCCTAGTGAGCTTCTGGTCCCATTGCACGTGGCGAAGGGCTGTACGCCAGGTCGTGAGTACCGTCCTAGTGACAGGGGCAGAGCCTGCGGCACCGGGCAACCATATAGGAATGCCTGAATCTGTGGGAGGTCCATGTTCCTAAGTTCCACCCGGTATGCTGGGTCGGACCAGCCGCCCGCAAACCAGTCGTGGATCACAATAAGTCTCGTGGCCAGGTAGTAAAGGTGGAGATTGGTCACCCCCATACCTCCGTCAAAGGGGGGCTACAAGAGTGCGCCAGGGACATTCGCGGCCTCCCTCATCCCCATAAGAACCGGATGAGGGCGCCATCCAGTTCCCGGAACCAACTACCCGGGAGGTGGACAGTGATGTTTTGCCAAGTGTAAAGGAAGCGGGGAAGGATCATCACTTTAAAGAGTGCTTTCCTGCCCAGGGGGCTAAGGGGAAGGGTCTGCCATTTCTTGAGGTCTGCCTTCATCCTGGTGACTAAGGGTGCGACATTCAGGGCCCATTCAAGCTCCGGTAGGAGGGAAACCCACACGCCTAGGTACTTGAAGGACTGCCTTCGTAGGGGGATGGTCCTCTGCCAGTCAAAAGATGCCCGAGAAGGGTGCAGAGAAACCAGGGTTGATTTTGCCGGATGGAGGCGAAGCCCACAAACCCGTTCGAAAGCGGAGAGTACCTCCAGGCACCTGGGGCCAGAGCGGTCCGGGTCCGCCAGGTAGAGCAGGACGTCGTCCGCCTAGAGAGCTATCTTGTCCACTTGACTCCGATCCCAGGCCCAACCCCGGATGAGAGGGTCTTGGCGGATGACCGCCGCCAGGGGCTCCATCGCCAACGCGATTAAGAGCGGTGAGAGCGGGCACCCCTGACGGGTGCCCCTCCGAATTGGGATGGTGTCAGAAAGCTCACCATTAATGAGGACACAGGCCCTAGGGTTAATGTAAAGGACCTTGATCATGCGGCGGAAGGGAAGGCCAAAGCCCATCTGTTCCAGCGCCTCCTCGAGGTAATTCCAATCCACCGTATCAAAGGCCTTTTCAAAGTCTATGAAAAGTAGTGCCAGGTACGGGGTCAGGTGGTGTCGGTGGGCCATAGCCAAATGGAGGCGACAAATGCAGTGGCGGGTACCCCTGGCCGGCATGAACCCACATTGGTCGGGATGGACCAAGTCCTGTAGGAGGGGGCGAAGTCGTTGGGCTATCGCGGTGGCAAAAATCTTAACCTCTGTATTAATCAACGAAATTGGACGGTGGTCCGCACAATCCAGGGAGGGCAGTTGCGTTTTTGGGATGACCACTATAGTGGCCATATCGGTTTCAGGCGGGAAGGACCCCTCTTCCACCACGTAATGAAATAGTTTCACTAGGTGGGGGACCAATTCATCGTGGAAGGCCGCATAGTACTCTTGGGGATAACCGTCAGGCCCGGGCATCTTGCCTGTGTGTAATATGAGATCGCCCCGTGAATTTCTTCTGGGGTGAGGGGGTGGTCTAAGGTATGTGCAATCTCCTGGGGGAGGCATGGCAGTCGCGTACCGGTCCCGTCCAGCAGGTCCGCCAGAGGAGTACAGGGGGGGGCGAGCCTCATACCGGGACGCGTAATAGCCAGCAAAAGTTTGCGCGATGGCTGTGGACGTTATGTGGTGTACCCCTACTCTGGACCAAATCTCGGGAACAATACGAGTAGCTTTGGGATAGGACACCAGGTTGTGGAGAAGCTTGCCGTTCTTGTCACCCCATCCATAAATATGCGCCACAGAGGAGCGCCAGAGCATTTTAGCAGACTCCAGCGAGATCCGGCGAATCTCCGCACGGACCAGTGCAAGTTGTCGAGAGGAGTTATCGTTACCATTAGCTGAAGTCTTTCTAAGCGTACTCCCTGATTCTCCAGCTGCACTAGCTGGGCAGTCCACTCCACCCGTTTCGCGTGGACTAATCCTCGAGCCACACCCTGAACAACGGCCTTACCGGCATCCCACAGCGTCCCTGGCGAGGGAACCGAGCCCGTGTTAGTAGAGAAGTAGTGATGCAATTCCTGCCAGAGGGACTCCACCGGCGCAGAATCCTGCAGGAACCAGGTGTTCAGCCACAAAATCGCCCGTGGACCGACAGTGGGAGTGCCAAGGCTGAGGGAGACAGGGGAGTGATCAGAGATCCCCTTGGGTAATATAGTGACCCCAGACAGCAATTGGCAGTCTGTGGCGGGCATCAGAATTAGGTCTATACGGGAGTGGGTGTGGTGAGCCGCCGATGTGTGGGTGTATTGTTCCTTGCAGGGGTTCCAAACCCTCCATACGTCACAGACGCCCAAGGCCGAAGACCAGCCAGAGAGGGCCCTCCCAGAGGCAAGACAATTTAGCGACTGGGTACCCATCGCATCCCGTGCAGGTTGCGTAACGGCGTTAAAATCACCCCCAACAACAGTGAGTCCCTGTAGAAAGGAGGAAACCACGAGCGTAAGGCGCCGTGGGGAGGACGTCATGAGTGCAGGGGGAACGTACGCGCATAGGAGGTTCATAGGGTGTCCCTCAATCGTCCCTGAGATGGCCACATAGCTACCCCGTGCGTCAGTCTCGACTCTAGCCAGGGTAAAGAGAAGCCCCTTCCTAAGTAGGATGGCCACCCCTCGGGAACCCCGCGCGAAGCCAGAATGCCAGACCCTGTCAAACCCATAGCGAGCTAAACAATTGAATTGTGATCCCAGGAGGTGCGTTTCTTGGAGGAACAGGATGTCAGGCGTGTGGCCGTGGGCAGCATGGAGAACAGCCGCGCGTTTGATTCGGTCGAGGAGGCCGTTAACGTTCCAGGAAAGGAAGTGGAGAGGCCTATTGAGGGTGTAGGACATCTAGCGGAGTGATATGTGGAGGAGCGGATGTAAGCATGGGGTTGTGTTCAGTCCAGGGGAATGTACCCACCCGGGCCCTGGGCCTGAAGATGAGGGCATGGGAAGTAGTGATCTGCTTGCCAGTGGCAGGAACATCTAGGAACGCACGGCTACCAATGAGAGCAAAACACAGCAGCCTATAGGCGGCTAAAAACAACAAACTGATAGGAGACAACGATCTCCGCCCTTTCCCTCGCCCCCCAACTGCCCCCACCCTACACTTCTGAAGTGGAAGCATCTGTCGCCCTGAAAAAAACCCAAACACCAACTACCCCACAAAGAGGTGAATTGCTAATCTAAAACGGTTAGCAACAAGTGAACAGGGACATGGCTGAGTTGGACCCCCCTCCATGTACACGGATGAAATGCTAACAGCTGAGTTCAGAAGACAATGAGCATACAATAACAGAGTGTATCAGTCCCAGGACTGCACTGAAGGACCTGACCCCAACCGGACCACTTCATTGAGCCAGGTCGGCCTCCGCCCGTGGGGTCAGGAGCAGTTATGTTGCAAAGAGTCCCCCAAGGGCGCATTGGAAGTTGCACAACATGTAGCGCCGGTCATACTCCATCCTCCTCACCGGATCCGCGGATCACGGGGCTCCAAGACAGGTCCGAATCCGACATGGCCCCTCGTAGAGTTTCCTCTGGTCTGGGGACACTGCCCAGATCAACCAATGAGGAGGGCAGGGTGGGGGGGAGGCTCCCTGATTCAGAGCCCCGGGCAGAGAGCACTGGGGCTGCGCCTCCAGCGAACGGGATTCTCCTCCTCATCGGTTGCCCCTCTTCCCAGACCCAGGGCGTCACAGTTGGGACCTAGGCTTGTCCTGTCTTGGCTGTGTTGGAGCCCTCTGCAGGAGAGAGGGTCGCCCCCGGCAGGAGGGGACGCTCCTCTGTGAGCCAGGTCCAAGCCGCCTGGGGGTATCGAAGAAGAATGTCTTTTCCTGGAAGATCACCTTGAGCTTTGCTGGAAAGAGGAAACCATAGCAAAGACCCATGGCCCTGAGTTTTTGTTTCACTTCGTCATAGGATCGTCGTTGGGTTTGCACGTCTCTTTGGGCATCCAGGAGTGGACCCAGGTCTCTATAAAGGTGGCAGTACGACCCTTCTCCACCTCCTCTGGGAATCCCAGGAGGCGAAGGTTTCTTCTCTGTGCCCTATTTTCGGCGTCCTAGGCCCTGCGGTGCAACTCCGAGGTCTGCGTCTGACGGCGGGCCACCTGGGATTTGAGGGTTCCTACGTCGTCCTCCACTGTGGAGATACGGGATTCCGCTTCTGTGATGCCTTGCGGAGGTCTTGTCGGATGAGGGCCACATCCACCCGCACTTCCCCGATCTTCTTATTCTCAACAGAGGCCTGCAATGTTCTTATCGCCTGCAGGATGGTGGAGAGATCCCCTCCGGCGATGCCAGGCACCCCCAGGCACCGCCGGCGTCCCTCCACCTGGGTCGCCCTCAGACCTAGTGAACTGGTCCATTTTAGTTTGGGTTGGAGGAACGGGGTTCTGAGTGTTGTGGGTTCTGCCCATACTGTAGAAGAAGTCAGCTCAATGCGTTCCAAGGGGGGGCGCGGGAGGAGGCCGGCGTCCCCGTCCCAGCCTCTGCCACCTGGCGCAGTGGCCGAACCCTCCACCCGCCCACCGCGAACCGCCTGTGAAGAGATGAGGCAGTCTTCCAGCGGGGCCCAACAATCGTCGACAATGGCGGTCTCAGGCAGCACCAATGGCCCCAGGCCCCAGAGCACCTCCACCGGTCTCCAGCCACCGGGCTCCAGGCGCCTCGGGGAAAAAGGAGGGGGGCAGCGGTGGTGGTGGGTGCGCCACCCGATATTGTGGCTGGCTTGCCCCCGCATCGAATCGCGACTCAGCGCCTGGCTGCCCAATTGGAGATATGGAGCGGGCCACCATATCGGGCCACCCGGGGCCGACTGGTATCTCGGGGCCTCAGAGGATGGAGCACCCAGCCGGTCGCACTCCCGGGTATCTAGAAGGCACCTCCGACCGTGCCCGTCTTCAGTGACCACCGCGAATGCCAGAAACCGGTCCTCGGAAGCTTGTTTCCGGTCCAGGGAAGGCATGGCTTGGCAGTTCGGGCTGGACTGTTCCCATGAGGCACAGGGTCAGACTGATTTGCATATAGCCATGTCTGAACTGGGGTGGCAGAGTGGGCTAAAGAACGGTGATGGATTAAACCCAGATCTTTTGACTGGGTGTGAGTGTTTGATTGATTCAGATGCTCCGTCCATCACCACCCCCTTTTGTACCGCTTTTGGCCGCCATAAGTGTGGCAGGGTATGCTCAGACGTGAGTCCCTTGCTCACTTTGCCACTGGATTCAAGCAAGCCGGGTTGAAGACGGCTGGAATGCCAGAAACCGGTACTCGGAAGCTTGTTTCCGGTCCAGGGAAGGCATGGCTTGGCAGTTCGGGCTGGACTGTTCCCATGAGGCACAGGGTCCGACTGATTTGCATATAGATGCTCCGTATATCACCACCCCCTTTTGTACCCTCCACCGCGCATCCAAGGCGCAGCTGACGCGATGAAGCCAGCAGCCCTCCGCGCCCCGGCACAGCATTCCCAAAATGGCAGGGGGGCGCGAAAGTCAGCGGCAGCCAGGCGCGGAATGAGTCCCACCGGGTCAGTCCCCCGAGCCAGGAGCAAAGGCCCTTCGAGCCTCAAGGGCAGCCAGCGTGTCAGGGCACCACTGCAGTTCACAGCCCTCCTATTCACGTAATGGGTGAGGGCGCGTGTGTGACTTCAGAAGTACAAGGCTGTGCTCAGGGAAAGCTCTCAATCCCCACTCACTCCGCAGGGAGGTCCTCCAAATATGACTGTTTGACTTCCAAGTGCTCCCGCTCCAGAAAGCAGTCATAAAGTCAGTTTTTTTAAACCTGGACTGTGATTGTACCTTTCTGTTTGAGCCCATTAACAGTTTGGGAGCCAATGGGCCCTAAGTGTGTGGCCATCTTCGATTTTCCAGTGAGTTGCTGCCTTCAAAAAGGCCATGCCGCCGATTCCAAGTTCATATCTATCTCGCGCTGGGCACTTTGCACCACATCAAGTCAGCCGCTTAGCGCAGGCTCTGCCCACACTCACCGCGAGCTCCTCCGCGGGTCCGCTGCAGCGCGGGTCGGGCACGGCGACGTAGAGTGGCCCAGTAGTCTTCCGCTGCCGCCCGCCGATAGCCACACAGTGCTGGGAGCACCTCCTCACCTCGGGCGGCCCCAGGAGCGGGACAGCCAGCCTTGCGAAGCCGCCGTCACCCCCGGAGCTCAGGGTGCACCTCCCCCGCCTCAGAGCACCTCCGCCAGCACCAGGAGCCGCCTCCCGCCCTCCTCCGGGACCCACAGCAGCCCCGAGTCCCAGGGCAAAGTCGTCAGGCGCCGTCACAGTTCACACCTGCCAGGTGAGTCTCGGGCAGCGGGGGCGAGCCAGGCACCAGACCATCAGGGCAAGGGCTTCAGGCCTGGTGACGGGACGGTGAGGCGGCCGCCATCTTGGACCTCCAGGGCCTCGGGGGAGAGGGGGATCGGCGGAGGTAGCAGAGACACCGGGCAGCGCCAAAAGGGAATCTGGGCACAGCAGACAAGAGGGGTTGCCGCCGCAGGCAGGTGTAGAGGCTCGGGAGCAGCTGAGAGCAGATGGATTCAAGGCAGATGACGGAGGGGGTCTGGAGCACTCTTAGAGTGCGACCGCCATCTTGACGCCTCAGGCCATGCCCCGTGATTCGAAATATTTAAAGTGATAATATAAGTAGCCCTATTAGGATGGGCTGTTGCAGATGCCTTTCCGTGGCGGCATTGCCGCCACGGAAAAGCAGGTGGGAATTGCTTGTGGGGGCCCCCAAGGACTCCGGGGGGTGGGGGTGCACATGGGGGGACCTATGGTACTCCCAGCAGTTCCATACACAGCATGGCAGGCACCGGGTAGGGTACAGCATGCCTTCCTGCCATTGTGGCGGGCGGTGCTGAGTGCACCGCCTGCCACAATGGTTGGAATGCTGGATGCGCCTGCCACTGTGGCGGGCGCATCCTAATGCTGGCCACGGGACCCCCGCCCTTATGGCTGGTGGTCTAGATCACCGGTAGGATGATGGACGGACTTTGTCCGCCTGTCATCCTAATGTCCAAGTTTTCTTTTCTTTTTTTATGTTTAAAATATTTTATTGAAGTTTCATATTAAACAACAATAAATGACAATACAAAAAATATTATTGAGCGAAAATACCTAATTACAATGCAAAATTTACAAAAACATCAAGTGAATTACAATAGGTAAGAAAAAATAAATATTCATTCATAGGAAAAATAAAAAGGAGAGGAGGGAACCATTTATAAATACTATTGTAATAACTATAAATAGAGCTACTATAACATACAATTAGTGTAATATAATATCAATAAAAAAGAAAAATAAGCTATAAATATACAATTAGGAAGATAAATATGCATCAACAGGTATCCAAAATGATTTAAAAAAGTTAGTTATGATTAATCCCATTCAGATACAACTGAGCTCCTCTTCTTGTAAAAATAACCCATGACCACCAAGCATGAACTGATAATAACGAAACATCGTTCCAACAAAAAGTAATGGATTTTAAAGCAGCTGAAATTAGGAAATTATAAAGTTTACCTTCTATGACAGTTAAATTTTGTGAAAGAACAACAGATTTGCATATTAACAGTTTGTAAGAAATATCATCCTGGATACTTAATATCTTTTGTATAATATCCAAACATCAGACCAAAATTTAAAAATTAAATGACAATCAAAAAGCATATGCTGTAACAATCCAGGATGTAATTTACAATGCCAACAAGTTGCGGATTGAAGAAGTTTAGCACGAAATAAACACAATGGAGTCCATAAACAATTGAATAAATATAAGAATTAGTTTGATAAAGCGAAACAGGTAACCAACCAGAAATACTTTTAAGCCAAATATCTTTCCATGTGTCAATAGACCTAGAAATAGAGAGTTCACTATTCCAGAATACTGAAATCATATTTAGGTTGTTTCCTAGAAAATTAGATAATTTTTTAATATAAAATAGAAACACCATGGGATGAATTGAAGACAGTTTGAATATAGACTGCTAAATCTGCTTTAACATTAGACGGAATAACATGAGGAATTTTTATGAAAATTGCGTAGGAATCATGGCAAGAATTTAGAAGATTTTGGGAGCAATAGTAATTTTAATAAAATCCATTCTACCCCACCATGAGAGATGAAGTGAAGACCATTTGGAAGCATTTATCTTTTATATAATTTAAGATAAAGTTACAGTTCAATGTTAATGTTGATTTTATGGATGACAAGAATAAAATACCAAGATATTACAATGTATCTTTTTGCCAAATAATATCAGTCATAGGTAACATATCAGGAGTACAAAAAATGTTTTAAGGGAAAATATTTGGTTTTGTTAGTATTTAGTTTATATCCAGAAATTGTGGACTACTTTGTAATCATTTCTAATAAGGAAGGGAATGAGGATATAGGATCACTAATAAATAAAGGCACATCATCAGCATAAGCTAAGGTTTTGATAATAACATCCTTAATATTGATTCCTTTAATTTTTATCACATTTTCTTATAGAACTAAGGAAAGGTTCAATACCAATAAGAAACAAAAGCGGGAAAAGGGTGCAGCCTTATCTTGTACCTCTAAAAAGGGAAAATTGATTTGAAACTTGGCCATTGATAAGCAAGCGAGCAGTAGGAGCAAAATATAGAGCAGAAATCATGCAAATAAACGTGGCACCAAAATTAAATGACAATAAGGTATGAAATAAAAATTGCCAATAAATTTATCAAAAGCTTTCTCAGCATCCAAAAAGCTAAAATACCTGAGGGTAAAGTTAAAGTGGACCCTTGTTCAATAACATGTAGCAAAGTTGTTGTATTATTTGTAGAGTATCTATTCTTCATAAAACCAGATTGATCTTGCTGTATGATAGAATCCAGTACAGGGGCTAATCTAGAAGCAAGTATTTTTGCATATAATTTACAGTTTTGATTAATTAAAGATATAGGACGATAATTTGACACAAGAGTGGGGTCTTTATCCGGTTTGGGGAGAACAATAATTAAAGCCTCAGTAAAAGAACCTGAGGTAGTTCGTGAAGATCCAAAATAGGTAAAAATTTGAAATAAAAAAGGCAAAAGTTGTAATGGAAATTCTTTGTAAAACTCAGCTGGAATACCATCGGGACCAGGAGACATATTTTTTAAAAAAGATTTTATGGTTGAGAAAATTTCATCTGTAGTAATGGGTAGGTCCAGCCAAATTTTATCTGACTGTGAAATCTTGGGTAAACCGCATGTAGTTAAGAAAGAGTCAATTAAAGAGGCATCATGAAAATCAGGCTTGTTATATAGATTAGAATAAAAATCCAAAAATTCATTAACAATATCATTGTGAGATAACGCAATTTTGCCATTAGGGCCATGAATTGAATTTATTTGAGTTTTATCTTTTTTTATACGTAAATAATTAGCTAAAAGTCTTCCAGATCTGTTGGCATTAAAACGAAATTTAGCTTTAGAATTAGAAATCTGAATGCCAGCTCTTTTGCTATTAATTGAGTTAAACTCATATCTATGCTTTTGTAGTTTAACTCTATATTGAGGATCATTGGACGTAATAAAAAGTCTCTCAAATTCCGCAATTTGTTTTTCTACATTTTTAATATTTTCATTAAAGGTTTTATTTTCATAGGCCATAATAGAAATAGTTGCACCTCTAATGTAAGCTTTAAAAGCATCCTATCTATTGACCGTAGAAGTGGAACCTTCAGGGTTGAGTAAGAAATAATCTTGAATGGCAGTTAAGAGTTTTGGTTAATTATGTTCATTAAGAACGATTCCAGTATTCATTCGCCATCTAGATTGTTTTGTAAAAGTTGAATTTAAATTCAATACAAAAGATATCAAAGCATGATTTGAAATATCAATGTTACCAATCTTAGGAGTAATCATGGATTGACTTAATTGTGTAGAGACTAATAAATAATCAATCCTAGAATGGGAATTATGTGGGTTGAAAAAAAATGTAAAACTTTTTTCTGTAGTGAAGTGTAGTCACCGAATATCAACTAACTTAGTGGTTTGAATAAATGATTTAAAAGCGTGAAAAACCTTTGGAGGGTTATATTTAGTACTAGATAATCTATCTAATAAAGGATCAGCAAAAACATTAAAATCACCTCCAACAAATAAAGGAACTTTACCCAACTCTAGAACCTCAGTAGTAAGATTCGACCAAAAACAGGATCATCCGCAGTAGGGCCATAACCATTAAGTAAAAATATGACTGAATCATGAACTTTAATTTTAACTATTATATACCTCCCATCAGCATCCGAAGTTGTACTCAAAATTTGGCAATGTAGTTTTTTTGCAAAGAAAATAGCCACACCATTTTTTTCCTCATTAGCAGGCGAGGAGACAATAGTATCAACCCACTTTTTCTTCATATAATTTAAGATTTTGTCGTCTATATGAGTCTCCTGAATAAAACAAATATCTGCTTTGCAACTACCTAAATAATCTAAAATTTTTGTACGCTTAACTGGATGACGTAACCCTTTAACATTTAATGAAACAACTTTAATATTGTGAATATTGGCCATAATGGAAAAGAGAAAAGGAGGTAAAGAAGAGGAACGGAAGAAATAGAAAAAGAGTATGAGAAAATAGTAGCTCCAGAACAAGTAAAAACGAAGGGAAAAAATAAAACATGGAAAAAACGACAAACAGAATACATAAATGTCAAGAATGAAAAGCACACACGCTTTACAAGCATAACCGGAAACGTTGGAGCCCAATGCAAGAATAAACCATCAATTTGTCGGAAAATACGTAACTTACAATATTCAAGTATTAGTCATAAGTATCCATTGAGTGATGTGATTGTTGTTCCAATAATTGTCTTAATTCTTCAGGACTATGAAAAGATTTTGAAAAATTATCTTTCCAAATACGCATTGTTGAAGGATCAAAAAGACCATATTTGAAACCAAGACTTCTTAGTTGAGTATGAAGAGCAGTGAATTATTTGCGAATTGAAACAGTCACCTTGGCAAAATCCTGATGAATACATTTTTTATTCCCATTGACCATCAATGAAGGGATTTCTCGTGCTGCTTTCCTGATCAAAACCAGATGGTGATGCCGGAGAACTTTAAAGATAATTTGTCGAGGTTTTGTGTGCTGAGGGTTGCGATGGGAAGGAATCCTGTGTGCCTTATCAATTTCACATTTTTCTGGAAATTTGATTTTTAGGAGGCCAGGAATAGTATTTTCATTGATAAACTAGGCATTTTTTTCTGCACATTTTTAATCTCTGACGCATTTGAGTCTGTATTAGCATGAAGTGCTTGAATTTCTTCCAGAATTAAAGATAAGGAAGGTTCAGTTGACTCTACCACATTTGATTTAATTGGCGGAGGTAAAACCTGCTGTCTCATTTTATTATGAAGAGAATTTTTATTATCCATTTTCTTGTAGTAAGGATTAAATTTGTAAATGAATATAAAGATTGTATAAAATATAGTGGTAATTATGAAGAAAACCTTAATATGGGTGGTGCAGCAGCTAAAATGGTCTGTGGGAGTGGCTAGGCCCAAGCCAGGCCCTTTCCTGAATCTTCACTCCGCCCCCCCCGACAAACAATCCTGGCAGTAACTGAAAGGCAGAGATGGGGTCAGAAGCTTGAAGAGGAAAAACACCACTTTCGTCCTTCAAAAACATGAAAAACAACTTCACATCACAGGTACAGGATTCAGCAATGGAGCAACCTAATTTTAGCAAAAATTCGGTCAAAATATTGTCGTTTAGAGGCAAAAAACGGGCGAAAACACGCTGGAGTTCACCAGAGGGTGGCCATTTTGTATCTCCCTCACACTAAGGGGCCATTAGGATGGCGGTCGGAAAATCACCCCCGACCGCCATGGAAGTGGAAAACAACCACCCGCCGGGACCGTGGAAAAACCGGCGGTCAAATTAGGAACAACCACCAAAAAAGACCGACGGCAGCGGAAGCGGGCAAAAAAAAAAAACGCCTGTCGCGGGCGGTGATGTCTAAAATCTGACCGCTGAGGTCGGAAACGCAGCAGAAAATCTACAACCTGCTGCAAGCATAGCGGAGACACCGCACGGGAAATTAAGATAGCCCCAATGGACCCGCGGTACGGTCCGTTGTTTCCGACTGCCGTGGTCGCACACTGCAGTGAATGGAAGAACCAGCGGAAGAGCTGCAGCACAGTCACCTCAGCGGACGATCCATACAAAACATGGCGGACAATGCCAAAAGCCCATAATAATGCTAATTATTGCACAAATCAAAGTAGACATGCCCCCTCAGGTTGTTGTGCAGGCAAGGGCATTGGCTCCTCTTCATCATCCAGGAGCAGGGGAATCTGCTTGCGAATGGCCAGGTTGTGGAACATGCAGCATGCCACTACGATCTGACACACCTTCCTGGGCGAGTATGCCAGTGCACCTCCGGTTTTGTCCAGGCAGCGGAAACGTGAATTCAGCACACCAAAAGTACGCTCCACCACATGACGTGTCCTCCCATGGACCTCATTGTATCGGATATCAGCCGGGGTCCTGGGATTTTGCAGTTGGCTCAGCAGCCATGGACGGCTGGGATATGCAGTGTCACCCAGGAATGACAAATACACATTACAATGTTGCACAGGCAGAGTGCAGCTGGTCCCACACCCAGTACACTATACGACTAGGCATACTCACCCACAATCCATGCACGCTCGGGTAGCAGATTAGCCATCAGCTGGGGCACAATGCTGTTCCTCAGGACGTAGGAGTCATGGGCTGATCCGGGGAATCTGGCACACACATGCGAGGTGATCATATCTGCCAGGCACACCACCTGCACATTGATGGAGTGGTAATGTTTTGGATTACGAAAAATGTGCTCACTTGCCTGTGGTGGCACAAGACCGACATGTGTGCAATCTCTGGCACCAATAACATCGGGGGCGTGTATGAGCAGACAGAAAAGCACAAGTAAGTAACTACATCATACAGTGAGACAAGCCTTGTCGAGGTCATTACTGCCCCATTGATATATTTACACATTGTAGAGTCCGCTACAACACTGTCCTGCCTCATCAACCATCTAATGCCTTTGTGACATGTTAGGGACAACAACCAATGTACGTCACACATACACAACCATGGCACATGTAGGCACCTGTGGAGTCAATGAAACATTGGCATTGTGTGCACGATGATGTGCCCTTCACCATGTGGCCACTGTGCACTGTTGAAGTGTTCCCGATGGACATTGCCATTGCATGTGCCCCTAATCGCGGTAGCTACCACCTGGCCCCGGCGGTGTCTCTCCGGCACCACGCCTGACACATGTGCGGTAGTCATTGGCATGGAGACGTGCCCAAATGGTGCTTGGCATGCTCCGCCACCCAAATCGCGGTGCCTTATGCCATTGTATTTGCCCCAAATCACGGTAGCTACCACCTGGCCCTGGCGGTGTCTTACCGGCACCCCCCCTGACACAGGTGCGGTAGTCATTGGCATGGAGACATCCCCAAATGGCGCTTGGCATGCTCCGCCACCCAAATCGTGGTGCCTCATGCCATTGTATGTGCCCCAAATCGGGGACGCTACCGCCGAGCCCCGGCGGTGTCTTACCGCCTTGGAGCATGCCCTAGAGCCAATGGGAACGATGATTGCGGTGGTATGATGCAATTTTGAAAATCGCTGTAGGCATGCTCCGCCAACGCGGAGGCGGACATTGGATGTCTTTGAAAGATGCACCATCACGGTAGCGCACCCCGGGCCCCTGCGGTGCATCACCGCCATGAAGCATGACCTAGAGCCAATGGGAACGATCATTGTTGTGGCATAATGCAATTTTGGAAATCGCGGTAGGTGTGCTCCGCCACCGCGTAGGCGGTCTTTGGATGCTTTTGAATGAGGCAGACCTGGACAACCAATTGTTGCAGCTTGGTACCTTAGAAACGAACACACAGGGGGCTATATATGTTGCCTGGGACCCCTCATCAGCTGCTGCCTCCAGGGCCTGCTGCCTGAGAGCCCTCGTCTGCTGCTGCCTCCAGGGACTGCTGCCTGAGACCCCTCATGTGCTGCTGCCTCCAGGGACTGCTGCCTGAGACCCCTCATCTGCTGCTGCCTCCAGGGACGGCTGCCAGTGACCCCCCACCACCCAATTCCACCACAGGTGTTCCATGTCCACAGGGATGGCAAGTACAGAGAAGATCCGTGCCAGTCCATTCACAAGCGAAGAGCTGGAGGTCCTGGTGGATGAGGTGCTCGCACAGTGCCCAAGGCTGTATGGTGCCCCAAATGTTGTGGTAAGTAACCAAAAACGGAGGTATAGGGCAGGACGGGCGCACATGTAGTTGGACTGCTGCAGTATATGCCTGACGGTGTGGGGTTGTGTCATGCACTGACAAACAAGCTGTCTTCAGGAGGAAGGAGTGTGTGTCCCAATGTCACAGGTTTCCCTGCCTGCAGTTGTAGGTCTGAGTGAAGTGTGTTGCATTGTCAGCCTGACAGTGACACAGTATGCTGGCCATGCAGGTGCCAGGACAGTGATTGCTTGGCTGAATGGCTATGTGTGCCCCTGTTGTCCAACTCAGTGTGAGCCCAGATGCTCTGCACATTGCCCGCCCACCAAGACGAGATCACATCACTGCACTTACTGTGTCCTTACTCTTGTTTTTTCACAGTGAAATCCAACTATGCACCATCTCAGTCCTGTATAATTGCACACAACCGCACTTGTGTAGTTCTATATTGTGTTTGTGAGTCCATGTCCCCCAATGCCACACACATGACATACTGATATATTCACAGGGCATGCACATTGAGTGCTGCACAGTGAGTCTACCCACAGACACAGCTCGATATGTGATATATGTTGTGCCCAGACATGCATAGGACTGGAGGTGTGTGCTTGCCAAATAGGGGGTTCAGTGCTGTCATCCTGCATGTGTGTGAGATGTGCAGTTACTCTGTATGCCCTCATAAATGCATGCAATCACATCAGCTTAGCCCATGCAGAGTGCCCATGTGAGATGTACCCCAGGGTGGGATGGACAGAGATTAGATTTGGTGATGAATCTGTACATGACACTGTGTCACTGATCATTTCCTCCTCTTGTCTCCCATGCCAAGGCGCACCCACTGCCACAAGAGGTGGTACGACATCAGCCGGCTGGCAAAGAACGTGGCAGAGATGACCTTGGGGCTGCTTCCTCGCACTGGGCGGTTGGCACGGCGCAGCATGACACCACTAATGGGCCGCCTCTTGGCAGTGACTCATCCTGAGCTGGATGCACGTCTGTAGGAGCATCAGCAGCAAGGCAGGGGTGAGTATTTGGGGAGGGTGATTTTAGCTGGGAGCGGATGCATGTGTACAGGGCCTGTGCCAGCTGTGGCCTATGTGATGTTTGTGGAGTGGTGCAGTGCATTGTCATGTAAGTGGCTCCTGGGATGTGTGCCAGTGTCATGCATTTGCCCACACTGTTCTAACAAAGGTGATCCTCCCTGCTGGAGATTCCCATTGCCGTATCTGTTATGCTCCTCATGGTTATTCAGCATTGGGGTAGTCTAGGGAATCGCTTTGGGAGAGAACAGCATTGTTCCCAATCAGAGTGTGACTACATCTATGCGTACATTGCATGCAACATGAATGTTGAGGCCTACACATCTGACAACAATGTGCACTAGTCCTTGGGCCCCAGAGTACAACATGGTGTTTGGCATGGGCTATTAGTCATTGTGAACTGTCATGTCATAATAGGTGTCTGTGTTGTCCCCTCTTGTTCCCCCAATGTCTGTCAGTGGATACAAGTGGTGTGCCCACATCATGTCCGTTGGTGTGGGCATAGCAAGTTGTGTGTCTGGAAGACTTCAGCCACGGTCAGGGTGTTGTGCTCTGTGGCCTTAACATGGCTCAGTCATGACAGATGATCAGGGTTACATGCAATGTTGTGGCCTATGTTGTGAGTTGCTGCAATGTGATTTCAGAGTGTGGTGTGCGACAGGTAGATTTGGGCTTGTTTTGTTCTGCATTGATTGCATTGCTTTGTCCTGTTGATACCACTAACCTGACCCTGCATCTCTCTCATGCAGATTCACCAGTGGTCACGGAGGGACAGGAGACGGACACCAGTGAGGGTGAGACTAGCACTACAGCTGCACAGGAGCCCAGTGACACAGAGGTCACCAGCGCCTCAGAGGGGGACCCGAGTATGCAGGAGGAATCCCTGCCTGAGACACAAAGTACCACATCATCTGATGCCAGCGGGGTTGCATCCATGTTGGCGGACACATTGAATGGAGAATCTGCATCATCTACTACCACACAGCGGCCAGTGCCCACCCTCCCATCCACTTCCTCTGGTGCTGCCTGTGTCCGTGTCAGTAAGAGGGGGCGAGTTACATTCACACCTGGCACCGCTGCCCCTGCTCCTGTCCCCCCTGCTGCCCTCAGTGCTGAGTCTGTTGAGCTTCCGCGCCAGCATTGTGTGGTCCAGACAGCCCTCCTCAATGCCTTCAATGACCATGACAAAAAATTAGCCCAGGTGGTTGCTTACATGGAAGGCATACACTCCGACGTGGGTGGGCTGCACCGCACTGTCCAGGCTTTGTCATCCACAGTGACGTCTGCCCTTCAACAGGCACATACTCCCATT
Organism: Lissotriton helveticus; assembly: GCF_964261635.1. Taxonomy (NCBI): domain Eukaryota; kingdom Metazoa; phylum Chordata; class Amphibia; order Caudata; family Salamandridae; genus Lissotriton; species Lissotriton helveticus. Next base: position 437,669,446 of record NC_136061.1, read on the forward strand.
CCTGCTCCAGGGCCTTTGTCCACCCCCCAGTTAGTGGCCACATCTGATGATAGTGACCACGGTTCCCATGCATCACAGTCACGATACAGCACAAGAAGCTCCCAGCAGAAACAACCCAAGTGGGCCTGCCCTCAGACACCATCCTCACAGAAGAGCAAAGCCACCCCAGAATGCAAAGACAAGAGCCCATAGGGAAAGGCAAGTCCCAAAAAGCAAAGAAGCAGACCTCGGGCTCACATGCCTCAGATCCATCCCCAGCTAAGGACTCTCCTGTCCCTAAAACTTTACGCAAAGCAAGGCATGCAGTTTCTGTGCCCACTGAGGAGGTGTTGTATGGCAAGGGTACACCTAGGAAGGGCTCAGAGCCACATACCCCCACCCCTTGACTCCCATTCCAAGCCCAGTGAAGCAGTTGAAGGAGAGCACTGTAGGGGTACCCCTGGCAAACAGGAGAATGAGGGCACTGTAGGAGGTACACCTGGCAAACAGGGGAAGGAAAGTCAGATGCGGAGCCAGACGAAGCATTCAGCAGGATCCAGCACATCACCAGAGGGAGAGCCAGTGTCTGCACCTGATGCGGCTCTGTTGGTGTGTGTGCCTGTTTTGTCAACACCAGTTCCCATTAACTCCAGTACAGGGAAGCCATTCCGAATTCCCAAGAAGTGGAAAGGCACCCCTCAAACCTCTCCCACCCACACAGTGTCGCAGGTCTGCATGACTCCACCTCCACGTGCCACTACACCACCTGGTCCAAACAGCCCTCTGACTTGCCAAGCCACTGATTGCCCTACCTCACCTCGGCTGCTCTCTCCCCAAACAGGTGCTCCTGATGTCCCCGACACATAGCCAGCTCCCAGCCCGCCTGACCGCCAAGTGTGAGTGCTAGTTCCCCTCACACACCTGGTCTCTCTCACAGGTGGGCCTGTTCTGCCCATTGTTACCCCCCTGACTGTGTTGCTGCCCATGGAAGGGTACAGTCACACACACTCCCTGTGCAGATTCTCATGGATATGCTCTGCACTTTGCCATGCCCACTGACCTTCCTGTCCTTGCCTGTGAAGATTCTCATGGATATGCTCTGCACTTTGCCATGCCCACTTGCCGTCCTGTCCTGCCCTCGCCTGTGCAGATTCTCATGAATATGCTCTGCACTTTGCCATGCCCACTGGCCTTCCTGTTCTGCCCTCGCCTGTGCAGATTCTCATGGATATGCTCTGCACTTTGCCATGCCCACTGGCCTTCCTGTCCTGCCTGTGCAGATTCTCATGAATATGCTCTGCACTTTGCCATGCCCACTTGCCTTCCTGTCATGCCCTCGCCTGTGCAGATTCTCATGGATATGCTCTGCACTTTGCCATGCCCACTGGCCTTCCTGTCCTGCCCTTGCCTGTGCAGCATCTCATGTACTCACTCTGAACTTTCCCATGCCCACTGGCCTTCCTGTCCTGCCCTTGCCGGTACAGATTCTCATGGATATGCTCTGCACTTTGCCATGCCACCGCCTTCCTGTCCTGCCCTCGCCTGTGCAGATTCTCATGTACTCACTCTGCACTTTGCCATGCCCCCTGGCCTTCCTGTCCTGCCCTCGGCTGTGCAGATTCTCATGTACTCACTCTGCTCTTTGCCATGCCCACTGGCCTTCCTTTCCTGCCCTTGCCTGTGCAGATTCTCATGGATATGCTCTGCACTTTGCCATGCCCACTGGCCTTCCTGTCCTGCTCTCGCCTGTGCAGATTCTCATGGATATGCTCTACACTTTGCCATGCCCACTGGCTTTCCTGTCCTGCCCTCGCCTGTGCAGCCTCTCATGTACTCACTCTGCACTTTGCCCTGGCCACTGGCCCTGTTGCTCTGCTGTGTTGGACTATTCTCTGTGCAGCCTCTCATGTACTTGCAGTGAATTTTTCCCTGGGCACTAGGCCTGTTGCTCTGCTGTGTTGGACTATTCCCTGGGAAACCTCTCATGTACTTGCTGTGAATTTTGCCCTGGGCACTGGCCTTGGTGCTCTGTTGTGTTGGACTATTCCCTGTGCAGCCGCTCATGTACTTGCTGTGAATTTTGCACTGGACACTGGCCCTGTTGCTCTGCTGTGTTGAACTATTCCCTGTGCAGCCCCTCGTGTACTTGCTGTGAATTTTGCCCTGGACACTGGCCCTCTTGCTCTGCTGTGTTGGACTTTTCCCTGTGCAGCCTCCCATGTACTTGCTGTGAATGTTGCCCTGGACACTGGCCCTGTTGCTCTGCTGTGTTGGACTATTCCCTGTGCAGCCTCTCATGTACTTGCTGTGAATGCTGCCCTGGACACTGGCCCTGCTGCTCTGCTGTGTTGGACTTTTCCCTGTGCAGCCTCTCATGTACTTGCTGTGAATGTTGCCCTGGACACTGGCCCTGTTGCTCTGCTGTGTTGGACTATTCCCTGTGCAGCCTCTCATGTACTTGCTGTGAATGCTGCCCTGGACACTGGCCCTGTTGCTCTGCTGTGTTGGACTATTCCCTGTGCAGCCTTCTATGTACTTGCTGTGCACCCTGAATTGCCCACTGGCCCTGTTGCTCTGATGTGTTGGACTATTCCCTGTGCAGCCTCTCATGCACTCACTCTGCACTTTGCCATGCCCACTGGGTTACCTGTCCTGCCCTTGCCTGTGCAGCTTCTCGTGGATATGCTGTGCATTTTGTCCCTTTCTCTTCTCTACTGTTGGTGCCAATCTATGCAACATGAGAATAAAGACAGTCACTCCTGTTTTCTGTTTTGTCAGTGTCCTTACTGAATAAAGTTATTTTGGTGTGTGCATATGTTTGGCTGTGCCCCATGCTCTATGTGGCACTTCAACATTGCCAAGGTATTTGCTCGCCTACTCTTTTTTCACAGGGGTGACAGGGACTTCAGTTCTTTCTGACACTGATACTTGTGGCATCTGTGGTGTCAATTTAACCTGTGTTGCAGTTCTCATTTTCCAGGTTTTCAATTGTTGGCTACAATGTTCACATGTCAGTTTGGGGGACACTGCCAGCACTTAGTGTAACTTTGTGCACAGGTCTGCATGCAGGCTGGGCAATGTCATCATGCATTTGGCTTATTCCATTATGTGTGCCCAGCTGTGTATGCCAATGGTCATCTTGTGATGGCCCGCCATCCTGGTCCCATGGCCTACATGAGATGTGTGCTCTTGGGTTGTCAGGAAGAGGTGTGCAGTGTGTTGGTATGTCAATGTTGTTCTGTCTGACTCCTACTTGTTGTTTGAGTCACTTGTGAGTGTGCAGGGTGTGTGACTGGCACATCAGTGTCAAGTTTGTTTGATCATCCATGTGTCTTGATTCTGTTTGTGTAGACTGTGCAGACCTGCTGCTACACACTGCCATTGTGGTTGTGTTTCTCAGGCATTGCAGGCCCATGGGGCCTTTTATCCTCCTTTATGGCATGGTGTGTGTGGTGTAATGCCATCCCCTATGTGTGCTTCTTATACGTACTCTTTGTGGGGTTGGACTCCCTCTTATTGTGTTTTATGCATTCCTGCCATGTCCACTGATGACGTGCAGTACACTTCACTTGGATGTCGGCTGTCCCCTTGCTTTGTGTGTGTGTATGTGCCCCCTCATCACTTACTTTGTGACACTGTGCTGTGTGGTGCATTTGTTTGGGCTGGAGCTATGGACCACTCAGGTTCTTTACCTGATTGTTCCTTTGTTGTGTTCTTGTGCTGTTTGGCAGTCATGGTTGCTCATCTGCTGTTCAGCTGTGTGTGCTGGCCAGTGCTATGATCAATTTGATTCCAGCATTGTGTCCCAGATGTGTGCATTGTGGTTGTGTTGGATGTATGTGTGTTGGCTGTGTTGTTGCGTCACTTCCTGGGTGTGCTGTTGTGTTTGTGCTGTGCTGATTTGTGTTGTATGGGTTGGTGTTGTGTCATTCATGTCTGTGTGTGACTGGTATGCTTGGTGTGCACACACTGCTTGTTGTGTGTACGGTGCTGTGTGTATGTGGCCTTGACATTGCCTGATGTGCATCCGCTGATGTCCTGCAGTGTTTGTTCAGTTTGTTTGGCCTGTGCATCTGTAGTTGGTTTGATCTGGCTGTGTTGTTCTATGACGGTGCACTTCTTATGTGATTTGTGTTATGTTGTGTGTGCTTTGTTACTGAGTGATGAGGTTGTGCACTCCTGTTGTGTCTGCGCTCACATTGCCTTGCCACAGTTTGGCTGAGAGGGTATGTCTGTTTTTGTTGTGGTTCTGTGTGTGTTTCTTTTGGGTTGTGTGTTTGTGTGATGTTTCTGTGCAGAAATTTACTGTGACATCCCTGTATGTGATGTTTATGGCTACACCCAGGATGTGTGTTTGTTTTTGTGTGTATGGACTGGTAATTATTGGCAGCCTTCAGTGTGTGTGTCACTGGTGCTGTGTGCAGCTGTTGTGAGGGGGGTATGTGTGTACATTCCTCCTGGTGTTTGTCAGTAATGGAGTATGCATATGGGCCCTGTGTGTTGTGCTGGTGGTGTACTCCTGTGAGGTGGTAGTATGCACGTGTGGCTGTTCCCAGTTTGACTTCAAGGCCTTCCTTTGTTCCTTGTGCCTTTACCTGGTATGCCTTGCTGTCTCCCTGTGTTGTTGCACTGTGGTGCCTGTGGTTTGACTTCACTGACTGTACCAGCCATGTGTGGTTTGATGGTCTGAGGGGGGGGGGTATTCTGTGTTCCTTGTCTTGCATGTGATGGGTACATACTTGTTGTGTGTCTCCACGGCCTTCCATTTGTGTACATCCCACTTTGGCTTTCCTATTTGTTGGGCTCCATTGCTGTTGGCATTTGCAGTATGTGTGTGTGTGTGTGTGTCAGTGTGTGGTATGTATGGGTGACTATGCAGGCTGTGTGTTCATTTGTTCTTTGTATTTGTTCATTTGGTGCTTGTACTCATGTTTGTTTCCATGTGTGTGGTGGTGTTGTGGTGAGTGTGTTTCCCTGGCCCTGTGCTACTGTGTTGTGTGTTGTGTGTTCCTGTGGAGCCACTCCTGCTGTGGCTGTCTCCCTGGTTGTTTTTTGTGTGGTGCAGGGTGTGATTTGACCAGGCTTGTTGTTGTGCATGGGTGTGCACTGGATGGGCACATGGCATATTCCTACATGGGTTGTGCTCATGTGTGGTGGTGGGAGGTGTGGCCCTGGGGTCTTTGTGCCCTGCCCATGACTGGGACTGGCCCTGCCTCCTTTCTTGTGTGCATGTATTCCCTTGTTTTCTCCAATGCGGTGATGTGACCAGGACATTGCTGCATGATCGCGGAAGATGTGTGTCCAGGATGCAGAGTGGTGACTTGGTGACAGATAGGTCATGTGTGGGTGCCCTTGTGGATGTGTTACTGCCCCAGCAAGGTGTCTGTTGTGGATTTGGACCCTGTGTCAGCCTGTTGTGTGTTGTATTTGTGTAGTTGCGTACCTGCGGCGGCGACCGCGGCGGGCCATGAGTTCATAGTGATGTGGCAGGTACAGCACCGGGAACATGTGTAGAGCGGGGTCCATGGCAAGCGTGACCGGGTGGAGGGGACCGGGACTCTGGTTTCGTGCTCCGCTGTCATGCTTCCGCCATCTCTGATTGTGCGGCGTCTCCGCTGCGGTGCGTCCGCTTGTTTGGGGCTTCCTAATTTGTGGAGCGGGGTGGACGTCATTCCGCACGGCAGTGAGTCTCCATTGCCTCACTCCGCCGAGGTGGTGGGCGCACTTGGTGGACGGGAATTGACCTATGTTTGGCAATACTAATATGACGGACATATTTGCCGCTGCTTGCAGGTGGAAAAATGTGTTTTTCCGCATTGCCAGCACCACAGTGGTGCCACCGCCCGACATCCCAATGGACCCTAAGTTTTCTGATCTGGTGGTCGATACATCAGTGTTTAAAAGGGATATAGGTCTGTAGTTTGCACATTTATTTTCAGGTATTTCCTTCTAATGAGTGAAAGTTATGAAATCCTTGCAAACTGATTCAGGCATTTTAAAGTTTAGTAGGATTCCTTCATATACCTGGCGTAACGCATTTATTAAAAACCCTGGAATGTAGAAACGAGCTCCACTGGAAAGTCCTGAAACCTATTCTGCAACGCTTTATTTTTAAATATTATTTTATTTGTGTGTATATAGTATACGATCAATGGTTCTGAAAATGTCTGTAAGTTTTGCCAGGAGCAATATCTTTGTCATAAAAATCATTGTATCGTAGAGAGCGGTAAAACTCAGTGTTGCAGTAAAAATAGTGGGCAACCAAGACATATTTTACAACCCCCAAAATATCTCACTTCACCTCACCCGATACTGTTTTATCTCCCTTTTTCATTCTACAGTCATATGATTCTGCCAACATATGTGTCTCTGCATATTAAGACCTCTAAGCAAATTATGCAGTACATTCTGAGCATTTCTTTCATTCGCAGGGAAGGCAGATTGTCCATACTTTGCAAAGGCCGAACTTCTTGCCGACTATCTTCAGAAAAACTTGCCTAACTTCAGAATACATAAGATCACACAGCACCCCGATGATTGGGAGGTAAGGTTACTTAATTGAAGCACTTTAGTTGTTCAGATTCCTGAAATGCTCTCTCTGGCTGTTATTCTCTATGCTCTAAAACGGAGGCTTGTTTTTCTTTGGTCCCCTACCTTAAGGCAAAGCTCCCCTGGGTAATATGTTCAGGTACCATTTATTTAAGTCAATGCTTCCCAGGTAACTCTTAGCGTCAAAGCTGTTGTTCGACACTTGTGACAACAGAGGTATGCTCCTGTGGGGGGGTGTTTGTAATATGCACAAGAGATCACATATAAACAAGAGAGCACACATATAAAATCAACTACCCATCCACACTCACCAAGAAAGCCGCTAAACGCTTTAAACACAACTTCCTGAGGTCCCACCCTGAAACCCCCTTTGCCGACACCTACTTCTCACCTGTCAATGGATCCCTGAACACCGATATCATCTTCCACACCACACGCAGAGCTCAATGGAGAAAAGCGTTCCTCACCTTACTCACCGTTTCCACCACCAGGAAATCCGCTCACGGCCTAACTCTCTCCATCACACCATCCCAACTCTTCCCAGGCAGAGCCACCATTACCATCTACAATAACGGGATTGTCCTATCTCAATCCACAGACAGGAACCTGGAACTACTAGACAACCTACCCTGTTCCCCACGTTCAAAGAGCACCTCTCCAATCCGCGGATTGACACTCATATTTCCTTCAGTTCTACCACCCCTGACATCACAGCTCCCACCACCCACAACCCTTCTAACCTAGTTCAGCACCAGGTAGCTAGTACACACTCCTCATTTAGAGACACACCTACCACCCCTGACTTCTCAGATCCCACCCACAACCCTTCTATCCCAGTTCAGCACCAGGTAGCTACCACACACGCCTCAAACACAGACACAGATCTCTCCCCCTCATACACCACTCGCACCCTCACCCCCCCTACCAACCCTCGGACCTCTACGCATACCATCAACACTCCTCTCACCCCTGACATCACAGTTGACATTAACACTCCTCTAACCCCTGACATCACAGCTCCCACCCACAACACACCTAACCTAGCTCAGCACCAGAACGACACGCACAACGACAAATCTCACCCTTTATCACCCCCATTTTCAGTCCCCACTACCCTCTAACTAGCTACGCAGAACACACCTCCTCTCTTAATTTAACTCCCCCTCCCCACAACAGGACCATCTTCAATCCCATTTCCCCCCCACTCTCAGCCCCCACTACCATTCCTGCACCCCCACCACCACTAACATACTCCCATCCTCCACCTTGATCTCTCCGCCTACCACCAATGCCCTCACTCATACCACCAACCTCCTCCCTACCTCATCCACACCCCTCCCGCCCAAACCCTCTCTCCTCCCTAACACCATCCCGTACACTAACACAACGGAGCCCTGCACGAACACCAGCCCACTCCCCCACCTGCACGCTAATTTCCTGGTCAGTCATTCACCTCTGATTTCCACCCCCACCTCCAACACCTACCCCACGTTGGACAAGATTATGGCCACCCTCATCCAGATCAAAGAAGACATGCACATCATCAAAGAACTACTCTCCACACACCCCATACACCCCTCACCCACCTCCACCTCCCCTCCCAACTTGTCCCCTACCCTTCCTGCTGTCTCGCTCACTCAACACTCCCCACACCGGACGGCAATCCCTGTTCGCAATCGCAACAACCGCCCTCGTCGCCCCTGCAACCCCTCACCCACCTCCACCTCCCCTCCCAACACGTCCCCCACCCTTCTGGTTGACTCTCTCACTCAACACTCCCCACACTGGACTTCAATCCCTGCTCGCAATCGCAACAACCGCCCTCGTCGCCCCTGCAACCCTCCTTCGGACCTCGACACACTCACCCTCCTCCGCTCCTACGACCCAGCCCTCCAAAATAACACATCCACCACACACCTCACCATTCCCACGATACACTCAAATCCCCTTAGGCCCCCCACACTAAACAGCAGAATCTCCATCCCCTATAACCTTAGAAAAGTCCGTCTCTCTCTAGAACCCTCTACCACCCTCAACACACCCTGTCTCAAATGCACTCTCCTCAACTGCAGATCGGCCTCGAAACATTCCGCCGCCATCGCTGATCTCCTCTTAACGCTGGACCTTGACCTAATCATCCTGACTGAAACCTGGCTAACTGAATCCTCGTCACCTATAATGGACATTCTGGTTCCTCCCAACTACCACATCATTAGACTTGACAGGTCAGGCAAAATAGGTGGTGGAATCGCATGGATCTACAGGAACAACCTCTCTGTTCTGAAAGTCAATTCCACCTCCCTACCATCCCCAACTTCATGTGAATACATCTGCCTCGACATTATTAGTGAGGGCAAACCGATATGCTCTCTTCACAGCATTTACCACCCACCCAGGGACAACCTCACCTTTTCCCAACAAATCATGGATATGATCTCAACCAATTCCGGGCGGCAGCTCACCCAAATATACCTTGGCGACTTCAACCTCCACTGGAACGATCGCAATGACGCGGTGGTAAATAGTCTTAAAAATGTCCTCAATGCCCTTGACCTCACCCAAATATGCAACAGCCCGACTCACGAGAAAGGCTCTATCCTCGACCTTATCATCTCCAAAGAGGACTCTATCCAACTCGAGTCCATCCAACCCTGTGACTGGTCAGATCACCATATTGTCACATTCTTCATCAATGAAAAAGTTACATTTAACCCGGTTCAATCCTCCAAGCCCAAAGTCTGGAAAAGAGACCTGAAAAAACTCAACCCAAGCTCCCTGCCTCCTAACAGCTGCAATCTCCTACTCCCACCGACCGGTGCTACGGACGTTCAATCCCTGACTGACCACTATCTCAACGCTATGACCTCAATAATTAATGAGGCGGCACCTATGCAGCTAAAAAGAGTCTCTACTAAAATCTCCAATCCATGGTACGACGGGAGTCTCAATGAGGATAGACGAGACATGCGAATGGCAGAGCGCACCTGGAGATCAGCTCCCTCTGCACTGCACCTAAAAACTCTGAAGAAAAAGAGAAACGCCTATTTCAGGAAAATAAAACGCTCAAAATCAGATTTCTTCAGCCTCCAGCTCCACCAAGCAAAAAAGCGTCCGAGAACTGTTTGAGCTAATCAGAACACAATCCAAGGAACAACCCCAACCACTCAGCACTGTACGCGAAGCACCCTCCTGTGAAGACTTCTCCGCTTTCTTTATCCAAAAAACTGACAACATAAAGAGCGATCTCCTCATTGACGCAAGCCTCTACTCCAAACCCCACTGCATAGCACCCACTGATCCAAAAAACAATGCTACATGGTCAACCTTTGGCACCTACTCTGAAGAAGAAATTGGCAAACTGCTCAGCACCTTGAAACCATCCAATCACCTCACGGATCCCCTTCCTGCTAACGCTGTAAAAGACTTTACCCCTTTGCTTCTCCCACTCTGGACTAAAATTATCAACAGCTCAATTCAACAAGGAACCATTCCTGACTCCCTCAAAGTTGGACAAGTCACACCTTTACTAAAGAAACCTACAGCCGACCCCTCTGATCTGAACAATTACCGTCCCATTACCAATATTCCCACTCTCGCCAAACTGCTGGAAAAATGCGCACAACTACAATTGACTAAACACATTGAACAGTTTGATCTCCTCAATCAGGCTTCCGAGCAGGACACAGTACAGAAACTGCTATGACTCACATAATTGACGACGCACTTCAAATGCTAGACCAAAACGACACCTGCCTCCTCATCCTCCTTGATCTCTCTTCAGCATTCGACACCGTTAAACATGAGAATTTACTCGAACTACTAAACACAAGAATGGGTTTATCTGGAACTGTTCTCAAGTGGTTCACTTCCTTTCTACACAACAGGTCGCAGAAATTCAAGAGCAACAACCTGATGTCCTCTCCAATACCTGTAGCGCTAGGTGTCCCCCAAGGATCCTCCCTATCCCCGACTCTGTTCAACCTAGTTATGGAACCTCTCACCACCTTGCTACAAGCATCCAATGTACACTTTCACATGTACGCCGATGACACCCAACTTTATCTCAAATTACAATCCCCCAAAGACATTTTGCTCCTGAACTCAACGATCAGAAGCACCCAATCCTGGCTTGCCGATAATCATCTCAAACTCAATGCTCTGAAAACAGAGTTCCTTCTGATCTCACCTCCAGCGAAGATCTCCACCACTCAAATTTGGCTTAAACACCTAACCGCACTCAATGTCCAACCCACCATCGTGGACTCAGCAAAATCTTTAGGCATAACACTCAACACCAATCTCAACGTGCAGCAACATATCAGCAAGGCAACTAAGGGAGCGAACTTCCAAATCAATACCCTGAGGAAACTTAAACCCTTCCTCCCAGCCAAAGACTTCCAAACAGCAGTACAAGCACTAGTCATCCCTCGAATAGAATATGGCAGCATCGCCCTCTGCGGACTCCCCCTAACTACTACCGCACCCCTAAGAGCTTCTCTAAACGCTGCAGCGAGACTCATCACTGGGTCAAAAAAGCACTCTCACATCTCCCCTGACTTGAAATCCCTGAACTGGCTGCCTTTTGAAGCCAGAATACATCTGAAAATCGCCTGCATGACACACAAGGCGGTACACCTGAACTCACCCGGCTACCTCACTCAGAAGCTAACAATCTCTGGCGGCGCTAGAAACACTAGAGGCACAAACAATCTTCTGCTGAAACCTCGAAGATTCCGGAAGGAAAAAACCTATAAACGCTCCTTCTCAGGAATGGCACCCAGGATCTGGAACTCACTCCCTCCCGAAACCAGGCTCATCTCTTCCACTACACTCTTTAAGAAAGAAGTAAAAGCTACCCTTATGGCTAAATACACCTGAACTATTATTTCGGAATCTTTAAAGACTCTGCACCGATATGTACTACATGTTTGACCCCGTTGCTTAGTTATATTTCTTGTATTATTGATTTACATGATTGGCTTTGCCCCCACCTATTTGTACTGTTAGCTTTACTGACTTATCTGTTTGACTATGCTCCCTCATGTACCCCTTCTTTGTAAAGCGCTCTGATATCTGCAAGGATCTTGTCCGCGCTATATAAAACTTTCTAAATAAATAAAATAAAAATAAATAGATCACTTTGTAATGGTTGCATGTTATGTACCCCAAAACTTCTACACCTCCTCTCACCTATGCTTGAGAACGATGTTGAAGGGCAAGCTCTTTTTAACATGTTTTGTCCGTTTGCTGCGACATAAGTCCCTTAGGGGGCCATGCATATTTGCGGGGTCTCGAGTGTTCAAAAGTGTGGCGATAGGGACTGCTCAGGTTTGCAGCACAGACCACGACTGGTGGCCAGATAACAACCAAAAGCACATTTGTTCTCTGTGCTGGGCTCATAAAATAAAAATGATCTATGCCAGAAGGGGAGGAAGCTTTTAAACCACCATAACATAAAGGAAAAAAATGTACGCAGAGGTTAATATTTTGCTTTACAAATACACTTCATGGCCGGTACATAAGGGATGCTAAAGGCCGTAAGAGCTGGCGGGTAAAGCCATTAAATATGTTTTATGGACATTAAAATAAGAATTTCACACCTGTGTGCAACACTATACTGGATGGAAACTGTTAGACTGTGTCTGGCGCAAGCGCAGGCGGACATCTTTACTAAAGCATTGTGGTGATTCCTTGTAGTGTGGACACATTCACTACACACAAAGCCCTGAGAGGCTCCTGCTCATTCTTCCCCCACTCAAGGACAGTAAAAAGGATTGTTTGTCTTCACCACACACCTACCAGCTATACTTCTCTCCTTGGGTCGCACAATGGGGTCGGGTTGAAGAGTGGTATCCTGCAACACAGTGAAAGGGCATAGCCACATTTGTGTTGATGTTAGCATGTTGCCTCACACGTTTGGGACTCAGTGTACAAGTAGATCAAGTTCATTAACCAGTTTAAATAAAACAAAGGGCTGTGCGGAGCCAGCTATATCAGACATCATCTCTGCGAAAAAACAAGATATTTGCGTATCACTATGATCCAAACTTTCACCTGTTCTTTTGGTTTATAGAAAGTGGTGCTCCATTATTGCTGTTTTAACTCCTATGTACAAATGTGTTCCCAAATGTTTGATTACTTGAGATGAAGTCTAGTGAGCTTGACAATAGCAACATTTTCTGGTGGGCTATTAATCTATGTACTACCCTATCTGGGTGTCTATTATTTCAATAAAATGAAAAATAAAGGAGCATCATTCCCATCTTGATAGTTTTGATGGTGCTGTATTGAGGTCTGAATTGGTTGCGAGTGTTGAACAAACATTTGCAATGTAAACGGTCTCGCCTTTGGGACCTTATATGTATTTATCTATGCAGCACATTAGCCTGGGTGCTGAAACATCTACTGTTCTTTAACATGGAGGGAAAGTAAGCACCAAACTGCGTGCACACAGCAGGTATGTGAACACATGGAGAGAAATATTGCTTTTCAGCCGGCATTTCTTTATATGGAATAACAGCAGCCCACCTGTGTCATCATAAGATGCCTTTTACACCATGAAGAGGGTTACTAAATTCACATCTTAACTTATGCAGAAAATATGTAAAGCTTTACAGAGAAAGCGTTCTTCATGTGGACCATTTCTTTATTGTTTTGCAATAGACTTTACTTTAGTCTTGAAAATCAAACAAAATTGGTGAGAGGGTGCAACACACGTTTTACTCCCTTTAAACCCTTCAGCGGAACCATCACACTCTGAAAGCTTGAAGATCGCCTGACAGGCAGGAGGAATCTCTAAATTGGGCAAGTGGTCCACTTACAGGGAAGGGAGACCATCGCTACCGACCAAGGCCCAAATTGCCCTCTGGGAATGTAAGAGAAACATTTCTTTCAAAACACACATTTGAACTGCAATGTTGATCTAAGTGCATAATTGATGTTTTGTTATATTTGATTGCTCTCTTGTGCAGCTTGTACGCTGAAACCGCTTCATGGTACGTTATGAGACTACACTGTGGAACAGTCAAACCCTCTGCCACTTGCAATGTCACTGTGCACTGCCAGTATGACTTTGTGGATGAAGTACAAGTGTGTTGACAGGAAAACAGTTTCTTCAGTCAGCATACCATCTGGCTAGCATGCCTCACAGTTGAGTGTGCAACTGACTCCAGTATTGTCATGACGGAAACTCCCAGCATTCCAAGGGGAGAAATCGGAGGGGCGAAGAGGAAGGTAGCTTCTAAAACATCTCTACAGGAAAGGCTGACATTAATTACAACAGTTACCTTAGGCAGTGAGATGGAACTCAGATTGAGAGGGCAACACAACGAAAGACTGATCTACATCTGAAAGTTAAAGGAAACGTCTCCGATTCCGGAGCTTCCTCTGCTTTTGGAGGCAAGAGTCAGTGTTTTCTTCACCGTACCAAATGTATGCTGGAATAAGTCACTTTCCAGATGAAACACTCTCGCATTCAGAGGGTCTTCCATTACCGGTTCTCCCCCTAGAGCGCTGCTCGTCCGTACAGCGTGCATCATTGGAATGCATTGTTTGTCCCATTCAACTATGCAGGGAGCACCGTCTGCACCCAGCCCCCAACCGCGGCATCTCTGAAAAACATGAAATCCCAAACCAGACACATTTTGTCAGAACCTTGCAATAACAAAGGCTCAGAGAGAGACAGGGCAATGGCAGAAACACAGTGTGAGCTTTCTTATGGCAGAAGCTGCATCGAGTCGCACTGTGGAAAGTCGAATCGGCAGCAGAAGTCAGCAGCACCTCCCTTGCGCACATCATGACAAAGTGCGAGAGTGCATGTCACGCGTCACCCTGAAAGCACCCCGTCCCTTTCCCACGGACGTTGTTGCTAACCTTCCCTTTCAGCTCAGTGAACTGTGATCATGATCTAAGCTGTACCCTTTCCTTTAGATCCACAGGAAAGTTACGTTTTACAGCACCCACCCAACAGAGAGTCTAACCGCACTAAATCTATGCATACCGAGAGACCTGATTCAGGCAGAAAACTCATGATGAAGTAAACAAGCATTGGCAATGCAATAGGACTCGTATTTACGCGAGACCTATTACATTGAAAAAAGGAGAGCGGGTGGGCACCGGGGGTCCGGGGGCCCCAAGAAGTCATGGACTGCGGGAGGGGGGGAAGGGAGTGACGGGAAGAAAGTAGTCTGTGCAGTAAAGGGGCCGGTAGCCATGGAAGAATACAAATGACTGACATGGCAGGCATGGAGAGGGAATAACAAGCTTAAAACCAATCTGAAGGCAGTATTTATAACCTAAGCCAATGAAGAAGATGGGCCGGAGAGTGGGTGGAGCTTCCACACTATAGTGTATACTGCATATCTCGCAAAGCAATGGCAGCGCATTCGTGCTGCAAAGCTAGGCGAGACCGAAAAAGGCCTCTTCTTTTCACAAGGGCTAGTGCTTCCTGGGTTTCATAGAACCCACATACCTGCACTAACAATTCTTGGTTGACTTACACCGGAAAGTGCATATGTTACCTCAGCCAAGCTTTTTAATAATTGCTCTATTCTTCTTATGTCAGCAGTTTTTGTATGTAGTTGTTCCCAATCAAATTTCGGACACCACGTTTGCCAGAGAGTGTTTGGCACCAAGTTGATACAGATGCTTCGGTTTTTCTTACCAGTCTTTCTGTTTTCTCTTTCACTATACAATGAAGTTCCTCCCTGAATGTCCATCGGCCCCTAGTGGCTATTGTAGTGTTATTCTCACCCTGTCCTTTACTTACTCCTTCTGCCAGAGAAGTGCATTGGTCAGAATCGGCCTTGTGCCTCCATGTCTGCAGGTGTGCTGGCCTCTTCATGGTAATTCTCCAAAGTACAGAGACCATCCTGGGTTTGTCTATGCTCCACTGCTTTGAAGGTATCTTCCTTTAATGAAAGAAAGTAACTTATGATACCAGTTACATTCCCCAAACCCATCTGCCTCGCACTCGCCAAACATGTCTCTTCTGCTCCTCCACTGTGAGAGAAGCCACCCAGTTTATTTGTGTTCATCAGCCAATCACTGGTGAGTTCAACGCCCTTGGTCCAGCCTGAATCTGTACATTGTAGAACTGCTTGCACACAGCTGCAGGACTCATTTGCTCAGTGGCTGTGACATGCCATCAGCTGCTCCATGAGGGAGGTCCTCCAGAGACTTCTAACTGTGAAAGGGAAGCGGAGGAACCTATTAAACAACCGTATAGTCTGGAAATCCTACGGGCTCATGTCTTCCCAATAGAACAGTTCATAAAAATGGGCTTATAGTTTGGTGAGTGGGCTTCTTTAATGAGAGTAGGGATGGATCTGTGGCTGCAAGATCTCAGGCAATGAAGTATAACAATAATTATTTAAACATACAGGCGATTTGAACAATGTTGCTTCTGCCTCCGCCCTTCACTACTGAATCTATAAGTGAATGTGCTGCACGTGTGCTTGTCCTTAGGGATGGATGGCCGCACCTTTGCCCCAGCTGTCAACAAGGAACTACGTAATGTACAGTGACACAACAAAGTATACTTAAGCCCCAAACGCGATGACCTCACTGGGCGCTGGAAACGCCTTTGGTTTCACAGAAAGGGAAGAAATGTTCATTTTTGGACCGTGTCGTGATTGGCCACTTACCAAAACCCGCTGGCTGAGGAGGGAAAAAATGAGTGTTTCAACTTTGCTCGTTCATATTTTGTGTCTAGTTTCAAGTGTGAATGCCAGGAAGGAGGCATCTATCTCAAACAAAGGAGTGGAGCAGGAAAGTTGTGCTTTGGACCATATTTCTTAAATTAAATGTTTAATAGTTTTGCCACTTAAGTAATAAGAAACGGCACAATATAATATATTTTTTTTAAACTTTTTTGATTCTTCTGAAATGCACATATCATCCATCGCCTGCAACCCACTGGTCGGCGAGGGCTAGCTTTAGGAAGAAAGAACCCCTTACCCCCACGTCTCTTTCCCTCCACCCTTTTTATCACTATGGTAGCACTTCAAGGGGATATAAAGAGCTTGCCATTCAAACGCAATGAGTACCCGTTAAATCAGAGGGATCTATAATTCTGCAAAGGACGTCCAGCGGCTTCCTGTTGATGGTATCTGATGGCTTGAGACCTAAGGCTTTCAAAAATTTCGGGAGCTTCAACTTCCTATACTCTCTAGTCTAGAGAATCAGATTCACAGGGGCCGAATTGGTTTCACACCATATATTTGTGTTCTATGGAGAAGGCAATCCTTTTCATGGCAAGTATTTGCAATAGCCTGCTCAGCCTACACCCAAATCGAGGTCTTCTGCTTTCCCTATAGAGCTACACAGCCAATGTATTCTGCCCACCCCTTTAGTGATTTGCGAGACTTCCCCTGGGTAATGTATCCCAGGACTACCCCCGGATCCCTAGGAGTCTGGACTATAAAAGCTTGTTCGATCTCAGCTAGCGTAGGTCACATTCGATTTGTTCCCTTTCATTATCCTGTCCTCGATTGATAACGGTGTGTGAGGTTTTTATATTGAGTTTCCTTGGTCAGTGTATTATGCACCAATGTGTGCGTCCTCTGATAGAGGGACTCCCAATTCCTAGGAGATATGGTCACACCAAGGCCCCCTTTCCATTGTTTCTGGCCCGGTGTTTTCACAGTTGGAATGGGCACCAGCAAATATTTGTAAATAGCAAGTATCACCAGTCTATCCCAAGATCTCTCCTTCTAAAGTAAACATTTTAAAGAAAGATGTCACAATGCTTGTGGCAGAATGAAGTTCTTTTCAGCCTTATTATCAAGCTATACACTGCAAAATTAAGTTGCTGTACTGTGCTCAGTGCAAACTATTTACGGTGTAATAAACGCACCTACCTACATCGCCTCTACTACACCATGAGCCATTACATCAAGAAAATAGTTGAGAGTGAGCACCATTTTATTTTTAAAATACCGTAATGGATGCTTAAATAAATAGATACAAAAGGGAGAGTCTCGGGGCTCCATCGAATTTCCCCGCAATGTGATGGAGGTGATGAAGTGGTCTGGCGATTTAGTGGCACGCATTCAAGTAGCAAGCAAGTCTTCTTTTCTTATTGCGTAAGCAATACACACGGCGTAAAATTCAATTATTCATTTTCCTCCTATACAAAAAAGCTGTCTTCTGTATAAAGTGGTTTCAGATGACTTTGTGTGCATTTGGACTCCTGCTATGGTCTTGCTTTGATTTACATATTTGGCTGCACGCAGTACAATGTTTTTTTGCGTTTGATGTACTTTTCAAATTGTTGTTTTAGATGCTGGCATCAATAACGCAGTGTCTTGTTGCTAGTAACGTAGACACACACATTGCAGCAGCCACTGGTCTTTCAATAGTGCCTTCTCAGTTTAATGCTTTGAATTAATGTTTCATAGCTCTGGCTTCAAAACACGTGTGAGAAGAATGGGTGGAAGCACACACGTTCTCCAATTGTTTGGCGAGAATTGGTGGACAGAGGTGGAAAGGGATTGCTGCTGGGAGGATTTAATGAATTCATGGAGCATGCCCAGGTAAGAAACATTGAAAGAAATGTACCTGGGTGCAGTAAAAGGGTTCTTCACCTCAACTTCACATTATCAGGTTCATGCACATGTCCAAAGCAGCTCAGACATGCCACATAGCCAGGAGCACTATGCCCATACTTCTGGCTACACGTCTTCCACACTAAATTCATGCATTCCCTCAGTGGTTGACATTGCTATCCATCCAACTAGCATGACTACAATTAGCCCTTCGATAACTGAAATATATAATCAAACTGAACTTCAAACTGCAGACACAACAGCCTTACAGATGACTAGAACAGAATAAAAAACACATGATCATATGAAGACTGAGGCCCCTGTCTGTTAGGATACCCCTGAATCACCTACAAAGACATTCCAGGCAACCCACAGCGCTACAAGATCTTTGGAGTGACAGAAGCATGCTATGTAAATAATAATATCTCTCTCCATCCTTTAGTGCAGCCCAAACGTCACATGATTCATATATACTGCAAGTCACGCCCCTATTCTTTTAAAGTTGAATTGGAATTCTCTTGCTATTGTAAATTAATCTCAAGAAAATTGATATTCGGTTGTATAAGAAATGTATATTGGATTCCCAAAGATCTAAAAGGTTAGTGAAAATATTGTGTATCTTGATGGTATCTGTGAGAAAACAGAGTTCTTTGCAGTGTCCCCCCCCCCACTTTGTGCCCCCATTTTGACTACTAGATGCTGGTTTTCTAACTCTGATTGCGCCCTGGGCTCTGCTAACCAGACCCAGGGCATGTGCTCTGATTAAAAGTACATGGTGTTCTGATGGATACATCTGCCAGTGGATTCCTCACCTTGTGAATATCCCCTTGCGTCTGCAACATTCGGAAATTCTTTTTGTAGCTTCGCGCCGACGTGGATGACGTCACAGAGGCACGACACCGTGCGCGACTCTGCTGACGTCACCGACCCATAATAGGCCCACGCCGGCGTGATGACATCAGTTTCCTTTTTTCCGCGTAGTCGATGCTAATGGTTTCTAGGGATCCTCTGTAGCTGTTTGTAACTTTGTTACTATTTGTTTCATTTCGGTGTCCTTTTGCTTCTTTGTGTCGAAATGTCCACGAAGAAGACTGGATTCAAGCCCTGCTGAGAGTGCGGCAAGATGATGTCTATGACGGATCCGCACGAGTTCTGCGTCTGGTGTTTGAGTTCGGACCATGACGTCGAGTAGTGTTCATCCTGCAAGAAAATGAATCCTAAGGCACTCCGTGAGAGGGAGGCGAAACTCCTTGTTGCAAAGTTGAAGAGCAGGAAGGACAAGAAGAGGTCGAGGTCATGGACTCGTCGTTCGAGGTCGAGGTCTCGCTCGAAGTTGCGCTTGAGTTCGTCTTCGGTGCATGCTTCGAAGTCATCGAGGAAGAAGCACAAGAAGAGATCTCATGAGTCTCGTCATCATTCTGGAAAGGACTCGAGCTCGAGACCGAAGTCGCAGGTGAAGTTACTTTGCAAAGAAGTGGAGGCTCCTACTCCGGAAATTCAAGACTCCGAAGGTTAGGCTTCGCCTGTGAATTCGCCTGTTCATTCACCGAAGCCGATGTCGAATCCTTCTCCGGCTCTGACTTATTCTTCTGACCAGGAGGGTGAGGGAGATGAAGAAGATGGAGGAGAAGAGGAGGCTCCTTTGCCTGCGGGTTCGTCGACCCTCGTGCACCAGCCTGAGGTTTAGGTCGAAGTCGAGAAGACTCCGCTCCCTCGAGAGCAACCTGTGGGCTCTTATCCAGCTTTTACTGCATGTCAGGACCCTACTCAGTTCCTGAATGCGATGTATGGAGTTTATTCAAGAGCAATGTACCCCTCTGGTGCACCGGTTGTTCCCACTGGTCCATTAGCCTTCAATCTGGGTATCCCCCAGTCTTATGCTCCTGCGCCTTTTATGCCTTTTATACCGGCCGGACGCCTCCTTTGCTTTACTCGGCGCCGCCGAAGCCTTCGACGCCGAAGCCTTCGACGCCAAAACTATCGACGCCGACACCCTCGACGCCGTTGCCGAATCCGATCCGACCTCGTGTTCAGCGGTCTGGTCCTCCGGCTTCGGGCTCGACGCCGGCTCTGGCTCCGGCTCCGACGGAGTTGATTCCGGATTCGTCGACTTCGTTCATGAAGGAGAGGTCGAGGCGTGAGGCACAGAGACTTTTGGAAGAGCAGAGGTATTTTGATGCAGAGATGGAAGAGGGTGAGCTGCAGGATTCTGAGGATCTTTTCGATGATCTGAGAGAGGCTAGTGGTCTTGAACTGTCCCCTGATTGGGATTTGGCCTCTATTTCTGACGCCCCTTCTAAGGATGTGACACCTTATCACGTGGTTATAAGAAAGGCTGCAGACTTGTTGAATTTAACTCTTCCAACTGCAGAGTATAAAGCTAATTTACTGACTGAAGTCCTTCATTCGCCTACTTCTGTGGTCGAGACTATGCTCCCTTTTAATGATGCTTTGGCAGAGCCTATAACTGAGGTTTGGAAAAGGCCGCCTACAGCCCCTGCTTTTTCGAGGGCGGTTGCAAGAAGGTACAGGGTGGCGCCTGGTGACCCGGACTTTTTATCCACACACCCCTTGCCGGAGAGCTTGGTTGTGCAGGCGGCCTGCTCAAAAAAATATGCAGGCGCTTTTCCACAGGTTCCTGGGATAAGGAATCGAAGAAGCAGGACCAGGCTGCTAAAAAAGGCTTTTCCTCTGCAAGCATGGCGCTCAAATCAACGAATGCAACTTGTCTAATGGGACACTATATCCATGCGTTGATGGATTCAGTAAAACAGCTGGTTCCAAAGCTTCCTGAAGAGGATAGGAAGGATTTCCAATAGGTGATTGTTGACACTGAGACTGCCGCAAGACAGGTCATTCGGAGTGGTCTGGACACTGCTGACTCGGTAGCAAGAGTGATGGGTTCTTCCGTGGCCACAAGAAGAGCTGCATGGCTTAAATCATCTGAGTTCTCTGCTGATGTCCAAGCTGCCTTGATGGATTTGCCCTTTGATGGGTCAGATTTGTTTGGAAAGAAGGCTGATGCTGCCCTAGAAAGATTCAAGGACAGCAGAGCGACAGCGAGATCTTTGGGCCTGCAGTCCAGAGGCACTTCCGGAAAGAGATTCAGAGGCTTTGGAAGATCTTCCTTTCGGACCTACTGGCAGCCTCAGTAGCAGCAACAGCAGCAAAATACACTTTACAAGGTGGACCTGTTCGCCACTTGCGAGAATGCTCACTGCCCGTCATCCTGCAGCCTCCAGTTTCCGATGCAGGGAGCCTTGGGGGACGTGTTTCAGTTGAGTTGGGGCTCGCAACTCCTTTACGCGATTCCTCCAATACCCTTGATTCCTCAGGTTCTGAGGAAGATTCACCAAGACCGGGCCCACGTTATATTGGTCGCCCCGGATTGGCCAAGAAGGGTGTGGTACACAGATCTTCCGCACCTCTCCTCGTGCCCGCCGCTCCGTCTCCCTTTCAGGGCAGATCTCCTCTCTCAGATGGAGGGTCAGGTTATACACCCCCACCTCCAGACCTTACACCTTCATGCCTGGAGATTGAACAGGGCAACCTGAGTTCATTTTCTCTCCCGCACAATGTGGTGGATGTCATTCTTTCGGCCAGGCGTGACTCCACTAAGTCAATCTATTCTTACAGATGGTCTAAATGTGTGGCTTGGTGTGGGGAGAAGTCCATTGACCCTTTGAGGGCTCGTTTGTCAGATATACTTTTATTTGCTCTTTCTTTAGCACAGCAAGGTTTTGCTGTGGCTACAGTAAAAGGTTATCTTTCGGCTTTGTCGGCTTTTCTCTGCCTGCCGGATCAGCCGTCCTTATTTAAATCTCCTATTGTTTTAAGATTTCTGACGGGCCTTACAAATAAATTCCCTCCTGTTCCTTTTATTGGGCCTCAAGGGGACTTGAATCTGGTGCTTACTTTTCTAATGGGTTCTCCTTTCGAACCTCTACATAATTGTCCCTTGAGGTTATTGTCTTTTAAGACGGTTTTCCTAGTTGCAATTACCTCGGCAAGGAGGGTAAGTGAGCTTCAAGCTCTTAGTTCAAAGCCCCCATTCTTGACCATCCATGCTGAACGAATGTTTCTTAGCACCAGGGCTGCTTTTCTGCCTAATGTGGTAACTCCCTTCCATCTAGGACAGTCCATTATCCTTCCTACCTTCTATCCTTCCCCTCACCCTTCCAAGGAGGAGGAGCGGCTTCACCGTTTGGACCCTAAGAGGGCGGTGAGCTTTTATCTTGATAGGACTAAGGACTATAGTGTTGATGACCAGCTGTTTGTTGGATTTGCTGGTTGCAAGAAAGGTCTGAAAGGTCTGCTACGCCCTGGCTGGTAAGGAACCTCCAGAGGGTATAAGAGCTCACTCTACTAGAGCAAAGTCTTCAACATCTGCTTTGTCTAGGGGTGTTCCTGTTGAGGATATTTGTAAAGCGGCAACTTGGGCCTCCCTCCACACTTTCGCGAAGCATTACTGCTTGGATACCGAAGTGAGGAGGGAAGGACACTTTGCGTGTTCTGTCCTCCAGGATTTTCTGGTATAGGAGAGTGGACACCCTCCTCCGGGAGTGGGGACTGCTGTGGCAATATATTCACAAGGTGAGGAATCCACTGGCAGATATATCCATCAGAAGAACAAGTTACTTACCTTCGGTAACGCTTTTTCTGGTGGATACAGTATCTGCATGTGATTCCTCACTGACCCACCCGCCTCCCCGTTGTCCACTCTTCTATACCTGAGTAACTGTGATGTTAATATGTTTTTATTGTTGAAGGAAAAGTTTTATTTCAATTGCTTTTCTGCATTGGTTTCACACTATGTGTGTTATCTTGACATTTGTGTACTGTGTATACTGTGTGTATATCTACTGATGTTGGTCCGTCCGTGTGCCTCGAATGCACGGAAAAAAGGGCGGAACTGATGTCATCACACCGGCGTGGGCCTATTATGGAGTCGGTGACGCCAGCGGAGTCGCGAGCGGTGTCGTGCCTCTGTGATGTCGTCCACGTCGGCACAAAGCTACAAAAAGAATTTCCGAATGTTGCTGACGCAAGGGGATATTCACAAGGTGAGGAATCCACAGGCATATACTGTATCCACCAGAAAAAGCGTTACCGAAGGTAAGTAACTTGTTCATTAGGTATAATTACAGGTAGGTTGTCAGTACCAACTGTAAGTCCCTAGTATATGGTAGGGAATGTGGGTTAGACGCCCAGTAGATTTACTGCACTTAAGTGTGCACTGCGGTCCTAGGATGCTTGTTTCCGGTCCAGGGAGGATCTGGCTTGGCAGTTCGGGCTGGACTGTTCGCATGAGGCACAGGGTCAAGACTGATTTCCATATGGCCAGGTCTATACTGGGGTGGCATGGTGAGCAAAAGAATGATGGACTCAACCCAGATCTCTTCACTGGGGGCGAATTTTTGATTTGTTTTGCATTCCGTCCATCAATTGTGTGTCTTTTGCGCTGCTGTGTTGCCTGCTGTCATTTTAAAGGCAGCCCTGCTTTGCAGGGCTAAAGAATAGTGCTTTCTGGGTCAGGACAATGCCATACATTGGAGGAACTTGTCAAACATGAAGGTGGCGCCCGGCACCCCATTGGTCAGGGGTGCACCCCTGCTTGTAATCCCAGAAGCACGGATAAATATGGAGAGCTGCCCAACAACTCAGATCCCTGTCTGGAAACTGTAGGAATGTAGTATATGCTTCTTATGGTTACCCCCACTTTTTGCTTGATGTTGCACTGTTTTTGACTACTCTGACTGGGATCCTGCTAATCAGGACCCCAGTCTATCTGCTTTCTCCTTTAAGTTGTCATGTATGTACTTTGGTACACTCTAGATTGGATACTGGGGTACCCTTATAAGTCCCTAGTATATGGCACCCATGTACCCAGGGCATAGGTACCCCAGAGGCCTCCCAGGGGCTGAAGCATGTTTTATGCCACCCATAAGATGACTCAGCCGGACATATAGGTAGAGGTGCATTACAACCTCGCAGTAAATGCTGTCTCGAAAACGGCTGCATAGAAACATGTTGTGTTTGGTATCAAACACCTTGGAATCATACCGCCACACGAGCTTCGTGGGGTCACTGGTCTATCCAGTGTCAGCCTTCTCGACCCGGACAGCACAAAATGGATGCTGTCGACCAGAGACACATTTCTGCCCTCCTGCTGCTGAGCCAAGCTCGAGCAGGGGAAGGCGGCACAATAGGAATCCTGTCACAGGGATTTGTGACCACCTCCCAGACAGGATTTAGTGTATTGGAATGGGTGGGTGCACCCTGAGAGTGCTTGAAAGTCTGCACCTGGGGCACATTTGGTGTCCCTGTGCATAATCCAGTTCAAACCAGTCCTGGGAGCCGTTGGCTCCTGTTCTGGCGCAAAACTGGACAAAGGAAGGACAGGGGAGTATCCTCCCCCTTGTCCTGACCCTCCCCTAGGAAAGTCCCCAGAATCTGTCAAACCCCCTCCAGTGGGTACAAAAGGGATTACCTGGCTGTAAGGCTTTAGATTTTTACGTGGACAAGATTCTACAAAAAGAAACCACTGACCTTCAACCGTCTAGACACTCTGGACTTCGCTGGACCTCGATGGGGTTCATCTTCGTCTCCCTTTTCTGTCCGAAGCTTTGTCTGTGCCCTTCCTCCATACAGGCTCCGTGCAGGACCTGGTATGCACTAAGGACAACTGAAGAATCTCCCTTGGGGTGAAGGAAGGAGTCACTCCCCTGCATTCGCAGGCACATAAATGCAAGTGACCGGTCAGCTGCTCCTGAGCACCTGCGGACTCCGAAGACTTCAGCAAAACAGGAGGTGGGTTACGAAGGTCCCTGAGGTTGATCTGCCCTCTCAGCAAGTTTGAGGCCATTATCCCTCGTGGGGACTGCATAACTTGAACCCCTGTGCACTGCATCCATTTGCAAGTGCATATACTTGTTGACAATTCCCGAGCTTGTGTATTGGAGTCTGTCTAGTCCTGACCCTGAGCAGTATTTGCACCAAAGAACTCCGGCCTCCTCGCACCGAGTGCTCCGTGGGCTGGTACTTTGCAATCTTGCTCGAGGTCCCCTTGCGACTCCTGGTCCTTCGGCCTGTGGGTCCTCCTGAGAGTCATCTTGATTTCTTTTTGGCTTTCCTGGTAGCTCCAGATGTGCCCTGACTCCCCATTGCTTGGTGAGTCCCCTGAACCTTGCTGGTTCACACGGTAACCTGCTTGACCTTCCTGCGTGGGTTGCTTTTGCCAAGGCTTGTTGGTGCTCCAGCTGGACACCGACACCTCAGCACTCAAAATCCTTCGTGGGACAGCTCGTGTCTGGCTCCTGGTCATTGTCGACGTCTCCTGGTGCCCTTGGCTGCAGAGTCAAGCATCCCTTCCTCACACCTGAAAAACCTGACATCGGTGGTCATTCGTCGACCGAGCCCCTGGTCACTCTGAAGTGACCCAGACTCTGTCCCCTCTGCTTTCAGGTTCCTTCCTTCCGGAATCCAGACATGGATTCCACCGGACCCTTTTCACCTTCATGGCAGCAGTACTTCTTCACAGCCCTCCATTGAGAACGACGGTGGTTTCCGACACCACTTCAGACCTATGCACCCGGGTCCTCTGGGATAGGTAACTCAGGTACTACAGTATGCACGGGTGGGGTGGCTCGCCAACCTCTTAAGTCCCAAAGCGTTTGTTAGTGGTCCTCCTAGAAGGGTCCTTAAACTTTCAATTTCCACCCGCGACTTTCCCATGGATTTGCACGGAGCACGCTGGTCATGTTTCCTCACTGCATCCGTCCTCCGTTGGGTCCCTGTGTCATCACCTTGGGTGGTTCCTTGGGGTCCCAGTGATTCTACGTTCCCTAGGCACTATCTCTAGTCCAGTCATGATTATTATTCCACTATTTTAGTATATGGTTTGGTCTCCCCTAGAGCCCACTGTGTATTGTGCTACTTACAACTGTTCTGTTGATCTCATATTGTGTGCGTTGTGTTCTATCCTCGTGTAGAGGACAGTAGAGAGTGTTATATTAATAAATACATATTTTTATATAACTACTGTGTGGTTCTCCTTTCATTTGATTAATTCACGAGGTGATATTCTGGTCAAACAAGCTGCTTTACATTCCTTCAAGATTAAGCCTGAAAGCTGCTCTCCACAGCTACCACTAGAATAGCTTTCTAAAGGTTATCTTTTACCTCATACATCATAAGGGTCGTTTGGACTGGTGCAAGATGCCCACTTTAATTAGTGGACATCATATACCAGTCCAACTTCTCACATCAGTGTGAAGCAGTTGGGATTCAAGCCTGCATTGTTTTACCATATAAATCTCTTGGATTGATTAACTGAAAACCACTAAAGTGTTAGGCACATATAATACTTAAAGATTAAAATAAGTAAGTTCTACTGAACTTTGGGTTACGTAAGTTAAGGGTCTAGCACACCCTTTCTCCAACCTAAGAGAGTTTAGTTCCCACTAGGTTAGGTAGGTATATACACTACAACACACTAGTATGTCTTCTAAAGGAGAAGCCAGAGGCTCTCTGACTCCTAAGTACAATGGGTTTGGATTCCAAGAATTTAAACTCATGTGTGTAGCTAGAAAGTTGGAGACAGGGAGAAATGCCAACACCCAACGTCTTATTGAGGTGTTACTCTTAGATGACCTTAGGACGACCCCAGGGTCAGATGTGGTAGAAAGAGTGGGCGGGGCAGGGAATGAGGACAGGACAGAAGGGGAAACCTTTTTTGAACTAGACTCAAACGCTGGCCAGGAGGATCAAGATGATCACCCCCTGGACAACTCACATCTTCAGGAAGAGGGTGGAGAAGGCCCCTGTGACCCTCTCTTTACTACGCCTGGAAGAGTGCAGAGTTTACCAAGGAGATCTAGATCTCCCTGTGCAGAATCTAACCATTCAGGACAGTCTGTAGGGACCTCCATATCTCATAAGAAAGATGACTCTTATGACAGATAGTGCCAATTTCTAGAGCTTGAGAAAGCCAAGCTTAGGCTCAGGCTAGAGCAATTGGCCCTGGATCGGGAATCCCTAGAGCCCCAGAAGGCTAGGAATTGGTTGGGACTAGAGTCCCATGGTTGCAACAACAGTGTCCCTAGGATTAAAGAAACTTCTTATGATCATAGGAACCGGAGCAAGATTGTCCCTCCCTACCCTGTTTGGCATTACATCCATACATGGATAACTGCTTTGGAGAGGGCCTGTAAAGTACAGAAGTCCCTCAAGAGCAGTCGGCAGCTATATTGTGAGTCTCCTTTGCTGACAAAGGTATAGGTACGCTCCTCGCTGTTAGAGAAGAGGATTCTGACAACTATTTAGTCCTGTAGAGTGCTCTCATTCATGGGTTTGGCTTAACCACTGAACAATACAGGACTAAGTACAGAGACACCCAGAAGACACAGACTCTGGACAGTGTAGTCTTTGTAGATTGTGCTAATAAGGCCCTGGAAGGCTGGTTACTTAGCAGCAAAGTGAATGATTTCAAAGGATTGTACAATTTGATTATGAGATAGCAGATCCTTAATAATCGCCAAAATCTGCTGTTGCATCAGTACCTGGTTGACTCTGATCTGACTTCTCCCCAAGAACTGGGAAAGAAGTCAGCTAGGTGGGCAGAACCAGGTTGAAGCAGAGAAATCTGAACCATGGTGGTGACCAGAAGAAGCAAGATACTACACCTTCAAATAAGGGTGGGGAAAAGGGTAAAGACCAGAAGTCTTCACCAGGGCCCCAGACACCTGCATTGGGGAGTGGGGGGAGGTCACAGTCTAACAAGGGTAAAGGCAAAAAAAACCTTGGTGCTTCCTGTGTACAGAGAAAACCCATTGGACAAAAGATGCTAGTTGTTCAAGGATCCTCCTCCCACCACCACTGCCTCTAAGGCAACTGTTCCCCCTAGTTCAGCTCCAAGTGGTGGTACAGGGAACAAGGTTATAGTAGAGTTTAATCGTGGGAATTGAGATGGGTTCTGGCCTAGTCAGAACTCCAGCTCAGGCTGTTCTAGTCTGTGATGGAGGCATGGCTATTGCCTCCCTCTTTGTAAGTCCCCGCAATTTGGACAAATACAGACAACAGCCTTTAATCAATGGTAAGGAGGCCATACCATATAAGGACACAGAAGCATGTGTCACAATGGTGACAATAGATCTTGTGGGCCCTGACCAGATCATACTTGGTGAGATGTACCAAGTGACCAATGCTAACAATGTCAGGACAGAGCTTTCCTTGGCAGTTGTTAATTTCAGCTGGGGAGGGGTAACAGGCCCTAAGAAGGTTGTGGTTAGCTCATACCTCCATGTAGAATGCTTGTTGGGCAATGATTTGGAGACATCAGCCTGGGCTGAAGTGGAACTCAGGACACATGCAGCTATGTTGGGCATCTCTGTAGATGTGTTTGCTGTGACTACGTCACAGGCCAAACTGTCTTCAACTGAACAGGCCCTGTATCCTGGAACAATGGACCAGGTACCTTCCAAGAGAAGGAGCAGTAGGGGTAAGGCAGTGTCTTCCCCCCAGACTCAGAGTGAGGATCAGTCTCCTGGGGAAGATGTTCTCAGTCCCTGTGAAGGAACTGTCTCAGAGGAACTCGAACCTGATCAGGTTGAGTTATTTGGGACAAGGGGCCCTTCCAGGGCAGATCTGAGTCAGGAGCAGCACAGCTGCCCCTCTCTTGAACCCCTCAGACAGCAAGCTGCTGCTGCGGCTGTTGGGCGTACCAGTGGGTCCCACAGGATCTACTGGGATGAGAGACTCCTTTACTCAGAGGGTAGAGACCCCAATCCTGGTGCCACCAGGAGGTTGGTCATACCTTTGAAATTTAGGGGCTTCCTACTGTCACTGGCACATGATATCCCTTTAGAAGGACACATAGTCCAAAGCAAGACCTGGGACAGACTCGTCCCTCACTTTCACTGGCCTCACATGTGAAAAGACACAAAGGAGTTTTCTCGCTCCTGTACCACCTGTCAAGCCAGTGGTAAGGCAGGTGGTACCACAAAGGCCCCCCTGATACCACTACCTTTGGTGGGGGTTCCCCTTTGAGAGGGTTGAGATTGACATAATTGGCCCCATGGATGCTCCAACAGCCTCTGGGTACAGATATATTCAAGTGGTGGTGGACCATGCCACTACGTACCCAGAAGCTATACCCCTTAGAACCACCACAGCTCCTGTGGTGGTCACGGCCCTACTGGAATTTATTTCCAGAATGGGTTTCCCTAGTGGGGTCTTAACTGACAGAGGTTCAAATCTCATGTCCAGTTACATTACTGCTATGTGGAAGGACTGTAGAGCAAATTACAAATTTACCACACCCTATCATCCACAATGCAGTGGGTTAGTTGAAAGGATCAACAAATCCCTGAAGGGCATGATCATGGGCCTCCCAGAAAAGCTTAGGGGAAAATGGGATGTCCTATTGTCCTGCCTTTTCTTTGCCTACATAGAGGTTCCTCAGAAGGGGGTTGGCTACAGCCCATTTGAACTTCTGTTTGGACATCCAGTTAGGGGTCCCTTGTGTTTAGTGAAGAAGGGATAGGAGTTACCTCTCAAACCACCCTAGCAAGACATAGTGGACTATGTACTTGGTCTCCGCTCCAGGATGGCTGAGTATATGACGAAGGCAAGTAAAAACCTTGAGGCTAGCCAAGAATTACAGAAAGCTTGGCATGACCAAAAGGCAGTACTGACGGTGTATCAGCCAGGACAGAAGGTATGGTGTTGGAGCCTGTGGCCCCAGCAGCTCTCCGGGACAACTGGAGTGGTCCCCATACCATTCTTGAGCAAAAGGGAGAGGTCACCTACCTGGTGGACCTTGGAACTCCCAGGGGCACCCATAGGGAGCTCCATGGGAACAGACTCAAGCCATGTGTTGACAGGGCAGACCTGGGCTTGCTCATAGCTACTTATGGGGGACAGGAGGAAGAGAATGACCCACTCCTTGACCTCCTCTCACAGAACCCTGATGATGGCACAGGTGATGTTGTAGACTTGACACACAGCCTCAGTGAACAGCAACAGACTGATTGCAGGAAGGTCCTCAATCAGTACAGACATATGTTCTCCCTGACTCCTAGTCAGACCACTTGGTGTACCCATGATGTGGACACCGGTGAAAGTCTGCCTGTTAGAAATAAGATTTACTGGCAACCTGACTATGTCAGGGACTGCATCAGGACTTAGTTCCAACAGATGTTGGAATTGGGAGTCATTGTACCCTCGGATAGCCCTTGGGTTAATCCAGTGGTCCTGGTACCCAAACCTCATACCCAGGATGGTAAAAGGGGAATGTGGTTTTGTGTGGACTACAGGGGGCTCAATGCAGTCACTAGGACTCATGCTCACCCTATTCCCATGGTAGATGAGCCCATTGATCCTTTAGCCTCAGCCAAGTTCTTGAGCACATTTGACCTCACTGCTGGATATTGGCAAATTAGACTAGCTGAGGATGCCAAATCCAAGACAGCATTTTCAACCCCTAGTGGGCATTATCAATTTATTGTGATGCCCTTTGGTCTGAGAAATGCACCTGCCACATTTCAAAGGTTGGTGAGCAAAGTGCTCACAGGCCTGGAAGACTATGGGGCAGCTTATCTTGATTATATTGCTTTCTTTAGTTCCACGTGGGAGGATCACCTGGTCCACCTAAGAAATGTTCTGCATGCCCTGGAAAAGGCAGGCCTCACAATCAAGGCTACTGAGTGCCAGATAGGGCAGGGTGAGGTTGTGTACCTGGGCCAACGTTTTGCTTGATTGTGCTGTTTTTGACTAGTCTGCCTGGGATCCTGCTAATCAGGACCCCAGTCTATCTGCTTTCTCCTTGGAATTGTCATGTATGTACTTTGGTACACTCCAGATTGGATACTGGGGTACCCTTATAAGTCCCTAGTATATGTTAACCATGTACCCAGGGCATAGGTATCTCAGAGGCCTCCCATGGGCTGAAGCATGTATTATGTCTCCCACGAGAGGCCATGCAAAATGGATCTACAGGTCTGCTCCTGTAGATCCATTTTGTCTGCTCCTGTGTAAGCTGGTGCTTGCACCACATACTTTAGATATAGGTTAATTATATCTAGTGGTCACTACACTAAAAACTTATAAGTCACCCCTATAGCAGGCCATATCAATCCTGAAGGCAGGGTGCTGGGATTTAAGTAAGAGGGTGCCCCTGCATGAGTAGAGCCTCTCTGCAGCCTTCGGAGACCATTCTCCCGGGTTGTCTGTGACTCAGTCGGACATATAGGTAGATATGCAAAATAACCTTGCGGTAAATGGTATCAAACACCTTGGAATCATACCTCCACAGCGCTAACCGGCGCGGGAGGGATGATTCTACCCTTTTGAAGCGAGCTTCGCGGGTCACTGGTGTATCCGGTGCCAGGCTTCTCGACCCAGGCAGCATAAAACGGATGCTGCCGACCAGGGACACATTTCTGCCCTCCTGCTGCTGAGCCAAGCTCGAGCAGGGAAAGGTAGCAAAATAGACATCCTGTCACAGGGAGGTGTGACCACCTCCCAGACAGGATTTAGTGTATTGGGGCTGGGTGGGTGCACTCTGAGAGTGCCTGAAAGTCTGCACCTGGGGCACATTTGGTGTCCCTTTGCATAGTCCAGTTCAAACTAGTCCTGGGAGCCATTGGCTCCTGCTCTGGCACGAAACTGGACAAAGGACTTGTCCGGACCCTCCCCTAGGAGGGTCCCCTGAATCTGTCCAACCATCTCCAGTGGGTACAAAAGGGATTACATGGCTGTAAGACTCTAGATTTTTACGTGGACAAGATTCTACAAGAAGAAACCACTGACCTTCGACCATCTGGACACTCTAGACTTCGCTAGACCTTGACTGGGCTCAACTTCATCCCCCTTTCCGTCCAAAGCTTTGTCTGCTCCCTTGCTCCATGCAGGCTCTGTGCAGGACCTGGTGTGCACTAAGAACAACTAAAGAATCTCCCTTGGGGTGAAGGAGTCACTCCCCTGCATTCGCAGGCACCTCAACGCAACTGACCGGTCAGCTGCTCCTGAGCACCTGCGGACTCCGAAGACTTCAGCAAAACAGGAGGTGGGTTACGAAGGTCCCTGAGGTTGATCTGCCCTCTCAGCAAGTTTGAGGCCATTATCCCTCAAGGGGACTGCATAACTTGAACCCCTGTGCACTGCATCCATTTGCAAGTGCATATACTTGTTGACAATTCCCGAGCTTGTGTATTGGAGTCTGTCTAGTCCTGACCCTGAGCCGTATTTGCACCAAAGAACTCCGGCCTCCTCGCACCGAGTGCTCCGTGGGCTGGTACTTTGCAATCTTGCTCGAGGTCCCCTTGCGACTCCTGGTCCTTCGGCCTGTGGGTCCTCCTGAGAGTCATCTTGATTTCTTTTTGGCTTTCCTGGTAGCTCCAGATGTGCCCTGACTCCCCATTGCTTGGTGAGTCCCCTGAACCTTGCTGGTTCACACGGTAACCTGCTTGACCTTCCTGCGTGGGTTGCTTTTGCCAAGGCTTGTTGGTGCTCCAGTTGGACACCGACACCTCAGCACTCAAAATCCTTCGTGGGACAGCTCGCGTCTGGCTCCTGGTCATTGTCGACGTCTCCTGGTGCCCTTGGCTGCAGAGTCAAGCATCCCTTCCTCACACCTGAAAAACCTGACATCGGTGGTCATTTGTCTACCGAGCCCCTGGTCACTCTGAAGTGACCCAGGCTCTGTCCCCTCTGCTTTCAGGTTCCTTCCTTCCGGAATCCAGACATGGATTCCACCGGACCCTTTTCACCTTCATGGCAGCAGTACTTCTTCACAGCCCTCCATTGAGAACGACGGTGGTTTCCGACACCACTTCAGACCTATGCACCCGGGTCCTCTGGGATAGGTAACTCAGGTACTACAGTATGCACGGGTGGGGTGGCTCGCCAACCTCTTAAGTCCCAAAGCGTTTGTTAGTGGTCCTCCTAGAAGGGTCCTTAAACTTTCAATTTCCACCCGCGACTTTCCCATGGAGTTGCACGGAGCACGCTGGTCATGTTTCCTCACTGCATCCGTCCTCCGTTGGGTCCCTGTGTCATCACCTTGGGTGGTTCCTTGGGGTCCCAGTGATTCTACGTTCCCTAGGCACTATCTCTAGTCCAGTCATGATTATTATTCCACTATTTTAGTATATGGTTTGGTCTCCCCTAGAGCCCACTGTGTATTGTGCTACTTACAACTGTTCTGTTGATCTCATATTGTGTGCGTTGTGTTCTATCCTCGTGTAGAGGACAGTAGAGAGTGTTATATTAATAAATACATATTTTTATATAACTACTGTGTGGTTCTCCTTTCATTTGATTAATTCACAAGGTGATATTCTGGTCAAACAAGCTGCTTTACATTCCTTCAAGATTAAGCCTGAAAGCTGCTCTCCACAGCTACCACTAGAATAGCTTTCTAAAGGTTATCTTTGACCTCATACATCATAAGGGTCGTTTGGACTGGTGCAAGATGCCCACTTTAATTAGTGGACATCATATACCAGGCCAACTTCTCACATCAGTGTGCAGCAGTTGGGATTCAAGCCTGCATTGTTTTACCAGATAAATCTCTTGGATTGATTAACTGAAAACCACTAAAGTGTTAGGCACATATAATACTTAAAGATTAAAATAAGTAAGTTCAACTGAACTTTGGGTTGGGTAAGTTAAGGGTCTAGCACACCCTTTCTCCAACCTAAGAGAGTTTAGTTCCCACTAGGTTAGGTAGGTATATACACTACAACACACTAGTATGTATTCTAAAGGAGAAGCCAGAGGCTCTCTGACTCCTAAGTACAATGGGTTTGGATTCAAAAAATTTAAACTCATGTGTGTAGCTAGAAAGTTGGAGACAGGTAGAAATGCCAACACCCAACGTCTTATTGAGGTGTTACTCTTAGATGACCTTAGGACGACCCCAGGGTCAGATGAGGTAGAAAGAGTGGGCGGGGCAGGGAATGAGGACAGGACAGAAGGGGAAACCTTTTTTGAATTAGACTCAAACGCTGGCCAGGAAGATCAAGATGATCACCCCCTGGACAACTCACATCTTCAGGAAGAGGGTGGAGAAGGCCCCTGTGACCCTCTCTTTACTACTCCTGGAAGAGTGCAGAGTTTACCAAGGAGATCTAGATCTCCCTGTGCAGAATCTAACCATTCAGGACAGTCTGTAGGGACCTCCATATCTCATAAGAAAGATGACTCTTATGACAGATAGTGCCAATTTCTAGAGCTTGAGAAAGCCAAGCTTAGGCTCAGGCTAGAGCAATTGGCCCTGGATCGGGAATCCCTAGAGCCCCAGAAGGCTAGGAATTGGTTGGGACTAGAGTCCCATGGTTGCAGCAACAGTGTCCCTAGGATTAAAGAAACTTCTTATGATCATAGGAACCGGAGCAAGATTGTAAATGTGCTGGACTTGTAAAGCGCACAGCTGCCCGTAAGCGTCCCGGCGCTTGCTTAGGGAACCCGTCCTGGTATTCCCTTGTGAGAAACTCCGGCAGGGTGTCCACAAGGTGAAAGCCAGGCATCCCGCCGCGAGGGGCCGTAGTGGAGATTAAGCAAGCTATTGCCCAGAGTCGCAGAGTGTGACCCCGTGAGTTGAGTAGGCACCAGAGCGAGAATTGTCGAGTCCGTGGAATTTTTGAGCCCGAGGCGGGGAATCGAACCCTGGTCCACGGTCGATCTCAGCTTCCGGGTCTGCCGCCTCTAACCACTGAGCCACGCTTCTCCACCATTGGCCACGCTTCTCCTCCATTGTCCCTCCCTACCCTGTTTGGCATTACATCCATACATGGATAACTGCTTTGGAGAGGGCCTGTAAAGTACAGAAGTCCCTCAAGAGCAGTCGGCAGCTATATTGTGGGTCTCCTTTGCTGACAAAGGTATAGGTACGCTCCTCGCTGTTAGAGAAGAGGATTCTGACAACTATTTAGTCCTGTAGAGTGCTCTCATTCATGGGTTTGGCTTAACCACTGAACAATACAGGACTAAGTACAGAGACACCCAGAAGACACAGACTCTGGACAGTGTAGTCTTTGTAGATTGTTCTAATAAGGCCCTGGAAGGCTGGTTACTTAGCAGCAAAGTGAATGATTTCAAAGGATTGTACAATTTGATTATGAGATAGCAGATCCTTAATAATCGCCAAAATCTGCTGTTGCATCAGTACCTGGTTGACTCTGATCTGACTTCTCCCCAAGAACTGGGAAAGAAGTTAGCTAGGTGGGCAGAACCAGGTTGAAGCAGAAAAATCTGAACCATGGTGGTGACCAGAAGAAGCAAGATGCTAAACCTTCAAATAAGGGTGGGGAAAAGGGTAGAGACCAGAAGTCTTCACCAGGGCCCCAGACACCTGCATTGGGGAGTGGGGGGAGGTCACAGTCTAACAAGGGTAAAGGCAAAAAAAAACTTGGTGCTTCCTGTGTTTGGAGAAAACCCATTGGACAAAAGATGCTATTTGTTCAAGGATCCTCCTCCCACTACCACTGCCTCTAAGGCAACTGTTCCCACTAGTTCAGCTCCAAGTGGTCGTACAGGGAACAAGGTTATAGTTGAGTTTAATCGTGGGAATTGAGATGGGTTCTGGCCTAGTCAGAACTCCAGCTCAGGCTGTTCTAGTCTGTGATGGAGGCATGGCTATTGCCTCCCTCTTTGTAAGTCCCAGTAATTTGGACAAATACAGACAACATCCTTTAATCAATGGTAAGGAGGCCATACCATATAAGGACACAGAAGCATGTGTCACAATGGTGACAATAGATCTTGTGGGCCCTGACCAGATCATACTTGGTGAGATGTACCAAGTGACCAATGCTAACAATGTCAGGACAGACCTTTCCTTGGCAGTTGTTAATTTCAGCTGGGGAGGGGTAACAGGCCCTAAGAAGGTTGTGGTTAGCTCATACCTCCATGTGGAATGCTTGTTGGGCAATGATTTGGAGACATCAGCCTGGGCTGAAGTGGAACTCAGGACACATGCAGCTATGTTGGGCATCTCTGTAGATGTGTTTGCTGTGACTACGTCACAGGCCAAACTGTCTTCAACTGAACAGGCCCTGTATCCTGGAACAATGGACCAGGTACCTTCCAAGAGAAGGAGCAGTAGGGGTAAAGCAGTGTCTTCCCCCCAGACTTAGAGTGAGGATCAGTCTCCTGGGGAAGATGTTCTCAGTCCCTGTGAAGGAACTGTCTCAGAGGAACTCAAACCTGATCAGGTTGAGTTATTTGGGACAAGGGGCCCTTCCAGGGCAGATCTGAGTCAGGAGCAGCACAGCTGCCCCTCTCTTGAACCCCTCAGACAGCAAGCTGCTGCTGAGGCTGTTGGGCGTACCAGTGGGTCCCACAGGATCTACTGGGATGAGAGACTCCTTTACTCAGAGGGTAGAGACCCCAATCCTGGTGCCACCAGGAGGTTGGTTATACCTTTGAAATTTAGGGGCTTCCTACTGTCACTGGCACATGATATCCCTTTAGAAGGACACATAGTCCAAAGCAAGACCTGGGACAGACTCGTCCCTCACTTTCACTGGCCTCACATGTGAAAAGACACAAAGGAGTTTTCTCGCTCCTGTACCACCTGTCAAGCCAGTGGTAAGGCAGGTGGTACCACAAAGGCCCCCCTGATACCACTACCTTTGGTGGGGGTTCCCCTTTGAGAGGGTTGAGATTGACATAATTGGCCCCATGGATGCTCCAACAGCCTCTGGGTACAGATATATTCAAGTGGTGGTGGACCATGCCACTACGTACCCAGAAGCAATACCCCTTAGAACCACCACAGCTCCTGTGGTGGTCACGGCCCTACTGGAATTTATTTCCAGAATGGGTTTCCCTAGTGGGGTCTTAACTGACAGAGGTTCAAACCTCATGTCCAGTTACATTACTGCTATGTGGAAGGACTGTAGAGCAAATTACAAATTTACCACACCCTATCATCCACAATGCAGTGGGTTAGTTGAAAGGATCAACAAATCCCTGAAGGGCATGATCATGGGCCTCCCAGAAAAGCTTAGGCGAAAATGGGATGTCCTATTGTCCTGCCTTTTCTTTGCCTACATAGAGGTTCCTCAGAAGGGGGTTGGCTACAGCCCATTTGAACTTCTGTTTGGACATCCAGTTAGGGGTCCCTTGTGTTTAGTGAAGGAGGGATAGGAGTTACCTCTCAAACCACCCTAGCAAGACATAGTGGACTATGTACTTGGTCTCTGCTCCAGGATGGCTGAGTATATGACGAAGGCAAGTAAAAACCTTGAGGCTAGCCAAGAATTACAGAAAGCTTGGCATGACCAAAAGGCAGTACTGACGGTGTATCAGCCAGGACAGAAGGTATGGTGTTGGAGCCTGTGGCCCCAGCAGCTCTCCGGGACAAGTGGAGTGGACCCCATACCATTCTTGAGCAAAAGGGAGAGGTCACCTACCTGGTGGACCTTGGAACTCCCAGGGGCACCCATAGGGAGCTTCATGGGAACAGACTCAAGCCATGTGTTGACAGGGCAGACCTGGGCTTTCTCATAGCTACTTATGGGGGACAGGAGGAAGAGAATGACCCACTCCTTGACCTCCTCTCACAGAACCCTGATGATGGCACAGGTGATGTTGTAGACTTGACACACAGCCTCACTGAACAGCAACAGACTGATTGCAGGAAGGTCCTCAATCAGTACAGACATATGTTCTCCCTGACTCCTAGTCAGACCACTTGGTGTACCCATGATGTGGACACCGGTGAAAGTCTGCCTGTTAGAAATAAGATTTACTGGCAACCTGACTATGTCAGGGACTGTATCAGGACTTAGTTCCAACAGATGTTGGAATTGGGAGTCATTGTACCCTCGGGTTAATCCAGTGGTCCTGGTACCCAAACCTCATACCCAGGATGGTGAAAGGGGAATCTGGTTTTGTGTGGACTACAGGGGGCTCAATGCAGTCACTAGGACTCATGCTCACCCTATTCCCATGGTAGATGAGCCCATTGATCCTTTAGCCTCAGCCAAGTTCTTGAGCACATTTGACCTCACTGCTGGATATTGGCAAATTAGACTAGCTGAGGATGCCAAATCCAAGACAGCATTTTCAACCCCTAGTGGGCATTATCAATTTATTGTGATGCCCTTTGGTCTGAGAAATGCACCTGCCACATTTCAAAGGTTGGTGAGCAAAGTGCTCACAGGCCTGGAAGACTATGGGGCAGCTTATCTTGATTATATTGCTTTCTTTAGTTCCACGTGGGAGGATCACCTGGTCCACCTAAGAAATGTTCTGCATGCCCTGGAAAAGGCAGGCCTCACAATCAAGGCTACTGAGTGCCAGATAGGGCAGGGTGAGGTTGTGTACCTGGGCCAACGTTTTGCTTGATTGTGCTGTTTTTGACTAGTCTGCCTGGGATCCTGCTAATCAGGACCCCAGTCTATCTGCTTTCTCCTTGGAATTGTCATGTATGTACTTTGGTACACTCCAGATTGGATACTGGGGTACCCTTATAAGTCCCTAGTATATGTTAACCATGTACCCAGGGCATAGGTATCTCAGAGGCCTCCCATGTGCTGAAGCATGTATTATGTCTCCCACGAGAGGCCATGCAAAATGGATCTACAGGTCTGCTCCTGTAGATCCATTTTGTCTGCTCCTGTGTACGCTGGTGCTTGCACCACATACTTTAGATATAGGTTAATTATATCTAGTGGTCACTACACTAAAAACTTATAAGTCACCCCTATAGCAGGCCAATCCTGAAGGCAGGGTGCTGGGATTTAAGTAAGAGGGTGCCCCTGCATGAGTAGAGCCTCTCTGCAGCCTTCGGAGACCATTCTCCCGGGTTGTCTGTGACTCAGTCGGACATATAGGTAGATATGCAAAATAACCTTGCGGTAAATGGTATCAAACACCTTGGAATCATACCTCCACAGCGCTAACCGGCGCGGGAGGGATGATTCTACCCTTTTGAAGCGAGCTTCGCGGGTCACTGGTGTATCCGGTGCCAGGCTTCTCGACCCAGGCAGCATAAAATGGATGCTGCCGACCAGGGACACATTTCTGCCTTCCTGCTGCTGAGCCAAGCTCGAGCAGGGAAAGGTAGCAAAATAGACATCCTGTCACAGGGAGGTGTGACCACCTCCCAGACAGGATTTAGTGTATTGGGGCTGGGTGGGTGCACTCTGAGAGTGCCTGAAAGTCTGCACCTGGTGCACATTTGGTGTCCCTTTGCATAGTCCAGTTCAAACTAGTCCTGGGAGCCATTGGCTCCTGTTCTGGCACGAAACTGGACAAAGGACTTGTCCGGACCCTCCCCTAGGAGGGTCCCCTGAATCTGTCCAACCATCTCCAGTGGGTACAAAAGGGATTACATGGCTGTAAGACTCTAGATTTTTACGTGGACAAGATTCTACAAGAAGAAACCACTGACCTTCGACCATCTGGACACTCTAGACTTCGCTAGACCTTGACTGGGCTCAACTTCATCCCCCTTTCCGTCCAAAGCTTTGTCTGCTCCCTTGCTCCATACAGGCTCTGTGCAGGACCTGGTGTGCACTAAGAACAACTAAAGAATCTCCCTTGGGGTGAAGGACTCACTCCCCTGCATTCGCAGGCACCTCAACGCAACTGACTGGTCTGCTGCTCCTGAGCTCCTGCGGATTCCAAAAACTTCAGCAACACAGGAGGTGGGTTACGAAGGTCTCTAAGGTCGATCTGCCCTCTCATCAAGTTTGAGACCAGTATCCCTCGTGGGGAGTGCATAACTCGAACCCCTGTGCACCGCGTCCATTTGCAAGTGCATATGCTTGTTGGTGATTCCCAAGCTTGTGCATTGGTTTGTGCGTGTAATCCTGACCTTGGGCAGTCTTTGCACCGAAGAACTCCGACCTCCTTGGACCGAGTTCTCCATGGGCTGGTACTTTGCAATTTTGCTCGAGGTCCCCTCGCAACTCCTGGTCATTTGGCCTGTGGGCCCTCCTGAGGGTTATCTTGATTTCTTTTGGGCTTTCCTGTTTGCTCCAGACGTGTCCTGACTCTCCATTGCTTGGTGAGTCCCCTGGACCTTGCTGGTCCGCATCGTAACCTGCTTGACTTTCCTGCGTGGGTTGCTTTTGCCAAGGCTTGTTGGTGCTCCATCTAGACTCCGACCTCTCAGCTCTTGACATCTTCGTGGAACAGCTCACATCTGGCTCCTGGTTGTCGTCAACAACTCCTGGTCCCCGTGGCTGCAGAGTCAAACATCCTTTCCTCACATCTGCTGGGGATGGTGTAAGCTGGTGCTGGCAGCTGATTGGCTGTGGTTTGGACCACATAATGAGGAGGAGAGGTTGCCTATTGTTTTACTACTCTATGGTTTCCAGGCAGTTTTTTCTTCTACTGCTATGGTTATTCTTTTACCGGGAGACTCCCACCTTGACGACGGGGAAGATACAAGCATGTGAATCTATGAAAGATAATACTGGAGAACCATAGTGTACAGGTAAGTAACTATTTTTTATGTGACTTCGACCAGAATGATTGGTGCTCTATTCCTGCAATTATACCTTGTCTGAACGGCATTCCAGTCTGAAGCTTTGTGAAACGAATACTGTTCCAACAACACCTTATTTGAGGAGCTTAACACCTTCTGCGCTCATGATGAGCTCAGCTCGTCATGGGCACAGTGGAGCTCTGCCCATGACGAGCTGAGCTCGTCATACCCACCTCGGAATGCCCATGCGGGGATAATTCCCCTGCTGTGCTGGGCGTTCCATTGAGCGGGCGTGGTCATGATGACTTTAGCTCGTCATGAGCACAGCGCCACCATGCTGCATGACGAGCCGAGCTCGTCACAAGCACCGAGGCGCCGCGCGCGGCCGCCCTCGCTCCCGCAGCGCGGGGGAATTAGCCCAGCGGCGCAGGGGATAAAAAGGTGGGGGCAGCTGGACAGTGGTGCACAACATGGGCAATCTCTGAGCTTGTGAGACGAGTTGAAAACAGGCATTTTCTTAATCTCAGTTAAAGTGAAGTTTACACACATTTTGTCACTGGGGAAAAAGCCAGGACGTAAGAGTAAGATAAGATTCCCTTTTTTGTGACTCAATTACCCTTAGTAAACAGGTACTTTCCTATTATCAACACTGTCCCACCAACACTTCATTCTCACGTCAGCCTGTTCATACAGATTGGCTCTTTTTAGTGAAGGAAAAAGCTCAGTTATAGATATGGGGGCGCCTTTGTAGCAGACATGCATGTGTGGTTTAAGTGCATGTGTGGTTATGGCGCAGCGAGCCTCACCGAGTTAATAATGGGAAGGATCTCATAAACTCCTGGTAGTAGAGTGATGCTGAAGATAATTCTTTTTCTTTTATCCTGAGCCTTCCATGCTTATCTGAAGATTGACAGCAATGCCTTAGAGGCAAGGGTTTGGTGGAGTTGAGGAAGGAAGATTAACCTCTGTGGTAATATCACACCACAGTGAGTAATATTCAAGCACTGTATTACTTCGTTCTGTAGTCCTAACAGTAGAAAATAACTAAAACCACCATAGTCTTAATTCAGGATGTTGAGATTAAATACACCAAACTGCCTATACAGTCTCCTTTCATCATTAGTGCTGTTTATTACATTGGGATGAGACTTTCTTGTTATCATATTTTTACCCACTTGTGTTTTAGCATTACTACTTCAACACCTCCAACATGATGACAGATTTGATGCTGAAGATTGGTGAAGAGAATCTGAAGACCCATATAGAAATTCAAAAGGAAGAGGATGAGCTCCGAAGCCTGATTAAACCCCTAGAGGTCTGGATAACCAGGTGAGTCTCTGATGGTTTTCCAGTCCGGTATAGTAAATCGAAGAGGAGCGTGCGTTGATTGATTTAGTGATGGTGGTGTAAGAATCAGTGGTGCTAGTGCCAAGGACCTTGGCATCCAAAACAATGGAATTCTTCTGTCCTTGTTCTCTTCCCGTGACCAACCTTTTACAGTAGTTTTTGCTTTGCACATATCATGAAAGCACCCACAGATGAGCTAGTGGATATGAATTGTAGATTGCCATGATTTAGCGTTTTCCTTTTCTAGGATAACTCCAGAGTCAGTCTGGGCTCCAGATTTTCATTCACGCCTTTCATTGGTGAGGGGGGCTTCTTGTGGCAGCTCAACCCCTGTTAGTCTCCAGGGGAGCCGAGGACTACTGGTGGAAGACATTAAGGACACTAAGAGAGGGTATGAGGGGTGACCGAGATCAGAGGAGACTAACAACTATTAAGCAGTGTCGTAGAACTCTGCCATCAGACTAGACAGCCTACTCAAAATTACTAAATCAAAAGCGACTAAAGTGAAGGAACAAGAGGAAGAACTCCAAACGGGAGGACTAGCATTGGCCTAACTAGCATAACATAGCATCTAGAGGCGTCCAGAGGAGGTCAGGTGGCACCTTAATGGAATATTTCAGTGACTAGTCTTCAGTCCCACTAAACCTGGGCTCTGAAGCCTGGGGTACATAGGGGAGTGGACTATGGAAATCACCAGTAGCCACCCACAATTTACTCTAAAATACAGTTTAAAGGAGGTCCTGTGCCCACAATATATTATTTACTTACTATTTTCATACTTGGGTGAGTCCAATTTAGAGTCGTGCACCTCTCTAAATTATTTGAAGACCTTTTAGATAAATACATGCAATGTAGCTGTTGCGTTGGAGCAATGGATACAACACTTCTCAAGGTAGGAACAGTGTATATGAGTATCAAACATAACCAACCATGGCTGGCCATTAAAGCGGAGAAAGTCTGGGGACCCTGAAGGGACACCCTCAGATAATGACTAACCAAACTGACTCTGACCTGGGCCCGCAGCTCCCGGGGGCCAAATACAGGAACATGAGCACCCCCTCCTATTTCCGGACCTGGGGATCCGGAAATAGGAGGGGGGGGGGCTCATATTGCCTCATTAATAGCCCCTGATTTTGCCCATTTTTAGCACTGGTGGCACCACAGTTTGATTTCTGTAATGCTTGCACTGTGATCTAAAGCACATTTAACTGTAAATATAATAAACTTATTCCCAAAAAAAACAAAACCAAACCAAAAACAAAAAAAAACAAAAAAAACAATCCATATTTCAAGGAATTATGTAATCTTTCCACAATAAATGCATAGTAATCTGTCTCTGCACAACATTATCGCCAAATGGCAGGCTAGAATCTTGGCATTCTTGAGCAGGAGTGTTACACCTCTT
Source organism: Lissotriton helveticus (assembly GCF_964261635.1). Taxonomy (NCBI): domain Eukaryota; kingdom Metazoa; phylum Chordata; class Amphibia; order Caudata; family Salamandridae; genus Lissotriton; species Lissotriton helveticus. The sequence continues at coordinate 437,712,716 of NC_136061.1, forward strand.
GAGTTGGTAACATCTTTACATTTCACAAGTGTAGACATACTTCACACATGTCCATTGTTTAATGTAACAACATTTGTCTTGACTACACAAATCACATAACGTCCCATGAATGCAGATCTGCCTTTCATTTTTTGCCTACCATGCCAACTCCGTTTGAACCCAGCCATATGCAAATCAGTCTTGACCCTGCTCCTCAGGGGAACAATAAAGCCCGAACTGCCAGACCAGGTTCTTCCTGTTCCAGAACACAAGCAACCCAGGACTGGTTTCGCCTTTATTACAGCTCTAGTAGGGTGTCAACTAAAAAAACAAGCATTTACAATGCAACGGTTTCGCCTTTGTAAAAGTTAGAGCTATTGGCATTGTAAATGACAAATTTTGTATTTATTTGTTGGTTTTGAAAACAGATAAATAAATGGCATTGTCATTTAAAATGCCAATAGCTTAATCTCTCACAAATGCGAGACCTATTGCATTTGCACACACACACACACATACACACACGCGCAGGAGGCAAGCATGACTGACAACATGGGCGCGCAGGGGGCAAGCATGACTGACAACATTGGCACGCAGGGGGCAAGCATGACTGACAACATGGGCACGCAGGGGGCAAGCATGACTGACAACATGGGCGTAGCCGTGGCTCATGACGAGCTGACTTCGTCATGAGCACCGGGGCGCTGTACGCGCCCGCCCCCCAACACAGCGGGGGGAACAGCCCCGCACCGAAGGTGTTAAGAAGTGCTGGTCTGATATGACAATAAGGGAGAGCAGTGCTGTAGCAAATTGTCACTACTGGCTGTTCACGTGATATTATGCAATATAGCATTTGTGTAGCTCTCAGTACCCCTCTTGTGGCATTGTAGCATTCAAAGTGTCCCGAGTGGGTGCAGGCAGAACTCTGGATCTGTATTTCTTGTTATAGAAGGTCTTGTGTTGGAAGAGTTGGGTGTGGTGCGTGGGGTCTCGACACATGGTCATTTATAGTATTGCAACCCTGTGAGAAGATTAGTAGCTCATCTTGCACAGCACACAAGAGCTTGACAGCACCTGTCATCAGTGTATGTATAATAAATTGTAAAAATTAATATAAATTGCAAAAAATACATAATTGTGATCCACCCTGGTACCTCTCTGTGACGAAACTCTCTGCTAAGCATGATTCTTCGCACTATCACCCCTCACTTCCACACACCTACTTCAACCTCTTTTGTCATACCCCAGTAGCACATAGACTGTTGGTGAAATACTACCATTTCAGAAGAGACCACTCCATCCGCAGCACTCCTTGCTCTCATTCCAGTTTACGCTTCCTATCTTTGTGTGCCCATACTGTGCAGTACACATAACCAACCTAACATAATAAGATCGCAGTGAAAAGTAAAACATCACTTAAAGACAGCATGTACACTCCCTTCCGTACTTTTTCTCTCAAAAAGAGAGCTCCTGTACCTACCTCGTCTCCTGCGGTCGGTTCACCAGATTGCCGTCTGCCACACCTGCTTCCAGTTCTTGCTGTGTGTAAGGCCCAGGTTCACTACTCACGGCCTCTGGTGGCTCGTACGTAGCACAAGTCGAACCAAGACCATATCCAGTGGGCAGGTCATCTCCAAAACAATCTTTCCATGGAATTGTCCCAAATACCTTTAGGGGTGCGCACGCCTTTATTGTTTCGAACTTGGTGTTCCAATCAATTTTTTAATACAGATGGCACAACTTTTCCATCTTGGTTTGTCCACACTCTTTTTCTGTTGTCGGTACACATTTCAAGTAAAGATCTGCTGTGCTCTCTTAAGACCTTTTTGTTGTGACTCCTCTTTTCTTTTGAGGTGAACAAACTGTGTTATACACGCAACTATTTGATTTAGGTGAATTGTGTATTTTTATCACCTTTTCAATGGAGACAAATGATCTTACTCTCACCTTTTCTTGTGAATTTGATATCCATGCACCTGCTCAGTTATGGTGAATTGAGTCGTTCAAAAGCCACTATGGATATGATCAATTCTGTTGTCCACTGATCTTCTGAAATGAGGCAAATCCTGTCATACACGCACCTTTCTGAGGACTGCTAATTCTGTTGCCAAGACACCTTAATGATTTTTGCAAAATCTATAGTCCAAAAATGTTTGCGACTATGGTGAATCCTGGCATCGGCACACCTTTTCATTTGTGGCCAGTCGTTCTGGTCACCAATATTTTTGCTTGGTCCAGTTCAGCAACACATCCTGCTTCCAGTCACTCCTGCCCACTGCACACATTTCGGCTTATTGCAATTCCACAGTTTAGGGAGAGGTGTGGCGCCGCGGCCAGGGCGACTGACGCTGGAATCTGGGGATCACGGTTCGATCCCCGGCACCGGCGGCAGATTAGCCCAGCACCATGTGACTCTGGGCAATAGCTCGCTTAATCTTCCCGACGGCCCCCAGCGCCTAGAGACCCTTACGGGTGATTGTGCGCTTTACAAATGTGGACTTTAGTTACTTTGCTGGTTACAGCCCTCACTTTGCACCATTTCACTTGCAATGTATCCTAGTACCCACACACCCTCAATAACTTCAACCCTACATACATTTTTGTTTGCAATTAATCCTACCTTCTGCTAATCTTTCCGCATTCCACAGTTCCAAACGTTTTCGCTTGTGACAAAGCCTACTTGTTGCAGACCTTTATGCTCAAGGTGAGTCCTACTTTCTCCACAAACCCACTCTTGAAATATATCTTCCCCGTGACTTAAAAATTTGCAAACATTCGTGACAAGAATTTTCAATTCTATTAAGGACTAGGAGGCGAGGATTATGCTTTCTCATTTCTTTAATGAAATGCTCAGCAGCCAATAAAAAAACAGAACTACAAATCCCATGAATACTTGGGAACAACCATAGAGTATACACTATATAAGTTCCAAACACTAGTCCTTCTTCCTCTTTCTTTGGGTAATCAGGTCCACATCAAAAAACAATCCCAGGTACAGTAACAATAAAAGTTCCAAACAAGCTGCCGAAATCCAAAGGATCCTGTAGCAGAAGATGGAGGCATCCTGGGTCCGTGAACAAGGAGGAAGAGGAAACTCTCGAGGCAGAATAACCATATCACTTCTGGTCAGAACCTGCAAAAGACATATAGCCGTAATATCCGAATAATGTAGAAACTAATCAAAGTAGATCAGGGGGGGAAAGAAACAAGGAAATAACAACTGCAACAGTATGCAATATTGTACAATACATGATAATGCAACATAGTAACAATAGGGTGGGATAATCCTCGCCTCCTAGTCCTTAATAGAATTGAAAATTCTTGTCACGAATGTTTGCAAATTTTTAATTCTATGTCAGGACAGGAGGCTCCGATTATGCTTGTTTAAAGCTTGTCCACCACAACAGAAGCAATACTAACAATTGGTTTATAGTAAAATTGTTTAAAAACAGAATCCGAAGACCAGTCTGCAGCCTTCATAATGTCAAATAGAGTAACACCCATGGAATAAGCTTTGGAGGCCATTGCTCCCCTAGCAGAATGTGCCCCAAACACAGAAACATCGATGCCCGCTTCAGACATGAGCCAGCGCACCCAGCGAGACAGAGTAGCCGGTGCAACAGGACGGAAAGGCTTTTGTAAGGCGATCAACAACTGACCCTGCATGTCAGAGCGTAAAGAAGCAGTACTCACCTCGTAATCCTTCAAACACTGGACAACACAAAGATTGGAGTGATCCGGAAAAGAAGGATACGTTATGGAAGAGGTGTTGGTTTTAGTCCTCCTAGAGAGAGTGAAAGTAACACCTTCAGGGGTGAAACAGCGACCCGCAAGGTCTAGAGCACGAATATCCGAAACACGTTTGCAAGAAACAAGACACAGTAACATGGTCAGTTTTGCAGACAACTGTTTGCGGGACAACAAAAGATTAGTAGGCCAGGCCTCCAAAAATTTCAGAACAATCGAAACATCCCACAAAGAGACATATTTCGGTGTGGGAGGTTTCGCGAGGCGAATACCTTTCAAGAGTTTGGAAAGCAAATGGTGTTCACCAACAGGTTTACCATCGACGTGGATATGGCCCGCCGAAATGGCAGAACGAAAACTACTAACGGTTCTGTAAGCCAAGCCAGAAGTGGCCAGAGAGGTCAGAAAATTAATGACTAAACTGATATCCGCTGAAACGGGATCAACCTCCCGTTGAACGCACCAATCACTCCAGCGTTTCCAGGCTCCTCGATACCGCTTGTGGGTATTGGGAGACCAGGCGTTACTAATGAAGGTGGCAGCGTCGCTAGAAATGCCTGGGACTGACCAACGTTCCCCGAGATTCGCCATGCCAGCAACTGGAGAGTGCCGGCGAGAATGAGGGGATGCGGATCTCCGAGGGGATCCAGCAATAGATTCCTCTTCGGGGGAAGAAGGAGAGGAGGAGCACAGCACATTTCCAAGAGAACCGGGAACCACGCTTGAGCCTTCCATAAGGGAGCAATCAGAATCAGCTCCGCTCGAAATCGTTTGGTGTAAGCAAGGACTCTGGGAAGCATCATGAACGGGGGAAATGCATAACATAGAGTCGACGGCCATTGCTGGAGAAAAGCATCCGTGGCCAGTGCTAAGGGGTCCGGTCTCCAGCTGTAAAACCGGGGAAGCTGTGCATTGAGGCGAGAGGCGAAAAGATCTAGGTGACACTGGCCCCAAAGTCGAAGAATGGCACGGAAGACTCGAGGATGAAGTCTCCAGTCGCTGAAGTCCCGAAGATGTCGGGAGTGCCAATCCGCAACCTGATTGTCGCGGCCCGGGAGATACTCTGCAATAACTGTGATCTTCCGGTGGAGGCAAAAATGCCAAAAATCCTTGGCAATCTCCGCTAATATCTTGGACCGTGTCCCGCCCAGTTTGTTGATATAGCGGACTGCCGAAACATTGTCCATCCTGAGAAGAATGCAACAATTCGCCTGTAGGGGGGAGAAACACCGAATCGCAAAGGAACCCGCTAGGAGTTCCAGGCAATTGATATGGAGAGACAACTCCTGAGGAGACCAACGACCTCCTGTCGAAACTGACCCGCAACGGGCTCCCCAACCCCATCGACTGGCATCCGATTCGATTACCAGTTCCGGAGATGACCCGAACAGGGCTCGACCGTTCCAGGCCTCCATGTGGTCTAGCCACCACTGCATCTCCATCCGCACATCCTCCGAGAGAGGAATTTGATCTGAATAGCGGAGACCTTTCCGAAGATGCTGAATTTTCAGGCGTTGCATCGCCCGGTAATGAAGAGGGCCTGGAAAAATCGCCTGTATCGAGGACGCTAAAAGACCTACCACTCATGCCAACGACCTCAGTGACACAGTCTGTCTGGAAATAACAGATGTCAACTCTCTCCGGATGTAACGGAGCTTCTGATTGGGTAGAAGAAGTTGACAAGTCAAAGAATTGATTTGAAACCCCAGAAAATCGATAGACTGAGTGGGAACCAAAACCGATTTGGGAAGATTGACTAGAAAACCCAGAGACTGCAAGAGAATGATGGACCACTCCAGGTGCTGCAGAAGCTTGAGAGGGCAATCCGCCAGGAAAAGAATGTCGTCCAGGTAAATAATCAAACGGACCCCCCTGGAACGAAGATGCTCTACAACCGGCCTCAGCAATTTCGTGAAGCACCATGGTGCTGACGAAAGGCCGAATGGAAGAACTTGATATTCGTACCATTGGTTCATCCATTGAAACTGTAGGAACCGGCGATGGGGCTTGTAAATCGGGATAGATAAATAAGCATCTTTTAGGTCCAGACGGACCATCCAATCTCCTTCCCGAAGGAGATCCCGCAGAAGATGGATACCTTCCATCTTGAAGTGCCTGTAGATCACTCCGCTGTTGAAGTCCTTCAGGTTGAGAACTAGGCGAGACCCGCCTCCTTTTTTCTCGACCAGAAAGACTGAACTGACAAAGCCCCGTGGATGGCGTTGGGTCGGAACAATCGCCCCTTTGGAGAGGAGCACCTTGATCTCTTCCGAAAGACAAGTCTGAGAGTGACTGGAAAAAAGTAGAGGGGTCGGCAGACAGGTTTGATGAATTGGAAGATAGAATTCTATCTTGAAACCTTGAACGGTTTCTAACACCCAAGCATCGTTGGAGATCATGCGCCAATTGTTCAGAAAAAACTGCACTCTGCCCCCCAACATTACATCGCATGCCTGAATTAAGCTCACCTGTAGCTCCGGAATCTTGATATTGGCCTTGGTGGCCACCGGAACGTCCCTTGCCGTATTGTCCTTTTCCTTTTCTGGAAGGATAAAAGTTGGCGCGGGTGGAGTAGCCAGAGTCGTATTGGCCACCACGATGCTGCGAGCCACCCCTCTGGGACTGTTGCTGAGATCCACGGCCGAACGACCGTCCCCTTTGTCGTCCGGCCTTGGTGAAAACCGGACGCATGGCCCGGCGCAAGGAAGCTTGTGCTTTATCTATGCCGCTAAAGGCAGATACAAACTTAGTCAACTCCTTCAGAAAGGGTTGGCCAAAAAGAAGGCCCTGCGCCTCTGGACCTGCCTCAGAGGTGGCCAACTCCGCTAACTTTGGATCCAGTTTCAGGAGAATGGATCGACGACGTTCTGCTGAAATGGCACAATTAACGTTCCCAAACATGCAGACGGCCCTCTGTGCCCATTCGATGAGTTCGTCAGGGTTAACTGTCGCCGAGGCTTCCTTGGCCTTGAAACCTAGGTCCAGGATCTTGGATAGGGGACCCAACATGTCCATTAGCTTGTCTTGACAAGACCGCCAGGAGCGGTCCAGGCCTTTCTTGGGGTCTTTAGAATATTTTTTAAGGTAGGTGACCATCATAGGGTCCACCTCCGGGGTTTCAGCAATATGGTCTGCCAGGTCAGGTCTCGGGCACTCAGAGCGAAGTCGAGCCCGGACAGGCGCCTCAAAGGGTTGGCGAACATGCGCCTCCAGATAAGCCGCCACCGCTGGAGCGGGCAGCCATGACGTGGAATTTGGATGGACAATGTCCTCAGGTTCGAAATTGAGAAGGGGGGGACGCTCAAGAGCGTCAACAAAATGCTCCTTGCGGAGACGCTTTTTAGGAGGAGAATCATGACCTGAAGAGGCTTGACCATGGTCGGACTCCTCCGCATAAAGAGACGCAGAAGATTTGGGCTTGTCTGAAGATAAAACCTTCGCCAGTCCCTGAAAATCTAATTTGTGAGGGTTACCAGGAGACTTTGCGGATTTTTGAGAAGGAGGCAACCAGCCCTGATGAATTGCATATTCATTAAGATGGCGTTTAAGGGGATTAATAGCCCTTACCAGTGCCTTGTTAACTGAAAGTTGAACACCTTTATCCAACTCCTCCACTAAGTCATATTCAAGAGAAGTATCTTCCCCCTCATCATAGTAACAGTCTTCATCTGCGTCATAATACTCAGCCATTGCAACAGTATGCAAAAGTCAATGCCCACAAGACTGCAGTAAATATGGAGTATCTGAGATACCAGTAAAGGGGGAGTGTGAACCCCAAAGCAGGCTTAAACTGAGGTAAAACTCAATGAAAAATAATTTGAATGTGGAGGGAGATAAGCCTGCCGACAAAAAACACTCTAGGCAGAGCCTATGCACAAGAATAATACAACCGAAGCACTTTCCTGTGCTCCGGCGTCAAGTGGGGTCAAAAGTTCAGGGCTGTGGGCTTGAACGCAGACAAACGGCGGTCCTTCACTCAACCGGCAGGAGGACGTGAGAAGAAAAAACCTCGAGCCGGAAATAAAGCAGCGCGCATGCGCGACGCTGCAAAGCCACAGAACAACACCGGCTCGAGAGCGCTCGCGCTCTCAATGCGAACCGCGGACCCCTGCTCCCGCTCCACTGAAAGCGACCGGCACAAGCGGCCAGGCACTGGGAGGCGAGCAACGCGCTCCCAACAAACACGCCGCAAACGGACGAGAAAAGATTACCGGCACACCGAAGGGCGGACCGGAACACAGCATACACAAGCCGCGCGCAGGTATCACAAAGCAGCGCAAGATAAGGCAAGTGTATGAACAACAACAATAATAAGAGTCACAACAGCAATATAAGCAGTATAAGGTAAATAGACTTAACTGGCTGCGGAGCAGCAAAGAAAGAGGAAGAAGGACTAGTGTTTGGAACTTATATAGTGTATACTCTATGGTTGTTCCCAAGTATTCATGGGATTTGTAGTTCTGTTTTTTTATTGGCTGCTGAGCATTTCATTAAAGAAATGAGAAAGCATAATCGGAGCCTCCTGTCCTGACATAGAATCTCGTCACTTGCAGCAAATCCTACCATTTGTGGTAAATCCGACAGTCCTTGGATGTTACAGCTTCGCTTCGATCCCACAGATGTTTTTCATGCCATAAATCCTGCAGTCCGCGTATCTCTCAGCTGCGTACAATTGTGTTCTGTCACACTCGCATGCACCTTTCCCTTTGAGCAGAGTGCCCCCGCATCCTGCCCGCTAGCATCGAGGCGTTCCCTATGCACACTTCTGCACTTGTGGAGAACGCTGATGTCTGAGCACCTTTCACTTCTGGAAAATCTTACCGCCAACACGATGTTCTGCTCGCAGCCAATGTTGATGTCTTGGCGTCTCTCTTGCAAGAAAGGTTAATGTCTGCACACCTCTCTGCTTGCTTCAAATTATGCTGTCTGCACGCTTTCCACGTGCGTGAAATCCTTCTCTAGCCCCATCTGACCACTCTTGTGGAGTCTCGCTCCGCACACCTTTCCTCTCCGGAGATTCCTCCTGCCCACACCTTTCCTCTCCCGGAGATTGCTACTGTCCACGCAAGAAACGCACCCTTCCGCTGGAGGAGATTCTTACATTCACGCACCTTTCGTCAGGCGGAGATTCCTATCCTTCCTCACACCTTGCTTCTACCTGTCCTTACACCTTGGTTCTTGCGGGCTTCCTGTCCTTACACCTTGCTTCTTGCCGCGTCCTGTCCTTACACCTTGCTGCCCCGCGCACACCTTCCTTCCCGCGCGCAGTCCTGCCGCTCAAGGATGCGCTTCTCCAGCTGGCATCAGCGGCCGCCTAGGCTGGGCGTGCGCTGGGTTATGGCGCAGGGTACACACACGCGCCAGCAGGGCCGGTGTTAATGCACAGATCCAAGTGTTTCTGCCCCGCCCTCGCCCCCTCCGCTCACAACAAACAGCGGCAGCCTGCTGCCGTGTAACCCAAGCCCGGCCATTGTTCGCCGCGGCCAAGGGCTGGCTATATTTTACTCACGGTGGGTGCGTGATTGTGTGCCCCCCAGCGCCATTCCGCATGCCCCGCATTGCTGGCACAGAGGCCAGGGTAGTCCTGCACCTTGGCTCCCAAAGCCTCCACCCCCGAGGACGGACAGTAAATACCGGACATTCACCTTTCGCGGCTCCCACCGAAAACCTCTTGGTATCTTTTGAAGAAAGTATTGTACTTGTTTATATACATAGCATAATAGTTACGTGACCAGTAGGGGCAAATTAATGACCGACCTAAGATATTGAATGTTAACGAGAGAAGCAAGTGTCAAAAGTTACTTAACAAGGTTCGGCCGCGAAACCGAAACCACGGTTGTAGCGCAGGAGACGCCGTCGCCGTGCGTGTGCACGTTGGCTGTCCCTGCGCTAGCTGTGAGGAGAAGACACGCCGGAAGATACGCCGAGCCGAGGTATGGGATGTGTGTGTGTGTGTGTGAGCGGGGTGGGGCTGGGGGGGGAGTCTGTATGTGTGTATGTGAGTGCGTGTGTGTGCCTGCTTCCAAGGAGCCATGGGAGACAGGAAGCGAGCGCGACCTGATCCCAGTTCGGAAGGTTGCGCGTGCACATCACTTGTCTCCTGTCTCCCTTGACTCCTTGAAAGCAGAAACGATCACAATAGGTTTCGCTGCGACGATCGCTTCGCGATCGATTGCAGGGCGAAACCTAAAAAGGTGATGGTTGGAATGCTTTATTTAATCTCAGTCACTGGCAATTCTCCTGGCCACATCCCAATCTATCGTTTTGGGGGTATGGCTAATTACTAGTGACTAAGATTAATTCAAGCATCCCATCTATTACTTTTTTGTGTACTTTAGTGTGTTGCACTAAATGGGGCGGGTCAGCCTAAACATGGGTCTAATACACACCGTGTCACTGGAACCAAGCTATACATAGCTGGTGAGCCCTAATTAGGGCGAAACCGGTCCTGGGTTGCTTGTGTTCTAATTTTGAGCGGACGTGGCTTTGCAGTTCAGTCTGGACTGTTCCCATTGGAGCAGAGTTATGCCTGATTTACATATAGCTGGGTCCAAACTGAGGTGACATGGTGTGCAAAATAATGATGGACTGCGATGCGGCCGAGTAAGTTCCATTGGCTGAGATTAATCCAAGCATTCCATCCATTACTTTTTTGTATACTTTACTGATCTTTATTTCAGGCACAGGTGCCTCACATTGGAACCAACCAGCTCCACCTTAGGTCTCATACCCTTTCCAGATATAGTGTAACCTAGATAAGAGACTATATATATATATGGTAAGAGAAGCCTTAGCTCACCTACTCAGAACTGACCTTAAAGCGCTGTTGCATTTCTCTAAATTCTTTCCAAAAAGCAATATATCATATTAGAAGAAAAGAACACTTTCTTCATTATCCTTTGGAAACAAGTCACTGCTGATACCAACCCAAAAGGCACCCTAATAAGGATTTTAGATGTCTGGATTCCTCATACAGTCTAACCTGATGATAGGTGGAGGAGAGTTCGCTAACACTGAGCACTTTCGAACCAAAAAGCACAGTCAGTGCCTTCAAAATGTTTGGCAAAAGTTGTTGATCCACCCATATGTGTTTGTTCAAGTCCCTGAGATTGACACACATCCTAGTCTGCCTCCCTCTATCATTTTACGCCAGTACAACTGGTGCCAACCATTTAGAGGGATCAAGTTCCTCAATTCCTCCTGTCTCTAATAACTTGTGAATTTCCTTCTTGAGAGGTTCCAGCATGAGTTTGGTAACCTTCCTAATATTGTGAGCACAAGGACGACCATTACTCTTTAAAATTATGTTATGCTCAAAATCTTTTAAGAGACCTAGAGTGTTTTTGAATACTGCAGGGAATTCTTCATAAATATCCTCATGTCCAACCTTCTTACTCACCAAATTAACTTGCTGTTGTACACTTGGGGTTAATGTAATCCCCATGTCACTTTGGTGATACCAGCCTTACAAGTTGTCATCACACTTGGAAACGCAAACATTTTCAACAGTTTATTTACCCCAAAATGAAATTTGTATGACAGTATACCTTAAATCATCAATTCTTGCTCCAACATAGCTCAACAGACTGATATCAGTTGGAGGAATTAATGAGAATTGTTAATTTCCAAATTCCTTTTGCCAGTTTTTATCTCCTACCATTGTATAAGTCAAGCCGGAATCTGCCAAAACCATAACACTCTCTTAGCATCCAGTTCGATACAATATTCTCCCCAAATTATTCGACCAGCATCAACCTAATTTTCACTTGATTACGTTGAAACCCTTCTTGTTCAAACTTTCAGAAACCGCTTCAACACTGGAACCTGTCAGCTTTGGAAATACAGGCATAGTGTCCCTTTTCACTGCATTTTCTGTAGGTTGAATTTCTAGCACAAGACTTTGGACTATTGGAAGAGTGACCTGTATTACTACATCACTATCATTTCAATTTGAAATCCTTACAGTCCTTGTCTTTGTGGACATAGGGTGATTTCCCTAAGTATGTGACCCCTATCACTTACACAATATGTGTTTTCATTCAAAATGTCAGCTACAGTAATATCAACTGACCCATTACTGTGTATCTCTCAAACGCAAGTGTTAGTATTTTTCAAGATATTTTGCTAATAGTTTTTCCTGAACTTGCCTGCTATTGGTTTGCAAGCAAGCTACAGTAGATTTCCAGTTTCAGTTTTTCCTCCAGTTCTCACAAATAATGTGTGTCTTTTCAAAACAACTTTTAACCTTGATCAAAATGTTTCTCCAACATCATCATAGACTTATCAAAGATATTCCTTGGTTCTCCTTCACCATATCCAGTCAATATGGTCTCCAAACTATCATACATTCCTTCCTTCCTTCACCTCCTGAATTGTGTAGGAGATCTCCCTGTTTCCTGGCAGCAGAAATTTTTTCAACTCCAATTGGTAATAACAAGTATGATTCAAAAGGCTTTTTCCAAGGTAGCACTGGTTCTTCCCATTAGGAAAGGAAAGTTGGAGATTGAGACATACTAGCTGCTGTCATGTTTCGGTATGTCCATTCGGTAAATCATAACCAATCACAACTTCCCATTGACCAGCTATACAAGAATGCGCATATGTTGCAAGGTCTGGCTATTATTAAATCTGTCCACAGTATTCGTTTTCCTGCCCTGGTTGTTTCTGCAATTGAATTGCTAATCCAAAATAATGTCACACAAGGATGGAGAAGATTATATTATAACTTCTAGGTAACTTGCAAATAGTTCACACCATCGTCATGAGGTAGATGTAACCCTTCTTATTTGAAGGTTGACAGCTGCAGTTATCACACTGTTGTACCCTCATCAGAAATGCCATTGTGCACTAAATTATGTACACTGCCCAAATCAGAATGGCTGTCTGACACTAATAGGTATGACAAAATGGTCACGGGGTAAAAGCACACTCTGCTGGTAATGTAAAAAATAATTCATCACTAATACAATGCAAGAGAAAGGGGTGCACTTTCTTTAAACCAACGTTGTCTTGTAGGAAATCTCAGGCAATAATGTAACACAAAAAGGCCAAAATAATGCATACAAAAGAACTACCTCCAGGTATTCGCAACCTGCAGTAAAATGACTGAGCGGGAAATCCAGCGAATGCAAGAGGACCACTTCAAATTGACGTTGATTTGTGAAGACGCTGTGGGTTCCTAATAATAGGAGATATTGATGAAAGGTGACTGGCTCCATCTAGGCAGCTTGTCGCCAGTGCTGTGTTGCAGCAATAAAGAAAACACTTCTCTTTTTTTTCATTTTAAATTTTTATTGGCTGTTTCATAAGAAACAATCTCTTAGCAAAACAGTGAAGAATGAAAATTCAAGACCCCCTCCCACCCTCGCCCCACCCCTCGCAGCCAATAAAAGCCAGTGGCACAGGTACAAAGAAACAGCAAAGAAAGGCTTTTTCTAGATGGTATATAGCAACTAATCTAGCCAACCATTGTGCGTAGGAAGGAGACTCAGAATCTAGCCATCCGGAGGAAACGCAGATCCTCCAAACTGCCATTGCAATAAAAATCAGCCCTTCCTCTTTTACTCTTGAAGAGTCAGATTGTGTTCCCAGAAGAATAGTCGTAGGATTTAAGAGGATTTGTTGGTTTGTTATTTCACCAAGTAAGTTCTGTATTCTAAGTAGGGTGGAGTCAAGGGTTGGACAAGTTGCAAATATATGTATAGAGTCCGCCCCTACCTCGGAACAACGTGGGCATAATGTTCCTTTCCCAGAACCCCACTTGATGATTTTGCTAGGTGTCATATAAAGAAAAAATATGGTTTTAAAATGTTGTGCCTATAGTTTGTTGTGATAGCCGCAAGGAGTTATAAAAGACACTTTGAGGGAAATCAAGTTTGGTGTGCCATTTAGTGGCAATAGATTCTAGATCGTCTGGGGATTCCTTATTTAATATATGATAAATACCTCCAATACGAGCAGTAGTGTTATTCCGGAGAGAATTCATAAGCTCAACCTCAGCGAATCCGCTGGCTCCTCCCACTTTCCTAGAGAGGTAGTTGTAAATAGCCATGTATTTAAAAAAATCTTGACTTTTTACTTTAAATCTAGTCTGTAAAGTCGAAAAGGATTCAATCCCCATAGCTGTTATAAGGTCCCCTAGTTTGATTATCCCTACTGTATACCATTCAGACAGATAGGATGAACTAAATATAGCAGGTAAGTTGTTGTTGTTGATTATAGGGGAGTAAAAGTTAAACCTACCGATTCCAAGGATTTTCCTGACATGGCGAAAAACTTTATAAGAGTTCATTAACGTCTTAAATTTAACGAGGTTGTAGTATCCATAAGTTGTTTCACGGATTAAGCAGTTCCAATGTTGTTTCCCTAACAAAGACCGAAAAGGTGAGGGTAAAGACGGTTCAGCTCCGCAGGTGGATTCCCTTAGTAGAACTGAGCTGTACTGTAGAACTGCCGCCCAATAGTATATGGTGATGTTAGGAAAGGCCCATCCCCCTCTATCTTTCGGTAGCGTGAGGTGTTTTAATGCACGTCTAGGCTGAGCGTATGCCCAAATAAATTGGGTGAAAATTTGTTGAAATTTAAGAAGGTCTTTTTTACTAAACTCAAGGGGTATGCAACGAAAAAAATAAAGTAGTTTAGGGAAATAAGTCATTTTGATGACGTTGCACCTGCCGACCAGCGTTAGATGTAGATTATCAATTTGTTTTAATGCCTTCTTTGTCTGGACAGCAAGGGGAGTCAAATTGACTGTGACTATTTCCTCTAGCCTAGGTGAAACCAGTACGCCCAGATATTTGGCATTTGGCACCACTCTAGCATCAGTCCAGGTGATTCTGTTGTTTACTAGGATCTGCGCTTTGTTCTTATTTAGGGCATACCCGGATAATCTCCCAAATTTGTGGGCCTCGCTTTCTAGTGCCCGTGTTGAATTGGCAGGGTCTGGGGTGGTAATGGCGAGATCATCAGCATAGGCCAGAATTTTACAGCTGTTTTGAAAATATACTACTGGAGGGATGTTATGATTTTTCTCTATTTGCTTAATGAGGGGGTCTAGGTAAAGAGCGAACAGTAATGGGGAACAGGGGCAGCCCTGCCTGGTGCCTCGTGAGATTTTAAAGTGCTCCGTTAGTTGTCCATTTATGGCGACACTAGCAGTTGGGTTGTAATAAAGTGCCTGCATCGCCTGCATGAACCTGCCCCCGAACCCCATACTGTCCATTACCCTCCAAAGAAATCGCCATGAGACCCGATCAAAAGCCTTTTCGGCGTCGAGTAATATGAGTGACATCGGGTCTCCGGCTACTTGGGCAGTGTCAGAGTAATAACTCTCCTGACGTGTTTGGTGGTCCCCTTCTTGGGTATAAAACCGTGTTGCCATTCTGAGACAAGGGGTTCTACTATTCGGGATATTCTGGAGGCTAATACTTTTGAAATTTTTTGGGAATCGCAATTGATAAGAGTTATCGGTCTATAAGAACTCATGTCTAGCGGAGACTTATCCTTTTTTGGGAAAATGGAGATTCTAGCGCTAGACCAGGAGGCAGGGGGAGAGGCTCCGCTGAAGATGGATGTAATTACCTCTGTAAATATGGCCTTGATTTGATTGGAAAAGATTTTAAAGAATTCAACGGGAATGCCGTCAGGGCCAGAAGCCTTCCCATTGGGGAGACTATTGAGGGCATCCAGGATTTCTTCCCATGTGGGGGTAAGGTCCAGAAGCTGGCTATCCTCTAAGCTAAGCTGACTTAGTTCAATCTCACTGAGATAGCCAAGGATCTATCTATCTAGGGCATAGGCCGAGAAGCAGCTTTATTCCTTATATAGTTTGGCATAAAACTCCTGGAACCCATGCCGGATAAGACTAGGATCTGTGACCTCTGTACCTGAAGAGAGTCTGATTGTGTGGATTTCACTGGTGGTAGTTTGTTGTCTCGTCCTGACAGCTAAATGGTGCCCAATGCTGTCACTGCACTCATAGGTCTTCTCCCTAGCCGCTGCCCACTTAGCCGCGATTTTTTCCATAAACACCGCCCCTATTTCTGCCCTGGCCAAAACTGCTTCTTGCTGGACTGGCTGGCAATCTAGTCCTGCATGAATTGCTTGGGTTAGCTTTATTTCTATGTTTCTTAGCTTTTCTTGGTGATCCTTGACTTGATTTTTTTCCGCTCTATTTTTCTGGACAGAGAACCTGAGGGTCTCGCCTCTGATCCCAGCCTTTAAGGTGTCCCAGACTGTCATTTGGGAAGCAAAGCCAATATTTATCTCCAAGAACTCCTGGATCCATCCTTGCAGGTGATTAACATAGCTCGAGTCGTACAATAAAGCTTTCTCAAAGCTCCACCTGGAAGCCTCTCTAGATTGCTCAAACTCCTTCATGGTGAAAATAAGAGGGTTATGGTCGGACATAAAGCGGGGTGCGGTATCTATAGTACAGCTGGTGGTCAATGATGCAGAGACAAAGAAGTAGTCCAGTCTAACCAATACTTGATGCGGGGCCGAGTAAAAAGTATACCCAGGTTGTAAAGGGTTTTTACTCGCCCAGCTATCTATCAATCCATGAGTCTGGATAAGATTGGTAAGAGCTTGAAAAACTTGGGGCTTCCTTCCTTTGTATCTCCAGGTTGTGTTAGTGGCCCAGTCGCCAGGTAGGTGTATATTAAAGTCCCCACATAGCACTATCGGGGTGAACCAATGTGCTAGTACACTGGATACATGATCAATGACCCCAGGGTCGTCAGTATTACTCCCATATAACGAGCAAAGGGTAAAAGAAGATTTGTTAGGGAGTTGAATCTGTGTGATGGCCCACCTCCCTAGTGAGTCTGATTTGGTATATGGACAACTAATAGCGAGTCTTCTGTCAGTTAAAATTCCTACTCCCTTTGTTTTAGCTCCTTGTGTGGTAGCACCCACTACTTTAAACCCTAATGTGTCTAATAAGTGTCTTTGGAACTGTTCTACATGGATTTCCTGCAAGCATATAATGTTGCCCCCAAGTGTCCGCAAGCCCATGGCCACCTTTTGTCTCTTTGATGCGTCATTCAAACCTCAAACGTTGAGTGAGACAATTCGCAATGGTTCTAACGTAGCCATCTAAAGGGCACACCGATGCCCGTTTAAATTCCATGAAAAAAGAAAAAAATGAAGCAAGTCTAACCATAAAAATTTGTGTGTGTGTATGTGTGTGTAGAATTAGTACCTGTGTGCCTCCTGTGACCCTGCCCACCCCTCCCACGCCTCCCCCCAGCCCCCTCCCACACCCCCCCCTTATGTGAGCAATCAGGCCTAGCCTGAATGATGGTGGTCAGACATAAGCCACAGCCACTAGCCACGCCAATCACGCCAATGCATGACTGTAGTCATGTGGTCGGTCATTAGACCTGTCTTTCATGCCCTTGTGCCTTCCGTGTTCTAGTCAAATACTTGACTTAATGAGTCGGTGCATAATATGTTTCGTGTTACAGTCTTCCCCATTCCTTTCACCCCCACTCCTTCCTCACCAGAGGAGACGAAATTTTTTAAGAGGAAGTAAAAGACGAGAAGGAAGAGAGAAAGAAAAGGAATATATGTATCAGTGATTATCCTCCCTTCCAAAAAAAAAAAAAAAGAGATAGCATCAGAGTGTGGTCAGAGTAACATCAGGATAACCAATCAAGTCATTATGTCCCCTTGTGCCCTTTCTTGAGTTTAATCTCTTCCAAGTGCTCTTTGGCTTTAATCTCTGACGTAAAGACCTTGGTAGTGCCATGCAGGATGACCTTCAGCCTAGCTGGATTCATGAGATACACCTCCGCGCCTAGTTGTTGTAGGGGAGAAATCAGCTGTCGCAGATGCCATCTGCGCTCGACAGTCTGGTGGCAAAAGTCCGGTTTAGAGAAGAAGGTAATCCCATGAGCCCCTTTTTTTGAGTTGGGGCAAGCCTTGTCATAGACCAGTTGCCTCAGGAGAAAATTACCAAAATATACAATGAAGACCCAGGGCTGACCTTCAGTTACATTGCCGTTGTTATATTGCCTTTTCAGAAAGAAGGGAAATCGGTGAGCTGCACTTCGCGATCCTAATTCCAGTCGGAATGCTCTGGGAAAGAGTCTTGCAGTAGCTTGACAATGAACTGCCTAGGATCCTCCCCCTCCTTTCCTTCTGGACTCCCCAGCAAGCGCAGGTTATTCCGGCGTTGCCGGTTTTCATGCTCCTCCATTTTCACCATCAGGTCCGAGAGGCAAGCGGAGTTATGTTATGTTATGTTATGTTAAATTTAATTTATACAGCGCACGTACGCCCGTGGGCTTAATGGCGCTATCGGAACTTTTGGGAACTACAACACAACAGCACAACAACATGAGAGTCAGAAAACTAATCTAAGGATATGCCTGTCTGAAAAGCCAGGTCTTAAAGGCGTGTCTAAAATTGAGGAGACTATCTCTTTGTCTCAAGGAGGAAGGCAGAGAGTTCCACAAAGAGGCGGCCAAGAACTGAAATGAGCTACCACCTTGACGCTTCCTCCTAACTAAGGGGATAGTTAACAGATCTTTGTGAGCAGATCTAAGATTGCGTGAAGGGGTATATTTAGACACCAGGTTGATCATAAATTTGGGGCCTTTCCCTTGTAAAGCCTTGAATATACTGCAACCGGTTTTAAATATAGCTCTCTGACCTATTGGTAATCAGTGAAGGTTGGCTAGTCCTGACCTGATAGATTGCCATTTGGGTAAATTATAGATAAGCCTAGCTGCCTGATTTTGGACATACTGTAATCTTTTCAGTTGCCCAGCTGGGAGTCCTAGGTACAGACTGTTAGAATAATCTAGACGGGACAAGACTAGGGCAATGACTGCTTGAATGAGGGCAGAGTGGGTCAACAAATGAGTAATTTTCTTAATCTTCCGCAGTTGGAAAAAACTAGAGGATACAACCGTTCCAATCTGGGCTTTAAGAGATAAATCGTTGCTAAGAGTAACCCCTAGACTCTTGACGGTGTTAGATTTAGTTGGAGGGGCACCCAGGTCAGGAGGCCAAAAGTGAGGCCCCCAGCTAATTTCACTTTTCCCAGGCAGGACCAACTCTGTCTTGCCTGGGTTAAGTTTCAAATGGTTTAGATTCATCCATCTCTGGATGTGGCACATGACCTGTTGAAATTCCGACACGGCATCAAAGGAATTCAGAGGAAACACCAGTTGCAGGTCGTCTGCGTAATTAAAAATAGTGACCTTATAATTTTTCAAAGAGTAAAGTAAGGGGCGCAGGTACAAATTAAATAGAAGTGGAGACAGAGACGATCCCTGAGGCACTCCGCAGGTGGACTTTCTCTTGGGGGCTGTGAAAGTTCCCAATCTCACAGCTTGAGTGCGGCTGGAGATGAAGGACTTCAGCCAGCACAAGACAGGCCCCCTGAGGCCGGCCTGTTCGACACGGTTGACCAGGATGGCATAGTCAACCGTGTCGAACGCGGCCGACAAATCCAGAAGTACCAGTGCCTGGTGGACGTCCCCGTCTGCGTTGCAACGCAAGGTGTTCTGAACTGCCAAAATCACTGTCTCTGTAGAATGACAGGGACGAAACCCTGCCTGATTGGGTTCAAGATATTCTGTACTTTCGATAAAATTGGATAAACAGTTGGAAACATGTGCTTCTAGGATTTTCGACAAAAAAGGCAACAAGGAGATCGGCCTGTAACTTGAGGGATCATGAAGATCCAGGCCAGGTTTCTTGATCAAAGGGATCAACAGTGCTTGCTTAAAACTATCAGGTACCATGCCTTGTTCAAGAGATTTATTTAAGAGCGGGAGAATGCTTTGGGGGATAGCCTGTGCTATCTCCTTAATTATGTAAGGGGGACAAATGTCATCTGGTGATCCTGACTTAACACGTGCCATCAGTTCAGATAGTGTTTTGGAGTCGATGGGGGGAAATACATAAAACGTAGAGGGGTTGTAAAAAGTGTCGGCCAGAGGTAGTGGGGTGGGGGAACTAGTGATACTCTGTTTGATGGTCACGATTTTCTCAAAAAAGAACTCGTTCAAGGAATCACAAAGTTTTTGCGTGGGTGCTAATGACGGGGCGGTTCGGTTATCATCTAAGAGCTCATTCACGATGTTAAAAATATCTTTGGACCTATTCGTAGAGTTCAAAATTTTTGCCGAGAAGTAGTTGGTCTTGTGTTGATGCAAGGTTTTTTGATAGAGTTTCCTTGCCTAACAATATATTTCTCTATCTTGTGACGAGTAATTTGCTCTCCACTTCCTTTCCTTTTGTCTAATCCCCAATTTAAGTAATTTTAATTCAGGGGAAAACCATTTGTGGGCGTCATTCCCTCGTAGATTTGGAAGGCTCACCACGGGGGCATGAAGGTCGGCTGCTTGAAGTAGCCAGTTTGAGAGCACCCCTTCACTAGATTCTGCATCCTCGCCCAAGGGAGGAAGGGTAGTGGTCAGGGTCTTTAAAAAACCAGGAAGGTCCAAGGACTTCCATTTACGAAACTCTTTGGCCACTGGTGGCCTGGTTTTGGTCATCCCTCCCATTCTGAGTGAAAAATGGATAAAATAGTGGTCTGACCAGATGCAGGGGGAAATGGAAAGTGTGGGAATAGGTAAGTTATGTGCCCAAATTTGATCGAGGCTGTGACCTTTCTGGTGGGTGGGGAGATGAATGTGTTGGGTCAGATTCAGATCCTCCAGTAGGTCCTTAAGCTCAGCAGCCTGGGGGTCTTCTCCCACATTGTCGAACCAAAAGTTTAGGTCTCCTATTAGAATAGTTTTAGAGTAGTTGACGACATAAGAAGCCAACTGTTGTATTAGGAGTGAGGAGAAGTTAGCCATGTGTTGAGGTGGGCGGTAAATTAGCACTAATATCAGAGCCCCGCTCTCGGAGTCCAATTTAATAACAAAATTCTCAGTACCTGGGAGAACTAGAGGGGACAGTTCTCGGAACTGGTAGGTCTTAAGGATGATGGCCGCCACTCCGCCCCCTGTTTTCCCAGGGGTACGGTTAGCTGTGAGAATGTAATACTCCGAAGGGTGTGAGGCAAGGATATCTGGTAAAGAATTGGGGGTGATCCAGGTTTCAGTTGCCTGTTTAGTTGCCACTGCTTCGGTTTCCAGTTGTTCCGTCCTGGTCTCGACCATGTACAAGTTTTGTTCAGCCGTCTGAGACCGCCCTGTAATTTTTTTGCTGCGTTCTTGGCTGCTAGATTTTCCCCTCTCACTTCCTCCTGAAAATCTTTAATCAAAGTGAGTATGGCTGCAAGTGAGGGCTCCGTTGACTCATCGCCTTTGGTTTTTTGTTTTCTTGGGCTGCGCCATTGTGTTTGTAGTTGCGATTGGATCGGCTCGTCTTCTTCTAGGTGGTACGACATCTGCGAGTCCGAGTAGTCCCATTTAAGCTGACTTCTCAGTTTGATCTTATTCCTGGGTTTTTTAGGGCGGATGACCGTACCAGTATTATCACGGGAGGCCTCACTTTCCTCTTCACTAGCACTGTTAGTATTATCTTGATCTTCTTCCATCTCCCCCTCCCCTGATGGGCTCGGGGTGCTGTCTGAGACTGAGTAAAAATCCTCCTGTCCAATCTCTGGAGTCCAAGGGGCGATGGTGCCAGGAGGAACTTCCAGTCCTCGGATGACTGCTTCCGTCCCTGTGAAGAGATCCCTGGTATTAAGGTTCTCAGAAGGTGTGTATAGGGTGTTACCAATATTTCCTTCATCTGCTTCTCGGTGTTCCCTCTCAGTAGGAAGTGGGGTTAAGAGAGGATTGGGAGGAGGATTGGGGGCTCAGAAGAGCCAAGTGCGTGATCATGTTCTTCGGCTGGGGTGTGTGGTAAGAGAGAGAGCTCGGTTGAGCTGTGTTGATTGACTGGTAGGCTGTGGGGGGCATCTAGGCGGAGGGGGGCTTTACTAGCGTCCAGACCATTAACAGGGATTTGACTGATGTTGCCACTAGCACTATCCTGCTGAGAAGAGGCATCAGCTGTATTAAGTCTTTGCGTTTCTCTTTTGCTGTTTTTAGCAGTGGCAGCCTGATTCTTAGCCACTAAAAAGATCTTAGCAGGAAGGGGGTGTGTTAAGCCATCATCTTTACTGTCTTTAACATCTTTATTAAAAGCCCCTGCCCCTGTCTGGCCAATGTTTTTTTCCCCACACTGACCCCACTGATCTGTTTAGGCTTGGTCTTGGTCTTGCCGGTGTCGTCTCCTGCAGAGTGATCCTTCCCTGCAATGGGTGTCTTTGCTTTTAGACCCTTTTTTACTCCACGGTGACTCATACTTTTTGCTCTGTTTCCCTCGTCGAGTCTAGATCTCTCCGATGTTCGGCACTGCCCCCAAAGTCCACACAGCGCCGTCGATATCACATCCGCCAAGGGCAGAGAGCTCGGATCTTGAAAGCACACAGCCCACCACTCAGCACAGGGCCTCCCCACCCGTCTGCTCAAGCGTTCGCTGGGCGTACGTCTCCAATGTCCGCAATACACGCAAACCGCGTGTAATAATAATTTCTCCAAGCTAGCTGCCGAAAAAACCAGCCAGCCCGCCAGGCAATCCTCCTTCCCCAAACACCTCTCCACCGCCTCGATAAGTGCCCTAGGCGGTCCCGCAGCTCCGAGCAGGTCCCGCTGCGTCCTCCGCTGTCTCGAAATTCTCTGCACCTGTGATCCAAGCATCACTGATGCGTGCGCAGGGCAGGTAGCCGATCCCTCGAGGTCCGGTGGCTGGCGTGGCGGCCGTGAGCACAGGCTTACGCTGACTCCATCTTGCTCCCCCCCAGGCACAAGTTTTCGCCTTTATTACAGCTCTAGTAATGTGTCAACTAAAAAAAAAAAGGTGATGGTTGGAATGCTTTATTTAATCTCAGTCACTGGCAATCGTCCTGGCCACATCCCAATCTATCATTTTGGGGGTGTGGCTAATTACTAGTGACTAAGATTAATTCAAGCATCCCATCTATAACTTTTTTGTGTACTTTAGTGTGTTGCACTAAATGGGGCGGGTCAGCCTAAACATGGGTCTAATACACACTGTGTCACTGGAACCAAGTTATACATAGCTGGTGAGCCCTAACTAAGGCGAAACCGGTCCTGGGTTGCTTGTGTTCTAATTTTGAGAGGACGTGGCTTCGCAGTTCAGTCTGGACTGTTCCCATTGGAGCAGAGTTATGACTGATTTACATATAGCTGGGTCCAAACTGAGGTGACATGGTGTGCAAAATAATGATGGACTGCGATGCGGCCGAGTAAGTTCCAGTGGCTGAGATTAATCCAAGCATTCCATCCATTACTTTTTTGTATACTTTACTGATCTTTATCTCAGGCACAGGTGCCTCACATTGGAACCAACCAGCTCCACCTTAGGTCTCATACCCTTTCCAGATATAGTGTAACCAAGATAAGAGACTATATATATATATGGTAAGAGAAGCCTTAGCTCACCTACTCAGAACTGACCTTAAAGAGCTGTTGCATTTCTCTAAATTCTTTTAAAAAATCAATATATCATATTAGAAGAAAAGAACACTTTCTTCATTATCCTTTGGAAACAAGCCACTGCTGATACCAACCCAAAAGGCACCCTAATAAGGATTTTAGATGTCTGGATTCCTCATACAGTCTAACCTGATGATAGGTGGAGGAGAGTTCGCTAACACTGAGCACTTTCGAACTAAAAAGCACAGTCAGTGCCTTCAAAATGTTTGGCAAGAGTTGTTGATCCACCCATATGTGTTTGTTCAAGTCCCTGAGATTGACACACATCCTAGTCTACCTCCCTCTATCATTTTACGCCAGTACAACTGGTGCCAACCATTCAGAGGGATCAAGTTCCTCAATTCCTCCTGTCTCTAATAACTTGTGAATTTCCTTCTTGAGAGGTTCCAGCATGAGTTTGGTAACCTTCCTAATATTGTGAGCACAAGGACGACCATTACTCTTTAAAATTATGTTATGCTCAAAATCTTTTAAGAGACCTAGAGTGTTTTTGAATACTGCAGGGAATTCTTCATAAATATCCTCATGTCCAACCTTCTTACTCACCAAATTAACTTGCTGTTGTACACTTGGGGTTAATGTAATCCCCATGTCACTTTGGTGATACCAGCCTTACAAGTTGTCATCACACTTGGAAACGCAAACATTTTCAACAGTTTATTTACCCCAAAATGAAATTTTTATGACAGTATACCTTAAATCATCAATTCTTGCTCCACCATAGCTCAACAGACTGATATCAGTTGGAGGAATTGATGAGAATTGTTAATTTCCAAATTCCTTTTGCCAGTTTTTATCTCCTACCATTGTATAAGTCGAGCCGGAATCTGCCAAAACCATAACACTCTCTTAGCATCCAGTTCGATACAATATTCTCCCAAAATTATTCGACCAGCATCAACCTAATTTTCACTTGATTACGTTGAAACCCTTCTTGTTCAAACTTTCAGAAACCGCTTCAACACTGTGGAACCTGTCAGCTTTGGAAACACAGGCATAGTGCCCCTTTTCTTTTTTTATTTCAAATCCTTTTTATTTTAGAATAGAAATGAAAAGCACAAGACAATACAATAAGGAGCAAAGAAGCATTAAAGTCAGTACAAGCGATTCTCCAAGTACAAAGATCTGATTATACTAGATAGAAAATGGTGAGAGAATCGTTGACTCATTAGCGTAGCAGACAAACCTAAATAAAGAAAGGGGAACATTAACAAACTTCAGTGGTCATACAATTACATATATAGATACAATTGCAGTTGCATAGCCATCAAGTAACAAGCATAGGTTCTCATCTTGAAGAATTGCTGACTAAAACAGTTTGGTCTGACAATAGCTCTGTGGTCTAAGGGGGATCAAACGAGAAGGAGGAAGCGTCAAGGGCCTTCCAAAGTTTTTTATGGGAGACACGCCCTGGAGATGAGTTTAGTCCTGGGTTATCGGCACCTCTTAGGAAGGACAACCACTCTTGCCACATTTTGAATGATACCTCAGAAGCATTTTTCCACTTGCATAGTACTACTTTGCATGCCAAGGTTAGAAGGAGATCAAGTAGTTGTCGGTCAACCGCATTAGGCAAGTGCGGTTCCTGTATCCCCAGTAGAACATAGACAAACTCTCTCGGAGGCTTGATACAGAAAATGTGCTCAATGCAGTCAAATATTCTATTCCAGTATCCCTTTAATAAGGGGCAATTAAATAACATGTGGGCCAAGTCCCCCCCCTCTGCCTCACAGTTCCAGCACGTAGGGGAGTCTCTTAACTTAAGTCTATAGAGTTTCTCAGGTGTCCAATATGTTCTGTTAATTAACATGAATTTAGTTTGTGACAATATAGGGGAGACCTTATTTCTAAATGCAGTAGTATATATTATATCCCAGTCGAAGGTCATACCCGTAGTGTTTGGCTCTGTTTCCCATCTCTTCTCATTTTTTCTGCTCGCTTTCTGAGGGAGGGGAAGTAGCATTTTATAGACCTTCGAAACGAAATGCCCTGATTTATTGATGCGTGGTACAGAGCTCCATAGCCATGGTTCAGAGGGAGTCAAGGAGCGCGCAGAGAGGAGAGTTTTTAATTTAAAAAAATCATAGAAGTCTACTGTCGTGAGGGCATGTGTGACTTGTAGTGACGAGAACGGTAGAGGTTCAGTACCCTTGAAGAGATCACTTGCCATGTTAATACCTTTCGCGGACCAGTGTTCCCACTGGAGGGGTGCCCCGTTGATTTTCAGTAAGGGGTTATGCCAAAGAGCTATGGAAGTGGACTTTTTGAGCTTTAGGCCTTTGTGATTTGATTGGTCGAGCTTCAGGAGAGCCCTTCTTGTGTTTAGAAGAATATATTTAGAGTGGGGTAAATGTGCAAGGTCCATGGTGAGTAGGGCCATGAGTGGAGTATTGCCCAATATAGCCTTTTCTATGTCTATCCATAGTGGGGTATAGTCTGATTCTTTGGTTAGCCACAGGGCTCCCTGCTTACACAAGAACGCTGTCTGAAGTTTGGGAGACCCAGGCCGCCTTTTTCTTTAGCTAGTTGTAGCTTTTTCATTGATATCCTTGGTTTCCTCCCTTGCCACAGAAACGTACCAAACAACTTCTCCACCTTGTGAATGAAATCCTCGGAAAAAAGTCATTGGCAGCCTACTTGCTATGTAATTAACCAAAGGTGTTACCATCATCTTCAGGGTTTCAGCCCTGCCCCACCAGGATAAGTATTTAGGCGACCAACCATCTAGTAGCTTTATTATCTTGTTCAGAACAATGCTCTCATTAGCTCGTGTTGTAGAGATTAGGTCGCTATCAAAATCTAACCCCAGATATTTAAAGCAGCCTGGCTGCCATGTTAAACCTGAATCTCCTATAATGTCTTTGTTCCCTAAGTTATTGAGTGATTTGACCTCTGTCTTGTCTTTGTTTAATTTATAGCCGGATACCTTTGAAAATTCATCAATAGTGGCGAGGAGAGCCGGTATAGCTTCATCCGCTTTCTCTGAGAGTACCAATACATCATCTGCATATGCCGTTAATTTTATGATACAGTCGTTGAAGGAGATTCCTGGTATGTTTTTGTTGTGCCTAATTTGGTAAAGGAATGGTTCGATAGCCAATACGAATAGTGACGGGGAAAGGGGGCATCCCTGTCTCGTACCTTGGTGTAGTTGAAAAGGTGACGAGAGCGACCCTCCTGCTCTGACTCTCGCTATCGGGCAGAAATAAAGGGACATGCTCATCTTTATGATTGGTGAGCCAAGTTAAATTTATGAAGCACGGCCTCCAAGTACCTCCAATCTACTTTATCGAATGCTTTTTCAGCATCTAATATTATTGCCGCTGAGGGAGTGGATAGGAGCTTCGCTTTTTCTAACACATGCGCAAGAGTCCTGGTGTTATCGCTGGACAACCTGTTCTTCAGAAATCCCGCCTGTGATGGATGTATGAGTTTTGGCAATATTTTCTGGAGGCGTGCCGCTAAGAAGGAGGCGAAGAGCTTACAGTCAAGGTTTATAAGGGAAATGGGCCTTTAGTTCTTGGTTAGTGTGGGATCTTTCCCTTCTTTTGGAATAACCGCGATAGTGGCTTCTGATAGGGTGCCCTTAGCTTCACCTGTTTCACTTATTTCCTCGAACATGTTGAGCAGTGGTTGTGTGATTGTCGTGGAGAAACATTTGTAGAATTTCGCGGAGAAGCCATCCGGTCCGGGAGCTTTACCACACTTTAGCGATTTAGTGGCAGTCTGGACTTCCAGGAACGAAACTGGACTGTTTATGTCCGCTTGCTCATCTATGGAGAGGGATGGGAGATTGCAATTACTCAAGTAATCATTTATCTTTCGATTTTCACGTCTACGTTCTTGGCATAGAGTTTCTCGTAGAATTCTTTAAAGAGGTCTGTTATTTTAGTCGGGTCGGAATGAGCAACACCCAAATGGTCAACTATGGAGTTTATCGTGTTCTTCTGTAATTTAAATTTGAGATACGCTGCCAGACTTCTACCTGCCTTGTCCGATTCACACAGCTTGAACCTTTTCCTCCTATCTAGCCAGACACCGGCCCTTTCGCTTACAATTTTATTATATTCGTATTTTTTATTGGCTAACTTATTCAGTGATTCTACTTTCCTGTCTTGCAAGTGCTTAGCTTCTAGGTTTGATATTTCTTTTTCTAGTTCCTCTAATTTCCTATTATGATTTTTATTCATAGCAGACTTAATCTTAATAATGACACCTCTTATAGTGCTTTTAAGTGCTTCCCACCTAGTTAAGTCAGAGGTATCACCCCTGGTATTGTGGTTCAGGTACTCTTTGATAGCTGTTTCAATGGCAACCCGATGCTGTTCATGTTCAAGTACTTCATCATTAAGACTGCAAATGGATTGGCAGGTGGGTGGCTTTATGTCAGAAATGGTGAGTGTGACGCAGGAGTGGTCGGACACGAGCCTCGGCTCTATTGATGTCTCTACAATTCTGGGTATGGCGTTTTGTGTGAGAAATAAGTAATCAATCCTCGAGAACGAGTCGTGGGGTGAGGAGTAGAATGAGTAATCCCTTCCGTCCGGGTTTTGCAGGCGCCATGAGTCCACTAGGTGGAATTGTTCACAAAGGTTTTTGAAGGCTCTGTGAGACCTATTGCTACGAAAGGGACACTGAGAGTCTCTGTCTAGGGTCGGGTCCGCTGGGAGATTAAAGTCTCCCGCAAGAATGTGGACTGCCGAGTCCGGGATCTTTTCAATTTGTTTAGTTAGATCCGACCAAAACTTCAAGTCGCATGTGTTTGGGGCGTAAATGTTTGTGATGTAAAAGTCCGTCCCATCTTTTAACAGTTTGGTTGTAACCCATCTCCCTTTGGTGTCAGTCGTAGAGGAGAGGAGATCAATGTTAGATTTTTTGGAAATCAGAGTTATTACCCCGTTCTTTTTCCCCACTGCATCTGAGCCCGTGACTTCTGTAAATAATTTATTTCTAAGTGTGTAGAGCTGTTTAGCATCTAGTTTGGTTTCTTGAAGCAGTGCGATATCTGCCTTCTGCCTACGTAGATAGTCTAGGATTTTTTGACGTTTTACTTGATTGTTAAGGCCTTTGACATTGAGGGAAAGTACCTTCAGCTTCCCCACTTGAGTCACCCCCAAAGGTGTATTAACCACTGGGACAGGCATAGTCATATTTAGGGTGATACACTGTTAGATTTCCATTGTTAAAAGGGCCAGACCCTGTGGTTGTTAATTCCCTCCCTAACCAATGTATCAGCGATTGTTAGAGAACTATTTAAAGTCAGCAGTGTAGTTATGACTTCCCCAGTTTGAGTGGGTACTAAGACGGAATCTGTATTGGGTGTACCCAGACAAAGTTGATGGTTTCACATCTAGTTTGGTAACCCACTTGTATGTCAGAGTACTGAGAGTGCGCATAAATTGACGGCGAAATGCAACCACTAAACAAAATTAGGAAAGTAAATAAAAGTAACAGATGAAACACCCCACATGTACCCCAACCCTTCCCCCTATCCCCCCCACCCGCCCCTCCCCAAAAGTATGCAATAGGCATGGTGACTTGAGAGAAATAAGAACAGCATTATTCCCCCATGGATAACAATACACTTCATATATGTTGGAACTGGATCTCTGTGCGAATCTTTTAACAAATAAAACAACGGATGTGACCGTAACTTTAAGCTCACTGCAACTGGAAGTTAGAACTTTGACCATTCCAGGTCTAATATAGTAACAGGTTAACATAATACATCATATTCGTGTTGAAGGTTATAGAGTGGCATTGTCAATGCGCCAGTGACCACAGCACTTCTGTTTGGCGTGCGTTCAACAGTAATTATCCTACCCACCTCTTTGCCCTCTTAAGAACGTTACATTAAACTAAGGGATCGTGGAGCAGAAGATTAATATTTGGTAATATATGAGCTCGTGGCTTATGAAGCTGTGTTTTCGAGCCATAACGTTATCAAGAACATGAGTACAATGTTTGAGAACATAGTGGCATCCTCTCTATCGTCTATATATTGGCTGGTATCAAGCTAATACCAACCTAAAGGCGAGGTGCCACTATGTTGCCAACCGGGCTTCAGTAGCCCCACCAAGTAGCATATATCATTGCATGTGGTTGTGCCCAGAGAGCTCATACTGCCACCCATTCATTCGTATCCCAGAATTCTAGACACAGGTATTGTCAGAAAGGTAAGTAAATGAGGCCTAGTGAGGCAAAGGATACTCAATGTAGAACAGGAGCTGAGGCAGAGGCAGAAGCCGTCGCAGAAGCAGTCGCTGAGGCTGAAGCTGGAGCTGAAGCTGGGGCGGTCTCGACCGCCGGTCCATTAGTGTCCATGTCCTGTATGTCTTGAGTGCCAAGTATTCTTTTGAGCTTTAGCGGATCCGTGAATATCTGTGGAGTTCCATGTATTGTCACTTTGTACTTGGTAGGGCCAACAAATCCATATTGGTATCCTTTTGATTGAAGCTGTGGACGGAGAGCTAGGAATGCCTTTCGGACTTCGACTGTTTCCTTGCTGTAATCCTGTGAGATGTAGACTTTTGCATTTCTCCATAATATGTGATTGCACTTCCGAATGAATGCTAGAATCTGCTCCACGTGCTGGTATCTCAGTGGTTTACAGACGATAGGTCTGGGTCCTTTTTGGGTTTTCGTGATCCTGCCTGGAACACGATGGGCTCTATCGAACTCAAGCGGCTGGTGCAAGGTGATATTTGTGGCCTGTGTAAACCATGATTCCAGAAACTGTACGCAAGAGCTGTGAGACTCTTCAGATCCCTCCGGAATTCCAAAAATGCGGAGGTTCCCCCTCCGATTTCTATCTTCCAATTCGGACAGTCTCTTTGTGGTTCGATCTGAGGCTATGGACAGGCATTTGAGAGCCCCGCATGTTGTGGTTTGAGCATCCTCCATTCGGCTGATCCTTGACTCAGCCTCAGCAAGTCTCGCATTAGTGTCTCTTATGTCCTGTCTGATGGCGACGACCTCGTCCCTAGTTGACTTTGCTAGGTCTCTTACCTCATCCAATCTGCTCAATATAATGTCAATGGCATCTTTTTCCAGTCTGCCTTTAATTGGGCTTGACTGGTCAGCCTTGAGTCTCTTTAGGTTCTTCGTGTGCTCTTTATCCCCCATGTTGATGGTTTTTAGTATATAGGGGCTTTGTGGTCGTTAATGACTAGGTCCTGATTGACAGTCCTGGTCCTGATTGACAGTTTGCAAGTTTGCAAGTCGTACAAGTCATGCCGGGCTGGAGATGGTGCCGAAACGCGATTTAGGTACTGCACACATGTGTTATTATTATGAACCGCACAGGCGGTGTACACCCGTTCTGTAGGTTATTCCGCAGTTTACCTAGGTATTGGGGCAGAGACAGCAAACATGCACGTGGCGTGGTAGTGATAGAGATGGTGAGTTGTTAGCTAGAGATCCCGAGTACTGACTCTTAGTTATCACGTCTCCTTCGCTTCCAATAGGCGTTTATATCTTCATAGGGTGCGCTATCTGCTCGTTGTGCCATGAACCACGTGCTGCCCGTAACACGAGTACAGCAGTGTGTGATTAGAACGTGGAGCCGTCCGTGTTTTAAGCACGGGACCGTGTTGCCTCCGTGTTCTGAGCCCTGTATTACTCGCTCTTTAGTTGGTACTGTATGCGTAGCAACACTATTAATGTGGTAGGGGCATACTTTCCGACCAAAATCAAATTGTTGTGCATCTGGATCTAGATCTGGATTGCAAAATGCCTCAACCGGCTAGCTGCTAGGGCAAAGCTGGTATCGTACGGCCGCCATTTTCGGAGAACAGTACACCGTGCATTTAGTCATTCATAGTCATTCACAGACATTCAAAGTAAGGAAAGCGCTGCCCTCGCCTTGTAAGCAGATAGATGTTAGGCTGCTCTGGTGCTCCGTTTCCAGCTACATAGGTAAATAAACTGCCTCTATTCAAGTCTCTGTCTGTCCCCCCTCGCCGGCGTCTCTGTGTTAACTACAGGCGCCCGCCATTTTGTAAGTGCTACTTGCCGTCTGTAAGCTGGGGTCAGAGGCCGATGTGCGGTGCAGCGAAGGGTCGACTGTACTCACATGAGTGTCCGCAGAGTCCTCATAGTCCTCAGAGGTGAGACCGGCACAGGAGTCCATGTGCAGGCTGCTCCATTGTGCCGATAAGCGCCGCTGGTTACCCGGTCTTCTCCGCTCTCTTCCGATGCCGGTACTGCTCGATCAGGAGGTACACATGTTTGGTGTTTTCCGGTACGTTTTCGGAACCGTAGGACACCTCTGTGCAATCCGACGTTTAGAACTGCTGCAAGCTCCGGTTTTACTACAGTTTAAGAGATCCAATCTCGGGTCATGGTTAATTCCACGGGAGGAACAACGCGCTATGCCGCCATTACTCTCGGCGTCCAAACCACGCCCCCCAATAGTGCCCCTTTTCACTGCATTTTCTGTAGGTTGAATTTCTAGCACAAGACTTTGGACTATTGGAAGTGTGACCTGTATTACTACATCACTATCATTTCAATTTGAAATCCTTACAGTCCTTGTCTTTGTGGACATAGGGTGATTTCCCGAAGTATGTGACCCCTATCACTTACACAATATGCGTTTTCATTCAAAATGTCAGCTACAGTAATATCAACTGACCCATTACTGTGTATCTCTCAAACGCAAGTGTTAGTATTTTTCAAGATATTTTGCTAATAGTTTTTCCTGAACTTGCCTGCTATTGGTTTGCAAGCAAGCTACAGTAGATTTCCAGTTTCAGTTTTTCCTTCAGTTCTCACAAATAATGTGTGTCTTTTCAAAACAACTTTTAACCTTGATCAAAATGTTTCTCCAACATCATCATAGACTTATCAAAGATATTCCTTGGTTCTCCTTCACCATATCCAGTCAATATGGTCTCCAAACTATCATACATTCCTTCCTTCCTTCAACTCCTGAATTGTGTAGGAGATCTCCCTGTTTCCTGGCAGCAGAAATGTTTTCAACTCCAATTGGTAACAAGTATGATTCAAAAGGCTTTTCCAAGGTAGCACTGGTTCTCCCCTTTAGGAAAGGAAAGTTGGAGATTGAGACATACTAGCTGCTGTCATGTTTCGGTTTGTCCATTCGGTAAATCATAACCAATCACAACTTCCCATTGACCAGCTATACAAGAATGCGCATATGTTGCAAGGTCTGGCTATTATTAAATCTGTCCACAGTATTCCTTTTCCTGCCCTGGTTGTTTCTGCAATTGAATTGCTAATCCAAAATAATGTCACACAAGGATGGAGAAGATTATGTTATAACTTCTAGATAACTTGCAAATAGTTCCCACCATCGTCATGAGGTAGATGTAACCCTTTTTATTTGAAGGTTGACAGCTGCAGTTATCACACTGTTGTACCCTCATCAGAAATGCCATTGTGCACTAAATTATGTACACTGCCCAAATCAGAATGGCTGCCTGACACTAATAGGTATGACAAAATGGTCACGGGGTAAAAGCACCCTCTGCTGGTAATGTAAAAAATTATTCATCACTAATACAATGCAAGAAAAAGGGGTGCACTTTCTTTAAACCAACGTTGTCTTGTAGGAAATCTCAGGCAATAATGTAACACAAAAAGGCCAAAATAATGCATACAAAAGAACTACCTCCAGGTATTCGCAACCCGCAGTAAAATGACTGAGCGGGAAATCCAGCGAATGCAAGAGGACCACTTCAAATTGACGTCGATTTGTGAAGACGCTGTGGGTTCCTAATAATAGGAGATATTGATGAAAGGTGACTGGCTCCATCTAGGCAGCTTGTCGCCAGTGCTGTGTTGCAGCAATAAAGAAAACACTTCTCAAGGTATTTATTATTTATTTATTTATAAAGTCGTTCCAATAAGGATTGTAATGAACATCAAACATCACCAATCGTCTGGTGTAGCTTCCCAGCTATAACTTCCTACAATAGATTCTTCCTGGCATAACATTGTAGATGACATACTCACGCTTCTGGTAAGCAATGACAACACACCTTCAATTTGTATAAGCCACAACAAGTTGGGCTGCCTCTTCTCTATGACTCAGTTGTGTTGATCTGACAAGTAGTGCCAACATGGGAGCAGTAGGCTTGGTTGGAATAGATATCCCACTAGAGCTCCAGTTCAAGGTGGAGCCGACTGGTGGAGTTTATGGTGTGCCTTCATATATATTGAATAAATAGAAGAAGGAAGAACTCAAAACAATTTACTGGTAACAAAAATTAGGAGTGCAAGTTTATGTTGCAGAATATAGCAGTTCTGAAAAAATGCAAATTGTCTGAACTGAAATGAAGATCTTAAAAAACATTTTAGCTGTTATGCTTCATCTCAACAATCAATAATAACAGCTGAGTTTGCAGTACATACCTAAAGACTGAATATAAATACGTTCTGATGTTCTGGTGTTGATGTTTAATCTAGTCTCTGACGGGGATGCCTCCTTTTTACTTTTCCTCAAGGCTTGTTGATCCTATCCTTACGTGCCCGGTGCAAGTACAAGAATATGAAAAATATTTATTACAGTATTGTTTCTCCTGGGCATGGTTGCTTGTCAAGTAAGAAACCCTCCTTACCGTTTGAATCATTCTTCACGTAAGGCACCAAATAATCCAGCTAAATGGCCATCTTTGACATTTATTATTACCTCCTACCTAACAAAACAATCTAGTTCAGCTTAGGTCCTCCACGATGATGGGGTCTGACTAGAGTATAATATGATTTTTTTTTGTTTTAATGTTGTTCATTGGATTGGCATTTTTCCAACCTGAAAGTTCTGCTAAAATTAGTTTTTAGGCATCTTTGTTACTAGAACTATATACACCCATTGGGTGGGTTATGTTTTTCTGTTAGAAATGTGGGTCTCTAGTTGGCAGAGGTAGGTACATTTGTCCAAATAGGGACCATTGCTTCCAGTCAGGGTAAGGGGTATACACACTTTAGATAACCCCTGCTCGCCCCCTGGGTAGCTTGACACTAGCAGACAGGCTTATCCCACAGGCAATGTGTCAAATATTTTTACTCAAAACAAACAGTAATACAATGATAACACCACAAATGGACACCACACCAGTTTATGAATAATAAAGTATCTCTATCTACACTCAACAAAACCAAAACGACAAAAATCCAATATACATGTAATAAGAATATAACTTTTCAAAGGTTTGAAGCAACATGGTCCATAGAAACTATGGATGCGTGATTCTACACAAAGTACCTATAGATGCATCAAAATTCACACGGCCAAACAGCCGCAGAGAAGGGAAGCATCTAGAAACAAAGAGATGCATCAGTTCCTGAGTCCTTGGGGAGGCGATGAGACAGTTCTGCTGCACGCAGGAGAAGTGATGTGTCGAATCCGGACTGTAGGGGAAAGTGATGCATCAACTCCAAGATGGTTCTGGTCTGTGGGTGATGCGTTGCGAAAACTTGCCGCACAGGGGCGATTCATGGAAATCCGGGTTGCTGCGAGAGCAGGTGGTGCTGCATCGGTTTCTTCAGCCTTCATCCCATGGTGCTTTGGTTTTTGCAGCAGTGACAGGCACAGCGTCGTTTCTGCAGCAGTGTGGCGGTGCGTGGAGATTCTTCTCGCACATCGGTGCTACGTCAGAAAAAACAGCCGCAAGAAGGGTGATGCGTCGATTTCTCAGCTCTTCAGGTTTCTTCCAGCTCTCAACAGCAGGAACAACCTACAGAGGCCCAGTACTGGAATAGGTACCTCCTGGCAGGTCAGAACTCTCAGCAGCAGAGTTCAGGGGAGCTCGGAGTGAAGTCTTTGTTTCCCTGAGACTTCAGAACAGGAGGCCAGCACACACATGCCCTTGGAGATTCTTCTTCAAGCAGGTTCACAGCAAAGTTCAAGTCTTGGTCCTTTCCTTGGCAGAAACAGCTACTGCAGGCCAACCCCACACAGCACGCAGCACACAACACAGCACACAACAGAGTATGCCTCCTCACAGCTGTTCAGCTCTTATCCTCGGCAAAGGTTCCTCTTGAGTCCAGAAGTGATCTGGGGTTTAAGGTCTACTACTTATACCCCATTTTGTCTTTGTTCTCTATGTGCAAGGGTCTCTGAGCCCAGTCCAAACCAGTCCTGCCCTCACTGGTCCAGTATGACCACGGGGGGGGGGAGGGGGCAGGGGGACAGCATGGTGCAAAGGAAACAGGCCTTATTCAGGTGTAAGGAAACCTAGTCCCACTACTATAAATGCAGCCGAGCCCCATTCAGCTCAGCACTGTGTCATCCAGGAAGGGCCAGCATACCTCAACTCCCCCAGTGACTGTCTACAGTGAATGTATATCCCCCAGCCCCTGTCACTCTAAAACCAGTCAGTAAATCCACAAACAGGCAGAGGCACACTGAATGGTTAAACAAGAAAATGCCTACTTTCTAAAATTCACTTGAACTGTAAAGGGGTTGCCCTGTGTCCCTCAGAACCTGGGCATTTTTTAAATGAACTACAAATAGTTCTGTCGGGAGGGTCAATTACTTAGCATTCCATAATGAATATGCACTTTCTAAAAGTGGCATTTTTAAACGCACAATTTAAAAACCATCTCTACTAAAATATGGGTTATTAAATTCAAAGTTCAGAGAGCCTAAACTTTATTTATGCATCTTGTCCCAAGGGGAAGTTATACTTGTAAAATGTTACAAAGTATCTCCCGGTCTATCCTACGGGGCAGATAGCCTCTCAATAGTGAAAAACAAAATTGGCAGTATTTCACTATCAGGACATGTCACATCAATCAGTACATGTGTCCTACCTTCCACAGACACTGCACACTGCCCATGGGGGTACCTTGGACCTACCATAGGGGTGCCTTACATGTAAGAAAAGGGAAGGTTGTGGCCTGGCAAGTAGGTGCACTTGCCAGGCCGACATGGCAGTTTAAAACACCGCACAGACACGGCAGTGGCATGTCTGAGATACCTTTTCAGGGCTACTCATGTGGGTTGCACACTTAATACATTTTAAATGGGACTTATCAGTAAATGAAATATGCCAATCACGGGGAACCATTTGTAATAACAATTTACACAGGGAGTACACTTTGACACTGATCAGCAGTGGCAAAGTGCCCAAAGCATCTAAGCCGGAAAAAACAAAATCCAGCAGAGCATCAAAAAAACAGGAGGTAGAGGCAAAAAGTCAAAGAAACCACACCAAAGATGCCAAATCTAACAGTCTAACATTTTCCATGTGTGTTCATTTTAAAATGAGAATCACTTCAATTCAGCTCTTTCAGCAGAGGAAGTGGTGAATTATATAACCACATAGTTTTACTGCTGTGGTGTTAGGGGATGATCATGGCGAACGGCCCCTGATTAATGTACATGGCAGGTTAAAATTACATGTACTTCACCTTAAATGGTGATCGTCTACTGGGTTGCCGCTCGTAGTCGGAGACTCTTTGGGACCTGGAAACCCTGCATGGTGCCTGTGAAACTTTGTTCTGACCACCGTGATAAACCGCCGATTTTGGGGCTGACGCTTGCTGACATTGCCTGGTAGCGGGACTGCGAGGACCAGCAGTCTTTGCGGCGCTCTATCTGCCACACCTGGGGCCTCTTCCCGCCCACCACCTCCCAGTGCTTCATAACGACTTGCGGCCCCC
Source organism: Lissotriton helveticus (assembly GCF_964261635.1). Lineage (NCBI taxonomy): Eukaryota > Metazoa > Chordata > Amphibia > Caudata > Salamandridae > Lissotriton > Lissotriton helveticus. The sequence goes on from NC_136061.1 coordinate 437,749,543, forward strand.
GCTTCGCGGGAGCCGCTCGTAGTCGGAGACTCTTTGGGACCTGGAAACCCTGCGTGGTGCCTGTGAAACTTTGTTCTGACCACCGTGAGAAACCGCCGATTTTGGGGCTGACGCTTGCTGATATTGCCTGGTAGCGGGACTGCGAGGACCAGCAGTCTTTGCGGCGCTCTATCTGCCGCACCTGGGGCCTCTTCCCGCCTACCACCTCCTCCTATTTAGCCACCCCCATAACCGCGCACCGCGGGACGCGCGTGGGTGCGCGCCGGGCGACGCTCCGGCCAAGGGCGGGCCCGTTTAAGCCCGTTTAAGCCCATTCAAGACCGGTCAGGGACGAGACGGGCCACCCCCCTTTCACCCCTAATTTTGGGGTCCTTTTTGTAAGTACCATATTTGCACTATTGTTATACCTGCATTAATATGGCCTCGAAGGAGGGTAGAAGCAAGGCGGACTATGTAAACCTTACTGGAACAATGGACAATTTCATTATAAAGGTCAATTCCGTGATAGACCAGGGGATCACGCTGATGGAGCGACGGGTCTCACAGGACTTAGCAATTGCAAGGAGGTCATCTATGGAGTATATTGCCAACGCACGGACTCCCGAACATCATGGTCAGTGTAGCGGCATTGGTTCATCCATGGTCCCTGAATCCCCTAACACCAATTTTGCGTCTGGCGACCTGGACCACCCCTCTTCCGGGGATCAGTCTACGGTCTCTGAATCATTATTGTTAACTCCTCACAAGCTACCCTCAGTGGCAAGCCCAGTCAAGGTGCACAACACCAGGCAGCTAAGAGAGAGACGCCATGGGGCTATTCATAAATACAACCAAAGGCAGGTTAATGACATTGGTGGAAAGAAAGGAAAGTTGTCCAAAAATGCTGGGGTAACAACCATTGTAAGGGAGCAGGCTGTTGTGACTACTCCGGTAACCATAATCGCACCAGTAGAAGATCCAACACCCCTGAGAACGGCACCCCAGCCTCAGGTTGGGGGAAAGAATCTAGGGGGAAGGGTGGAGATGGAGGATTCCCTTCTTGTTAAAATGGGTGACCTATTTAGACTCCTTCTTTGCCCAATAGAAGATAGATTAATTAAGATTGAACAGCAATTAAGTAAGTTTGAGCTTGACTCACAGGGAATTGTTGATTCTCTCAAGAAGGTAACTACACCTAGGGTTGCTGTACCACTAAATGATACCTGGGGAGGGAATGTCGCCATAGACTCTGCAGACTCGATAGCCCCGACTTTAGCTCTCAGCCTTTAGCTGCTCCCCTACTTAAGGTACCATTAATAGTAGCAGCTAAGAAACCCATCAGTGTAAACCAGCCCATTTGAAAGAGGGAGATGGGGTGCCTATAGTTCAGGCTCCCGGGGGGGTAACTAACATTGATTTACCCCCGGAAGTAAGCCCGTACTTGATAGTTCAGTACAGGAGTCCCTGTACTGAGTAAGCCTGACCAAGAATCTTTTATGGCCTTAAAAAACAAAGTTGTCGATTGGCTAAATAAATATAGACCATTGCCAACGAATATATTGAGCAAAATACTTATGGTACAGAGGGTGTCCTGGGTGGGACATCTGGCCAAGGATATCAGGGGGGATTGTGTCCTTGTTAATTTTAAAGACCCTAGAACAGTGGAGTATATCTGCAATTGGAAACACCACAGTTCTGGAGCTTGCATACGATCTCTCCCACTGTCCTACTTTTATCCCCCAGACTATTTCGCAACTGTAGCAGATGGGTGGACACTAGTACAGCGGAATGGGAGTGGATTGCCCCATGGGGGCTGGCTGGAGTCTTTACCAGCCCCCAGCTAAACCCCTATTCAAAATCGGTTCAGCGGCCTGGAGGCCGTTGATTGACTTCAGGGTTATGAAGGGGTATCCATAAACACCATTTCCCCACCTAGGAGTTCTATTATTAGCCCCTCTGGACCACTCCAGTGCCTAGTTCCTGAATTGTTAACCCCTGTCCCAGTAACTTTGGGAGAAAACTAAGAGATTGGGCGGGGACTCGATTTATCCCAAGGTGACCCGTTTCCTCGCAGTAGCTCTATTGGCAACTTTAAAATTGTTTCATGGAATATAGCGGGTCTACGCAATAAGCTATCTTTACCAGACTGGAATACTTTTATTGAAGAGTATGACCTGTGTCTATTCCAGGAAACATGGAGCCTTGAGCCATTGCATAAGTCTGGTTACTCCTGCTTCCATATACCAGCTATTTCCTCTGGACGTGGACGTCCATCTGGAGGGCTTATGGTCTGGGCCAAGGTTGCGCTCAATTGTAAGATTATACACCACCCTTGTCCAACGTTAGATCTGATGAGATTATCAATTAAGGGCATAAAGGACACCATTACCTTTAACTCTTTAACATCTATGCTAGAGGTACTCAAGGGGGGGCAAAATCTCCAACTATTTCCATCTTGTCTGAAGTGCTTCTCTCTTGCCCTTCTGACTCCTTTACCTTGCCGGCGCCGGCGACCTAAACTGCACATTTGAACCCCTGGCGGCAGATGACATCTTGGGAACCTTTGATGAGGATGCTAGATGGGGCATCCCATCTTTGTCGATTTTGCCGGTGAAGAAATGGTCGCCGGTGGTTATTCAAATAAACGCTCTAACGCTGGAATTTGGGTTAAGAGCTGTCAATGGGCGTACGCCCTCTGATGCTGCAGGAGCGAACACATATAACAGGGTCTCTTGCCCGAGTAGAAGTAGAATTGACTACATATTGGTGGACAAGAGGCAATGGAAATATGTGAATGATATGATTATTATATCCTCTATTGATAGTGATCCTAACCCTCTATCCTTGTCAATGTTAGAACTGTGGGAAAAGAAGGAGCCTTATTCTAGTACCGGACCCAGGATGACAACAAAGGCAGTTATACCATCTAACTGCAAAAGGTTTCTTAAATGGTCAAAAATCATTTTGAATGAACTAAAACTAAGTACTCTAGGGGATATTTTAAGAGATCAGACTCTTAAGCTCTCTGCAGCCTGTACGAACAAGGTAGGGCCCACTGTGGCGGAGTCAATTTATGTTGATACAATTGACTTGATCGGATCTCTCTACCTGGAGGCTCCGTCTTTAAAAAAGCGCTCTACGAGCTGTAAGCCAGCAGAGAAGTGGTTCGACAAGGACTGTAGGAGGAAAAAAAAACAAATTGATACTTGCCATTAAAACCCATAAGACCGTTAAGGTACGTCTGGCAAGGTTACAGTATAGACGAGCTATCTCAGAGGCGAAAAGGGCATGGGAGGAATCACATTGGATTAGCCTAAAGACAGCAAGCCAGTCTAAGAACGGCGAGCTTTTCTGGGCCTTGGTAAGAGGATCCAACGGTTGTGATCAGGACCAAATCCCTAATCACATTACCGATGGGGAGTGGTTTGATCATTTCAGGAGACTCTATGTAGGAGACGAGGGTACGGTGAGATGTGGCCCTTCAAGTTGCCCCAGGGTATCTATTCTGATCCCCTTGGGCCCTTTTGACCCCATAGGGAAAAAAGAGGTGGTGGCCGCTATAAATAAGATTGTACCAGCGAAGGCTCCGGAACAAGATGGTATACCGGGTGACCTGTTTCGAGCTAATGCCGAGCATTGGCCACATATTTTGTATTCCTTATTAATGCTCTGCTGGAAGGATCTCCAGTCCCAGACTCCTGGAAAGGAGCAGAAGTAATCCCTATCTATAAGAAGGGGTCCAGGGGGGACCCTGCCAACTATCGCCCAATAAGTCTTATTGATGCCGGACAGAAGTTGGTTGGCAGGGTCCTCCTGGAGAGGATCCTCTCCTGGGCTGAAGAGAATAACATCATTTCGCAATTCCAGGCAGGCTTCAGGGCATGCACTAGTACCATCGACCAGGCCTTCAGGCTGGCACTTCTGCTTTGGAAGGTGGTAACCATTGGCAAGGGCGGTCTTTATCTTGAATTCATCGATTTAAAGACCACCTTTGACTTGGTCCCCCGAGACCGCCTATGGGCGGTCTTGCAGGAGATGGGGTTCCCTTCTTACATCTTGAACCTCCTGGTCCGTATGCATGATGGCAACTATGTACATATTAGATGGGGTACACAGGAACAAAAAACAGGCAAAATCCCGGTGAACAGAGGTGTCCACCAGGGATGCGTATTGGCTCCAAACCTATTCACGCTATTTGTGAATGGGGTTGTTTCCTTTCTGCTAGAAATCAATGCCGATGCTCCTGTCTTGGCGGGGGGATAAAGTCCCCGCCTTACTTTTTGCGGACGATACACTGTTAGTATCGAAAACCCCCGTAGGACTACAGAAGTTGTTAGATCGGTTTTGCCTTTTCTGTAAAATGAGGGGCTTGGTAATTAATACCTCTAAAACGAAGCTCCTTTATTTTAATCCTAGCAGATCGGTCAAATCTACCCTTGCTCTCGATGGGGTACCACTAGAACGGGTCAAAGTCTTTGATTATTTGGGGATTAGAATCTCCGATAAACTGAAATGGCAGCCACACGTTGATAAAATGGCTTTAAGCCTGAAGCGGGTAGTGGGGGTGATAGGAAGGGAACACCGTGCCTCAACCTCTAGGCCTATCGCCCCTGCCCTGAAGATCTATGCTGCAAAGGCCGTAGGCTGTGCATTATATGGAGCCGAACTTTGGGGCTTCGGTTGTATAGATGTGTTGGTCAAAACAGAAAATACGTTTTTTAGAGAGCTTGTCTCGCTTCCTAGGGGAACCCCAACTAAGCCACTCCTGAGTGATTTGTGTCGTCGCTCAATCAAGGATTTAATCACCTTGCGCCCCCTGCTTTATTGGGCTCGCTTATGGTGCACCCCCGAGCTATCTAGATATGCCGACGGCCTAAGAGAAGTAATGAACCTCCAGGGATCCCACAAGATTGGTTGGTTAGCAAACGCAAAAAAGCTGCTTTTAGCCACTGGCCTCAAAACTGTATGGGAGTCAGGGGTCTCGCTGTCCAAAGCAGAAACAAAAAGAACATTCTGGGCATGGATAGATAACCAGGAGTATAGAGATCCCAATCTAGGTAGGTTAACTGACGAGTTTCGCCAGCACAAGCAAGTGCCTCGTTTGGAGGCCTATCTGGATTTCATTCAGAAACCGAGAGATAGGGCCCTTTTTATCCAGTTTAGAATGGGTACTCTTCCTCTTCATGAACGCACAAGTAAATGGAAGCCTCCCCATCAAACGTCTCCCGATTGCCCATATTGTGCAGGTGTAATTGAAAATATTCCACACCTTTTCTTTGTATGCCCGGCTTATACCAAACCCAGACTGAAGTGGCTAAAACCAGTCTGTCAACAGCTTGAGACTAGGAATCATTATATTGCTCTCAGAATCCTTCAGGCAGATGTAAATACTTCCCTAGTCTGTGGGGTGGCAAAATTCTTAAGCTGGGCGTGGCTGATAAGATTGAAAGCTATATGATAAATTTGTATGACTATCAATTTTAAAAATTCTATCAAAGCTGTTATAGTTTAATACATTTTTATCATTCTACTGTAAAAATTGACTGTCATTGTAATTTTTTTAACTTAACCTTATTTATTATGAAATGTGTTTTAATTGTAAGAATGCTTTTAAGATATTTTATATCGAAATAAAGCTTTGTTGTTGTTGTTGTTGATTGTCTACTGACAGTGTTTAGTACTAGACAAACCTTGTTGGCCTACTTGATCTCCAAGTGGGCCTGTCGTTTTTAATGAGTTGTAGGTTTCTTATGGTGGCTGTACTATAGGAGTCCTATTTAAATGACAAATAGGCGATCCAGATTTCGAGGATGTTATTGGTGTGGGATTTTTTGCATATGCCTTGAAAGCAGGAGTCCATATATTAGCTAAAATATTCTTCAATTGCAGCTCACAACACTGTTCTGATGCATAAGTTAGATATGTTTTTAACCAGGATACGGTGTATTTGATACGATATTGTGCCCATATTTTGTTCACCTGTTGGACAATTGTGCCCTTGATGTGGCAACACATATTGAGCAACGACTGCCAGCCGGGCTGGGCCATGCAGTGTGGTCACTGTACACAGCTAATGTGCAGCCACGTAGAGAGATGACCCATGAAAACTGAATTAGTGTGCCAACTAGAAGGCTCACAAAAGAGACTGCGCTGTACGAGAGCTGAGATTCGCCCAACTACTTTATTCTCTGAAAGCGTATGTAAACATAAGAGACAGATACGTTGCAGAGTAAAAGAGCTATGCCTTTAGAAGAATTATTAATGCCATAGAATTTCCTAAAGTTACTGAGCATATTACCTTAATAATCGTAAAAGAGCTATATATTTTATTTAAAGAATAACGCTGCTTGAGCATTTATTTATCACAAGTGAGACATATGTTGCTAGAACTACACGTTTCATGCCACATCATCCTTCAAGAGAAAGCCTAAAGAAAAGGTACTTGGCGAGTCAGTGAGCTGTCAGGTACTTGGCAAGTCAAAGACTATGGAAGTTCGTGTGCCTAGTGATTGTCTAACTGAGCTTGAGTCACGCAGGACTGGGAGAATCTATCTATCTATCTATCTATCTATCTATCTATCTATCTATCTATCTATCTATCTATCTATCTATCTCTATATTGGAATTTCTTGTTGGAAACACCATGATTCTTCTTTGGTAATCTCAGACAAACCATGTTAAATTGCCCCCTCCCTGTCCCAAAATGAGCAGATGCATTACAGGTTTATTGGGCACCATCAGTGAGGTGAAGCTTCAGTCTCTAAATAGTATCCAGGCATTTAATAGGGACAGCACATGGGCTGCAACATCTTTTATAAATTTAAATGTATACGTATACAAATGTAACTATGATATTTCGACTCAGTTTGCGGTAGAATTATTGTTAAAAAAAAAAGCGAACCTTGTTGGTGTTCGGTCTGTTCACCAACCATTCAGCTGAAACCGTGGGCACTACTGGTGTTTTAAAACGTTCTACTGACTTTTTTTTATCGTAAACCAGTTTAAATGACTTCATTAAAGCATACAATATATTTAATTAAGGAAGTAAATGAACGTTTTTCATTCACAGTGCATCCGCCCGATCATGCTACAGCCTGCTGCCAATGCTGGCCAGCGGAGAGATCTTTGGTATGGCCCAAGACATCAGCATCCATCTGCTCGACAGCAGTGATTGCGAAGACACCCTGCAGGCTCTCGTGCTAGAGGCTGAGGACCTGGCGTTCACTCTTCTGCGGAGCGTCACCATGCACACAGTCTCCGAGGAGACCTTCCTGCGCGCTGACGTCATTATTGTGCTCGATGACGTCCCCCTTCAAGAGAACCAATCGGTTGAAGACAGTGTCAGCCTATTGGCAGACCGATGCAAGGAGTACGGCGACCTGATTGAACGTAATGCCTGCGGGGGAGTGAAAATCGTAGTGGCGGGAGACACCTTTGTGAACCTCAAGGCCCTTCTGATCATGAGCCACGCCCCCTCCTGCCCGAAGCACAATGTGATCGCTGCAGCAACACTGCTCGAATGGGAAGCAAAAGCTCAGTTGGCGAAGAAGCTTAAAGTGAATGCTGCAGGTGAGCACTCTTCAGGTGGAAAGCAGGAGTGTTAACGTGGTAAATTGTAGCTTGGTACAGAATACAAGAAATAGCTTTTGTCACATATTTAGGACTTGTGAAAGCTCCTTTTCATTGTGGACACTGAAGTGCATTCATGGCGTAGACTAGAGGGACCAGGATAGTCAGAAGCTTTGGTGGGCGGGGCCGGTGGCCAAAATATTTGTGGAGTTAGTTTTGTTTCTATTTCAAGAAGCAGCTGGTGATTAGGAAGACGTGAACTATAGGGGAAATTGAAATATGCTATGTGTTGCCATCTAGTGGTGATGCCGTGTTGGCTACATTAGAAGAGAAGTCAGGACAGTTTTATTATTGAAACCAGCAGCAACAGGGCAGGGGCTCCCAAAGTGAGTGGCGCCAGGGGCAAAGAACCACGGGTGCCTTCCCTCCTACCGACAGTGAGTGAGAATATGAACGTTTTAAAGAGAGAATGGCTCTCGTTAAGCAGTGCGAGAGGGGTGATGTGGAAAACAGTGGCTTATTTTTTTCTTGCTTAAATAGCCTTCCTGTAATATAAACCAGCCTGATGACCTCCACGTTATCGCGAGAAAAATAGCTTTTAGACTATGGGAAGCAGCTGAAAATCTACAATTAATTGCATGTGCTCGGACTGTTACGTATGATAAATAATGACCTACTCTTTTATTTGCATATCTGATTTTTAGGTAAGGCCACGGTTTATTGATACTGGCTAAATGTTAACAGACCGTTACCCCCCATATGCGAAGTAACATCTTGAGGGTGCGCAGGGTTCCCTGGGTGGGGCACACACCGAAAACAATCGCGGGAGACTGTGTTTTGGTTAATTTTAAAGATCCCCGCACGGTGGAGTATATTTGCTCGTGGGAGCAGAACAACTTCAACCCTAACCAAGGGACAACGATAGAAGTTAGATCGCCATTGTTCTTTTTTCCACCACCCATTCACCCGGACACAGCAGGAGTATGGTCATACGTGGGGCATGGACAGGGACAGGGTAGGGTGGGTGGATATAGACAGGGGCCACCATACTTAGAGAACTACCTACCATTACACAATAATAATAATAATAATAATCCACATTTGTATAGCGCACAATCACCCGTTAGGGTCTCTAGGCGCTGGGGGGCCGTCGGGAAGATTAAGCAAGCTATTGCCCAGAGTCGCATGGTGCTGGGCTAACCTGCCGCCGGAACCGGGGATCGAACCCTGATCCCCAGATTCCAGCTTCCGTCGCCCTGGCCGCGGCGCCACACCTCTCCCTACATATAGGTTTATTCCGCTGGAAATGGTTGAGTGACTGACTAAGTCTAAAATTTGCATTAAGTCTCCAAAGGGGGGGGGGGGGAGAATGGAGCAATATTCCGTGGCTCCTAAGCAAGACCACCAAATTAATATGGACTCTTACCCCAATGGAATTATTATACTGGAGTCTAATGTCAGCATCAATCCAAGATTTAATCCGACAGATATAGTGAATAGTGACAGAGCTCTAATTTCTTTGACTAGTGAAGGGGGCAATTTGAGAAATGACCCGGGCCCAAGTCTTACAGTAAACAGGGAGCCCATAGGTCGCGAAGGTTTAACCACGAGCCCCACAGGGGAAAACGGGGTCATGGTTTTAGCAGGAAATGACGCATTGGTATTAGGGACCCACAATCTCAAGGAATCAAGACCCACGGTGGCTGACAACGAGTTGCCTATCCTGTCATGGAACATTGCTGGGTTAAGATTAAAAAGGGGGGATACGAACTGGGAGGCTTTTCTTGCAGCACATCATATTATCGCGCTGCAGGACATCATCAGTCATTTATTAAACTTGCAGCACCTTCCACGATGGGGAGACCCAGGGGTGACCTTCTACTGTTATTTAGCCTGAAACTCCAATACAAAGCTGCGTTAGTAGTGACAAGCTCCGTAAATATTTTGGCAGTAAGATTGGAAGGGGACAACCTGCCTACAATCTTAGTGGTAAATTTTTATAATTCTTTTACCAGGGGGGACGAATTAGAGCATTTAAAAGCACTATCAGTCTTTTTGGATGAATATGATGAACACAACAGTATTTTTTATTATTTGTTAGTGCTAGGTGATTTTAATATTCATGTTTGTCCAATGAAATGTTTGCAGAATATGGACTTTGAAAATAACCAATTGGGGAATACTCATTTTCAGCACACGAGGAGTGGGTTGTTTCTGGAAAGTCTTTTATCAATACATCATTTGTTTGTCCCAGTGCAAGGGGAACCTCAGTGCCCTGTCCCAACTTTCAATGGCCAAGGCAATGGGTCTATTATTGATTACATTTTTGTGTCATGTCTTCTGAGGGATAAAACAGATCCTTTAAGAGTCGAGCAGAGAGGTTTTAGTGACCACAATCCGCTCATGCTGACTATCGATATGAGGGCTTTTAAAAGTGAACTGGTCGCATCCAACATCTTAAATTCTAATATAGCCTCTAAATGTCAAGGACGCAGATTAAGGTGGGAGGTGATCACTCCTATTGAATTCCTGGAAAATCTTTACAGGAGCAAAGCTGATGATCTGTTTATATGTCTAGGGGAAAACTCAGACCCAAGGGATATTTTGGATGCTTTTAATCGCATTACAGATCAGGTAGCTGCTGATTTGACTAGGAAAAGTAAAATAAGGCCTAAGAAACTGAAAAATTAGTTTAATCAAGCCTGTAGTGACGTCCACACAGTACTTTTAGAAGCGCTAAAAGAGCCTGGTAAGGATGCGCAGAAGATAGCGGCGGCGAGAAGGGCCTATAAAAAGGCTATTAAACGGATTAAGATTGAGCTTAAGGACATGGCTTGGGAGGAATTGACCAAAGTAAGTGTTCTGAAAAGTAGCACTCAGTTTTGGAACATGATTAATAGTCCCGTGTTTAATGAGACAGAAAATACTAACCAGGACTGTCTCATTCCTCCAGAAAAGTGGGTGGAGCACTATAGCGGTCCCTACGCGGAAATTAATGACTCATCTCCTGCGTCTCAGGTCGAGTTTGTACAGGCAGGAAAGGTCATTTTTAGCATAGAAGAAGTCCTGGAGGCTATTGAGACCACAGCCCATGGGAAAGCGCCAGGCCCGGACGGGGTCCCGGCAGACCTGTATAGAGCAGATCCCCATTATTGGGCAAAGATTTTAACTTCTGTTTTTAATGCAGTCACGATAGTGGGTCCCCCAGTGTCCTGGGGCAAAGCAGTCATCGTCCCAATATTTAAGAAGGGTTCAAGAGAGGATCCGGCGTGTTATCGGCCAATTTCTCTCTTGGACTCGGCTGTCAAGATTATGGGAAAAGCCGTCCTGGCGCGGCTGACTAAATGGTTGGACGAGAAATCAGTTATTTCAGACCTGCAGTATGGGTTCAGGAAGGGAAGAGGTACTGCTGGTCTATGCCTCAACTTACATCTTGTCATAGGGAAGTACACGGTCGCAAAGCAGGGGGACATTCATCTAGCTTTTATGGATTGGTCCACTGCTTTCGACCTTGTAAATCGTCAGAAATTGTGGACTTCCCTGTTTGACACGGGTCTGGACCCTGCTCTGATATCCTTTTTAGCGGTCATCCATAGTGACACTAGTGCAGCTGTCCGCTATAGTGAAAATGGGAACCTGACGGATTCTTGGCCTGTAAAGCGAGGGGTCAGGCAAGGGTGCATTCTTGCACCCTTGCTGTTTACACTCTATATAAATAACTTGGGTGACGTCTTAATTTTATCATGTATGGACATCCCGAGAGTTGGCCAAAAAAAGATTCCTGCATTACTTTATGCGGATGATACTATGCTGATCGCCAGGACGGCAAGGGGACTGCAATCACTTCTAGACTGTTTTAACAATTTTATGGACTCTTTGGATTTGAAAACCAATTTTAAAAAATCACAGGTTATGTCACTAGGTGGTGGGCGGGCGAAAAGGGCACATTTTTTCTGTAAAGGGCAGACTCTCATGAAAGTTCCTACCTTCCCTTACATGGGTATTGTATTTGATGATAAAAGATTGTGGGTAATGCAACGCGCCCTGAAAAACAACACATTGGCAAGGGTGACAGGGGCCCTGCTAGGCTTTGCAAAACGTTTAGGCTGCAAGCCATTACCGGCCATCATGAAAATCTACAATGCCAAATGTTTGCCCATGGTGTTATATGGGAGTGAGGTGTGAGGCTATACTGACTCAAGTGAGATCCAAAGGTCAGAAAATGTCTTTTTCAGAAAAGTTTTATCGTTACCACAATCTGCAGCAACTTTTAATGTGCACGAAGACCTGGTTATATTTCTGATCAAATAGCTGTAGCGCCGATACTAGGGTGGCTAAGAATTTGGGCGCAGGAAGCCCCGAATTTAAATCAATTAATTATCCAGGATTGTTTGACCCTAGACAAGGCCTTGTCTATACCATGGATCCATTATATTAAAACCCAAATGGACATAATGGGTAGCCTTGATCTATTTACAAATCCCAGGGCCTTAAGCAAAACCGCAATAAAGAATGTAAAACATCAATTTTTAAACAGATTGATGGCCCAGAGGGAAGAGGAGGAATTGGCGAAACCATCTGTTAGAAATTTTGTTATGTAAAGCACGGGGAAAGAGATTCAACCATATTTAACATTTATGAGCAAGCCTTTCCATCTGTTTGTCTTGCTAAGGTTTAAACATAACATGTTACCATGGTTGTTGTCTTTCCCCAGGGGCTTCGCCATAAGTGGGACTTTGGGCCCGTGTCCATGTGATAATAAATCGGAGCAAAACGTTCTTCATATGATCCTCTTCTGTAAGTTTTATAAATTACAGCGAAAGAAATTTATCCTGCCGCTGTTAGGCTGTAATTTTGAGCAGGCAAGGCCAGCGTTGGCCTACTTACAAATGCTTGCGTCCGCCGAGGTATGCTATGGAGTGGCAAGCTATATTATAGGGGCTGTGAGATGTCGTAAGAAAATACTGCTACCATAACCATCTTTTTTTGCCCCTTTTTCGCCCTAGCCCGCAGTATAGTAGAAAGTGTTTACCAGTGACGTTTACTAGATGATTTTTGGAATTTTTATGGAATTGAGTAACAAATGTTTTATATTGTATATGTCTTTGTTAATTGTTAAGCACTTTTTATATTGTAAACAGTTGTGTTAATTGTGATATGAATTCTGATAATCTATGATGAAATACTGTATGTGCTTTGATGGTTTTAAAATTTTTAACCGAATAAAGCAAACTTTGAAATTGGTGCAGGAATTGCACTGGTAGCATAAAAGTCAAAAGGGGATGCCATGTTTTTGGGTATCCATGTTGTAAGGCAACATGGCATCCCCGTTTGACAATTTCTGCACCAATAAAATGTGGCCTGATGGGCTGTAGGCCAAGGTGCGGAAAGAACAGGCCAAAGTAAACTCTGTAGCATGTTTAAAAGCCTATTTTCCACAATAGCTAAGCCCTCTGTCCATACTGTATTGTATTGCAACATTTATATAGGGGCTCATCACCCAATGCAAGGTGCCAACGTGCATATTCGGATAGGTGGCAGACTGCACTGTGGGAGAGTGCATGGTTAGGCTAGCGTTGCGCTTACTGTGAAACTATGTGGGAAGTGTTTTGGTGCCATGCGTGATTGACCAATGAGGTGTGGAACATAGCACCTAGAAGTGACATAAACAAGGTAATGTAAGAGAAAGATGTGCAAGTTAGCAAGTATTTAGCTTTTATAATTTACTTGGGAGGTCCCATGTTGATGGGGTGCCTTATATTTTCGTTCCATATCCATTTCCTTTGCTGAGTGCAGCAGTTTAGTTAACCACTCTATTAGTCTTGTGAGTTGGGGCGGGTAGTAATGACATAAGGTTGAGTTTACTTTACAGCCATTCCCTGGGTCTAAATAATTAGGGATGTCTCAAGTTGATTAAGGCCTGTTAATTTTGATTCTGAGTATTTAGTTAAGATGGACTGATATAGGATTTATGTGTTATAGCAGATCGCAAAAGCAGTTCCATCTGCACCGACTGTTTATCTGAACCACCAGGATGTATCCATTTGATTTAGTCTGTACTGAATTCCAAAGGTTGTAATAAGTAATCTCCAGTAGCAAAGAATGCTTCAAATTTAGTGCTTTGTTGTTTGGCGTGCACCAAATTCAGTTGGCCCGCAGAGGGTTCTAAGGTGACTATCCAGGACATTTGGACATTCTCAGACAGAGTATGCTGTATTGATAGTGAATAATTTCATGTAGTGATCCTGGGGCTTTGGTCCCTCTTTTCCAGTATAATTGTTAGAAATGGGGTTTCTGGTTGGCTAGGGTATGCACCTGAGCCAGGCAGAACCCACCACTCGAGTCAGGGCAATGGAGTTACACACACAAGATAACCCCTGTTCACCCCCTTGGTAGATTGACAGAGCAGTCAGGCTTATCCCAGAGGCACTCTGTAAAGCTTTTGCGCAACACACTTTTACAAACCAGTGACACACTAGACACTCCACAAAAAGAGACTCCACACAAGGTTATATAAAAATATCCTTTGTATTGTACAGACAACATTTTAGACCATAACCACATAAATCACTTGGCGCTTGTCATGATGTCAAAGAGATCATAAACATCACCTTGCCAACCATGCAATTGTCATAACATTACAAGTTCATGCAATCCAGTAAATACGTGGAGGTTGCACACGTTCTAAAAATAACATGATTGCTGCGCATATAATGTACACTCTGAAATAATACTCATTATCCTTTCATGGTAAGGCATAAAACGACCTCTACCTGGGAACCTGAAATGAAGCATGCAAGGGAACATAAACCTGAATTGACCACTACAATATGCAACACTACTTCACTGCATACAATGCCGGTTAGGGAATAAAACGATACCCACACATCAACATTAGGGCATGAAATGCAGTAGAAGCCAATGACAGTGCATAAAATGCTGCAGGTAGTGAATAAGTCCTACAACTCCTCACATGTCACAGAAACAACACTGGCCACAGCACCGTTTGAGCCTCTATTACATGTTGTATGGTACATGAAACCCAAAATGTAGTGCCTAGGAGCACCTGCGCACCTACAACCGTTAATATGATCATTCCTGACGTGTACTGGTTGGGAATACCCCTCGCACCCCTCCAGGCAACCTCTCCAGAGGTTTCACCTCAATATTCAGGACAAATGGCCCCTGTGCCCCGCACACCAAGTAAGGGGCTTGGGGCAAAACACACACACTGTCTACTCCAACACAGAGCAGGATAATGTCGGGCGGTTGAAGGTATCCCACCACCTCGCTAAAAAAACGAGTGCTGTTGCAGCTTGTCCGGAGCCCTCTAGGGCAGCGGGGACTTTTGTACGAAATGCCCACCACGACGACTTCACCTTCCACAATCTTGGTGAAAAGCCGCTGGGAGTACAGCCCACACGGGCGGGCCGTTCAAGTACCAGACACAGGGACTCTGCTGCGGGGAGTGCAGGAAGCACTCTGAGCCCGCTCTGGTCAGGAGAGCCTCTCTGGCACAGCTCAGAGTGAGGCCCCCCGGCAGAACACCACCACTTTGCTGGTAGCCCTCCTTTAGCTCTTCGAGGCAGGAGACACAAGGATGCCGGCTCAATGCTGCGGAGCGCGATTCAGCAGTCCTTTACGGCTGGTGTAGCAGCGAGATTCCTGCTTCCGGCTTCAGGAAACCAGGTGGGCCGCACTCCCCTTTGGTAGGTTGCCAGGCAACTTCCACATGCACCTCACAGAAGTCACGAGCAGGGATGGTGCTTCTTCCTTCTCAGCTCTCTCCTCCCGTCCCTCCAAAACTACTTGGGCAGTGCACGCTGCACGAGCTGCTAGAGGGAGACAAAAGCGCCCTTCACGTGCTGTGAAAAATGAAAGGAAAGCATCCTTCATGCGCTTTAAGAATAAGCAGGAAAGCACCCGTCATGCACTGATTATCCTGCAGAACAGGGCAGGTCACTCAGCCCTGGGAGACCACTGGGGGTCCAGGGACAGGGGAACAGGCTGCAGACCAGCACACAAGTCAGTGCAAAGTGGTAGTACCTTCAGCAGCCCAGCAATCAGCAGCAGATCAACTAGGCAAAGCAAGTAGTCCAAATAGTGATCCTTCCTGGCAGTAGAACAGTTCTGTTAGATCTAGGGGTCTCTAGTTGGCAATGGTATTCACCTTTGTCCAAATAGGGACCCTTACTTCTAAGGCAGGATAAGGGGATTACACTCCTTAATAACCCCTGCTCACCCCCTTGATAGCTTGGCACGAGCAGACAGGCTTATCTCAGAGGCAGTGTGTTAAGCATTTGTGAATATACACAGTAATACAGTGATAACACTACAGATGGACACAACAACGGTTTTTATAAAAAAAATAAGTATTCTTTATATAGACTTAAACACAAGACCACAAACGACAAAAATCCACAATACTATACTTAAGATTACTTAAAAGATGATTAAAGTCTCTTAGTTCAAGTTTTTGGTAAATGCGACAAAGTTCTCAACAAAGATCCTGGATGCGCACCGCAAAGTGAACAAAAGGTTTGCAAAAGGGGAGATGCGTCGTTTCCGTGACCCGGGGGAACGGTTGCGTCCTTCCTCAATGCTTGCGCAAAGTAGGGGACTCGTCGTGAGCCTTACCGGTGGGGAGGTGATGCATAGATTCTCGGCTTGCGGGCCCGTTGCGATGCGCAAAATGGCGCCTTGATGCGATGCGATGATCTGGTTGCAATCCGAGAAGATGGCGCCCTTGATGCGGCGATGCGATGACAGAACGCCCTGGCAGCCTTGCGACGACTCTGTACTTTGGAGCTGTGACAGGCCCTGTGACGCGCTTCTCCAGTGATGCGATGGTTACTCACACGATGGCGTCACGCTTCTCCGGTGATGCGACGGCAGACCTTTTCGATGAACACACGCTTCCAGGGATATGCGACGAAGGCTCGCTTCTCCGGTGTTGCGATGATTTCAGCTGCGGCGGCGACACGCTTCTTCTTGATGCGTCGCGCTTCCAGCTCCTAGCGGCACACAAGTGTCTGGAGTCAGAATTCCCAGTAATGAAATTCAGGAGGGAGCTGGAGTTGAAGTCTTTTGTCCATGAGACTTCAGCAGGAGGCAAGCACAATTCAAGCCCTTGGAGAATATTCTGTAGATGAAAGTCCTTTACAAAGTTCCTTCTCCATTCCCTTGGCAATGAAGCAACCACTGCAGGCCAACCCACCAAACAACGCACTGGCAGAGGGGCAGTCCAAACTCCGGCAGCTTCCTTGGTTCTTCTCCTTGGCAGAAAGGTTTCTTGTTCCAGAAGTGATCTAATTTCTTGGGACCAGGGTCCCAATATTTATGCCCCAAAATCCTTTGTCCTCTGAAAGCAGAGAGGCATCTGCCTAGTTCAAACGAGTTCCTGAGCACTTTGTTGACATGACTCTCTTCTTCCTTTCACTATGCAGGGCAGAGACATCAGCTGCCCCACAGGAGGTGGAGCCAGCACAGGGGAGGGAAGATACAGCTCTGGAGCACTCTGTTGACATGATTCCTCCTCTCCTTTCACAGTGCAGGGTAGAGACATCAGCCAAGCCACAGGGGGTGAGGCCAGTATTGTAGAGGGAAGGCCCAGCCCTATCCAGGTCCCAGGTGCAACTCCTCCCTCCCATCTAGATGCAGATCTCTCTATTCACCACTGGGCTGCCCCAGCCTGTCTCCTGGAATTCCCCAGCCATGTCACACACAAACCCAGACAATGAATACTCAACCCAGCAGAGGCAAGCTCAAATGGTTAGGGAAGCAAATACCTGCTTTCTAAAAGTGGTATTTGCATCTTAAATGCCATGTCACTGCAGCAGTACACTGTACGCAGTGGCTCTGCACTGGCAACGGTCTGAGACAGGTTTGAAAGGCTACTTCGGTGGTGGTGAAAGCAGCGCTGCAGGCCCACTAGTAGCATTTAATTTACAGGCCCTAGGTATATGGGATACCACTTTACAAGTGACTTACAGGTAAATTAAATATGCCAAAGAGCTGTGGACCAATCTTTCTAAGTTTACAAGAGAGAGCACATGCACGTTAGCACTGATTAACAGTGGTAAAGTGCCCAGAGTCATAAAACCAACAAAAACAGGTCAGAAAAAAATACTGGAGGAAGGCAAAATGTTTGGGGATAACCCTGCAAAAAGGGGCTGTTCCAACAGTAATCTATAGTGATCACGCCTGCTATTTTGGTGTTAACTTCTGAACATCTTGTTGGAATAGATCTTATCTAGGGAACATATACGTTTTCACTTTCTTCATGAATTTTTAGATGACCATGTTTATTTCCTGTTTTGGCTGCCAAAGAGTTCCAGAATTTCGCCATGTGAGCTGGGAAAGAGGGTCCTCCTATGGACTTTTTCTTTTATTCAGGAGCAACAAGATGAGGTGCTAATCTTGACTGTGGTGTCCCGTTTTGAGACTATTTTTGGAACTTCAGTTGTAGGTGGACAGGCATTTACTTTGCCATTGCTGTGTGGAAGTGCAAAGTGCGTTAATTTGGTACTGACTTACTGTAGCTAACTGGTGTAGTGCTTGAAGAACTGGATAAGTGTGCTCTCTTGGGTTGGGGTGAAGTAATCTTGCTGGGATGCTTTGGCTCCTTTGTTGTTTTTGTTACAAGATGCATGCATCTCGTAACACGTTGCAATCCGTTGATGTGTTCTTGGTATTATGAAAATGGCCTGTAGTATCTGACTGTACTCTAGGGAAGATAGGATTAATTTTGTAGAAGGTGCATTTCATAATTTCAGTAACATGTTTATTTAAGTCAGCGGTGTAGCTGTAACATGTACAGTTTAAAAATCAAGTCTGGTAGGGGGGCAAGGGAAAGTTTAAACAGGGGGAGTGGAGATGGCTTGTGGGACACTGCAATGCTTGGTGTAGAAAACCGAGGTGAAATGGTTTATTGTGGTTATGCTTAGTCTGTCTACGACATAGGAGAAGGCCCATTTCAATGTATTTCCTCGTATTCTGATGTTTTTTAGTCTCTTTAGGAGTGTTCTATGGTGAATAGTGTCCAATGCTGTGAATAGATGCATAAGTAATGATACAGCAGCTCCATTTTTGTCCATTGTCAGCTTCCGGTAATTGCAGGTGGTTCCCAGTTCTCTCTGCCTGCCTCCTTTTTTGGTTGACCTCTGTCTGAGTAGATTGTTTCTCTCCGAAAAAGTGGAGAGCTGAGAAAAACGCTTTCTCTACCAGTTTTAGGAAAACAGCCTGTTGGCGGTCACCATTTAGTTGCCAGGGTTTGAAGGATCATGATTCTTTTTGTTTTCGGAGTACTCACTCAAATAGTTCTTCAGTTCAAATGTGGGAAAAACGCTTTGTCCAGAGAATTGTTTAAAAAATATCTCTTGCCATGGATCTGGCCCATGATGTACAAAAAATGTTTTCAAATATTTTTGCTGAAGCAGAGTCTATTGGGGATCAAGTTGTATTGGGTGCTTCGTTGAGGCCATTTAGTTTAGGGGCCGATAGCTGTTTGAAGGTTCTGAATAGTTTGCTCTGCTGGTTACGTCCTTTGTATTTTGTGCAATTGTTATATTGTTCATGAGGTTGTCTTCTAGTTAATTTAGTAATATTTATTGAAGATATAATAACAGATATCTTGTGAGGATTGTGTAGTGTAGGTGTTGTATTCTAGGTAGCAGGATTCCGTAAGATTCTTGTGTAGCTAGTTCCCAGGGGTGCATTATGCACTGGCTGTTGATATCTACTAATGAATCTTCTTTTCACTCTGATTGCCATTTCATGGTCCCCATATGTGACTAAGAAAATTCCTGTTACCTTGGCAAGTCTTTGGAAGCTGAATATAACATCCAAGTTGTATCCTGCTGCATATGTTGGTCTCTTAACAAGCTGATGGAAATTGAGTGCCTCGAAGTTTCATATGATGAACTTTTATCTGGATGGCCAAAGCTAATGCTTATAGCTTCAAGCATCCATACGTTTTAAGATGGTCTCCCACAAAGTGCCAGTGTATGCATCCTTAAAAGTCATTTAGTTTGGAGGTTGTCTGTTAATCAGCAAGATTGAAAGCGAGCAAGTATGGCCATTGTAGTACCCCGAGTACCAAAAGGCGTAGGTGCACAAAGTGTAGAAGGAAGACACTACAGACAGGATTCACAGTGCTGTTCATTGCACAGGCTGGTGCTGCCTGTATTCATTTTATACAAGTATGATTTGGGTATGAAACACCTATTTCCATGAATTTGACTTACGGAAGGCATAGAAAATTCAACTTTGCAGTATTGTGTTATTTTATTAAAACTGTAACTCATTAGTAAATCTTGTTTGTTAGTAAATATGCCACAAAGATAATTTCTAAACATTTTGTTAATTTCTGCCTCAAATTTTGTGCTTCCAGAATGGACCTCACAGGTTCAAGGCCCTAATTGACTATAATTAATTTTCTCCAATTCAGAGAAGAGTGTGAATGGCACACATCAAGGACATACAAGAGAACAAAAGGGCTATTGGGGGGCGGCTGCCTACTGTAAGATTCTTGGCAGGAAAATAGGTTGAGATTAATTTCAAGAACATCCACTTTCACTTAACTCAGCAACAGGTGAGGACCGGTGAGAGACGCCGTGTGTGTATGTAAAGGCAGAGCAACTATGCTTATGCTACATCAGGGCTATAGTTTGAGTTTATGTTTGATGCTGGCTTTCTCATTGTCAGATGGCCTCCAGTCACCTAGGAGGTCTCCTCGGCCAAGAACCACTCAAGGTAGGTTTTCCACTACTGAGGAGAGGGAAACTCATTATAATGAGGTAGCCCCTAGAAAGGGATTGTTATGTTGTAAATTTACACTAAGTAGATTGAACTGATTGCGGGCTCTTTCTTTAATAGGGTTATGTCGCATCACCAATCACTAGTCAAAGACTCCCATGAGAAAAGCTCCCACACCAGATACTTCAGACGAGAAGGAGAGATCTGCTGCTCTCTGGCTGGGAAAAGAATTATGCTTTCGGTCCTCCTGTCCATTCTGCCAAACTTTGAAAGTGCTTCCCTCAGGTCATAATCTTGAACCAGTATATGTAAATGGGGGAGAAGGAGGTATACAAAACTAGATCGTCCTCCTAAGACGTATCATGAAAAGCTGAGCCCAAGATGTTGGGTTCTGAGACCTAGCTTGTGACAAGGCTCACGGCCAATGTGGTCAGGTGCAGCCCAAAAAGGAAAAGAAATTTCTTTCTTGATTCCTGTGTTGTTTTTCTGTGTGAATTCACGCCACAGATCACCACAAGTTTTTTCCTTTCTCAGCACAATCACTGGAATCTGCGAGTTTGCACGCACCAATATGGAGCAAACAATCATTCATATTTTACATACAGCATGAAGGAAGTTGTGTACCCCGACTCTGATGAGAGAGGGGATTTGTAACTCTAATGTTGTTCTTTATTATGTTACAGATACACTGCGAAGAATAGAAATCGTAGGTATTTTCACGCATGCTTTTATTAGTAGCAGCGTCCATCTATCCTTTAAATATTGTTTTTTCCTATTTAGGATTATAACAGGAGTGGCATACACAGGGCTGGTCCCTGTGTGGTCCTGAAGAAAAGCTAGGGGATGCTTGAAACATATCTACCAAAACACTGATTCCATCTCCATTATAGGCTGACATACAGTGTTCTACCCCATTTTTAAACCATACCAACCTAGGAGCAAGAATAAAATTGTTTAGGCCCACTAGCACGGTATTTTTAAATCACCCACACCCACTCCACCACACTTTGCACCACACATAGTCCTTCACAAATAAAAGTGCTCCTACGTAGTTCGCAAGTCGTAGCACGCCCCAGTTCGTAGAGAACTGGGATGGCCCCAATGATGAAGCATGTCACCGTGGGGCAACCCCGGTGAGTGAGGGGACTCAAGAAAGAAATTTCTCTTTCTTTTTGTGCTGTACCTGACCACATTGGCCTTGAGCCTTGTCACAAGCTAGGTCTCAGAACCCAACATCTTGGGCTCAGCTTTTCATAATCTTGAACCTCCATGCATATAAAGGAAAAAAGGGCATCTTTTCCGAAGAACCAGCTCCACATTTGGATTAGACTTTAACTGTAGACTGGGTATAATGAGTGGTAGGCCCTATCACTCATGCTTATCTGCCCTAGTTTTCTAAAAGCTGACTCGAGCTGTCTGGGAGCTGTAAGGGTGGCCAGGAGAAAGATGTACAGCTTCCTGAGGAGATCAGTCTTCGGAGATGTTTCAACATCTGAATTACAAGGACAAGGTATCTAGGATACCCTAAATGGGCACAGCCTAGGTAGGCAGATTTCTTCATTCATGTTGCATGGAGCTTTTTGGGGTATAGCAACAAAAAGGAAATACACTGTTCCCCAAAAGGAAGTGATAAACGGAGTAATCAAGCGGAGAAAGCAGCAAGAAGGGGAAATTCCCCTTTCGGAACTGAAACCCTCCCACACCCAGCAAGCTAGATGTCATGCTTCATCATATGGGTTTTGCTCCTCGTTAGACTGGCGCTGCAATGTCTAACGGGCACCCATAGAGGGGCTCTTTATCGGAGATCTTTTGTTCCTGCCAGTTGGTGCATGTGGGTATAAGGGCTTCAGGGGAAGTGTAGACGTGTGTGAAAGTGGAGAAGGTACCCAGCCCCATAAAGCCATATTTGTCCAATGAAGAAAAGGAAAACAGGTGAAGGAGGAAAGGTAAGTTTGGTGATTAGAGCATTTCATCAGCTAAGATGTTCAAGATTGTTCTGCTCTCAGATTTTGGTGCCAAAACCCAAGGCTTCGGTGTGAACTCCAATCCAAAATATGCAGTAATGCTAGAGTAAATTTAAGTTCCAGAAAATAAGATAACTCCCTGATTACATTGAGACAGAGAATTCTCTTTTTGAAAAGTGGTCAGGATTATGGTTAGTGTAAAGTTTAGCATGTCCGTTAATTACTGAGTGCGAAAAAGTACCCACCTCCAGCTATGTGTCCAAGTACTTATCAGTATGTCAATACTCTTGATATTTATTTATGGGTGGGAAATGCTAGGAAAATACCAGGACCTGCTGATTTTGTGGCTAAAGCACCAAAATGTACATGTTATGCCCAATATTGAAGAGCTTAACCCACTATAGAAGAACATTTTTGCCCCCATTAAATTCTGCACCTCGGGGTATTAACATTTAACATTTTCAATAACTATTGCATCCGGGGCAATCATTATTAGGGCTGCTGTGTGAATGTGTCAGCAGGAGAGGCAGTAAGCTGGTTCCGGCAGTGAAATGACCTTGGTGACTACTGATTCCAAGTTGGTCTTAATTGGAGCTTTTGGGGTTAAAGAATGAGGGTGATATTGTAAACCCAGATTTCGCTTATCCAACCTCATGGAGCCATCGCTTGAGCACAATGTCATGCCTTGCTCCACTGGAGAACTTGGACTTCCACTAAACTAAGGCCAAAGGTAAAACCACTAGACTTTATCTAAAAATCACTGTCAGTCGAAAAAGACTCCTTGGATCTAGTCACCCACACCCCAAAGAGTATTACATTGCAATTGTTTTTTTTTTTACATTTGCAACAATTGATAACACTCTGATGTTTATCATTTTTGCTGTTGTTTCACTTAATTTTGTAATAAATTGGTTTGGGAATTTTGCTGTTTGATTTCTTGACTTAAATATGGTTTAGGTGCTACTTAGATACCCTACTCACATATTTCTATGTGACAAGATTATTGTGTAAGCCACAGCTTCCAGGGGTTAGCCTAGCGTTTTTCATTGAAACGTTCTCTCTACTTCTTAGGAACAGGGATGCATAACTTTGTGGAACCTCATTCTCTGATCTTACCAAAATTTAATAACCCAGATTCTCACCATAGAAAACACTTGCACTTTCATCTTTGAGAGTGCTTAGTTGCTCCTGCCACTGTAACTGCCCGGGCTGGGTAAAAGGCATTGGGAGCCTGAGCATGTTCCCCACTAGGCTGTGTGTTGCAGCCTGGTGGGGAGCGTGCAAAGTGCACATCACTGTTTGGCCAGCCCAAGATGGCTGGCCAAACAGTCATGAACACTTAAGTGCCCATCACTCCTCTCCTTGCTGGCTGACAGCCAAGCCCTGCCCCGTAACCCGGAAAAATAAAATGATAATAACATAGTGTTATTATCATTTTATTTTTCCTTTATCCACTGCTCAACATGCAGTGGGGCGACGATCCTCCGCCTTAGCGGAGGAGCCGCAGCTGTGTAGATTGAAGGACATGATACCCAGACGGTAAATTGCCTTTGTCTATGCATCAGAGCAGCTGAAAGAATAATTCTTCTAATCGAAATAAAAAAAACAGACTATTTCCAAGGCTTTTGAAGCAGTGGAGATGACTACAAACGTTCAGGAAGCCAAAAACTGGTGCACATGACATGATTTTCAGCACTGCAGACATTGCACAGAATTTCTGCCGAGTGGCTGGACGTGAAGCGCCTCTCCCAACCAATGGTAGACTGGCAACAGCAGCTGCCAGAAAAACAGTGGAGATAAAGAAGATGTAGGGAAGTAGTGACAGTGTAAAGGGATTTCATTCTGTATTGGATGTACATTGTTTCATGAATTGTTTCAGTATTTCTTTTATGTTCATTCTGTTCCTCATTCTGTGTTCCACACTCTTACATTGCACATTACAAACCTCTGGCGCGCACCTCCAAACATGTTCATGTTTGGAGTTGCATCGCTCGAGGTTCTGTTCTCCACTGAAGCCCACAACTGTTGAATTGCCATTCGGCAGTTGTGCTTCAACAAGGACAGCTTTACTCTCGTGTTATGCTGATTTTCTGGAATAAACCTTTATTTAAAACTCACCTTCTTCGTCGACCTGGTTACTGGATAAAACTGCGTTTTATCTACTTTACATTTGGCGACGAGCGAGTCAGTGTTTCGCCAGTTTAATGGATTTCCTTCTTTGACCAATTTTAGATACTTTCCCTTCTCCTGGATTTCCATTTGCTTTGTTGCTGCTATCCTGGATCAATCTCCTTTGGCTTTGCTGTTTCCTCATTCTCAGGGCAGACTGCGACCCTCACTGCATTCATTGCTAAATTTTGAAGTTTTTGGCCAGTTTCTGCATCACACGTCATTCATCTTTATCGTCCCACAATAACATGATGATGTCATCACGCAACGTAAGCTATCATCTTTAAAGTAAACGCAACGTAAGTTACCAGTTTTTCCTCACATCAAGATTACTTCTTGCTGTAACTTTCGTCTGACGTCACCACGTTGCCACGTTTTGGCGGCCATCTTTATTTTCATTTACCTCAAAAACGCAATTATTTTCCTCGTACAATCGAGAAATCAGCTGGCTTCGCGATCGACGATTCTTTGGTATGCCGTTTTACATCATTTCATGATTCAAAGTTTACAAGTATATTAAAGTTAATTATCTATAAATAAATTACCTTTCTGTGACATACTCTTATTTTCGTACTTTACTTCATAAAATTTGAAGCTGTTACAAAACTTCATACTAACTTCTAGTGACTATTTATCAAACAACCAGCATCATTACTCATTTTTATTATGGAATCAAATCAACATATTGTACTTTTAAATCATTTCCTTCAGTTAATTGTAAACCAAATGAATCTTGGAAGATATGGTTTTGAATCTTTGAGAGTCATTTGATTGCCATTGATGCTGAAGAATACTCACCTAAACGCAAATTAGCAATATTATATAGTCATTTGAGAAGCGACGGTCATCAAGTTGTTGATAACTTACCAAACTCTATTCCTCCGCCTGGAAATGGTGACGGTTGGAACGTCTACACTGATGCTGTCCAGAGACTCAATAAGAAGTTTTTTGAACAACCCAATGTTATGCTAGAACGTTTTAATTTCATGAAACGGAAACAAGATCCCAACAAGACAGTTGAAGAATGTTTTTCTGTTCTCAGGAATTTAGCAGCAGATTGCAATTTTGGTGCTTTTCTTGACATGTGTATCAGGGACCAGTTTGTTTATAGTTGTTTTCATAAAAAGATTCAGGAGCGCATTCTGAGTTGTAGAGATCCCACTTTGTCAGAAGTCATTGACATGGCTAACCGTATTGAAAGAGCCATCATCTCATCAAAATGTATCTCAAATGAAAATGTTTCACCTGTCAATTTAGTGCAAAATGATTAGCTGATTAATGCCATTGCTGTCAAAAACAAATTCACCAAACCTTTCCAAAGAAAATCTAACATTGTTTGTTAGAGGTGTGGATTAAAGACAAATCTTGGAAATAGTCCCATTTGTTTTGCTCTTGGTAAGAAATGTACACATTGTAAAACAAAATTGGACATTTTAACTCTGCAGGAGCAAACAAATGGTTCGAGTTAGTACCATCTCTTCACATGAACATCAACATCCTGATGTTAATGTCTCCTCTCTTGATGTTTCTTCTCTTCATTCATCTTTACAGAGTCTTGTCATTAGTACCGTGGAGTTAATTCCCCAAAATCTCCCTAGTAAGATTATTTATTCCATTCATTCTAGTGAGGATTTATCTAACTATGAACGTGCCAAAGATCCCACTTGTGAAATCTTAATTGTTGATAAGTCACTCAACATGATGGCAGACTCAGGTGCACCTGTTACCATCATTTCTGACACCATATTTGACAATCATTTGTTTTCTTCTGTCTTTTTACTAAGCTTGGACATTGTCCCCCAAAGCATATGGAGATAAAGACATAGATATGTTGGGTTTCTTCGTTTCTGATCTCACTTGTCTTGGTAAATGCATTAATACTAAAATGTCTATGGCCATCTAAGGAAAAACATTATTGGGTGGCAGGATAATAATTAAGATGAGTTTGCTGGTTCTGAGAATCCTGTTGAACTTAATGATGTCTCAATCTCATCAAATTAAGAGGATTTTGATTTACTGATCAATTACATCATCTCAGAATGTCCTGAAGTTTTTAGTACAAACATAGGGAAAAAGAAAATGTGAGCATTTAATCAAACTCAAACCAGGTGCAATACCCGTCGCACACAAACTCAGATCCACTTCATTAAGTGTAAGAGAATATCTCTGAATTTTACTAGACAAAATGGTCTCAGAGGGTATTATTGAATCCACTGATTCCTTTCAATGGATAAGTCCCATTGTCATTGTAAGAAAAAGGATTCAAGTATTCGCCTGTGTGCTGATCCGCGCTCCCTTAATCAGAACATACTCGTTGATTGTCATCCCCTTCCCAAGATACAAGATTTACTTACAGGCATTAATGGTTCCACATATTTTACTTTACTTGATCTCTGCAGTGCAAATCATCAGATTCCCTTATCTGTTCAATCCACTGTTCTAACCACTTTCATCACTCCTTTCGGTGCTTTCGAATACGTAAGGTTACCATTTGGCCTGGCCTCTGCAGCCAGGGTTTTTCAAAAATGTATTGATTGTTTGTTAAAAAATATCAAGTCTGTTCAAGCTTATCAAGACGATGTTTTAATTTTCTCAAGAAACAAGAGTGAACACATTCACACTTTATGAGAAGTTCTGTCTCGTTTCAAGGATGCAGGTATTACCTTTAGCAAGGATAAATGTACATTTTTCAAAACTGAAGTTGATTATTTAAGTCACTCTACTTCTTCAACTGGTATCAAACCCAAATTTTCCCTGACTCAAGCCCTTTCCAATGTTCAAATTCCAAAAGACAAACACACTTTGAAATCATTTTTGAGAATGACCGAATATTATTGGAGATTCATTCAAGGTTACTCTCAAATTGTCCAACCTTTACGCAATCTCTTAAAGAAAAATTTTAAATGTCTTTGGTCTT
The DNA here is from genome assembly GCF_964261635.1 of Lissotriton helveticus. Taxonomy (NCBI): domain Eukaryota; kingdom Metazoa; phylum Chordata; class Amphibia; order Caudata; family Salamandridae; genus Lissotriton; species Lissotriton helveticus. The sequence continues at coordinate 437,776,897 of NC_136061.1, forward strand.
CAGAATTTGATGTTTCTTTTAATCTCATCAAAAAAGTAATCATGGAAGCACCTGTTTGTCTTAATTTACTCCAGGTGTCCAACGCTCTATGTTTGTTGATGCAAGTCAATTTGGTATAGGTGCAGTGCTTTGCCAGTGGTTTGGGTCAAAAGAACATACCATAGGATTTGCCTCCAGATCTCATTCTACTGCTGAAATGAATTACAGCAATATAGAGAGAGAGATGCCCTTGCCTGCTCCTGGGCTATTGAAATAAAAGTTTAATTTGGGGGTCTCATTTTATTCTGTTAAATGATCACAAACCCCTTTTGCACTTACTCAATGGCAACGGCACTGGTAAGTCTTCTGCAAGACTAGTACGTATCCTTTCCAGATTACATTAATACAATTTTACTATTTAACATATTTCTGGGGGACACAACGTCAGAGCAGATTGTCTTTCTAGATTGCCTTTAAAACACAATCTCTCGGACTTTGATGAGATAGTGTTAGAATTGGGGGTCTCTGGTTGGCACAGGTAGGTACTTGTGACAAGCAGGGACCCTCTCCTCTAGTCAGGGCGAGGGAATTACTCTCTCAAAATAACCCCTGCTCACCCTCTAGGCGCGTGGCACGAGCAGTCAATGCTTATTTCAGAGGCAATGTAAGTTAAGCATTTATGACCACATACAGTAACCCCAGTGACAGCACTACAAATGGACACCACACAGGTTTTATATCAAAAATAAGTTATACTTTATATAGAGTTACCACAAGACCAATAAATGACAAAAAGAATCCACAGTACTATTAAGTTTCAAGAGTTCAGGTTAAAAAGGCTTAATTCAAGGTTCTGTGCGAGTCGGTAGCCTTGTCCGGCTACAGTGTTGCTGAAAAGAACACAGAGTCTAACAAATCCAGCAGACCACGGCGGTCCTGGCCCACTCACAGTACCTTTTTGTTGAGGTGGCCGGCATGGATGTGCGAGCCGGTTCCGGGGTTCGCCGCGGTGTAGAAAAAGAAAGGGTTGCAAGGCACGGTGTCCTTCTAGTCGCGGTGCAGGCTACGGCTCATTGACGGCATCGAGATGGAGTCGGTGAGCTCAGAGCTTGCTTTGTTCGAGGCGGACATTGCTCGTTGCGGTGCTTCCAGCTTTACAGTGCGGCGACAGAGCCGGACTTCGGGAGCTGGTGTCGGTCAGTCCGGATTGCGGTGCGAATCGGGCGGTGTGTCGCGAAGTGTGCGAGGCGGTGCCCAACTCGGGTGCGATCTCAGGACTCGAAGTCAGCAGCAGTGACCGCGTCGGTCAGACCAGTTCCATTCGGTGTAGCGAGGCGCTGCACGTCGCGGTGTCCTTCCAGTCGCGATGCAGGCTACGGCTCATTGATGGCATCAGGACGGAGTCGGTGAGCGCAGAGCTTGCATTGTTCGAGGCGGACATTGATTGGTGCGGTGCCTACAGGATACCGGGCCGGTCGTGAGAGAAGGTCACAGCTCCCTGCCTCTGTAGCCACTTGTTTCCAGCAGCAATTCACAAAGGCTGGCAAAGTCCACTGGTCCTGGGACTTCTGTCAGGGGGCAATCTCTCTTCCAAGCCCTTGGAGATTGTTGCACACGTTGAAAGAAAAGTCCAAAGTTCTTTCTCCTCTCTTTGGCAGTCAGGCAACCACTGCAGGCCAATCTCCCAAGCAGCACTTCAGCTTGGGAATAGTCTCTCCTCAGTTTCTTCAGGTTCCTTCTCCTCAGCAGAGGTTTTGTCTTGTAAGTCCATCAGTGATCTAATTTCATGGGATCAGGGTCCCAATACTTCTACCCCCAAATCCTTTGTTCTCTGTTCTCTGAGGGGAGAGGGGTATGTGCCCAGTTCAAGCCAGTTCTGAAGTACTCTATTTACCAGACTTCTCCTTTCCTTTCACCACGCAGGGCAGGCACATCAGATGCCCCACAGGAGGTGGAGCCAGCATTGTGGAAGGCAAGTATAGTCCAGGAGCACTTTGTTGACAGTCTTCCTTCTCTTCTTTCAGTGTGCAGGGCAGAGAAATCAGACACACCACAGGGGGTGGAGCCAGCATTGTAGAGGGAAGGCCCAGCCCTATTCAGGTCCCAGGTGCAACTCCTCCCTCCCATCTAGATGCAGATCTCCCTATTCACCACCGGGCTGCCCCAGCCTGTCTCCTGGAATTCCCCAGCCCTGTCACATACAAATCCAGACAGGAATACACAAGCTCGCAGAGGCAGGCTCAAATGGTTAGGCAAGCAAATACCCACTTTCTAAAAAGTGGTATTTGCAAACACGGAATATTAAAATAAACTTTACTAAAAGATGTATTTTATTATTCTGAGTCCAGGCATACTAAACTCGAATTTCTACCATGTTCTCTGAGTCTGCTAGGATTATAAACATGTAACAATCCAGCAGCCCATTCTGGCCTATGGAGAACAGGTAGCCTTGCAATAGTGAAAAACGAAAATGGCTGTAATTCACTATTAGGACATGCCACACACATCAGGGCTTGTCCTACCTTATACTTAAAATGCACCCTGCCCTTGGGCCGACCATATGGGTGACTAATATGAAGAAAAGGGAAGGTTTAGGGACTGGCAAGTGGGTGCACTTGCCCAGTCAGCACAACAGTACCAGACTGCACGCAGGCTCTGCAATGGCAGACCTTAGACACATTTTACAAGGCCGCTTCTGTGGGTGGCACAACCAGTGCTGCAAGAGCACTAGCAGCATTTGGATGTACACGCCCTGGGCACACTCAGTGCACTGTACTAGGGTTTGACAAGTAAACCAAACATTCAATCATGGAACCACTAATCAATACATCAATTTACAGTAGGGAGCACTCGCACTGTGGCACTGGACAGCAGTGGCACAGTGCCCAAAGCATCTAACACCAGAAAAACACATGAGGCAACAGTAAAAATGGAAGGGAGACCCACGCCAGTGGTGCCAGGTCTAACAGATAGAATGTGTTGTTGCATCCATTAATGACTCTTCTCTTACATCTCTCACCCTTTCAAAAAATGGATGGTTTCAAGCATATAGCGATGATCACATACTTCAAGCTTTTAAAGATATGATAATTTCTGGTTGGCCCAAGGAGCGTTCCCTTCCTGCTTCCTTGAAATCCTATGCCCATGTTTTAGATGACCTCACTATTGTCAAAAATGTTATTATGCTAGGTGATCAATGTGTTTCTCCCACAACTCTTCGCGTCAGACTTTTTTAGAGTGCACATGAAGGACATTTAGGGGTAGGTGCCACCTCAAGAAAACTAAAGGAACATTTTGGTGGCCCCCTGAGATAGAGATGTCACACAATGGATTGGCACATGATACCTGTTTACTTTCTGACAAGCACTGGAAAACCAGCAAACTTCCACTGCATACTGTAGCTGTACCTGAGGAAGCATGGTTTTAACTTGCAATTGACTTTGCCGGTCCATATGAATTGCTTTCAAATGATAAACGTTACATCATTGCTCTCATTGATTATCATTCTAAGTGGGTTGATTTTGATTTTTGTGACTCTCCCAATACCTTGGCGGTAACAAACTTTCTTAGCAGAGTTTTTCAATCAGAAGGGTCACCCAAAGAAATTGTCACCGACAATGGCTCACATTTCTGTTTGACACTTATGCAAGACTTTTTAAATGCACATGATATCAAGCACCTCAGAGTTGCTTTATACTCTCCTTCTTCAAACGGACTTTTCGAATGAATGAATGGATTTATAAAAGAAGGTATACAGTCAGCCTTAGCTTGCAATCTCCCTGTTGAACCTTTTTTAAGAAAGAAAATCTTGTCTTACCTAGTCACCCCTCATTCTACCACGGGCATTTCACCCTTCAGACTCCTTAAAATAGGAGATCCCAATAGAAACATTTGTCCAAATTGGATTAAGCTTCTCAAGAAAAAAGAGAATTCCTGTTTAGCTTGCTGAGACAAAGTTATTCTTAAGAAAAATGTTCTGGTTAAACAGAATGTACAGAAGAAACATTTTGATTCCTCTTATTTTTCTGGTACAGTTGATTTCCAAATTAGACATTGGGTTTTAATCAAATAAGGTTAAGAAAGGTGACTCTAAATTTTAATTGCCCACTCAGATTGTTAAAATCTCCAAAGGGTCGTTTTTTTTGGATAAGAAAGGGTGGTGGTATAAGAGAGCTGTAGTTAAGATATTACCAGAACAAGCTAACAGGATTCTTGCTTGCAAGCGTTCTCCTGCAAGCAATTAAGACTATTCACATTTTCCTGTAAGTACCTCATTTGACAATCTCTCTAGTTCTGAACCACCCACTTCCATGACTCAAGTTTCTATAATGCCCCCTTCAACTACTGTTTCAGACTCACATAGATCGTTTCGCAATTGTTCAATTCCTGTAAGATTTAAAGATGTGTATATGTCTTAATTTTATGGAAAGGGAGATGATGTAAAGGGCTTTCATTCTGTATTTGATGTTCCTCATTCCATGTTCCACTCTTACATTCCACATTACAAACCTCTGGCGCACACCTCCAAACATGTTTATGTTTGAAGGTGCATCGCTCGAGGTTCTGTTCTCTACTGAAGCCCACAACTGTAGATTTGCCATTCTGCAGTTGTGCTTCAACGAGGACAGCAGTACTCCCGTGTTATGCTGTTTTTCTGGAATAAACCTTTATTTGAAACTCAACTTCTTCTTCGACCTTGTTACTGGACAAAACTGCGTTTATTCTACTTCACAGACCGGCAAACAGGTGGTGCAGTAAAAGCGCCTGAGCTCTAGAAAGGAAAGGTTATCTATCACCCGTGGACCTTTTGGTAGTGAATGAGCTAAACGCCATTTTGCAGCCACTGGGCACCTCAAAGTATCAAGCTTAAATGTTTGACTCTGATGCACGAAGACAATGCACGCGAGGAGGGATGCAGTCTGACAAATACATGCTAAAAAGGACAAATACAGTAATACGTGTCCCCCCCCCGTCACTCATAATATAAGGAAGCAATGTCATGATCTAAGGTGGAAGGCACATTTTAAAATTGGCTAAAAGTCAAGCGGGAACCAGAGCAACTGATGTCAGAAGTCCTTCCCTAACATAAACCACTGAGTCTGAAGAACCAGCACTCCGGACCATTAGAGAGGTTGGCACAGAGCATGTGAAAGACATCACTGCACACCAAGGTGCAGATCACATTAAGTCTGAAATTGATCACTCGCACTTTTCCACCACAAAGTGACTTGTGTTATCGCTAATGGAGAAAACACGATTTACTCCAGTTCATGAATCAACCCAACCAATAGCCTTTTCTCAGTGTTTGCTGTGCTTATCTTTTAAGGAATAAAACAAATATGTTGCTGCTTTTGTAAAGCGAAAAGTTTAACTTTCTTTCAAGTAACAATAGTTTTCTCCGTTTATAATTACAATGGTAGCATCATTTGTTTGCAGTTAGTTCGTTTTATTGGATTATCACATTTGTTTATTCATGGATCGAGTTTTTCTTTGTTAAAAAGAGTATTTCGCAGGTAAACTGATTCCTAAACAAACACGCATTGGCATAGCCAAAATGTCTCGCCTTTGGGACCTTATAAGTGTTTAACCAGAGGTATTGACTTTGCCTATGTTTTTAAGCTGTGCTGTACAGAAGTCTGCAGCATGCTGAAACGTTATAATAAAGAAGTGTCCGAAGCATTTTTGTTACCTTATATATGACCAAGAAAGCATTATATACAACTGAACGATAATAAAAAGGTATTAATAATAAACATTGTCTTGAGTTTTTTTGTCCTTTCAATGTTGGCAACTTCTATCTGGCAGTACCAATGGTTGCTTGTTATGTTTTTTTTATGGGGCGGCATAAATAACAGGAGGGTGAAGGTTGGGAAATAGTACCTGTATAACAGTCAGTGAGAGAGTTAGTCAGTTAGTCAGGCAGTGCGATTCAGTGAGAGAGAGAGTCAGTGAGAGAGGCAATCAGTCAGTGAGAGTGTCAGTCAGTCAGTGCGAGAGAGAGAGTCAGTGAGAGAGCCAGTGACATTCAGTTAGTTAGTCAGTGAAAGAGAGAGAGTCAGAGAGTCAGTGAAAAAGTCAGTCAGTCAGTGAGAGTCAGTCAGTCAGTGAGAGAGTCAGTCAGTTAGTCAGTCAGTGAGAGAGAGAGAGTCAGAGAGTCAGTCAGCCAGTGAGAGAGTGAGTCAGTAAGAGAGAGTGAGTCAGTCAGTGAGAGAGAGTCAGTCAGTGAGAGTCGGTCAGTGAGAGAGTCGTCAATGAGAGAGTCAGTTAGTGAGAGAGAGAGTCAGTGAGAGAGAGAGAGTCAGTGAGTGAGAGAGAGAGTAAGTCAGTCAGTCAGTGAGAGTCAGTCAGTGAGAGAGATTGAGAGTCAGTCAGTTAGTCAATCAGTTAGTGAGAGAGTCAGTCAGTGAGAGAGAGGGAGAGTGAGAGAGTCAGTCAGTGAGAGAGAGAGAGTCAGTCGGTCAGACAGTGAGAGAGAGAGTGAGTGAGAGAGTCAGTGAGATTCAGTTAGTTAGTCAGTGAGCGAGAGAGTCAGTGAGTCAGTCAGTCAGTGTGAGTCAGTCAGTCAGGGAGAGAGTTAATCAATTAGTCAGTCAGTAAGAGAGCGAGTCAGAGAGTCAGTCAGTCAGTCAGTGAGAGAGTAATTCAGTATGTCAGTGCGAGAGAGTGAGAGAGTCAGTCAGTGAGAAAGAGTCAGTGAGTGAGAGAGTCAGTCTCTGAGTGAGAGAGTCAGTTAGTGAGAGAGTGTCAGAGAGTCAGTGATAGAGATAGAGAGTGTCAGAGAGTCAGTCAGTGAGAGAGTCAGTCAGTCAGTGAGAGTCAGTCAGTCATTGAGAGAGAGTGAGGGTCAGTCAGTCAGTTAGGGAGAGAGTGAGACAGTGAGAGAGAGAGAGAGTGAGAGAGTCAGGCAGTGGGAGACTCAGGCAGTGAGAGAGAGAGAGTGAGTTAGAGAGTCAGTCAGTCAGTGAGAGTCAGTCAGTCAGTCAGAGAGTCAGCGAGAGTCCATCAGTCAGTGAGAGAGTGAGAGTCCGTCAGTCAGTGAGAGAGAGATGAGTGTCAGTGTGCGAGAGAGAGAGAGAGTCAGTCAGTCAGTGAGAGAGAATGAGAGTCAGTCAGTCAGTGAGAGAGAGTCAGATGGTCAGTGAGTGAGAGAGTCAGTCAGTCAGTGAGTGAGAGTCAGTCAGTGAGTGAGAGTCAGTCAGTGAGTGAGAGAGTCAGCCAGTGAGTGAAAGAGTCAGTGAGTCAGTCAGTGAGAGAGTCAGTCAGTGAAAGAGAGAGTGAGAGAGTCAGTCAGTCTGAGAGTCGGTGAGAGTCAGTCAGTGAGAGAGAGAGGGGGATAGAGAGAGAGAGAGAGAGAGAGTCAGTCAGTGAGAGAGTGAGAGAGTCAGTCAGTCAGTGAGTCAGTCAGTGAGAGAGAGTCAGTCAGTGAGAGAGTGAGAGAGTCAGTCAGTGAGAGAGAGAGAGTGAGAGTCAGTCAGTCTGAGAGTCAGGGGAATTGCCGCTTTCCTGTTAAAACATTAATTTATAGTTCAAAACCCCCAAACCCATGCATCTGAATCCTAGAACATTGTAACTAGACAAGAACATTTAATGTAGGTCTTGCAAATGTTTTGCCAGTACGGATTTGTAAGCTAAGGCTGAACGGTTTGTTGGGCCTGTAGATAAAATTCATTTGTTTTTATGTAGCGCTTCTTAACGGCAGCTCTGCAGCTTCTAAGCACTGTGGGAAGCCGGCACGGGTTTACCCAACCTAAAAGGCTGAGTTAGTCTTGGTATGATTTGAACCTGTGCCCTGCAGATCACCACAGATGTTAATAGCGGGGGATAACTCGCTGAGTTATCTTGAAATCCCGAAAACGGGGTTACGACAATAAGTCAACACCTAGACCAGCCAGGCTGACTTTTAAACACCGAGGCTAGCGGAATGCATGCTAGTCCATCACACTGACCTAGGGCATAAACTGTAAGTTTAGCGAAGCAAGACAGGTGCATAAGTGCCCTGTTATAGAATTAGGTACTCATGGAAAATAGTCCACCTTTTTCAGGACGTGCTAAATTCAGAGGAGAATCCACAAGCATGGATCCTCACTTTCCTTCCATTACCACCCAACTCCAATTCAGGCCATAGTTTGACTGAAGAGTTCCACTGCTAGCCTCGTGGATACGAGCATCAAGGCTGGCGCGGAGCATGGTGCGTGACTGTGACAACTCAACGAGAAATCAAAGAGGGAAGGGGTCATTAATTAGCGCGGAGCTAGGGGTGAAACACTCTGTTTGTATTTTGCAATATTCCTTGAATTTGAGCAACACATCACTGCCCACCCCTGGTGTTTACATTTGGGGCGATGGACACTGTTTGTCTTATTTGAACACTTGCCACATGGCTATGTAAGAATGCTTCCCTTCCTTTGCTATGCAAATCCCTGTGAGTTAACCGGCTTGCCTGGGGAATTTGTCAAACTGTGCAAAATTAACACTATTCTGAGAATTAACGCAGCTAACTTAGGTGTTATTTCAACCAAGAACAAGGACCTGAACCAGCTGTGTGGGAGAGCTCTGTGGGAGGAGGTGCAAACATGGAGAGAAGGCTGCCATTATCTTGTGTAGGATGGCGATGACGGGTTGGAGAAACACCGTGCCTAGAGCTGAGATTGGGAAAACTTGCAAGTGACGTTGCCAGCGAGTTGTAGGTAAACATGAAGTATGTATGTCTAAAACGGGGAACTTCTGAGTTTAATGACATTTTCAAATGATTAGTATCAATTCTTAAGCACAGGTAGGCACTGAACAGCGTCATTGATCCACAGTGCCTGCAGCCTGTCTGCATGCGGCATTTGTCTACTCCTGCTAAGCCAACGGTTGCCTCCTGTGAGTGTTAGTGCACACTGACCAGGCTGTCAGGTTGTCACCTTAATATTTTAATTTTTCCTGCTGAGTTTGTATGAGGAGACGTGTGTTCAACAACTGGATAAACTTTAATGAGCAGTCTGTCCCGAAGAACCATTATCTTGTGTAGAGTGACAATGACGGGTTGGAGAAACACTGTGTATAGAGCTGAGATTGGGAAAACTTGCAAGAGCACTCGTGCTTGTGCTGTCATCCACTTGCGGGAGCGAGCAGCGGCGTGCTGGCCATCTGTTTTCAATTAGCGTGGCCGCTGCTCGCTCCCGCAAGGTGGATGCCAGCATAAGCACGAGTGCTTGAAAAGAGCTGACCAATTTTTAAAGGCCATCTCCTAGAGCACCTAAAGATCTGTCATAAGTGTTGCACTTGTATCACAGCGTCTCTTCATTTTTTCCCTGTTGCATAAATATTCTTATTGTACGGACCTTATCGACTGCATTGTGCTCCATTTCAGAAACAGTATATGTTCTCCAGTTTTTCACCAGTGCAAAATTCATGTAATTTTCTCCATGTTGCTTTCAGGAAAGTGGAGCGAGACCACGTTGTATCCAGTGTTCAACAGAACACTGTGCGCTCGTCAGTCCTATCAATGATGTGTGCCTTGGGGAATATGAGAACGTTGTAGTTATTAACAGGACTGACATAACGGGACATATATTAAACCAAATCAAATTATTCCCTAAACCAGTGATTCTTAACGTTTTGACTTCTGAGGACCACACTTAATCATTACAGGAATCTGGGGACCCACAATGAATCATTGCTGGCATCCGGGGACCCCCACTGAGTCATTACTGGAACGCGGGAACCGCGGTCTAAACATTTTCAATGATATTAACCACAAAACAATACACAATAAATACAGAAACGGGCATTCGTGGAACAAATACACAAATAATGGATCATTTTATTTAATTAACACACAGATATATACTAAAAACATAATCAATATTTCAACTTTTATAGGAAGGTTGGAACTTTTGTAAATTCAGTTGGTGCCATTCACCATCCATACTATAATTTGTTGAATGCACTTGCCCTGCTACCACGAATCAATCTGAGGATACTAATTTAATATTTACCCTCCAATTTCTTCCTTCACACTTACATAGCGTTTTTAACATTTTTACATTTTGCTTCTTTATTTGTATGCACTTTATTACTCTGTTGATAACATGTTTATTTTCTAAGCAGTTGCAGACCCCCTGAATAGGCTTTGTGGACCCCCAGGGGTTCCCGGACCACAGGTTAAGTATCACTGTCCTAAAATATGCACCTACTCCCAAAGTACTCAGAGACGACAGTAGGTTAGATGAGTGTTTTACAAAAAACACAAATAAAAGCATTAGTTACTTTGCTTTGCCCGTCAATAACATGTTTTTGCGTGCCACCTGTAGGTGTTTCAGGTCATGTTCTGTGTATTGATTTTGTTTTATTTACCTTTCACTTCAGAACGCTAAGTTAGTTTTTTTTTCTGTCTTCTTTCTGACAGTGGTGAAAGATGTCATTGTGTGGGGCAACATCAGTGGTGTCAACTTTCTAGATCTGCATTTTGCCAAGGTCTACCACTATGACAGTGCTATTTGGGGTCCTCCCAGCTACTCCCGCCCCCTGCTAGAGATGATTTATGACAGGTACAGTACTAAACCTGGCATGTATAATAATGGGATCACGGGTTACCGACTGCATGTCTGCTACAACATCCAGCCAACATTGGGGTTGTGCTCTTGAATAGGTGACAAGGCATCTAACAGAGGTATTGTATATTTGTGGGCAACTTTCTGAGAACACAAATATTTTAAATGTATTTACGACACTGAACTTGTGTTTTCTCCTTTTTTACAAGTGAATATTGAATTCAAACTGAGCAAATAGTGAGTGCATGATAAGGTCAAGTAGGTTATTAATGGTTGCAGAATTCAGAGACAGCCACATAGTCTTGCATAATTCGCAGAAACCCATCATTTATCTTGTAATTACGCCATAATGTGTTTTAGTGCAGTGTAAAAGACAGAAACATCTTTTTTTTTAAAACTATTTTTGTTTTTTTCATTTGCAGGTAAACATAACAGGTTCAATATAATCCATACAAGACGACATGATACTGACATTTTTTAAAAGAGCATAGACCATTGAGAACAGATTACATCATAGATTATGCCATTAATCACACACCTTGTAGATAAATGACATTACGTATATCTCTTTGCACTCAATATTGATTTTTTGCCCATGCCCATCCTCCCATTTCCACCCCAGCCTAATTTTTTCCCTCGCTCCTCTCATATGTCCATCAATGGTCATTTTGTTGATGCTTTTGAGTGAGTGAGATTCTTGGTTTCTGCTGCTGGTGTGATTGAACGTTCTAATAAATACATTCTTAAAGGATCCCATATGTCACACGGGCGAGACTTGGGTAGCATTAGCTCAGCGTAGGCATTCAGTTGTTCCTGACAAAATATAAGATCATTTAGCCAGTTTTTGAACTTGGGTTGCCTTCCCCTACTCCACCTGCAGGCAACCCTGCGCTTGGCCAGGAGCAACCCCAAGGAAACATATCTTCTCATTAGGGCCTCCACATCCTTTGTGTATCCCAGTATTGTGATAAGTGGCGTGTCAGGTATATGTGACCCTGTCATCTGGTCTAGCACCACATGCACCTCAGCCCAGTATTGTCGGACAGGGGTGCATTCCCAGGCCAGATGTAAAAAGTCAGCTCCCTCCCGCATCTATCGCACTTGTCATTGCCTCTTAGTTGGAAGCGCAATAGTTTCGCCGATGTGTAATAAAGGCGACGTAGGTATTTAAAATGTATAATACGCAGTCTACTGCTGACGGATATTCATCATGTTTGTTGACAGCAGAATGTCCATTGATCTTCGTTTAGGGGGGGATCCCGCTTCCTCCTCCCATCTCGCTCTCGCCACAAGGGTATCGTAGGGGCTGTCATTTTAGGTGGTACGATAAAGTAGAGAGACCACATGTGTAGTGGTTGATCTCTAGAGTAGGGCATGTAACAGGGTCATAGTGGGCGGTTCGCTCAGGAAATCTGGGGTGAGAGATTTAACATCTTGTCGGAGCCTAACATACATATAAAGCTCCATAGACGTTGGTGGAACGTCCCCAAAGAACTCCTCTCGGGTGCGGAATCTCACGTTCTCATATAGGTCTCCCCAAGTCAATGCCATGAATTTCCGAAGCATCTGTCTACATCCCCCTTCCTGCGTAACAGGGATGTCTATATGCCCCTGCAGGACAGTAGGGGAGAATATAGTATGTTGAGTTTAAGGCGATTAGCTATATTGCACCAAGCTATGTTTTTACAGTCAACTGTGGTGGGTCTTTGGATGTTGGGTGAGCTGAGGTACGCTGAGTAAGGAACTGTTGCCATGTATCCATTCTAAACCGCCAGGTGAGGCATGTACAGCGGTGGGTGTATCCAATATGTAGTGTAGTGGGCTTGGGCACACCAATAGTATAATTCCATGTCCGGTATTTCAAAGCCCCCACGGGCAAATGGTTTTGTCATTGTCTCCCATTTTAACCTATTGTCCCCCCCCACCCCCAGGTAAGCCGAATAAGTTGGGATTTGAGGTTTTAAAAAAAATGTTAATTGGGGGCATAGAGAAAGTTGATAAAGAGATAAAGTGGCCTTGGGAGGATTAACATTTTTATCAATGATGCTCTCCCTGCCAGTGACAAAGGCATGGTGACCCATCTGGTGATTTTGTCTTTAAGTATTTCCAACATCCGTCCGTAGTTTGATCTCATTAGTTCCTCGCTGTCTCTGGTCACTACAATTCCCAGGTACTTGACTTCACCTTTGCACCAGGTCAAGGGGTATTCGGGGTCAAATCTTTTGATTGAGTCAGTAAGGGGAAATATCTGCAATTTGCTCTAAATTATATTTACTCATGAATATATACCGAATTTTCTCAATTTCAGCAGTGTATGATTCAAGTTTTCTTCTGGGAGGTAAAGGGTAAGATCATCAGCAGATAGTGAAATTAGAATTTGTCATTCTGGGTATATGATTGCATGTTCTCGATGAAGTTGCTGAAGTTTGCCTGACAACGGCTCCATAGCAAGTGCGAAGAAGAGGGGCGACAAAGGACACCCCTGCCTCGTTCCTCTGGTGATGTGAAGACTAGGAGAGTCGGACCCATTGAACAACACTTCAGCCTGCGGCTTAGTATAGAGCAATTGAATCCGAGCCAGGAATGGGAAGGGGGAGCCCATGTGTCTTAGAACACTAGGTAAGTAGTCCCACTCCACGGAATCAAATGCCTTGGTGGCGTCTAAGCAGACCGCCACTGCATTCATCTCCGGGTCAATGTCCTGTAGCAAATCAAACAGGGTTCGCAGAATGTGCGATGTTGCTCTCCCAGGGACAAACCCAGATTGGTATGGCAATACCAAGGCATTCATGAGGGGGCTTATATGGTTCGCAGTTATTTTTGCTAGGATTTTGGCATCACAATTAATGAGGGACAGCGGTCTGTATGAATCACGTCTGTCTCTCGTTATCCCAGGTTTGAGTAGGGATATGATGAGTACCTTGCGCATTGTATGGGTGAGGACCCCTGTTTCTCGAGCCTATTCATATACATTTATGAGGATTGGGAGGAGATTGTGGCTAAATATTTTATAAAATTCTACAGTGAGCCCATCAGGGCCAGGAGCAAGTCCAGGCTGCAGCTGCATGATTGCAGTGCGGATTTCTTTATCCTCAAAGTCCGCCTGGATGAATTCCCCCTGGGCATCCCCCAACCATCCCAATGCTGTGTCTTCAAAGTATGATATGAACTCTACCGGCTTAGCTCTATGTGATGTGTATAATGTGCTATAGAATTTATAGAACGTATCCAGTATGTCGTCGTCCGCTATCTCAAGGATAGTGCTTGAAAATCTGGGTGTTCTGGTCAGCTCAGTTAGTGCTTTCCCTGGTCCTTCTCCTTCCCTTTATTGACGGGCACTGTGGTATTTGCCCATGAACTTACATTCCCTTTCCTCTATCTCCTGGTAATCTGACATCAACTCTCTGATTCGTTTTGGTATGTCAGCAGAGGGTGCCGACTATATTTGAGATTCTAGTTGTTTCAGTTTCGTTTCTAATTTCTGGAGCTTGTTATCTTTCAATATCCCTCCTCCCTTGGCAAAACATGCCCTCATATGATGACTTTTAAAGCCTCCCATACTGTGGAGTATTGAGATAATGTGTTTATATTGCCTGGGAAGAACCCTTCTATTTCCTGTTTCAACTCCATTTGGAATACGGTGTCCTGTAGGGCATGCGTTGCTAGCCTCCAGGACAGGTATGGTGACATCCCGCATGGTGGGGTAAGTGTAAACAATACAGGTGAATGATCAGAGTATGTGTGAGGTAAGTGCATCGATTTAGCCAACCAAGGTTTCAGTCCTCTAGTTATTACCCAGCCATCTATACGCTACCACGAAGAGTGTACTGTAGAATAACATGTTCCCTCCCTTTCAGTAGGGTGTAAATCTCTCCAGGCGTTTATTAGTCCTTGTTCTATGATTATGTCCCTCAACACGTGTTGGGTGCTCATATAGTAATGTGTCTTTGGGTGCGATCGATCCATTTGCGGGTCCGGAGTAATATTAAAATCTCCCCAAATACCACATGGGTAAATTCAAAGTCTAATATTTTCCTCCATAGAATATTGAAGAATTCGGGGTCATCTGTATTTGGCCCATAACAGTTTACAAAAGTTATTGAGTGGGATGCCATGTTCCCCCACAAGATACAGCATCTGCCATGTGGGTCTGTTATTGAACCCATAGTGACAAACGGCACACTACTTTAAATATGATTGTTGTTCCACGTGCATATGTTGAATATGTGGAAAAACATTGACGTGCCGCCCATCGAGCCGCAAAGGTGGTGGGAGCCGAGGCGCCAATGTGTGTTTCTTGTAGAGTAGAGCAGTTTATGCTGTGTCTATCTAAATTTGCCAGAATCATTTGCTTGAGGGGTTTCAAAGGCCCGTACATTCCATGTGATTATGTTATAGCTAAGTGGGTAGGGGCGTTGCATTTGGAGTGTGGATATCTAAGCTCTTAAAGTGTGAAAAGTTCATGTTGTGCGTCAAGGTCTTGTTATTCTGGTCCTCTTTGTCTATTTCTTTGTCTTCATTTTGTGAACTTGTCCCCCTCCCATGCCCCTCCCACATCGGCAGCCCAATCCTGCTATGTCCTGCTCTCCATCCCCCACTTCCCGCATATCCCTATATCTGCGTTCCTAACAGGGGCCCGTGAAGTAACATTATAACATTCGTAAAACCAAATCATGCTAGGGATGTCCTTCTGGTATAAACTCAAGAGGGTGCCACAGTACCCCCCCTGTATGTACGAGGGCGCTCAGGACAGTTTCTTATGCCCAATATAACGGTTAGACCAATTATAGTTCTGTTCAAGAATTCCATGCAACTGTTCTGTTTTGCATCTTCATGTGCGTACTCGTTGCTTTCCCTTCCAAGTAGCTTTGTATATATTTTCTATATGTGCAACTGTGATGGTTCAACTCCAACTCTGTCATAGCAAGATGGGTTTGTTGTATTATTTTCTTCATTCTATGTCAGATAGAGTGGCTGTGGATCTGAAAGAGCTGGTAGAGAATTCTTGTCTGTGTGATGTTCTGATTGCGGTTTTCAGGAAATCGTTCACATGTTGGGAGTTCGTAAAGAAAGGCTGTTTGCCTTGGTGTGTAATCCTGAGGCGTCCTGGGAACAGCATGGCGTAGGTGATGTTTGCCTGCTGTAATTTCTTCTTCACTGGAAGAAATTTTCTGGGGGCTTCTTGGACCGCCATGGTAAAGGCCAGGTAGATAGCCACCTCAGTGCCTTTGAATGAAAGCGGCTGTTTATCCCTTTCTAATAGCAGCGCAGTGTCCTGGTCGTGGTAGTTCAATATTCTTGCGATTATCGGACTTGCTGGGTTTCCCGGTGGGGGTCGGTTAGCTAGTGACCGCTGTGCGCTCTCCACTATCAGCATCGATAAAAATGCCTCATTACCGAACAGCGTTGTGAGCAGGTGTTCAACATATTCCTCTATTCTGCCTGTGTTTGTGGACTCTGGAGTTCTTCAATGTCCTCTACCAAGGTGTGAGTGCCTGCGGTTAGTGAGTCTGCCATGGTCCCTTCAGACTCTCCCTGTGTTCGGGCAGACTTACGGGTTCAATCAATTAATCAATCAATCATAGCATTTGTAAAGCGGAACTTGAAGGTTATCCTCTTGTTGATGGGGAGCCAGTGCAGGTCTCCTAGGTGGGGTGTGATGTGGCTGTGGCAGGATCAGGCGTGCGAAGGCGTTCTGGATGCGTTGGAGCCGTTTCAGGAGTTTGGCCGGGGCTCCTGCGTAGAGTGCATTGCCGTAGTCCATCTACTGCTGACGTGGTGGCCTGGGTGACCGTCCTTCTAGTTGTGGTGGGGATCCACTTGAAGATCCTGCGAAGCATGTGGAGGGTGTTGAAGCAGGAGGAGACGGTGTTGACCTGTTTCGTCATGGAGAGTGTGGAGTTGAGGATGACCCCCAGGTTACGTGCGTGGTCGATGGGTGTAGGGGTGCTCCTAATACCGTTGGCCACCAGGAGTCGTCCCAGGCTGAGGGGGTGGAACCGAGGATGAGGACCTCCGTCTTGTCTGAGTTCAGTTTCAGGCAGCTGTTCCTCATCCAGTCGGCGACGGCCTTCATTCCTTCGTGGAGGTTGGTTTTGGCGGTATGGGGGTCCTTGGTGAGTGAGAGGATCAGCTGGGTGTCGTCAGCGTAGGAGATGATGTTTAGGTCGTGCTGTCGGGCGACGTGGGCTTCAAATAGTATCTTGGTCTATTTACCATCAGCCTTACCCATATTGCAAGTGCTGTGCTTTTAACTTCTTATCCCTTTCTAGGGCTTTCGATAGAAGGCTTATGATTCCTCTCCGGATATCGTTGGGGGGCTGGGTACTAGAGTGTATTGCCCGTTTCTGTCTTATCTCAGGCTATTGGAGGTTCCTTCCACTGTGCCTCTTACTTGATGCTAGCTTGGCCTATCTTGCTATGCATTCTGCCCTTATGTTATTCTCCTAGGCGGTAATTTTCCCAGTCAGGCCCGCTTGCTTTGTTCTTCTGTGTCACTTGTCTTGTTCCGGTACAATTGTTCCTGCTTGGGGGGGGAAGGTGGGGCCAGCCATCCTCAACCTCGCGTTTCACAAAATTGAATCCTCTGTGTTGAGTTCTATCTCCCCTATGTGTGTGTCTTCGTTCAAGTGCTCTCCTTGCAACTTTAGGCGTGGGCCTGGCTTTGCTGTTTGCCGCCTTGTGGGAGTAAGGTTTCGGGCCTGCTCGCTCTCCAAGCCCAGTGCAATGTCCTCACTGCGACAGATGTCACAGCTGTCTTATGTGCTAGTGTTGTCCTCTTTTTCTGGGGCACAGATGTTACTGCCCTAGTTATCATGTCTATCTTCCTCTCATAGTTATATAGTCCGGCTATTTTACCTCTGTGCCTCGTGGACCTCGCTGTTGTTTGTGGTCCTCCCTCTCTGTGCTGCCTCTACTACTAGGCGGCGTATAGTTACTTTGCCCTCTTTAACGTTTAGGCTTTCCTCCCTTCCAGTCTTCTTCGAACTATTTGCCCAGTGTGTCTTGAGCCGCACTTAGTAATGTGCTGCCATTTTGTAGACCGCGCCGGTGGGACACGGCCCGGGGCAGGTGTGTCTCTTCAGCTTCGCGTGGTGTCCTGTTGTCCTTCTGACAACGGGGCCAAAAGCGCCTCCCGCTGCTCTGCCTCTTCGCCGCCGCCACCAGAGTGACACGAACAGGGGGCTGAGGGGGGGGTTTGGCCGTTCCCCTCTCCGCAGGACGCAGCGCCCCTCCTCAGGGTTTAGCTGTCTCCGGCGGTGTTCTGACATCGAGCTCTGGTTCCCTCAAGTGCTGGGAATTTTCACTGCGTATAGGGAGGCACGTCTTCCCCGCTTCCAACGCGGTTCTTCAGCGGCTCCCTCTTGTCAAAGGTTCTATCCCAGCGCCCGCAGTCCCTTCTGACGGCAATGATTCTCAGGCATTGGGCGCGCCCGCCATCTTGTGCTTGGCTTGGGGCTCAGCTTCTTCCAGTTTATTGCCTAATCCTGGCTGTCTTCTTCTGTCTTATTGGTACTGCCTGGGTCCTCCAGCATTCCGCTACCAGCTCTTGGCTTTTTTATCTCGGTACTCCAACGTTTGGGCAGGATTATGCTGATTATTTCCCCTGACCTGCAAGAGCCTCACGAAAGTGCCGCCATCTTGCTTGTGCACCCTCTAGCACCCCCCTTCCCCAGACAGAAACTTCTTTGTTTTAAAGTGATGCGTAAAGTATACTGAAGTGTCTGACAATGATAAAAAAGTGTTGGGGAATAATGTCACTGGAGTTATATTGATCGTTGAGATTAAGACCATAGCGTTTATCACACTGCCATTCTGCTGTTACCCCATATTATTGGTATTGCATGTATCCCCTTATCTTGTCATTGCACCTCAGCTCTTGTCACGTGGTCACACTGCGTCCGGTTAGGAAATTCCATTTTACATACTCATGTTCTTAAGTTACCTTCTCTCCCTAAACACTATGACATTTGACACACATTCATTTGAAAGGCACATACACAATCCTATTAATCAAACTCAGTTTTGCTTACACTAGCACTTCGTATGCACTTGATCAAAACACCTTGAACATTCTGTACAAGGACTAAGTTAATCACGCAAGATATTGTTATTTATTTTGGCTTCTTGGCGACAAAGTTATCGCACTAGAATAAACAATAGAGGCCTGACTGGGGCTTCGGCTTGGTAATATGGATGATGTTATTATATACACAACATCAATCCTTTGTTTAGACAGAGGAGCATTTTGCTGGCACTGAGAGGTCAATCTATGCCTGAATTCCAGCTTAGTTGATTCCTGTTTACCTCATGCGAGGGATGCTGTCAAGCTCTGCACCAAGACAGGCAGCTTGATGACATTGAATCATAGTTAATGGGGAGTTAGATCACTGTACAGGGATTTGTCAGATTCCCTCACCCTAGACATGATAAGTTAGGATGCGCTAGGTAGGAGTACAATATATTACAGTACTTGTATGCAAGCATATATTTCCTGTAGTCAGCATAATGGTTGAACTGTTTATCTTTTTTACCATTATTGTAATGCTAATCACATTATTTTGTTTCTTTCTATTTATCATTGCAGCACCGGTATTTTATTCAAGAATCAGAGTGCTTAGAAAAATATTGAAACTCTTTTCTGTGCATTTTATGTGTATCTCTCTGGGTTTGAATAAGAAACTAGGTGAAAACGTTAGAAAGCTCTTACCACGATTCCTTGGGGAGTTAGGGTTGTCATGTTCTGAGGTTGCACATCCATTTGTTACCCTGTTAGGTTAGGGGACCAGATGGTGCACTGTGAGCTAGTAGGACTTTGCCAACAAATCCGGACGTTGTCCGTGGAATCAGTCTTGCACAGTTCTGATGGTTATGTTGTTTATCAAACACACAGTTTTACTTGGGAAAGTATAAGCCATACAACACTTCTACTCCCTGTTTCTGTTCCACTACTTGACCGTGTGGTGTGGTATCTCTGCTGTAATTTTTACAGTTAGGATCTCTTTTAAAGCTGGGTGGTAATAAGATACACACTGAAAATTTACAGTTGATTAGACCTCTTTTCTTTTAGATGCTTCACCTCATTTATATCAGGGGAGTGTGGTTTTCCTGATTGCATCCCCTCTAACGCCATTTCGACCAGTGTTTATTCTGTCTGGGTCCGCCATGTCAAGTTTGCCAGTCCTGGACGAAGAAAGTTCATTAAAGACCACCACATGCTAGGAGAAACTCCCTGTGTTCGGGGGCATATGTTAGCTTTTTCTCTGTAGATGGACCCCAGATTGGGGGTCCGTCTTTGGAAAAAAATGTCCCTAAACTTAGAAGATATCTTTACATTCGTCAGCCTGTTAAACTTTAAATAACACACTTAAGGCCTGAGTTGTAGTTTGGCAGGCAGGGCACTCCACCACCAACGTCCACTAAACTGATTGTCTGCCTGCTCTGTTTAGAGATGGGCAGACCACTTGTTTCTGCTGGTGGTGTTCCCAGTGGCTCTGCCGATGAAAACCTTACACTGATGTCCCAACACACTTGGGGCCATTCGTTAAAGTGCATCAGACGCCCACCCAATTTACAGGGGTTGGTTTGAGGTATGTTTTTTCCTCTTTGGGATCGCCTTGAAAAAAGTGCAAAAGAAAAATAACCCAGAGTTTCATTATTCTTTTTTTACAGAAACAAACTACTGCTTTGGGGGTTTATTGCTGTAAAAACATTTTTTTGAAACAGCATGAAACTTGGTGGCAGCTCAGCCATCAATTTTATTTTTTTGTTTTATATAGGGCATATTCAGCCCTGGGGCATTGGTGCACTTTACATGAGCATCAGTTACATTATACAAGGTCAGATTCATTTTTCGGACTCAGGGAGATTCATAGAATTACCCAGAATCACAGGATAATGAGCCGGCAACGGGACTCAACTCTAGTTCCCCAGTTCCAAAGTAGGCAGTTCTGGCCATAACGCCACAACCACTCCCCTCTGCTATGGTGGTGGCTCTCCGAAGATGCAGAGATTTCCGGCAGGCTGGCAGAGATCTCTAAATATGGCGAATGGAAATCTGCCAGGGTGGTGGAGGTAATGTCTTCCCGTAGGCTTTAGAGAGGTGGGCTTCCTGCCAAACTATAAATGAGGCCCATAGTCTGTTTAGCAGTATTGACCATTTAAATATGGATTGTGCTTTATTATTTTATTAACATATCATTAAATGTATTATTAAGGTGCAGAAGAATGTGCTCTTCATAAGTGCCGAAAATATAACTAGAGCATATTAAACAAAGATACAATTACTATGAGATAAGAGAACCATGGCTTCGTATAACAGTGTACATGGACTAAACTATTAGTTGTGTTATAACATGTTAGACTCCTCTACCTAAAGTATATCAATAAAACATGTATTTTAGTTCACTGGTAGCTACGGGTAGTAAAATGTTTTCCTTTTTAATCTGCCGTTTTGAAGTTCAAGTTCCAAAATTTGTATAGCGCACTACTCACCCAGAGGGTCTCAAGGCGCTTGAGGGAGGGAGGTGCTTTACTTATCAAATATCCAAGTTTTTAGTTGCTTTCTGTAGGAGAGGTGGTTCTGTGTAAGGCGGAGGTGGGTGGGGAGAGAGTTCCAGGTTTTGGCCGCTAAGTAAGAGAAGGATCTTCCTCCCATGGTGGATCTGTGGATGCGTGGAATGGCGGCGAGGGCTTGATTGGACGATCGTAGTTGGCGGGAGGGGGTGTAGAAGGAGAGTCACGTGTTGAGGCATTCGGGTCCTAGGTCGTAGAGAGCTTTGTGTGCGTGGGTGAGGAGACGGAATGTTATTCTCTTGTTGACAGGGAGCCAGTGGAGGTCTTTGAGGTGGCCGGAAATGTGTGCTTGCAGAGGGATGTCCAATATGAGTCTGGCTGAGGCGTTTTGGATGCGTTGGAGTTTTTTCTGTAGTTTGGCTGTGGTTCCGGCATACAGGGTGTTTTCCTAATCCAGTCTGCTCGTGACCAGTGCGTGGGTGACCATCTTTCTTGTTTCGGTGGGGATCCAACGGAAGATTTTTTTGAGCATGCGTAGGGTGTTGAAGCAAGATGATGAGACGGCGTTGACTTGTCTGGTCATCGAGAGGGAGGAGTCCAGGATGAAGCCCAGGTTATGTGCGTGGTTCGTAGGTATGGGTGCGGTTCCCAGGGCCGGTGGCCACCATGAGTCGTCCCAGGCAGAGGGGGATGATCCTAAGATGAGAACTTCTGTTTTGTCCGAATTTAATTTTAAACGGCTGTTTTTCATCCACTCGGCTACTTCTTTCATTCCATCGTGTAAGTTGGTTTTGGCGGTGTTTGGGTCTTTGGTGAGGGAGAGGATTAACTGGGTGTCGTCTGCGTAGGAGATGATGTTGAGGTTGTGTTGGCGTGCGATGGATGCGAGGGGACTCATGTATACGTTGAAGAGGGTGGGGCTGAGTGATGATCCTTGTGGTACGCCGCAGATGGCTTCGGTGGCCTCTGATTTGAAAGTGGGGAGGCGGACTCTCTGGGTTCTTCCGGCGAGGAACGAGGTGATCCATTCCAGTGCTTTTCCTTGTATTCCGACGTTGCTGAGGCGTTGTATGAGGGTGCTATGACAGACTGTATCGAAGGCTGCGGAGAGGTCAAGTAAGATGAGGGCAACTGTTTCTCCGTTGTCTAGTAGTGTTCGAATGTCGTCTTATGCTGCGATGAGGGCGGTCTCGGTGCTGTGTTTGGCTCGGAAGCCGGACTGTGAAGGGTCGAGGGATTTGTTGGATTCGAGGAAGGCGGCGAGCTGACTATTGAAGGCTTTCTCAATGACTTTGGCAGGGAATGGGAGGAGCGAGATGGGGCGGTAGTTCTTAAGTTCGGTGGGGTCTGCAGTGGGTTTCTTCAGAAGGGCGCTGAGTTCGGCGTGTTTCCAGTTTTCCGGGAAGGTAGCGGTGTTGAAGGAGCAGTTGATGACCTCGCGGAGATGGGGTGCGATGATGGAGTCTGCTTTGTTGAAGATGTGGTGGGGACATGGGTCGGTTGGTGATCCTGAGTGGATGGAGTTCATCAGGCGGATGGTGTCGTCTGTGGTGATTGGGTTCCAGGCGCAGAGGTTGTTAGAATGCGGTTTAGGTTCGGAGGTGGGTGGAGTGGACTGGTCTTTGGACTGCTTTTCAAAGCTGTTGTGTATTTCGGCTATTTTTTTGTCGAAGAATGAGGATAGGGAGTCGCAGAGGTCTTGGGAGGGAGTGATGTCGTTGGTGCTGGCGGTGGGGTTTGTAAATTCTTTGACGATGTTGAATAGTTCCTTGCTGTTTTGGGCATTGTTGTCAAGTCGATCCTTGAATGCTGATTTCTTGGTGGAGCGGATCAATTGGTGGTGTTTGCGGGTGGCGTTCTTGAAGGTGGCTAGGTTGTCAGTGGATGGGTTTTTTCTCCAGGTTTTCTCTAGAGTACGACAGAACTTCTTGGATTTCTTTAGATCCTCGTTGAACCAGGGGGCTTTTTTGCTGCTTTGCTTGATTAGATGGTTTTTCAAGGGTGCTAGTTCGTTGGCGCTGTGGGTGATCCATTGTGTGAGGTTAATGGCTGCTTGGTTTCGGTCCGATGATTTGGCAGGGGGGTTTTGGTGAAGTGATGTGAGGAGCTGGTCGGTGGTGATTTTGTTCCAGTTTCTTCGAGGAATGGGTTGTTGGGGGTTGTGGGTCGTGGCCTTTTTGTAGTAGAAGTGAACGCAGCTGTGGTCCGTCCAATGGAGAGCTGTGGTTGATCGAAGGAGATGTGCTTGCTGGAGGTGAAGATAGGGTCGAGCGTGTGTCCGGCAGAGTGGGTGGGGGTGTCGACAAGTTGTTTGAGTCCGAGATTGGCTAGGTTGTCCAGAAGAGTGGTGGTGTTGTTATCGTTTTTCTTTTCCAGGTGGAAGTTGAGGTCTCCCAGTAGAATGTAGTCCTCGGAGGGGAGGGCGTGAGGGGTGATGAAGTCAGTGATGTCTTCGCTGAATAATGTGCGGGGTCCGGGTGGTCTATAGATGAGGGTGCCTCTGAGTGTGGTTTTGGGGTTGGTGTGAATCTGGAAGTGCAGGTGTTCGGTGGTAGCGAGGTTATCGTCGGAACTGGTCGTGATGCAGATGGTGTTCTTATGGACGATGGCGATGCCTCCTCCTGTTTGGTTGGTGCGATCTTTTCGGATAATCTTGTAGGTGTCCGGGATGGCTATGGCGATGTCGGGCGCTGATGAGGCGTTCATCCATGTTTCTGTAAGGAAGGCGACGTCCGGCGATGTGGTGTCGAGTAGGTTCCAGAGTTCAATGGAGTGTCTGTGGACTGAGCGGGTGTTGAGTAGGATGCATTTTAGGTGGTTAGTGTTGGAGCTTTCCTTGGAGTTTGTGGGTTTGGTGTGGGTCTTGATGCTGTCGAACTTGCAGGAGTGGCAGGTGAAGGGTCCATGGGTGTGTCCTGGGGCGACTTGGTAGCAGTTTGGAAGTCGGCCGGGGTTAAGGGCAGAGAGGGTTGCAGCGTCGTATGTTATGCGGGTGGAGTAGGGAGTGCGGGAGGCAGGGGGTATGGCACTGGGCGCGGTCCAGGCGCGGACGGGCGTAGACGGGCTTACCTTTGGCGCGCCTTCGGCGCGCATGGGGCGCGCCCGCTGCGCGCAAAAGCATCTGACATATGCGGATAGTGGGGTGGGAGGGGCGAGGGAGGAGCAGCTTGGGAGGCGGGAGCGGGGGTAGATCCGGGCAGGGAGTCACAACAACAACAACAAAATGGCAGCAAGCCAAAATCGAAACAGGATTGGGGCACAATCACAGAGAGCGCGATACAAATGGCAGTGGCACCGGCACAATCAGGCAACAATGATTTCTTCAGGCAGCACAGCACAATTGAAAAGAATGTAAAGCGCACTCTGGCAGTCTCGCCCTACGAAATAATTATGATTAGCGATTCATTAAACAGTCAGGCAATCTAGCGCTACGATATGATATTGAAATCGATCTGGCAATAGCAATAGTGGGAGCAAGGCGAGGTAGCAGGCAGCAGTTTGGCGGTATAGCGCTACGATACCAGGTAGAGCAGGGGATCAGCGTGAGGAGCGGCCGCTTCTGATGGGAACAGGAGGTGTTCTTTGCCTGCAATGTGTGGAGGAGATGGGGACGTGGTTTCACAGCTATTGTCTCTAATGTTCAGTTAGCACATTTCAGATATACAACATATATTGATACTCTGGTGAGTTTATTCAGTTTTGCTGATATTCTTTCCAAATTAGATCAATGTTGCACCCTGTCTGAATAGGCACCACAATCCTTGTCACGGTAAGTCAAATACACAACCTGAATTAACCTGTGCTCACCCTCTGGTAGCTACGCACAGAGCAGTTAAGCCTAAGTTAAGACACAATGTGTAAAGTATTTGTGCGACACTTTAGTTACAGTAACACAGTGAATACACCACAAAAAGACTCCACACCAGTTTAAAAAAAGACAATATTTATCTGAGTAAAACAAGACAAAAATGTAGAAAAATACAATAAATAGAAGTTCAAATCAGCAATGCAGGTAGCAAAGTGGCAGTCCCTTCGTTAGGGGTGACTTATATGTAATAAAAGGGAAGGATTGGGCCTAGCAAGTAGGTCAACTTGCCAAGTCCAAATGGCAGTTTAAAACTGCACACACAGGCTCTGCAGCGGCAGCCTTAAGCCATATTTTAAGGGCTGCTGAGCTGGGTGGCAGAATCAGTATTGCCAGCCCACTAGTAGTATGTAATTTACAGACCCTGGGCACAGGCAGTGCACTTTACTCTAGGGACTTAAAAGCAAATTACATCTGCCAATTGTGGTTACGTCAATGTTACCATGTTTAGAGTACAGAACTGATGCATTTTAGCACTGGTTAGCAGTGGTAAAGTGCCCAGAATCCTAAAGCCAGCTAAAATGAAGTCAGCAAAACAGGAGGTCAGAAGGCAAAAAGTCTGGGGAAACCACACCAAGGATTATAGTTGAAGAATTATTACACAAACTGGTATGTTTCCAGGATCATCTCTAGTAAATGCATATCAGTGTCTTGGTCTCTGATGTGAAGGGTGGCAGTCTGACCCTTTGGTTTCTTCCCCTGCTAAAGGAACAGATAAGTTTGAGAGCAAATACTTGTATGCAAATCTCGTGAAATTCTTCTGATGAGGGTGTTGTGGGAGACACTGTGGAAGGATGCGTAGAGCTCAAGCAGGATGAGAGTTACTGTTTCTCCTCAGTCCAGTATGATTGGAGTGTCGTTTGTGGCCGTGATGAGTGCTGTTTCGGTGCTGTGGTCCTTTCTTGAATCCTAATTCAGTGCTGTCTAGAAGGTGGTGAAGTTTCAGGTGGCCTGTTAGTTGCTTGTTGATGGTCTTCTCAATCACTTTGGCTGGATAGGCGATCTGGGAGCTGTGTCGGAAGTTGCTCAGTTGATTCCGGACAGCTGTGGGCTTCTTGAGGAGGATGTTGATTTCTAAAAGTTTTAATTCATCTGGGAAAGTGGTGGAAGGAGGTGTTGATGATGTTGGTCAGAGTGGTGCTGATTGGTAATTGTTAGACCTGTCAGCCCAAGGGTGGTCGTACGCCGCATTTTTCCCCCTTACTGCTTCAGTTTCTACCACCATTTTTTTGTTAGACCTAGGACTCTGGGTGCCTTACCGCTACTGAACAGTGCTGAGGTGCAGGTGCTCTCTCCTAACAATATGGTTGCCATAGGCCCCTGCTAATGCGGTGTGGCCACTGTCCTTCTGCGCGCTCGTAGTTGGGATCAGGCTGAGACATAATGTTACTGTAACCCTGAGCTTCCCGCTTCTTGTCACTAGAGAAGCCACCACAGAGACCTCAGAGCCTTCTAGAATCTTCCCACCCCCCAGGCTGGCACCACAACTTGCCGCGTTTTTGTAGGGTCATGTGACCTCTGGTTATAAAGGTAAGGGAGGGTAAACCTGACAGTGAGTTGGAGCTATACTGGACCTAGGGACCCTCCGCCGGAGTATAGGCTGCTGAGCTAGGGGGAGGCTACACTACTGGGGCTGACTGACCATAGGCCTGCTGCCACAAGACAGCTGAGTAATCCTGCCAGCCTGCTGTCCTTACCCAGTGTGAGGGGAACCCAGGGTGCCAACTCCAGTGTGCCTGCTCAAGGCTACCATTCTTCACCCTATTACTACCAACTCCCTCTTCACCTAAACCCTGCAACCAACTCTTGGAAATCCTGCCTGTTCTCTGCGGCCAGCGCCAGGTCTGGGAAGCCCCAAAGTAAGCGCTGGGTCATCTAAGCGCTAGACTTCAAGAACTTGCCACCTGCTGCTAGTGCTGGGCTACCTAAGCGCTAGACTGGAAGAATCTGCTGCTCTCCCGCTAGCTCTGTGTTAATTAGGCACTGCCCTGAAGGAATTTGCAGTGTCCTGTGAGCACTCAGGCTGTGCCCCCTTCTGCTGCTGCCTGCTGGCACTGCTGCTGGGTGCACCTGCTTGTGCCCTTATTACCAAGCGCTGTGCCTACCGAAGCGCTGTTTGCCCCAGATCACTGCCGCTGCCCATGTACCTGTGACTCCGCCCTGTGCCTGACGAAGCGCTGTTGGCCCCAGAGCACCGCCACCGCCCGTGGAACATTGAGCAGGCGTTATGCCTGTGGGTGACTGCTGACTGCCTGAGAATTTTGCCGCAGTCCCGCGTGCCAAGAGAGGAGGTGGCGTTGTGCCGGAATCACCGCCAAGGCGCTGAGGAGGAGAACGGCCACACGACCAGGAATCCCGCTGCGGCCCCGGAGCTTAAGTTGTCTCTCCTCCCTCCTGTCCCCGAACTCCTCCGCCGATAAGCTCCTCACTGACACACTACTGCCTGCCTGGAATGTCTTCCTGGCAACACATTTATGTGCAGTAGGTCCAGCTCTCCTGGAGCGTCTTGCTCTCCCTGCCCCTTGTTGCCTCTCCCTCCCGGGTGGGCCAATGCCCATGCTCTCAAGCTCTTCTGAAGCTCCCCTCTCTCTCTCTTGGCACCTCGCTTGAAGAACACCCCCTTCCCCTGGCAGAACTCCCTAAGCTGTGCCACCATGTACGTTTCTAGGTTGGCCAGCTCGAACTCCATCCTGCTAGGTAGGGCCTCTGACAATTCCAGGGAAAACCACTAGGACGTAGGTAACAGGCTTAACACAGACGCATTCACAATCGGGCAATTAGGGAGAATTTTAAGCTTGCAGTAAAACAGGTGTCAGATTGCGGCACACGCTGAGTCAGTGTAGGGTGCTGCACAAGCACAAGTCCTAATCCCACCGCTGAACACCAGTGTTGGACCCGGAAGGTCCCAGGGACCACCGACTCCAACGCGGTAGCTTGGAGCGTAGTGGGAAGGCACTCCGAGAACTATGTGTTAAGTAGTTGTGCAGCACACACACACACACTGACCCAGTAATGTACACGCAATGAAAAGACACCACTCTAGGTTCATTGGCAAAAACAAGTATTTTTATCTCTCTTTGGTCAGGATTAGAAATCGCAAAACTCGCACGGGGTGCAGAATAGACTGTTTCTACAACTGCATGTTATTACAGATAACATTTCTGGTACATGTGTTCACCGACAGTAACACTTCTCATTTTCAGGGTCAACATAGCCAACATTCCTTATGCAAACATCAATAAAGGCAACATCTCCTTTGCACATTTCCAAAAACACTTCCTATGCACAGATTCAAGGCAAGTGAACATTTTCTAACATTTGGGAAATACAGGTAAACATTCTATGGCTGGTCTCAGCTCTACGCAGGCTCAAGGAAGTCACTCCCGTTGGTGTGTGTTGGTTCTGAGATGAGATGACTGAGTCTGCTGTTGCTCAAGCTTTTGAGGAGTGCTGTTGAGCCGGGGCTATTTCAGTCTTCCAGGTGAAAGTTGAGGTCACCAAGGAGAATGTAGGCTCTGGAGTCAATGGTGAGCGAAGTGATGAAGTCTGTGATGAGGTTGGTAAATGTGGCTCACGGTCCGGGTGGTTGGTAGGCGAGGGGTGTGTTAGGGTGAAGTTTTTGGAGATTTGCAGCTTGAAGTGTAGGTGTTCCATGAATTGGGTGATGTTTTCTGTGGAGTTTGTGCATTTGAAAGATTCTTGAGCTTAAAGCACCTCATCTCAGTGTGTTTTATATTTTCATTAAGCCTATGGCTGTAATGTTTTTGGCTCATTATGTAACTCCATTTAGAGGCTGTCATCTTCAGATTCCTAGTCTTTCTTTACCTTGATTGAATGGTGTAGCTCCTGACATAGAGAAGAGCAGAGAGACTTAGCATTCTCTGAAGTGGTCCATAGTTTGATTAGGATTGGGCATTTTTTTTGTATTTCACAAAATAAAAACTTGCTGGACTATGACAGAAACCCATAACAACTTCAGCATAATCAATCCCTCAGTCCTTATTGTTACTCCTCCCAAGCCTGACAATAAATAGGCCAGGAAAAGATGATCTAGTACTCTAGAAGAATTGATGGTTATTAAAATAGAATACATATGCCCCAGATGTCCCGTAAACTGGCTACGTGTTCACCGGCCTCCCTCCTTCCAGCCTGTGACAGTCTCCACTGCCATAGATCTGGGTGAGTCTCAGTCACCCCATGGTCCACCAGCTCTTAATGCCCAAGCGTGGAACTTGTTTCTGTTGAGTGCTGGCAGAATGCTAGTGTGCCGTCTTCTGCTCTCTCACTCAGACACTGTATCCCAGCAGTGCACTGCTAGCAGCCACTAGTGGCCGCTGCTTAATCAGGGAGGCGAGGTGGGGGGAGGGGAGTTGGGGGATACATGGAAAAAAACCACATACCTGCAGGCCAGCCACCGCCTCTTGGTCCTCTATGGCTCTTCGGTCGCCTCCTGGAGCAGGAATTAGGAACCAGGAAGCACACAGTCTCCCAGACTCCCCTAGCCAATCATGACGCTGCATTAGAGAGGGACTGGGAGGCTGTGCATGTTCTCTGGACAGGCTGTGCAATACAGCCGGTGGAGAAAATGCAAAGTGCGCATGACTGTTTGGCCGGACCAAGACGGCCGGCCAAACTGCCATGCTCACTTAGAGTGTGCTCACCACTCCTCCCTCTGGCACTTTCACTGGACAGCCAAGCCGTGCCCCAATTTTGCAATTTTCACCCCGAGTGGGCTGGGTATGCTCCGACGTGAGTCCCAGGCTCTCCACACCACTGGAGTCAAGCTATCCAGGCTGATGAAGGCTGATAGCCAGAAACCGGTCCTTGGATGCTTGATTCCGGTCTGGGAAAGACATGGCTTGGTAGTTCGGACTGGACTGTTCCCATGAGGCACAGGGTCAGAGCTGATTTGCATATAGCCAGTGTCTAACCCAGGGTGGTGTTGAGTGCAAAAAAACGATGGATTTAGGCCCAGATCCTTGTACTGGGATGAATGTATGACACTGTTCTACATTCTGTCCATCAACTGTGTTTTTTGCAATTTTCACCCCGAGTGGGCTGAGTATGCTCAGACGTGAGTCCCAGGCTCTCCACACCACTGGAGTCAAGCTATCCAGGCTGATGAAGGCTGATAGCCAGAAACCGGTCCTTGGATGCTTGATTCCGGTCTGGGAAAGACATGGCTTGGTAGTTCGGACTGGGCTGTTCCCATGAGGCACAGGGTCAGAGCTGATTTGCATATAGCCAGTGTCTAACCCAGGGTGGTGTGGAGTGCAAAAAAACGATGGATTTAGGCCCAGATCCTTGTACTGGGATGAATGTATGACATTGTTCTACATTCTGTCCATCAACTGTGTTTTTTGCAATTTTCACCCCGAGTGGGCTGGGTATGCTCAGACGTGAGTCCCAGGCTCTCCACACCACTGGAGTCAAGCTATCCAGGCTGATGAAGGCTGATAGCCAGAAACCGGTCCTTGGATGCTTGATTCCGGTCTGGGAAAGACATGGCTTGGTAGTTCGGACTGGACTGTTCCCATGAGGCACAGGGTCAGAGCTGATTTGCATATAGCCAGTGTCTAACCCAGGGTGGTGTGGAGTGCAAAAAAACGATGGATTTAGGCCCAGATCCTTGTACTGGGATGAATGTATGACATTGTTCTACATTCTGTCCATCAACTGTGTTTTTTGCAATTTTCACCCCGAGTGGGCTGGGTATGCTCAGACGTGAGTCCCAGGCTCTCCACACCACTGGAGTCAAGCTATCCAGGCTGATGAAGGCTGATAGCCAGAAACCGGTCCTTGGATGCTTGATTCCGGTCTGGGAAAGACATGGCTTGGTAGTTTGGACTGTTCCCATGAGGCACAGGGTCAGAGCTGATTTGCATATAGCCAGTGTCTAACCCAGGGTGGTGTGGAGTGCAAAAAACGATGGATTTAGGCCCAGATCCTTGTACTGGGATGAATGTATGACATTGTTCTACATTCTGTCCATCAACTGTGTTTTTTGCAATTTTCACCCCGAGTGGGCTGGGTATGCTCAGACGTGAGTCCCAGGCTCTCCACACCACTGGAGTCAAGCTATCCAGGCTGATGAAGGCTGATAGCCAGAAACCGGTTCTTGGATGCTTGATTCCGGTCTGGGAAAGACATGGCTTGGTAGTTCGGACTGGAGTGTTCCCATGAGGCACAGGGTCAGAGCTGATTTGCATATAGCCAGTGTCTAACCCAGGGTGGTGTGGAGTGCAAAAAAACGATGGATTTAGGCCCAGATCCTTGTACTGGGATGAATGTATGACATTGTTCTACATTCTGTCCATCATCTGTGTTTTTTGCAATTTTCACCCCGAGTGGGCTGGGTATGCTCAGACGTGAGTCCCAGGCTCTCCACACCACTGGAGTCAAGCTATCCAGGCTGATGAAGGCTGATAGCCAGAAACCGGTCCTTGGATGCTTGATTCCGGTCTGGGAAAGACATGGCTTGGTAGTTCGGACTGGACTGTTCCCATGAGGCACAGGGTCAGAGCTGATTTGCATATAGCCAGTGTCTAACCCAGGGTGGTGTGGAGTGCAAAAAAACGATGGATTTAGGCCCAGATCCTTGTACTGGGATGAATGTATGACATTGTTCTACATTCTGTCCATCAACTGTGTTTTTTGCAATTTTCACCCCGAGTGGGCTGGGTATGCTCAGACGTGAGTCCCAGCCTCTCCACACCACTGGAGTCAAGCTATCCAGGCTGATGAAGGCTGATAGCCAGAAACCGGTCCTTGGATGCTTGATTCCGGTCTGGGAAAAACATGGCTTGGTAGTTCGGACTGGACTGTTCCCATGAGGCACAGGGTCAGAGCTGATTTGCATATAGCCAGTGTCTAACCCAGGGTGGTGTGGAGTGCAAATAAACGATGGATTTAGGCCCAGATCCTTGTACTGGGATGAATGTATGACATTGTTCTACATTCTGTCCATCAACTGTGTTTTTTGCAATTTTCACCCCGAGTGGGCTGGGTATGCTCAGACGTGAGTCCCAGGCTCTCCACACCACTGGAGTCAAGCTATCCAGGCTGATGAAGGCTGATAGCCAGAAACCGGTCCTTAGATGCTTGATTCCGGTCTGGGAAAGACATGGCTTGGTAGTTCGGACTGGACTGTTCCCATGAGGCACAGGGTCAGAGCTGATTTGCATATAGCCAGTGTCTAACCCAGGGTGGTGTGGAGTGCAAAAACACGATGGATTTAGGCCCAGGTCCTTGTACTGGGATGAATGTATGACATTGTTCTACATTCTGTCCATCAACTGTGTTTTTTGCAATTTTCACCCGAGTGGGCTGGGTATGCTCAGACGTGAGTCCCAGGCTCTCCACACCACTGGAGTCAAGCTATCCAGGCTGATGAAGGCTGATAGCCAGAAACCGGTCCTTGGATGCTTGATTCCGGTCTGGGAAAGACATGGCTTGGTAGTTCAGACTGGACTGTTCCCATGAGGCACAGGGTCAGAGCTGATTTGCATATAGCCAGTGTCTAACCCAGGGTGGTGTGGAGTGCAAAAAAACGATGGATTTAGGCCCAGATCCTTGTACTGGGATGAATGTATGACATTGTTCTACATTCTGTCCATCAACTGTGTTTTTTGCAATTTTCACCCCGAGTGGGCTGGGTATGCTCAGACGTGAGTCCCAGGCTCTCCACACCACTGGAGTCAAGCTATCCAGGCTGATGAAGGCTGATAGCCAGAAACCGGTCCTTGGATGCTTGATTCCGGTCTGGGAAAGACATGGCTTGGTAGTTTGGACTGTTCCCATGAGGCACAGGGTCAGAGCTGATTTGCATATAGCCAGTGTCTAACCCAGGGTGGTGTGGAGTGCAAAAAACGATGGATTTAGGCCCAGATCCTTGTACTGGGATGAATGTATGACATTGTTCTACATTCTGTCCATCAACTGTGTTTTTTGCAATTTTCACCCCGAGTGGGCTGGGTATGCTCAGACGTGAGTCCCAGGCTCTCCACACCACTGGAGTCAAGCTATCCAGGCTGATGAAGGCTGATAGCCAGAAACCGGTTCTTGGATGCTTGATTCCGGTCTGGGAAAGACATGGCTTGGTAGTTCGGACTGGAGTGTTCCCATGAGGCACAGGGTCAGAGCTGATTTGCATATAGCCAGTGTCTAACCCAGGGTGGTGTGGAGTGCAAAAAAACGATGGATTTAGGCCCAGATCCTTGTACTGGGATGAATGTATGACATTGTTCTACATTCTGTCCATCATCTGTGTTTTTTGCAATTTTCACCCCGAGTGGGCTGGGTATGCTCAGACGTGAGTCCCAGGCTCTCCACACCACTGGAGTCAAGCTATCCAGGCTGATGAAGGCTGATAGCCAGAAACCGGTCCTTGGATGCTTGATTCCGGTCTGGGAAAGACATGGCTTGGTAGTTCGGACTGGACTGTTCCCATGAGGCACAGGGTCAGAGCTGATTTGCATATAGCCAGTGTCTAACCCAGGGTGGTGTGGAGTGCAAAAAAACGATGGATTTAGGCCCAGATCCTTGTACTGGGATGAATGTATGACATTGTTCTACATTCTGTCCATCAACTGTGTTTTTTGCAATTTTCACCCCGAGTGGGCTGGGTATGCTCAGACGTGAGTCCCAGCCTCTCCACACCACTGGAGTCAAGCTATCCAGGCTGATGAAGGCTGATAGCCAGAAACCGGTCCTTGGATGCTTGATTCCGGTCTGGGAAAAACATGGCTTGGTAGTTCGGACTGGACTGTTCCCATGAGGCACAGGGTCAGAGCTGATTTGCATATAGCCAGTGTCTAACCCAGGGTGGTGTGGAGTGCAAATAAACGATGGATTTAGGCCCAGATCCTTGTACTGGGATGAATGTATGACATTGTTCTACATTCTGTCCATCAACTGTGTTTTTTGCAATTTTCACCCCGAGTGGGCTGGGTATGCTCAGACGTGAGTCCCAGGCTCTCCACACCACTGGAGTCAAGCTATCCAGGCTGATGAAGGCTGATAGCCAGAAACCGGTCCTTAGATGCTTGATTCCGGTCTGGGAAAGACATGGCTTGGTAGTTCGGACTGGACTGTTCCCATGAGGCACAGGGTCAGAGCTGATTTGCATATAGCCAGTGTCTAACCCAGGGTGGTGTGGAGTGCAAAAACACGATGGATTTAGGCCCAGGTCCTTGTACTGGGATGAATGTATGACATTGTTCTACATTCTGTCCATCAACTGTGTTTTTTGCAATTTTCACCCGAGTGGGCTGGGTATGCTCAGACGTGAGTCCCAGGCTCTCCACACCACTGGAGTCAAGCTATCCAGGCTGATGAAGGCTGATAGCCAGAAACCGGTCCTTGGATGCTTGATTCCGGTCTGGGAAAGACATGGCTTGGTAGTTCAGACTGGACTGTTCCCATGAGGCACAGGGTCAGAGCTGATTTGCATATAGCCAGTGTCTAACCCAGGGTGGTGTGGAGTGCAAAAAAACGATGGATTTAGGCCCTGATCCTTGTACTGGGATGAATGTATGACATTGTTCTACATTCTGTCCATCAACTGTGTTTTTTGCAATTTTCACCCCGAGTGGGCTGGGTATGCTCAGACGTGAGTCCCAGGCTCTCCACACCACTGGAGTCAAGCTATCCAGGCTGATGAAGGCTGATAGCCAGAAACCGGTCCTTGGATGCTTGATTCCGGTCTGGGAAAGACATGGCTTGTTAGTTCGGACTGGACTGTTCCCATGAGGCACAGGGTCAGAGCTGATTTGCATATAGCCAGTGTCTAACCCAGGGTGGTGTGGAGTGCAAAAAAACGATGGATTTAGGCCCAGATCCTTGTACTGGGATGAATGTATGACATTGTTCTACATTCTGTCCATCAACTGTGTTTTTTGCAATTTTCACCCCGAGTAGGCTGGGTATGCTCAGACGTGAGTCCCAGGCTCTCCACACCACTGGAGTCAAGCTATCCAGGCTGATGAAGGCTGATAGCCAGAAACCGGTCCTTGGATGCTTGATTCCGGTCTGGGAAAGACAGTGGAGAAGTGTGGCTCACTGGTTAGAAGCGGCAGACCCTGAAGCAGAGGTCGGCCTGGGACCAGGGTTCAATTCCCGACGCGGCAGGGTCTTGGGTCAATATCCGCGGACTCGATAATTCTCGCTTAGGTGCCTACGCTAATCATGGGTCCCACTCTGCAACTCTGGGCAATAGCTTGCTTAATCTCCACAACGGCCCCAGCAACGCCGGGGATGCCTGACTTCACCTTGGGGTGCCCTCTCACAGGGAAAGCCAGGACGGGTTCCCCAGCGGTATACAGCGCCAGGACACCACGTAACGAGGTAACAGTGCGCTTTACAAGTATACATACATTACATGGCTTGGTAGTTCGGACTAGACTGTTCCCATGAGGCACAGGGTCAGAGCTGATTTGCATATAGCCAGTGTCTAACCCAGGGTGGTGTGGAGTGCAAAAAAACGATGGATTTAGGCCCAGATCCTTGTACTGGGATGAATGTATGACATTGTTCTACATTCTGTCCATCAACTGTGTTTTTTGCAATTTCCAACCCACACCTAAGCAGAAACGGAAAAATAACTTAATAATAACATTGCATTATTGCATCATTTTATTTTTCCTTTTTAAACTACTCACAGAACAGTGAGGTAACGCTCCGCCACTGCGAGCGGCACGCTCTTTCTGCTTTCCTCCTGCTTGTGTTGATGGCGCCAGCTACTTTCGGGCTGCTGCATTTGATGAAGAGACACTCACTCTGATTGAGCAGGATTTGATTGACAGTGACAAGGTCGTGAGGTGGAGGCTAGACCCTTCTCAGGCATTTCCCTGGGAGGCTGGAAGGGTGGGGCATGGTTTGCAGTGGTAGGGACCGGTTTTGTTACTGGGGGGGTGGTTTTGCAGCCGTGCTGCAATATCACCCCAGTAACAAAAGTGGTTCCCTAGGGGCTGGTCCTAGAAAATTGCCAGGACTGCTTCGGGTTCCTAGTCTGGCCCTGTTTGTCAGTGTGGCTTGGAACCTCCAAAGCAATGTCATTGCTGCTTGCTTCCTTCCTGCTGCGGAAAACCTAGTATTCTCACGCAGCCCATGTCAGTGTTGAAACACTAGGAATTTTCAAAGATAGACAAACCATGCGCTTCACTTCTATGAGACTCTGTCAGTCAACATCAATGTTTCTGGGATGAACCTGCGTGAAGCATCGTTCCTCTGGGATGTCTAGATTTAACTTACAATGCGGGGCTTTCCCGGCCTGAAAAAAATTCTTGCAACTATGAATTACAAACAAATGCAGTTTATGAAGTTTATTAAATGAATATTTTTTTTGCCAATATTTAAAAAGAAGGGACGCTGTCAGCAGTCCGATAGTGTCAACTGCATGCACAGTTCGTTACTGTACAACAAACCACGCCTATAGTTCAGCCTTCCTAAAGTAAAATTACATAGAGAAACATTTTTCCTCTACACTCTGATAATATTAAATGATGCATTCAGAGCAGGGATCTCTGTTGGTCTTTAAAGCCATCTCTTTTTAAGACATAAACAAATGCAATCTATTAACCCCTTGGTGCTGGGGGTGTGGGGGGCGAGCGGGGCGCTTCTACGCTTGTGACGAAACCAAGATATCATGAGCCACGCGTGGCGTGTGCTCATGACGGCGTGGTTCCGTCACGGCCCCGCCAGCTCACTAATTCGCCCGCACAGGCAGGGAATCAGTGCCGCGTGGGCGGAGCGGCCTGCTCTTGACGGAGCCACGCCTTCATGAGTACACGGCACCCTTGGCTTATGACGGCTTGGTTCCGTCAAGAGCAGGCAAGGGGTTAAAGTAATTAATGTTTCGAGTATTTGAAAATGACGTGATCAATGATAGGGATCATACTTATGCCTACATACATGAATGGTATGGCTTGCCCCTGTCCTACATGCCTTGTCTGTTGTCCAGCACTGTAAATAGAGATGTTTCCTTAATATCGGGCAAGCAGTGGTGGCTCCTCCGATATGGCGGAGGAGCGTCGCCCCACTGCTTTTAAGCAGTGCCATGTAGAAACATAAAAGGATAATAACTTAGAGTTTTTATCATTTTATGCTACATGTCCTGCTGCTTTGCGGGGGGGCAGGTGGACGGGCCTGCTCAGCTCTCGGAACAGGGCAGTGGAGGAGTGGTTTGCCAACGCCTAACTGCGCAGTGACTGTTTGGTTGGCCTTCTCGGGCTACCCAAACCAGTCATGCACACTTTCCCTGTTCTCCATGCAGGCTGCATCCTCGGTGCTCCCCCTTTCCACAACCCCTCGCGCCCACACCCCCACCCGCGAGCCATGGCAGCCACCACTGCAGGCAAGGTGCTGGAAAAGAGAATAGAGCAGCTTTATGTTCGGGTTTAACAGATCTTTGGGTGAAGAGGAATCAATGCATCACGGGTACTTTCTGGTACACACAGTCTGTGTAACGCTAGTGTGCAGCTACTACGTCTGTTTGTGTTGCAAAGAGAACATATTTAGTAGCCTCGACACAACCAGCCACAAAACAATAATCATACAGATGTAATTGACCCACAGGTCATGTTATGCACTTTCATGGAATGTCTGGGGTCTCCTGATGTCATTTCGAGTGCTGTCAGTGAGGCCGGGGGTTACATTAGGCATCTAAAGGATCCCCAATATAAGTTTTTCATTAAAGATATACCCTATCCTTAAACTCTATGTTGTAAGAAAAGATATGCACTCTTCAAGTAACAAATGCTGATAATGCCATATCTTCGCCTTCAAATACATAGGTAAATATCAAATGAGTATAAGAAACAACCATACGATTAACATGTATTGCAAAACCCAACTACCATAAAGAATAACTCCATGTTCCCTTACTGTGACTGCATCACTTTTCCCAAGATGTTAAATATGGTACAAGATCAAATGTGTTACATTTGTAAGGGCTTGTTTTCTTTTAATCTATTTAAGTGATTGTCATACAAATATGTGCTGAGATTAGCACAAAGCAACGCTTGTGTTTATGTTTATTTTGATGTAACCACTTTTCTTGGCAGTAAGTGGCTGCAGAATGAACTCCTCCCTCAGTGGACATCTCGGAAAGAGCACCGGAGAGGCATGACAGCTGCCTACAGCACGGCCACCGTCCTGCGCTACTGGTACCAGGGGTCTCCTGCTGGGGAGATCGTTTCCTTAGGGGTGATCAGTGAAGGTATTGTTGGTCACTGCATTAAAACTCATGTAAACGTTTCTATACTATTCCTCCTAATGTGTTTGGGATCTCTCTGCTGGTTTGATGTAAGTCATTCCAGCGTTTATTCGCCAGTCTGCTTTTCATAAAGGGCCGAAGAAGGACTCCGCCACTTTTGTTTTTAAGAAACATATTTTCCAGAATATTGTCTTCCATAGATTAATATGCCGTAGAACCCTTCCACATAGATATATGACTTTAGCACACATACCTTTACCACGCATCCTTTATCTTGCATGCCTTTACCCAGAATGGTAAGTATACTTAAGCTAAGTAAAACTTATATATACAAATATATATATTCACTAAAAAAACAGGTTACAGGAACTTTCTTGTTGGTTCGGATTTTATACACACAAAACCTTAGAAATTCAGCAGTTCTAGTTTTCTGAAGTAACTATAACTCATGCCCTAAGGTAACAATAATTTGTGCCATAAGGCAACTATAACTCATGCCCCGCCATGCAGTTTTCTCATCAATAATTTTACTGCAAATGTTGCAGTGATAATATCAATAATATCATAGAAGATGGCATAAGTGATGCAATATGTGGGTTAATTAGCAGTGCATGGCAAGAGCACAAGTTATAGTTACCTCAGGGCATGAGGTCTCTAGATATGCATAAATCATTTTCCTTTAATAACTCCAACACTGGTAGACACATAGCCACTCACCGTGGCACTGACAGGTCCAGCGGGTCCACAACACCACTGCCTCATCCAGGGACACCGGAGGAGAACTCGGAAATACTGCTGGGGGGACTACAACCCCCAGCATCTTTAGTGCTGCCAAAATGCACTAAATGGAAGACGCCGGCCCGCGGCCCACTGTAGACGCATAACCACTCATTGTTGCACCCGCAGGTCCAGCGGGTCAGCGGGTCCTGCACCACAAAGCCACTGCCTCATCCAGGGATACCAGAGGAGAACTCGGAAATGCTGCTGGGGGTACTACAAACCCCAGCATCCTCAGCGCTGCCAAAATGCGCTATATTGGGGACGCCGGCCCGCGGCTAGAGCGCATAGCCACTCACCATTGCACGGGCAGGTCCAGCGTGTCAGAGGGTCCTGCCCCTCAACACCACTGCCTCATCCAGGGTCACCGGAGGAGAACCCAGAAACGCTGCTGGGGGGACTACAACCCCCAGCATCCTTAGCGCTGCCAAAACGGGCTATATAGAAGACGCCGGCTGGAGGCGCGGGCCGGACCCTGGCGAAGCCCAGGTCAAGGGCGGACCCGGAGGAGCCAGGAGGAGGCTGGGCCCCCCTTCTGGCAACTGGCCTCTGGGACTTGCCACACTCGCCGCCACAAGGTACTGTGCCTTTATTTTATTTTGAAGACAACCTACCATTGATCTGTTAATATAATGGCCAAACGTAAGGGCCTTAGTGACCAATGTGGGAGAAGTACTGTGGGGACACTGGATGCTTTCTTAACAAGGGCAGAGTCTGTACTAACGTAGGAGATACAGATAGCAGAATGGCGGCTTTTGCTGGGTCTCTGATTTCTCAGAAGCGCTCTTCCCTTGATAGTATTCCTATAGATGGTGACATCTTAAGCGCCTCCCTAAATTCGCCCATCGTCCCTCTGCCAACCGCACTTGAAGCCTCCCCTTCCCTCCCAGTGGAAGTAGCAACGGGCACCAACATTGTCACCAGGGGCCAGGCGGCCAAATCCCAGACTGTAATTAATAGTGAGCCACCGGTTAAAAAGAGGAAAACTGGAGGCCCCCAAAAACCAAAATTCTCGAAATCCGTTACTGCGGGCAAGACCAGAGGGACTGGAGAAACTGCGTCTGGACAAATCGACTCCGAGAGTACTACGCCAACTTTGACTTCAACATTGGCCCTCGGATTGCCTGTTGATGATACATAGAAAAGATTGAAGTCTCTGGTTACCGCCCTCCTGGAACCACTCTTAGCCAAACTAATACAAATTGAAGAGAGACTTAAAAATATTGAGTGTGAGTATAAAAGGGGTAGGCCCTTCAAAACTCAGGACCTGGGTCCGTGGGTCAGTACATATGAGAATGGTCTGAGTTTTGCGAATATAATATACATATACAATTCTAGATAGAACCACGGTCACCAATAGATTTGAAACCAATCAAAAGAATATCAAATTATTCATTTCATTCATTATGGCAATTTATTCTTTTATGGCCACGATTATGAATAGCAATTTATGGTAGAGACATGTAATTATAACATCATTACATTCAATATTAGAAATAGGTGCTCTCTGTGAAAAGGGGAAGGGTAAGTGAAAAGGTGAAGGGGACAGAGTAAAGGTGTTGTGACATAATTGTTACATCCAAGTTAAAAATGAAAAACCTCTACAAACAAACTAATGAGCAAAGGTTCCCAATTTCACATCACACATAGATGGTGAGAATATATCTCTTATTTAGCTCCTATGGTGTGTCAAGAAAAAGAGGCGTATTTCTACGTTTCGACCCCTGATACGCTAGAAGGGCAATTCACAGCCTCATGTTGGGGTCTTCATCAGGAAGAGGGTGGAGAGCCTACATCAGCAAACGGTCGTGGAATGTACCGCCTGCAGGGGGGGGCTTCCAAATGCTCCGATAGAAATTTGCGTGATGGTAGTCACTGGGCACTGGTAGGTCTGTCCTCAAAGGGTATATTTGTCTTACAGGGGTGAGTGCAAAGTCGCCCTGTTGCTCCAACGGCGTTGTCAATCACAGAAGGAAACGCGGTGCCGGTTTAATTTACTTTTAAAATTGGAACGCACAACAGCGCTGTCACTTCCTCGGCAGCCTGCATCCGAGTGAACTCGCGGTGCAGGCTGCCGAGGAAGTGACAGCGCTGTTGTGCGTTCCAATTTTAAAAGTAAATTAAACCGGCACCGCGTTTCCTTCTGTGATTGACAACGCCGTTGGAGCAACAGGGCGACTTTGCACTCACCCCTGTAAGACAAATATACCCTTTGAGGACAGACCTACCAGTGCCCAGTGACTACCATCACGCAAATTTCTATCGGAGCATTTGGAAGCCCCCCCCTGCAGGCGGTACATTCCACGACCGTTTGCTGATGTAGGCTCTCCACCCTCTTCCTGATGAAGACCCCAACATGAGGCTGTGAATTGCCCTTCTAGCGTATCAGGGGTCGAAACGTAGAAATACGCCTCTTTTTCTTGACACACCATAGGAGCTAAATAAGAGATATATTCTCACCATCTATGTGTGATGTGAAATTGGGAACCTTTGCTCATTAGTTTGTTTGTAGAGGTTTTTCATTTTTAACTTGGATGTAACAATTATGTCACAACACCTTTACTCTGTCCCCTTCACCTTTTCACTTACCCTTCCCCTTTTCACAGAGAGCACCTATTTCTAATATTGAATGTAATGATGTTATAATTACATGTCTCTACCATAAATTGCTATTCATAATCGTGGCCATAAAAGAATAAATTGCCATAATGAATGAAATGAATAATTTGATATTCTTTTGATTGGTTTCAAATCTATTGGTGACCGTGGTTCTATCTAGAATTGTATATGTATATTATATTCGCAAAACTCAGACCATTCTCATATGTACTTAAAAATATTGAGGGCGCAGGCATAACTAATTGCTCCTCTCACTTCTCTTCAGGGCCTGGCCGGGGTTTTGTCACAATGACATACCCAGGGACAGGGGCAGGGACAGGGGCTGGGGGAGGGGTCATCTCATGATTCCACCAACATAGTGAAATACCCATGCCATCCAAGTATTAATATAGATGTCTCTGGCTCCATCTCCCAATAGCTTCCCCATCCACCCCTTAATGTCCATGCCACTGCTGTAGGGATAGACATGACTCCTCATCAACCTGCTAGAAATGTCCTGACTAGGTCAGCGACTAATTTAAGGGTATACTTACTAGAGGATAGAGGAAACAATGACATTACACGGAACAATGACAAACCGTGGGTATGTCGGTTACTCCTTATCAACCGCTTCACCTCCCTCCAGCATCCTCTCCTCTTGTACTAGTTCTGGGGAATGTTTAGACTCTAAGGGAGAGACAGCTTGAAACCACGGTCCAACTGATGGACACATCCTTACACTGGCTATCCTGCTCCACA
The DNA here is from genome assembly GCF_964261635.1 of Lissotriton helveticus. Taxonomy (NCBI): domain Eukaryota; kingdom Metazoa; phylum Chordata; class Amphibia; order Caudata; family Salamandridae; genus Lissotriton; species Lissotriton helveticus. The sequence continues at coordinate 437,819,141 of NC_136061.1, forward strand.
CCTATCATGGACAAAGGGTGTGCCCCACTGGCCAGACAAATCATTATCGCTAGAAGGGTACTCTGGTTGGGCGCAGGCAGGAAAACATCGGAAGGTGACTATATAGTAATAAATGTGAACAATCATTATGTATCGAGATTCATTTTAGATCAACTGCACGAACACCCGAGAGGGGTACACAGATTGTGGGACACCTGCTAGATCACTTTTACAGACTGCCTCAATTCCCTCCTCTAAGACCCTAGAGAAAATCCAATAGGCGGATTATCGAGAACTATATCCAAGTGTAATAGGGATGTTGTAGGGGGTAGGAGTCCCCGTTACGAACAGATTTGCTGTATTTTCTGAATTAGATCATTGAGACTGATTACCTTCTTTCACAACTCAGGGGCGTGCTGTAGAGAACTCTGTACCCTCTACTTTCCCAGTGACTCCTAAACCAAATGAGATCAAGAAAGAACAATATAGCACTTTCAAAATAACCTCTTGGAATATGGCAGATATCAGGAGTAAACTGGGTAACGTGCACTATGGCAGGATAATTACATTGCCTGCTTTCAGGAAACATGGGCCACGGAACCTGTTTTTATTAATGGCTATCAGTCATTTCAGACAAAGGCAGCCCCAACAGCTGCAGGAAGACCTAAGGCGGTTCTATCCACGTTAATTCCAAATACATTAATATAAAAAATAAAGAAATTTGATGGCAGAAGCACTTTCTTCCACCTCCTTATCCTTGAGTTTCCCAAGGAAGACACCTGGGTTTTGATAAATTATTACAGTAATCATTGTGGTCCAAAATTGCACACTGTTGTAGATGAAGCAAATACGTCAATCGATGAGGCCCTAAAATTTAAAAAGAGTGATGGTGCACTTACCATCATTTTGATGGGAATTTGTTTAAATCACCCCTGTAAGCACAATCAAGATAATCTCTGCAGCCTGGTTAATTTGGCAGGAAATCCTACTGTTGACTTCTCCCATAGTAATTATGGAAACAGTCTTAATACAGCTCTGTTTACCAAGAATATGGCTATGCTTGGCATTTGGAATAACCTGGAGGATTCCTCCTCGAAAACATTCCATTGTGAAGCTCAAGAATCCACAATTGATTTTATAATGGTGCCCAACTCTATTGAGGGTAGTTTTAAACACACAGATGCCCAATTTACTAGCTTTAGCGATCACGCTATTTTAATCAGTGAATTAACTCTGAATTCTAGGCAGAAGGCGACGTACAAGAATATTGATCTCTCTATATTTGCCAGGATAAACAGCTACCAACTAAAACGGGCCCAAATTGACATGCCCAAATTTATCCCTGAAATAATAAAAGCCACTCAGACGACTATTGGTAAATGTCTAGACCAAAGATCAGCTCCAATAGCCTTGGTCTTCTCCTTTACGATTCTATTAGAACACATAAAGGGGCACTTACCTGCCAGAAAAAAGATTAAAATACTAAGGCAAAAGGTTGGTTCGACTTCCCCTGTTCAAAGGCCAAGAAAACCCTTACCAAAACCCTTCAAACTCAGTATAAATTAGCCAGAAGACAAAGGGAGAGGACCTTGAAGAAGGAGATTTGAGATAAGCTTAGTCAAGCAACAACATCGGGTGGTAGCAGAGAGTTCTAGGCAATAATCAACTAACCCTCTTTTTAAACCCACAGGGACCCCACATTAGATACTATTGTGGGAGAGGGGCAGTGGGTAGAGCATTTTGTAAACATCTTCTCATCCATCTCCCCTCCTGCTCAAGTATCAGGGAACCTCACTTTCCATAATGCGGGAGAATGTATAATTTTTAAAAATCATTTTCACTCCTTGAAGTAAGGAAGGGGCTAGAGGCATGCAGTATAGGGACCGGGTTCCGATAGATTTCTTCAAGGACAACTGTGACTTGTGGGCTCCACTACTAACCAATGTTTTTAATATTGTTGCCGTATCAGGTCCCCTTCCCTCCTGGAAAACAGGTATACCAATTCACAAAAATGGTGATAAGGGATGCCCAAAAAATTACAGGCCAATATCACTTTTAGATACTACAGCTAAACTTATGGGCTGATTACTTTTATCTAGGCTAGAGGCTTGGGCACTAGACAAGTGTGGTATTGGGTTTCGTCAGGTCTACATACTCTGCAAAAACTCTCAAACACCATAGAATAGAAGTTGGCACGGAAACTGGAAAATGCAAAAGACAAGTTTGACCTCGTGCCCCTTTTTAATGCCTTGGCTACTGTCGGTTCTCTAAGGTATCCTGGGTAGATCGGGTAGATACGTTTGCGTGTCTGTGTATGATTGGAAAGAGTCAGCGTCAGCGGGGAATGATCTGAGACCCCTCGTGGACGGATTTGGGCTTCGGCAACAGTGAGGAGGCCCCCCCCCCAGTGTGAGGAGGTAATCAATTCTCGAGAGGCTGTCATGGACCGCCGAGTAATATGTGTATTGCCGGTCGTCCGGGTGGGATCGCCTCCATATGTCTATCAACCCCTGTGCTTCCATGAAGTCGTGTAGTCGGGAGGGCCCCGGTGTCAGTGTGCGTACAGGGAAGCGATCCATAGAGTTATGTGCCACAGCGTTGAAGTCCCCCCCTATAATGAGATCCCCTTCCGGTTGGTCTAGTAAGAATTTTCCCAGCTCTGGGAGAGCAGTGGCGTGCAGTGCCGGCGGAATATACACCGAGACTATGTTAAGTGGCTTTCCCTCCCATTGCCCATGTGTCGCCGCGAAGCGCCCCCGTGTGTCGGTCCTAGTGGATTGGGTTATGAACCTAGATGATCGGTGCATTAGTATCCCCGTGCCACGGGACCCCTTCGTAAATTCAGAGTGAACAATCATACTGTACCCCTTCCTATCTAGGGCCCGTGTCGCTGCGCCTGTTAGATGCGTTTCCTGCAGTAGGACCAGAGCGGGGTTCAGTCTCTTTATGCCTTGCAGCACTAACCCCCTTTTTATTTTGTCTCCCAGACCCCTCACATTTCAGGACATGAGGTGCAACGGGGTTGCCGGCCCTATACTATCGTCCCCTCTCACCATTCTTGAAAGAGTGGATTGTGCGGCCAGGATCGTGAGGCATCAAGCCTCCTAAGTAGTGAGAATAAGTGCCATGCCATGGTTCCGCTACTCTACGCGCGTGTATCCTAATGTTCCTGTCCAGACCCTGATAACCAACTAAATACCCAAAAACTACCGTACCCCCAACTCCCCCCCCTCCCTGCCCCCCTGCTCAACGGACTTAGAACTGCCCGCCCCCCCACTCAGCAGAGTGCCTGAACCCAACCCATAACATAGTACTTGCACGCTGGGGTGAAGGACTCTCCGGAGTCGGCGGCCCCCTCCTATGGCCGCGGAGGCCCTCAGCCCAGTGTCCAAGGCGGCATCGTCGGACAGCGTTGCATTCAGTTCAATATGACAGTATCCGGGGATCACTGTTCTCCATCATCGTCCCCTTCACGAATAGTGGGCAGAGACGCTAGAGGCTCCGCTTCCTCGCCGGTTGATTGTAGATCCTGCTGGGAATCAACATTGCGGTTTTTGGTCTGTCTGTTGGAGCGACGAGGGCGGCCTGTCACCCGCCAACCCTCCAGCCAGTCCTGTGCTGCCTCCGGGTTATCGAAAAACCAAGTCTTATTGTCGGCCACAATCCGGAGTTTGGCCGGAAAAAGCATTGAATATGGGATCTCCCTGGCTCTAAGTTCTTCCTTGATCTCGAAGAAGGTTCTCCGTCTCCGCGCGACCTCCGCCGTGTAGTCCGGAAAAAAGGCTAGTGTGGAGTTTTGAATCCTGACAGGGGGCGAGGTCCTCGCCGCTTGTAGAATGACATCTCGGTCTCTGAAATTAAAGAGCCGTGCTATGATCGGTCTGGGGTTCGCCCCCGTTTGTCGGCGCCCTCCCGGGACTCTGTGTGCCCTCTCCACCGTGAAATTTTTTTAAAGTCCCTTAGGCTGCAGGTGCTGTTTGATTAGATTCTCCACATACAAGTCCATCGTCCTCGTGTCTTCCGATTCCGGCACACCTATTATACGGATGTTATTCCGTCTCGAGCGCCCTTCTTGGTCATCGAGCTTGTCACGCAGTTCCCTATTTTCCTTCGTGATACGTTCCATACTAATCTGCAGTTCCGACACATCTTCCACGAGGGCCTTGGTCACAAGTTTCATCGTGTTCACTTTCTCGGACATTTTGTGGAAATCCGCCCGAATCAGTGTAATTTCTGCTGAGATCGACCCCACAGTGGCCTGCACCTGTGTGAGGGCCCGCATTACATCATCAAGGGTTGCCTTCTTGCCCCCCGCCGCCTCCACTGTCTTGCCCGGCTGTGTTCTTGCGTCCGGCGGTGGGGTAGCGGGTTTTTCATATGCGAATCTGTCAAGGCGGGATTGTGCCGCGGCGTTTTTCGGCCCCTTACCGGCCATCTTGGACGGGGATCCGAGCACTCAGACCCCCCCGCCGGTTCCACCCGGACTTCTGCACTTCTTCGGGGCTGTCTTCCGCCCCTCTAGGCTTTTCGATGTATTCGGGGCACAGTCCACCCGCAGTCGCGGCCCTCAGTGGTCTGGCGTGGACCCTCAGACTCTCTTCCGGGCAATTAGTGTGGTGGCGCTCGCCGTGGGGTGTCGACGAGGCTCTGGCAATGGGGATGGTCTTGTTGCGCCCCACCCACGTCGTGCGGGCCAGTCCGAGTTGCGGTGCCGGTGTCTTCCGCCCTACACCCTCGTGCCCGCTGCAGGGTCTATGGTGCTACTGGGCCCGACGGCCCGTGTCCCGGAAGAAGGAACCACCTAGGCGGGTTCGTGCCGCACAAGAAGCCTCCGCGCACACTCGCGCCTTCTTTATTCACTGTGCGCCCCCACCCAGCGGGGGGGTGGGGGGGCCGGGAGCAGTGTCTCGTCGTGGTGTTCTGCTGTCTGAGGACAGCACCTCAGTCCCGCCGACGTTGCCCGACCCGCCTCTTCTGGCACGGGTCCCCTGCCGGGTCCTCAAGATGGCGGCCCCGCTCCGGAGTCAGCAACGCCGAGCGCTGTCACTCGTCCCCTCAGGTCGTCCGGGCCGGACCCCTTCACTCAGCGAGGGGGCGCCCGGGGTCCCGTGCGGGGCTCACCAGGTCCGGCGGCAGCTGCGGGAGGCGGGGGGGGGCACTCCCTCCGTGTTCGTTGCTGGCGGGCGCTTCTGGCGGCTCTTCGCCCAGGACGGCTCACTTCCTGTCAGCCTACCTGCCCAAGCAGGTCCCCGGCTCAGTATCTCCTCAGGGGCCTTCACGGGGTCCGCCACAACTGGACTCCCCGACCTCGGATTTTCTCCCCGCTTGTCCGAACCTACACCGCCCGGTCCTGGGCATCAGTACCTTCCCGCATGGGACATATATGGGTCGGATCAGTGATCGGATATTGTAGGAGGCCGCTTCAGCCGCGGAGCTCTCTTCCTAAGCTGCCGCCATCATCGGCTGCTGGCCACGCCCCCCGGGAAGTACTTTTTGAGTAACACCTTAGCTGTTGTCAATGCTGTATTATCCTTCGTGTGGTAGGCCTCAATCCATTTACTGAAAGCACACACCACCACTAGGACATACTTAAGGTTATTACAGCGCTCAAGCTGGATATAATCCATTTGCAGTACTTCGAATGGTGCAGTAGGTGGAACGAACCCTCCTTTAGGAGTATATGTCCCTTTGGCAGGATTGTACTGTAGGCATATCAGACAGGTCTGCACTACTCTCTTGGCTGTGCTGGCAATCTCAGGATGCTCCCAAACTCGTGTAAGCAATTTAGTAATTGCAAGAGCTCCAACATGTGCCAGCCCATGTGTCATTTGAACCATTGCTTGCAAATAAGCGGCAGGCAATTTCCATCTCTCCATATCTTTGCTACGCCAACAACCTTCATCATCCAACACTCCCTCTGTTGCCCAGGTTGCAAGTTCTGCTTCAGATGCTGATTTTTGTATGTCCAATATTTCCTCTCTAGCATCATGCCATCCCTCAGCCTGTGATTTTACCACATACATGGGAGAGACATTTTGTAACATGGCAGTCCCTCTTGCTATGCGATCTGCAAAAGCGTTTCCTTGTCCTATTTTGTCTGTCACCTTCTTATGTGCACTACATTTGATTATCGCTACTTTCTTTGGACATAATAGTGCATTCAGTAGGTCACATACTAATTCTCCATGCATAATATGCACTCCATGTGAGGTCAGGAACCCTCGTTCCTTCCAGAGTAGGCCAAAATCGTGCACTACTCCAAAAGCGTAACGGCTATCAGTGTAGATATTCACACATAAACCAGCACTTAACTCACATGCTTTCGTTAAGGCTATCAATTCAGCTGCTTGGGCCGATTTTTGCGGTATTCGTGCTGTTTCTACCTCTGTCTTAAGTGTCGGGATCGCATAGGCTGCGGAAGTCGTACCATCTGGCAGCTTTAAACACGATCCATCAACCCACAGTTCCCCATCTACATCTAGAAGTGGCGTATCCTGTAAATCGATACGACCCTTTGTTTGTTCTTCAGTCAGAAAAACACAATCATGATGTTCTTCCTTCTGGGTCTCAGCAACAGGATATGGCAATAAAGTAGCAGGGTTCAAAGTGGCGCACCTCTTCAGTGTAATATGTGGCGCCAACAGTGTTAGCTCGTATCCTGTTAAACGGGCGCTAGTTAGATGCTGTGTTTTCGTTTGGTTCAATAAAGCATCTACCGCATGGGGAACTAACACCAACAATTTGTGTGACAAAACTATTCCCTCACTCTGTCGTATGGCTACTGCTGTTGCTGCAACTGCTCGAAAACATCCAGGCAATCCTCGAGCCACAGGATCGAGTACTGCTGAGAAGTACGCACAAGGTCTCTGTTTATCTCCGTGTGTCTGTACTAAGACTGACAATGCGCACCCATCCTTCTCATGTACATATAATGTAAAGATCTTTGTATAATCTGGTGTACCTAACACTGGCGCAGAACAAAGAGCTTGTCTCAATTGTTCAAAAGCATTCTGACATTCATCTGTCCATTCAAGGGGAATTGGTGTAGTTTTGGACAACAACGCTAACAAAGGTTTTATAATGTGCGAAAATCCTAGTATCCATTGCCTACAAAAGGACGTCAAACCTATGAAGGCACGAACATCTTTCTGAGTGCAGGGACTGGCGTATCTAAAATTGCTTCAATACGGTCTGATGTCAATGCACGCCCCTCCTTAGACAAAAGATGACCGAGGTAGGTCACCTTTGGTCTACAATATTGCAACTTTTCCCTTGAGACCTTGTGATTATTTTTGGCAAGAAAAGAAAGTAGGGAGAGAGTACTCTCCTCACATTGTTCCTGCGTGTCTGCTGCAAGTAAAATGTCATCAACATATTGAATAAGAGCCACCCCAGACTGTAAGTCGAAAGAATCAAGCTGTCTTTTCAAAGCCTGGCTGTAAATGCTAGGGCTTTCTGTGTAGCCTTGAGGAACTTGACAAAATCTATATGATTTATTATTTAATGTGAAGCCGAACAAATATCGACTGTCAGGATGAATGGGAATCGAGAAGAAAGCATTCTTCAAGTCAATAACAGTGAATGTAGTGGATGTAGGTGGAATCAAAGTAAGTAAGGTGGTAATGTCAGACACCACCGGATACTGGGGTACGACTATCTTATTAATTTCCCTCAAATCAATAATGAAACGGTAGATCTTAGTATCTGTGTCTTTCTTTAGGATCGGAAGAATCGGACTGTTACAAACATTATAGGGGACTTCCTCCACCACCCCTGCCATAATCAAGTCATTTACAATATGTGTCAAGGCCACTTCGCCTTCTCTAGAGATCTTGTACTGTGGTACACGAGGCAAAGACACTCCCTCCTTTACAGTAATACGTACAGGAGGAATAATCATTTGACCCACATCAGTATCAGAAGTGGCCAATAAAGTGCTTGGGAGAGAAGCTAACGCATAGGCCTCCTGCATGAGGCACGATCTCTCAACCTCTGGGTAGTTCTCATTCAAAATAACCCGCACCCCTTCAGGGGCACAGCGTATGGTTGCTCGAAAATGTTTTAGCATATCAAGTCCCACAATATTATCTGGTGTTTTCGGAGATAACAAAAACGGACATGGGGCAGTAAATTTGTCAATGTGAAATATAAGGGGTTGAGACAATGGGCTAAGAGAAGGTGTTCCATCGAACCCTATTGATGTAATTGTTTCGCCAGACAGGGGAGCCCTTGGAACCAAGTGTTTGGACAGAGCGCTACGAGTAGCTCCTGTATCGACCAGAAACTGATCAGTAGAACCCAAAACATGTGCTGATATATATGGACCCCTTTGATCGACTGGTACTTCAACCGATTCCACACCCCATCCTACGCAATCCTATGCATAATTATTATCCTGAGACTCAGTAAACTCTCCTTCAGCTATCTGATACTGATTCCGTCGATCAAAAGTATTATGATCAGCCTGACCATGACCCCTTGCTTCAAACCTACCTCGATCATTCGCTCCACCTCTCGGTCCTGAATAACTATTCCGTGACCTTCCACTCCCTCGACCACGCTGATTACGCTGTTCTCGAAGCACCGGACAATCTGAAACCCAATGTCCAAACTGTTTACAGTATGCACACTGATCCTCAGAAATATCAGTACGAGTAGAAGACGTACCATACGATCCTCGTCTACCCCTATCGTTCCCTCTCGACTGCGTAGCATAAACCTGAGCCAACATCACCTTCGTCTTTAAATCCTTTGCTTTCTTATCACTACTTTCTTTAGCCTCCAATTCCTGTCGTTCATAATACTGAGCCATAGTTAATAAAGAAGCGGGGGTTGCCGTGGTCCATGAACTTTCACTAGTTTTTAAGCGTTTCGCAATCTCCGGTAGGAGATTAGCCACGTACTTATCAACAAACAAATGCTTGCCCGTATCCTCTGTTAATGATTGCCCACTGTAATCATGGAATGCTTCCTCGAAACGTGAAAAGAAATCAGAGACCAATTCATCCGGCTTCTGTTTGCAAGAAGCCAACATCGTCCAATCAATTTTCTTAGGAGGAACAAGCGTTTTTAATTTATTCAAAATAGCCGCCGGGAGATCTAAAATCAATTGGCATGGCTTACATGCAGGTTCTCTATCTAAATCAGCTTGGGCTAATTCCTTCCAATCTGCACCTAGAATCGTTCGATCATCAAACTTACGAATCGCCCTCCACATATCAGGAGGCAGTATCAACCCAAAGAAAAGATCAATATCAATTAATGTCATAACACACAAAGAAATAGCACCTTCCACACCTTCATAGAAACCTGCTGGATTTTTACGGGGGTCAGGCAAAGCATTCTTGAGCGCCATAACGTCTGTTCTATTCCATGGCGTATAAACCCAATTATATACAAAATAACCCTTCGCATCTTTAGACCTCTTATCCTCATCTGTGCCTTGCCCTTTAGGAGGGACATACAAAGGCGCAGCTTCTCGCATAGGCATAACATTAACTGCAGCGCTCTTATCTGTTCCCGAGATAGGGCACTCTTTGGATACTTCCGTTGATCCAGGCGCAGACGAATCCGATGCCTTTTTCGCCGCTCGTAGCCGTGTCGCCTCATCCCGTAGCTTAACCAAACGCTGGAAAAACTCATCCGCATCTGCAAGAACAAAAATACCTTTACGAAAATTCTCAAGACCAACTGATATATCTTTAGGTTCCAACTCAGGTGAATACCGTCTAAACCGTTCGACAACTTCATCTCCAAAATGATCTAGAAAATACAATCGTTCTCGGTCGGGCCACTTACACATAAGGCCATCAATCTCCGAAACAGTTATAGAATTTACATTAAGTTTACGAGCAAACCCGCGCAATTCCGTAGCTCGATCAGCAGTTAACCTGGTACGCTGATTTTCCTGATCATCCTTGTCCGAGTCCTCATCCGGGGCCGTAGGCGGAACATACGGAGGCGGGCAACGATCTAGTTATGAAAAATCATCTGACTCATTAGTAAGGACAGGATAAAGAGGACGTCGAATAGGAAACTGACCATTAACTTGCAAATTACGTTCTCGAATCTCCCTCTCTTTCTGTTCCTGTAATTCTTTTTCCTGCAACTGTAAAAGCTTTATTACGAGCAGCCTTTCGCTGCTCTTTATCCGCCAAGGCTTGTTCGCGCTTCATTCGTTCACGCACCGCTTTCTCCCACATACGCACACAATCAAACATATCCTGTCTAGACCTGCGCTGAAACAAACACTGCTCCACATATTGAACCTTTCGCAGATCAAATGACCCATGTAGTGGCCATTGCAATTCACGATCAGTTTTTGTATATTTATGCCATAATGTACTATACATAATGGGGGGAAGGCCAAATTTTATGTACATTTCACGATTAGGTGTCCCCTCTGGGGGAGCCGGCTGAGATTCATTTAATCGATAACTGGTACCATTTCCAAAACAGCACATTCCTCGAAGTGTGCTTGGAACAGGCATGTCAAAATATCACGAAAACGCGATATTACATAAAATGGCACTTAAATATGTTTTTACACACGGTGTGCCGTTCAAACAAATACAAAGTAAGAGAAATATCTCTACGTGCCTGTCTATGTGAGGTGCACTCCACATATAACTCAAATCATTGGTCCAAATGTTAGCTAACTCAAACAAATCCAAAAAGTCACAGTAAGTGTCAGTAGACTACCTTACCAATCACAAGCTTACCAAATATTTTCAAACGTCCAGGTTCCAACTGCCAAGTTCCGTAATCGAATCAGCCAAACGGGCACTGCACGACAACCCAACCGATCAGGATCTCAGTCGAGGACCGGCGCCACCTGGAAGGTCGAGTCAGAAGGAAAGGAAGAAACACCGTGGGGTGCCAAGACTCGGGTCACTCAGTGGCAGCGTACGCGTCCATGGCGAGTTTCCAATCCTTCGTCACGACCTCTCCTTCGGGCATCCGAGTCACCAATGAGTCCCTTCGTGGTCGCCAATTTGTGGTATTGGGTTTCGTCAGGTCTACATACTCTGCAAAAACTCTCAAACACCATAGAATAGAAGTTGGCATGGAAACTGGAAAATGCAAAAGACAAGTTTTATTAAGACCCCATGGGGTGGTGGTACATTCCTACAGCACCCTTCGGCAATGCAAGAAGTATCACACCGAACATCGGTGCGTGACCTCTTTTATACAAGTTTAACAGTAATAAAAAGGTAGGCGGTATACTCTTTTCACAGTTTAGGTACATATAAGGGCATTTTTGGAACACAGCCAACATGTGGGAGGAGTTTAGTACCACTGGTCAGTTGTAGAGAACATTCCTAAGAGGTGACCACTCATTAATCTAAATGTTTCAAATACGCATGCGTGAGCTTGACCAGTGCTAAAAATAGCCTGTTGCAGGGCAAGGTAAATGGTCATTGGTACAGAGAAAGGACAAAAGGGCATGCTGACCACGAGGCCGCATGTTCATACAAAATGGAAGCCAGGAAATACAAAATGGCTCCCGCACGTTTGGTCAAGTTAACGGTGAAAGTTCGTGTAGCTGAGCTAAATGCTAACTCAGTTGCTGCCAAATTACGTGTTTAAACCTCTCACTAATCATGAATAAATATACCAGGGCTAAGGATGGTAAAATCTACCTTGCCTTTATGGATCTTTCAGCAGCATTCAACTGTGTTTCCCTCTCTAGGCTCTGCTATATAATGGAAACAACGGGGATTGACCTCCCAATAATTGATTTTATTTGGCACCTTTACACTGACTCCTCCGCGTCAGTCAGATATGGGAAAAATGTGGAGTGCACTCGTCCAGTCAAGATTTTAAGGGTGATAAGTCAGGGCTGTTTCCTAAAGCCGTTCCATTTTTCCATCTATACGAACAGCGTGGAGAAGGCCCTTCTGGGCGCAACCCTTGACCTCCCTGTGTGGTGATTCCACCCAGCTCCCAGATCTGGCTTACGCAGATTATGCAGTCCTCATCGACAGAACAGGGATAGGGCTGCAACATCTAATTACAACCTAGACAGCTTTCATGGGTTCTCTGCACTTGAAGGTTATCGAGACAAAATCAGTCGTAATGACAGCTGGGGGTGGAGTCCGACAGAAAACGCCAAATTTTTATATGGAATTTGGAAAAACTGAGGTGGTGTAGTGCTTCCCCTACCTTGGGGTACCCCTTGATAAAAATCAAACCTGGTCTTGGCTAATTGACACTAGGGCCATGGGTATGGAGAGGAGCTTAACAGCGCTAAAAGCTTTTATGTCTAGGATGGGTGCCAAATCTTTAGCTGTTATCAAAAACATTTACCATGCGAAAACTAAGTCCGCGGCTACTTTTGGGGCGGGTGTTTGAGGCATGGCCCATGCTGACCTACTACAATCCTTTGAGAATAAATGTTCCAATCCCTGGCCTCTCTTACAAAGTCCATTTCAAATTATATATTACATATGGAGCTGGGCCTACCATACATTATGGATGCAATCAGATTGGGCACCTATCCTTTTGTGGCTTTCCATTTGGCGAACAGACACTGGGCCTTTAACTCAAAATATAATAAAAGACTGCCTGAGACTTGAAAGCTACAAAAGGATTAGATGGCTAAACTATGTCGAATTAGAACTGACTGCGATGGGATTGAAAGATTGATTTAAGAACCCAATGGCCTGCCGTAACATAAATTTATATTATGGCAGTTCTGCTTAAATTTGATAGCACTGATGCTAAGGTTACCGGCAAAAAAGGTTTAGTCACTCAGAATTGACCCCTGTCCCTGTGACATGAATTCTGCTCAAACTGATCTCCAACTAGTATTTTTCTGTGGATATTACCACAGGGAAAGGAAGAGTATATCGCACCAATTTTATGGAGGCATAACTTTAAACAATGTAGGGTTGCACTGTTCTTTTTAAAATCACTCTCCGACCACTTAGTCTGCTTCTTGGTAGCATCATTCTTATGGGCCTGTATTAAAAAACAAAAGTCTCTGGGACTATAACTGTTATTGGTACTTACTGTTTCAATTTGTTAAACATTTTAATTATTTATTGTATTTTAGCCTATATTTAATCTGGCATCAGTGTACGCTTATATTTTATTCCAGAATGAACTTTGTAACCTTTTTTAATAAGTATTTTTAGGAATGATGAATTATTATTGTACATTGTATGTGGAGCAATTTATAGTTTACTGTTGTAGTATGCACTTTTATGATGTTACTTGATAATGATCGAATAAAGATTTACACCACATTACAAAAGACCTCTTTCTGGACCAAGATCTAGCTTTCTGAAAAATTTGGTGTAATTCCGTTCAGCGGTTCGGGCTGTAGACATGTCTAAAACCATATTGGAAATTACATTGGAAAAATGCGTTTTGAACACCCATTTTTCTTGGCCCCCGCTTGACGGATCACCCTAAAACTTTCCAGACAGCAGCTGAAATGACTGGCAAACAAGTTTTGAAAATGTTGTGAAGATTTGTCAAAGTTATTAGCAAAACAAAAAATGCTTCTCCTATTGAAAGTAGGTCCTAACAATAACTACCTACTGTGATTTATATATATATCCCCAGTAGGTAGTTATTAGGATATATATATATATAATTTAAACTTTTTAATAAATTCAGGAACCACCCTAATACCCCTAAATGAATGTCTCCTGCTGCTAATTTTTTATTCCATTTGGTGACCCGGAGCCCACCCGGGACACCATGTTTTTATTGGGGAGGGGGTTTGGGGGCCCCCCTTCCTGAGCCTTGACGGGCTGGGACCCCATCCTCTGGGGCCTTTCGTTTTTATAAAGCAGAGGAGAGTGCACAACTCCCCTACCAGAGCCTTTACGACCCTGGGGCTTTTCTGTTTTTAAGAGGAAGAAGGCACGCAGCCCCTGTCCTTGAGCCTGTATGACCACAGCAAACCCATCCCCGAGCCTTTCAGGGGAGGAGTTGTGCAGCCCTCCTCCCCTAGCCAGGAGTGCCTTGTGGACCCCATCTCCCGGAGCCAAAACAAATGTCTAAAGAGGAAAGGGTGCACAGCTAGGAAGGCATGCAGCCCCACCCAAGCCAATATTGGCCCCAGGGACCCCATCCCCTGGGACCTTTAAGGGTAGGCAAGCATGTTGCCCTTGTGCCCAAGCCAGTAGTGGCCCGGGGAACCCATCCCCCGTGGCCTTATGTGGTACCCCCGGTGCCAACCCAGGGCACCCACAGCACACTATGCTGAGGATCCCGCGGCCCTGCTGGTTCCCTGCATGCACCCATCCTGGATGTTACAAAAGCCAGCATTGCTCCGGCCGGAAAGGAGAAATCTGAGTTTCCCTGCCTGCAAGAGCGCAGATAGGGAAACAAACGTCCGCTCCCATCTGGCGGGAGCATTTGAAAGCTTCTGCCAAGTAGCAGCAGACACTTTTCTCTCCCCTCGCTATTGCATGCAGGGAACCTACTGTGTCTCAGGGGTGGGCTGCTCGAGACACAGCCATTAAGCCAGCCCTGGGGAATCTCACCAATCTCCCCTATAACTATCTATGTCGGCCCCCGAGGATGAGGCCTCCCTTATTATTGTATTTTGGCTGGAGTTCCTAGGGCCTTCACTATATTGTTCACAGGACATCCGCAGAATCACAACATGGAAAAAAAATATCTTTATCCCAACTACCCTTCCCACAAGGGCTAGGGGGTAGGGTATCCCTACCCTGTCCCTTATAACTTTTTAATTCAATATTCTCAGTAACATAGGACGAAGTTTCCGAGTACTGTAATGGCTGCATGCAACTTTTTTCTCATTTTGCAGGCAGCCAATCAGAGTGCTTGCTCCCACCGAAGCTTAACTCCTTCGGGTGCGATTTGACCCACGAGAAAAAAGCCCCCCTAGGCCAATCAAAATGCTGTATTTTTTAAACTGGGTTCAAGGGACTCTCACGAGTGTCCCTCGAAGTCAACCATCCAGCTATACAAATATTTGTAACCTTAATTTCTCAAAGCAACTGAACGGATTTACATGAAATCATAAAATGCATGCTTCCTAGACCAAGATCTAGTTTCCTGCCTAATTTGTTGTAATTCCATTCCGTAGGTTTTGCTGTTTCGCGTCCTAAAAAAGTCTATGGAAATTGTTTTTTAGATTTTGTGTTTTGGGACTCCTTTCATCTCACTTGGAAAAAAAATTCCATGAAGAAACTAGTAAAAAAAGGCTCTTTTTTTTTTTTAGAAAGTTTTGTTTAGATTCCTTAATGGCAGTTCTGTAATAACAGACCCATAATACCTCAAGCAATCCTAAGAGTAATCAGGCCTTCTTCACTGATGTTTTTCCCGGGCTTTTTCCCATAGACAGCATTTTTATTCCTGGGGTGCAATAGCAGAATTATTCCTCAGTATCCTCGAAAGCATACACCATTGCAGTCGCCAGCAAATCTCCCACTTTCCCCTTGCTTCACTGCAGCATTGATTTTGATCAGAGCACCTTTAGTACTAAATATTGTGGGAGTGCCTTCACTCACCAGTTATGTCCTTTTATTAAAGTGATGAACTTTTAGAAGTAATAAAAAACACCTGTTAAAAAAATAAAGGTATCGGGATCCTCTTTGCTTGAGGCAATATATTATGCTATAATAATCAGATGAGGATACCTGTTCTGGAGAACTACGGAGAACTATTTTTAGTACTGTTCTTTTTGGCCCTGAACTTTGCAAAATGCTATTTCAGAATTTTTAGAAACAATAACAAAACTACAAATGTCACTACTGAACTACCATAATGAACAGAGAATTTGCCTGAATTACTTTCAAGGCTTTTGAACATACTAATATGACATAGTCATCACATATGTTATGTGGATTTTGTAAAGCACCAAACACACATATTACATAGCCAATTAGTACAAGCATGTATGTATGTGGTATTTTAATAGCACAAACTTAGACAAAAGGCAGTGGAACACTATAAAAGGTCAAATACACATTACAGACATAGTGATTGAATTGGCATCTTAGTTCTGGGAGCAGAAATGGACTGTTACTGCATTGTGATGTAATGTTCTTGGGAGGTGCATCTTCAGCTCTTTCCTAAATTAGAGCGAGTGGGGTTGAGTCCTGATGAATTTAGAGATATTGTTTCAGATTCCATTTGCATAAAAGAAGAAAGGCTGATGCCTTGCTCTTTCTCTTTTTTATACTCATTTGCCTTCAGTCTGATGTTGTTCTAGCTGTGAATGTGCTGAGAGCCACCGGAGACAGTGAGCTTGCCAGCCAGCTAGAAGCGAGGGTGTTCAGACATGACAATATTGTAAGCAATGCAGCTGATTTTGAAGGTGGCTTGGGCTGGCAAATGGAGCCAATTGAGTTCCATCAGTAAGGGTGTGATGTGGCCATCTGTGTAAATGCCGCAGATGAGACATGCAGGGGCATGTACGATGGGCCTCGTAAAGGTCCAGTGGGAGGCTGTGGGGTAGGGCATTGCTTTGTGGGAGGGATAGTTTCACCGTCTTTACCAGAAAGCTGGTTTCAGGCTGTCTTTGTTTTCTTAGCAATGTGCTCCTTGTGGGTAAGGTTTGTGGCCAAGGTGAATCCAAATGACTTGGCATTCGATGAAAGTTTGGGCTTGAAGCTGCCAGAGTATGTGTGATTTAGCCAGGTTTGGACTAATTCCTATTACAATTGTACAGTGTCATAGCAACTTATCACATTTGTTTGGAGGGCGGGAGGGTGGGGAATCGGGTTGGCCATTTAGTCTTCCACTAAACCCACATCTGTGATTGCTTGCCCTTTTTAGGTGTAAAGCATAATATATTTTTTTTGCGATATTTGGTTCGTGAAATGTATTTGGTTTTGCACAGGGGCGGAGTGTTTCTGGCGAACTTGTTTGTGAATTATAAACTATGTTCACCGCTGTCTGAGAGGGTTAGCTGGGATTCAATATTCATGTGATGTACTTTAGGAAGGAAGATCTGAAGTTGGGACTTTTCCGAAAAAATATCCTTGCTAACAGGCTTTTGAACATGATTGCTAAGGTGAAGTAATTACTCCCTATATACAATAGAGTGTATGTAAAACAAGGAGGTGATCGTGAATTTGGTTTGTTAAAATATTTAGTAAATTAATTGTATGTGTTGGTAGTAAGGTGCTGAGGAGGATGAACCTTGTATGTTATGTTTTATGTAAGATGTTTTAAAGGTACAAGAATAACAAGCATTTGCAATGCAATAGGTCTCTTAATTTGCAAGAGTTTAAGCTATTGGCGTTGTCAATGACAATGCCTTTTATTTATCTCTTTTGAAAACCAACACATAAATAAAAAGCATTGTCATTTGCAATGCCAATAGCTCAATCTTTTGAGAATGCGAGACCTATTGCATTACAAATGCTTGGTATATGAATAAAGGCAGTGACGGAAAATACGCAGGCAACAGTAAATGAAATACAGTGTACAGCAGGGAGGAGGAGGACGATGGGGGATCAGAAACACCCTGTTCTAGGTGTCATGGGTGATAGTTGATTCATCCTGAAGCAAGAAATGCTATATCTGTAGCTCACCCTAATAGTAACAAAGTCCTCTAAAGTATCCAGCACTTTGCTTGTGCTACTAGGGGAGACCTCTCTTGCATTTAGACAGCTTTAGTACTGTTAGGCCTAGATGTAGGTAATAGCAAATTACCGAATGGTAAATACCGAATTTTACCGATTCAGTATTTACTAATCGGTAATTGCTACGTAGGTAAAAAATTCGGTAAAAATACCGAATCGGTAAGATTTGGTAATTACCGATTCGGTAATCACCGAATCAGTATTTGCCATTGATTCCTATGGGCCTTGCAGCACATAGGATTCAATAGCAAATACCAATTCGGTAATTACCGAATCGGTAAAATTACCGATTTTACAAGGGGGACAGGGTGTCACTTTGACACCCTGTTGCACCCCTGTTTCTGGCTTGTGTGCCATGTGGCACACAGACATGCCCTTTGGGCATGTCTGTGTGCCACATGGCACAGTGTACATCCACAGATGTGCATGTACACTGGAATTCGTTATTTACCATGTAATAGTATTACATGGTAAATAACGAATCGGTAATGGCCTGTGGCACTGTTTTCAGTGCCACCTACATCTGTATTTACTGATTCGGTAAATTTACCGATTCGGTATTTTACAGAATCGGTAAATTTACCGAATCAGTAAATATACCGATTCTGTAAATTAAGCCTACCTACATGTCAAATCCCAAATACCAGTCGATAACGGCCGAAATCGGCCGTTACCGACCGGTAATTGGCGACCTACATCGGGCCCTTAGTCTTTTAGCTCTTTCCTATTATCAGCATTCATCCTTGCTCCCTTCTCATCTTGAGGTATGTGCACTGACCTCCAGATATCAGTGGAAATGTGGCACTGAAGCCAAAGAAGCGCCTGAGAGCAGATTTGGGTCGGCCACACAGCGGGATCCATACGTTGGCAACCAGCATATGATTTTAGTACTAGAGCTACATCAGAAGGAACTGCACCACTGGTCCTGCTGTGTGTGTACTGCGTGGCAGACTGGTTCAGGTTTGCCAAAAATGGATTCCATTTGTGCTTTTTGTAGCATCCATATCGCGATGGAATGGTTCACACCTGAGAGAAAAATCCCCTAGTAGAATTTGTCTGTTTTTAGCTATTGACTGCAATGAAACGCTATATTGCCAGGTATTTTACAGGAGTTTAACAGACTTGGTTGATGCTCGCAGCACCAGAGGGGACACTTGCTGTTGCCAGACCATTAGGAACGTAATGGCCTTTTCTTTGTACTAAGCAAAAAGGAAGTTAGCAGGTGACAATGTGTTGACATCATAAGCACCAACACTTGTTACATACGATTGTAGGGCATTAATCTATTCTGTTGAATGCAGTTTTGAGCAGGTAAACAAGACACAAGCCTTCTCTGCTATGAGAAGAGGGATACCTCTGTCTCTCTGGGTGCAGCGGCCAATAAGTCTCTCTTTTGAGTGTCGAAAATTATTTTTGTGTGCCACATCTGAAGGTTTTTATAATTTTGGTGATTTACATTTGGTCAACTACACTTATTCTGGCAGAGGGGTAAACGGTTCTCCAAATTTAAAAGATGCCTTCCCTTTTCTGCATTTGCTGCTGTCGCATGGTTAAGATCAAAGAGACATGTGGCAAGTTTGATTCAGTGAAGTAGTGTTTCCAGAAAATAGCAGCATATTGCCTCATAAGGTAACTCAAAGATGCCAGTTCCAAACTATAGATGACTTGCAATTGTCATAATATCAATAACCATGAGGTGGGCTCGGTTTTTATAGTCTGTAATCTTTTGTTTGCTCAGCAAATCTTTTGTTTGCTCAACAATGTATACCGTGTAAAGCGCTCTGATACCCTCACGGGTCATGTTCGCGCTCTATAAAACACAAAAATAAAAATAAATAAAATAAAAATAAGGGTTTGTATGAGCATGTCTTGTTGCAGATCCTGAGCTGTGCACTCTCCAGCCATCTGGTATTGCGTTTCTAATATTAAACGTTTTCTTCAACGTCTTACTTTCTGTTGGAAGCATGCAGCGAATTACTTGTGATCATATCCCCAAACCTCAGTGCGCCAGGACGCAGACAGCACTTTTGATTCATTTTCCTGCCTTCGGGGTCAGAGGTGTTTGCAGCGTGCTGTGTCGAGAAACTGAACACTTGAGGGAGGCCCGAAGTCCCTGCAAGGGACCCCGTAAACGGGCAAACCCCGTAGTAGGGCGTGGCGAACCGAGGAGCATGGGGAGGAAGGGTGGGACAGGGCGGGGTCACGTGAGGGAAGCCGCCCCCTTTTCCTGGGGCCAGATATAGGGGAGCCCCTCCCAGGAGGCGCCCTCTTTCGTCGCTCTCCCCCCCCTGGTAGCTACACGTGCCTAGGCTGCTCCTCGCCAGCCTCAGACCCCTTCTCCTCAGCCCCCCCCCTCCCTCCATCCCCCCAACGACGCCGGACGCGAGGCCTGTTTTTTTTCCTCCCAGGTGACACACCGGGCTATGGCCGCTGGTGTTTAAAGTTTGGCTCAACTTCAGGCGCCCTGCAACAAGGGGTTGTGGGGCCAGGGGGTCACCTGTCAGTTAACCCGCTCTGTTATTTGTATTACAAATAAACCTGCAACTGATTCTTCCCAAATACTTGTCTGTGTTTCATTTGTGTGGTGTGGGTTGCGGGACGAGGTGTACCGATGCCACTACTATGAGCTGTAAGGACAACAGTAACTCGGCCCCGGAGCCACAGATGCTGCAGGGCAACACTCTCAACTTCACGTTTTTATCAAGGATTTAGAGAGCAGAATTTATGAGAATCCCTTACTTGAATGGAAGTTGTAGTAAATACTCCCTTTGAATTCTGTCCGATCTGTAATACTTGATTTCTCTGGTGGGCCCTTCATAGGGTCTGTAATTTATGTTCATTGCGGTGCCTAAGTGAAGGTAAGTAGCCCATGCGTAACGCTTTTCAGTGCTGGAAGGCTGTTGTATACGTATACATTATTCAACAACTAGTCTGAGTTCCTCAAGATGGCAAGTGAAAAAAACAAGCATTTGCAATGCAATAGGTCTCGCATTTACATGAGTTTAAGCTATTAGCATTGTAAATGACGATTCCTTTCATTTATGTTTTAAAAAACAAAACATAAATAAAAGGCATTGTCATTTACAATGCCAATAGTTCAAACTCGCGTAGTGCATTGCAAATGCTTTTTTTTGTATGCTTATACTCAGTGCAACTCAGGGTGTGTGTGCCTTGCTATTGGATAGTGGGGCCAAGTAAACTCCAAGCGGCTGAAGGCATTGCAGTGCCATAGAAAAGGCAAGTAGTGCGTTCTTCAAGTGCTAATAGCGTCACATAATGTGATATAAAATAACGCTACCTAACAGAACATGAACATATTTAACTACTTCTTCTTCTTCAGTTAGCTGGGGATAGCCTGAAGGGTGACTGACTCAGACGTTCATACTTCTGTGGTCGGTGCATTGAAGACCTTGAATTTGGTAATTATAGCAGCACAATAGTGACGGTAGCACAATAAATATGGCTATATTGAAATTCTTTGAATGCTACGATTCATTATAGGCCGGTCTACATCCTGTTGAAAACAAACACTGCACGTGTAAAAAAAACGTCAGTTTTTGCTATGAGAGCAACAACACTGTTTTTTTGTAATTGGTTCAGTTTTAACTCAGTCATCACAAACAATGAAGGCCCGTTCCGGGAAACACCTTCAGAGTTAAAAAGGATCGCAAAGTAACCTGTCTCTGCAAGTGTATTCCGCATGACGCACGTACGAGAGAAGGAGCCATCACTGCTCGGAATTGATCCAATCATGGCACGGCTGATACTTTTACACCTCCAGCAGTTAGGCTGTTGACACTGGCTCGCTTCTCATCAGGAGACCTATGAAAAGAGAAGCCATCGGTGGGATCGTACATCACTTTTTTACAAGCCATTTAAAACCAGACTTGGCAGAGGGACAGGCACGGGGAGGCAAGCGCGAGGTGGGAGCGCAAGGGAAAGCTAAATCAAGTGCGTGGTGGGAGCAGAGAGTTAGACGCCATGCGTGCGCTGCGCGCACATCGCCAGTCCATGCGCGCACAATGAAAGCACATCCTGCGCACGTGCAAGAGACGGACTGGAAATGAGCCCTACGCACGTGAACATCTCCTCTTCATGCGCGCGTCCACATTTCCAGTCCGTCTCTTGCGCGTGCCCATCTCTTGTCTTGCATGAGAGGCAACTCCATAACAATAGTTCTCGACCTAAAAAAACTGTGATGTGACCCTGTGAGCAGCAGCAATTGGTCCTGAGTAAGGATTCACACACGGGAACTGGATCTCGACATTCCATCTCTCAAGACATGCAGTCGTCATGATTTAATGTAAAAAAAAAAAATCAAGTTGGGCGATCTGCGCTCAACAAGACCCGCGGCCGCTGCGCGGCCCGTCTTGCGAGTGGTCCGTGTGGCGCTATTGTGAAAGTGAAAGCGCGCTGCAAATAACGAAAGAAAAAGGGCCCGCCATTGCTAAAGCTGGTGTCCCACTAGTGCTCTTTAGATTAATTAAGCAAAGAGTTCTCCCAAAGGGCTAATGCAGGCGATACTGTAAGGACACTGTAAAAGATCCAGTCCTGATGGGAGGTTACAAAAGACGACAGGGAGGGACTAATAAGCCTATTAACAAATCAAAAGTGGGCGAAGCTTCAATTCAATACCTGAATACAGCATGCCTTGTGGAGCAGCACATGCACTGCCCATGCTTGACCTAAAAATTAACGAGGAAATGGTTGCCTGTATCGGTTTCACTTGAATAGCTTTTTTGAGTGACATGATAAATATTTGACCTATATTAGTATAGTGCAAAAACAACAATTGATGGACAGAATGCAGAACAACGTCATACATTCACCCCAGTACAGAGATCTGGGCCTAAATACATCGTTTTTTTGCACTCCACACCACCCCAGTTCAGACATGGCCATATGCAAATTAGCCTTGACCCTGTGCCTCATGGGAACAGTCCAGCCCGAACTGCCAAGCCATGTCTTTCCTGGACGGGAATCAAGCATCCTAGGACCGGTTTCTCGCCATAAGTTGGCAGGGTATGCTCAGACGTGAGTCCCTTGCTCACTTTGCCACTGGATTCAAGCAAGCCGGGCTGAAGATGGCTGTAATGCCAGAAACCGGTCCTCGGAAGCTTGTTTCCGGTCCAGGGAAGGCATGGCTTGGCAGTTCGGGCTGGACTGTTCCCATGAGGCACAGGGTCAGACTGATTTGCATATGGCCATGTCTGAACTGGGGTGGCAGAGTGGGCTAAAGAACGGTGATGGATTAAACCCAGATCAGTTGACTAGGGGTGAGTGTTTGATTTGCTCAAACGCTCCGTCCATCATCCCCTTTTGTATCTAATCCTTCAATGCCTCACTAGGATACACCTATAGTATACTCTTGGTTTGACCGAGTTGGTGCCATTCGAACCATGGCCAAAGCTGTGCCTAACTACTGTTGAGAGGCCGTTTACACCACTTGATCTGTCAACAAGGGAGAACAGACACCTTGAACTCCTTTTTTGACACAGACTCAAGCTACTATCACAAAATGGGTGATATTTTTGCTCAGCCCTATCATGAAAACAATTAGTGCAATAATTTCCAGGAGGCCAGCAGCCTCAATACTTTCCCTGAATCAGGTCTTATCTCACTTCCTAGCCCAGCCAATGTGAATCTGTTCATGTGTAAGGTGATTGAAGTCCTTCATCCCCAGCACTCCACCTTGGAGGTTAAAACTAATATGCTGATGGAAGTCCTCCAGTCGGGGCAAATATCTTCTGAGCCCCTTCTGCCATTGAATGAGGCATTGTTGGGAGCCTGGGCCAAACCGTGCTGTGGCCCACCTGTCAACAGACTAATAGCGAGATGCCATCGCCCTGCCCCGGCAACCCTACATTGCTATCTCAGCACACTTACCCCAAATTTTTGTGGTGCAAGCGTACATGAGCAGATCTAACCGCAAAACTTTTCTGACTACTCCCTCTTATGGGGAGTCCAAGCAGATGGAGACATTTGGGAAGCAAGTTTTGTCTTCCACACACTTGGATCTTCATTTAGTAAATGCCAGTTGTCTTGTGGAACGCTACTCCCACACCCTTTTGCTCAAGTCCTCCTCAGGTTTCTCTAAAGATCTCTGACATGTTCTTGCCCAGGGCATTCAAGATGTTTGTGATGAGGCCAAGTTCACAATTTGTTGTTGCTTCAACACCACAGATTCCATCGGGCGAGTCATTGGCTCTAGTGTTGCCATTTGTCACCATACACGGCAACAATCAAATAATTTCTCAGACGTTGTCTAGTCCTCGCTTATTGACATTTCCTTTGATGGGACTCGGCTGTTTAGGGACAAGGCGGATTCGTCTTAAGAGTGATTCAAACACAGCAGGGCCACAGCACGCTCTGTGGGCTTATTCACACACCATCCTTGACAGCCACACCAAGTACACCACTCCTTTTGCAGCTTTGGCAGAGCTGTCCCATAACGGCAGTCGGTTCAGCCTCAGCAAGGTGGTGGTTACTGGACCGTGATTAAATCTGCAACAGACCCATCTCCCTTCCCCACCCAGCGCTCCCAGTGATGACTGATGCATCGCTTCTGGGTTGGAGTGGCCATCTGCGAGAGGTGGAGATCAGAGGCCTCTGGTCTCCAGCTGAGTCCCAACTCCATATCATTCTTCTGGAGCTGATGGCTTTCCACTTAACGTTGAAAGCCTTACTTCCATCCATCAAGGGGAGGCTAGTTCAGATGCTCCTGGACAACCCCACAACTGTGTGGTCCTGCAGCAAACAGGATTCGTTGGGGTCACGGACCCTGTACCAGGAGACCCTATGCCTTTGAAAATTGTTAAACCTCCGAGGAATTTTCTTGCTGGTGATTCACCAAGCAAACTTGGCTATCGACTCCTAGCTGATAACAAGTAGAAATTACTCTTGGAGGCGGTGCAAGGTCTCTTCCGATAAATGGAGTAAACCTTGGCTCGATCTATAGCCTCTGCAGAGAACGTGCAATGCCAGCACCTCTGGATGTTGGAGTTTCCAAGGCATATCTCACTCAAAGACAAATTCCACCTTGAGTGGAACTCTGGACTCCTGTATGCCTTTGTGCTGACACCACTCCAACACTGAGTCCTCAAGAAGACCAGGAGTGACCAGGCCAATTCATCCTAATGCCTCTGGATTGGGCATGGTGACTATGGTCTCCAGAACTCCTGGACTTGAGCTTCTGTCCTCCGATCAGGCTGCCCCTCCAGGAGGATCTGCTGACATAGCAGCAGAGTAGAGTTCTGCTCCTGGGCATTCGCAAACTCCACCTCCATGCTTGAAGGTTAATTGTCGACAGTGGAACACCATCAGCCTTCCTCTGGAGGTGGTTGATACCATCTTTGCAGCCAGTCGTACCTTAACAAAAACTGAATACACATTTCTTTGTGACAAATTTGTGGTTTGGTGCAGTGTGCCTGATTGACTCCCACCAGGCCTAGTTATATGATGTTGTATTGTTTTATTGTCCCTCACCCCTACATGGCTTTGCCCTGGGCACAGATAAAGGTTACCTTATGGCTTCTTTGTGACTGCTGGATCAGCTGTTATTATTTAAGACTCCAGTTATGCGTTTCTTGAAAGGGTTATTTGTTTTCTCCCTCTTCCCTGTCATGCCACACTGGGACATGACCTTGGTCCTTAAATTCCTGATGGATACTCTCTTCGAGTTGCTTAACAGCTGCCCCATTCAGCTTTTCAACCTCAAGATGGTGTTCTTAATGATAATTCGCCATGACCTGTGTGTGAGTTTCAAACTTCTTGTGTCAATCTGCCATAGGCCACCTTTTTTCCAGACAAGCCGATATTGCGGACACGGGCATCTTTCTTGCCTAAGGTTGTGACTTCGGTGAAAGCATCACCTTGCCGGTGTTCTATGCTTCCCCTCACCCCTCTAAGGAGAAAAAGAGATCCCTCACTGGGAGCGCTGAGCTTTTACATCGATTGTAGCAAAAATCACAGGGTAGAGGATCAGCTATTTGTGGGGTTCTCTGAGCAAATAAAAGGCATGATTGTGCAGAAAAGAACCATTTCCTGCAAGATCGTGCTATGTATTAAGATATGCTAAATGTTGTTCAGAAAGCAGCCTCCGCAAGGACTATGTGCTCATTCAAATGGGGCTAAAGCTGTGCTTCTGCTTTGGCACACAGAGTCTTTGTCCTAGACGTTTGCCAGACTGCTACATGTGCGTCCCTCTATACATTGATGAAGCACTAATTCTTGGACAGTCAGGTTCAGCGAGAGGACCATTTAGCCTGCTCTGTCCTACAGGACTTTCTGGTTTCAGTCCATTCACAAACCTACCTCCAAATAGGTACTCCTTTGGTATCTATTCAAAAGGAAAGGAATCTGTGTCTAGAAGTCTGCAGATTCCTCACCGACCTTCTCATCCTGTCCGTTCTGTGAGTGTTGTCTACCTTTTAATAAGATCCTAAGTCTAGGAATCAGCACACTGGTCTCATCAATTTGCTTTTGGGCTCTGCTTCTGGGGGACGGAAACCCTCATAAGCAACTGATGTCCGTGCTTCATAATGGCACCTATGTTGGGCCCGTACCTCTTCTCCGGAGCATCTGTGTGGAGTAGAATGGCGCCACCTACCAGCACACAGAGGTACGGCTGAAATGTTTCTGGATCTAGGGCCAGATGTAGGCAGCCAAATACCGGTCGGTAACGGCCGATTTCGGCCGTTACCGACCGGTATTTGGCTTTTGACATGTAGGTGGCAGAAAACTGGCCATTTCGGTAATTTTACCGATTCGGTAAATATACCGGTCGGTAAATTTACCGACCGGTATTTTTACAGAATCGGTAAAATTGAGATGTAGGTGGGACTCTTCTGAGTCCCACAAGCCCTACAAATTCGGTATTTTACCATCAAATTCAATTTGATGGTAAAATACCGATTCAGGTGTGCATGCACATGCATGCACACCTGTGCCATATGACAGGCAGACCTGCCCTTAGGGCAGGTATGCCTGCCACATGGCCCCCGAATCTTTCTTGGGGGTGCTAGAGGGTGTCAAAGTGACACCCCCTGCACCCATGGCAAAATCTGTATTTACAGATTCGGTAAATACCGACCGGTAATGCCCCATTCATTCCTATGGGCTTTAAAGCCCATAGGAATGAATGGGGCATTACCGGTCGGTATTTACCGAATCGGTAAATACAGATATTTACCGATTCGGTAAAAGGAACATCTGGATGTTCCTACATCTCCACCCCTTAGATTTACCGATTTTTAATTACCGAATCGGTATGATTCGGTAATTAAAAATCGGTAAATCTATTTTACCTACATCGGGCCCCTAGTCTGGCACCTACGGAATATTCAAAAGGTAAAAGGTCAGGTAAGTAACTTGTTCTTTCGGAATGTAGCTTAAACTTTACATTATAGTAAAACAAAGATAGAAAGGGCATAGCAGCTGCTTCCCAAACATCAATACCATTTTTTGTATGGTACTATCAAATTTGAAAACATTAACTTGTCATTAATTTCAACTCTAAAGCCAGACCCATTGGCATTGCCATTGCTTGTTTTATGTTTCTAAACTATATCACCTGCGACGTACACCCAATCATGAACAGCAGTGAACGTTAGTGTGACAGGAGATAACCTTGAAGCAAATTGATTTCTTTACTCTTATTTTAAATTTTGCATAGTTAGACTTTTTAGTTGTGGCGCTAGTCACGTTCTTTTGATTTCCCTAAAATTAAATGTATATTATACTTATTGGGGCCCCCCTCAGATACTGTCTACCTTCACTATGAGGAATGGGATTCTGCCGTTTCACAAGGAGTCTATCCAGACCTATAGTACTTTTAATATTGCTTTTATTAACTATAAGCAGGGATATTATAAAATATGTTTTATCAGCCCTGGTCAGGGAAAGCTGCCAATTTTGTTTTTCCTAATTGTAGTGCATTAGTTCCA
Organism: Lissotriton helveticus; assembly: GCF_964261635.1. Classification (NCBI taxonomy): domain Eukaryota; kingdom Metazoa; phylum Chordata; class Amphibia; order Caudata; family Salamandridae; genus Lissotriton; species Lissotriton helveticus. The sequence goes on from NC_136061.1 coordinate 437,846,640, forward strand.
TAGGCTAATATGGGAAGGCTTTATTAAAGTTTAACTATTGACAGCAGTGAGCGACAATGAAACGTCAGAGTGTCAAAAGAATCATAAGAATGAATCTAACAACTTGCCGTGGTTGAATTTAGTATAACTATGACAGCAATAAAAGTTATGGAACTTGCTCTTCTGGAGTGCCAAAATCCAGTCTTCTAGCAGCCTCTCCTGATTGGCCACCTTTGACAGGGCTCTACTGAGGTGGGAAGTGACCTGCATTCAGACAAAGGAGACACTTTGGAGGAGTCATACCTGAAGGTGGCACCCTGTAATCCATTGGTCAGGGGTGCCCACCTGCTTGTCAACCCGAACACATGGATAAATATGGGAAACCTGACCAGCAACTCAGATTCCTACCTGGAAGAAACAGGAGGAGGACTGGCCTGCTGAATCCCTGGCCTTCACCAAGAGCACTGCACTCTGAAGGACTGCCCTGCTGCATACTTTGGGCTTCAGCAAATGAAGGACTTTAATAGTTTGAGGAGTGACCTCCCTGAAAGTAACAGGTTAAACAAGCTCCACCTGCATCATCTCCACCAAGAAGAAGCCAGCTGGGCTGCGCTCAGTAGACTTTTAAGGATATGGGCAGGTGCATTGTCAATCTTATAGTCCCAACTTCCCAAGGAGCATCTCTGAGGTTCTGGAACCTTGTATTGGTGTTGTGGACCCTCAAAGAACCTAAAGCAATATCTGGCGAAGAAGCGCAGCCCTGCTGCACAAGAGAGGTCTGCACTCATAAAGACTGCACCTGCCTCACTCACAAGGCTTCACAACAAAAGGACTTTGCCGGTCTTAAAGGATAATGGGGAAAAACTCCCAGGGTTTCTGATAGATACATCTGCCTTGTGGATTCCTCACCTTGTGAATATCCCCCTTGCGCCAGCAACGTTCGGAATTTTTCTTTGTAGCACGCCGGCGTGGGCGACGTCACAGGTACGCGGCATCGCGCGCGACTCTGTCTGACGTCACCGACCCCTTATTAGGCCTACGTCGGCGTGATGACATCGGTTCCCTTTTTTCCGCGTCGTCGACGCTAACGGTTTCAGGGATCTTCTGTTGTTACAGATAGAGACTTTGTTTCTTTTTGTTGTTACTATTTCTGTTCTTCGTCGTTGAAGAAAACGGGATTTAAGCAGTGTGGCTCGTGTGCCAGAATGATGTCAATTACTGACCCACACCAGGATTGTTTATGGTGTTTGGGATCGGATCACGACGTCAAGGGCTGCCGGTCCTGTTCAAAAATGAATCCGAAGGCTCTGTGTGAAAGAGAAGCGAAACTTTTATTGGCCAAGATAAAAGGTAAAGAAGCCGATAGATCTTCGAGATCAGGATCAAGACACTCCAGATCGAAACCGAAGTCGCGATCGAGGTCGAGATCGAAGTCATCGAGGTCGCGATCGAGGTCGAGAGCCAGATCGGAGTCGGTTTCGAAATCGGCTTCTGGACATGCTTCGGGTTCCTCGAAGAAAAGACATCAGAGGAAGAAGCATAGTTCTCGCCATCATTCAGGTTCTTCGGACTCTAAGAAGAAGTCTTCTAGAAAGCATCACAAGGACTTTGTATCTCCATCTCCTGCTGATGCTACCACTCCGGTAAGATCTCGAGAGCATACACCGGTTCCGGAACTGGGTCCGAATCCGGCTTCGGGTCAGTCTTCGGAGCATGAGGACGTCGTGGAAGTCCCTCAGTCTCCGATTCCGGAGGATGATCCGGAAGGTCAAAAGGCTCAAGAGAAGCCGAGTCCAATACAACCTCCTACGAATCCAATGGGTTCTTACCCTTCCTTTCCTGGTCCTGGTCAAGATCCATCGCATTTCTTAAATGCTATGTATGGAGTGTATGCAAGGGCAATGTACCCCACTGGAGCACCTGCGGGTCCTATGGGTCCTTTGTCTTTCAACTTGGGTGTCCCCCAAGCTTATGCACCGGCGCCTTTTCTACCCTTCATGCCGACTCCATGTCCTCCTTGGATCGGTTCAGCGCCGCCGAGGTCATCGACTCCGCGCACGGCTTCGCCGGCTCCGGATCGACCTCGGGATTCAGATCGAGGCTCGACGCCGGTTCCTGTTCCTCTGACTCCAGCTCCTCGGTCGACGCCGGCCCCGACTCCGTCGGAGTCGTTACCGAATCCGTCGACGTCGATCCGTATGGAATGGTCGAGGCGTAGAGCCCAGCATCTACTTGAGGAAAAAGAATATGTGGAATCTGAAATGGAGGAAGGTGAACTTCATGAGCATGATGATTATTTTGAGGATCTTCATTCTGCTAGCAGTCTTGAGCTTTCTCCGGAATGGGGGTTACCTGTGGTTTCGGATGCACCCTCCAAGGATGTTGTTCCATATCATATGGTAATTAGGAAGGCTGCTGATTTGCTAAACTTAACTCAGCCAACAGTTGAGTTTAAGCCCAATATCCTCACGGAGGTCTTACATTCGCCCTCTTCTATCATTGAACCTACTCTACCTTTTACCGATGCTCTGACCGAACCAATTCGGGAGGTTTGGAAAAAGCCTTTGTCTGCACCTGCAGTGTCTAGATCGGTGGCGAGACGTTATAGGGTGGCTCCTGGAGATCCTGAATTCTTGTCATCTCACCCTTCGCCTGAGAGTTTGGTGGTTCAGGCTGCTTGTGCAAATCGATCAGCTGGCTCCTTTCCTCAAGTTCCTGGAGATAAGGACTCCAAAAAGGTGGATCAGGCCGCTAAGAAAGTCTTCTCCTCTGGTAGCATGGCCTTAAAATCGACGAATGCTACTTGTTTGCTTGGCAGATATGTGCATGCTTTAATGGACTCAGTCAAACAATTATCTGCTAAACTTCCAGAAGAAGACAGAAAGAACTTTAATGAGGTTGTTTTGGACACTCAAGCTGCGGCCCGTCAAGTTATTCAAAGTGGCATGGACACTGCTGACTCCGTGGCTAGAATAATGGGTTCTTCGGTAGCTACCAGAAGAGCTGCTTGGTTAAAATCCTCCGAGTTTTCCTCTGATGTACAAGCAACTCTGTTGGATTTACCTTTCGACGGGGTTGGTCTCTTTGGAAAGAAAGCAGACACAGCTCTGGAAAGATTCAAAGATAGCCGGGCGACGGCTAGATCTTTGGGTTTACAGTCGAGAAGTACAACTGCCAGGAAGTTCAGGGGTTTTGGCAGATCTTCATTTCGTCCTTTCAGACAAGGACAGCAGCAACAGCAGCAGCAGAACCCTCTGTACAAGTCTTATAGAGGTAGACAGAAGGGTCGTGGACGTGGACGTCAAGTCTCCTCCTCCTCTACTTCTCCTCTAATACCCACCCCCCACCTGCATCAGCAAAGCAGCCCTAGATCCGCCATTCTGGATCATGCGGGTCCGGTAGGGGGTCGGCTTACTCATTTTCTACGGGATTGGGAATCGGTTACATCAGATCTTTGGGTTCTCAATCTCGTAGAAAATGGGTATGCTCTTCCTTTCCAGGAGTTCCCTCCCAATTACCCTCCTTGCCAAGGTTATTGTTCGGAGGACCATCTTATTCTCCTGCAGGAAGAAGTCCTGGCACTATTCAGAAAGGGTGCGATAGAGGTGGTTCCAGAGCAGGAAAGGGGTCAGGGGTGCTACTCCCGGTATTTCCTGATACCCAAGAAGGATGGCAGACTTCGGCCAATCCTGGACCTCAGGATTTTGAACCTCTATCTCAAACAGGAGAAGTTCAAAATGCTCACTCTTGCACAGGTTCTTCAAGCGCTGATGGAAGAAGACTGGATGGTGTCGATCGACTTGCAGGATGCGTATTTTCACATCCCAATCCTGAAGTCGCACAGGAAGTATCTCCGTTTTACGGTGGGATCGCAACACTACCAGTTTGCGGTCCTTCCTTTTGGGCTTACTACTGCGCCTCGAGTTTTCACCAAGGTGATGGCAGTGGTGGCTGCGCATCTCAGAAGGTCGGGGATTCCTGTGTTCCCCTATCTGGACGACTGGCTGATCAAAGCGGAGTCGCCGGAGAATGTGCTTCATCATCTGCAAGAGACAACTCAGTTGTTGCACAGGTTGGGTTTTTCGATAAATGTACCCAAGTTTACCTGGTGCCCTCCCAGCGCAACCTGTTCATAGGTGCGGTACTGGACACTACTGTGTGTCGTGCATTCCCTCCACCTCAAAGGATTCGCGACATACAGGAAATGATTCCTTTATTTTTCAATGGAGCGGTTGTTCCAGTCCTGAAGGTCCTTCGCCTACTCGGTCTGATGGCTTTTTGCATTCTGTTGGTCAACCATGCACGCTGGCACATGAGGGCACTCCAGTGGTGCCTCCGCAGACAGTGGTATCAGCACAATGGAGATCTCAGGGAGTCTGTGAGGATCTCCAGAGAAGCTGCAGCGGATCTGTCTTGGTGGAGTGTGGAGGGCAATCTTTCTCAGGGGAAGCCTTTCCAGCTGCCTCCATCGGTGGCCACAGTGATAACGGATGCATCCACTCTAGGGTGGGGTGCTCATCTGGGGGATCTGGAAGTCAAAGGTCTTTGGTCTCCAGAGGAAAGGTTGCTTCATATCAACCTTCTAGAGTTACGGGCGATACGTTTGGCGCTCAAGGCCTTCCTCCCTTCCCTTCGCGGTCAGTCGGTTCAAGTCCTGACGGACAACACGACAGCGATGTGGTACATCAACAAGCAGGGCGGAGTAGGGTCGCAGTGTCTCTGCAGAGAGGCTCTGCGTCTCTGGTCCTGGGTTCAGGACCATCAGATTTGTCTGTTGGCAAATCATCTGGCCGGAGTTCTGAACGTTCGTGCAGACGTCCTCAGTCGGCAGTTCTCTGCCGATCACGAGTGGAGGCTTCACCCGGAGGTTGTTCACAACATCTTTCAGATGTGGGGGACTCCTCGGGTGGACCTGTTCTCCACTCGCGAGAATGCTCACTGCAGTCTCCAGTATCCGATGCAAGGAGCTTTGGGGGACGCGTTTCAGTTGAGTTGGGACTCGCAACTCCTTTACGCGTTTCCTCCCATACCCTTGATTCCTCGGGTTCTGAGGAAGATTCGCCAAGACCGGGCCCGAGTCATATTGGTCGCCCCGGATTGGCCAAGAAGGGTGTGGTACACGGACCTACTCCACCTCTCCTCTCACCCGCCGCTCCGTCTCCCTCTCAGGGCAGATCTCCTCTCCCAGATGGAGGGGCAGGTTTTACACCCCCACCTCCAGACATTACACCTTCATGCCTGGAGATTGAACGGGGCAACCTGAACTCTTTTTCTCTCCCTCACGATGTGGTGGATGTCATTCTTTCGGCCAGGCGTGACTCCACTAAGTCCATCTATTCGTACAGATGGTCTAAATTTGTTGTTTGGTGTAGGGAGAAGGCTGTTGACCCTTTGAGGGCTCATCTGTCTGATATTTTGCAGTTTGCTCTCTCTTTGGCACAGCAAGGATTTGCTGTTGCCACAGTCAAAGGTTACCTTTCGGCGTTATCGGCATTTCTCTGCTTGCCGGATCAGCCGTCTCTTTTTAAATCTCCAGTTGTTTTGAGGTTTCTGAAGGGCCTCACGAATAAGTTCCCTCCTTCTCCATTTATCGTGCCTCAATGGGACTTGAATCTTGTCTTAACATTCTTGATGGGTTCTCCCTTCGAACCCTTACACAAGTGTCCCATGAGGCTTTTGTCTTTCAAGACGGTCTTCTTAGTAGCAATCACCTCGGCAAGGAGGGTGAGTGAGCTTCAAGCTCTTAGTTCTAAGCCCCCATTCCTGACCATTCATGCTGAACGAATGGTTCTTAGGACCAGGGCTGCTTTTCTGCCTAAGGTGGTAACTCCCTTCCACCTAGGACAGTCCATTACCCTTCCTACCTTCTATCCTCCCCCTCACCCTTCTAAGGAGGAAGAGAGACTACACCGTCTGGACCCTAAGAGGGCGGTGTCTTTTTATCTGGATAGAACTAAAGACTTCCGGATTGATGACCAGCTGTTTGTTGGTTTTGCTGGCTGTCGGAAGGGCAGATCGGTGCACAAGCGCACACTTTCCAGGTGGATAATCCTGTGCATCAAGATTTGCTACTCCCTGGCGGGTAAGGACCCTCCTGAGGGTATAAGAGCTCATTCTACCAGAGCAAGGTCTGCTACTTCTGCATTGTCTAGAGGTGTACCTGTTGAGGACATTTGCAGAGCCGCGACTTGGGCCTCCCTCCACACTTTCGCGAAGCATTACTGCTTGGATACCGAAGTGAGGAGGGACGGCCACTTCGCGCGCTCTGTCCTCCAAGATTTCCTGGTGTAGCAGAGTGGACACCCTCCTCCGGGAGTGGGGACTGCTGTGGGACTCTATTCACAAGGTGAGGAATCCACAAGGCAGATGTATCTATCAGAAGAACAAGTTACTTACCTTCGGTAATGCTTTTTCTGGTAGATACAGTATCTGCCTGTGGATTCCTCACTGACCCGCCCGCCTCCCCGTTGTCCGCTCTGCTATACCTGGTCTTATTTGTATATTTATTTGTATATTTATTGAGTTTTTGATACCTTTGCTTCGCACTATGTGTGCTGTTCTGATTTGTATGTACTATGTACATTGTATATATGTATATTTGCTATCATTGGTCCGTCCGGGTGCCTCGAAGGCACGGAAAAAAGGGCGGAACTGATGTCATCACGCCGACGTAGGCCTAATAAGGGGTCGGTGACGTCAGACGGAGTCGCGCGCGATGCCGCGTACCTGTGACGTCGCCCACGCCGGCGTGCTACAAAGAAAAATTCCGAACGTTGCTGGCGCAAGGGGGATATTCACAAGGTGAGGAATCCACAGGCAGATACTGTATCTACCAGAAAAAGCGTTACCGAAGGTAAGTAACTTGTTCGTCAGGTCCATTCATTTGTTTGTTTTTCAGAAACAAACTCCTGCTTTAGGAGTATGTGTTTGTAAAAACAAAACACTTGCTGCGCTGCCCCATTAATCATGGCAGCCGCTCAACTGTTACAGTGCCCTTCAGAGGAGCTGCGATGGCGGTGGTTCCTCGGTAGGCACAAAGACCTCTGCTAGGCAGGTAGAGATATCTGAATTTGGGAGGTGGTCATCTACGATGGTGGGGGAGGTTATGACTTTCATCCCCCTGGCAGGATGACAGGCCGACCGCCAATTTCTATACTGTTATTCTAAGGGCTGCATGCAGGACGAGGCAGTTTTGACGTGCTGTGTCATATTTTTATTTTACACTTTTTTGCACATTCAACATTTCTTGTGCATTATTAAGTTCAGGAGTTTTTGATGGAATGACTGGTATCTTCTTTGTGCGCCTTAATATAAAGTAATAACTAATCTGGCATGCTAGGTGGAAGTGTAAAGTTCCGATGAACTAATATTTGTCAGTGTACTATTTCGAGCCTGCTTATTTGAGCTCAGAAATTAAAATATTCTTACTTCTGTGACTACTTACTGGAACATACATAAATGAAATCTACATTAATAAATACTTAGAGGCTGCAGTCACTAAGCCCTCTAGTACTGATCCCTGTTAAAATTACTTAGAGTGATGCAATATTTTGATACATATTTACAAAGATATATAGGGCTATTAATGAAAATGTACAATACTTTCATCAGTTGTTTACAATATGAATATGTTGCCAAATTTTATTAGACCTATTAAAAGGAAACGAGTACACAGTTTATAAAGAAATGTTATGTTTAGGAAATGTAATTTAATTGGTGCTAATGCTTGTTAAATACATGATGTACTCTAGACTATTCATACTTGATTGATATAACATTTTTGTATGTGACTTTACAAATTGTGTTGATGAAAGGGCTCCTATATTAACACTTGACAATTACACTTAGGGGTCTATGAGAAGATTTTACTAAGTGCTTTACTTCTCCCCTATTCCCCATCGCAGATTTGGTGCACCCATACTTTAGAGGTAAGTGGCAAGGAGAGCTACGTTTTACTCCCATGTGCCTGTAAGGGATTGGAGGTTGCAACATCACTTTGCTCCCCCTCTCTTCTTATGTTCAGCAAGATAGGTTTGGGCATTTACATATGCCGGGGAGAAACAATTGCACAGGAAACCAGGGCCATCATATCTCTTTGAGCTACAGGACATAATAGGCTATGGGAATCCCTGCATAAATTAAATCACATTTTGTGTATTCTAAATCTTTTCCAAAAGCAAAATGTTATGGAATACATTGTACTTTTTTTCTGTACTAAAATTAGTATTTGAAACTCCCATTTCCTTCCTTTAAATTTGATATCATCATTTTTATAATCTTATCTTTGGAAACTTTACAACATAGCTGCTATACAGCAACAGCATAGTTGAGAAACAAAAAAATGTAAGGTTCCACAGTTCCACCATGACATGAGTGACTTCACAGCATTGCCTCGCATTATGCATTTCTTTACAGGTGACCATTCATCTAACAGCAGTACACAAATCAATTTTTGCAATGTAAATGCCTGCCATTGAGACCAAAGCTGTAGGATATGTTTAGGAGGTGTCCTATGTCTAGTGGGAACCAATTGTCCTTGGGCCGTGAACGTGCTGGCATAAATTCCCAATATGTGTCCAACTGTTTCTGGCAATATGCTGCATCTCACAGCCTTGAGGCCCCTTGCCCCCCAATGTATTGCAACTTGTTTTTTGGGCAGTAGCATGGCAGTCAGACATCTCACCCCGACGGTACGTCCTTCAAACAGCCCGGGAGAGCCACCACGGGTGTGCATTTAGGCCTGTAATCTATGATGGCCTCAATAACCTGGTAAACCTCTGACCAGAACTGAGCTACAGGGAGACTTCCCCAGGCCATGTGCAATAAGTTGGCAGTAGTTATTGCGCATCTTTGACAATGTGCATCTTCCAATAACCCTATGTTGTGCAGCTGATGTGTAGTTCGGTTTGTCAAGTAATCCGGTGTAGTAGAGTGATACATTTTGGTGTAGAAATCAGTCTTGGTGCACATGATGCCGTCTGAGTCTCTGTGTGTGGTTACGCATTGTTGTGGTCCCAAAGCAAAGTGCAGGGCAGCCCTGCTGTTGATCTGCCATGCGCTATCAACCGCTGCTGCACATTCCTTTCAGACATGTGTATCAGGGTTGGCCGCAGATGGTCAAGCCTGTATCTATTTGTATGTATTTGTTCCTTTTTTTGGGGGTATGAAATGGATCATTTTTCTTCATTTATAGAATCTTTGTTATAAAATGGATCCTGTTGTGTTAGTTCATTTTCTAAATTTGTTTGGAGTTATTCAGTGCAACTTTGTAAATTATTTGGTCAGGTGTAGAATTGTTTTTCGAAAATAGATAACTGTTTATCACTATTTAGACATTTTTTAAAGTTTGAAAAAGCTGTTATGGAAAGCTTGATTTCCAAAATATTTTTTTAACTGGCAAATAAGATTTTTATAGTTCTTTAAATATTGATTACTTTGTTCGTTTCACCAGAAGAGATTACTTTATTGCACTTGTTGCAGTAAGTGAAGAACATTGCTAATCTGAGATCCTCTCTTTCTTCAGCTTGAGCATCTTCTCCATGATCTTGGCACTGTTTCATTATCCCCTAGGTTGCATGGCACGAAGGAGTTCACTCATGCCTTTTGTTCCAAATGAGTACATCCCAGGGTGTCGTCGTTGTCAAACGTGATCACAAAAGTTGCATCTGACTTTTCTGGCATGTACCTTCTTTTCAGTGAGTGAAAAATATCCACACCACTGATGTCCATGCAGAATGGTTTGTTCCTGCTTCTTGTGAAGTGGTTGGTACTTCTACAATGACTTTGCCTTCATGTTGCTTCATTCAGTTCTGCTGGTCATTGGCTGATGTTGCTGAATTTTGGCTGTGGCAGCTTCAAAAAATAAATGAGTTCTGTGAACCCATCAAATTGTTTTAACAGTTTTGTTTTATATGAAAACGAGTTGTGCTATGTTGTTTGAATGTAGGGTTATCCAACTACAACTAAAATGTCACAGAAATAGTTAAAAAAAACCATATTTATTTATTGAATTTTTCATAGAGAATATACAGTACATTTCAGCAAATATAAGATTTGTACCGATAGAGCATTAGAAGGGCAAACGCCCTTTACAGTGGTGTAATACATTAGGGCCATCAATCAGCGATCAAGAGCATTTATATGGTGAAGAAAAGGGGCACAGAAAAATGACCACGAATCAATGTAAGCAAATGGAGAGAAAAGCCAGCACATTCACAATATATCATCACAAATTGTAGTAGCTTTGGAACGTCCGGGGGACTACAGCTCCATTGAGGGAACCAGCCATGATCTAATACGATTATCATGTGGAATTCGCACAATATACACAGATAAATATTGATAATGGAGAGTGAGAATAGACCCTAGAGTAGATGTGCATTGTCATCGGAGTGTTTGAATTAATATGTCTGTAACGGGCCCCAGATGTCTCTTAGGTGGGAGGATCTTGAGAGCAGTTCAGCATAGGTACAGAGTTGATCTTGCCAAAATATCATGTCTGACAGCCAGTCTTTAAATTTAGGCGCTCTTCCTCTTCCCCATCTGCAAGCTAGATGTCGCTTAGCCATGGCTAGGCTGAAGGAGAACATTTACATTGTTGGATTGGGATGTGCTCAGTATACCCCAGCAGGGCCACGAGGGGAAATCTTGTAATGGGCAGCAAGGTCATAGCTTCTAACGCTGTGAAGACGTGACTCCAATATGTGTGTACATCTGAGCATTCCCAGGCTAAAGTGCAGAAAGTCTGTTTTGTCTATGTTACACCTATCACATCTATCTGTGTCTCTCAACCCAAATTTGTGAAACTTAGCCGGTGTATGGTAGCTGCGTTGCAGAAATCTATAATGAATAATTCGGAGCTGGCTATTGCAGGAAATCTGTTCAGTCTGTTTACAGCAAAACAGCCATTGCGTGTCAGTGATGTCTTGCCCTAGTTCCAGTGCCCACTTATTGCGCGCCGCACAAGGGGGGTATTCAACATCTCTATATCGAGTGTGGTAGAGTGTGGAGACTAAATTTGAGGCAGTGGGTGCCCGTAAAATATGATGTAAAGGAGCCAGTTTTGCAGGTTCAGAGGAATATGAAGTTTTGCTAGCCTGGACGCCGTGACGGAGGCGAGCATACAAAAAGATTTCTATGGTGGATGGCGGTGGATCAGGGCACATTTGTTGGAGTGTGCAAAATATCCCATGAATGTACAGGTCTCCCCAGCAGTGGAGGTTTCTTGCACTGGCTACTTTCCTGAAGATGCCCTCTTGTAGCAGAGATATATTTGGATGATAAGTGAGTGGTAGGAGAGGGGAATACAAGCAAGGTGTATGCTAACGATTTTGGATACGAGACCAGGCCATGATCGTGCAATCCAAAGGGAGGTGCTAGATAGGAGGACCCGTCAAGCGGGATAGGATCAGCCAACCAGTGTTCAGTGGCTACGTGGGGGGTATAGCGAGGTTGATGGAAGCAAAAGTGTGCATAGTGTGCCTGGGTGCAAAGATAATACAACTCGAAATTGGGTATGTCGAAGGCCCCTTGGGAGTAAGGTCTCATCAATGTATCCCATTGTATGCGGGGTTGCTTGCCGCCCCAGACCAGGTGAATCAATTCCGACCTCAGCGATGGAAAAAAATGCCTGCCAGGATCATATGGAATGTTATGGAAGAGGTATAAAAATTTAGGGAGGATCACCATTTTGATAAGGGACACACGACCAGCCATAGTTAATGGAAGGGCAATCCACCGAGTAATAGTTTGTGATGTGCTCTATAGCACATCCATAGTTCGTCCTCATCAGCTCGTCCCGATCCGAACAAACGTGGACACCTAGATATTTGACATCAGCATCACTCCACTTGAGTGGATAGTCGATATCAAAAGGAATAGCAGAGTCTGCCAATGGGAATATCTGTGACTTAGGCCAGTTGATATGGATACCTGAGTGGCCGCCGAACCTGACAAATTCTTGCAATAAGGAACTGAGATTATGATATGGGTCTTTAACATAGCGAGTTATGGATTTGAACGGTCCATGGATGGGCAAAGTACGGTATTGAAATCCCCACCACATATGACATGCGTGGAGCCTATTTTTTGTATTTGTCCCCGGAGGGTGGCTAAAAAACCAGGATTGTCTGTGTTAGGGCCGTAACTGCAAGCTAAGTGACAGATTGTGTAGCCAGTGTACCCCAGAGTATACAGCTTCGGCCAGACGAGTCATTATATGTTCCTCCCAATTTGAACGGCGTATTCTTCTTAATAAGTATAAGCGTGCCACCTGAGTATGTGGAGCATGATGAGTATACGCATGTAGAGGCCCATTTCGTGCCGAAGAAGGGAGGACGTCTAGGGTCCTTATGTGTTTCCTGAATCATTGCTATTTGGATGTGGTGCCGGTCGAGGTATGCTAATACCTGTCGGTGTTTGCGGGGGTCGCGGAGTCCCCTAACGTTCCATGTGAGTAATTTGAGACAGGGAAGGTCAGCTTGTGTCATCCCTGTAAGTGTAGCGGTGTTACGTGTTGATGTTGCCATTGTCGGAGGACAGTATGACTGTTCACATAGTGATGGTCCTGTCTAACTGCACTTATCAAACGTGTATGAGAACAATGAAAAAAATCTGTCCCGCAACCCCACCCCCTTTTATCAAAACACTGTGAAAAATAGACCCCGTAGGAACGCAGTACAACCCATTCCAACGCCACCCACCATGGCACTCCAAACGTGCCGGCATATCGTAGTCCACCCAAAAAAAACAACATAAACAGATGATCTGCTGCACCCAACTGAGGCCAGCTATGCAATATCATTTCATAACAGTAAAGAAGAAAAAAAAAACAATGACATACGGGAGCTCCCATAGGGGGGCGCCAGGGGGCAAGACTCCCTACCTGGGCCTAACTCTATCTGCATCACAGTCCCTGGGTGTTAACCCATTATGGGAAAGAGTGGCGCAAGGGGGAAGGGCGCTTGACAAAATGGCAGTTACAACTACTTAACATGTAGCAGGCAATACAAGATGTAGTCTGGGTCCCAGTCAGTGAAGGAAGTTCGCAGGGCACTTATCTGCTCATGTGTCTGTTCAGTACCGACAGCAGTGCAATAGCCACGATGGTGAGAAGCTATGCGTAACAAGGTAATGGCGCGGGTATTGGCAGCGTCGTAGTATACAGTCACCATGAAAAGGGAATAGCAAATTTGGCTCATGTCAGGTGATCATCCAGCACATGGTCAGCCAACTGACAGGGAAGGCGATCTGGAGGTACAGTCTCGGAGTGGAGAGCATCTTGAGATGGTCTTTAGAAAGTCATCCACCTGCTTTGGGTTTGTATAGAAGACATGTTTCCCATTGTGCATAATCCGAAGCTTCGCAAGGTATAAGAGAGTGTATTCTATCTGAGCTTTCCGGAGTTTCTGCTTAACAGTGAGGAATTTCCGGCACACCTCCTGCACCGCCATTGTGAAGACCGGATATACAGTAAATGTATTTCCTTTGAACTGCAGCGGTTTTAGTTCACTGGCTTTCTTAAGTGCTATATCGCGGTCTCGGTAATTTAGAAGCCCAGCAATGATGAGCCTCTGGGCTTCCCCTAGGGATGGTCGTGGGGCCAAGGAGTGGTGTGCACACTCTACCACCAAGTGGGGCGAGAAAGAATCCTCACCAAAGGTGCCTTTTAGGAGACGCTCAACATAGTCCTCCATACGTCCTGTATTTGTGCTCTCAGAATGCGAACGTTGTTGCGGCGGCTTCTGGCTTCAATGTCCTCATTCTTAGCCACAATGACTTTTAGAAGTTTATCCATTTGAGCGACCTGAGTCTGCATCCGATTGGTGACATCTTTCTTCTCTATATATATTCAATAATATCTGTACAGAATATGCAACTGGAGTGTTAACAGCGTGAACGTGATGCAGAGTAAAACAGTGCAAAGTTTACAGGTGCTAACTGTTGGACTTGGCCCTTTTTGCAGGGTCATCCCTGAACTTTTTGCCTTCCTCCTGTATTTTTTCTGACCTGTTGTTGGCTGTTTTATGACTCTGAGCACTTTATCACTGCTGATAAGTGCTAAAGTGCATATGCTCTCTATGTTAAATTGATGTATGGATTAGTGACTCCATGATTGGCTGGTTTAGTTTATTTGTCAGACCCTAGTACAGTGCACTGCGTGTGCCCAGGGCTTGTAAATCAAATGCTGCTGGTGGGCTTGCAGCACTGGTTGTGCCACCCACAGAAGCAGCCTGTAAAGGTTTTCAGGTCTGCCATTGCAGAGCCTGTGTGCAGTCTGGTACTGCCACATTGACTGGCAAGTGCACCCATTTGCCAGCCCCTAAACCTTCCTTTTTCGACATATTAGCCACCTCTATGGTAGGCCCAAGGGCAGGGTGAATTGTAGGTAAAAGGTAGGACATGCCGTGATGTGTGTGGCATGTCCTAATAGTGAATTACAGCCATTTTCGTTTTTCACTATTGCAAGGCTACCTGTTCCCCATAGGCCAGAATGGGCAGTTTGATTATAAAATCTTATAATTCTAACTGACTCAGGGAACTAGGTAGAAATTCGAGTTTAGTATGCCTGAACTCAAAATGATAAAATACATCTTTTAGTGAAGTTGGTTTTAACATTCTGTGATTGAAAATGCCACTTTTAGAACATAGGTATTTGATTGCCTAACTGTCCAAGCCTGCCTCTGCTAGGTTATGTAGTCCTTGTCTGGGGTATGAGTGACAGGGACTGGGGGATTCCAGGAGACAGGGTGAGTCAGCACAGGGCTGAATAGAGCTATCTGCATGTAGGTTGGTGGGAGGAGTTCCACCTGGGTATGAATAGGGCTGTGCCTGTCTTCCACAATGCTGGCTTCACGTCCTGTGGTGTGTATAATGTCCCTGGCCCCCACTGTGAAAGGAAAGAAGGAGTCTTGTCAACACAGTGCTCCAGGACTGCACATAACTGGTTTGGACTGGGTACAGGACCCTCTGCCTTCAGAGGACAAAGGATTTGCTAGTATAAATATTGGGACCCAGACCCAAGAACTTTAGATCACTTTTGGGAAACAAGAAGAACCTTTGCTGAGGGGAGGAACCAAAGAAACTGAGGAGGAGACTATTCCTAAGCTGAGTGATGTTTGGGGGATTAGCCTGCAGTGGTTGCCTGACTGCCAAAGAAAAGAGAAAGGACTTTATGTTACTTTCAAATCAACTTGTAAAGGATGTCCAAGGGCTTAAGATAGAGCTTGCCTCCTGCTGAAGTCTCGGGGACAACAGACTTCACCAACCAGCTCCCCTGCCTTCCTTTGCAGGGAATTGAAGTGCCTACTGTTGAGCTGGCCCTCCTGAGAGACTACGTGTTGCTGGGAGCTGGAAGCGCGACTCAAGACAAAGAAGCATGTCACTGCCGCAGCCGTTGTGGTCGCATCACTGGAGAAAAGTGCCGCAGTCGCAGCAGACACGTCGCATCACCGGAGAAGCATGACGCCGCTGTTGCCATCCCATCCCCCGAAGCGCCTCGCATCACCGGAGCAGTGTGTCGCCGTCGCAGCAGACTGTCAGGACTTCCAAATCTCGGGCCGAACAAACCACATTGTTTGTGCATTAAAGTCAAAATCCCACTGGTCTAATAACAGAAATACAACTTGGAACCGCTGTTGGAGACTATTAGTGCACAAGCGGAATTCCAAAATGGCCGCCGCCGACGAGAGAGAAGTCGGCGGTCTAGTTATTTAACAACCTCGCAGGTGTACGACTCTAGGTGAAGCGCGCGCTAGAATTTGATTGCGCACTTCACTAGAGATCCAAGGAGAGACAGACCGAAGATTTCGAGCTCCCCTTTTTTTGTATCCTTTATTTCCTCTTGTCCCTTGCGTCGCGTATCCCATTTTCCGTCTGCTTGTTCGGACTTCTTCCCCTTACATTTCCTCCCCCTCCATTAGGTCCTTAAAGATAATATCAGCGTTGAGAATAAGTGAAGAATTCCGCCCACTTGAATCTTCAGGTATTCCTGTCAAGAGTTGGGCGGTTTGACTCACCAGATTCGCGGAACCTGCTTTTGGAGACAGATAAGTGAAGTTAGTATTGCGTAAAGTTGAGAATAAACGAGCATTGTTGAAGAAGGTTGTAGGCAAAGACGAATAAAATAATCTAAGTTTAAAGAAGTACAGAGTTGGTTAAAAAGGTATGGAGTAATTTTAAACTGGACTAGAGAGTTTCTACAGAACTTACTTACCACAGTAGATTATTCCAAACCAAAGAACCTAGTGAAGAAATAGAGTGAAACATAATAATTTAGGAAAAGGAGCTTACGAGGAGAATACAAGTTAAAGGCTACTTAATTCTAAAAAGGGTAAGATTAGTAAAAAACTAAAGAATAGTAGTGGTTTCATAATAGAATATAAGAAGTTAACAAGGGTGTATTTACAGTTAACAGAATTAAGAAGAAGCTAGTTGAAACTAGAATAAGACGAAGAAGAGAAGCTGGAGCTCAGGGAAAATTCGGTAAGAAGTGAAAAAGAATAGTGACAAGAATAATAGTTGAGAGTAGGATGAATGCAAATCTTTCTTTCTTTTGCCACGTGTCAGGACTTCTAAAAACAACATCTGTCAACCAGGGAGGCAAGAGAAGCTGTACGAACAGTTCCCGAGCAGTCTCTTCTGTTGTTTATTATTTTATCCACTTCCCTTCTCCCGCTTGGGGTTTCTTTAGAGTCAAGTTATTGTAACGGACTCTGGGCATCCTTGAGGTGGAGTTGGGACCTTGCTACAACCTGTTCCTGTGCAAGTCGTGGTAAGAGTTCACTAAAGTCTTAAAACTGAAAAGTCTTCTGACAGAGTAAAGCGCCCACGTTCTTAATTGCACCTGAACAGGATGGCTGAGGGCATACATTTACAAACCCTAGGAATGGTTATTGAGGCCATTCAAAAGCAACTGATAGCCGTTAGAGAGGAAAATCAAAATTTAAAACAAGAGGTAGTTAAGTCAAGAAAAGAAACCGCTGAGTTAGCGCAAAGAGTTGGGCAGCCTTTTGGTACAGGAAGAGAAGGTTTAGGAGCTACAGCTGAAGGTTCTATTCCCTGTCCCCGGCCATTCCCTTGGCCCCCCCGAACGATTTAGCGGGGATCCTCAGAAGGCACAAATATCCGCACACAGTGTTCCCTCCATTTTATGTGTCGCCCTTCAATTTTCCCATATGCGCAGTCTAGAGTGGCCTTTGCATTCTCTTACTTAAGTGGTGACGCAGCATCATGGTCGATGCCTTTAGTTTCCAGAGAAGATCAAATTTTGCAGAATTATGATGAGTTCAAGAAAGAATTCCTCCGAATTTTCGACAGACGACGAATATCACAAGCTGTTGACAATGAATTACTAGAATTACGATAAGGCAACCGAGACCTAGTGGCTTATCTAGCTCAATTTAATAAACTGGTAGTGGAGACCAATTGGCCAGAGAGCAAAAGAGCTGCAGTCTTTTATCGAGGGTTGCGAGAGGAACTTAAAGACGTCCTGGCCCAGATTGATTTCCGTCAGGGAGAAAGGAAAGGCGAAAAAAGGAAGGATTTTAAGCTTATGGTACCAAGGTTTGATAGAGTCCGGTCAGATAATAACCGAGCAGTGGATGGATCATCAAACTCCGAACCAATGCAAATTGGAACCATAAGAGGTCCATTAACAAAGGAAGAAAAGGAAAAAAGAAGAGTTGGAAATGTATGCATGTATTGTGGCTCAAATGGACATTTTTGAGGAGTTGTCCGAAGAAACGCAAAACCTCGTTTAAAACGAAGGAAAACTTGCAGCACCACCTGTAGGAGGAATTGGACCGGTGGATGCTAATCAAGAATCAACTCCAAAGGAACATCAGCTGGCCTCACTTGGTCTTATCTATGAAAATTCAGTTTCGACAGATAACCCTAACAGAAGTGTCGGTGAGGGTGTATTACGGGGCCACTGGAAACTTTTGTGATCTGAAATTTGCAGCAAAGTGGGCTTAAAGGCTATACAAAAATCTAAAAGTGAACCAGTGAGGGCAGTGGATGGTACGAACATCTCGTCTGGGCCAATTGTGAGTCATACTGAACCCCTGAAGATGATATCCAGTGAAGGTCATGAGGAAGTTATTCAATTCAATTTGATTGATGCTCTTCAATTTCAGCTAATTTTAGGACTACCATGGCTGTCAGAACTCAATGTCACTATTAACTGGAGTACCTGGACGATTGCAATGGATTCGAATTACTGCAAGGAGAATTGTTTTGGAAGATAAGAAAAGAATTATGAGGATAATCCGGCCCATTCGTTGTGTATGGCAAATGCGGAGGTGTGTGTGATCAATTCACAAGAAATACCCCAAGAATATAGAGATTTTGAGGATGTTTTCAATGAAAAAGAGGCAGAGCAACTCCCTCCTCATCGGACCTACGACTGTGCTATAGATCTTGAACCTGGCGGCAACCGGCCTTTTAGTCGAGTATACGCGTTAACCGAAAAAGAGCACCAACACCTGAAGGAATACTTAGATAAGTATTTGGCAAACGGTTTCATACTCCCGTCCAAATCCCCTGTATCTTCCCCCTTGTTTTTCGTGCCAAAAAAAGAAGGTGATCTAAGAACCTGTATAGACTATCGTGCAATAAACAAGATTACAGAGAAGAATCGTATCCTCTTCCACTCATTTCAGTTTTATTGGATCAGGTCAAGATTGCACAGATCTACACTAAGCTGGATCTGAGAGGAGCCTAGAATCTAATCAGAATGAAGAAGGGTGATGAATGGAAAACTGCTTTCAGAACCAGATTTGGATTATTTGAGTATCAGGTTATGCCGTATGGATTGTGTATTGCGCCAGCGGCTTTTCAACATTTTATCAACGACATTCTGAGAGAATACATTGATCAATGTGTAATTGTCTACATTGACGATATTTTAATATATTCTGATGACAACAGTAAACACCAAGAGCAGAAGAAAAGATATTTACAGAAACTCAGAGAAACCCGACTGTTAGTAAAGCTGGAAAAATGTGCTTTCAATGTATCCACGGTGGAGTTTTTGGGATTTATTCTCTCCCCGACAGGAATGAATATGGACGAACGCAAGATCTAGGCGGTGGTGGATTGGAAATCCCCCACCAGTGTGAAAGAAGTACAAAGCTTTATTGGTTTTGCAAATTGCTATCGGAGGTTTATTGGGGAGTTTTCCAGGAAAATCCTACCACTTACTAAACTGTTAAAGAAAAGGAGTTCGCTTTGAATGGACCGAAGAAGCTGAGAAGGCCTTTAACTTGTTAAAAGAAAGTTTTACTTCTGCCACGGTGCTTTTACATGCTGAGCCGTCGGAACCATTTTACGTGGAAACAGATGCCAGTGACCAAGCCATAGGTGGCGTACTGTCCCAAAGACACAAAGAAACTGGCCAATTACATCCCGTAGCATATAGATCAAGGAAGCTAACATCTGCGGAACAAAATTACACAATTACCGAAAAAGAGTTACTGGCCATAAAGGATGCTTTCAAAGAATGGCGCCATTATCTTATGGGGGCCAGACATCAAGTAACGGTCTAATATGACCATCGAAATATAAAATTCTTAAAATCCTCGAAGACCTTGACGCCAAGACAACTCAGATGGTCACTATATTTTGCTGAATATGATTTTGTGATCACTTACCGACCTGGGGCACAAAATGGAAAGGCGGATGCCTTATCTAGAATTGGAACCAAGGATCAAGAGTCTCTGTAGGAAAATCAAACTATCATTCCCAATACAAAAATCGTCTGTGCTATTACACCTGCTAGCTTTGGAGAACAAATAGCTTGAGTGATGAGTCCAGAAGATATGCAAGAGTGGGCAAAAGAAGAAGAAGAAGTTCAAGACCAATTGCCCTATTACAAAGGTTCCTAATACATACCAACCAAGGAGTTACAGGATCAAGTGCTATACGAGTGTCATGATCACCTCTTAGCTGGGCATAAGGGAGAAGCTAAGACGAATGAATTGGTGAAAATACTTTACTAATGGCCAAACCGAGAGAGTTAACCAGGAGTAAGAGCAGTATTTGAGGTTATTTTTGTTAAAACAAGGTGGGGACTGGCCAGATTATTTGTGGGCTGCAGAATTTGCACACAATAATGCAAAAAACTCTTCTACAGGTTACTCTCCGTTTTATCTAAACTATGGTAGGCAACCAAATTCCACAATGAAAAGCACTGATACTCCAGTCCCAGCAGTCAGAGACCTAGTTACTCATTTAAGAAAGGTTCAACTAAACGCTTCTCAGAACCTAGAACAGGCAAAAAGAAAGTATAAAATGTATGCAGATAAAAAGAGGAGAGAAGGTCCCGTTTTAGAGGAAGGAGAAGAGGTGTGGTTGAGTACTAAAAATCTAAGACTGAAAGGGAATAGGAAGTCCCTGCCTAGATTTATAGGACCTTACCCAATTGAGAAGCAAATCAATCCAGTCACCTATTGTTTAAAATTGCCAGATAAGATGAAGATCCATCCAATTTTCCATGTTTCCTTATTAAAAAAGGGCTCCACCGACGTTATGAAAAGACTCACCACCCAAACCCATTCAATTTGACTCTGGGGAGGAATTTGCGGTAAAGGAGATCTTGGATTCAAAACAAAAGAATGGAAAATTGTATTATCTAGTAGACTGGAATGGACCTGAGGAGCAATCTTGGGAAGTCGCAGAAGATGTTCATGCCCCTAAGTTGGTGAACTCATTTCACATGAAATTCCCAATGAAACCAAAGATGGAAGGACCTCCTTTGTTGGGGGGTACTGTCAGGACTTCCAAATCTCGGGCTGAACAAAACCACATTGTTTGTGCATTAAAGTCAAAATCCCGCTGGTCTAATAACAGAAATACAACTTGGAACCGCTGTTGGAGACTATTAGTCCACAAGCCGAATTCCAAAATGGCCGCTGACAACGAGAGAGAAGTCGGCGGTCTAGTTATTTAACAAATTCGCAGGTGTACGACTCTAGGTGAAGCGCGCGCTAGAATTTGATTGCGCACTTCACTAGAGATCCAAGGAGAGACAGACCGAAGATTTCGAGCTCCCCTTTTTTTCTATCCTTTATTTCCTCTTGTCCCTTGCCTCCCGTATCCCAGTTTCCGTCCGCTTGTTCGGACTTCCTCCCCTTACATTTCCTCCCCCTCCATTAGGTCCTTAAAGATAATATCAGCGTTGAGAATAAGTGAAGAGCTACATAACGAATTCCGCCCACTTGAATCTTCAAGTATTCCTGTCAAGAGTTGGGCGGTTTGACTCACCAGATTCGCGGAACCTGCTTTTGGAGACAGAAAACTGAAATTAGTATTGCGTAAAGTTGAGAATAAACGAGCATTGTTTAAGAAGGTTGTAGGCAAAGACGAATAAAATAATCTAAGTTTAAAGAAGTACAGAGTTGGTTAAAAAGGCATGGAGTAATTTTATACTGGACTAGAGAGTTTCTACAGAACTTACCAACCACAGTAGATTATTCAGAACCAAAGAACCTAGTGAAGAATTAGAGTGAAACATAATAATTCAGGAAAAGGAGCTTACGAGGAGAATACAAGTTAAAGGCTACTTAATTCTAAAAAGGGTAAGATTAGTAAAAAAGAAAAGGATAGTAGTGGTTCAATAATAGAATATAAGAAGTTAAAAAGGGTGTATTTACAGTTAACAGAATTAAGAAGAAGCTAGTTGAAACTAGAATAAGATGAAGAAGAGAAGCTGGAGCTCAGGGAAAATTCGGTAAGAAGTGAAAAAGAATAGTGACAAGAATAATAGTTAAGAGTAGGATGAATGCTTAATCTTTCTTTCTTTTGACACGTGTCAGGACTTCTAAGAACAACATCTGTCAACCAGGGAGGCAAGAAAAGCTGAACGAACAGTTCCAGAGCAGTCTCTTCTGTTGTTTATTATTTTATTCACTTCCCCTCTCCCCCTTGGGGTTTCTTTAGAGTCAAGTTATTGTAACGGACTCTGGGCACCCTTGAGGTGGAGTTGGGACCTAGCTACAACCTGTTCATGTGCAAGTCGTGGTAAGAGTTCACTAAAGTCTTAAAACTGAAAAGTCTTTACTGGGATCACGTGCACAGGGTTAGGGAGGGATAAGGGGTGGGTAGGTGGGTCGCTGGGCGGATGTGGGAGGTGGGGGGGGACAAGTGGGGTTGTTTCTTGATTGGGTCTGTGAGATGCTTATCCATGTTTTGACGTTTGGCAGGATTCTCCTGACTGTGGAGAACTGCATTTATGCCTTACCTGGTCAATAAAATAAACATTTTGTTGTGAGAAAAAAAAAACCTGAAAAGTCTTCTGACACAGACACTGACGCATCACCGGAGAAGCGTGTCACAGGGCCTGTCACGGCTCAAAAGAATCGTTGAGGCGCCGTCGGGCATGCCCGCATCGTTGTCACATCAAGAAGAAGACGCCATTTTATTTCATTGCACCGGATCTTCATCGCATCACGGCGCTGCAGGTCTCATCGCCACGGAAGCGCAGTAAGAAGCCTACCCCCTCCTCCCACCCCCAAGCAGAGAAGAATCGACGCATCCCCTACGCAGCAGTAGGGACCCGATGCATCACCGTTCCTGCGTGCAAGGAACCGAGGCATCACCTTCTCTGCAACACTTTCATTGTATAGCGTTACGTATCCAAAGGTACCTTGAACTTAAAGTGTCTCATTTCACATCTAAAGAGAACTAAGCTCTTTCTACCATGTTTAAAGTACAGTATTGTGGATTTTTGTCGTTTGTGGTCTTGTGTTAAGTCTATATAAAAATACTTATTTTTATACTATAACTTGTGTGGTGTCCATCTGTAGTGTTGTCACTGGGTTACTGTATGTTTTCACAAATGCTTTACACTCTGCCTCTGCGATAAACCTGTCTGCTCATGCCAAGCTACCAAGGGGGGTGAGCAGAGGTTATTTTAGGAGTGTACCCCATTACCCGGACTAGACCCAAGGGTCCCTATTTGGGCAAAGGTACCTACCTCTGCCAACTAAAGACCTCCAAATCTAACACTGACAATAACACCAAATGTTTCACAAGCACCATTAATCGAATAACGAGTCAAGACAAGTAAAAAAACAAGACAAAATCAATTTCAGGCGAAAGAAATAAAATAAGAGTTGGGGGGAGGAGGCGGGGAAAATAAATGTAGGGATAGTTTCTTCCAGAAGTGATTGTAGTAAATATAGGGATAAATGTAATAGAGCAATAATATGCTTTTTCTATATATGTAAAATTTGCCTCAATTGAGGTTTAGAATTTGTAAGTTAAAATCCTTGTGTGACTGTGTGAGAAATTGTCTAGTTTCAAGTTTTTAGTAATGCCTTGGTCATGGGATTGAGTGTGCCCAAGAAAGGAAATTTAGAAGCATGTGTGTTCAGTCCCAAAACGTTTTTATCAAGGATAGAAATTCTAGCCTGGTCCATAAAAGGGAGTCTTGTAGCTTGTTTATAATATGAATCAGTTGCAAGAGATTGAGGCTCCCTGATGCAGTATGGCCATGTAGTTGTCATGGTTTTACACGTGATCTGTCACCATACCACAAATAGAGTTTATTATCTTGGCGATTCAACATACCCAGAACATAGCTGAATCCAGGTGCTATCACCATCTTGACGGTTTGTACCCTAACCAAAAACAACAGCTGTAGTGATTTCCCTTTTCAAAATTAGGCAGTTATTTTAAACATTAGTTGTTTCAGATTGTCCACACCATGCCTGGCAGTCCAATGTTTAATAATTTGCCTAGGTATTACAAGTTGCGCTTCACCCAACTAAAAAATTTCCTGTAGAGATGCCCTGGTTGGAGTCCCCAACATTGGTAGGGCTTCTTATTTAAACCAATTACTTTCATATCTAGTAAAACTGGAGAAGTTCTCTTTCACGGCCATTAGGGACTGAAGTAAAGTCTTGGGGTATGCTAATGTGAGCAAGATGTCTTCAGTGTATAATCGGGCTTCTGTCTCCCATAAATCAGTTTTTATTCCTTTAATTGCAGATGTCTTACTAAGGGTGGCAAATGAAAAAAGAAAAATTGATGGACAGAATGCAGAACAATGTCATACTCTCACCCCAGTACCGAGATCTGGGTCTAAATCCATTGTTGTTTTGCTCAGCATGCCATTCCAGGTTGGACCCAGCCATATGCAATTGAGTCTTGACCCTGCACCCAATGGGATCAGTCCAGCCCGACTGTCAGGCCAAGTCCTCCCTGGCATGGAAACAAGCATCCTAGGACTGGTTTTGGGCTTTCAGTCCTCATCAGCCAGGATAGCTTGACTCCAGTGGCATGGAGAGCACGGGACCCACGTCTGGGCTTACCCGTCCCACCCAGGGGGACAAATGCAAAAAGAACAGTTGATGGACAGAATGCAGAACAATGTCATACATTCATCCCAGTACATAGATCTGGGCCTAAATTCAATCTTTTTTTTGCTCACCGTGCCATTCCATGTTGGACCCAGCCATATGAAAATCAGTCTTGACCCTGCGCCCAAAGGGAACAGTCCAGCCCGAACTGCCTGGCCAGGTCCTCCCTGGACTGGTAACATGCCATGCATCCTAGGACCGTATTTGGGCTGTCAGTCCTCATCAGCCAGGATAGCTTAACTCCGGTGGCAGTTCGGGGTCGACTATTCCCATGAGGAAATACAGAAGAGTCCCTATGATCTTGTCAAGATGTGGTATACTGTGTATTCTTCTGTGTGTAAAAAACTGATGTGAATTTTTTTAAACTTAGATTTGCTGAAACTATTTTTGGTCCTGAGGAAGGTGGAATTATTGAAGAGATCACCGAAACGCTGCGTCGACTTTTTAAATAGGGATTTTCTTAAATAGTTAAGTTTAGATTGTAACCCAATCTGGGAGGAAGGATGTTATGATCTGATGGGAGATTATGATTGATTTTATTGTATTATTTTAAAACTAATTAAACATGTTTTTTAATTAATTTCCTTCTTTGAGTTGAATTTTTGTCATATGTAAATTTTCCACACAGTGAATGTTTTTAAATAATTGCACGAATATTGGTCTTTGAGGAAACATTGGCCTTTTTTGATTAGTAATTGGTCTAGGACACAACAGGCAGCCCTTCTATCTTGACAATATCATAGGGACTCTTGTATTTTCTCTGTTTTTCACCCTGTCCCTTTATTGATTACTTTTGGGGTATCTCCCTGTTACTTTTACACCTGTTCCCATGAGGCACAGGGTCAAGACTGATTTGCATATGTCCAGGTCCAAACTGGGGTGGCATAATGAGCAAAAAATTGATGGATTTAAGCCAGATCTCTTGACTGGGGGTGAATGTTTTGATTTGTTCTGCATTCCATCCATCATTTGTGTGTCTTTTGCTTTCCCTCCCTAAGTGTGCCAGGTATGCCCAGACGTGGGTCCTGGGCTAACTGTGCCACTGGAATCAAGCTATCCTGGCTGATGAGGGGTGAAACCCAAAAACTGGTCCTAGGATGCTTTTTTCAGTCTTGGGAGGACCTGTCCTGGCAGTTCGGGCCAGACTGTTCCCATGAGGCATTGGGTCAAGACTGATTTGCAAATGGCCACCCCAAACTGGGGTGGCATGATGAGCAAAAGAATGATGGATTTAACCCAGATCTCTTGACTAGGGGTGAATGTTTTGATTTGTTCTGCATTCCGTCCATCAATTGTGTGTCTTTTGCTTTCTCGCCCTAAGTGCGCCAAGTATGTGCAGACATGGGTCCTGGGCTCACTGTGCCACTGGAATCAAGCTATCCTGGCTGATGAGGGTTGAAACCCGAAACCGGTCCTAGGATGCTTGTTTCCAGTCCAGGGAGGACCTGGCCTGGCAGTTCAGGCTGGACTGTTCCCATGAGGCACAGGGTCAAGACTGATTTGCATATGGCCAGGTCCAAACTGGGGTGGCATGATGAGCAAGAGAATGATGGATTTAACCCAGATCTCTTGACTGGGGGTGAATGTTTTGATCTGTTCTGCACTCCATCCATCAATTGTGTGTCTTTTGCTTACTAAGGGTGGGAGGGAGTGGTTTGATAACCAATATAAAAAGGAAAGGTGATGAAACAGCCCTATCCTGTTCTCTTTTGAGTCTGGAACTGTGCAATTGTTTCATAGTTTCTGAATACAGTGTGCGGACTTTGAATATGATGTTTTCTGCCCGGTTGAGTTCCTCTAAGACATGAAAAAGGTAGTTCCACTATACCCAATCGAAGTCTTTCTTCACATGGAGAGAGTAGGACAATATCTGATTTGTGTAGTCCCTGGAGATCCATAGCAGATGTGATAATGTACATAGATGGTGTCTGGATGGTTCTACCAGGGCCAATCCACACCACTGCCTCGTGGATAAAGGAGAAAATACCTTTATGAAGTTGGGTTGCCAATATCTTCATGTACATATTCAGTACAGATATTTTAGACCAGGGGTCTTCAACCTTTTCTGTAGTGAGAGCTACTTGTAATCAGTGAAAATCATCGTCAGCTAATATAAGCCAAGCAACTCATGTATTTTTTCCGAGAGAAACCCCACGCCCAGATTCATTGACTATAAGCCTTGTATAGAGTGGTTCTCTACCGCGGCTTACACCCGGGCCCAGGCTATGACTGTGTCTATTGGACTGAAGGTCTTGCTTCTTTACCAGTGGCAGACACTGCCTGCAGTGCCCAGGTCTGTGGTTGCTTAACATTGGCTCACACTAGTTGCAGGGCCCACACCCTGATGTCCTTAATAGTGGTTCATAAGTTACAGGCCCTGGGGCTGTGGTTACAGGGGTTCAGACCTTGCTCCCCCAGGCCTGTGATTCCCTACCAGTGGCTGACACTGTCTGCAGTGTCTGGGACCAGTGGCTCCTTACTATTACCTCACACTCTGCTGGGCCCGGGCCTGTGGTTTCTTAATCAATCAAACAGAATTTGTGCAGCGCAGCACTGGCCCCTCTAGGAGTATATCAGCACTGTGGATGTGATGTCTCTATCGAAGATCTAGGTCTTTAGTTTCTACCTGCAGTCCTCCTGGGAGGATGGTGGGGGAGGGCGGAGCCCTGGAGGTGGGAGGGGAGTACGGCAAGAAGAGGGGGAAAACAGGCAGAAAGAGGCAAGATAAAGGTGAGCGAGGGGCCGAATAAAGGTCAGAAACTAGCAGAAAGAGGTAAAATAAATGTCAGAAGTGAGCCGGTGGTTTCTTACTAGTATCTCAAACCCTCCTGTCCTGAGGCTGTGGTTCCTTACTGGTGTTTGGCACTGCCTGACAGTCTCAGGGCTTCTTGTCCCTAAGGGTGCTGGTAACTTGGCCCTCTGCGCCAGTTGACCACCTAACGGGCTGCTAGGCCTCAGGGGTTGCCAGGCCCTGGGCCTTTGTTTAAGGGGCACATGTCCCTCAGTATCTCCTTCTCGGCCCAGGAGCGGCCTTCCCGGCTCCTCAGGCCACAGCTAACCCCACAGCCACCTGCAGGAAGTACGGGCCTCTGCTACAAGTACCATTGCCAGCTCCTCCCTTCAAGAGGGCACAGGATGGCTCTGAATTACACGCTGGCCCTGTGAGGCACCAGCAGCAGCACCAGGCATGGGGTCTCTCCCCTGTGCTTGGCCACTCGCACACAGACCGGGCAGAGCGAGGACTTCTCCACCTGGAAAAAGTGCAGGCAGGAGAAAGGGAGAGGACCGTAGGGGCCCAAGTTGTCTCAACAGTCAGTGCTAGAAGGGGAGAGAGGGACAGAAGTGGCAGTTTGGGGTTGGAGGGAAGAACCGGGGCGTTGGCACTTCAGGAAAGGGCAATAGGGGCCGGGCAAGAAGGAAAGCTTGGGAGGGAAGGAGTGGGTAGGCGAGGGTCATGAGTGGCGCCTCGAACTAGGGGTGACGGGGGCATGGGGTGCTTGGGAAATACAATCATTTCTAGGTTAAGTCCAGAGTCTTTCCCTCACCCCAAATTGGGAGCATTCCAAAGATGTAAAAAAAAAAAGCATGACTCGGAGTTCCTTATTGACTGCAGATCCTCTCAAAAACACTTCTTGTAGCCCTGGCACTAGCTGCTGCTGTCAAGCATGACAATAAATCATAAAAATAACTGGCCCCACTGTGGCTGATGCTTGCAGCAGATAAATGAGCCACTTCTGTCACCAGCAATCTCTCAATGCCCTCTGCCACTCGTTCTGGTGAGCCTGACTCTCTTCCAGTCGGTGTGGAGCTGATCAGGCCAGCCCCCTAGGGTTCATTAACCCTTTTCTACTATGCGGGTCAAATTAACTGGTGACAGGCTGGAAAAGGCAGGTGGTGTAGGTTCCAGTAGCAATTCAATACTACTTTCGCCACCTCTACGCTTTCCTTCACGACTGCTCGGCTCTGCCACACCTGCTTCTCCGCCCCAGCACTCGTGGTACTTAATGAAAAGCAAGGTGCTAGGGTGTGAAAGGAAGGTGGTGCAGAGAAGGAGATGCGTAAGGAGGAACATCATCATCCTCTTCATCCCACCTCGACCCAACTAAGCTCAGATAAGCCAATCTGAGCAGCTGGTTTGGGTGAGGGTGGGCAACGTTGCCTAAAAAAAGCCTAAATATTTTAACTATGTTAATGGGCTACTAAATTGAGACGCTACCAGTGCAAGCTATTCACGGGGTTCAGCGAGCTATCGGTAGCTCGTGATTAACTGGTTGGAGACTTCTGATAGACGGTTGTTGGAAAAATCCAAGTGATCTCTATTTTACTTAGGAATCATGGAAACCAATGCTTTATTAGAAAAAAGTTGAATGTACCTGTGTTTTCTGCTTCCACAAATGCCTCTTGAAGTATTTGACCTACTATCGAACTACCTGTTTTGTAGAATTTGCCTGGAAAACAGTCTTCTACAGGTGCCCTAATAGAAGGTATTGCAGAGATAACCTTCTTAATTTCCCGAATTGCCCCCTCTAAGAGTTCTCTCCCTTTGTCAGAAAGTTTCAAAGTTGGGAACTTTGCAAGGAAAGCTGCTGTGTTTCACATTCCAGGTCAGTAGAGGTTCCTCTTTATATCTTTGTTGAATGAAAAGGGGACATTAAATGAAAAGAAAAATAGTACAGTTCTGTTAGAAATGGGGGTCTCTAATTGGCAGTGGTTTGTACCTTTGTCCAAGTAGGGACCTTTGCTTCTAGTCAGGGTAAGGGAGTTACACTCTTAGGCAACACTGCTTACCCCCTTGGTAGCTTGGCACGAGCAGACAGGCTTATCTCAGAGGCAGTGTGTAAAGCATTTGTACACACTTACAGTAACACAGTGAAAGCACTACAAATGACACCACAACAGTTTAGAAAATGGGAAATGTTTATCTAAACAATACAAGACCAAAATGACAAAAATCCTCAATACATATATCAAGATATTATAAAAAATAGGTTATTCACAAAAATAAAGCTTGTAGCAACAAATAGCTCCACCTGGGGCTATTACAACTTCATGCGAGCTGAAAAGCCCACAGTACGGTGCAGACTGTGGGGTGCACGGAGTCTGGCTCGGACTCACACAGACCCCAAAGAACAGTAACTTGGTAAACGATAAAAACAAAGACGGTGCACGGCGTCGGGGAGGTGATGCTTCATTGGCACAGTATGGTGTTGGTTCCTTATGACCACAGGGTAGGTGAGGCGTCGTTTACTTACTGCAATTCAGGGGAGGTTACTTACTGTTGCCAGGGAGGTGACGTCGCTGTGGCGTCGAGGTGTCAGTTCCTTGCGACAATGTGGGGTCCATGGATTCGGGAGGTCACCCACATCAGATATTGGCTCCGTGGTGATGAAGCATCGGTGTAGGTGAGGTTAGGCTGCGGTGCGTCATGAGCATCACGAGCTGTGCCCTCAGCTCCGGTGCAGGCAGCGGCCTCCGTGATCGTGTTAGAGTCTGTACGGTGCGGCGGGAAGCATCGGGGCTGCAGCGTAAGTCAGGGGGGTGTGTTGTGCACTTCATCAGCGGTACCCACAGCTTCATTGCAGGTTGCGGTGTCGCACACTGTTGTCGGTGTTGCTAGTTCCCTCTGTGGCAGCTGAAACAGCAGTTCCATGTGCAGGAGGACAAAAGAAATGAAGTGCTTGTGTCCCTGAGGCTTCAGAATAGGAGGCAATCTCTACACCATGCTCTTAGAGATCTTCAAGCAGGATGCACAACACACAACAAAATCTTGGTCCTCTCCTTGGCAGAAACAGCCACTGCACGCCAACCCCACACAGGACACAGCAAAGAGGAAGTACTTCTTTAATTTTCCCAGCTCTTCTCCTTGGCAGAGGTTCCTCTTGAGTGCAGAAGTAACCTTAAGTCTGGGGTCTGGGCCTCAATATTTATACTCAATTTCTCTTTGTTCTATGGTGACAGAGAAGCTCTGTGCTCAGTCCAAACCAGTTTTGTCCGTTCTGGACCAGCTTCCAGGCAGGAGGTGGAGACGGCATTGTGTAAGGCAGACCAGGCCTATTCAGGTGCAGGGAAATCTCCTCCCACTACTATATAGGCAGCAAAGGTCTATTCAGCCCAGCCCGGACTCATTCAGGAAAGCCAGGACACACCTCAACCCCCCATTGGCTGTCTGAGAGAATGCACATCACCAGCCCTGGTCACTCCAAAGCCAGACAGTCAATCCACAAACCAGCAGAAGCACCCTGGATGGCTAAGCAAGAAAATACCCACTTTCAAAAAGTGATATTTTCAAACACATAATATAAAAATCATCTTTACGAAAAGATGCATTTTTAGGGTCTGAGTTCAAGCATACTAAACTCCAACTTCCTACCTGGTTCCAATGGGAAGTTATACTTATAAGATGTTATAAATAAACTCCCATTTTCACATATGGGACAGATAGCCTTTCCTTAGTGAAAAACGAAATAGACTGTATTTCCTTATCTGGACATGTCACGCACACCAGTACATGTCCTGCCTTTCACATACACTACACCCTGCCTACAGGGGTACATTGGGCCTACATTAGGGGTGTCTTACATGTAAGAAAAGGCAAGGTTAGGGAATGGCAATTGGATACACTTGCCAGGTTGAAACTGCGTGCAGGCACTGCAGTGGCAGGTCTAAGACACTTTTAAAAGGCTGCTTGCATGGCTGGCACAATCAGTGCTGCAGGCACCCTAGCAGCATTTGACTTACAGGCCCTGGCACACACAGTGCACTGTACTAGGGGCTTAGGAGTAAGTCAAATAAACCCATCATGGAAACCCCAAACCCTAAACACAATGTACATGGAGAGCATATGCACTTTAGGACTGATCAGCAGTGATAAAGTGCCTAGAGTCATAAAACCAACAAAAACAGGTCAGAAAATGGAGGCCAAAAGACAAAAAGTCTGAGGATAAAGCCTGATGAAAAAGCCAGGTCTAACAAGTTCTCTTTCCCAAAGCCAGCAAAAAATGACAATCTCGGAATGTGCATTTGCTTGGTGTTGATGGTTTTTGAGACCTACTCTATTTTATTTGTCGTTTTTTTACTTGGGAGTATTAATATGGCACAAACCTAGTTACGAAATGCTTCAAAGCACTTTCAACGGTATAAAGGAGGATTTGTGCTTGATTGTGCAGAGGAGAACCAGTACTAATAAATGGTTATCCAATAGGAGGAGAAGCTTACAAATGTATACATAGAACGTGGGTCCGAAAGTGAAGGGAGGCCTTTTCTCAAAAAGAGGAAGCCATAAATGTTGTGTTATTGTAGATATTTGCTGTAAGCTCCATAAGGCTCTACCAATACCATAATCTGCACTAGATCCATGGAAATATTGTCTATCTCCTCTTAGGGCCTAATTTGGATGGCTGTCGGACCACAACCAATGGTTTGTAGCTTGTGGTCTGACCACCATCTACTGCTGCGGTCTGACCGATGCATTACGATGCGTGCGGTCGGAGGCAGCAGTCAAAGGGATCGACTGACGCTTTCCAGCGTGCTGAAGGAGCCCATTGGTCGGTTGGAAACTTACCTTATCCCTTAAGGGCGGAATTTCTGCAGTCGGGATTATGATGTCGGTTTCCGACAGCCATTCCATGTCGGCCTTTGTGACATGGAAAGGCTGTCGGAAAGCGATATTGGGGGCCCTAGCAGGGCCCCGTCCCTCTGCGCTTCCACATTTGGGCCCGTCCCTGCACCGTGTGCAGTGCCTGCCACACGGTGCAGGGATGTGCGCAAACTTGAATTTTTCAATGGGAGCTTATGCTGCAGGCGTTTTCAACCTATCACACTAGCACCCATTGACAAATGGAAGTTTCCGTCCTGATTGGGGTGTAAGAACACCCAGCCTGTGGTCAGACGGTTCCTTCCATCCGACCAACATCGTAATCAGGGCCTATGTTGTAGAGTAGTGGAACGCTTCATACTAAAACTGGATTGTTTTGTTATTAGTTAAAATGTAACTAACTCTCCTACATCATTCATAAAGGAATCCTTCAAGAAAATCGGAGATGCTCTAGTGAAAGATGTGGTAATGCTAATGTCTCCCTGCATCACATTGATCTAAAGGAATGATTCAGAAAAGGCCTGATAACATTAAGATGGTTGTTTTTTTATTTCTTGGTTTTGATGGTGCCGTTGCTACGTAAACCTGTTGCTAGTATTGCTTTCAATTATTGTTTTTTGGACCAGTCTCTTTCAGCCATGGACTTGAGACTTTGTCAATTACATCTTGTAGAATATTTATCTTTCACCTAATACTATTGGCTGTTAGAGTGTATTCTTCTACCTCTTCTTGAGTGGTTACCTAAGGGACGACTTTACAACTGCAGTTGTCGGTGCGCTCCCGTTGACTACTTCCTGATTGTGTCACTATAATATTCTAATGCTAAATATGTAGCACATTAAACCAAGACCCTCTGGCTTTGTCTATGCTTGTTTCATCAGTTCAATTGCTGGAGGGTAAGCAGAACTCTTTGTAGATGCAGTTTTTTACGCTGACTGTTCTATCATCAGATACTATTTTTACTGCTCTCTGTAACACAGATATAGTATCAAAATGAAATAATTATATGGCTTTGTTTGGAATGTTCCTGATTATTTACTGGTAGAGCATCTAGGTACTTCTAATGTTATCAACCTATGAAGTCCTCGCTGAGAGGACTAATTACATTTCCGTTGAACTCAAATGAGACATTTGTGTTCAATGGATTGATACGCCAGAGGAAGATTAATTTCTTTAATCATAATGCCAAACCAGGCTGTTGGTTAAGCAACGTTTCAATCTTGTATGTAGGCGTGAGTGTTATTAATCTAGAACAGAGTTATAATGAGAGCCAGAAATGTTCATATGGTGCTCTTCATCCAGCTATACGTTGTATATATTGTATTCTTATAATAGGTAATTAAGAATGTCTTCCATATCTCTATTTTGTCTTGTTTGTTGCAGGACAGTATGGTATCCCTGAGGACATTGTCTTCTCCATGCCAGTGAAGTTCCAGGATGGAAGATGGGAGGTACTTTCGGACATGGCCATTTCAGATGAGATGAAAGAAAAGCTTCTAGAAGCAGCTACTGAACTGATACAGGTATTCCAGTTATGGGCAAATTAGACCATAAACCTCTTCGAAATAATATGCATTATTGTTTTAATCCATTTACTGAGTAACCCTCATCAGGCTTGGTGGGCGTTAGAGGCCTGCAGCCAAAACCTGTGTGGGGCCCTTTGGATGCTGCTTCCATTTTGGCCACATGTGATAAAAAGAAAACATGGCATCTGGCACCTGGTAGTGGTGTGGCCACAATCAACCAATCAATCAATGCATTTATAAAGTGCACTACTCACCCGTGAGGGTGCTGCTACTGCTCGAACAGCCAAGTCTTGAGTAGCTTCCTGAAGATAAGTAGGTCCTGGGTCTGCCGCAGGTGGATGGGGAGGGTATTCCAGGTCTTTGCGGCGAGATAGGAGAACAATCTGCCGCCGGAGTTTGCTCTTCGGATGCGGGGGACGGTAGCGAGAGTGAGGTCGGCTGAGCGTAGTTGGAGGTTTGGGGGTGAGTCATCTGTTGAGGTATGCCAGTCCCATGTTGTGGAGTGCCTTGTGTGTGTGGGTGAGGGGCTTGAAGGTGATCCTTTTGTTGACAGGGCGCCAGTGCAGGTTTCGTAGGTGAGGTGTGATGTGGCTGTGGCGAAGGACATCGTGGTTCAGGGGTGCAGAGGCGTTCTGAATGCGTTGTAGTCGTTTTAGGAGTTTGGCTGAGATTCCGGCGCAGAGGGTGTTTCCATAGTCCAGTCTGCTACACAGGCTGCTTCATTATTAATGGAGACTGCAGGCTTGTTTGCAAATCCAAATCTATAAATGTTGCTGAAGGAGAGCGTGGTGGCCCTTGAAAGGTTAGAGCCTGGACTAGAATGCCTCGTCTGCTCTCTGCCCCCTTTTTAATGGCCCTGACCCCTTTATAAGTGTATTTGTCGGGAATAAGTCCAATTATGTCCAAAGATGTCTTCAGTTATCGGACGTAGACTGCATGATGAGTAATGGTGAAAGGAAACAGTGGCATTAACATAATTAACATAAATAATGCTGTTAGTAAACTACAAACTCACTTTTTTGCATCTCTTTCCATTCTTGAAGCAACAACCACTTGTGTCTGTGAGAGAGTTTATTGATATTCCACCTTTTACTGGCTCTGCACTGGTACATATATGACTTGTAGTAGAGTCACCTTTCTTGATACAGAAATCTACATTGAGGCCAACCAAATACAAACAACGCTGCATAGAAAAATGACAGCGACTAATGCAACATTGCATGCCAGTAGCTTCCACTAGCAATGCCTATTCCAAAACATCCCATACGGCGAATTTTTAAGACTGTGCAGAATTTGCTCAGAGGAAACTCAATGGGTTGAACAGAGTGTATCAACTTCAAAAAGATTCGTAAAGAGAGGGTATTCAAAAACACACATAAATAAAGAATGGAAACGAGCTAATGAAAAAAATAGAAATTAACTATTAAATCAAACCTCAGTAAATTCCATCACAAAAAGTGAAAAAGAACCAATAAGATTCATAACAACCTACTCAAAGGAATCAACACAAATAAGACAAATACTGAAGAAGAATTGGAAAATCTTGAAACTAGATACCACTGTTGGAACCATTGTGGGTAACGTACCACAGGTAACATACCGAAGAGCCCCCAATTTAATATATCGTTTGACACACAGTCATTTTCATAAAGAAAAGAATAAAACTTGGCTACAAAGTAGGGGTTTCAAGAAATGCTACAATTGTAAGGTGTGTCAAGTCGCCAAAAACACCCAAAATGTAAGGTTGCCAAGCGGGAAGATGTGAAATATACAGGAACTAATCACATGCAAGAGCCAATACGTGGTTTATGTAATTGAATGCCCCTGCCACCTCAAATATGTTGGCAGTACCATATGTGAACTGAAAAAGCTCATTCTAGAACATGTCAGGGCAACTGTACATAAGGACAGGAGCAATGCAGTTGCCAAACACATGGAAACTTATTCTGATAGCAACTGGAAATCTTTGAGTTTCTATGGCATTGACACAGTGAAGAAGACAACGAGAGGCGGGGACAGAGAAAGAACTTTACAACAGAAAGAATCAAGATACATCTTAAACTTACGCTCCCTAACCCTGAATGGACTGAATCAAAGTGAAGAAATGTATATACATTTATAAATGCAATCTGTACATAACATGTCAGGGTAGTACTGTAAAGCAGGTTTTCCTTTAGAAAAGAAAGGATGAAATAGGATGGCAAAGTTTGGTCTTTTTAATTCTCGGGACCTGGGTTTTAATTTTAAGGTTGAGTCATTTTATACAATGTTTATTTTTATTTTTTCACATTGGGTTTTTGGAAAATTCAGGAAAGGGATAAAATCAGTAAGTCCAGCATCAACCACTAATAGGGGATTGCAAGGGATGGGACGAATATCTTTATGACCAAGGTTTTTCAAGATGAGATTATTTACGCCACTTGAGGCATTCATTTCAAATGTTAGCAAATTTGCAGTAGGAAATCACAAAGACGGTATGCCACTGGGGGCACATATAACTGTAAATAGGTCAGATATGAACCTAAAAATTAAGGAAGACAATAAAGCAATTCCTACTCCATGTAAAAATAACATAGGTAAAGACTTATGTAAATGCTTATGAGATTTAAAGGTACAGCTGGCACCTAACGAACAGGACACCTTTATAAAATGTATTGTTTGATTTCATTTAAAACACAATGTTTTGGATTTAATTTGAATTATGTTATTACAGCACTACTAAAACCATAATGCACTCTTGAGCTACCACGGGAAATTATGTCATATAGACTAACATGTGATAAATGTAGCCAAAAACCAAGGGGTGTTACCGTGATCAAGATCTCAGGTGAGATCGAAATGCGTTGGTGTGTTTTTCACATTTGGAGTTGATGGAATAAATGAAGTTTTGAAAAGCATCATCGGAGTGCGACCTATTTTTTCTCCCGAGAGAAAGAGTGTGATGATATATATATATATATATATATATATATGAGTTTTATATAGGGCGAACTAGACCCAGCTACCAGCCTGCACCTATTTGTTAGTTTGTGTGTAGTATTTACTCTTGTGTGCAATTAAGTACTTTTTACAAACAAAAACACTGACTGGACAGGAATTTATTACGTGTGTTTACATTGATGAGTTCTGTGTCCCTAAGCCACAACACCTTCCTGAGTAAGCCTTGCCTGCTCTGCTTCACTACCACGAGAGTGGAAATGCTAAAAGGAATACTTAGTTACCACTTTGGACATCCGCAGTTTTGGGGCTTACGGAGCAGCAAAAGGCCCCAGTTATTACAATTGAGGCATATATCATGCGCACAAGCATTTCTAAGATCATTAACAGACTTCATGCTACAAATCTGTTGTTTAATCAAGTGAGTTAGGTACATTAACCACTATTGAATTTGGTAAGAGTAACAACTTTTATTTTAGCGCTTAGAAATAGTAGACGCACGTTATGAAGGGCTATGGACTATAGAAAAACGACAGGGTCAGCATGCCAATTTTTTTCTACATTTTGAGGTCATTGAGATTGTCCTGAGAGGCCTTACAAGCATGCACAACATTGAAACGTGATGCCAATTTCAGAAGGCCAACTCACCACGAAAACTGGAAGATAATCAAGGACTTTCTTTAGAGTGGAGAGTGAGAGAGAGAGGCAATTGTTTTACACTGTTTCGTTTTTTACAATTGACACACCCCTGAATAAAAATAGATTTAATTGAACATTGCTATGCGTTACATAGGTAGTATTTTTACAATACAATCATGTTAAAATATTGATTTAACTTCATACATAAAGGACTGTTTAGTGTAGTTACTAATTATCAACTGAGACCACTACCTATCACCAAAATAGAACGCCCTTTAGCTTTCTATTGGTTCCCCATTACATGCGGATTTTCAGGGAGTGCCACATGTGTGCCATACATACTGCATGTGTAGTCTTCCTTAAAGGCCGTGGGTGCTTCTGCTGCCAGAAGATCCGTCTCAGAAGACTACCGGGCGCTGGGCAGGTTCCCAGAGTTCTTTACAACCTTAATACATCCAAAAGAAACGCTCCATTTTAGAGGCCAGAGGTCCTCAAACTATACTCCAGGTGACCAAAGAGCGTGCCCCTGGGCAGGAAACACCAAACCCCCCTCATTTGATTTTTGCCATCTTTGAGCCCACGAGGTTTGACTTCTCATTAAATCCAATGAAACTGGGAGCGCACCACATTGTTTTACATTTTTAGGTTTCGACTGGCCGAAAGCTGCGCACTGCGCAGCTTTTCGGCACAGCCGAAATCTTATGTCTACAGTATGTGGCTTGGGAATCCGCCCTCTGTTCCATTGGCTAGCTCCATAAATGGAGGCTAGCCATTGGAACAGAGATCTGTCCGTCAATTGCGGAGCAAATTCGGGGGCGTTCCCGAGAATTTTAGGCTTTCTGCTTACGTCATGCGGCAGTGGGCGGATCTTTTTTTTTTTCTCATCCTGTTTTGGTCAGTTTCAAAGTGTCCTTTGCAGGAGTGGGCTGCGAGATTGAAGTTGCCAGGATGCGGTGGGCTGCGCGATTTCTTTCCTTGCAGGTAAGCGGCATTTTTTTATATTTTTTTTATCCAGTTTTCGCCCCCCCCTCCCGCTCTCCGTGTGCCCGTTCTCGCCTCCCCTCCCGCTGTCCGTGTGCCCGTTAACCCGCCCCCTCCCGCTGTCCGTGTGCCCGTGCTTCTTGTTACACTTCCTTTGGAAATGTGCCTTTATTTTGCACTGGAATTCACGGTGATTTACAGTTCCCTAAGACTACACTGCATTTGCCAGCACTGTGAAATTGATAACGTTTAAACTGTTAACGGTGGGATGCTGGGATTCCATTATTTAGACCTGTGTTAAAATAAATAATATTTGCGACATCTCTAGTTGCCCCACACCCCATAAGTACATAACTGCCAACATGTCATAAATTCCAAGAGCTCGAAAGAGGGAGGTTTGCATTTTGGCCATTGACTAACACTTGAAAACAAAGTATGGAAAATATCAAAACAATTCTGCCGAGGAAAAACAAATCTCCCGCCTAAACTGAGAGGCTTAGCATGTATGTGTTTTAGTTCCATATCAAAGCATACTTTTTTCTTTCAATTCTGGTAAATGTAGAATTGCTTTTCATATTGTGAATCCAATTTACAGGTACGGAATGCTCACTGACTAGTGAAACCTTCGTGTTTCTGTGCATTTGTAGAGTCGGAAAATAGGCCTTTCCTTAACGCCACTTATAAAATGTTTCTCTAGTTATCGAATAAAAATTAAAAGTATAATTTTTCTGCATGATCTTTCTAGTTTGTTTGCATGAGCGTGTGCGCGCATTTCCGGAGATACTTATGAAATTAGGGAAGCGCTGAGAGGCTGCATTCAAAGAATAGCAGACTGTGCCTGAATAAAAATGGATCCTATTCTGCTCTCACTTTATCTCTCTCTGAAATTGATGTAATTGCAGCAAATGTTTCAGAAAATGTCGACTTTTACAGTACTCCCTAGGATGTCGAACACAATCTCAAATGTACATGAAATGAAAACATTGGAAAAGCGGAAAAGAGCGCTTTATTGCAATCATTAAAATCATTGATATGCAATATATAAACTCATAAATTGAAATAAAAATTAAATTGTATATATTTCAAATCAGACTCTTCTAGTACAGTAACCACCGGTCCTCCGAAATAATCTGAAAATTAGTTTTAGCCACGACATGCTGGAAGACACAAAATGTCAACGCCTATCTGTAAAAGATAATCAGCATTAGGAGAAGAGACATGACAATACACAGTACCTTTCAGAAAAAGCACAACCCTGTTACAGATTATGTGATATAGCTCTCATTTAACACAGAAAGAACCCCTTTTCAACATTAGTGAGCCAAATTAGGTAAGTAAGGGTTTTAAAGGAGCTTTTCTGTATAAAAAAAATCTAAGATAGAATCAAAAAATGTGTATCTCTAAAAAACTGCTTCATATTTCCTGTCACTGCTATTTATAGTTTTAAGGCACAAATCAAGTGTACTGTATTCAAGGCAGATACAGCAGATAGACTAAATCCCAGAAGACTACAACAGTGAGGTGTTGGTTGTCTTAGTCTGAACATACTTCTTAAGGCCCTGAAATTTAACACACTAAGAGCTGAATCTAGTTTACTACAACAAACCAGTGTACCATACCACAAAATAATTAAGTCATGCGTGGACCTGTACTACACAATTTTTAAGTGAGCTAGGTGTGCGTTTAAGCCCCTGCATAAATATAACATTTTCTACGGGTTTGGTACCCAAGTACCACTTGTAGGAACCTGTTTTCTAGAAAAGTCCTTGGTTTTAAACAAATTGATGGGGATAAGGTTTTAATCATTGACACATTTTCAGTATAAGACACTGACTTCATATAGGGGTAAAAAACACTAAAGTGAAGTCATATAACAGTGTAAAGCAACAGATGGCCATTCTCCAAAACTGGGGTGGATAACATAGTACAGTACAAAGACTCCATTCTTTTTGTATTTATTGTTGGATTACTTAAAATCATGGAATTAAAAAGAATATTTCCTATAAACAAAAAGTTAAAGAGCATTCGGTAGTACTATATAAGCAAAATAAATGAATGCCGTTGCTGTCCTTGCTTTAAGCTGTTATTCGTGCAAAATTATGCGGGGCAAACGTCCCTCCAAGATTAGTGTAATTGTGACTGAGGTGTCAGTGTGGAATTTACCAAGGATCAAGCTTAAAGTACTGTGTATTATTTAGAGTATTTAAGGTATATAGGCCTGCGTCTTCTAATCCTTCACAAGTGGCAATATGGATGGAATTACAGTGATTTTGATTGAGGCAACATAAAAGGGCATTTGCTGTTACTGTTCCAATTATTGTAAATTATGCACTTTTATTCAAATCCTTCATTTTTAATCGTATAAATTAAAAATTCTCAAAATTTGAAAAATATTTTCCTTAGCCTACAAGTTTCTCGCTGTGGTACACTTAATCACAGCTTTTTATTATAGTTCAAAATCTTACAGATGTACATGAATAGCAGAATGCTTCACTCGTTTGCCCATAGGTTTCCAAATCAGTTCATTCAATATGGGACAGGGTACAGCTCCAGTCTCTCAACAGCAGAAGAAATTGTGACATTTTGCAGAGATTGGGGCCTGTGATATTTCCACAGTCCGTAGTTGAGTTACATTAGTTATGAAAACCACAAAAAACAAGTTTGAGTGCTTTCTGTAATGAGATATGTTGTTTCTGTAAAGAACCAGATTTTTCTTGTTCAAATCAATATTTCGCATTTTTGCTAACATTCTCACATTTGGCCATGCTACTTTTACTTTTTGCAACAAGTGTAATTATAGGCAAATACTATCAACCCATATGATAAGCTAATTTGGTTGTTCCATCTCTACACAGCTGAAGGGCCAGAATTTTGTACACTATACCTATATCCTGTTTAATACAGCACGAGTATCTCAATATGTCTGACTAAAAGACAAGACCGGGGAGGATAAAAAGGAATCGGGTGCGCCAAAGGCAAGCCTGTCGGCGCCCGGAGTGCACCATGCACCAGAACTCCTGCCAGCTTTTCTAGAATTACCTACTCAAGGAACCAACTATTAGCTCTGAACAATGGTAAGTGCAAGAATCACTCCCAGTACACTAACAGCCCACTCACGACTCCCTTTACCTATCCGCAATGTAAATATTGCCGGGTCAATAACACTTGGTTACTCTTAGCCAAGACAATAAGCCCGCCTGCTGAGGTCTTCCAACCTCCGTATACCTCTAGCTTTAGTAACAACAACATGGCAGATGAAGGCGTTCCATCGGTCACCCCTTTATGTGACATTAACCAGCTAGCTATAAAAACAGTGACGCTTAAGGCCATCTTACTTAATGCGAGATCTGTCAACAAACATAAGCTGGAGATAGAATGCCCTTTGCAACTAACTAGTCCCAACCTGATTTTCCTCACTGAAACCTGTGCTACGCCCACTCCGAACCAGATTAGGTAGAAGCTTTGCCCCCTGCCTACTTGCTCGCCTCGGTGCCCAGAGTGGGACAACTGGGAGGAGGTATTGCTATCAAACAGAGCTGAACACAAGGTCAAATTTGAGCAAGTACCCCTTCCCGGAGCTGAAGCCATGACTTTTTCTATCAAGATGAATAACAAGGCTTCCCTTCCAAGACTGCTCCTCTACAAGCCTCCAGGAACTAAGTCACTTTTTATTCAGGGCTTACCCGCCCTCCTGGAGTTCTGCATAGATACCCCTTCTTTCACTATACTTGGTGATTTCAATTTTCACCTAGAGTTTCTCACAGACCCCACAACTGCGACACTTCTAGACAATCTAGAGAGCCATGGCCTATCTCAGATAGTAATGGGACCCACACACACACACTGGATGGTATTTTCACCAACACACTGCAATCGAGATTGACAGTACCTGCAAACCCATCACGGCCCCATTTGTCGTAAATACAAGCCCACGGCCTGCTTTCGCCTCCACTTCTTTTTATGTGTTTTATACCAGCATCACAAGTCCTGTGTTCAGGAGCGAAGCTATTAATGTGCGGCAGGTTCAGTGGCACCCGGGCCGAGACTGTCCTTTTTTTGCACCAGGGTCCCACTAGTTTGTGTTTTGACCCACGCCTTTGACCCTGCACCCACTCCCCCCCCACAC
Organism: Lissotriton helveticus; assembly: GCF_964261635.1. Classification (NCBI taxonomy): domain Eukaryota; kingdom Metazoa; phylum Chordata; class Amphibia; order Caudata; family Salamandridae; genus Lissotriton; species Lissotriton helveticus. The sequence continues at coordinate 437,888,781 of NC_136061.1, forward strand.
TTCCCGTACTTTTTAATGCACTTCGACCTTTGATTACATGGTAGGCGCATCCTTCGTCATATGGCTTCTCAGCGCTAGCACATCCCGCTGGTCTGCTCTCCCACGAAGCAGGCGCGTCCCTGCATGTTTATCAATCCCCAAAGGCGGTGCCTGTGAGAGCCGGGATGAGCTGGAAACAACCCACACCTGCAGTGTGAGAGACAGTGTGTATAAGAGACAGCAGTGTGTGTAAGAAAGACAGCTGTGTGTGAGAAACAGCATTGTGTGTGAGAGAGACAGCAGTGGGTGTTTTCAAGGCAGAGTCAGCAGTGTGTGAGAGAGAGCAGGGTGAGATCTTTTATTTATGTTTTGGTTTTTGAAACATAAATAAAACGAATTATTTGCAATGTCATTAGCACAAACTTGCGTAAATACGTGACTTATTGCATTGAAAATGCAATAGGTCTCGCATTTGCGAGAGATTAAGATATTGCCATTGTAAATGACAATGCCGTTTATTTATCTGTTTTCAAAACCAACACATAAATAAAACGTTTGTCATTTACAATGCCAATAGCTCAAACTTTTGCAAAAGCGAAACCTTTGCATTGTAAATGCTTGTTATAAATGTGTCCCCTGGTGGGGGCCAAGTGTCCATCCAGTGCGAGCCATTGGGATGTCCGTGGGCCTACCTGAGGTGGCCCGTGGGGCAGAGGGCTTTCCCATCTTGCTCCCATGCTAGGACTGGTGCGCGGGAGCTGTAACACAGACGGGGGCATAAGGGTGATAGGAGACTCCCTTGCCAATGCATAGGAAAGAGTGCTTGGTTGGTGGGATCTGGCTGAGATCGCCTGGGCTTTAGGGCTCTCATGCTGTCTTGGGATGAGGTTGTCTGGGTGCCCAATGTGAGGCTAAAGCATGTGATAAATGTGCCAGCTCGCGTTTTCCTGCCAAAGGAAAAGAAACAATGCGCCCCATCATCTATATTAAAGTAAGCTCGTCCAGCCTCTACCTCTCACCTCAAAAGCGTTTGGACCCCTCAAAACAGTTTTTGCTAGGGATTGCCCAGAGAGCCATTGACCCCAATAATAAGTCTCACTATTATTTGGATATTTTCACCCTACATTTTTGGGGCACATAAAGAGTGAAACAGGGAGAGCTTTTTTGTTTCTCCACCCCGTCTGTAGCTGGGGCTTTAGGCCTAGAGGCTCTGGCATGCGGGGACCTTTGTAAAATAAGGTCTCAATGAAATGTTCACTGTTTCTGTTTTTTCCTGTTGCAAGAACATCCTGTTATCAATGAAAGTTAAAATCAGTGCACATTTTCTCCCCTGAGGCGGAAGCCGGGGGATGCTTGTTTTACACTTTGCGTTACTGCAATCTTGATTGTCTGTGCGTTATTAATTAATAATAACGTGTTTTAAACATCTGTAAATATTTTAGCTTGCATTTTTAAAATTGCTGTCCCTATCTCGGCGCGAGATATGCGTCGCTCCGAGGCTGCCCACTGACCTGTCCATCCACAGCGCTGCTGCTACTAGGCGCTGGGACCTCACCCGACCCTCCTCAGCCGCCATCTTGCTGAGGGTAAGGTTGGTGGTGTAGTTGTTTGTGCCCTCCGCCCTCCCAGGATTCTTAAGGGAGGTTCCCCTGTTCACCGCGTAATTTGCACATTTTCTCCCCTGAGGCGGAAGCCGGGGGATCCTTGCTTTACACTTTGCGTTACTGCAATCTTGATTGTCTGTGCGTTATTGATTAATAATAACGTGTTTTAAACATCTGTAAATATTTTAGCTTGCATTTTTAAAATTGCTGTCCCTACCTCGGCGCGAGATCTGCGTCGCTCCGAGGCTGCCCACTGACCTGTCCATCCACAGCGCTGCTGCTACTAGGCGCTGGGACCTCACCCGACCCTCCTCAGCCGCCATCTTGCTGAGGGTAAGGTTGGTGGTGTAGTTGTTCGAGCCCTCCGCCCTCCCAGGATACTTAAGGGAGGTTCCCCTGTTCACCGCGTAATTTGTACATTTTCTCCCCTGAGGCGGAAGCCGGGGGATCCTTGCTTTACACTTTGCGTTACTGCAATCTTGATTGTCTGTGCGTTATTGATTAATAATAACGTGTTTTAAACATCTGTAAATATTTTAGCTTGAATTTTTAAAATTGCTGTCCCTACCTCGGCGCGAGATCTGCGTCGCTCCGAGGCTGCCCACTGACCTGTCCAGCCACAGCGCTGCTGCTACTAGGCGCTGGGACCTCACCCGACCCTCCTCAGCCGCCATCTTGCTGAGGGTAAGGTTGGTGGTGTAGTTGTTCGAGCCCTCCCACCCTCCTCCTCCCCCATATTCATGTATAAAAACACCAGATTTCCCCGTCCGCGCAGCGGGCGGGCGCAGCGGGCGCGCCAGCGGCGCGCCGAAGGCGCCGGGACCGGGCCTAGGGCCACGAACCCTGGCCAAACACATGCTCGGAGTTGTTTACACTGTAACAGCGCGACATCAACTAACTTTGTTAGAACGCACGCCAAGCCACACACTAAGGGCACTGATACACCTATAGCTATGGCCCTTATTAACGCGCGATCACTATGTAAACATAGTCAGGAAATAGCAGACCTTATAACCGATTTTAATCGCCACACCCAATGGTTATAAAGTTTACAGACAGGACAGAGCTAGGAAAAAAGGTGGAGGGATAGCTATTATAGCCAGGGAAAGGCTTGCTGTAACAACCTCACACATTCCGGACACCTCATGTGAAGCCCTGCAGTTTGCTATCAAGCCTAGTGCTCTCTGCAATTTTAAGGGGGTACTCTTATATCGACCCCCAGGACCCAAGACAGGCTTTTTAGCTAGCCTAAGTACAATATTGGAATCACTCGCTACCGAGGATTGCATTACGGTCCTGGGTGATATGAACTTCCACCTAGAAGACATTAGCCATAAAGACACTTTTGCCCTTATCTCAGACATGAAAACTTTGGGGCTTAAACAACTGGTTGCCTCGGCCACTCATTTGGCGGGGCATACCTTAGACGGCATATTTTCTAACGTCGAGGGTCTACAGGTATCGGATATCTTACCGTTGCCATGGACAGACCACTATGCCGTATTCAGCACTATGACAATTAAAGCACCCTCGAGCAAGACTACCATCCCTCCCGGCCTTGGCTCCTTTAAAGCATGGAATAATATTAAACAGCCAGACCTAAAAAAACAGCTGGATAGTACACGACCGCTGGTCTCCTCCGATCCGATTATGGCAACACAACAATTTCAGGGCTGGCTGGGCCACGCTACTAATCTTTTGGTCCCTATTAAGTCTATATCTAAGAACAGATCTACTCCAACTGCTCCGTGGTACACGGATGAACTAAAAAAGCAAAAACAATGCAACAGGAACTGTGAAAGGCATTGGAGGAAAACGTATGACTTAGTAAGCAGGACCCGCTATAAAGAATCATTGGCCGATTACAAAACTATGATTGTAAAGGCCAAAAAGTCCTTTTACTCAGATCAAATTGAGCAAGCAATGAATTCTAGCAAAAAACTATATGAAATCACTAGATCCCTTTCAGGTAATGTTCCTGATTTGACTCCACCTCCATCCCAAGTTATGTGCGACGCACTAGCCAATTTCTTCTTTGCCAAAGTGGATGACATCTACCAAGCTTTCACCTCCAAATCCACTACAGCAAACCCCTCTTTCTCTAACACACTTCCAGCTACAGCTTTTACCAGCTTTAAACCACTAACTAACGACCACACACTAACCATCGTCTCCACTATTAAAACAGGATCAACACTGGACCCCTGTCCTTTCTCGGTCCTTCCTCCAGTGATGGACTCAATTACCCCGGTCCTCACACAAGTATGTAACTCCATCTTGAGTTCCGGGACATATCCCAATTCCTTAAAAATTACACTACTGAAACCTCTTCTAAAGAAACCTTGCCTTGATAAGACCGAGCTAAAAAACTACCGGCCAATTGCCAGCTTTCCTTTCATAGCCAAAGTGGTTGAAAAGGCCATGAACATACAACTATCGGAGCATATCGAGAAACATCGATTGCTTGACGATACACAATTTGGATTTCGGAAATATCATGGCACCGAAACTGCCTTAATCAAAGCCTCAGATGATGTGAGAGTAATTCGAGACCAGGGTGGGACAGCAGTTCTTGTACTGCTGGACCTATCAGCCGCTTTCGACACGGTCGACCACAAGATCTTGGTCGACCGTGTCGAAAAGATCGGCATTTGCCATACAGCAAGAGATCTGCTCGCCTCGTTTCTCACAGACAGAACCCAGGCCGTCACCCTTGGACCTTACCAATCTGCTAAGCTTTCGTTGCCATGTGGGGTACCTCAAGGCTCATCCCTGAGTCCGACACTATTTAATATCTATGTGTCGGACCTTGCTAATGTCATCAAGGCACATGGGATGAGCCTAACCTCTTATGCGGACGACACGCAATTGGTACTGGCCATTAAGGGTGACGGAGGGGAGGTCGCCCAACGTTTCCAAAACGGAATGTTGGAGATAGGAGAGTGGATGGCAACAAATTGCCTGAAACTCAACTCAGAAAAAACAGAGGTAGTTATTTTCGGACCTCTTTCACCAGATTGGTCATTATATTGGTGGCCTCCCACATTTGGAGCACTCCCAACACCAGTAACCAAGGTTCGAAATTTGGGAGTCACCTTTGATGACGGCTTAAATTTCATGGATCATGCGAATAAAGTGGCCTCCACAGCCCACTATAAATTACGCATGATCAGAAAAATCAGTCCGTTCTTGCCAGCAGCCGCCATTAAAACATTGGTTAGTTCCTTGGTCTTGTCGTCACTGGATTACTGTAACGGCCTATTTTTAAACACTCAGGTCAGGGTCACGAGGAAGCTGCAGTCGATACAAAATGCTGAAGCACGCCTGCTTTCTGGAATCCCCAAATTTGTGGCCATTTCAGAAACTATCAAACAACTCCACTGGCTGACGATCCAGAACAGGATCAAGTTTAAGTCACTATGTATAGTCTACAAAGCGCTAAATAATCAAGGCCCACATTTTTTAATAGACCAACTGGTTCCATATCAACCCTCCCGTCAGCATCGGTCCTCTAATCGTAACCACCTAGTGATTCCTCGCTCCAAAACAGTGTCCTGGGGTGATCGTCGCTTCTTGGTCGCTGCTCCTAAACTCTGGAACACCTTGCCCCAAGATATCAGATCAAGCACTACACTCATCCAGTTTCGGAAGAGATTAAAGACTTGGCTGTTCTCCCAATAGTCTCCATGAAATGAAGGTAACTTGTCGGAGCAAATAACATCGATCTGAATCTATGCAAATTGATTAGCGCCGAGACGCCTGCGGGTATTTGTCGCGCTTTATAAATGGCAATAAATAAATAAATAAAAAATAAATATTTCTGATACTATCTTGAGAGGTTTTCATATTGTTGAAATGTTTCATTGTAATTGAGAGGTTTATGCTCTTCTAGTTTCTTATATGGTTGCACCTTTGGCATAGCCACCAGGCCTGACTTTAAGGCACATGCCATGGTTGCTTAAGAATATATGGGGATATTGTTATTATGGGGGTTAGGGCCTGCTTTTGCACAAACTGTCAAGGGTGCCTTATTTTATAGCATTACACGACCATTAGGACATTTTCTTGGTGTGCGCTCCCTGTAGATTGTTTAGGCGTAGATATTTTCTGCTACCAGCCTGCACCTATTTGTTAGTTTGTGTGCAGTATTTACTCTTGGGTGCAATGAAGTACTTTTTAATAACAAAAGCACTGACTGGACAGGAATTTATTACTTGTGTTTACATTGATGAGTTTTGTGTCCCTAAGCCACAACACCTTCCTGAGTAAGCCTTGCCTGCTCTGCTTCACTACCACGAGAGTTGAAATGCTAAAAGGAATACTTAGTTACCACTTTGGACATCCGCAGTTTGGGGGCCTACGGAGCCGCAAAAGGCCCCAGTTATTACAATTGAGGCTTGTGCCTTCTGACTGCCCTAGTATTTTCGAACACAGATTTCGCACAGAGGACGTGTCACTGCTTCCACTGCCTACATCTCCGGACTTTATGGGGTTTGATCTCTTCTTGATCTTATGTTTATTACATTGTCTCAGCTTAGGAACTCATACTTTTGCAATTGATATTTCTCCACATCCCAGCAAGTTGGGTGCACTAGTTATAAAGTGATCAAACCTGCTTTTTGCACTAGAAGAAGTGGTCTTGCATGCTCCACCTTTCAGGCCTAAGAGATTTATAATTTACTATATCTCTACATCAAGAAATCATTCTTGCATTCTTGTTACGGGCTCCATCCAGTACTATGGAAAGCGATTGTCATTTGTTATATTTTTATAGTAATATCAGGTTCAATTCAGTGTAAATTGTTCCTTTTATGGTTTCTGATTCCCATTTGTTACTTTTTCCCAAGCCATATGGGAAAAAACCCTAAAGCTTGATGCGTCTCTGGTATTGGGCTTGGATAAGTGAACCTTCCACTTTCAGTCCACTGTTGCTCTACCTACAGGATGATGAATGAGGTGGATCTTTCTTTGCCTATTAAGTGATTTTTGTAGCTGCATCCTCGTTGACTTTTGGGTCTGCTGTGTTGGCCTCGCTCTAATTCCATAGTGGTTGTAGTTTGGTTATTCAAAACTTTGTGCACGGTACCTTCGACGTTGTGTTTTTTTTGTGTGTGTGATTTGTTTAGCAAGGTTCCACTTCATACAGCTTCAAATGGTAAATATATCGTTGTGGTAGAAGGACAAAGTGGTAATGCTCAAATTATTTACTTATAATCTTTAGTAGAAAGAGTTCCACTCTCCCTTCTCACAGTCCTACTACTCTCCTGTTCTATATGTAGTGAGTAGGGTGGCACATTGGTCCTATGAGCACTACCTGTCAAACTCCAGGTTGATTGTGGAAGTGTAGCCTTCGTATTCCTCAACTGAGAAAAGGAAGAAGTTAAGGTTTTACATCTAGTCCCCACCGTCACATGTCTTTAATTTCTATATTTCTATGTAACTGGGGCAGTTTTGTGCCCACAAATAATAAGGATTGCGGCAAGGAAGAAGAGGCTCAACCTAATGAAGTAGCGGGCTGAATGTAATGAAGAATACTGGTAGGTCACCTAGATTCTCCAATACGCTTTTATAAGAGGCATACCATTTGATCACACTACACCATTGCTACATCTACATTGGTTGTTTTTAGAATTTTGGAATTTATTATTTCTATAGCCAAAGTGGGTGTCAGATGTTCATTCTGTACAGATATGTTAAAGATTATTAACATTTGAGGTCAGTCAGTCAGTCTAAATACACTTTATTCGATTTGATTAAAATCATAAAAGCCAATACAATAAAACACAATAATATATACAAGTTAAAAGAATACATCCAATTCATCAGAGTTAGCCAGACAGTAAGCAATCATGGGAAGCAGGACATATGTACAATCATAATTAACAGGACCTGTATATCAACAATCATGGTACAGTAATGCCCTTATTGAGCCTTGACTTAATTCTAAACGCAGCAACTAAAAAGCTAGCCACAGAGTATGTAATGTAGATATTACCTAAGGACTGTAAATATAACAATGCAGGCCTAACTTGAATAAAACCAGTATCTTTTAAAACGGGCACTAAATATTTAATTCTTGGCTCCCTAAAAAAACTGCAAAATATCATAAAGTGCAACGTATCCTGGCACGAAAAATCATCACATTTACATGGGACACCCAATTCCGGCGTGCTCCATTGCTTGAAGCAGCCCAACACGTAGGGAATTTGACTAAATCTAAATTTAATTAGGAGGTGTCTATGTAAAGGTTTGTTAACATAGCTAGGGTAAGGCTCTAGAGATGGGGAGGATAGCAATATATAATGTGCTCTTACTGATGTTTTTGACAACTCGAGCTCCTCCCGTGCCAGCCTTGCATTCTCCATGAAATGTTTCTTGACCCATTTAATGTCCTCAACCCTGATAGATGATGGCAAATTGAATAGTCCCGGACGACCTAGTTTTTCAAAAGCAAGTCGGACATATTCTAGCCAGGGGATTTTCTTCCTGTGGTCAAGAGACATAACATCCATCAGGGTAGCATGATTAAGAGATAATTCTTCGTTCAGCCATAGCTTCAACCAGCACGTTAAGGGAGCAAGTCTCAACTTATCTGAGTAGTCTATACCCAACTCTGCGTGCAACGAGAAAGTAGGGGTAGATTGAGGGACAGAAAGTAGTTGTCGAAGAAATTTATTTTCTGCCCTGTGTAAAATATCATGAGACAAGTACCCCCATAGTGGTGCACCATATGAGGCTATTGCTATGCATTTTGCATTATATATTTTTAGAAGAGCCTCCATGGGTCTTGCCCCCAGTCTGTTAGCGAACCCTACAAGAGCCGAAGCGGCTCTAGTCATAGCCAGCTTTTTTACCTTCATCTGTGGCCCCCATGTACCCTTCTCGTCGAAGGTGACGCCCAGGTAGGGGAACGATGATACTCGGGACAAAACCTCCCCCTTACAATGCAATACTTTAACTTTGCACTTCTTTCGGGTCACCACCATGGTATGGGACTTCTTGGTGTTAATTTTGAGACTAAGCTGATCCATGAAGTCACCAAAAGAGTCCAACAAGCGTTGGAGACCCACCCCAGTACGAGCTATCAGGACAGCATCGTCCGCGTATAGGAGAGCTGGTATTTTTCTCTCTCCTACACGCGGAACGTCCCCCTCCACAGCCAACAGATGTTTTTCCAGCCCATTTATATAGATTGTGAAAAGGAGGGGGGCCAGGATGCAACCCTGACGAACCCCTCTCTCCGATCTAAAACAGTTGGTGCACCTACCCTCCTTAGATACTCTCACCTTGGCAAACAGGTCCTGGTGTAGAGAGGCTATAAAGTTCACCAAAGAGCCATCCACCCCCATTTCCAGCATGACTGGCCACAGTTTGGCCCTGTCGACCATGTCAAAGGCCGAGGAGAGGTCCATGAATGCAAGAAACAAGGACCCTTCCTTGGCGACTGTATACTTAGATATTAATAGTTGCAGATTGAGACATTGGTCCACAGTTCCCCTCTTGTCCCTAAATCCATACTGTAGGTTGGACAGCCCCACCCCCTTCTTGATGTTTTCTCTCAGCTGGAACAAGAGGACTCTGCCTAAGATCTTCATTGCAGTGTCCAGAAGGGAAATGGGCCTGTAGCAACCGGGGTCATCGCGCCGACCCTTTTTAAAGATCGGCAAGATGACCGCGGTTGCCCAACTTTTGGGAAAGGAATAGCTGTTTGCCGCTGTGAAAACCTGACTTAAAACCCCCGCCCACAGTTTTGAAGCAAACAGGTAAAAGTCACCAGGCACCCCATTCGGACCTGGGGCTTTCCTTTTAGAAGTTTCTAGGATAGCCCTTTCCACCTCTCCTGTGGTAAAAACCAATGGTGGACACGCTAAGGGTTCCCAGTGTGCAGTTTGATCGGTCATCTCACCCGGACCATAAATGGTACCAAAGTGAGTTAACCACTTGTCGTCAGGTATCACACAGTCCATAGGGCAGTTCTCTAACTCAGAGAGAAACGGTTGGTTCACAGTAGCCCAGAACTGTGAGCTATCCCGAACGACTGCTGCTGATGTTAAGTTGTCCCATGCCGCTTCTTTTAGCGCTTTCTTTCTCCCCGTAATGGCAGCTTTGTACACCCTTCTAGCTTCTGAAATCTTAGCCCTATCTCTCGGGCTACTTTTCAATGCCCCCATTAGTAACCTATGAGCTTTTGAACACTCATCGTCAAACCACCTATGTGGTTTTGGAGTACCTTGGGTGCGTTTGACAGTTAGGGCAGTGGAGACCTCTGAGCAGATAGATTCGAAGCTACTCATAATTGCCTGTACAGGAGTACCAACCTCCTGGCAGGTCATTATGTGGAGCCCAATCTTTGGTAAGATTTCCTGCATAAAGTTCTCAGGAACCACATTCGCCCATTTTAATCTGCGTCCTTGATCTATAGGACGTACTGCTGGAGCCTGAAAATCTTCATGGCCCTTAGTATGCAGCCAATCTTCCCCTTATACCACAAGCAAGACAGGGTTATGATCACTATGGTCTACACAGAATGCATAGTGTCTCTTAACTCTGGCTAAAATACCTGGAGACACAAAAATGTAATCTATTATAGAGCCAGGGGATGTACCCTTAAACGTGACTAACCTATCACCAGTCTCTGTAATATTTGCTTCGAACAGGTTGTGGGTGGCCAAGAGCTCTTCAAGAGCCTCCCCCTCCTTGGTGTGTTCAAAATGTGGCACCTGGTTGTACTGTGAATCTTCCAGATCATCTCTACTACATAGTTCATTACAAGGATGTACATTAAAATCACCTAATAAAACCAATTCAAAATTAGTGTATTTATTTAGACTGAACAGTGAGAGAAAATTATCCAACCCAACCAGATGTTCTCTTTCGTTAATTCTCTCCCAAGCATTATAAAAGTTAATAAAAAGAATGGTACAAACTGGTGAGACTACCCATTCTACGACTAGAAGGTTTGACGACTCGCAATGAATCTGTCTAAGGCTCCCCTTCAGTTTAAGGGAAAACAGAGACATTAGGCCCTCCCTTAGCTCTACCTGACCTACTTGGGACTGCAGGTGTGGTAAAGGTAATAAATCCATCCACCCAGAAATCAGGGGAACTATCCCACGTTTCCTGGCAAGCAATAATATCATGTGCCTTAATCAGCTCCAACCAGGCTATATCTGACCTCTTATCTCTTAGGCCTGCGATATTCCAACTAATAATCTTACAGGCAACTCATTCTGTTTGTGTAAGGGGCCTGGTACATATGCTTTGTGTATTAGCTGGTTGTCAATCCATTTCCTCTATGTCTGAGAGAGGGGCATAACGGTTAGACTGGATCACCGGCAATGGCTAATTTCCCGTATGCTGAGGCGCCTTCGATGCCGTGATCATAGGGGGCAGGGTGCTCCCAGGGATGAAGTGTGGCTGAGTCCTGGGCATATGCCCACCTATGAAAGGTCGACTGGACTCCCTACGAATGGCTGGGCGGGAGAACCGTGGACCCAAGGCCGGTAGTGAGGGCGGGTGAAAATACCCTAAGGGGATAGGTCTTAAGTAATCCTCACTGGTAATGTTTGAACCATCCCAAAACAGTGTATGGGCCACGTTAGAGATGTTAAAATTAACAATCACACAATCGCCATTGATGTTTTTCTGCCTTTTCCCAATCCATCTTACCCTGCGGGCAAAAATCACGTTATTAGCAATGTCAGACCCACCACTACACGCCCCAGCACACCATGATTTTGCCTTGTTCACCAGGGCCGATGAGGATTCCGCTACCCCTTTTAGCAATGGGGGTACACCCACAAAAACTGCTACAAGCGGGGCAGCTTCTGGCGGTAGTTCAGTAGTTTGATAAAAATGTTGGGCCCGGTGGGCATCTGACATATTAGGTTCACAATTGATTAACTCAGGGGTTTGCATGGAGTTGGTAAAAGAGATTTTAGTGGTCATTTGGTGGCCAGCCCCACTCAAGTCTTTAGTACTTCCGCTGCTGGGTGGTAAAGAGTTCTCCATGGCTATAGCGTCTGATGGTCCCGGGGCCTTTGGGCCAAGCCTCCCAGTTAGTTGTGCTGATAAAGAAGCAAAGTCTTTCACCAACTTGTCGACCAAAGAACATTTCGCTAATAGGCCAGATAAGCAGGTGTTTAGGGTCTCTACAATATCCTTGGCTATATCAACAATTAGAGGTTCAATGCGTGAGATAAACAGAGTTTCTAGTTGATCTCCCAATGGACTCTCAGTCAATGAGGAAATGGAAAGTTTCCCCCCCGGTTTTTCCCTCTTATTCGTAGTATGCTCTTCGCCTTTTGTATGCGGGGATAAGGACTCTGGTGCACAAAGGACCACAGTGCTGGTAGATGAGGTGGCCCCCCCTGATGGCACCACTGTGGTGGGCTTTACAATCAGCACCTCTGGGTCCAGAGGGATAGGTGGCACCATAACCGGTGAAAGAGGTTGTGACAAGGGTGGGGAAGATTGCAGACCCAACTCCGATTCGGCATGCGCTATTTCCTTAGAAAGGGCCCCCACAGCTGACGAGAGGTATGATAATATAGATTCAGACTGAGTGGTAATTTTCGCTTTCTTACCTCCCTGTTCGGAGTGAGCCATGCCTTTTCTTTTGCCCATCGTGCAGACTTGGGGGGGTGGCCCAGCCCTGCCACCTCCTGCCCCTGACGGCCACAGACGGCCCGCCCTCTGCCCGGGCTCAGCCCGGCGCCGCCCGCGCGCGTCCCGCGACGCTGGAGGTGCTGGTGGTGTTTATGCGCCTCCGGGCGGAAGCAGCAGGCAGAAGGAGGCGGCGTCCCGGTCAGGCAGGGGGCGCTGAGGACGCTGGGAGTTGGAGTCTCGCGATGTCCTGCTCGACCCCACTCGGCGGCCGCGATGGGCTTCGGCGGCGGGGGGGAGCTGGCTGCTGTCTCGCGCCTCCGTGAGCCCCTGGATAGCGGTGGTAAGTGTTGCCCCCAAACAGATTAGAAGCCCCCGCTCCCCCGGAGGTGCTGGTGGTGTTTATGCGCCTCCGGGCGGAAGCAGCAGGCAGAAGGAGGCGGCGTCCCGGTCAGGCAGGGGGCGCTGAGGACGCTGGGAGTTGGAGTCCCGCGATGTCCTGCTCGACCCCACTCGGCGGCCGGGATGGTCTTCGGCGGCGGGGGGGAGCTGGCTGCTGTCTCGCGCCTCCGTGAGCCCCTGGATAGCGGTGGTAAGTGTTGCCCCCAAACAGATAAGAAGCCCCCAACATTTGAGGTGCATGTGGTTGTGGTTCTAAATTCTTTAAAAGGCTATTGATTTGGCTCTGTCCATTTATCAAAGCTTCAATTCAGACATATATTTATTGCTGGCTGCGTCTGCCATCTTATGAACGAGGGCATGGCTATTAGTGCAGGTACTTGTCACTTAAAATAGTATTCTAACGACCATAATATCAGCTGGATGAATAAATAAGTTGCAAATGTTATAGGGGGTGGGGGATTTTGCTCGCATAATGTCTTATAAAGAACAGGCTAAGACTTTGCATGAAAATGCTATTCTTGCCAAAGTGTGTTGCAGAGTTTTATCTAAATCATTATATTCAACTTTCTGTTTTCTGCCACCTGTATATCGATCTAAAGCAGAGGGGAGAATAGGCAGATGTGGTCGAAATAGGGCCCCAAGTCACTGAATTACATGGATAATCAGTTGTTTGTTGGTGGTGGTTCTTCCAAATTAGTGTAGTTATCCAAGCAAATAATTTCTCAGTGGATAGTGACTTCCAGCACTTGTAACGATGGAACGAACAAGATTGCCTTTGTGGCGATTCTTGTTAAAGAGTGAGTATCTAGAACATTCTTAAGGGTTATGGTTATTAAATAGATTTGTAAGGAAGCATTTCTGCCGTCCCCGCACACGGCTCCTGAACATTATTTCCTTATCACTGGGTGGGAGGACGTTGTTTTAGCACAGCTTATGGTAATGCATAATGTTATGTGGGATATCACAGTTTTCTCTTTCGAGATCCTTAGCAGTTGCTGGGGGACATTTGAAAAGCGTAACAACTCTGCAGAGGATATAATATATTTTAGAAAAGGAAGTTACCTTCAGTTCATGTTTATTTAAAATAATTGATACTTATTTGTTTATTTATATAGGAGCTTATATAGCGCACAGCTACCCCCGACGGGGGCGTCCCGGCGCTTGCACAGACAAAGGATGGAGTGGACTCAGTGGAATTTAGTCGCTGGAGAAGAGCCAAGTCTTAAGGTCTCGGCGGAAGATGGGTTTTGAGTTAGTAAGCTGTAGTGTCAGGGGTAGGCTATTCCAGATTTTGGCGGCGGCCACCGCAAAGGCTCGCCTGCCCATTCTTGCGCGTCGAAATCGGGGGGAGTCGTAGATGGTTGGATTTAACAGCCCAGTTAGATTGGCCAGCCTAAGCTGAGCTCTCAGATAGGCCGGGCCTGTATACCATAGTGCTCTAAAGACTAAGACCATAGATTTAAATTGGATGCGTTTAGCCACTGGGAGCCAGTGAAGCTTCTTCAGATAGGGGGAGATCAAGTGACAGAAAGGGATATTATGCGTTCTGGACCGTTTGCAAACGTCTAATCAGGAAGGCTGGAGCCCCTAAGTACAGACTATTTGCGTAGTCTAAATGGAAGGTGATAAGTGCGTGAATAACGGTCCAACGTGAGTTCTGAGGGAGGAAGGGGAATATTTTCTGGATCATGTGGAGTTTTCCAAAACAGGCTGCCGGTACTTGGTCAATTTGATTTTTACATGAAAGTTCAGTGTTAAATCTGACCCCTAGGTTCCTAGCCGATGTCACAGGTTCAGGAGGTGGGGACAATTCTGAAGGCCACCAAAGGGAAGGAGGGGGAGTGCTAGGTTGGTTAAAGAATAGCACCTCCGTTTTATCAGAATTGAGCTTGAGGGTGTTGAGGGCCATCCAGGAAGAGTTGTTGCGCAGGCAACGTCGAAAGTTAGAGAAGGTAGCTTTGGAGCGGTCCCTGAATGAGAACACTATTTGGGTGTTGTCAACGTAGGAGAGCACACAGACTCAGCAGGCTTCAACTGCTTAAGCTAGGGGGATAGGTAAACATTAAAAAGTAAAGGGCTTAGTGCGGAGCCCTGTGGGACACCTCAAGTCAGCGGTTTCTCACCGGAGACAAAAGGCTGCAGGGAGACTAATTGAGAGCGGTAAGTTTAGAATGATCTGAACCAGGATAGAGGCGGGCCTTGGATCCCGAGGCTGAATAGTCTCTCTACCAAGATGTCATGGGATACCGTATCGAAAGCTGCAGACAAGTCAAAAAGCACTAGCACAGCTGTCTCGTCTATGTCTACGCATTTGCGGATGTTTTGGGACACCTCCAACAGTGCAGTCTCGGTGCTAAAGCCGGGTCTGAAACTGGACTGAGAGTTGTGAAGGAGGTGGTTGGCTTCAAGATAGGTTGCAAGTTGCTCCTGGACTCTTTTTTCAAGAACCTTCGCCGGTTTAGGTAGAAGGGAGATGGGGGCGATAGTTTTTAAAAATCGAAGGGTCGGCATCAGTTTAAAAAAAAATAGTTATCAGCATGGCCTGTTTCCAGGCAGAGGGAAAGGTGCCAGTCTGTTGTGAAGTGTTCCAGATGGAAGTCAGCGGAGAAATAATAAGGGGGGCAACTAAGCTAAAAAGCGACGCAGGGCAGAGGTCCATAGGCTAACCAGATTTGCAGGAGAGCCATTATTGAAGAGCAGCTTCGTCGGAGATCATGGAAAAGGAGGTGAAAGAGTAGTAATTGGAAGGTTCTGTGTTAAGTTCAGGGTGTTGCAAGGAGGGGTCGAAGGTAGAGTATTTTATCGTGAAAAAAGTTAAAGTCCGTCGCAGAGCTCCTGGGTGGGGGGGGGGGGTTCTACTGGATAAGGCGTCAGGCTTAACAAAACCTTTTACAATTTTAAAAAAGGGATTTGGATGAGTTGCTGGCAAAGTCGATCTTTTTAGCATAGAAGTCTTTCATTTCAGCACGCTTTAATCTGTGAAAATTCTTGATTGCGTCTCTATAGGTGGCTTTTTCCTCTATACTATAGGTGAGTCTCCAGCTTCGCTCCAGTTTTTGGCACTGGCTTTTAGCGGCACGTAGTGCGGGGGTGAACCAAGGGGCGGAAGGTTTAGGTCTGGAGGAGATAAGAAGTTAGATAGGGATAACCTTGTCAAGTGCAGAGGAGAGCCAGGCGTTGAAGCCGGTAATATCAGGATCCACGTCCCGACTAACCCGAGGTAGAAAGTGGCTAGGGCAGAGGCAAGGGCGGAGCAGGTGACCTTGCGCCATTTTCTGTAGTGCTCCCGGAGAGGGAGGGGGGGGGGGCGGGTTAGGGGTGAGATGAAATTAAATATAAAACGGATCATAGAGTGGTCTGACCAGGGGAGTGGTAGTGAGAAGGTTGGAGTTGTTCATAAACAGCAAATCTAGAGTGTGGCCTGCCCTATGGGTGGGACCTTTCACCCTTTGCGTAAGATTAAGGCCATTCATAATTTCTAGAAGATACAGATACTGACCTTTATCCAGTATTGGGGTATCTTTCATAGATTCACATGCCTGAATCATTCCCCCTCGCCGAGGCGGGAGTACCACGGTAATAATACATATAAAAGCAGTACCTTAGAATAAAATTGTAGTAGGCTGACAAGACAGTAGGGCCAAAAGGCCCAAAGCTTAGTAGCCTATCTACCTCATTATTTGAAAAAGAGCTGAAAATAGCTCCAACCAATCAGATGCCAGCACCCTCTAGAACCTTCCCAGCAGAGGCAGTTCTCCTCAGATTTTCACCGCACGTCGTGTGGAAGGGAGTCTCCCTGAGTGCCTACTCAGTTTTTCTTCTTTGTTCCTTCAGGATGTCTGAAAAGAAAGCTCTCTTCAAGGCTTGCAGGACCTGTGATAAGAAGAGGGTCCATTTAGATGATCAGCATAAAGACTGCATCTAATGCCTACATCTTAATCACATTGTGAAGGATTGTAGGATTTGTCGATCCTTCCCTGCCAAAACCATCATGGACAGGGAGGCAGGAGTTCTTTTATGGCTCAAATTGTCTTCTACGGATGATGTGGACAGGGCCTTTACTTCCAGCAAAAGAGCCAGATCCAGAGACAGCTCTTCTCCTGAGGGGAGGAAACATCATAAATCCTCTCATAGAGCTTCAGAACACACAAGGAGGTCATCTTCACCTCCTTCTGGATCACCTTTATCTCCGCCTTCAGAGTCTACCAAATCTTCAGCTACTAAAACAGTGAGTAAAGCCCAGGTCAAGACTCTTTCACTGGTGTCTTCTCACACAGTCTCTGTGACTTCTTCTACTTCAAGTTATTCATCTACGGTCTCAACAAAACTATAACCTCTCCTATTGTGTCATCAAAAGTTTCTGCTTCTAAGAAAACTTCTGGGGTTAAAGAATTTTCTTCTGTCACTCCTTCATCAAAATCACCGTCGACGACCTCGTCGACGTCAATCCCGTCGACGACAGTACCATCAATGAAGTCATCGTCGACGAAAACCCTGTCGACGTCGAAGTCATCGTCGACTAGGAGCCTATCGACGTCGAAGTCATCGTCGACTAAGAGCCCGTCGACGTGAAAGATCTCGTCAAGGAAGAGCCCGTCGACGGCAGGTCCATCGAAGAAGAGCCCGTTGACGACTGCCCCGTCGACGACGGCCTCGTCGACGGCAACCCCGTCGACGACGGCCCCGTCGACAACGACCCCGTCAACGAAGAGTCCGTTGACGAAGAGTCCATCGACGGCAGCCCCGTCGACGACGAGCCCGTCGACGACGAGCCCATCAATGACACAGTCGGCTGTTGCACCTTTGGTCAAGACGCCCATGTCGACGAAGAGTCCTTTTATGACCAAAAGTCCACCTGTGAAATCTTGGTCTGTGTTACCTCAAGTGTCTCAAGCATCGCCTGTTACGTACACCCATTTTCAATTCAAAACGTACCATAGGCAAGACTATATCAATATTTCTCCTTTGTTACCTTCACATATCTTGGAGACATATGTAGAGGAAGAAGAATCTGATGAAGATGATCCATCAGAGTTACAGATAAAATGTCAGGAAGAGGATGAAGAGGATGATTTCCATGAGCATTTTTACCAAGAATACTTGTCTACGCCTTATCATAGACGGTCACATAGGGTTCCACGTTCGGAGAACACAAGTCATCTTCCTCCTTCATTGATTCAGGATTTACAGGCCATGTTAGCCGACTATCAACAGAGGTTTCCACCTACACCCTCTACTCCAACTGTACCTACTGTACCGGCGGTTACACCTACGCCACCATCACCGATACAAGAGTCTACCTCACCAAGACACCTTGTAGAGCCAATACCACAAGGAAATCAGGATACTTCATCATCAGATGAGGATGAAAGAGAGGAAGGCAAATTGCATAATGATAATGTGCCTGGAGATCCTTGGGATGAATATGTAATCCCCATGCCTTCGCCTCCTATACCCCAACCATCTGACTCACCACCTGAGGATATTGGCGGCTTTCATAATATCATGCAAAGTGCTGCTACGCGGTTTGAACTTCCGGTCACTATTGAGCAGTTTGATTGTTTTCTTCACGACTTTAAAGAAGGGTATAGGAAAATCACCAGGGCGATACCAATTATAGATTTTATATGGAAGGAAGGTCTTAAGATTATGAAGGTGCCTGCCTCTATTCCTGCAGTCCTTCCTCGAATCGAAAAGAAATATCGGGCACCACCAGATACGCCATCTTGTTTGGTGGGTCACCCGCGTCCTGATTCTGTAATTTCGTAGGCCGCACAACAGAGGTCAAAAAAGCAGTCTACCCCAATCTCAACTCCACCAGATAAAGAGGGCAGACGATTGGACTTGATAGGAAAAAAGTTCTCCACCAATGCTGCATCATCCATCAAGGCAGCTAATTCTCTGGCAATTTTGGCACGTTATGACCGCAGATGTGGTCAGAGTTATCGGAATTCTTAGAGCTGATATCTGAAGATCGCCAGCAGGAAGCAGGAAGGATAGTGCTCGAAGGATAACGGACTGCATCAGAAATAATTGACTGCGCCTTAGATATTGCAAACACTAACTTTCGGCAGCTAGCAGGAGCTGCTGTTCTCAGACGCCTGGGATGGCTTAGAGCAACCTCTTTTAGACCTGAGGTACTGACTAAGATATTAGATATGGCTTACGATGGCGAATCACTCATTGGTAAGCATATTGATGACGCTTTATTGACCATCAAGACAGACACGGCTAAGTCACTGGGTACCCTGCAGTATAAGAGAGGATCTTTCAGAGGATCAAGGGGTCGTGGACTTTCCTCGAGGGGAAATTACCACAGTCAGCAAAACAGACAATACCAGTCTCAATATAAACAGCCTTATTACCAGTCTTCGTACAGGCAATCATCTTCAAGCAATTTCTCTTGTTAAGGCGGACGCCGGCAATCGAGCAATCAAGGCTGCGACTCAAATAAACGACAATGAGCTTAGCCGGACGCCAGTCGAACCTTCTTCCCTCCCTGTGGGCCCGAAGATCTCAGCCTTTTTCCAACAATGGTACAACATCACATGAGATCAGTGGGTCCTCGACCTTGTTCAAAGAGGGCACACTCTGGAGTTCTTAAAGAAACCACCTACGACCCCGCCCAGGGGTCCCCCTTCCCCTCGTCTTCACTTACTGTTCAAAGAAGCTTTAAACATGTTCCGCAAGAATGCAATAGAAAGAGTTCCAGTCTCGCAAAAAGGGAAAGGATTCTACTCTAGATTCTTTCTCATAAGGGAAAAATCAGGGGAGTGGCGCCCGATTCTCGACTTGAGCACACTCAACAAGTTTCTGAAGGAACAGAGTTTTCGGATGGTGATGTTAGCACATGTGTTGAGCTGCCTCAACGAAGGGGACTTTATGGCTTCTCTGGACTTGGAAGACGCGTACTTCTATATCCCTATACATCCCAAACACACATCGCAAATACCTACAATTCACGGTGGCTGGCGTCCACTTTCAATTCAAGGTGCTCCCGTTCGGGCTGAAATCGGCACCAAGAATATTCACAAAATACCTAGCTCCAGTCTCTGCCACACTGAGGTCTCAGGGAATGCAAGTCTTCCCATACCGCGACGATTAGCTGCTCAGGGGTCCATCAAAATAGGCTACGAGACAGGCTGTAAAAAGTTGCCTTCATCTATTCTCAAATCTGGGACTTTCTTTCAATGCAACCCCTCAAAGTTCTAACCTTTCTGGGAGCAACACTAGACACCCAACAATGCAAAGCGTTCTTGTCACAGGAGCGCCAGAACAAGATACAAAGTCTGGCAAGGTTAATTTCAAGAAAAAAGTCAGTTTCTGTCCGAACATTCGCTTCTCTTTTGGGGATGTGCTCTTCTGCAATCAGTTTAGTCCCGCTTGCAAGACTCAGGCTGAGACCGCTGCAAGAAGAGCTGCACAGACAATGGCAGCAGGACGGAGGGTCATTTGACGATTCCATAAAGGTGACCACACGAATGATACAGGCTCCCAACTGGTGGTCAAAAAGAAGCAATCTGTCTCCGGGTCTCACGTTCCTGGCCACTAGAGTAAGTCCTGACCACGGACGCATCTATGGAGGGGTGGGGAGGACACCTCCAAGACCTTCAAATTCAGGAACGATGGTCTCAACAATATCAGCAGAAGCACATCAACAGTCTCGAACTGAGAGCCATTTTCTCATTCTGCAATCATTCCTTCCGAGAATTGCGAACTCCTCAGTGCTGGTGCGTACGGGCAATACCACCAGCATGTATTACATCAACAAGCAAGGGGGGAACGAGGTCTCTCTCCCTATCGCAGGAAGCTCAAGAGATGTGGGAGTGGGTTATCAAACATGGCATAACCCTCAGAGCGGAGCATGTCAAAGGAACTCAAAATTCTCTAGCCGACAACCTCAGCAGATCACAGGTTGCCACGAGTGGGAGTTAGAACAAGTACAGGTGAACAGGATCTTCCAAATGTAGGGCACACCAACTCTAGACCTGTTTGCAACGCAACAGAACAGCAAATGCCTTTATTACGCTAGCAGATTTCCTCAACGGGGATCAAGAGGGAATGCCCTGTCCATGCGATGGTCAGGGATTTATGCATACGCTTTTCCCCCGATACCATTAATTCCGAGGGTTCTGCAAAAGATGAAGAGGGAACATTGTAGTCTTATCCTAATTGCTCCTCGCTGGCCGAGGCAGTATTGGTTCCAAGAGTTACTTCTGTTGTCACAACAACGTCAGACTCGTCTCAAACCAACACTCTCCATGCTGACAGGGGAGAGAGGTCAGATTCTACATCCGGATCCACAATCGCTTCACTTGCACGCCTGGCTCCTGACTTCTTAGAATTCAAAGATCTCAGAATTTCTCAGGACTGTAGAGATATTCTATCTAAAGCCTGCGCTCAAAGTACTATCAAAACATACCGCTTTAAATGGAAGCGCTTCTATCATTGGTGCGAAACAAATAATGTGCATTCACTTCAGGCCCCACCTGAGGATATCCTTCCCTATTTACTATCACTAACTAAAGCAGGTATAGTATTCTCATATATCAAAGTCCATCTTGCTGTGATTTCTAGATTAAGAAAGAGTTCTAACAAGCCATCACTCTGTTCTTCGTCACTTATCAAACAATTTCTAAAAGGGCTATTTCAAGCTTTTCCTCCAATTCGACCTCCACCTCCAGAATGGGATCTCAATACAGTTTTATCTCAATTGATGAGGAGACCTTTTGAACCAATTCACAAGGCTGAACTACATTTTTTAACCTGGAAGGTGGCTCTTTTATTAGCTATCACTTCAGCCCGGAGGGTTAGTGAAATCCAGGCTTTCACAATTTCGGAACCTTTTCTACATTTTTCTAAGGATTACGTTACTTTGCAAACAAATCCAAAATTAATTCCTAAGGTACCGTCTCAATTCCACCTGAACCAACCAGTAAAGCTAAAGACCTTCCTCCCGGTTTCAGTTACACCAGCAGAAAAGGCTTTGCACTCTCTTGATGTGAAACGTTGCTTGAAGTTCTACCTTCAAAGATCAAAGGATATAAGAAAATCCAATCAGCTGTTGATCGCTTATGGTCAAGCCACAATGGGACAAGTCGTGACAAAAGCAACGGTATCCAGATGGTTATCTTCTGTCATACAATTTTGCCATGATAGAGCCAACAAACCTTTGCTCAGAAAGGTGAAAGCACATTCCACCAGAACTATGTCGGCTTCTACAGCCTTATTTTCTGGGGTCACACTGGTGAACATTTGTCGTGCTACGACATGGAAAAATGTCCACACGTTCACGAAGCAGTACTGCTTACAATCTGCGTCGCAGGACGATGCAGCAGTGGGACAAGCTGTTCTTCAACATCTCCTTCATTAAGGTTAGACTTTTAATTGTCTCTCTTATTGCATTTATGATGACTGAGTATAATCATATTCACTGTAATGTTTCTGTTGGTCAAATACTGTTTCTTAATATGAAGTATGTTACCTGACTATAATTATTTCATTTCAGAAGGTTTCTGCATTTATATGTATTTACATATTCTACTGCTCTATAACCTTCCGGATGTGTGGGGGATATGTAGATTTACGCTTTGTCTCCCACCTTCCGCAAACAACATTATTAGGCTTACTGCTTGCTATTCTGATTCAGGCATGTGAATCTATGAAAGATACCCCAATACTGGATAAGAAAACAAGTTACTTACCTGCAACTACAGTTATCCAGTATTGGTATCTTTCATAGATTCACATGCACCCACCCTCCTCCCCGGCAGGACAGTTCTCTAATGGGCAGCTCTTTTTTATATAATGAGGTAGATAGGCTACTAAGCTTTGGGCCTTTTGGGCCTACTGTCTTGTCAGCCTACTACAATTTTATTCTAAGGCACTGCTTTTATATGTATTATTACCGTGGGACTCCCGTCTCTGCGACGGGGAATGATTCAGGCATGTGAATCTATGAAAGATACCAATACTGGATAACTGTAGTTACAGGTAAGTAACTTGTTTTCTTCTCTGAACATCCTGTATTAGTAGCCTGCCCGCCTTTCTTTGGTTACTTCCCATTGGTCGTGGATGACTTCCTGCCAAGAGGAATAAAAGAAAGTGAAAGAATGTGTGAGCCAGCACCATATTAAATATGTTTCCAGTCAGTTCAGTACGGTAACCACTTAAGGCTGTGGTTCACATATGATTCTCCCCAGTTTGTTAAAGGTTTCTAGAGTCCCAATTTGGATAGTTAGGAATATCTAATAAGGTAAAATTGAGACATAGAAAGCACATGTTCATTAGCATTGAGGCTATTGAAAGTACAAAACGTTTTTGTCTCCTTTACTTTGATGCCTCTCATGAGCATCCCTGAACTGCTTCATTGATTCCAATCTGTCCCCCAACTTGTCTCCGTGTTTGATTAAGACATAGCCAAAGTGTTTGAGAAACTAACAGATGTTATTTTAAATGAACATTTGTCTTAAGAGGTATATAATGGTGATGAGTAAAATTCAAGTATTAATTGTTCATTAGAGAATATCAACGAATTTCATAACAGATTATTCTGTTGAAATAGCCTAGTATTAGTTATCCAACTGTAATTGTCTTAGAAATTAACTCTTTATTTGCCACCAACTGAAGGTTATAAACTGTTTGCTTTACCTATGGACTATATTGTGTTGTGCTACTGGATTTGGTAAGTTGTCAGCTCTGCTGTATTATTTCCATGATTTTCCATTGTGCTGTGCTTTACAAATCTTCAAAACAAATACATTAAATTAGCTGTCAGTGATAATTTTGGTGTCATATGTTGACTATAAAAATTGCACATGTGTATCAGATTGTTGTGACATTGAAATCATGCTTTGTTCACAGGAGAGAAATATTGCACTGCGGTCTCCAGAAGAAAGCGAGCCTTTACCTGAGCCTGAGCAAGCAAGCGATACACAAGAAAATATTTTCCCAAATCAGCAGGAAGCTGGCTTAGCATTGACAGAAGGCAGTGGCATACCAACACATTCAAGCAGTTTTCTACCTGTTTCTCAAGGGAGTGCCCTTATAACTTCACAAGTCCATGAAACTCAAGACGATGGTATAAAACCAGTCCAGAATGCAAGTGTTTTACTAACTCAAAAAGAAAGTGCCCTACCAGATCAAGAAACTGCCCTGTCGGTTGAACAAGAAAGTCCCTTTCCAGCTCAATCACAAAGTGCCCTACCAATTCAGCAAGAAGATGCCTTACAACCTGATCAAGATGGTGGCCAACCAGCTCGGCAAGAAAGTAACATACCAGTAAAAGAAGAAAGCAAACAATCAATTGATCAAGATAATGAGTTAAGAAGTTAACAAAACAGTTTCTATTAAGGTAATAACTTGTATTCAATTTAGGGGAATTCCTGAAAAATCACTGTTCACTTATATATCAAATGTCACTTCTTAATTAGTCACTGAGATGGAAGTTTACATCGCATGTTCACCGTTTGTTTGGTCAAAGGTGTCTTTAGATCATACATTTTGTTGACTACTGCATTATATTAAAACACTATTTAAGTGCATAGGTGATAATTTACTGATCAGAGACTAAACAACTTAGAATATAAATAACCACCAAGCGGATATCAAGCTAAGGCTACAAAACAAACAACTTTGCTCGCCACCACTATTTACCAGTCATATCAGACCAACAGCATTATAATGCTGAGCTCCAGTATCCTGTTCATGAAAATAAATATTGCATTCTACTTTTCTTCAAATCGTTTGTGAAATCATGTTTTTAGTTTACATTGAGTACACTTAAGGACAGTAGTGCACGGGTATGTGAATGAACTAACAAACTACAGGTTTAAATAAATAAACATGTAAAAAAGACAACTTAAAGCCTGATGCACTAAAGGAGTTTATAATCACAAAACCTACAAGTACCAGAATTGCAAAACGCAAAGTCACAAACTACATTGTGAATCTCAAATGTATTTGAGAGGTGCAATGAACAAATTGTGACTCCTTATGAATTGTAGTAATAGGGGTGTGAAATGGATGCACGCATTCCTAGTAATTAACAATGAAATGCATCACTAGTTTGCTGTCAATGATCACTAACCATTAATTGATCACCAACTATTTATTGGATAACAAAAACTGAAAGGGTATGGTATCCATTCAAAAAGTGAAAGCTATTGTAAAATCTCTGACTGCATTAGGGAAATTGATTACATTGATTAATTTTCTCGATTAATAATAGTAACATGAAGATTCTCACTCAAAGAATACTTCCTATTTCGAGCATCACGTCTTTAGCCCTTAATGTTGTGAAATGCATATTACACTCATAGGGCAGAGCATTTGGAAGGCTGTGCATTCACAGGTTTGAGTTGGATATTAATAAATGATTCAGGTCTGTTTGCGCCATCCACTCTGAAGGCTGATTCGAGGGCAAGGGTGATCTGTACTACAATTGGATTTGGACGTGTATCTGCGGGGTGAACCTACCCAACCACATGACTTATTCACGGCACCATTTCATTCCCAGTCTTTGCATTCAAATATAGAAGATGTCCCAGATTATAATTCTTGGATGATATCAAACAACAAATAATTCCGATTTATACCATTATTAGAATTTGCAGTATCAATATTATTGTTTGTCTGAAAATACAGCTGCTCTAATTAGCACATTTGCTTTTGAGAATCAAATGGCACATACATTTATTTTTTTGAGATTACTTATTTTTGTGGATCAGTCTAGCTGAGGTCTTCAAATTGGGACATTACCACTGTTTATTCCGTACTAGCAGTAAATAGCCTGGCTCATTCCCATGAACTAACCAATGGGCGGGCTGGTGCTACCCCTTTTTGTTCTTACACCTCTGTGGGCTATCTCTCCGCTTCTGAGGGGCAAGTGAAATCTACTGGACGAGACAGATCTTTGGCATGCATCATCTCCTGTTCTCGAGATATGTAGATAAGAGCTTGAAAATCAGATTTTTGTATGCAAGCGCATATGTTGGTGGCTTAATACTTGCAAACATGTTTGCCAAATTAAGCTTGTGCAAGAAATTGGGCAAATGGGTAGGCTATTAAAAGAATGCTAAAGTTCTGATTTTCATGGGAAAGGCCAACTAGTTATAATTACGCATGCTTCACATATTTTGTGTAGTTTTTGTAAGAAGTAGACTTAGGGTGTTTGAAATGAAACCTGGGTACCTTTGCACACCTCTACACAGCTTCAGGATTTGGCCACATTATATTCTGATATCTACACACATTAAACAGGTCAAGTAATTTGTGGAATCAGCCACTAAATAGCAATATTGGCCACCCTATTCACTCATTGAATAAATATGTTTTAAACAATGTGGAAGCTTTTTATTCCTAAGAATGAATCGATTGCTTTATTTGACTGACAAAATGAGGTTCTTGTAATAGTGGCTGTAGTGTGAGGTATCTGTACATCAGAGATAGCAAGATGTTCATTTTAGTTATGTGAAGCAAATGTGAATGAAATTTTAGTTTATGATCCTTCAATTTAGTTATGAATATAAATATATGTATTCCTTTAGACTTTTGTTGATATCTTAAATTTCTGATAATCAAGAAGTGGTGATTAGTTAAAAGCACAATGTTATATCAACCTTTACCAGTTTAAAATATATTATTAGGTTTGGAAAATTTATAATAACGGTCTTTATACCAATAACACCCTTGCTACGCAAGCGAACCATTCATACATTTTCTAATTCCTGATCCTAATATAATTTATTAATAAAAAAATACACATAAGAAGGACCTATTAATTTCTGCTATTCTTTACAATGTATGTATTTGTTTAATAACACATAATTGTGCTTCAAGTATTTAGCCTGCATTTAAAAGACTTAGGCCCAGATGTAGGTAAATCTAATTTACCGACTCATAAATACCGAATTTTACCGATTCGGTATTTATGAATCGGTAAATTAGAAGGAGGCAGATGTAGGTAATTCTTAATTTACAATTACCGAATCTGTAAGATTCGGTAATTACCGATTCTGTAATTACAGAATCAGTATTTGCCATTGATTCCTATGGGCCTTGAAGCCCATAGGATTCAATAGCAAATACCGATTCTGTAATTACAGAATCGGTAAAATTACCGATTTTACAAGGGGGACAGGGTGTCACTTTGACACCCTGTTGCACCCCTGTTTCAGGCTTGTGTGCCATGTGACACACAGACATGCCCTTAGGGCATGTCTGTGTGCCACATGCACAGGTGTACATGCACAGATG
The DNA here is from genome assembly GCF_964261635.1 of Lissotriton helveticus. Classification (NCBI taxonomy): domain Eukaryota; kingdom Metazoa; phylum Chordata; class Amphibia; order Caudata; family Salamandridae; genus Lissotriton; species Lissotriton helveticus. The sequence goes on from NC_136061.1 coordinate 437,915,627, forward strand.
TGCATGTACACTAGAATTCTTTATTTACCATGGAATAGTATTCCATGGTAAATAACGATTCGGTAAGGGCCTGTGGCTCTGATTACAGTGCCACCTACATCTTGATTTACAGAATCGCTAAATTTACCGATTCGGTATTTTACCAAATCTGTAAATTTACCGAATCGGTAAATATACTGATTCTGTAAATAAAATGCCCCCTACATGCCAAATCCCAAATACCGGTCGGTAATGGCCGAAATCGGCCGTTACCGACCGGTAATTGGCGACCTACATCTGGCCCTAAGGGCCATATGTAGGAAGCCTAATTATTTGCGATCGCAATTAGGGCAGTGTGCTATGCAGCACACAAAAACCCACATGCAAAATAAGGAATCGTAAAATCTGCGATTCCTTATTTTGCAATTGCATTTAAGGAATCGCAAATTGCGATTCCTTAAATGCAATGTAGGAAGCACCCAAGTAGTGCGAATTTTGGCTTAAGAAATTGTAAAATACCACCAACTTCAGGTTGGTGGTAATTTGCGATTTCTTTGAAAAATGCACTTTTTGGCATTTTTCAAAGTGCCATGTGGGTCACATACCTGCCCTTAGGGCAGGTATGTGGGCCACTTGTGCACACATGTTAATTTCAGGGGTTCAAAAGGGTGTCCTATTGACACCCTTGCAACCCTGAAATTGCATTCTCAATTTGCGATTCTCTAATTGAAAATCGCAAATTGAGAATGTTTTCCCATTCATTCCTATGGGCCTTCTAGCCCATAGGAATTAATGAGAAAGTATTCCTTATTTGTGAATCTCAATTTGCGATTCGCGAATAAGGAATAATTAGGATTCGAAAAAAAAGCTAATCTTACCTACATTTCGTTTTGCGATTCTCTAACTGCGATTCCCAAAAAAATCGCAATTTGAGAATCGCAAAACAAAAATTACCTACCATGGGCCTAAATTAGGTCTTGGCAGACGGGTTACTCCATCACAATAGTGATACCTATTTTTTATGACCTTGTTTTTATTGTCTATAGGATTCTGGGTACTTTACCAGTGCTGATCAGTGCTAAAGTGCATATGCTCTCTGTATAAATTGTGACAATGATTGGTGATCCATGATTGGCACATTTGATTTACTGGTAAGTCCCTGGTAAAGTGCACGGTGTGTGTCAGGGCCAGTAAATCAAATGCTACTAGTGATCTTGTAGCACTGGTTTTGCCACCCAAATGAGTAGCCCTGTAAATGTGGAGGAGAGTAAAGAGTAAATTGGGGAGAGGAGTTGGCCTAATGGCTAGGGCGGTCGACCTCGGAGCTGGGGAACCAAGTTTATGGTTTGGCAGGGATGCGCAACTCTTGTGATTCTCGGCAAATCACTCAATCTCCCAGTGCCTAACAAAAATGTATGTGTCCTTGTGTAGCGCAACTGGTGCTCGTTTAAAGCGCTCTGATACCTGATACCTTCGGGTCAAGTTTGCGCTATATAAAACTCTGTAAAAAAATATGTCTCAGACCTACCACTGTAGTGTCTGCACGCACATGTAAGGCACCCCTATGGTAGGCCCAAGGTACCTCCACGGGCAGGGTGCAGTGTATGTGAAAGGAAGGACATGTACTGGCATGTGTGACATGTCCTGATGTGAAATACTGTATATTTCGTTTTTCATGATTGAAAGGCTATCTGTTCCATAGGCTTATCATTGGGGTTGCACTGTAACATTTCTACATGTGTAACTCGTAATAAATAGGGACAAGACAGGAAAACTGAATTTAGGCTCTCTGAACTCAAATTTTATTAATGCACATTTTGATAAAGTTGTTTTTTAAATCCTGTGTTTGAAAATACCACTTTTAGAAAGTGAGTATTTTCTTCCTTTATCATTCTGTGTGCCTCTGGCTGTTTGTGCATTCATTGTCTGGTGTTAGAGTTACAGGAAATGTGCATTCACTATAGACAGTCACTGGGGGGGTTGAGGTGTGCCCTGCTTTGCCTGGGTGACTCATTGCAGAGCTGAATACAGCTGGTCTGAATTTAGAGTTGTGAGAGGAGTTTTGCTTGCACATAAACAGGCTGTGTCTCGTTTTTCACAATGCTGTCTCCGTCCCCTGTGGTCATGCTGCACCAGGGAGGACAGGACTCGTTTGGACTGGTTTCAGTGACCCTTACAATAAAGAGAACATTTTGGTGTATAAATATTACACCTAAAACCCCGAGACTTTAGATTGCTCCAAAAAAAACAAGCGAACCCTGCCAAGTAGAATGACTGTGTGAGGAGCGCTGCCTTTTCTGAGTGAGGGGTGGATTGGCCTGCAGTTGCTGCTTCTGTCTGTGGTGGAGAAAAAGGACTGACTCTTTTTGCCCTGCTGCGGTGTCCTACTTGGGAAGAATCTCCAAAGGCTTGTGTGTGCTTGCCTCGTTGGAAGCCTCAGGAAAATCAAAGGCTTCATGGAAGAGATCTATGCCAGATTTAAAAGTTACCTGCCTGGAAAGAAAACTGCAGAACTGTGTGAGGAGCACTAGCCCTGATGCTTGTGGGGTGGGATGGCCTGCAGTTATTGCTCCTGTTTGGGGAGTACAAGGAAGACTGGATTGTTCTTCCGCCTGTTTATTTTAAAGGAGTGTGTGGAGCGCATTAGGGTGCTTCCCTCGCCATTTGTTTGTGACTAAAAAGTGAAAGCGCTTCTTATGCAGACCTAGCGCTTGGGGAGCTTGTTCTGCCTTTTTCCTGCTGGTGCAAGGTAAGCACTATGACTACCTAAGGGATCAGCTCTTGGTAGATCCTCCTTTTGTACGTGGGGGAAAATGCTGCCTGCGGCTCAGATTGGGAGCGCATGGTGAGCGCTGACCTCAGGCCCAGAAACCAGCTTAGATTCACAAAGGATTCCCCCGGCCCTCCCGAAGGACACTGTCTGAGCCAAGAGCGAGGTGGGCGTGTTTTCCCTGCCCAGAAGGAGAAGAGCGGGCTTGTAGCAGGGACCGGTGTTCCCCAATGCAACGCACTCAAGAGTGCGGTAAGCGCAAGGTAGGTAGTTTTAAAAAATTTTTTATTTGATGTTACTTATCCTGTCGTCTGTCGACTTCCCCGACTGTCTCCCCGGCCGCCCAACTGCTCTTACCTGTGCCGGCCGTCACTGAGAATATCTAATAGAATATTTAAAAGCATCTGTGGATTGAATAATTGAAAGAGCACGTCTCCTGTTCCTAAACCTTGGGAAGGAAAACTTCCTAAGGCTGCGCTTTGGGGTAATTGCGATTAAACCCCATCTTCCACCATGGGAAAGGAAAGGAGGCATTTCGACTTGTCGTCTATGCGGAAACGGGAAGGAGGACATTATTCATGTAATGTGCAACTGTCCCAACTTAAAGGATATAAGATGTACTTTGTTACGTCCCTTTTTCATGTATTACGGCATCTGGTCCTGTAGGCAGGCAGTGAAGCTCTCTTCAACCCGGTTGACGTCCAGCTTAACAGTCGACTAACAAAATTCTTTGAGACGGTAACCAAGAGACTTAAACACCTGTTGTTATCCGAAATACGTTAAAGATAAGAGTACAAAGGGCTTCTGGAGAGAGATACTTTATAGTTGAACCAGTGTTTTCTTTTTTACTTACTGCCCAAAGGTTGAATGCTTCTCATATGTAAAATTAACTTCATATCTTACTTTAGTTGCACTCACACTTTAATTACCAAGCTTCTAACTTGAACACTGGACCTGGTTAAGCTGTGTCATCTGGCTTGGGAATTAATGGTAGTCATTGTCAGTTCCGCACTACCTGAGATATAAGAACTGATGAGTTCTGCCTTTAAAGCAGCTAATTGTATAAATTGGGAATATTTTATCGATGATCCTTTTTAATGTTGCTTTTAAATGTAATAATTTGTGTACAATGGGAATTTTGTATTGTTATGTATTTGCAAAGATTTTAATTAATCAGGCAAAATAAACATTATCTTATCTTATCTGTTCCTAAATCAATAAAAAGAAAAAACAATGAAATCAAGGTAGTGTATTCTTGAGGAATGTGGTGGTGAGTGCATTCAATGTTAAAACCAGCAGACAAAAAAAATGCACATTGTATATTTGGTCTATTAAAAATGTATGTTCTCTTATGATGGGGACAGATAGTTAATGTGAAATGCTCTTTCAAACATTGTGAAATAGATCGATTTTAATCATAGACTGTGAGGTGGAGATGTGAGGTAAGACCTTGTTACAGAAATTCCATTTGCTTAGTCTTTGTTTAGTATTATTGATGTATCTAACTGTAACCATGCATTTATTCCGATATCTAGAAAACTAAACAAATGAGTTTTTGTAAACAATGAAGAAGATACAAATGTATCTAACTCTAATGATAACAGTTATTTTTGTGTTTCAGAATCCAGTGATTTGTCCAGTGACTACAATCAACTATTCAATTTAGAAGAGTTCGATGTTACTGTCACTGTCTTACAAGTCAAAGGCAATACATGCTCTATAACAGTTACCTGTTACACAAATAACTTCTCTCTTATACTTTCACATGACATCTCTGAACATCGAAATCCACTCAGCTATCAATATTTATATTTCTTGTTATTGATACTTTATTGAACAATACGCTGATGTTGTTTTTTCCAATAATCTATACTGTATATAGAGTTGGATGGGTTTCTCAGGTACTGTATTTTCTATCATAGGCCACTTTTATTCCATCTTGAAAAAAACATCATCTGAACAGATTCTGCCAAATGTTGTGACCGAAGATATGTGTTTCAGAAATTATGATTATGAAAGACTCGGTATTGGGAATAGTTGTCATTGACTCGTCCATTTCATTGAGGAAAGATCCAAACTGCTCAAAAACAACAGGCAATTTATGAGTGGTTTGTACTGAACGAATACGTATGACATCATATCTTAAAATGTTAATGTTAAGGTAAATCGTTGGTGTTGGTATTATCCTTCCTTTCTGTGGTGTAGTCTGACATATTCCTGGTGTGATCTGTGATAAATGCCTGCATTAAAATGTATTGGCATTTAAAGTCAACAAAACAATTTTCCTTTGTTTAGACATTCCGTACACAGAATTGTTATCTTTGTAGGTGGAATCGAGATGTTGCTCCAAGCAATTGTCAGTGGAGTAAATAAGGTGTCAAATGTTTCTTATTACTTTTATTCCAACTCAACATTCTGGCTTTTTATGTTGGAGTTTCGCTTTCTCTTGAAACAGTGCATGTGCATAGCCGGTAAATGAAAATTACAATCGCAAGTGAGTAATATTGTTAGAAATTATTCACCTTTTCAAATGACCAGCAAAATTAATAAAGAAACACAATTTTAAATGTTCTTTTTCTCTTTTTACTCACTATTTTATTCACTCAAAATAATAACCATTTGTACCACACACACACACCGAATGACAATAGCCACATTTCATCAGAATAGCAAATTTATGAGGCACGTGATAACTGTGAAATTATATAAACAGTAAATAAAACACTTTGTTTATAAACAACATTATTGGCATTTTAGTTGCACACAACCCTCATCTTTGTATCATATTCCTCCCAAAACCTCACCCAACCTGTTTGATGATCTGTCCCTTCCCGGTATAATGCAATGAGCCCGCATACTTACCCACCCATATTTGTTAGTGCATACAGAATTACTCAAACTGCCCCTCCCCCATATTATTTTAATGTCTCACTCCATATATTGATTTTTCATCTCCATACACCTTTTTATGTTTCTTAATGATTTCGGCTCCACTGGTGCATCTTTGTCTCTCCAGTGTCTCCAGTTGCCACAATCAAATCCATATTTATCAAAGGTTTAGTGCTACTTGGTAATTCCAGATCGTATCCCATTCTTTAAAGTACTTGTTGAGGCCCTAATTATAGATACTATCTTATCTCCTCTGATAATATGTACATTAGCACCCATCTAACCCCTTACACAACTGTACAGATCAAAACCAAGCACAAAAAATTGCCTTTTTCCAAGACGGATCTTAAAGAACAATTACTATAATAGGACTACATTTCTTCCTCCACAATGTTACCATTGCATATGCCATTTCGTGAAGTTATCTGAACTGGGACCTGACAACTATTGCCCCGTCTTGTGATGCCATCTTTATTTTATGTAATTCCTCCTGGCATAATTTATCTTGGTCCAACTCCCTTGAGCTTTCAGAAACTATATAACCATGCACTGTTAGAACCCTGTACATCAAGGAGACTTTTTTGGAATATAGTTTGCCATTAAGGAGTCTTGTTCTGGAAATACTATATACTAGTAGTGTTTTTAAGTCATTTTATAGTCTTCTATCCAGCGGTGTTCTTCTAGCATCATAATTCTGATCAGATGGTGTTAGAACTGGGGGTCTGTACTTGGCAGAGGTAGGTACCACTGTCCAAATAGGGACTCTTGCTTCTAGTCAGGGTAAGGAGGAAACCCTCTGAGATAACCCCTGCTCACCCTCTAGGTAGCTTGGCACGAGCAGTCAAGGCTAATCAGAAGGCATGTGTAAAGTATTTGTACCAACACTCACAGTAACACAGTGAAAACACCACAAACTGACTCCACAACAGTTTCGAAAAATAAAGATATTTAATCTAAACTACACAAGACCAAAACGACAAAAATCCAACATACACAGTTCAAGAATATGGTTTCAAAAGAGTTCTTAAGGTTGCGATAAAATAATCCACAGTTGCGTAAAAAGTTCACAGTTGCGTCACGTTTAGCCAACAATCAATCAATCAATCAAGGCATTTATATAGCACGCTACTCACCCGGAGGGTGTCAAGGCGCTTGGGGAGGGGGGGTCCGCTACTGCTCGAACAGCCAGGTCTTCAGTTGCTTCCTGAAGGCGAGGTGGTCTTGGGTCAGGCGGAGGTGGGTGGGTAGGGAGTTCCATGTCTTGGTGGCCAGGTAGGAGAAGGACCTTCCTCCTGTGGTGGCTCTGGGTATGCGGGGAACGGCGGCGAGGGCGTGGTTAGTTGATCGTAGCTGTCGTGTTGGAGGGTAGAAGTGGAGGCGGCTGTTGAGGTATCTTGGGCCTTGGTTGTGTAGGGCTTTGTGTGCGTGGGTGAGGAGTCGGAACGTGATTCTCTTGTTGACCGGGAGCCAGTGCAGGTCTCTCAGGTGTCCGGAGATGTGGCTGTGTCGGGGGATGTCCAGGATGAATCTCGCTGAGGCGTTCTGGATCCGCTGTAGTCTCTTCTGGAGTTTACCAGTGGTTCCGGCGTAGAGGGAGTTGCCGTAGTCTAGTCGGCTGGTGTCGAGGGCCTGGGTGACCGTCTTCCTGGTCTCGGTGGGGATCCACCGGAAGATCTTCCGTAGCATGCGCAGGATGTTGAAGCACGATGAGGAGACGGCGTTGACTTGTCTGGTCATGGAGAGGGAGGAGTCCAGGATGAAGCCCAGGTTGCGTGCGTGGTCTGTTGGTTTGGGTGCGCTGCCCAGGGCGGGGGGCCACCAGGAGTCGTCGCAGGAGGAGGGCGATGATCCCAGGATGAGGACTTCCGTCTTATCTGAGTTCAGTTTCAGACGGCTGTTCATCATCCACTCGGCTACGTCTTTCATCCCTTCGTGTAGGTTGGCTCTGGCGGTGGCGGGGTCGTTGGTGAGGGAGAGGATCAGCTGGGTGTCGTCAGCGTAAGAGGTGATGTTGAGGTTGTGTTGGCGTGCGATGGCCGCCAGGGGGCTCATGTAGACATTGAAGAGGGTGGGGCTGAGCGAGGAGCCTTGGGGAACGCCGCAGATGACTTCGGTGGCTTCTGATCTGAACGGGGGGAGGCGGACTCTCTGTGTCCTTCCGACGAGGAAGGAGATGATCCATTCTAGTGCCTTTTCTTGGATTCCGACGTTGCTGAGGCGCTGCCCAAGGGTGCGGTGGCAGACAGTGTCGAATGCCGCGGAGAGGTCCAGGAGGATGAGGGCCGCTGTTTCCCCGTTGTCGAGCAGGGCTCGGATGTCATCAGTGGCTGCGATGAGGGCGGTTTCGGTGCTGTGGTTGGTCCGGAAGCCAGACTGCGAGCGGTCGAGGGATCCATTCGTCTCGAGGAAGGCGGCCAGCTGCTTGTTGACGGTCTTCTCGATGACTTTGGCCGGAAACGGTAGGAGCGAGATGGGGCGGAAGTTTTTGAGTTCGGTGGGGTCCGCTGATGGTTTCTTCAGTAGGGCGCTGAGTTCAGCATGCTTCCAGCTCTCCGGGAAGGTGGCGGTGTCGAAGGAGGTGTTGATGATGTCCCGCAGGTGGGGCGCGATGACGGAGTCGGCCTTGTTGAAGACGTGGTGAGGGCAGGGGTCGGTTGGAGATCCAGAGTGGATGGAGTTCATCGTGCGTAGGGTTTCCTCGGTGTTGATCGGAGTCCAGGCGCGGAGGGTGGTGGTGGGGGGTGCAGGTGCTGTCGTGGGGTGCGTCGGCTGTGTGTTGAAGCTGTTGTGTATGTCTGCGATCTTGTTGTGGAAGTAGGAGGCGAGGGAGTTGCAGAGATCTTGTGATGGGGTGATGTCGTTTCCGGCGCTGGGGTTGGAGAGCTCTTTGACGATGTTGAAGAGTTCCTTGCTGTTGTGGGCGTTGTTGTCCAGTCGTTCCTTGAATGCGATTTTCTTAGTGGTGTGTATCAGTTGGTGGTGCTTTCGAGTGGCGAGCTTGAGGGTGGTCATGTTGTCTGGTGTTGGGTCCCTGCGCCAGGCTCTCTCGAGGGCTCTGCAGTTCTTCTTGGAGTTCTTGAGTTCGTCGGTGAACCATGGTGCTTTCTTACTGCCGGGTCTGCTGGGCGGGGACCTCAGTGGGGCGAGGTCGTCTGCGCAGTTGCTGATCCACTTCGTGAGGTTGATGGCGGCCTGGCTAGGGTTCGCTGAGCTGGCGGGGGGGTCCTGGCTCAGGGATGCGGCGAGCTGGTCGGCTGTGATCTTGTTTCCAGCTTCTGCGAGCAACCTGTTGCTGGTGGTGGTGGATCGTGTTCTTTCTGTAGCTGAAGTGGACGCAGCTGTGGTCCGTCCAGTGGAGTCCGGTGGCGTGGCTGAAGGTGATGTCCTTGCTGGAGGAGAAGACGGGGTCGAGTGTGTGTCCGGCGTAGTGGGTGGGGGAGGTCAACAGTACCTTTAGTTGCGACAAAGTTCCAAAAGCAGAAGCTGGTGCGGTGGAAAACAAGCGATGCGTTGCTCCTGAGACCTTGGGGAGGCAATGCGACAACCCCGCTGCAGCAGCGGGCGTGTTGCGACAAATCCGGTCTGTATGGGGAGGAAGGCCACTTGTATGGATTCTGGTGCGTAGGTTCCGTAGGAAGTTTGTTCTCGCAAAGGCACGACGCGTTGATCTCGTAGGGGCTGCAACGATCTCCGGTGCGACGATGCGTGATCCAGCGGCGATCTCTCTCTCGCAGCTCCTCGATGCGGGCAGGATAGTAAATGATCTCTGGCGGTAATGTCCTGGAACGTAAATTGGATGGGAGATAGGATTGAGAGGGGAATAGTGCAACAACATCTGAAGAGGCACTCGCCGAATGTGGTCTTGCTGCATGAAACCCATCTAGTAGGTCAGAAATCCAAGGCCCTCACTAGGTGGGGGTATAAACTCTTGGCACATGCAGACTACACTACGGGCTCAAGGGGTACAGCTGTATTAGTGAAAAAGACCACACTCCTTAGTGTACACAAGACATGGGCGGACACTGCAGGCTGGTTTGCAGGATTGGAGGCCCAATTGGATGGGAAGGATATCAATATACACTCTGTCTATCTACCGCACGCTCCGGGCAGGGCAGCACTGGAAGACCTGGGTAACAAGTTGACGGGACTCCGGGAGAGCGTACTGATTATGGGAGGAGACTGTAACATAACTCTAGATGACACTGTTTATCGCCAACCACGTCCACAAGATAAGTCTAGCGACCTCCTGTCCGGCTTTGCACAGGCATTGGGTCTGGCAGATGTAGGTCAAGTACTTCATCCCACCGACAAACTGTTTACCTTTTTTTCCAATGCCCACCGTAGTTTATCACGTATTGACTACTTCTTTACACATCTGTCCTCAATAGGTAACTTCGCCCAATATAGTCCTGCCTAGAGGGATCTTGGATCGCTCTCCAGTCTGGACGGAATATACGCAATGGGATCGCCAACCACCGGCCACGATAATGATTAACCCATGGCTCCTACACATTCCAGACATTAGAGATGAACTCCGCACACAAATAGAGAACTACTTTACTGAGAATGTGGGTTCTGTTGATTCCACGCGAACAATCTGGGAGGCATTCAAAGTGGTGCTCAAGGGTCTAGCCCGGTCTTTAAAGACGGGCTATATTGCCAAAAAACAGGAACTCCTGGCTAAAGTGGAATCTGACCTCCTTGAGCTGGAGAGTGAGCATTCGCTAGATCCCTCGCCCGACACCAGTCATAGGCTCCTCCTGAAACAGGACAAATTTCGGATTAAAACTAGGGAACAGATGGTAGCCAAGCAACGTGCAACCCAACACAGACTCTACAAGCTCAAGGACAGGGCAGGCAGGGCATTGGCGTGGCAGGAGAGGCGGGAGCAAGGCTCTAGATGGGTTCATGAACTGATGACGCCGGAGGGAGACACAGTAGTACACCCAAAGGAAATAACGGAAAAATTTGCCGATTACTTTGAGAGGGTATACTCCCCCTCTATACACTATACAGCGGAAGACTCCCGCCAGCTTTTTAAAGACAGCAATGTTCCAAGCCTCTCAGAGACAGATATGGAAACTATGGAGGCAGACCACTCAACGGAAGAAATAGGCAAGGCCCTGGGACAACTTAAATCCGGAAAAGCAATGGGGCCTAACGGCGTCCCAGCTGAGTTTCTGAAGGCCACAGCCTCTCTGACTGTGCCACATTTGAAAGCCATGTATGAGGATAGCTTAGAAGAGGGTCAGCTACCACTGGATCAGCGACTAGCCACTATTGTAGTTATTTATAAACACGGTAAACCAATGGACAACTGTGGCTCCTATAGGCCGATTTCGCTGATAAATGTGGAGACGAAGGTACTAGCAAAAGTCCTGGCGAATAGGTTGGTGACAGTTATTACCTCATTGGTCCACTCAGACCAATCGGGATTTATTCCAGGATGAAACACAGCCCTCAACCTACGTCATGTACACAACGTAATGGCCCGGAGACAATACATTGAAGAAGACGCAGCTATACTGTCCCTCGACGCCTCCATGGCGTTCGACTCCATAGAATGGCCGTACCTATTCGAGGTACTGCAGAGGGCGGGTCTGGGCCCCAAATATGTGGCCTGGGTGAGACTCCTTTATACTTGGGTACTGGGACAGGTGAGGGTTAATGGCTTCACATCCCGAACATTCGAACTCCGTAGGGGCATGAGACAGGGCTGTCCGCTGTCCCCGCTGACCTTCGCCCTAGTACTAGAGCCGCTCGCGGCCTGGATACGCGGGGACGTGATGGTTCGTGGCAGGCGCTGGGCAGCCGACGTAGAAGACCGCATATTGCTCTATGCGGACGACATCCTGCTTTACTTGGCATCCCCTTATAAGTAGATCAGTGTGTTATTGGATATATTCACAAACTTTGGTAAATATTCGGGATACGCGATTAATTGGCGCAAATCAGTCTTGTTTATGCTGAAAGGAGACGTGCCTCGTCTCCCGCCATGATGTGCGATAACGGTTGTAACAGAAGGATTTCGATACTTGGGGATTTTTGTTACCTCTGACCCTGCCTGTTTTGATGACTCGAATTTGGCCCCACCTCTGGCCAGGCTGCGAGCAGATGTGAAGCATTGGAGGACCCTGCCTTTGACAATGGTGGGGAGGGCGGCACTTTTCAAGATGCTGGCCCTTCCTCGCTTTCTCTATGTTTTACATAACTGTCCCCACAAAGTCCCAGATACGTATTTTAGAGCTGTTGAGGGTGAGCTAACCACGCTGCTATGGAACGGTAAGGCCCCCAGAATTGAGAGGCAGAAATTGACAAAAAGTTGGTATGGTGGGGGCATTGCCCTCCTGGACCTGCAAAGGTATTCCTGGGCTGCGCAACTGGTGACTGTCAACCACTGGATATATCACCCCCCCAGACGACCCAGCATATGCCCTCGACAGATACCAAACTGACTGCTCTGGATATTTGGGGGCTCTGTACACCACTGACAGGGAAAACAAGGGGAAGTTCTTCGGACCGACCAAACATGCACTAGAAATTTGACGTTCAGTTACCTCTCGGCTGGGATGGGCGGGTACTCTCTTGTTGGCCACGCCACTGTGGTTTGCTCAAAAGCTGGGAAGGTTAGGCTATCAGCCCGGATTTGACCAATGGGACCTCATCGGGTTATCAACAGTGGAGGATCTGGTCAAAAAGGGGGCAATACTGCCTTTTAGTGAACTCCAGACATGATATGGAGAAGTGTGGCTCAGTGGTTAGAGGCGGCAGACCCGGAAGCTGAGATCAGCCGTGGACCAGGGTTCGATTCCCCGCCTCGGCGGGTCTCGGGCTCAAAAAAAAATAATTCCACGGACTCGACAATTCTCGCTCCGGTGCCTACTCGACTCACGGGGTCACACTCTGTGACTCTGGGCAATAGCTTGCTTAATCTCCACTACGGCCCCTCGCGGCGGGATGCCTGGCTTTCACTTTGTGAATACCCTGCTGGGGTATCTCTCACAGGGGAATACCAGGACGGGTTCCCTAAGCAAGCGCCTTGAGACCCCTGGGTGAATCGTGCGCTATATAAATCGAAATACATTTACATTTACATATCAGATGGCACAGGGAGAAATATACAGATACCTACAGATCAGGCACGCGCTGCAGGCAGCTTTTCCGTCTTTTAAAGACAAACCGGAGTCGTCACCCCTGGAAGATCGCCTGCTTGATGGGCCTCTCAATTCGAAAGCAATATCCTTAACTTACAAGAAGCTGAGTAACAACCTCCCAGACACCTTCCCGAAGCTGAGTGAGCGGTGGCAAGATGACATAGGCCCTATAGAGGACGAAGACTGGCAGTCGGCACTGATGTCCCCACGTGACGCAGCCATCACTCAGAGGTTTCGCCTAATTCAGCTTAGAATACTCCATCGATCATATATTACAGGGACAGTTTTGGCCAGGATAGGATCCAAACCTGATGACAGATGTGTGAGGGAATGTGGTCAGCAGGCCACATTTTACCATACATTGTGGTCCTGCCCCAGGATACCCCCCTTTGGGAGGGAGCCACGACTCACAGTTCACAGCCCTGGGAAAAGCTATAACACTAACACCACAGCAAGGAATATTAAACATCTAGGAGGCCACTGACCTAACGGAAGTCGAACAGCAATTCATAACGCTGGGTTACACACTGGTTAAGAGAGAATTGGCTAAGGGCTGGGGGGACATACACCCACCTCGTGTCACCCTATGGGTCAAAGAAATGGATAGATGTATGCTGGCAGAGACTGAGGTCTATAAAGCTTGGGATGCCCCAAGAAACGGGATAAGAAATGGTCACAGTGGAACAAACACAGGGGAGATCTATGTGTGTCACCCACGACTGAAATAGAAATGCGCAGGCAAGAGAGACTGGTAGGAGATGTGTAATGAGCAATTCTTGATTAGTGTTTTTACTGGAATATTTTGATGAAAGTATGCAATGTGTCGTTCAATCATGTAATGTACTACTGCGATTTCAATCAATAAACAAGGTTTAAAAAAAAAAGTCCCTAATTACTGAAAGCCGATTGACATTGCGAGCTGCGTCGTGTTTCATTGAGTCAGCGGCAGCGAGGGGCACTGCTTGGCCAATACTACCTAGGCTTGCGGAGTATTGCAATTAGTGCAGTATTTCATACTTCCTACTAGCTGAGAGCAAGGAGAGCATCCATCTGGGGGTTCTGTGCTTTGAGTCCTGGCACCAACCTGCGCTTCGCAGCTCACTGCTGTTCTTCTGTCTGAGGTTACTTATCACTCTAGGGGGTCACAGAGCTTGTTACTGAGGAGTGACCCCCCACCCCCATTGAGCTGCTCAGTTTCTTGTTTGTCTGCGGATACTAAGAGGTTCTGTTAGAAATGGGGGTCTCTAGTTGTCAATGGCTGGCGCCAATGTCCAAATAGGAACCCTTCTTCCTAAGTCAGGGCAAGTGGGCTACCCGCTTTGATAACCCCTGCTCAACCCTGGGGTAATGTAGCACGAGCAGTTAGGCCTATCTCAGAGGCAGTGTGTGAAGCGTTTATGGCCACAAACAATAAGGCAGTAATGACACCACAAAAGGACACAACTCAGATAGATATAGAAAAATAATATCTTTATCTAACAGTTTATTCAAAACTCTCAAAGCGTTTCAACAACTTCAATTCACGTCAACCCGTAGGAGCTCAAAGAGACAACAACGTATTCACCCAAACCATGACACTGACTGAGTTCAGGGCCGGGGCCTACGCGACCCATTGCGCACCAGATACCTGTCGTTAGAAGGGAATACAGCACGCAGCTACTGGAAGAAGCGCAGACGGTGACAGGCGGACTCCCAGCGACCACAAGTCTTGGAGACTGTGGTCCGCAGCCTGCACAGGGACAGGCGAGCGCTCAGTGGCAGCAGCGCGCGGCTGCGGTGGCCCGGGCTGGTGGTGGTGATGATTCTCGTCGCACAGCTCCGTGGTGGGCTCACAGCGGCAGCAGCTCTCTCTTAGCTGCGGCGGCCCACAGGACAAATCCCAGGGATGCAAAGTTGTCAATGGTGCGGGCGCTCTGCGACCACAGCTCTCTCTTAGCTGCGGGACGGCAGCATTTGGTAGCGATAGTAGGGCTTCATCTAATTAAGCTTTTTGTTTTGCTGTTTCTAGTGGGTCTAAACGATCAAGAGGCTCACGACAGGGGAGGCGGAAGCAACAGTGTTCCGCGTATACATACCTCAAATAACAGGTACGCTCGGTGGTAGACGTGGTCCTGAATTTACCATTGTGCAATAAAATCAAATCACAGACAGGAGGTTGTTCGACTCTTACCCATATTTCATCAATTTGTCCAGGTGCCCGTCCATTGGTACAAAGAGCGAGTGGTTGGGATTGCAATAAGATTTTCACCTTCATCAGCAATACTTTTTGAGGAAGTAAGTGACCTTCATTAGCATGACCTTTGAATGTTCTTGACTACAGGACGTTTTTTTGTCCGTCCTTTCTGTTTGTAGATTCACAGCGTAAACCAAGGTTCTAGGAAGTCCACGGCGGTGGCACAGTATTAAAAATTGGTAAGCAGTGGTTCAAGGTGGGCGCTGGAGAGCGCATGCAAAATGACATCCTGAGCAAAAGTCTTGATTATTTCCTTTTTTTTCTTTTTGTCTCCACAGTGGTTTCTGGTCCTGATGAGAACCCCCATAGTGGGTGGGGTTTGAAACGCGTAGACCATTTTGTTTTTCCACTACCAATCAATTGGTTATATATTTTGATTAAGACTGTGGGTGCACTGTTAATAACTGTTTTATTTAGAAAAACTGGTGCACACTATTTAATATCCCAAGCTGTACTTTGTTTGTTTAGTGGTTCGGCCTTTCTTCAAAAATTTAGATTGGCCTACTAGGACTGTGTGGTGTTTGTTAGTGTGGTGATTGTGTGAGTGGAGTTGGAATATTTGTGAGTGTATGTTTGAATAATTGAATGGGTTATGATTGGAAGTAACAGTATGTAGTAAATACTTATTTATTTGTCTTACATTCTTTGTATGTATATCCTCTACATGTCTTTCAAAAAAAGAAAATCTTTTTCAATATTGAAAATAAAAGCAGTTAATAAGCGTATTGGTGATTGGTTTGGTTGTCCTTGCACTATTTATTCAGTTGTTCGAAATTGTTTCATCAGTATTGGCATTTTTGTTGGTTGTTGGTCTCTCTTAGCTGCGGCAGCCCACCGGGCAAATTACGAGGATGAAAAATAGCAAAAGGTGTGGTCACTCAGTGGCTACAGCTCTCTCTTAACTGCGGCGGCCCACATGACACATCACGATGATGCACAGTAGCAAAGAGTGTGGGCACTCAGCGGCTACAGCTCTCTCTTGGCTGCGGTGGCCCACGGGACAAATCACAATGATGCACAGTAGCAAAGGGTGTGGGCACTCAGCGGCTACAGCTCTCTCTTGGCTGCGGCGGCCCACTGGACAATTCATGATGGTGCACAGTAGCAAAGGATGTGGGCCATCAGCGCTACAGGTCTCTCATGGCTGTGGCAGCCCAAAGAACAATTTACGATGGTGCACAGTAGCAAAGAGTGTGGGCCCTCAGCGGCTACTGCTCTCTATTGTCTGCTGCGGCCCACGGGACAAATCATGATGATGCAAAGTGGCAAAGGGTGTGGGCACTCAGCAGCAGCAGCTCTCCCAGCTGCAGCGGTCTGCATGACAAATGAGGGTCTTGACTAGGCAGGCAGTGCGCTGGACGCTCAGCGACCACAGCTCTCCCTCAATTGCAGCGGTCCTCGCAGATTCAGCGGAAGGTCCAAAGGTGCAGATTCCGATGGGCGCTCAGCGGTGGCAGCTGTCTTACTGCAGCGGCCCACACGGATCCAGCGAAAGGGTTGAAGATACAGATTTAGGCGGGCTCTCAGTGGTGGCATCTCCCTTCTTAGCTGCAGCAGCCCACACAGATTTAGCAAAAAGGTTCAGAGTCAGGCGGGCGCTCAGCGGCGGCAGCTCTCTCTTAGCTGCAGCGGCCTGCACAGATTAAGCAAAAGTTTAGACAGTCTCAATTCCGATTCAGGCTGGCTCTCAGCGGCGGCAGTTCTCTCTTAGCTGCTGCGGCCCACACAGGTTTAGCAAAAGTTCAGAAGTGCCCAGTCCGCGGTCCTCACAGTAGAACTAGAGGCTCCTGATTACTCGACGGAGGCCTCACCTGCAAACGGAACTCCTCGCACAGGAATTCCGATGGCGGACGGGGTGAAGTCTAATGTCCCTGAGACTTCTGCAGGAGGCACTCTCGATTTAGGCTCTCGAGTAGTTTCTTCGGCAAGCATGATGAAAGTGGCAAAGTCCTTTCCTCCGTTCACTCGGACAGAGTTTCGTCTGCACATCGAGAAGGAACACACTTGGCCATAGTTCCAGCGCAGCATTTTATACCTAAAAAGACTTTGTTCTCTAAGGTTGCAAATCATGGACTCCGGTCAGAACCAGTTCGGTGGGTTTGGGGAGCACTTGGTTTATGAGGCGACATCCTGCCCCTTCAGAATGAGTGCTATCAGATACCGAGGGGGAGGTGGAGTCATCATTCACCTTGCCTGGCATGGCCCTGCTCAGATCAAAGAGTCTCCCCTCCCCATGCTCCGAATACCGATCTTTCTCTCCAGCGAGGTCTGACCCAGCTGGCCCTGCTGCTCCAAAACCAGACTGCCAATACACATACGCGCTACAGCCTACAGTAAAGCTTAGGCAAGAAACGACCACGTTTTCAGGAAAACTATTTAAAAACATGCAATATATAAATGGTCCTTACTAAAAGGTGCCCCTCAATATCCTGAGCATATACATATCAAACTCGAGGGTCCTATCAGGTTCCTAGGGCCTAATAGGATGATAGAAAGCAATCTTTAACTGGCCCATCCTGGCCTATGAGAATGGATCGTTTCGCAGGAGCGACAGTGAAATGGAGGATAACTCACTATTGAAACAGGCTACACCGATGTAAGTATTATAGTTATCTTTATTCATACAGTCATTTATATACAGGGAGCATTCGTGCTGTGGCACTAAGTAGCAGTGGCACGGCGCCCAGAAAATCTAAATCCAGCCAATATAAAAGATAGGGAGAGTACGGAGGAAGGGAGAACCACACCAATGATGCCAGGTATAACAGGTTCCTTTTCTGGGCAGGCACACGGGACAGCATGGCCCCTTGCACTCTACTCTGCTATATTACGTGTCCTGTCAAAAGATGGGGAAAACTGACAGAAGCAAACCCGCCTCATGTTGCAATCTAAGTATGCTACTAAATCCCAACAAGATGCCCTCTCAGACCACGAGCAGGACTCTGAGCCTGAGCGTGCATCTGCACTAGAGATCCAGTTTATAGCCATGCAGCAGAGTCTCCAATTTATAGATGGCAAGATCAATTACTGAATTTGTGCATGGATCATATGTTGGCTAAACTCGACAAACAGATGGCAGGCATCATGGTGGCAGCAAAGCTGATATCGACAGCTGAAGACGACTGCAGTCTGTGACCATTACATTTTTGGGCATGGAGAAGGTATTTGCTGTTATACAGGCTAACAATATGGACCTGGAGGCAGGCTCCCGCCGTAATAACTTGTGCATTATTGGTATCCCAGAGTCCACCAACATCGGCAAGATGGAACACTTTGTAGAAACCATGCTGAGTGACATATTTGGCTCTGAGACCCTTTCAAACATGCTGGTAGTGGAGAGGGCACATAGGTCTATTATGGCTTGACCAACACTGGGGGGGCACATCTGCGTCCAATCATAGCCAAACTGCTTAATTGCAGACACAGTGCATGAAGACCATAAAATATCAGGGCAACAACAATGCATTCCTCCCTGATTTCATGGCGGCAGTGCAGGCTAACTGTAAAGAATTTCTCCCTATTAAAAAGAGATTACAGAAGGCAGAAATACCAAATGCATAGACCACCGAAGGGCGCAGAAAATATTTGCAACACCTAAAGCAGCATTAGACTTTGCTAAGAAACTTGCCACAAAACTCTGTGAGCACTTTGAATCAGAGTTGGATGATAATGGTAACTAACTCATCGTACTTCTAAAGACATCAGGATAGACTTATTAGTGGTCAGATTTGCCTCAGTGGTTGTTGGCACGCTGCGGAAGTGTACGTTACATGAAGGGGCACCTCCCTTGATGCCAGGGGATCACCTTGTACCAGTAAGACATAATTGACATTGCCTTATTTGTGACCTGTAGATTACTAGACCAACTGTTCCTTGGAATATACACAGTCTGAGTGGCCTGCATGGATGTTTGAAGCTCCTCTTGGCGCTTCTCACCCTTCATACAATATGCCACTACCTAGCTGATATACTGATGTTACTCCTGGCTACCTCCGACCACCTGGAGGGGTTCTGGGCCCCTTACTTCCCCTACGAGGGTACACCCCACATGCCTTTATACTGTGATGCAGCACTTGCTATTGTGCGCTGTGGTGTTTTTTTTAGTACATCTGTCTTTTTCTCTATCTCTGGATGTCTTTGGCATGACTCGGATGCTGAATGGGTTGGGGGATATCATTGTTAACTATTTTCATTGCCACCAATGTGCCACTATTTGCTGTTCCGATTGAAAATGTTGTGTATTGCCTCTGAAGAGGTTTGGCTCAATAAATGGCTATGAGATGTTCCCATGATTCTGACCGCAGGTCATATTTCTTTCCTAACATGGAAAATCAGCTTAACAACCACAGGAAAGCACACCAGGTACTCCCCTACTTAGACAGGCATCATGTTCAAATTGCTCTCTTACAAGAGACGCACCTCACACAGCACACAGAAAGAGTCATTGGTGCTCGTTGGATGGCTTTCCGAGTGGCCTCATTCTACTCCTCATACTCTGGGGGGGAGGGGGTACTACCATTGGTCAAAAGGGTGTGCCTTTTATTATCACCCTTTTAGAGACAGATGACCGGGGCCGCTATGTGATAGTACAGGGGAGCCTTTGTGGTACCTTGGTTACCCTAGTGAACTCCTACGTGCCTACTACAGATGATCCTGAATACAGATGATCCTGAATTCCACATACAGCTCTGGCTCCGCCTGCACACGCTACAGCCTTCTGCGATCATATGGTGTTGGGACCTCAACACATATTTAGATCCAGCGCTCGACCGGTGTGCCTCAGCAGACTAGCAGGGCAAACACTCCACCCAGGTTCTCCGCGTGGGAATGGAAGGCTTGTTTGAGATTGCAGAAGCCAGAAGGCTGGGAGTGCACTTAAACTTTTTCAGTACAAGGCTCATGGTCCAATTGCACTAATGGCTGATGACCTGGGAGGTGAGTGCTTGTGCGGTGGATGTGGACATATGCTCAGAACGCTGTCTGATCATGCACCAGTGTGTCTTTTGGTTTCAATCCCTACCCTCACCCCCACACATTTTGCATGGAAATTTTACATCACAGCACTACTAGACCCAGTGTTGCGGGAGGAATTACACATGGCAATACTTGAATATTTTGAGAAATATGTGTACTCTGTTGCAGGGGCAGACACCCTTTGGAAGACATTTAAAGTTACCATGGGGGGGGGGGTGTATAGGCACACAGGCAGGCTTCTTGAGGGCCATTCGGACACAGCTACAGAATATAGAACACAGCTTACGGAACCTGGAGCGCACTTTTGAATCCACACCCAACCTGCTTGCTGTCATTTGGGACCAGATCACGAACTATAAGGACAAGGTGGCACAGGAAATGTGCCACCTTTCCCACTGATACATTGTTAGGACATATGGAGAGGGAGGTCCCCCGGGTCACAGTATGGCTACCAAGTTGAAAGAGCCCTGGCCATATACACCTATTGTAAATGTAACTACCCCATATGATGGGACCTGTTATGACACACCTCCCATACTGTCCACATTTACAGACTTTTATATCCATCTGTACGAAGCCCGAGACTTAGCTCCGGAGGCAGAGATAGCTGACTGACTGGAGAAAGTGGCCTTGGCGTGGCTCTCCCTGGGTCAACGGGAATACTTAATGCAGCCTATCATGGTGGATGAGATCAAGGAAACCATTCGGTGGCTCACTAATGGAAAAGCCCCAGGCAAGGATGGTGAAACGGGCACATTTTATAAGGAATTTGTTGAGATAGTGACTGAACCTTCATGCAGTGTATGAGGAGGCTGATACTAAGCAGGCATTGCCCCCTTACCCCAGAGGCTTTCATTATCGCATTAATAAAGCCCGACAAGCAACCTGGTCACTGTGGGTCTTATACACCATTATCGTTGATCAATATAGATGCAAAAATCCTGGCTAAGAAGCCACCAGGCTCCTACCACTTCTCAATAGTCTGGTCATTCAGCAGCGCATAATTTATGCACTCTCTTTGCATTGCTACACTAATTAGATCCTTCTGGACGTCACCATACCATTTAACTCAATTGAATGGACTTACATGTTCACAGTCCTACATCGTATGGGGACCCTGCAGACCTTTCTGCGGTGGATACGCCTATTGTACACTAGTCCGTTGGCATGGGTGTGGATAAATGGTAACACATCAGAGGCAATACACATATACAGGGGCACACAGCAGGGATGCCCTTTGTCACTGCTACTATTTGTGCAAGCTCTGGAACCTCAGGGGGTTTGTGATTGGTCAGTGACATGCCACCTCTGGACTATGATTTCGCCTGCGACTGCTAACCATTTCTTTATACATGGACAACATGGTGTTATATGTCCGCGACCTGGCCACACACTTGGTGCCGGTCATTCGGGAGTACATTTGCTATGCACATTATTCAAGTTTAAGCATTAACTGGTCAAAAAAGACTGTCTTTCCTTTGACTCCAGATACTGTGCTGCATTTGCTGGACTTTCCTCTGGAGTGGAGCACAGGCCCTGTCAAATATTTAGAGATTTGGGTACATGGAGACCTGAAGTTAGTTATTTGATGTAAATATGGTAGGGTCATTTCGAAACTCGAGGACCAGGTGGCTTGGTAATCTCGGATACCCCTGACACTGGCAGACAGGGTGATGGTCATGAAAATGATAGTTCTGCCAAAATGTCTCTACCTCTTTATTAACATACCAATTAGTCTGACATGGACCTCTTTCAAAACATTCAGATTCTACATGAGAACTTTGACTTGTGCAGGAAAACAGCCTCGAATCAACTGGTATACATTCACAGTCCCATACAATCAGGGGGGGTTTGGTGCTCCGTACTTAGAGCTGTATTATCTGCGTGCACAGGTGCACCCACTACTGGTACTATCCCGAAACTTACATACAACTTTTAGCGATAGACAGCAATGACAAATATTCCATTCTCCTCAAAGCTATTTTATCACACAATCGAATGGACGTGGCACCTGAGGAGATAAACACCATCAATTGCACTATGAGGGCATGAAAGGCCCTTGGCACACGTGCGATGAAGACCCCATTATATGCGCCTGCACTTCCACTGCAGTATCACCCAGCCATTTTGGTCCCACATGAGACCGGAGCGACCGCCATGCTCGGGAAACAGGGGCAGTGTTGAAGACAATGAGAGATGCTTACCCCAGGTGAAACTTGGTTGCCCTGGCTGATGTACTGCAGTTGCAGCGCAGGACCCTGCTCCTGACCTTAACTAAGGGTGGGCGTAGTTCGCGAAGTAGCGCTACGCGAAGCTACGCGAAGTGCACTTCGCACTACGCGAACTTCACGTAGCACTACGCGAGCTGCGTAGTAGCATGTTCGCACTGTGCAAGATGCGTTTTCAATGATTGCACAGTGCGGACAAGCATCCGGCACTGTGCAAGCATTGAAAACGGCATCTTGCACAGTGCGAGCTGTAGTTTTCTTCTGCTCGAGTAGATTATTACTCGAGCGGCAGCTTTCTCAACGCGAACAGGTAGTTTCTCATTGAGAGCGGTTGTGAGCATGCGCAACCACTCACAATGAGAAACCTGACCTCCTCGCGTTGAGAATCTCGCCGGGATGTCATTTTGCTTGCTCGCGGTCGCGAACATGACGTTCAGGACCGCGAACAAGCAAAAAATGACCGCTGCACTACGCTACGCTGCACTACGCATGTTCACACTGTGCTACGTGCAGCTCGCGTAGTGTGAAGTTGTGAAAACTTCGCAAACTCCGCGAGCGTAGCGTAGTGCTTCGCCCAGGGTTAACCTTAACAAACTATTGCCTTCAGGCTTCCCTGAGGGAGTTGAATCCCCAATTCCCTGCTGAACCTCCTGCTCTCGGGCGCTCCAAACTTTGATCATTAGCACTACACATAGAAGCCTAACCTCTAAGTTGTACAACGCATCACAGAGATACCGGCCGGCAGCCCCAAATATGACCTTAGACAAGTGAAACGCCATGCTTGATGCACCGATGATCCAGGCAGGCTAGGGTTTTCGTTGTGCACTAGCAGGTATGCTCGCATCCAATTATAACCTGCGCATTATACATTTCAAATATTTGCAGCAAATATATTATACTCCTGTCAAATTGTTCAAATTTGAGCTCAGAACAGATGCGAACTGTGTGCAGTGTGGGGCCTTGGAGGTGGACTTCATGCACGTAGCTTGGCTGTGCTCTCCTATCCTTTACTTCTAGGAGCAGGTTGGGAAAGCTCTCATTGATATGGTGATGGAACCGGTGGAGTGCACCCTCAGATGTTATTGCTTGGCCTATTTAAGCCTCTACAACCGGCCAATCGTAAACTGGTGGCAGTGGCCCTGCTCTTAGCAAAGAGGGGAGTGGCCATACACTGGGGAAAAAACAGCACCAGAAACCAATCAGTGGCTCAATGACATGGCTTACTGCAGAGACCAAACAGACTGGTTGCAGAAGAACTACCATGACCCTCGAGACCAAAGAACATTTGGAGCCCATTTTCAGCCTACTTATTGTCGATCCCAGATGTGTCCTAGTAGGTTGAGTTATCCTTGTACTCTAGGGTGCAATGACCTGACTTCAATCTGCATGAGCCTGTATCTATGGCATTGTAGGGCATATATGATGAATAATACTGCATGCTTCAAAAACTAATTAAACAAGACAGGCTAAAATTGACTCATTAAAACGTTTTGTTTTTACTGTATGACAATGGAACAACAGAGAGAAGATTTCTAATGTTTCCCAGTGCCCACAATCTACACATTCTACAAAGCTGTGAAATGCGGATGATGGATGGGACATTTAGAGCACGTTCTTAGCCTTTTGCATACAATTATACAATGCATAGCAAATAAAATAACAACATTGCTTTAGCATGCTCTGCACTCCCAATTAACCTCGATGCTAGACCTGTCAGCCAAAGGCTGGTCTTCCTCCCCAACTTTCTGCCTTCCTCCCCTCTTTTTCTGACCTCGTTGTTTCTGGTATTAGGACTCTGCACACTTTACCACTGCTAACCAGTGCTAAAATGTTTGTACACTCTCCTCTAAACATGATAATATTCTCCTTTCCCCAATTGGCATATTTAATTTACTTATAAGTCCTCAGTAAGGTGGCATTACCAGTGCCTGGACCCTGTAAATTAAATGCTGCTAGTGGGTCTGTGCGGTGCAATAGGGGGTGGTGATGGACGGAGCATCTGAACCAATCAAACACTCACACCCAGTCAACAGATCTGGGTTTAATCCATCACTGTTCTTTAGCCCACTCTGCCACTCCAGTTCAGACATGGCCATATGCAAATCAGTCTGACCCTGTGCCTCATGGGAACAGTCCAGCCCGAACTGCCAAGCCATGCCTTCCCTGGACCGGAATCAAGCTTCCTAGGACCGGTTTCTGGCATTCCAGCCTTCTTCAGCCCGGCTTGCTTGAATCCAGTGGCAAAGTGAGCAAGGGACTCACGTCTGAGCATACCCTGCCAACTTATGGCGACAAAGCGGTACAAAAGGGGGTGGTGATGGACGGAGCATCTGAACCAATCAAACACTCACACCCAGTCAACAGATCTTGATTTAATCCATCACCCATGAGGCACAGGGTCAGACTGATTTGCATATGGCCATGTCTGAACTGGGGTGACAGAGTGGGCTAAAGAACGGTGATGAATTAAACCCAGATCTGTTGACTGGGTGTGAGTGTTTGATTCCCAGCTTCAGATGATGGAAACACTATGAAAGAGCTTCTCAGCATTGTTAAAGGCACGGATGTGTACTTCAGCCATCTAAGCTGGGAGTATGGTGGCAGGGAAGAGTCACACTTAGAGAAAGGACCGGGGACTGGACCCGAAGAATAGTGTGTTAATGCTTCACTTCCATGAACAACAGCAGTTTGAGTCACAGCTGGAGAGCTGAAACAAGTCTTTTAGTGGAAGAAACCATGCCTTTCTTTTTAGTGATTACTCCAGGACTTCGTTGTCTTCTTCAACTAAAACATCTAAGTATAGAAAACATTTCAGAGCCGCTAACAGGTGGAACCTTAATCCCATTTAAGCACAGTGCAGAGAAGATTCAAGGCAGGTTGTCGGGCAAAGGCGCACCAAATTCGGGGGCTGGTCCTGCCCAATCACACTCTCCACAGCATCACTGATTGTGTTATAGTCCATGTTACTCTTTCAGCCACAGGAAGGATGCAGTTGTACCTGGTGTCCTGGAGAAACACAGTTTTGGGCTAATAAATCGGGGGCATTGTGAGGAGAGATTACAAAGGTGGAGTTTCATCATCCCTTCTATTTCGGATATCCTTTCTACTGGGTGACTGGCAGATCTGTTGGGAAGGTGCAGTACTGGCATGGAATCAATAGATGATATTCAAGAAAGCCAGTGCCCAAGAACCAAAGGAACAGAAGGGCCAGGATGCGCACTCCACAGTCTTTCTAGTAGAGAAGGCTATGTGAATGTACCAACTCATTATCAGTTTGAAAGGAGTGAATCGATTTATAAAGACTATCCATTTCCAGATGGAAACTCTACAGAAAATGTTCTTCTTTATTTGATGCCCAACTTAATTTTCCCCTGTGTATAGTACGCAGAGGTTGCTGCACTTGCATATCCAATTTGAGGTTCTCCAGTTTGGCCTGAAGTGTTACCCGATGGCATTTAACCAGATATTCACTCACACTGAGTGTCGCATACCTAGTCATGGGATTGCAACCCTCCCTATCAAATCAAACGATTGGTTCATAGAAACTCCTGATATGGAGGTAGTATGTCAGTTACTCGTAAAATTTGGTCAAAGCTGATATCAGTTCACGATCACCGTTCATGGATGCCTGAATCAGTAATGACTGAGATACTGTGTTCTTGTTAGAGGGAAGAACAGCCAAGCATTGTGGTCATGTCAGAAGATTCTAGTTGCTGCAATTGAACCGCGACAGAGTTTGATGATAGTTCCAGGAAAACATGACACTGGAGGGGTGTACGGACTCAGAGTACCATCCTTTGGTCATTATGGAATTTGTTCTTTTTCCTTCCACGTACAGACTGCAATGATCATTATTGTTGTTGTGAGCAAAAGAAATCTGTGGCATCTGGCAGTACAACATGTTTGCTGTTGGAGTCAGGAGTCTCACTTAGTAAACCAGCAGATTCGAGTAGCTGAAGAGATTAAAGAATAGACAAAGATGTTGCTATTTCCAGAGAACTTGCTGAAGCGGTATCACTAGTTCCCTCAGTTTGGGTGATCCTTACAATGCGTCCTTCTGACTCTAGGTGGGAGTAGCTTTGGGTGACCTTTCAGCGCAAAGTGGAAGTCTGAATGTGGAAAGCCTTCACTCATTTAATTGGACGACCTTATCTACTTTGCAGTGGACATCTCGGCCACTGTTGAAAACAGAGTGGTGATATGCGGATAACGCAACCCTAAAAGCCAACTTCGTGGAGTGCGCTTCAGGGCATTAGCAAACGTGACTTGCTGGAAAGGTCCAGATCAGAAAAGCATCTGATTTTCCATGCACATGACAGCAATGGACAATGTGGTGGCAGACTGAAGCAGAATTTCCCCACTGCACACGTCTGGCATTTTTTCAAGAATCTATCAGGAACCTTACCTGATCCAGACCATTGGTTCTCTGATCTTGAATCACTTTGCATCTCTGGGGAATGCCCAGCATCCAATGTTTTACTACTGGCTTCTGTTTTTTTGTGTTTATGTGTAGTGGATGGTCTCCTCATCCAATTTCCTGACTGAACTATTTATAACTTTCGTATTCCCCTCTCTCCCTAAACGTTCACCTCGATTGGTGGGGATGAGGTTTTAGGTATAGTCATTGTTCCCTTTTGGGGGATGGTGAGCGTGTTTCCCTTGCTCAGGTACTTATCATTTGACCAGGAATATATCTTGCCACTGATGCAAACACGTTCTTTCTGGTGACCATCTCTTTATCATGGATTTTATGAAAATGTACATCTTCAGTGTCTGGTGTTGTCTTAAAGATAATTGAGGTTCATGGTTGTTGTAGCCAGTGGCAGCCTGACTACCTACACATTGGTGTTGTATGACAGGTGCAGCTTGGTGCTGCCCAGTTGGTGCAGCCTAGTGCTGGCTGACAGATATAAACCTGATGCTGCTCAGCTGGTGGATACTGGTGTGGTCTGGTTTTGTGTGTAAGCCACTGCTTTATAGAATGTACTGTGATTGCACTGGCCAGGTTCATTGTTGTGATTCTGTAATGGTGGGTAGGCCACAAAATGGTGCTTTGTGTGCCCTATTGTCCTTTGTCTCTGAGGACTATATCAGAATGAACATTGTTCCTTAGTGTGACTAACCCTGGAAATTATACTTTACTGTAAATCTCCGTGCACTGTTTATATTTGTGTGAAACAGATCTACCGCAAGCCTCTATGGCAGAGATCTTCAAGCTGGGGGCGGCCCACCTTGGGGGTTTTTATTGATCTCAGGGGAGGTGGGACAGGCTCTGACCAAGAGACGCAGTATGGCTGATAAAAGTGTTTTGTTTTAAGTGGAAAATGTATAACAGTCAGTAAGCCACTATGTAATGGGTCATCACTAACACCTTTTGTACTTTATATACTGCCTGGAAGTCCGTTTCAAGGGGGAGGGACTACAAATATCCCTCAAACCTATCTTTCCCACCATTACTGATAACCACACTGTGGGTACTTTTACACTTTAGTTAGGCCTCGCTGACCAGAAGATAATGTTATTGATTGCATTTTTAAAAGGGATAAAATAACGTAACTGCAATGTTTAACTATGTTTCAACATAGATAAACATTGCCAATGTATTAGAGTAGGTGTAAACAATTTGTTGGGGGCCCTGTGATTTTATTTTTTTAACCCAGGGGGTGGCTTTAAAACGTTTGAAGACCGCTGCTCTATAGTGTGCTGTAACGCAGAACTACCACGTGAATACTCCTAATTTCAAGTTGCAGGTTTGGGTCCATGAATATCAAGTGGGAATTGCCTGAAGTTGGTGCTGTACATTGCCCTTTACACTGACTTTGCTACCCCTTGTCTCAGGGGTGGGTCATGAAGGCAGTTACATAAGCACAACATTATGTATGTGTTTATTTATGGATGTTTATAGCGCAAATGTGGCCCCGGGGAATAGAGCACGTTACAAGAGATCACATTTCGAAATAAAAGTAACAAAACAACTAAAACATACAGTTAAGCGCCAAATCAGAAAACGTAAGTCACATCCTGAGGTTTAGGGCAAGGTACAAAGACATAGGAATTAAATGAATATCCTTGTAGCACCACCTGAAAAGAACTGCTTCATACATCACGCTCTCCTGAATTTGGAAGGCGTGAGGAGAAAGCTTTCTCGACCCTGGTTGAACACCAGAGATTTTCAGTTTCTCTGCTAGGCAGTGGCTGAGGAGCAGTGAATGGCTTTGTGGATGATGCAGGTACTTTTCAATTGTGCTCTTTCTTTCTCAGAGGATCATTTAAGCAAGGCTTTAAGTAGGATGAAAAAACTGGGGGGAGGGGGTGTCTCAAAGGGGCGTCGTCGATATAATTAAGGGTGTAGCTAAAACACATGAGTTATACATTTTTGCTTAGTATTATTTGCTGCCTGACTGGTATTTTGCTGCTTCTCTCTGTCTTTGCACCCAGATATATATTACAATTAACATTATACGTACAGCAAGCCAGGACTATTGGATTTGTCAATGGTTGTTAGTTGCATAATATAAATAAGCAACAACAATGACATCTGTGTATAAAATAGTTAAAATGCTTCAGTTCTGAAATTATGAGACTGTGAAAAAACTTTAACGAGTCCCTTTCAAAGGCAGTAAAGGGTAGTACTGCTGGCAAATTAAGATTTTTTTTTCACTGGGAGGGTGAGAGCATTAATCGCCCAAAAGGGAACACTGGCAGGACCTGCCTCACTTAAAGCCCTGCATTTAAGAGTTTTTTAATTTCTTTTTTTAAAGATGTTTTAGAGTTTTATATATAGCGCGACTAGACCCAAGACATCGAGTATCAGAGCGCTTTAAATGAGCACCAGGTGCGATACAGAAGGACACATTCATTTATGTTGGGCATGGGGAGATTAAGTGATTTGCCCAGAATCGCAGGATGTTGAGTGTAGTTGCCAAGACTAGAACCCAGTTCCCCTGTTTTGAGGCCAACCGCTCTAGCCTTAAGGCTGCATCCTCTTCCCAAAAGTTAAGACATGTATGATTATCCTATTCATGCCATATGAGCGAAGGGGATTTGGAGTCCCTGATTTCTATTTCTATTATCTGTTAGACCTGGTACCTTGGCGTGAGTCTCCCTTCCACTTTTTGCTAATGTGCCTCAGATGTTTTGCTGGTGTTCGCTGCTCAGGGCACTGCGCCACGGCCAATCTGTGCCGCAGTGCAAGTGCTCCCAATGTAAAGTGTATCCGTAATTGATTTCCATGATTGGCTTATTTGGTTTACTATCAGTCCCCAGTAACGTGCACTAGGAGTGCCAGGGCTTGTAAATACAAATGCTGCTAGTGGGCCTTCAGCGCTGGTTGCGCCACCCACAGAAGCGGCCTCGTAAGAGGTGTCTTGGGTATGCCATTGCAGAACCTGCGTACAGTCTGGTACTGTCACGCTGACTGCGCTAGTGCCCACACTTGCCAGTCCCTAAAACCTTCTCTTAACTTCATATCAGTCACCCCTATGGTAGGCCCACGGGCAGGGTGCATTGTAAGCATAAGGTAGGACAGGCCCTGATGTGGGTGGCATGTCCTAATAGTGAATTACCGCCGTTTTCGTTCTTCACTATTGAAGGGCCGCCTGTGCTCATAGGCCAGAATGAGCTGCCGGAATTATTACACGCTATAATCCCGGCATGCTCAGGGAACACGGTGGCATGTCAAGTTTAGTATGCCTGAACTCAGAATAATAACATACTTCCTTTAGTAAGGTTTATTTTAATATCCTGTGTTTGCAAATGCTACTTTTAGAAAGTTAGCATTTGCTCGCCTGACTATTTCAGCCCGCCTCTGCCAGGATGTGTATCTTTTGTCTGGGATGTGTGAGTGACAGGGCTGGGGGAATTCCAGGGGACAGTCTGGGCTACCAGGTGGTGAATAGAGTACTTACACCAGGATGGGTGGGGGGAGTAGTCCTTGACTCTGAATAGGGTTGTGCTCCCCCACCACAATGCTGGCTTCAACTCCTGCAGAGCATCTGATGTCCCTGCCCTGCACCCTGAAAGAAGACGGCAGCTTCCTGTCAACAGAGTGCTCCAAAACTGGGTTGAACCAGGCTCAGGCCCCCTGCCTGCAAAGAAAAAAGAAACCGTGTATAAAAGTAGGAGCCCTGCTCCTAGCAAATCAGATCCCGTTTTGACCATGACGAACCTCGGCCTGACTAGAAGGACCAAGAGAAGCTGAAGGAAGGAAACCTGTTCCTGACCTGAGGAACTGGCCTGCAGTGGTGCCTTACTGAGAATGGAGAGGAAAAGACCAGAGAGGACTTTGAAGACTTGTGCCTGAAACG
The DNA here is from genome assembly GCF_964261635.1 of Lissotriton helveticus. NCBI lineage: Eukaryota > Metazoa > Chordata > Amphibia > Caudata > Salamandridae > Lissotriton > Lissotriton helveticus. Next base: position 437,946,160 of record NC_136061.1, read on the forward strand.
ATCTCTAAGGGCTTGATCTCGAGCTTGCCCCCTGAACTGAGCCCCAGGACCATTGGGTTCAATTCTGCCTGTGCCCATCTGCTGCTGGGCCTTAAGTTCTCTTCCCTCGCCAGAGTTGTGACTCGGGTGCCTTCGCCCCTCCTAAGGTCGTGACAGCTCGGAGCCTGGTCGCCCCGCCGCCGAGAGCCCCGCTCAAGCTTGAGTCGCTCTCCGCCTCAGTGCCGGGCCGCCCGCTCTCCTGTCACCTCGCCTGCTACGGAGCGCGTTGTGCGCCTCTCATCTTCTCCCGCGGTCCGTACGTCGAAACATACCCGACTGTCTCGCTTTACCCTCCTACATACCAAGGCTCGTGCCGCACCTCAAGAAGGCCTTCCGTACGGTGGTACCGGAGGCCCGATGCTGCACCTGTCTGCCTGAGAACGCGACGCCCCACACAGATCCACAGGTACAATCCGGCGTACTAAGAAGTAGTATGCCCCACAGGCCTGAACAGCGCCTCTCCCCGTGAGCTGCTCCAGACCCCGGATCGCCGCAACCCTCCACCGTCCCGCTCACCCGCCTCGCATCTCGAGGGGGCTTCGAGCCGGATAGATTGTTCGGAGAACCGTCGGCTCCGTCCCGGGTCCGCCCTCACCAGTGGCCGCGCCTGAAACGCCTCGGACACCCACAACAAGGTACCCTTGAACTCGATCCCAAGTTCACATCGGATCCAGGGTCCGCAACGTTTGTTTTCCCCGTCGTCCGTCAATCATCAACGGGTCGCTCCTCCAGCGCGAAGCGCACATCGACCCCCCAGCGTACCTTGCTGACCAAGAACACTTAAGAACTTTTGCCTATTTAAATCTGGTGGCCTCATTCGCTAAACGTTATATGGTCTTGTGATAATTCTGCAACTAAGTATTTTTATATAAAGTCTACGTATTTTTGATACAACCTTACGACTGGTGTCCGTCTGTGGTGGGTCATTGGGTTTACTGTTTGTGATCATAAATGCTTAACTAACTATCGCCCTGAGGATTAGCCTTGTCTGCTCGCGCCACGCAACCTAGAGGGTGAGCAGGGGTTATTCTTACGGAGTAGTTCCCTTGCCCTGACTAGAGGAGAAGGTCCCTGCTTGTCACAAGTGCATACCTGTGTCAACCAGAGACCTCCGATTCTAACATTATCAAGTCGCTCAAATCCACTTGACATATTATTGGTATCACCCTGATGCCCGTCTCCAGGATTTAAGACCAGAGCAATCCGGGCATGTGGCTAGCAGCCAATGAGAATGGCCGCATCCTGACGAAGCTCCTGTTTCCCGCAATACTATCCTGAATTATCCAATGCCATCCATGGCTGCAAATGTGACACGAGTGCCGTGAGTTCCTCCTTACCCCCCCCGCCCAAGAAGATTGACAGGTTAAATCGCATTTGAGGGGATTCCGACCCCCTTTCTTGGATTCCGACCGGAGTAGTAATGGCGGCTCCCTGCTGGTGGTAGCGAAAGGTGGGACCTCTGCGATGCGAGGGCGCCTGTAGTCAGCAGATTTCGGTAGGAGCCCGGCAGATCCTCATACTCGAAGGAGGAGCTGAAGGTGTCTGGGGAAAGTGAGCGGCGCTGCACCTTCAACAGCCGCCCGATCAACACAGTGCTGGTGAGTGCCGGGGAGTAGTATCTGCGGCTGTAGACCCCCGAGAGAAAACCCGGCATTACCGCACGCAGAGCGGCAGGCATGGACCCGACAGGCGCGACGACGGAGAAGCCCGGTTGGAGGCGGTTCACTGGTGCTGTGGGACACTGTTGCCCGGCCCGAGGGCTCGGCCGGCTTACCTGGCCGTTGAAGGCAGAAGGGGGCGTGGAGGCCAGTTGACTGCTGGAGGTGGCATCTCGCCACAAAATGAGGCCCCGGCTTTGCGGCCTACCACGCCTCCGAGGCAGCGGCGAGGTGCCAAGGGGCGGGAGCAACAGCCGGTGAGGGGCTGCCCTAGACACTATATAAGGGGCTCTAAGATTTGGACGGAGCGCGTTGTGGTGTGCTAGCCAGAGACAATTGGCACTGACAATTGGCACTGCCTGAAGATGCAACTGGACAAGTCTCTGGCCCAGGGGGACTGAACTAATAGAGCAATTAGGCCTGTTTGGTTCAGAGTGGGGCCTGAGTGGGGGGGTGGCAGATGATGGCGACAAGAGGCACCTGCAGATAGATGTGACCATCCCTAAAGGCCCCCTACAATTACATCGCTTCTGTGCAGTGGGTCGCTGCTGCCTCCTATGAGTGCCACAGTTCTGGTAACACCTGTGCGACGCTATAGATGTTGCTGTGGAGAGCAGTGATTCCTAGAACTACCCCAACGGATCAAAGCCGAGCTGGTGCTCTGGGTGTTGAAGCCAGGGCTCGAGGGGCACTCTGGGCCTGGGCTGAACTGAGCTCCAGGCCGAAAGTGGTACGGTACTAGAGGGCCGCAAACAAAGGGCGGAGACTCTTCTAAAGACAGCGGACGCAGGCACCTGCACCTTACTGACAATAACTGCGAAGAGAGACGGTGCCCGACCTGGGTGCTCTGTGCGTTATTGGAGGTCGCAGTGGGCAGCCGGTGACTCCAGGAGAGATATCCACGAACTTGGTCCTTCTCACAAGTGATCTGCTGCTCGTCCTTCAGCACCGCTCTGGGTTCTCACCTGGTGGGTCGCCTGTATGCGACCTACCAGGAAGGGACCTAAGGCGAATGCTCAAGAGCAGCTGGCCAAATTTGCATGGTCTAAGGTGGGTGAAAAAGGGGATTCACCACAGTCGGAGAAGGATGGAGGGGCGGCTGCCTCTAAACAAGGACCGGAACCCACCCTACATGACGTGATGGCGGCCATTGACGGAGTGGCGCTTTGGTAGACTCGTTCATGGTGGAGGTTTCTCTAATCAGGGCGGAGTTCCGGAAGATGGACGAGAAAGTCAAGGAGCTCAAGATAGTCACCTGCGCCCTTCAGACGGACACTTCAGAGCTTCAGACGCAGATGCTCGAGATGCAGAAGAAGCAGGAGGGGATGGCACAGCAGCTTGATAATTACGAAGGCTGAGCGCGCCGGAACAACATCCGTATCTTAGGGGTTCCAGAAAGAACAGAGGGGCTGGCAGCAGACCTTTATGTAGAAGACTTCATCACGAAGCACCTCAAGCCTAAGACTCTGTCCACCTTTTTCTCCATTGAAAGGGCTCACAGAGTACCAGGACGTAGACCACAACCAGGAGCACCCCCGAGGCCCTTAATTGCCCGAGTGTTCAACTACCGAGACAGGGACATTATCCTTCAGACAGTGAGATCCACTCACCTGCTGAAAATAGATAACTACGAGGTGGCCTTCTTGCCTGATTTCACAGCCTAGGTCCAAGCCCAACGTCACAGCTTCCAGGCGGTGAAGAGGGAACTACGAGACCGGGAGGTGAAGTATGCAATGCTCTTTCCTGCAAGGCTTAGGATGGAATCGGATGGCAAGTCGGGGTTTTAGACTCACCAGAGGCAGTCTGGGACTGGATGGAAGGATGGAACATGGTGGGCAGCCATAGAAAAGACCGATCTGACAGGACTAACCACCACAGAGATGGCTGTATGGATGTGGTGAGCGATGGCCCAGCGGAGGAAGATGGTCGGTCGACGGAGCAGGACTGAGGACCCTTGACTTTACTGATGGAGAGTCGGTGCCCACCTGAAAGCGCAAGTAGAGGGGGAGTGGGGGGGGTGATTGCTGTGCCCATCAGATGCGGGACTTACAAAAAGGGAACCAGTGCAAGGGTTAAGGCTGATGGGTCTAAAGGGAGTGATCTGATCGGGACTAGACAACACGAACAGTGGATGGCTAAAATACAAGTTAATTGTGATGTGCACAGGCGGGGATGGGAGTTGAGCACCCCATGCGGTTTCAGCATCTTGGGGAGGGGGAAAGGCACTCTGCCATGTTTGGGAGTGGATAGTTCTAAATCCACGGGCAGGGGAGCAGGGAGGGGGCGGTGGTTGAGGGGGTGGGATTGGGGGAGAGGAATATTTGACGGTACACTGTTCTATGGACAGGGGAGTGGGGAGTGGGGAGTGGGGTGGAATCCGAAGGATCAGGAATTTCGGAAGGTTTCTTTCTTGACTGTTTTATTGTTAGGAACTGTGATATAATTATTCAAAAGAGTAGAGTAGCCATATTGTACTTTGGACAGCAATTGTTTGGTGGGCGGGTTCAGGTTTTCTCTCAATTTGCGATATTCCTTACTGGTAAGCACTGTGAAACTGAGATTCGAAAGTATACAATAGTCACACTGTACACTAGACAGCAACTGTTGGGTGGGCAGCTTCGCGTTTGTTCTCTATTTGCGATGATCCAAGTATTGGGAGATTGTGTGATGCATAGCTATGCGGTGGTGGGGTGGGTAGAGACAGAATGTTCTCTATAATGACCTGGAATGTCAATGGCGTTGGAGATAAGATTAAACAAGGGATAGTGCAGCAATACCTAAAGAGACATTCGCCTGATGTGGTCTTGTTGCAGGAAATGCATCTCGTGGGCCAGAAATCCAAGGCCCTCACTAGGTGGGGTTACAAACTTGTAGTGAATGCAGACTACACCACGGGCTCGAGGGGGACGGCCATATTGGTTATAAAGAGTACACCCCTTATTGTTCATAAGACATGGGCGGATACGGGATGTCGCTCCGTAGCGGCAGAGGCCCAGTGGGATGGCAGGGTAATTAATATACTCTCAGTATATTTGCCACCCGCTCTGGGCAAGGTGGCATTGGAGGACCTTGAAAGTAAACTGACGGGGCTCTGAGAGGGCACACTAATCATGGGGGGGAGATTACAACATGTATTTAGATGACACTGTTGATCGCCAGCCACCGAAGTCTAGGGAGAAATCTAACAACCTAATGGCTGATTTTGCGACAGCACTGGGTTTGACGAACGTGGGTCGTGAGCTTCACCCAATTGGAAAATTATTCACATATTTCTCTAATGTCCACCGTAGTTTATCACGTATTGACTACTTCCTTACACAAGTGGGGGGTGGGGTCGCACACTACTCACACACCGGCGGTATTGCCCCTAAGGACTCTGGTTAGTGTAGTTGAGTGTTCCGCGATGCATCATCTTTCGATCTTCTGCTGTCTTCGCTGTCTTCGCCATCCCTGGACATGTGTTTCAGGGTATCACCCCTCGTCAGCAGGGATAGGCCGTGTTCTGGGGTTGCCGATGGCTGCCAAATATCTGCCAGGTTTAGTACCACTCAGGCGCGTAGGTGCGGGATCCCAGGCTCGTCAGCCCGCGGCTCAAGGGAGCTTAAAGTTACAAGAGGGGGGTGGGGTCGCACACTACTCACACACCGGCGGTATCGCCCCTAAGGACTCTGGTTAGTGTAGTTGAGTGTTCCGCGATGCATCATCTTTCGATCTTCTGCTGTCTTCGCTGTCTTCGCCATCCCTGGACACGTGTTTCGGGGTATCATTCCTCGTCAGCAGGGAAAGGCCGTGTTCTGGGGTTGCCGATGGCTGCCAAATATCTGCCAGGTTTAGTACCACTCAGGCGCGTAGGTGCGGGATCCCAGGCTCGTCAGCCCGCGGCTCAAGGGAGCTTAAAGTTACAAGCCGGTGTGTGAGTAGTGTGCGACCCCACCCCCATTTGTAATACTTCCTTACACACCTGTCCTCGATAGGTAACTTCGCCCAGTATAGAGTTCTACCCAGAGGCATATCGAATCATTCCCCAGTTTGGATGGAATATACGCACTGGGAACGACAGGCACGCACTGCTATTGTTATTAGCCCATGGCTCCGACACATTCAGGATATTAGGGAAAAACTCCGCACACAGTCAGAGAACTATTTTTCCGAAAACGTGGACTCTGTCGACTCAGCACAAATAATTTGAGAAGCATACAAGGCGGTTCTTAAGGGGCAAGCTCTGTCCTTGAAGACGGGATACATCGCCAAAGGGCGTGAACTCCTGAGCCAGGTAGAGTCTGACGTCCTCGAACTGGAGCGGCAGCATTCACAAGATCCCACACCAGACACAAGTCATTGACTACTACTCAATCAATATGAATACAGGATAAAAGCCAGGGAACACATGGTGGCTAAATACTGCGCCACCCATCACAGACGCTATGGTCTGGGGGATAGGGCTGGCAGGACACTGGCGTGGCTAGAAAGACGAGAGCAGGGATCCAGGTGGGTACACAAACTGACGATACCAGGGGGATACAGTGATACACCCACGAGATATAGCGGAGAAAATCGCTTATCATTTTGAAAAGGTGTACTCCCCTTCCACACATTACAAGGCAGAGGACTCCCATCAGCTCCTCCAGGATATTGACGTGACAGGCCTCTCGGATGTGGAATGGGAGACCCTGGAGGCGGACCTTTCGAACGAAGAAATAAGCAAAGCCTTCGGACAGATTAAGTCTGGTAAGGCGATGGGGCCTAACGGCATTCCGGTGGAATTTTTGAAGGCCACTGCTTCTCTGACTGTTCTCTGACTGTGCCACACTTGAGAGCCATGTATGAAGAGAGCCTCGAAGTAGGTTGGCTGCAGATAGATCAGCGGCTGGCCACCATTGTGGTCATTCACAAGCAAGGCAAACCGACAGATAGCTGTGGCTCCTATAGGCCAATCTCGCTGATCAACGTGGAGACGAAGGTGTTGGCAAAAGATCTGGCGAATAGACTGGTGACAGCTATACCATCACTGGTCCACCCGGACCAATCTGGCTTTATGCCAGGTAGGAATACGGCCCTTAACATACGACGTCTACACAATGTGATGGCTCGCCGGAAATTTATCGAAGAGGATGCGGCGGTGCTATCTCTCGATGCCTCAATGGCTTTCGATTCCATTGAAAGGCCGTATCTGTTCGAGGTCCTAGGTAAGGTGGGACTAGGCCCTAAATTCATAGCCTGGGTTAAGTTTTTATATACCGGGGTGTTGGGTCAGGTGAGGGTCAACAGCTACACATCCCGAACATTCGAGTTATGTAGAGGTACTAGGCAGGGGTGCCCCCTCTCCCTGCTGATATTCTGTCTCATGCTGGAATCGCTTGCGGCCTGGGTGCGCAGGGACGTGATGATGCGAGGGATGCGCTGGGCGGCTGAAGTGGAGGATTGCATTTCCTTGTATGCGGACGACATACTGTTATATTTAGCATCCCCGTACAAATCGATCAGAGTAGTGCTAGACATATTCACAAATGTTGGCAAATATTCGGGATACGCGAACAACTGGCACAAATTCGTACAGTTTATGTTGAGAGGCCAGGTTCCCCGCCTTCCAGCAGACTGCACTATAGCTGTCGTGAGTTGCTATAGTTCAGTCAGTCAGGAAATAGACAAAAATGTGACAGCATATTATTAACCCTTTTCCTAGCTCCTCAGCAGCAAACAGGTGGCTGGGCGGGGTGTGGTAGGGGGAGGTGCGGAGCTAAAGGACGTGAAAAAGGTTCAACCCTCTGGTGTCATAGGCATTTGTGATGTCACTTCTGCTACCACTAGCAGTTTGGTGAAATGACGTCAATGTTTGTACCCTGGGATCATTGAAAGCCAGATACTGGTGGACGCAACTTGCAGCATTTGCTTGTTATTTGCAGTTGATATCCGTTGCCTACAGCATTGGTGCTTTATTTGGCAGCATGAGCTGTGCTCCCCACAGCACAGGGCCTTCGCTCAGGGAACGACTTTATAAAGCTTCCGCATTGGAAGTCATCCTCTCTACCTTCCTTGCTCTGCACAATAGCTACTTGTGGTTCCCATAGTAACCGGACTTTGCCTCTGTGTCTGCTCCTCTGGACGACTTCTTTATACCGCCTGTCTGTAATGAACATAAAAGGTATCTTTGAAACTGAGATGGTGGACGCTGACTCTACTGAATAATTGAATCTATTTATTATTAATTTGCGCCACCAATCTTCTGATTGGGCCGCTGTGGGGATGATGGATTGCACATTGACCACAATGTTTAGTTCCAAAGTATCACATCCAGAGCAGCCTTCTCTGGAGCAGGATAGGGCACATTTTTAGGCACCTTTTTAGCTGCAAGCCAGAGAGAAGCTGTTCCTACTTGGAGCGACCTTTATTGAATGTGCGTCACTGAAAGGTAATTAATGTACTTGTTGTCTCTGACTTTGACGAGAGATTTTATTTCATGAGCTACAAATAGGGGAGCATTCTAAAAGCAAGTGGCTCTGTGCCCAGCGTGGGGCTGCAGTTTGAAGTCGAATGGGTCAGACGTATATAGTATTCTTCAAGCTCTTTAGAAGTGCGTCCTTTCAATTGAATTTGTGGGACGTAATAGGGTTAAGAATATAATCGAAGACGGTAGTTACCGAGAGAGAAAGAGAAGAGGGTTGTGGTTGCAGCACTCACTGTACAACATTTTGTTTATCCATTGTTAAAAATCGAAGTGATATATTTTGCTTTTATTGGCATGTTTTGCATATAGCTAGGTAATTGCATTCAGAAATTCATGTGAAATATTAGAGTGAAAGGCCGAGTTTCAAATTATCAGGCCCAGTTCTACGGTGCGATCACAAAGTGTGTTTATATAGTTTGCACAGGGCACATTAAAAGTCTAGTATTGTTTAGACATTCGTGTGCCAAGGCTGCCATTCGCACCAGCTCAAGCAAGGAAAATGCCCCCCACCACCCCTTTGCCCTGGTTTGTCAGTAAAATACTGCCATAATTGATGTTCGGCGGCCCCTCACAGCCCTGGGCCTGGGTGCCACTTCACCTGCAATATTTGTAGTTGTGCCACACTCTTTAAGTGCTGGAATTCAAACACTGCTCAGAAGGGATCACAGAAGGTGGGTTTTCCGAAGGGTTTTCTTAAAATGACATGACTACTGAAGTTACGTACAGATAAAACTGAGATCCTGCTATTCAGTGGGGCCCATCTAATATGGAATGCCTCTTGGTGGCCAGATTTATTGCGGGATATGCCCACACCTAAGAAACCGGCCAAAAATCTTTGGATGGTTGTGGATGATTCTCTTCCTATGAAAGGACATGTCAAGGCCTCGTGTGGTAAATGCTTCGGCATTCTCAAGTTGTTGAGAAGGTTGTTCAAGTAGATCCCGATTGCCTGGAAGAAAACCACAGTCCAAGCTTGTTAAACCTGGCATCCTTGGCGTGATTTCCCCTGACTTTTTATGCCTGAACCTTCTGCATTTTTGCCTATGTGCTGGATTTCGTTGTTGCTGGTTTAGATGCTTTGAGCACTTTACCTTTTAACAAGTGTAATGGCAGCGAGGGATGATTAAAGCTGCACTCACCCTTTAATCACTATGGGCTAGATGTAGGTAAACAGGATCTACCGATTCTAAAAAAAAAAAAAATTTTTTTTTTTATCAATTCGGTATTTTAGAATCGGTAAATGCTATGTAGCTAATAATTCGGTAAAAATGACCGATTCGTTAAGATTCGGTATTTACCGAATCGGTAAATGATCCTTTGGTAAATACCGAATCCTCCCCTACATCTCAAATGCCCAATACCGATCGGTAACGGCCGGAATTCGGTAATTTCGGCCGTTACCGACCGGTATTGGGCCACCTACATCTGGCCCTAAATGTCTTTAGAATTATACGTACACAGGTGCCCGCCTTCGAGGTCCACTGCCACAAGACCTAATAAAATAATGAATACACAGTGCAAAGAGAGGCACACAACAAAATAGCATATAATATGCACAATCGACTAAACTTTCAGGGTCTTCAATGTGTTGAATTCTTTTTTATTGGTAACAAAATTCTCTGATACACACAGCCTCAGCCAACGCAGTTCACCCAAACAGGCTTCCTCAGGGCTAAATCACAAACACCTTGCTTCTCAATCCAAAGTTTGGCATCCAAACTCAAATCTCCAATAGTACTCCACTCTTCCTCATTATGTTTATTATGTCAATGGTCCACAGTCTGTTAGAAGTACTACTATGTCACACGAGAAAAGTGGCTGATTCCTTGAACAAATCTCGGAGCGCTCACCAATATACACCAAAATTTAAGCCATCTTCGCCTCGCTGTTGAAAACACGATCCGATTGTCATGTTTGTTTGGCCCTTCGCCCCCTGTGTAAAGTGTGATTATGATTAGTTATCCAGGATTGACATACTTGATTTACTAGTAAGTTCCTAGTAAAGTGCACTGTGCGGTAAACAGCCATTAAAACAAGTTTTTTACTGCGCAATACCTTTACAACGCATGCACTACCGCGCATGCTTTGTACATCGCGAAGTCATTACTACACATTTTTTTAAGAATGCATGGTCATTTACCACGCATGCCCTTACAAGAATTTCATTGTAAAGGTATGTATGGTAAATGACGATGCGTTCTAAAAAAATGTAGATGATCCACATCGTTGTAAGGAAACAGAGGCTGTTCCGTTTCCTCATAACAACGTGCACCGCCCCTCAGAGACGACGTGAAGCAGGAACCAGGAGGAGAGACGAACCACCAGGAGAGAAAGGTAAGGGGGATTGGGCATGGGGTGGAGGTTACTTTTTTAGGGTTTAGGGGGTAGTGCTGGGGGCAGTGTTTTAGGGTATAGGGTAGTGTTGTGGTGTTTGTGTAGGGTAGTGTTTCAGGGTTTAGGGTAGTGTCTGAGGGTTGGAGGAGGCTCGGGCTGGAGGTAGTGTTTTAGGGTTTAGGGCAGTGTTGTGGTGTTTGTGTAGTGTAGGGTAGTGTTTTAGGGTTTAGGCTAGTGTTTAGGGGGGTCATGCAGGGTAGTGTTTGAGTGTAGGAACCAGACTGGGGGTCAGGGGGGTCGTGCTGGGGGTAGTGTTTTAGGGTTTAGGGTAGTGTTTAGGGTAGCGCCAGGATACCCTATGGGTGACAGCATGCTCTATATAAGTATGTTTTACATTATATTTACTTTACATTACAGTGTGTAGTGTAGGGTAGTGTTTTAGGGTTTAGGCTAGTGCTTTAGGGTAGTGTTGTGGTGTTTGTGTAGTGTAGGGGGTAGTGTTTTAGGGTACGGTAGTGTTCAATGTGTAGGGTAGTGCTTTATGGTTTAGGATAGTGTCGGAGGTCGTGCTGGGTAGTGTAAATGTAGTGAGAGGACTGTCACTTACCTTACAAACTTTTACCACAACTATACCTTTAGCACGCATGTTTTTGCATTGTAATGGCATGCGTGGTAAAGGCATAGTCAGGGTAAAAGTTTGCGTTGTAATGGTATCTCGTTGTAATTGACAACACGTACTAATACTCGCGTTGTAATGGTACGCTTTATATTGGTATGCTTTGTAACGAGTGCTATTCGCACTGTGCCTGCCCATGAACTGTAAATCAAAGCTACTAGTGGGCCTGCAGCACTGATTGTGCCACCCACATCAGTAGCCTTTCTAATGTGTTTCAGACCTGACACTGCAGTGTCTATGCCTGCAGTTTTTAACTGCCAGGTCGACCTGGCAAGTGGATCCACTTTCCAGGCCCTAACCTTCCCTTTTCCTACATATAAGTCACCCAAAGGCCGGCCCAAGGTCCCCCAATGGGCAGGGCAGTGTATGTTACTGTGCATTTCATTTTTCACTATTGAAAGGCTGTCTGTCCCGTAGGTTAACATTGGAGCTGCCTTATAAAATTTTTACTAGTGCAAATTTCCATTGGGACATGATAGAGAAACAGAGTTTAGGCTCTCTGAACTCAGAATTTAATTACACACCTTTTAGTAAAGGTGGTTTTTAAATTGCGTGTTTGAAAAAGCCACATTTAGAAAGTGGGCCTTTTCTTGTTTAACCATCCTGTGAACCTCTGCTGGTTTGTGTATTCACCGTTTGGTTTTGGAGTGACAGGAGCTGGGTATGTGCATTCACTCTCATAAGTCACAAGGGGGGGTTGAAGTGTGTCCTGCCTTTCCTAGGAGACTCATAGCCAGGCTGAATAGCCAGTCTCCTTTGCACAATGCTGTCTCCACCTCCTGCGGTCACGCTGGACAGGGGAGGACAGAACTGGTTTGGACTGAGCTCAGAGACCCTTGCCACAAAGAGAACAAAGAGAAAATGGGGGATAAGTAATGGACCTAAAACTCCAGGACTTTAGATCACTTCTGGAAACAAAAGGACCATTCCAAGAAGAAGAGCTGAAGAACTGTGTGAGGAGCGCTACCCTTTCTGGGATGTGAGGGGTGGGTTGGCCTGCAGTTGCTGTTTCTATCTGTGGGCAGAGGAATAGGACTGCCCTGCTGTTGTATCCTGCTTGAGAATATCCCCAAGGGCTTGTGTGCGCTTGCCTCCTGTTGTGGATGTCTCAGGGGCAACAAAGTCTTCCACTTTTTGCTCTTCTTGAAAACCTACTGAGCACTCTGTAACATCTGCCTTCCTCCCTCCCATTGCCAGCACTCGAGGCACTGTGAAAGTGCGTGCCATGTCAGGAGCAGAGGCACAGTGTAAGCGTTTGCCGCACATGCGTTGCATAGGAGGACCTTTAGCGGTCGTTCTGCTGTTTTTGGAAGCTCATACTCGTGCTTGTGGGGGAATCCACCTTGCTGGAGCGAGCAGGGGTGCACCACAAGCACGAGTATGTGCTTCCAAAAAGAGCAGACTGCTCTCCCAAGCGCGCTCCGATGCTCGTCTTGCTCGCGCTTCTTGTTTTTGTTTGTTGCCCGTCAGGCTTGTGTTTTTTTTCATGCCTCCTCTCAGAGAGAAGGGGGTGTCTTGTCGGGGCCCGGCATGAAGGGCACAAACAGATCATAACCTCTAAATGAAAAGCAATGAAGGAGAAATGAAAGCATTAAGACAAATTAGATACATCTATAGGGGGTGCCCGACTGAGGCAAATTAGCATTTCTGACTAATTGGGGCACAGGCGTTTCATTATGTAGCTGCGTTTCAGGCACAGAGTTCACTGTCCTTCTAATTTTGTTTGTTTACCTTTTTTTCTGTTTTCAGACAAACATATTTTTGTCTAGTGATGGCTTTTAAGTCTGGATGTGTGTATCGTAGGAGATCGGCCTCTCAATGTGAAAACGTAAAAAAGGGACGGCGCGCATCTCCAGATTCTCAAAAGGAAGCATTCATGCAATGTTTTGTTAGGTTTTCTTCACGTCTTTTCAGATGGGAAGAAGTAGTGATGCTTGGAAATATTGCACGCATAATTTCCTATTTGGTGGGGAGGGTTGGTTGGGGGGAAATAGTATTTAATTCAAAAAAGTTTCTATCTTTGCAAGCTTAGGCCCACTGATGTTTACAGTTTTGACGATGCGGATTGTTCAAGATGGAACCGAAGCCTATTAAATCCAAGCTTTAATAAAAACTGACCATCTTGCGTCATTTTTGTGCAGCCAATCTGTGGCATTTATCTATTTTATAATTCCACTTCTTTGCTCCTGTGTAAACTGGCTTGTTGATGTTATCACTGTCACATACGAGAATATGAGAACCTTAGTTTCTGTTTGCAAACTAGTTACAAGCTTTTCGAGGATGAAGAAAGTAAGTTCTCTAAACGGATTTAATGGCAATCAAGAGACAGAGTTATTCATTTTGTGAGTAAATTACTTATTCTGCTGCAAAAAAAGCACGTTGAAACTTTAGAAATGGAACATTAACTAAGCTCCTAGGGTCCTGATGTAAATATAAAATTGTATTGGATTCCTGAAAGAAGTGTTAATTCGGTGCAGATTTGACTACCAGAAAGTATTATGGATGAAACTCAACCAGTGGATACCTTAGTTGATTTAGCATTTCCTCCACGAATCAGGATTTTCAGTTAATCAGGCCGCTAATGTGTATGGGACACACATCCTTCTTTCCTTCTCTTTAGCCGTTGAGTCTCTCATTCCTCTCTTTAATTTGAGAGTTGGTCAGTTTTATGTAATACATTCATCAATGGATACAATAACAAGAATTTGCTTCTGCACACACTGGATATTTTGGTTTAATTGACGGTGTGGAATATTTGAAGGATGTGTCCTTTACTTTTGTCTGTGGTGAATGTTGTTTATTTCAATCTGATGCCCTTGATACTGGAGAGTTACAAATTTCTGCAGGATGTCTTGAGTTTGGGAGGTAGGCAAATCTTGTTAGGAACTCCCATGGTCCCTGCTTCTCCAAATTTTTTGGCTAGGGATCTGTCCATTTGTGTGCTACAAGATTGAGGACCATATCCAGGAGTTGACCTTTCAAATATCCACCAGCCCTCTGTTTTTTAGGTCGAGCCTGGGAAGCACAAGCGCTGCCCCGCGAGGCATGCTGTATTCGAGCATGGACTTGTAGCCTCGCCCACACTCCGTACGTATTTGTCATTGGATTATGTCATTGTCCTTTATAAATGCTGGCTTCTAATTTGTTCATAGGCTTGTTAGTCCCTCTTTAGTACCGCCTTGTCTTCATTTGTAACCTCCCATGAGGACTGGCCCTTTTACTTCGTTGTTACATGGTACGTCCTATTTAGTATGTAAGCACTATTTTCTTTAATGCTTTTCACCCACTGCAGGCACGACATGCTTTCCTGCAACATTCAGCATGCCATACACCCTTTCACTTTCCAAGCAGCCCAGAAAATGGCGGCTGCTTCTTTGAAATGAATAGGTCTCGCATTTACAAGAGTTTGACCTATTGGCATTGTAAATGACAACGCCTTTTATTTATGTGTTAATTATCAAAACAGATAAATAAAAGTCATTGTTATTTACAATACCAATAGCTTAAACTCTAGCAAATGCGAGACCTATTGCATTGCAAATGCTTGTTTGGCACTGTGTATGTTGGATTTCTGCTGTTTTGGTCTTGTCTTAGATAAAATATTATGTATTTTTCTAACCTAGTGTGGTGTCTCTTCTGTGGTGCTTCCACTGTGTTACTGTGCGTTGGGTTGCAAATACTTAACACTTTGCCTTTGGGATAAGCTTGTCTGCTAGTGTCAAAGCTACCAAAGGGTTGAGCAGGGGTTATCTGAATAGTGTAACTCCCTTATCCTGACTAGAAGCAAGGGTCCCTACTTTTACAAGATGCAAACATTTGCTAACTAGAGATCTTTCTAACAAAGTTTTGATTACTAACTGATGGGACTATGGTAATACCCTCTTTGTGACCATGGCGGATTACCTTTTTACAATTTTACAGGCAATTAAAATTGCCACCCAGCTCATTTGTAATATAGACAGATTAGGCTTCGGCATTAGCCTGCTTGACTTCTTTACACTGGCTTCCAATCCCGAAAAGAGCCAGTTTTAAACGTTATGCCATGCCCATAAGGCCTTGCATAACACAGGACCTGAGATTCTATGGGTCAGAGTTGAATTCTATTGGCCTGGCCTGTCCTGACCTTAAGATCCTTCAATTTGACCTTTGTTAAGATCATACAAACAAGAATAGCCAGATCAGGCAGACGTTCATTTTCATACCTGGCATACAGTTGGTGGAATTCTCTACCTCTTGACCTCCGCCTTACTGATAACTATCTACGATTCAGAGAGAAATGAAAAGCCTGGCTGATATCCGGATAATATCGCTTTGTAGCACAAGATGGGCTTTTGTGGGGTTTTTCTTCGAGTGAGAGTGTTACAGCCCCGTGATGTCTCCTAGGGGATGAGTGATGTGCTTTATAAATACCCCTGAATAAATAATATATAATAAATAAAATACTGTTAGTGGAAAGAATGTTCTACTAAAAGCCATTTTAATGGAGAGGTTTGGATAAATCAATACCCACATAGAGAGTGTAAGGGCAATGTAGACCTCTGCCTTACTCATCTCTTTTATAGCTGAGGCAATATCACTAGATGGAGGTTGCCTACTTTAAGCAAGGGCCATTCTGGCTGCCCTGTCCTCAAAACAACTTCGTTAGGGGTTCATCCGTGTCTGTATTGTGGCTTGGATTATACATTCAACTCAGTGAGGTGATCATAAGCACCACTTGAACTGAAATGGTTTGGTTTCTTGCTGTAGAGCCTGGCTTGTGATGTATGTTCTGTCAAACCTCAACTCACCTTTAGTTACAGTTTGCTACTCTGCACTCACCCCTGGGAAGGAAGCATGAGAGAATGCCAGTGAAGATGCTGCCTTTTCTGGTTGGCTGGGGAGCAAACTTTAATGGTGGCTCACCTTCCTAAAGACTCTGGATTCCTATCACAACTTCCATCGTGATATATGTACTAACCTCTGGAGTGAGTGTTTCATACTGTTTTGGCTCTGGGAGATCTCTGCAGCACCCACTCACAGAACGGCACAACAGAACCTGGACTTCCTGTGCTGTTCTCAAATTGGGACTATACCTGGCACTAGAAGAAAAGAATGACGCGACTGCCCTTGCTTAGAAGATGAGCCGGACTGCCTGGAGTCGAGAGCAGCTGCCCTGACTGAGAGGCGATAAACCAAAGACCAAGTTACCTGCAAGCAATGTCCACGGCAAACTCGAGGGCTGAAGCTGCACAGGAACCACAATAATCAGCGCCCAATGACCTGCTGAAGGGTTGATGCCCTACACGAGACATACAAGGACAGGTCCTGCTACTGAACCTACACTACTCCATTAACGTACCCGCAGGATACCCGTCTACGGTCTTGTGAATCCCTATTATACAAACTGATACCCCTCTGAGCCTCTTTCATTGGTTTTGGAATATGGAAGTGGAACCTCCCTCCTGAAGCTGCAGAGCATTGACAGTACCAGAGACTGAGTCCACCTGTCTGCCATGCAAGAGCACCAGTAGACCAGTTGCAGCTGGACATTCCTTTGTCCTGTGGCAGGGGAGTGAGTAAAAAAAGCATTACTGCTTGATCAGTCTCACAAGCGTGAGCCAGGTATCACACACAGAAAACAGTTTACCTTTGGAGTTGTTCTGACACCCCCTACCTGGCCCTTGGTTCTTTGCTGCTACCCAGTGAGTCTCTGCATACCAGGAATATCTCAGCGCCTCGCCGGACCCGCTTCGCGGGTCCCGCAGCGCTTTTTGATTGCTGAAGCTGCTGGCCTTGTGGGAGTATTTCCAAGAGGAACGCGGGGCAGGTGACAGCGTCGGCGGGGCTGCGAGCATACAGGCAGGGACTCCAGTGTCCAGGAGTCCCTGCGCGCCCGATTTACCACACCTGGGCTGCTCTCCCCGCTGGGCACGCCCCCGCCTATCCGCCCATCCGCTGATTGAAATTTGTTTAAAGGTGACCAGTGGTACCGCTCCGCGGGAGCGCGCGGGAGCGCGCCGGGAGAAGCCCGGGACAAGGGCGGGACCGTCCGGGGCCGAGGGAGGCCGGGCTGGGCCAGCCCTCTGACACCGACCCTAACGGAATATACTGTATGAAAGAAAGGGCAGCGACAGATAAGTCCCAAACTATAAGACTAGTAAAAAGGTTGTTGGTTACAAGTATGTCTGCATCTCCTGTGATGTATTCCTATAGGTTCTGTATCGATCCCCCTATTCCTGACCCTGTTCTGGTTAATAGTTAACTAGCAGCCATCCCACGGTACAAAAAACCGTTATCTGATTAAGCCACACCACGGCACAGGAACGCGTTATCTGATTAGGTCATAACGCTTGCCATCTAATTAGGCAAGCACTATTCCTCCAGCCCCTGATAAGGCATACGGAGTTCTCAAAACAAATCAAACCTATGACAACCTGGGAAAATCCCTGCGGCCATTGTTTTGATTTCACCGAGAACTTCAGCAAAAGAATGTGCGAACAAGCACGTTCGTATGACATCCTTATTGACGTATCCATGTCCATCCTTACGTCAATCTCGGCACCTTACAGGTATAAATATTACCGACATTGCTTTAAGCAAACACACGCGGTGGTGACGAGATCGGAGCAGCGAGACGCGCTGAGGAGCCCAGCAGAGAGCGAAGCCCACACGCGCTGCCCCGCCTTCCTGACGCGCTGAGAACGAGACGCTGCTTTTCTCCTGCCGAGAAATCCAGCTCCGGCGCTTCCAAGCAGCCCTCGCAGGCAGCTGGAATATCAAGACCAGAGACGAGAGATACCAGCCCTCAATCATTCTAGACCTCAGGTACAGAACTGAACAACCCCTTGCAGAGAATTCTTGAGTCAGTCCCTTGGCAAAACAAACTTAACTTAAACTGCTACTTATCTACTCCCGCCCACGTATTAGGCTTAGGTCAGGTACACTGGGGTAGGCGTGGTTAGAAGCACCAGTTGAGTACGATTAGTCAAATGTATATATGTATGTATCTATTTTATCAGTTTTAAATATCATATGGCTTAGAAACCATATCAACGCTTCTGCAGTATTATTTTATACTCCTGCTTTTATTGTATGCACTCTACTTAACCATAAGTATCGCAATAATATCGATTCATTTCTCTTGTACGAGAAAAGAGACTGATCAATAAATACCATCTTTTATTGAACACGCCCGTCTCTTCCTTTTCTCTACAATCTGGTGAAACTAAGAATGCACGTACTGACTGAGTAAAATAAGTTGTCTTTTGTTTTCACACGACTCTAGAGATACACTCTTGATTAGGGGAGAGCAAAGTTGTCATGTTCTATGGTTGTCAGAAACTAAATCCCTTCTTGTCTATCCAGGGAGGTTAAACTCCTCCTTGCCTATTCGAGAAAGTTTCTAGTGAACTCTGAGCTAGCTGGCAAAACCAAAAACTTTAAGTCTAATATCGTCAGTAGAAGACCTAGTTAACCTCTGCCCTAGGTCTATACTATTGAAGATATTATTCCAATGCGCAGAGCCTATTGGGATAATAGGAACTACACTACATGGCGCCCAAACGTTTGGATAGGCGATAAAACTAACGCAAGACATTAGAGTAACTCAGTCGTGCTTTTTCACACAGAACCCCTTTTTTCCCATAATACTCCAAAGACGTCTGGAGTGGGTGAAAGGTCATATCCGCCAAACCTCGCAGGAGGAGACTCCTATGTATGGTTCTTGGTTTAGTCAACGTTGAAGGATACACTGTTCCAAAATATTGTGCATCTAATCTTTGTTTCCATAGAAACCTGATCTGCAAACAAACAGAATAACCTTCCTGTCGGTAAAATGATAGACAGTGATGAAGAAAGGGAGACAGCTAGAATAGCAGCTGAACTCCTAGTAGCAGACAATACTCTGCTGGAAAATGACCCAAATGCAATACTCATCCCGGTCAACATAAGGAAATCTATAACCTTAAAACTTATAGAAAATGGACTGACATCGAGAGGTGGTACAGTCATATTCGTAATTGAGGCACACGAATATCGGCAGACAGAGGTATTCTATTCATGGATAAACTTTCCAGCAGCAAACGCTGTAACAAAAGAGTTCCACTATTATAAAATAGAGGAACCACCGGATACCTACACTCCTTTCGAGGAGCTGGAAGTACCACTCAAATTCCAAGAGCACCTGCTCTTGTTTAAAGGCGCCCTAAAACATAATAATCACATCACCAGGCTCGGTCCACTAGGTAGACCAGGAGCAACGTGGCCGGTCCTAGCCGGATATACACCACATCCAGACATTGAAGAAATGCCTGCACCAGATCTTTTAATACAGCTAAAACAACTAATCAAAATACATAGACAATTAGTCCAATATGTAATGCGGACTTCAACTGTCCAACCAGCAAGTAAAATTCCACAGCTGAACCCTCATCAGGGTAACACAAATAAAATTACACCACAGAACATACAGTCCTGTCTTGGTAAAGTACCCGCAAAACGGGAACAAATACCTTTCTGGCTAGCACAAAAAATCACTCAAATAGAGGCGGTGTTTCCAGACACCACCCCGGTAGAAAAACACAGGATTCTGACTATCTGTCTTCCAATGGGAATCGCACCACACGTGGAAGACTGTGACACTTGGGGTACAGTCTTTGCTTCCATATACACAAAAACACATGGTGTACCATCCATGTCAGTAATACCCGATGTGCTAAAACAGATTCAAGATGAATATGGTCCAGAACCCGCTTTAACTCTTGGTATGAAATTACTGAAAGACTTCAAGCAGGTCTCGGCTATATTATTAGCCAACATAAAGGGAGAAGCAGCAAACGTGGCGATCCGCCAAAGGTTAAAAGAGACAGACATAGCAGACCAACCAACTGAAATTGCCAGAATCATAGAGAAATCCTATGAAGAACTAGGAAGGGATAGTCTGGGTGGAATACCGGTAAAACCTCAACTAATTGAAAGTCCTGAAAAGGCATTTATTAAAAATAATTTAAACACTCAAAAAAAGAGCTGGGATGGAAACAAACAATCCAATCCTAAAAAAAAAAGATTCCAGTCCAGAGGAAGGTCTCCTCGGCGGAGAGAAAGATCTCCGAACCAAGGACGCAGGTCTCCCCAAAGTGAGCCCTCTGGGAAAAAATACAACCTTAGAAATAGGGATAATCTGAAGAAACCTGATAGATATCAAGATAATGATACACGTCCCTCTCAATCTTTTCAGACTTCCTCGCAGAAATCGGAAAGAAGAGGACGATCAGAACACAGGGAAGAGCACGTCAAGTCCAAAGACAAGGAACCTGCTCATCCAAATAAAAAGTTACAATTTCCAAAAAAGAAGGTAGCCAGTATTAAAGTAATCAAAGATGCCGAGAATACTGAGAACACAGCTGAAAAACGGAGAATGGGCTCAGACAATGCTAGACAGCGCAGCAGAAGTGAGCATAGCTCGCAAAGTCCTTATGAATCATCTGGAGACAGTGGACACGAATGAATACATTCAGTTGGAAACTGCAGATACCAGAGTTAGCAAACCTCATAAAATATATGAAATTACATTACGTATAGAAGGGGATAAGACTAGAAAAATAAGGGGACTATTTTGGGATAATCTCTCCCAGGGCTATGACATCCTTCTAGCTGAGAAAGACTGGCCACCAGAGTTTGTCAAAGCAGTGCTTATCTGACGACCCAACTGGGCGAGCCCGGGCCTGCAGTCATCGGACCTCTAGATAAATATTTTAACCGGCCTTCCGCAGACATTGATAAAGAGATAACGCTTGCAGAGAGGCGTGCTGAGCGTAGATTGTCTATTGAACTTCTCAAAAATCCTGCAGACAAGCACTCAGTACAAATCTACCCTGCATTGGTAACGCCTTTATCATCTTTTAACTTGCCTGCCGTAGCCGAAACATGTCCTAATATCATCAGTAACGAAGAGAACCAGGGTATTGTGGCAGAATTAACATCTTCTAGTACGAGTCATACCGATCCTATAACATGTACATCAGAAATAAGTGCCCCAGCTTCTCTGCCCCAACACAAATCAGGTTCAAAGAGAAAAAGGAGTATTGCACCAAAAAAATGTTATCTACCAAAACCCCCACGCAAACTTAGGAAAGTAGGCAGAAATACGTGCCCCAGTAAGGTTGACACTGAAGTAAGCCGTAGTGGGGAAAGTACACAAGAGGGAGATGTTGTTCTACTAGATAGTTTAGATTCTAGTACTATTAAATCTTCTGACACTGGCCTGCCACTGGCTGTTACACCGCCACTTCCTAGCAACCTGTTACTTGACCTAGAAAGGCTGCTACGGTCAATTCTGCTCCCAATAGAGGAACGAATTGGTAAGCTATCTGATCGGCTAGACCATTTTGAACAGGTAACCCTAGATAACTTTTTTTCAACAAAGGCACTCATAAAAACACAAGCAAGGCTAGTTGAGAGCAGTAAGCCCCAGAACAATACCCAATGCACAACGCAGGACAAGGGACGAAGGCCACAAATAATTTCCCCAGTGTCGTCTAAGTCGGGCAGTGCGGTTGGAAAGAGACCATCCAAGCCTTCTGACTCAGTTCTACCGGGCTCTGCCAACAACTGCCCTAATACTGTAACCACATCCCAGACGGCGGCGCATCCTATGCCGCCTAGTCTAAATCCATTGCTCACTGAGGGGGCAGGGGGTAATGCGCCCTCTGGTATAGGTACTGTTCCTCCTATCGTCCCTTCATCTAGTAATCAGCTCCTAGTAAGTAAACCTGCACCCCGTCTTGTTCCTACTGCTTTTAAACCGCCCTTACCACCCTTGATAAAGCCACCTCAAAAGAAACCCCCAATGAACCTTACCCCTGATTCCTTTCCTTATGTAGCTGTCCTCACAAATGTCCCACCACTCTTAATGGGACAGAGAGAAACCTTCCAGATGCTCAAAAATAAGGTTATGCACTGGTTAAGGGTGAACCGGCCTTTACCAGGGGAAGTTGATGGATTAATATTGGGGATGATGAGAATAGAATGGATCGGCTGTACCTCCAAAACTTTGGGGGGGGACTGCATTGTGGTTAACTTCCAAGACTCAAGGGTGGCTGGATGGATAACAAGATTGGGTTGGGGCATAAATAATGGAGGAATCAACATTGTTGATCTTACTTTCTTTTATCCACGTCCTATTAGTGCTCTGACTGGTCTGCTCAATGAGCAAAGGATTCCCCCACCTGTTTCACTGTCTCAGCGCCAAAATTATCTTTCTGGCCCGAACTATAACCTTTTGGTTGAATGGCAAGACCCAGGTTGGGGATGTTGACAAACCCTTGATCTTATGAACGCTGGGGGGGGGAAGAAACAGCATGAATCAACATGGGGACTGCAATAAATCGGATCGAAATGCTGGAACGAGGTTAGTTCACATGATCACTAACGATGAGATCGTGAATGTGGAGGAAGGATGTGGAGAAGTAGGTGTTAATGATGGAAAGGGGGAGTTACCCACACCATCCGCATATGTTGTTAATGACAATGAAATGTCTAATCAAACCACGATGCAGACTGCGCACCACGTCCCTCAAATAATCAAACTGCTCTCATGGAATTTGGCAGGCATGGCCAACAAAATAGACTCGGACTCATGGGCTGAATTAATAAACCCACAAAGTATCTGTCTCTTTCAAGAGACCTGGGCAAGGGAGGAGGCCACGTACAGTGGCTACCAGACATTCTCGATACAAGCTAGTTGGGGAGGAAGTGGCCGACCATCGGGAGGGCTGGCAACCTGGGTGGCTTCTGACCTAGGATGCTCAGCTTCCCGATACACTGTGGTATCGGAGGACATATTGGCCGTTCTACTCGAATGGCCAGGACTCTACAAATTACTTGTAATAAATATTTACTCTAGGCCAGTCCCCATAGCTGCTTCCTCCAAAACCATTGAGGCACTGTCCCGCCTTCTGGAAACCATCCCAGAGGATCTACCATACATAATAGGAGGGGATTTTAACTCACATTTTGAACCGTTACCTGGACTACTTGATGGACCCTCCCTAGAGGAGGATTCAAGTTGGCAGGTTCCCCCCACAGAGGCCCCACCTCCTAGAGCATGGACACCACTGGCCGTTCAAATAAATACATTAAATCTCACCTATGGTTTGAGAGCCTGCAACGGCCGCACTAGGTCTGATATCCCGAGCCAATGTACATTCAACAAAGCCGGGAGGCAATCCAGATTAGATTACTTCCTGGTACAGTTGCATGCTTGGAAAAGGGTGATGGATTTCAGAGTAATGCCGAGACAGGACAGTGATCACAATGCATTAATGCTAGATTTTGCAATTCCCTGTCCGGAGGAAAGTGTGTCAAGTGGGCAGGAGACAAGAGTGGGACACCTCTTAGAAAATAATAAGAGGAGGATAAGATGGGAAAATCTTGTTTCCAGCAAAGACAAGTTAGCCTCCCTATACGCGGGAATTATTCCAACCCTAGAGGAGGCCTTCCATTTATGGAATTCAGACTCCACTGGGAAAATCAGTGAGGACCTCGCGCAGGTACATGATCATTTAATTAGGAAGCTTGAAGTAGACTTGTTCAGCACCAGACCTCCCAGAACTCAGGGCCTGAATAAAGTCACTTGGTTCAACAGTGCTTGCCGATCTGCAAAACGTGACCTCCTATCCATCATAAAAGCAGGTGGTCCGAGGGAAGAGATCTCCTCTAGAAGGAGGGCCTACAAAACACTTCTAGCTAATGCTGAGATAGAGTGGGACACACAGCACTGGGAGAATCTATCGGAGTCCCTAGCAACAAGGGACTCCCGTAGATTCTGGAGAATAATTAACCACGGAAGCGGGGATCTTCCTACGTCTATTGAACCGAACATTGCTGCAAATGTTTGGCAAAAACACTTCGAGCAGCTATATTCCCTAGAGAATGAGGGGTCAGAGGCAGCATTGCCTACTACCTTTCAGGGACAAACCGCCGAACCGTTCACTATAAAAGACATTAGGACGGCGATAGCTGGGCTATCTGCTGGGAAGGCACCTGGCTTGGATGGGTTGCCGGGCGACCTCTTCAAGCACGCACCAGGAATTTGGGCACCCTACCTCATGATTCTATTCCATGCAGTGCTGGGGGGAATGAAAATACCAGATACTTGGCTGGGAGCGGAGGTGGTCCCGATATTTAAAAAGGGGTCGCCCCTGCTCCCAGCCAACTATCGCCCAATCAGCCTCATTGATGTGTCTCAAAAGTTGTTTGGCAGATTGATTCCTAATAGGCTGTTGAGCTGGATGGAGGAGACTGACATTTTAAGCCCTCTCCAGGCGGGATTCAGAAAAGGAGTTTCAACAGTCGACCAAATACTCAGATTGAGCATCATATACTGGAAGACGGTGCTCCTAGAAGGTGGGACACTATATGCGGTATTTGTGGACCTTCGCGCCGCCTTCGATCTAGTTCCTCGGGCTAGATTGTGGGCGGTGCTGGCTGATATGGGCCTCCCGGGAGATATCCTCCATATCTTAATCAGGCTGCACTCAAACAACTTTGCCCGGGTCAGATATGGAAAGGGCGGTAGGCTGACTGACAGATTCCCAGTCCGCAGAGGGGTGAGGCAGGGCTGTGTATTGGCCCGACCCTGTTTTGCCTATTCGTGAACGGGGTGATAGAGTACCTGAACAGGATCATTAACATTGATGCTCCACAATTGAATGGCAGCAGGGTGCCTGCAATTATGTTTGCAGATGACACCCTGCTGCTGTCAAAAACACCAATGGGGCTTCAGAGGGTCCTGAAGGGGTTCTTGGGGTTTTGTAATGAAAGAGGTCTAGAAATAAATCCAACCAAGACCAAATTTATGATTCTCAGCCCCAAACCCAAAAGCTGCCCAAACCCTCGCCTGGGACTCACAACCCTTGAAAGAGTCCAAGAAATAGAATACCTTGGCATAACCCTCAATCAGAATCTGACCTGGCTGCCCCACAAAATAAAAGCAACGACAAAATTGGCTCAGAGGGCAGGTGCCATTATGAGAATTGCTAAAAAGTCACCTCTACGCCCATTGACGCCCGCCGTCCACATTTATAAAACCCAAGCCAGAGGGGGTGTTATCTATGGGGACATATACCTTTACACACGGTTCAGGTCGCAGAAAACAACTTTATAAGACAACTGGCGGCTCTCCCCCCGAGCAATTTGGCTTTACGACCAATCACGGAGGAATTGGGCCTCAAACCTCTGACTTATTGGAGGCGTTTGTGGAGCAGTGAGGACCTGGTACACTACAGAAATGAACTGCAGGAACTCCTTAGACTAACCAATGCCACTAAAATCCCGTGGATAAAGTACATTAGGGACATGTGTATCTACGTCGGAGTACCCGAATTATGGTCCAACCCGGAAGTAGCGTCTGTAAGGCTTTCTAGAAAAGAACTTTCAAACTTATTTTACAGCGCTATGCTTCAGAAAGCTATGACTTCTCTCCGGGAAGGATCTCTAACCGACATATTTATCAAGATAAAAGACTCTTACAGCCCTGAATATGTACTGGACGGTATGACACCTGTGTCTGTACGGAAGATCTACATGCAATGGAGGTATGGTTCTCTTCCCCTGAGGTCCCTTACTAAATCATGGGAAGGTAATCTGGACTCAGGGGCGTGCCCAGCATGTAACTATAAACTGGAAAGCGATCGTCACGTGGTCCTGTTTTGCAGAGCCTACAGCAGAATTAGGAGTTATTGGTTGGTCCCTCACTTGAGGAACTTGGGCTTTCGAACTTTTGCTCCGGCCTATAGAGTCCTTAAGACAGACTTAGCGGCTCCAACTGTGTTTGTAATGGCAAAATTCTTGACGGCAATGTGGAGATCACGTGCATTAATTATCAGGAACACTAAAGCCACATGAAACATCCCCCTTTCTTCCTTTTTCTATATCACAATGCTCTTTTTAGTAACCGGATTTTAATCATGAGCCTTTTATACCATACTTTTACAGCTTTTAATGCCACAAATTGTTGTATATCTTTTATGATCTTTTAGGATCGAAATAAAGATTATTTGAATTGAATTGTTTACCTAATAAGGTGCCAGCTTGTTTGGCCTTTGCAGAAGAGCAGTCACGCTTACATCAAGACTACGACTCCCCAATAGCTTAGCTAACTAGTTTCCTACAGTCCTCTATGGCCGATCCTTGATGTATCCTTTGTACATGACAACGCTGCAGTCTTGTGGCTTTTTAAATAAGTATCTGAAAGCTCTCGTACCCTCGGGCAATATAGACACAATTCACCCAGCAACCAAGTATAACAGTTGAACTTAGCTGTGCAAATGGCTTGTGTTGCTAATGGAAATTCAAGGATTATCTTCTCAAAACCTATATGTGCATCAACAGCACAATTTCCTCATATGTAATATTGCACCAGCATAGTGTAATACTATGTTGGAGTAAATCTGGTCACATGGGCCGTAAGTGAATTATCAATGGTGGGGATGCCTTGTGATGATGGTGAACACCAAGGGTATGTCCACAACGTGTTGCTTATCTCTGTATTGTAAAGATAAGCCATGTTTTCAGGGTTTAGGTCTGTAATGTACACAGTAATCAAGATGGTCAGCATCTGTACTGAACTGTGTTTATCCTCTACCCAGGAAGACACTCTGTATGATACAGGCACAGATTCTAAGCTAGGCTGTAAACTATTACATGTCTCTTTTGTTTCAGTGACTTCAAGCGATAGCGGCACATGAAATGGATCCAGAAAAAGAAGGTAAGTGGCACATATGTCAAGAAGCATGTGGCATCCTTCTGTGATGCCAGTGAGAACCTTCCATGAACACCTTTCACGTTTAGTTAGCTGGAATGACTAATCTGTAACTTTCCCCCCATATTTGTAGTGTGCCACCGCACAATTCAGATATACCGTTTGTATCTCAGCAGTGAAGTTGTGAAACGGTGTTGGGAGTCCGACTTCAGGCACCAGGTCAGGTCCCCAAGCATCGTGTGTTTAGGAGGATAAAACAGCGGCTGCCATTCAACGCCTCGCTGACTAGGCAATGGTTGTGAATCCAATCCTTAGTCTGTCCCGCAGCTCGTGAAGTCATTTTAATACAGTGGATGCGACCTTCCAAGCCGGGTTTAAGCCAGAAGGCAGGTTTACGCTCTAGTTTGTCTATGTAGTTTAGTTCTGCCTCTGCGGAGAGGCCTCTGCACGCCTCATTGTACTAGATAATGTATCACAAGGCCCCAGTTAAGATACGTGTGATTCAGCCTAGAGTTTGCAGGAGAGTAACATTATTTTTGTTGATGAAAATTAGTTCCATTTCAAACTGAACTCCAATATTTCTGATTGAGTTTCATGAGCGGAGGGCCATGTCAGGTGTTTACCCGTGGGGTACTGTTGCAAGTCACGCTACCTCCTGTGTGGTTGTGTTGTGGATATTTCCGGAGTGACCTCAGTGGGAACAGTCGACCTTAAACCCTCATTCAAGTAGCCAGAAAGTTGTTCGTTCATCTAGTGGAAATCTTTCAGCCAGGGTACCAGTTTTTCAAAGTATTTATAAGAGAAGCTGCTAGATTACCCCCATCACTTCCTCAATGAGGACAACAGAATCCCACGACCGTATGTTAACGGCAGGCTTTCAAATCCTCAAGAATCTTTCCACTTTGTCTGCTGGAAAAAGTACCAAGGAAAGAAATATGGCCCTGTTTACATTTGTTTGTTTTTAAGCTGTTGTGTTAAGTGCACCTGCCTCCTGAGAGCACCTTCTGCTTCCAAATTCTGGTGGTCTCCTCGGCACCTGAAGCGTGTGTGTGGTGTAAGTGCCTATGTCCCATCATTTTGCCACCAAAAGCCACTGGAAACAGAATCATCTTTAAGGCATACCTGAATATCAAGTAGTTATTTTCTAATTCTAACTTGCCTGCAACTTTAGACAACATTTCTTCTTTTGCCAAAGGCAATGTGTTTTTTACTGTTCTTTTCTAGTTTCCAAACATCACCTGAATGTGTCTTTACCATCCAAAATGACCATCTGAATTTTCAGAACGATAATTTAGTGCTTTAAAAAAATTCCAAAAGTGGCTGCCCGTGGGTGCACAGGGCCAGTGATCCACTGGTGGCCATCTTGCAATAGTTTTTCTCATGAAGAAAAAACATTTTCAGATTGCTGCCCATGATTGCACATGTATCGTGATGTACCAGTTGTCATTTAGAGTTTTCTTTCTTTTGGTAAGGCCACTGATTCTTATGCTTACTGTCCTCCTGGTTCACAAAGAACCATTTGCACATTCATGGTCAAATGATTCCTGACCGTTCGGACATTCACTTTTGCCAATAATTCCTTTGAAATAGCACATCAGCTGACCTGGTGCGGCCAATATCCTAAATGGTTCCAATTTCAATGCCCAGGTTTGTGGCCATTGGTGAGAAATTAACTATATCTGTGTGTGTGCAAATCTCTTCCTCACATTGCCTAAGGCATGGATTTTCCTAATCTCTAAGGTCAACAAGTAATCTCTGACCAACAAAACGTCAGAGCCAAACAAAAAAGCTACAGTGTGCCCACCCAGAGAAGAGGCTCAGAGAACGTTGCCCCAACATCCGCCGCCACTCCCTGAGTACTACAAAACGACATCAACAATAAATAACGTATACACCTAATCAGATAGCACCAATCACAATCATAATTCGAGATATAATTCCGGAGAAACAACGTCATCATTTACACAAGCATTCAAAAAAGGGGTCAAGCATCAAAAACATTTGTAGGAGGTGAAGAAAGAAAACTGATATGAGTGAATTGTAGGCTAACTTTTTTGGGCAGCTATTGTTCCGAGCAAGGCTGACTGTGTTTGTCAGCAGCTTTTACAAGAGTGGAGATTTTACTCACAGCATGCACAGATGAAGAAGTGGAAATGTACAATTATCTTGAAACATTTCTTGGGGTTACCACCACTGTGCATATGTGAGTTTTTGTAAGTACAAATTGTGCTTATAAATTCCATTATTGTCTTTAATTCGAAACCTAATTCCACCAGAGTTGTCTTGATGCATTTGTTGCTTGTTTTCGCCAAATGGTTATATGCTTCATCGCTGTTCTCAAAAGTCCTTCAAACAAGAAGGACTACTGCACATTAACTGGCAGATGCATCAACGTAGCCTTTTGCTATTCCTAAATAGCGATTTTTGAGGAGTCGCTATTTAGGAATAGCAAAAGCCTATGCATGTAGGAATCGCTATTAAAATAGCGATTCCTTGACATTCCTTAATTGCTACTCGCAAATTGCTAGTCGCAATTAAGGAATGCTGTCCCATTCATTCCTATGGGCCTACAGGCCCATAGGAATGTATTGGAGATTGCATGAGCAATTAGCGAGTTCCAGTAGGTACTCGCAAATTGCTCATGCAATTTCAAGGGAGCAAGGGTGTCAAAATGACACCCTGTTGCACCCCTGAAATTGATCTATGCACATATGTTGCACACACACATGCCCTAAGGGCATGTGTGCGCGCAACATGAAACTTTGAAAAATGCACAAAAGTGCTTTTTTCAAAGTTTTAGCAAATGACCATGAAGTCCAACTTCATGGTAACTTGCTCCCCCTATTAGCGAATTCACTATTTTTTTTTACTTTCATGCATTGCATTTAAGGAATCTCAATTTGGGATTCCTTAAATGCAATTGCAATTTAAGGAATCTCTATTTAGAGATTCCTTAAATTGCGATTTTTGCATTTAGGATGACAAATGCAAAAATACCGGGAGCAAAGGTGCAGATTCTGAGAATCTGCCCATTTGCTCCCGGTATTTACTTTGATGCATCTGCCAGTAAGTTCATCCTCTGACATGATCGAATGCCCATACAATGACTAAAGTAACAGTTGCCCGATTTGGCCAGTCTCCTTTTAAAGATCTTTGACAAATCTCATTACCAGAGCCACATAACTTTCAAAGAAATAAGATGACCACAATCAACTGTGGCTCTATAAGTCGTTGGCAGTGTAACGCATTGACACATAAAAAGCATCTCAAGAGACCCACGGCTGTCAACAGTGCACTTTCAAAGTAAGGTGCTGGGTCAGGGACCGTTCGTTAAGTGTAATTTAGAATATTATCCTAGTAAAAGCACTCCGGAATTAGGTTCATCCGTGTTTTTACTGTTTTATTTAAATATAATTCAATGTAGAGGCCTCAACCGACAGTCTACCAACTGAATGAGTGTTGCCCCAGTGTGGTATGCAGAGCATAGGTTAACTATGGCCCGCAGTTACAGGCCTGCTTGCATTAAATCTGTTTTAAAAGCCCAATAACCGATAGTTGCAGTAATCGAGCCAGGGCGGGAGGGCCACATTGGCTATCCTTTTAGATAGAGCTTCGAAGACCTGTTGTATTCTCTTCTGTTGCCTTTTGGAACACCCACCAGTTGCCATTGGTAGTTATGTTTGGTATTCAAAAATGCTGGCTTGTAATTGGTGTTTGTCCGTGTTGGTCCCTCCTTTATCTGTCTGTTCCCACCCCATGGCAATTTTACTAATGGTTTATTTTGGTCAGTCTGAACATTTCTGCCTTAGTATTCTTTTGGGTGTCCATAGCTGGTGCTTAGCTGGTACCGAAAACAAAGCAAGCAACAGTAACGAAAGCGGCCCTTGATGGTCCTTTTACGTGAAGGCTCAACAGAGTGCTCTCATGCGTCTCCGTGCTTGCTGGACAGTTCCTCCTTGTTCAGCCATTTGTTTCCAAAGCAGGCAATGAAAGACGGGTGAAATACATTCACAACTATTGTATAATTTTGCTGATCATAGGAGCAGTACAAATAAAGGCCACTAGAGGACAGTATGCCATTAAAGATTAATGTAGAATTTCCAGATTACACCTCTGCATCTTCGACTTGGAACTGCATTCCTTCTTCTTTTCATCGCATTTGACTTTGATCTATCACATCCTGAAACTTATTTTTTTTAATTAAAAAAAAAAATCTTTTTATTAGAGTCGAAATATCGCCATAGCCACAAAAATCAGTCCCTGTATATTTGTCTGCCGACCACAGTTCGATACACCCAGCATAATTTCCTCGGTTGATACCTCTAATCTTCTTTGGCAAACTTCGGACAAAAATTCGGATATATCCTTGATTAGGATAGTAAGCTTGTTACAAGTTGCAAACATATGTATAAGATCAGCCCCGAACAAAGCACAACGGGGACAAGTTGTTCCCTTCCCTGTCCCCCATTTGGCAATTTTTTTCGGTGTATAATACAGGGAAAACAATGTTTTGTAGAATTGTGCATGTAACTTTATGGACATTAATGATGTCAGGGATAACTCATATGCCCGGAGGGGGATTGTAGAATGAACTCCCAGCTTAACCTGCCAATCAGAGCACTGTTTGTCCATATCATCGGGAAAAACTGAATTCAAGGCTTCATATATTTCCCCAATCCTGGGTGTATTTTTTTTGCAAAGATTATCAATTAGTTGGTTATTCTGAAAATTCCACCGCCCACCAGTTTTCTTTACTAAAAAATCTCTGACCTGCAGGAACTTAAAAAAATCCCTGTGGCTGATATTATATTCAACATGTAAATCTTCAAACATCCTAAGGCCACCTGGTGCATAAAAACAACCCAGCTGCACCACTCCAGCCGAGACCCATCTGTTTAGGCAGCTATCCTGAAAGATTTGGGGCAGATCATTATTCAACCTTAACAGAGTATAATATGAATATCGCCCAAACCCCAAAACCCTACTCACATTGCTCCACGCTTTGTATACCCCAGTGATAGTTTTAAACGTAACTTTCTTAAAATAACTGTCATTGGTGCGCCGCCAAAATCAGCCAGCACATTCTTCTCCTAGTATAATCTCCTGAGGCGTCGGGATTATTTGACTGATGGAATCATGAGCGAACATTTTAGCACAATATTTCAGAACGGTGGCCCAATAGTAAAGTTTAAAATTAGGTAATGATAAGCCTCCTCTTTCTCTTGGTAAAGCAATCAAATCAAATCAAATGAGACTTTATTTCGGTTAATATTTCAAACCATAAAAAGTACATACAATGATTACATTATCAGATTTCACATCAATACATTATTAAAACGTTCTTCACAGATATCATTAAAAATCATCATAAATGTTAGTTAAGAAAAAAAGTGCCCTTCTGGTCCTGATATAGTGCAATATTGCTTGAGTAAAGCAATCCATTTAAGGGCTCGTCTGGGTTTCTTATACCCCCAAATAAAACTGCAAAACATCGAATCGATAGTTCTAAAACTCGAGGCATATGGTCCGAAAGAAGTATAAAGAACGGGGCAGAAAAAGCATCTTAATCACATTACATCGTCCACCAATTGTCAAATGTAGATTGTTTAGTCGGGCCAACTCTTTCTTAGTACGCAACATCAGGGGGTTCAGGTTATTATCAACGATGTTTTGTATTTTGGCACTTATATTAACACCTAACTATACGGCCTCCTCTGTCACTCTTGAGTCTCTCATAGTAATTTTGTTATTAAGAATGATCTGTGTTTTACTAGAATTTAATTTATAGCCGGACACTAACCCAAACCGATGTGCCTCATCTTCTATCACGGGCATAGCTATATTGGTTTCTCTAGTAACAAGCGCAATGTCATCGGCATATGCTAAAATTTTGGTATTATGATTACGTATTTGAATCGGTGGTATTAATACAAGCTTATCTAACCACCGAATGAATGGGTCAATATATATCGCAAAAAGAAGAGGGGAGCAAGGACATCCCTGCCTGGTCCCTCTCGAGAATGCGAAGTTTTCTGACAAAAATCTATTGACCAGTACTCTGGCCCTAGGTTTATCATATAATTTTTAGGTGGCTGTGATAAATTTATTCGGAATTCCACAGCGAGACATTGCGGCCCATAGAAATCTCCAGGAGACCCTATCAAACACCTTTTCCGCGTCAAGAAGGATAAGCGCCATAGGGTCTTCCGTTGACTCCATATAATCAAATAGAGAGATTACCCGTTGTACATGGTCAGTTGTTGACCTTCCCGGTATAAAACCATGTTGATAATTTGATATTACTTTGTTTATTTTTGGTGCAAGTCTTGATGCTAAAACTTTCGAATAAATTTTAGAGTCCCCGTTAATCAGGGTAATAGGACGATATGATCCTAAATCAAGATGGTTTTTAGTCTTTTTCAGGAAAACTACGATCTTCGCTTCTGACCAAGAGTCGGGTGGAGTCCCCCCCTGAAATATATGAATAAATAGTTCTTGCATTATCGTTTTTAATTGGTCAATAAATTTCATATAAAACTCTGACGGGATCCCATCCAACCCTGCCGCCTTTCCATTAGATAATGAAGTTAGAGAGAGGAGGATCTCCTCCCAGTGAGGTAGCTCATCCAACAAATCCTGATCTTCCTTCTCAAATCTAATCCCTGTGATTGCTTCTAAATATGAATCAGGGTCCACCAGGCCCCTACAGGGTCTGTATATAGGTCTTGATAAAATCTCTGAAACAAAGTCCTCACTTCAGATGGTTCCGATCTTAAGCCTAATCTGGGGTCCTGAATTTCCTTTATAGTACTAGCTGATGTCTCTTCTCTTATACGAACAGCCAGCTGATGCCCAACCTGTTCACTTAGCTCATATACTTTCTCCTTGTATATCGATGCTTTGTCAATAGCTTTTGCCACTAATATTTCTGAAATAAGATTTCTTGCAACGGCTACCTGAGCCAAAGTGTTATCTAGTGGTTGGCCCTGTTGTGCTTCTTTGATCAAATCCTCCTCAGCTATACCCAGATTATGTTGTAAAGCTGCCATGCATAGTTTTCCTTCCCTATTTGACCTTAACGAGAATTGCAATGTTTCACCCCTTATACCCGCTTTCAGGGTATCCCACACTATGGCTATAGGAGCACTTCCCAGATTATCTACTAAGAACCCCCGAATCCACCCCCTCATGTGTTGACAATATTTTTCATTCTTCAATAACGCCCTTTCAAACGTCCAAGTCATAGTCGGGCGGCTATTCTGAGGGCATAATAAATTTAAAATAAGTGGATTGTGGTCGGACAGTAGACGCGGAAGTTTCTCTATCGTGCACACAGATTTCAGTGAGTTCGATATGAGCATGTAGTCCAGCCTTGCATGCCGCACATGTGGATATGAATAAAACGTAAAACCAGGGTCTCCTATATGATTATATTGCCACCCGTCTATTAGGCCATGAACAATGCACAGATCTTTTAATGCCTGAAAAACTCTTGGTTTTCTACCATTATATTTAAATTCAGGACCAGTTATCCAATCCCCTGGGAGATGTAGGTTAAGGTCCCCGCATACAATCAGAGGTAGGGGCCAGTCTGTTAACTCATTGGATACATCACTGAGCATCTCTGGTTCATCACAGACACTCCCATATATGGTGCACAGTGTCATCTTGTTTAGCCCCTTATTATACTGACATTCGGCAATTGCCCATCTACCAAATTTATCAGATAAAACCTTGCCAAATTGAAGTTCCCCACCTTTGGCTAAGATTGCCACTCCCTTAGTTCTAACACCCTGTGTTGAGGCAATAATTAGTTTATACCCCAGTGTTTTAAATAAATATTGCTGAGAGCCTTCAATATATGTCTCTTGCATACAAACGATGTTCGCTTCCATTGATTGCAACCCCACCGCAACCTTCTGCCTTTTTTTGATATCATTGAGGCTACAGATATTAAGTGAAATAATTGTTATCTTTGCCATGTTATCGTTAGGGTTGTTTCCGATTGGCTGGTCTCATATCCCTGCCATATTCTCCTGAGCATTACATGTATGCCTGTATGCCCCATAATAATGTCTTTTCCATCTCTAATGTACTCGAGAACTCTTGGTCTTGCACCCCCCCCCATCCTTCCCCCACGACCCTCCCTTGGACAGTCCCAACCCCCCCATACCATCCAATGAGGCATCCTGGGTCCTAAAGTACCCAGGTGTGGGCGTCCGTATGATCAGTACATCTCAGCGACCCCCGTGGCCTTGCCCTGTATGTTTGGATTGTATGAGTGGGGTTAATTATGAAATTACATATTTCCATAAGCTTTTATGTATAATCAAATATTATATCATATTGAGTTTTACAAGCTTTTGATATTCACCCCCCCTCCACCTTTGTGAATTGTTCCCCATGCAAGCAGACGTTTAAACTTCTAGTCTGGTTACTGATTTGCACAACTTAATGCTTATCTATTTTTTCTTTTTTCTTCATTTTTCTTCATTATACTTATTTTCCTGAGTTTCTTGTCCCAGTCTCTGTAATTTCTCTTAAGTAGTCCGCGGCCTGAACTTCACTCGTAAACTTCTCGTTGAGCCCTTGTATAAAATTTTTAGTCATGCCGGGTTTTGCAGGAACACCGTCGCACCAATTTTTTCGAAGGGCGTAAACATTTGTCGCATTTTCCATCTTCTTTCTATGGTGGAATGGGCAAAATCAGGTCTGACAAAGAACTTGAACCCTTTAAATTCCCTCTGACTGGTAGGCCTTGCAAGATCGTAAATAGTTTCTCGTAGGAGGAAGTTCCCAAAAAACACCAGCATAGCCCTGGGATATTGGCACGGCTTCTGAGAGTTTTTAGGAAGCATCAAAGGGAATCGATGGGCACGCTGTATTTCTCTATGCACATCCCGAGTCTCGAGAAGGCTGATTTAAGTAGATCGATCATGGAGCCTCTTGCATCATTTCCCTCAAAGCCTTCTGGAATTCCGAGAAATCTCAAGTTGTTTTTTCTTGATCTATTTTCGTAATCCTCGATTTTTACCATGAGGTCTTTTATAATCCCATCTTGCTCCTTTTCTGATTTTTTAACTTGGTAACATCAATTTCAAGATTTTCCGTGCATACTTCTGCTGAGGCCATTCTATCTGAGATCTCAGTACATATATTGCCGACTTTCTTGATTGCACCTTGCAGCTTTTCAATGGCAGCATGATTTCTTTGGCTATCTTTTTTTACATCCTTATGAAAATTCTTGATGGTGCGCAGCACTTGGCTCAGCAAGGGCTCTTCCGTCGTTCCTGAGCGGCGCCTATTTCCCTTTAGCTTTTGGCTTCCACCTGCTGCCTCATCCAAGCTGCCGTGATGATGTACTATTTCTCCTGATATTTTTGAGGAGGGGCTTTTTCGCGTGGTATTTGTTCTAGCTTTAAGATGATCCGTGTTAGTACCTGGATCTGTGGTTTCTTCGTTTGTACAATTGCTTTGTCTTTTACGTCTTATCCTTTTTCCCCCAATTTTTTCCTGAAGTTTATGCATTGTCCGGTTTCGCTAGATTTCCTGCTATTGGAGCCTAAACCCCCTGCGGTTGCTCCATCCAGTTGTAGGTCTGCACTTGTTTCACTTGTTTCGGTTGTACCACTTGAGTCACTTGAGTCACTTGAAATGGACATCCCTGTTTCATATAAATCCGAGTCCGATTCCTCCTTGGAAACGGCGTTGTTTAGTGACTGTCTCTTTCCCCGGTGTAGGTGTCTGCGTAGTGGGAAAGGAAGAGGTATGCTCATGACTTAAAGCACCACTTGGATAAATAGGGTAAATCTATTTTTGCTTGATTTGCTCATTTTGTTCAATTAAGACTGTACTTGCAGTTGAAGTTGCCCTTATCTCGTCATTTCTCAGGATGGGATCTAAGGTCTGATTTCCTGAGTCCGGTCTTTGAACGTTTTTCTCCTCCATATTGATTTGCTCAAAAGGCCCACCAGGCCCACCAGGGCCATCCTCGCTAGTTCCGCTCATATCACTTGGCTGAATACACAATGGTTTTTCCTTTTCTTCCGAATTGGTCAAACCTTCTTTGGGTAGGGGCTATAAATATTGGAGATTCTAGGTTGAGAGGTAACTTATTTTTATTTTTAAGTGATCATTTGCACTCACGCATAATAATAGAGCAGCGCAGTTTAAAGGTCGCACATTTAAAGTTAGATATATTTCATGTCCTGTTTGAAATAAAATTGGGGAAGATTACACCGACACGAGGAAGCACTAAAAAGAAGATTGGTATGAAAACTGCTGGTACTGAAAAATAAAGCGGTTCAAGCAAAGTGAATAACCTGTAGGTGCTCTACATCTTACCGCCGCCTTGTTCCTCTGAAGTTTTATAGCACTTATACTGAGTACTGGGGTGCAAAGCATTTACAGTGATGAACAGCAGAGCGGTATATTGCCTGGACCTCTTGTGTCAGCTGTTGTAGTCCCAGTTGGGTTTTTGTGTCCATACGTTTCCCGGCAGCTCGTACACCCGTCATCATGGGTGGGGAGGGGCAGTGCACGGCACGTGGTCCTCCGCCAGCATCCCCAGAGACGATCTTTGGTCAGCCACAGTAATGGCAGTTGTAGAGAATCTGAGCCAACGTGCCATGAACCATAGTGCAAGAAAGAAAACTAGTCCCCCAGCTGCTGTTTAAATCATAAAATACTGCAATATTTAGGGTTGAGTTGGCCCCTCAGATGCTTGTGCCCCGTTGTCACTACACCTGCTGCACCAAGAGAACTATGCCCCCTGCATTCGAGCCCTTTGCTGCGTGGTTTATTCCATCAAAAAGGGTTAAACCTCGAACATGACTTCCACTCTGCAGTGCTCTCTCTGCAAAGTGTCTTGGGACAGAATGAACTGTGCATTCTTGAGAATAAACTCTTTAGCTAGAGCAACCGAACAGAGCCCGGCTGCAGCCTTTCCAGGGTCAACCCCATCACTGCACCTCGTTGCCCCTGTGGACCACTTGACCATCTGGCCTGGCAAGACTATGTCTTGAAATGACTGCAAGCTTAAGTAATCAGATGCATGCACCCATCCAGCCTCTCACACGTCGATCAACTACTCATCCATCCGTCAATGGGTGCACATTCATCCATGTGCTCATTAATTCATCCATTTATCCCTCGTGCATCCATTAACACAATGGTCGACAAGCTCCCATTCACTCACTCATCACATGCACCCACTTATCTAGCTAGAGGCCTGTGCGCTTGCATACCTTCTTGAACTAGTCACTCAGTGACCCACCAACTCATCCACTCATTATCCCATCTATCCATCACCATCCAATGTATCAACCCTCACTCATCTTATCTGCGTTTTCACCGATTCAGTGATTACCTGTTAAAGTGCATAATCATGAACTGGCTGAGTGGTTGGTCTGTTTTCTGAGGTACTCGTATGATTTCTAGCTCAGGGAAGACATAAGGCAACAGTGAGTTTTTTGTTTTGGCCCATGTGGTGTTTGGGACTTTCCGCTGTTCCACGTTCTGGTCCCTGTGCCATTCGAAGTTGATTATGATATTTAGGGTTCCT
The DNA here is from genome assembly GCF_964261635.1 of Lissotriton helveticus. NCBI lineage: Eukaryota > Metazoa > Chordata > Amphibia > Caudata > Salamandridae > Lissotriton > Lissotriton helveticus. The sequence goes on from NC_136061.1 coordinate 437,984,614, forward strand.
ATGTCCTCAAACGTTGAATGCGTGGTAGGAGGCATTATGGTAACGTTTCCTTGATAATCAAGAGGGATTTATTCAATATCCTCTCCAAACTTACCAGCGGGCTGAGGCTTGTTTCCGTCACTAAGGGGCGCTCTGCTGCAGGCAGGCCACCTCCTGTGGCTAAGAAGGTTGCTGGTCTTTGTTACACTCCCTCAGGTGGCCTGCTTCTCTCCCTCTTTGTTGATCAGATTTCCGTACCTACAGGAGGGTGTAAGAAGCATAATGCTGGAGACTGAACCCGCCCCACGCTTCTCAAGGAAGGCAGCAGCTCCTCCGCACTTTATGTTCTCCCCCAGGAGTGTACAATTTTACTTTATATTAGCCGCCAAACTACCCCATGGTGTAGAATTTTAGAGGGGGCAGCATCTGATTATTTGACGGACCGCTTACACAGTGATACATTTATAGCCACGAAAATCTACAGTGCACTAATGTGCGATATGCTGAATCACTAAATACTTATAAGGTCCTAAATGCGAGATCGATTGCATTCCAAAGGCTTGTTTGACGAAGTTTTATGGAAGCTGTGGCTTTGTTTCCCCAGAGTGTCAACATGCTCTAGGGACTAGTTTTGATGTGTGGAGTGTTGGGGTTTGTTAGTGGCGATGCGTCAATTGGGGGCGCTGGCGCGTTGCCCCACTAATGCCGGCACAGCCCTATTCATCATTATAATTAAATATATCAAATTCTTTGTTCTACAGTGACAGAAATTGTTGTGACGCTAGGTCCGGATGCTGTCACGCTGAAGGGGGTGGGGCTGCGCAGCACTGAGGGTTTGACTCAGACTGACAGCGGGTTAGCGCACTAGTGCGCAGGTTCAGCTTTGGGCTGGTAATTTTTAGTACCAGCCAAAACATGCGCAGTAGCCTTCACCTTAGGAGACCGAGGCTTGCTTGTTGCCGCAGCCCCGGTCTCCTAATGGGCGGGTAGTATCCCTGCCCTCAACCAATCCTGGCGCTGCTCCCAGCGTCAGTATTGGCTGAGAGGGGTTGTGACGTAGCTGTTCCGAGGACATCCGGATATTTAAGGGGTTTGACTAATTTCTATGGTGTATGACGATTGGAAGAAGGGGACTTCTCATTGGTGGTGAGGCTCAGAGACAGGGCATGTGTTGTGTTATATGGGACCTTTGCATCATACAGAGAATAGCAGGTTACGTTACTGGCCTTAGTTGGGGGCACCCAGGGATGCGCTTACAGGCAGAAGTGCAACACAATAGTCTATTGGAGCTCTTTGGGTAGAACAGTTGCAAGGAAAAATACTTCTGACTTCGAGTTTGACAAAGAGCCCAATGAAAACAGCCCCAGAGCAGTAGCCGTCATTCTTACTCCATCTCCGAGTTACTAATACAGAGAGGTGTGGAAGCTGCCAGGTGTCACATGTTGGTCTCTGAGGATCAACTAAGAAATGGGCAATTACTAGGGAGTATGAAACTGCTATTCCGAGTCTCCTGGGTATTTCTAAGTCCCTATCAGTTTTTTCTCCCCGAGACTTCAGCTGATGCCAGGAGGTGGAGTTTATGGGTGAAAAAATCTGGGTCTGTGGTGTTCCAATGGCCAGGGATTAGGTAGGTACTTGTAATCGAGGCCTAGAAGAAAGCAAACAAAAATCAAAACCTTTCTGAAACCGCAACCAATGATCCAAAAACCCTAAAGAACAGAACAGCCCTTAAAAGAAGGCATGGCCCGTCTAAGAGGTGGTTAAACTTACTTGATCAGTAATGATTTGTTTTCTTCTTTACAGGGCCTCTCAGTGAAATTGAGAATTCTGTGTACAGAACTGCTCTGAAGCTGCGCGCAACTCAGACGGTCTGCCAGCGTGAGTACTACAAGTGATATGCTAGTAACAAGACTAAACAAGCATTTGCAACGCAATAGGACTCCCATTACTTAAAGTTTGAGCTATTAGTGTTGCAAGTAAAAATGCAACTCCAAACTTTCAGTAATAAGGGACCTATTGCATTGCAAAGGCTTGTTATATGCTGGCATTAATGGATAATGTAACTCTGTAATACCAGCCTTTTTTAAATTAAAAGTGTTTCATCTGATGATGAGAACAAATAATGCGCCTCTTGGTACGTTTTTTGAACATAAAAATATACCGTACTTTACTTTGAGTTCCCAGAGTGTTGTAAATTACTGAATCAAACAGGAAGTTAGTCAGTAGTAAAAGTGTAACAGAAGTAGGACTAAAACTGTGCGAATCCATAGCATCGTTTTAAACTTAGCAGCCATGTAGTATTTATTTGCCTATAATATGAAGTAACTGTAAATAATGTTATTTATAACACAAGTGAAATGTAATGTTAGTTATCTAATAGGTCCTGCAATTTAGGCTTGTGGAATAAGGCATAGAAACATGCATCATGCCCATGCGATCTCCTTTGCAATAGCCTTCTTGTCCCCAGTAGTGGTCCTTCACTGCAAAACATTTTTAGGCATCGTTCCCTCCCCGCATCATGGACCACCAGTTCATTGCTTTTACTCACGCCTTTTTCGGGGGGACAAAGAGGGTGGCCAGTGGGTGAGGACAGGTATAAATACCTGTCCCCAGCCCAGCCCAGCACGCACCAGAGGCGCCAAACCCGAGGGGGCACTCCCAGAAGAGGGGTTTCCAATGACAGGGTACTAGGGGGCTGCCCTCTTAAGGGGACCACTGCGTGCACAGCGGGCAGCCGCATAGTACCTACTATTGCACCTCTCGCTACACCCATAGTGGGTTCCTAAACTAAATATTTCCGTTTCCAGGACTGCTGGTCAAGAAGTTAGCTGCCTTGAGAGAACTCTACGCCACACATAAGGGAGTAGTGACTTTCGTCGGAACACTTGGGTGTTACGGCCACTGGCACCAGTAGCAGTAGAGACGCAATATCATCTTCTGGTGACACCGTTGTTGTGTCCTGAAGGTCAGGAAGGATCGCCCTAGGGGTGACAACTCAGGACCTACACTTCGGGGCATCTAAGTCTAACTAGGCCTGACACGTGGCCCTAGAAATAACTGAGGCAGACTCTGGGAATAACTTTGTGGCTCTCCGTCCGCTCGTCTCTGAACGGCGTACGTGCGTGCGGGGCCTCTCTTTATTATCGTAGATCACGTGGCTTCAACACTGCACGCCCCTGGTGTCAGGGGCGGGCAATCCCCCCCAGAACATAACATTCCTCCTAAAACAAGAAAACACTGACAACAGCAACAGTCTTGTCGGACGGTCTATTATGGAATTCTTCATAGACCCCTTTCCGCTTCTCACTATTGCTTCAAACGGGTATAACATGACCAGCAACATGGCACATAGCATTTTGTACATGAAACAGTCTTACGTGAAGTAGTCGCGTAGCCTGCAGGAAGGCGTGGGGTTTCTTCTCAGCCTCTGTTGCACGCCTCGCTGACTCGGAAAATCTGTCTCTGGGACGGCATCAGCCTCTGGCGCCTCCATGTCGGCCCCCTCCGGATCTGGCGTGTTGTCAAGGGCTCCAGCGCCATCCCCCGCCTCTTTGATCACTGCTCTCGAGGTGTTACTCTGGGTGACCTCGGGACTGCGCGTTAGCTCCTGGCAGGGCAAACTCGTTGCAGTTTCAGTTGTAGTGTAGTTCCTATTATCCCAATAGGCTCTGCGCATTGGAATAATACCTTCAATAGTATAGGCCTAGACCAGACGTTAACTAGGTCTACTACTGTCGATATTAGACTTAAAGTTTTGGGTTTGCCAGCTAGCTCAGAGTTCACTAGAAACTTTCTCGAATAGGCAAGGAGGAGTTGAACCTCCCTGGATAGACAAGAAGGGATTTAGTTTCTGACAACCATAGAACATGACAACTTTGCTCTCCCCTAATCAAGAGTGTATCTCGAGAGTCGTGTGAACAAAAGGCAATTTATTTTACTCAGTCAGTACGTGCATTCTTAGTCTCATCAGATTGTAGAGAAAAGGAAGAGACGGGCGTGTTCAATAAAAGATGTTATTTATTGATCAGTCTATTTTCTCATACAAGAGAAATGGATCGATATTATTGCAATACTTATAGTTAAGTAGAGTGCATACATTAAAAGCAGGAGTATAAAATAATACTGTAAAAACATTGATATGGTTTCTAAGCCATATGAAGGTTTAAAATGAATAAAATATATACATACACATATACATTTGACTAATCGTACTCAACTGGTGTTTCTAGCTACGCCTACCCCGTGTACCTGACCTAAGCCTAATACGTGGGCGGGGATAGAAAGTTACAGTTTAAGTTAAGTTTGTTTTGCCAAGTGACTGACTAAGGAATTCTCTGCGAGGGGTTATTCAGTTCTGTACCTGGAATTTAGGATGGATGAGGGATGGTATCTCTCGTCTCTGGTCTCGATATTCCAGGCTGCCTGCGAGGGCTACCCGGAAGCGCCGGAGCTGGATTTCTCGGCAGGAGAAAGCAGCGTCTCGTTCTCAGCGCGTCAAGAAAGCGGGGCTGCGCCAGCGGGGTCTGCTCTTCTCTGGGCTTCGGCAAGTCTGGCTGCTCCGTCCTCGTCACCACCGCGTGTGTTTGCATAGGGCAATATCGGTAATATTTATACCTTTAAGGTGCCGAGATTGACGTAAGGATGGACATAGATACGTCAATAAGGATGTCATACGACTTGGTCGTTAGCACATTCTTTTGCTGAAGTTCTCGATGAAATCAAAACAATGGCTGCAGGGTTTTTCCCAGGTTGACATAGGTTTGATTTGTTTTGAGAACTCCGTATGCCTTATCAGGGGATGGAGGAATATCGCTTGTCTAATTAGATGGCAAGCGTTATGACCTAATCAGATAACACGTTCCTGTGCCGTAGTGTGGCCTTATCAGATAACGGTTCCTGCATCATGGGGGTTTTCTGCCTCATGGGCTGGCTGCTAGTTAACTTGTTAACCAGAATAGGGTCAGGAATAGGGGGATCGATACAGAACCTATAGGAATACATCACACCCACTCCACGCTAACTATGGACATATTTACTAATCTATGCATAGTAAAACATACTGTAGAGTATAGTGTATACCTTACCACCCCAAAATACATAAATGCATTTTAAAATTATCAAATATACGGAAAAAATGCAGTCATATGTATAGTATGCACTCAAGCTGTAGAAAATTGCTAAAGTAAGCACGCATTTGTATACATTGTTGCTATTTGGTATATGAAAATTTACACATGAAATGGCTCTTCATACAGAAAGAAGGTTCGAGACCATTTCATCACAGAATAAGAATGATTATGAACATACCAGCGGGCAGCTAATGTCTATAAGCTATCTAAAATTAGAAATTTTAGTTCTCTAAGAATAGTTCTTACTTTAAGCAGAAGATAAGTGTCCCGAAAAATATGCAAAAATATTTTGGGGCTGCTGAAAAAATTGCTGTCCGTGAACTGGAGGGAAAATTGTTCATGGTATTCTGTTATTAAAGTTGAAGGCCAAATTCAGGGAACGCCGTGTGCGAGCTTGCTCAAAAAGTCTCTATTTCTGCTCTGGTGAGAACATCATATCATTTAGGCTTTCGAAAAAGCTGTCAACAGCTTCCTGGGAGAGTTCCACTAACTCGGAAAAAGGGGTAACCATGCATTCGTTCGCATGATTGTCTCCACTGGCGTTTTGATTTGGAATGATGACAGAAGGTCGTACCTGATCGATGCTGCTTTCATCTTGAACTTCACTACCCCTTAATCGTGATGGTGAAGCTTCCACGAATGCCGTCATCAGGATTGGTAGCCGTTGAGGGCAGCACAAAGCACGAGCCTTTATCGGACTCAACAATGTTTCTGCATCCAGTGGCGCATCCGATTGTAGCGTCAGACAGGTGTCTAACACGCATTCTTCTCCGCATAGCAGGCACCTTAATACAGGTAAAACACATCGATGCCACATTGGTCGAAATGAAAGAAACCAAGTCATGTTCAGGTCTCTAAGCCGGGTTAATCCCAGGATTTTTGATATCCGGTCCCGGTATCCAATGGCTCGGATTGTTTCTTCCCTTGTCGCAGGTGTTTTGTCTGTGACACGGTTTGCCATAACGAAATATAAGGACTAGGAATAGGATTCCTGCAATTAGTCCCAAAATGAGGGGAAGTCCGCCAAAAATCGAATGGACGAAATCTGGAAAAATACCCAGTATGGCTTTGAATGGTGTTAATGCCATCGAAAATACTGTCTTAAATACTTTTGAGACTCCACTGGTATCAGAAATATTTAAGATCTCGTTCAGGATTTCTGCGAAATGTATGGGGGAATTAGTTGATAACAATGAATGTATCTCTGCAGTCGTCCTTGCGACTTGGAGATCATACGTTTCTTTTGATGACGTGAGCCTGGTCGGCGTCTGAAGAAGCACTGTTTTCATTCTGCTTAAAGTGTCTATTCGAATAGAAGTAATTTTCAAGTTGGGCCATGCCCTTGCCTCCCTGTCTGGAAAGGAGCTGGGGAACAATGAGTGTCCACAGCACTTGACCTTCGCAGTCGTAGTTACGAGATAAGGAGTCCCGGGCATAAGACTACAACATCTGCGATCTACAATTAGAATGTAACTCCCATTGTAGAGTCTTTGAAAGAATGGTTCTATCTCTGTTGCAGGTGCGCCTTGCTGGTGACATGAAAGGTTATTTGAGTTCCCTTCACAGGCTCCATGCAAACTAATTCCATTACACAGTAGTGTACCGCTTAGTGACATTGCACAATTATTGCCACTAAGAAACACTTTCTGTCCTTTATTACTGACACATGCATGTGAATAGGGCAGGTTCCATGTTGTTTTAATGTACCCTTTTCCCAATTTTTCGTACATGCCAGCCTGTATATGTTTTTGGCAGTATTGAAACCTGAAGGTTGAAATTGGAACATTAATTATCCCATGTATTATCCATTCACTGACAGGTCGTTCTGACATTGTCACTGGTAATCTTTCGAGTTTCTCAATGCTCAGGATTGTATAATCAGCACCCTTTTGTGCCATACTGACTTGTCTATCAGTAAGGTTAAAGATATGGAATAGTGACGTTGTGTTGATTAAACGCCAAGGCACATAGCCTGAACGCAGATTTTGTAACGTCCAGCCAAGCTGTACAATAGAACGCAATTGAGACTGACCGTGTTGTAATAACAGTAAGTCTTGCGATAATATGTCGATTGCTGAAGACACAATGCTGTCCAGAGAAAAAATTCTGGAGGACAGAGTCATTAACCCATTGTCCACTACAGAAAGTGATTTTTCCAAATTAATACGGTCAATTTCCCGTATCCTTTCTGCTGTCTCAATTTGAGTAACCTTCCAGGCCTCATTGTATGCTGCATATACAGAGGCTGCTATGAAACGTTTTTGACGCTGTTTGCGTGGTCCCATAGTGAAATCACGCAAGTCAGCACCATCAGTAAGTAAAGTTAGGTGTTGCTTAATTTCTGCCAGTGTGGAAGTTTGTAGCCATTGAAGGCATAATTTGCCCACACTGTAGGTGGTTATTATCCCTGGGTGTTGTCTTTGAGGATATCTAGGGTCTGGCCTGGTCATTTTGAACCCCTGTGTTTTGTTCAGGAATCTGTCTTGACAGTTATTAGTATCTGTGGGCCAGATCAACCACTGTTTCCAATCTGGATGTGTTCTATTTTGGTTTAATACATAATTTACGTCTATCTCTTCATCTGTAGAGCTATTGCTGTTCATTGTTGGTTTTGGAATAGACGGTTTATTTAAATCTTTGATTTTGGCTAGGCCAAGACAGGTGGTTTGTTGAACAGTGTCATTTAAAAATATAATTTGTTCTGGGATCATGCAGGCTCTAAACAATGATTCTATACCCTGTACTTGCCATTCTTTTGTACCCCAAACACTTTTCACTTCAACATGTTTGTCCCAGTAATCAAAACCAAAGGTATTCATTTTTTCAAAGAATGAGTCTGAATATATCAATTTCGTGTTTGTTATCATGTTCTTTGTCCCTGTCTTATTTGACAATTTGAAATAAAATGTTTCAGCATTACTTGTGTTAAAACCTGAAAAATATGGATATTTGTCATAAAAGGTTCTTGAGCTTCCTTTTGGAGGGGTTGCACAATGTTCCCATTGATTATAATTTAAAACATTTCTAGGTTGTGCAGATCTATGTAAAAAATGGTTACCATAGTGGTTGTAACAATACATACTATCATACTTTGTTGAACCCTGCAAATAATCATGTTTGGTAAATTTAGCAGACATTACTAGGTCAGACATCATATTATTTATACTTTCGAAGTCCCAATCATCAGCAAATGAGCTTGGTTTTACAAAGTCACTCAATGAGATCTTAATTTGGTGTGGATATTTCAGGATTTCAACCGGACCATAGATTTCGTAGTCAGTGTTGTCCCATGCTACCCCACCCGGTATAGGATTGGCTGTGAAGTTGACTGAAGAAAGTTCTCTTTTCTCGACGTGTGAAGATGTGTGTGGTTTGAGGATCAAGTTGATTTTCTGACTTGCTGTGTCCATTTTAGCATATTTTCCCTCAATGAAGCGTCCCAATGTTAGTATCATGATGAGCCAAAGTATGAGGATAAATGCACCAAAACCCACCCAAAATTCAATCCATGGAGAAATCAGATATGTTTCTTTCAGTTGTTTCAAAAGTACTTTAACTTTATCTTTAAAGGTTTTTGTTGATGGCTGTGTTTTTGATTCAGTGAAACCTTCAGAGGAATCATCGAAGTTCATGAAGTAGCCGGATGCAGTTCTGTCAATTGTTCCAATTGCTTCAGGATTACTGTTTCTTGCATATTCGTTTGTTACTTCATTATAGGTTGGTGTGTCTCTGCTAAATGTTTTTATTTGGGTTTTCAGAGGTTTAAGTTCCATTGCATTGTTGCATAGTCCTTGTTGTTCTTGTGTAGGCGTTTCGAATGTGATTAGCCTCTTTGTTAGGACCTCTGTACTGGTAGCAAACCTTGGTGTTCTGCTACTTATTGGGAGTCCACTTGGCCTACTATTTGTTATCGGCCACATGATTGTGGTTTTACCAGGTCGATGGATACAACTCGGTTCTCCTTTTTACCAGCAAGCGGCGGTAGTACAACTGATCTTGTCCCGTTGACAGACAAGACAGGAACTGCTTTTCTGTAAGAAGGCCCAAATTCCTTCTTTACCGCGATCTTTTCTCTGGATCACTGAAATAATATCGAGGGACAGAATATCGACCATCAAAAATATCGTTGACAAAATATCGAGTTTCTATCTACAAACAGGTAAGTACAAAAATATCGAGTTAAAAATATCGTTTACAAAAATATAGTTGTAAAAAATATCGTATTTACTAAAAACAGTGTTAAATTAAATTAATATTAATAATTAATTACTAAAATATACTTAAAATTACTTAAATTAACTTATAATAATTAAATAATTAATGAAAGTTAAATAAATATTTTTTTATTTCATATTTATTAAAACATATATATATAGTAAGAAAATATAATAAAATAATACCCAAAAACTGAAAACTGACCCTGAACCCTAAAAATACCCCTTTACCCAAAAACCCAAAACTGACCCTGAACCCTAAAAATACCCCTTTACCCAAAAACTGAAAACTGACCCTGAACCCTAAAAATACCCCTTTACCCAAAAATACCCCTTTACCCAAAAACTGAAAACTGACCCTGAACCCTAAAAATACCCCTTTACCCAAAAACTGAAAACTGACCCTGAACCCTAAAAATACCCCTTTACCCAAAAACTGAAAACTGACCCTGAACCCTAAAAATACCCCTTTACCCAAAAACCCAAAACTGACCCTGAACCCTAAAAATAAAAACGATTTTTTTTACTATCTATATTATATACTTACATATTTTCACTTTCTATATTATTTACAATCGATATTACTTCGCTTACCTTAAAAACGATATTTTGGCTGTCTATATTCTGTCCTGTCGATATTTTGTCCAAACGATATTTTAAACTCGATATTCTGTCCAAACGATATTTTGGAGTCGATATTATGTCTGTGCACCCTTTTCTCTGACTAGATCCCCGACTTTTGGAATCCAGACAGGTCTTGCTGGGACAGGTGGTGGTTTTTCAGTGGTTGTTGGCTGTTGTTTCAACTTTATGTTGCTCAGGTCTTTTCTTGTTTCGTTTAAGTCCTGCAAAATAGCCAAACGGTCTTTGATATCAAAGCTTTTTTCCTTCACCACTGAAGTTTGACTGTCAAGGTCAGAGATTAACATCCTAGTTCCAAATAATAATTCGTACGGACTGAATCCCTTCAGAGAATTTCTTGGCAGGTTATTTAGACTACGTTGGACACTTATTAGATGTTTGACCCACCCAGCTCCCGAACCTAATACCTTTCCGTTATAGATTGCTTTATGCCTTGGTTTTTTCTTTACACCATCCCGTATCCCTCAGGAAGGAAGTGAGAAGATTCCCGCTGTGCTATGCTCATTTGGCCATGTTTCCCATCAGGCTGGAGGGCTAGAGTGAAAACAATGGTCAAACGTAGCATGCTCTTAGCGTATATGCCATTTTAGACTCGCAAATCTTTGTATAACAGTCCAGACGTCAGCCGAGTGCTGGTGATCTACATTATAAGTGGAAACTAGCCTGTATATGTTAATCGCAAGCCTTGCTTTTTACTGTTGATTTTTTCTGGAGTGAAACGACACGGTATTACACCGTTTCTCTCACCACTGCGATTCCTGTTGCAGTTTGGGCAGTTTTTTACAAACAGGGTGTGATGCAGGCTCATGCCTGGCCACCAGTACCTTGATTGTAGTTCTTCCAGAGAATCTTTTATTTTGAGGTGTCTGAGACCCTCGCCCATATGTGCGTCTGCGATTAACAAGTTTCTCCTGTCCATGTTTGGAATCACTCTATCCCCCACTCCAGGGATTCGAGCAAAAGGGACGGAGTTTGCATCGATTATGTATGTATAATTGAGTGGATAATTGATCGGTAGCGCTGAGCAGTCGCCTTTTGATGACGTTTTCACTGCCAGCACTGTTTCACCGTCAATATACTTCGCTGTACGCTTTTTTCGAACTACGGAAGCCGAATTAGTTGCTACCGCTGTGGCTGTTTCAGCCAATGAATTCCCTGCAACGTGAACGCCATCACGCTGATGACTCAGTGAGTGTATCACGTGAGTCTTTGGTAGTTCTCTTTGTAACAGAACTATTTGTTCCAAGAGCAGTTTTTGCTTTATTGTTGCACCTGTGTCATCTTTGTAACCGTTTTGAATCCATGTCTACAAATCCTTGTTATATGATTTGACGCAGTAATATGAATCGGACACTATAAGTGTCGGGAATTCGCGATCCGCATTATCTAGCGCCATTTTCAATGCTAATATTTCAGTCTGTTGTTCTGAATTAGTTTCTACTGAGTGTGTTTTTGTTAATAGAGGTCTTAGTTTGTCTCCTCGCCACACTTCTTTTGTAATCTCACATGTGGGGTTGTATGCTTGTTCTCCCCAAACGGAGGGTTGAGCATGTCCGTCTGTATAGATTACACAGGCGTACTGTCGTAATGGCAGAATGTCGGCTGGTAGAGGGAATATTCTTTCATATTCTAGATTTTTTAATTCCTTTAGTTCTGGATCAAAGTAGTAGTATACTTTGTCCGTTGTGATTGAATTCACCCATTGTATCCACTTTGGATTCAATGCTGTGGTTGGTAAATTACATGGTGTTGTTAATGCCTCAAAGGCTGATTCTGCTGTTCTGACTGTGATATGTCTACCGTCAGCTTTATCTTTTTCTTTCGCTAATGCGGTTTGAACTGCATGAACAATGTTTTCTGTAATGCTGAACTTCTTTTCAGCTTCTGTGTACAAGTGTGATTTGAATGCAATTGGTACCTTTTCTCCCTCATTAGAGGTCAGGTATGTGATTCCGCATCTTCCTGGGATGACTCGAATCACAAGATTGCGTGTGTTGTCACGTGTTTCTAATTTTGTTTTAATTAACATGTCTGTTTGTAAGGATCTCAGAATTTCTGTGTGTATTTGAGTCCAACTAGTTCTTTTAAAATCTGGTTTTATCAGATCATAAAGGGGTTTGACCCTTTCTGCGTAATTTGCAATGTATGTTCTTCCGAAATTTAGGAAGCCTAGAATTGACTGTAGGTTTTTTAGTGTTCTAGGTGCTTGGAGTACGGCACATTTCTCTAGGAAATTGTCAGCCAGGCTTTTGCCTTCACTTGATAATTCATATCCTAAGAACAGGACTGTCAGATGGGCAATTCTGGATTTTTTAAAGTTGAATTTGTAACCCTCTGCTGCGAACCCAAGTATTATGGTGTTCACTCTCTTCAAGTGAGTCTCCAAATCATCATCTGTTAAGTATATGTCGTCGACATAAGATAATGCTTCGTCATCATATGTTTGTAGTAATTCGGTTACTCTCGCTGAGAATACTCCCGGGCTGTTCTTGTACCCCTGGGCTAACCGACAGAATTGTTTTTGAGTGCCATTTATTGAGAACGCAGACAAATATCTGCTCTCTGGTGCTATGTTTTGACAAAAGAATCCATTAGAGATGTCTAATGTTGTTTTGTATTTTTTACGCACTATGTTATTCATTAGTGCAGCACTATGCGAGTTTTGCACTGCAAAAGTTTTGCAACATGAGTTAAGGTGTCGGTAATCCAAAACTAGACGGTATGAATTGTCTGGTTTGGAGACCGGAAACAAAGGGTTGTTCATTTGTGAGGTGCAAGTTTCAATCACCCCCTGGTATTCTAGCTGATCTAGGATTTCTTTTACCTGTTTTTTAGCTTCTTGCTTAATTGGGTACTGCCTTTGTGCAGTAGGTTGTGATTTTAACTGGATTTTGTGAGGAGGAGAGTCCTCATCCCATCCTACGTGATTTTTATATAAAGCAGGAGCTTGAGCTACTGCCCACTTTCTAGCAAGTGTGTATTTTTTATGAATTGGGATATGATTTGAGAAGGCAGGCATAATTACTTCTTCGCCATGAGGGCACTCCCTGACAAACTCTGGTGGCCAGTCTTTTTCAGCTAGAAGGATGTCATAACCCTTGGAGAGATTATCCCAAAATAGTCCCCTGATTTTTCTAGTCTTATCCCCTTCTATACGTAATGTTATTTCATATATTTTGTGAGGTTTGCTAACTCTGGTGTCTGCAGGTTCCACTTGAAGATATTCATTCGTGTCCACTGTCTCCAGATGATTCATCAGGACTTTGCGAGCTATGCTCACTTCTGCTGCGCTGTCTAGCATTGTCTGAGCCCATTCTCCGTTTTTCAGTTGTGTCCTCAGTATTCTCGGCATTGTTAACTATTTTAATGCTGGCTACCTTCTTTTTTGGAAATTGTAATTTCTTTTTTAGCTGAGCAGGTTCCTTGTCTTTGGACTTGGCGTGCTCTTCTCTTTGTTCTGATCGTCCTCTTCTTTCCGATTTCTGCGAGGAAGTCTGAAAAGATTGAGAGGGACGTGTATCAATGTCTTGATATCTATCAGGCTTTTTTATATTATCCCTATTTCTAAGGTTATATCTTTTCCCAGAGGGGTCACTTTGGGGTGACCTGTGTCTTAGGTTCGGAGATTTTTCTCTCCGCCTATGAGACCTTCCTCTGGACTGGAATTTCTTTTCTTTAGGATTGGATTGTTTGTTTCCATCCCAGCTCTTTTTCTGTGATGTTGAATTATTATTAAAAAATAGTTTTTCAGGACTTTCAATCAGTTGTGGTTTTACTGGTATTCCACCTAAACTATCTCTACCTAGTTCCTCATAGGACTTTTCTATGATTCTGGCAATTTCAGCTGGTTGGTCTGCTATATCTGTCTCTTTTAACCTCTGGCGGATCGCCACGTTTGCTGCTTCTCCCTTTATGTTGGCTAATAATATAGCCGAGACCTGCTTGAAGTCTTTCAGTAATTTCATACCTAGAGTTAAAGCGGGTTCTGGACCATATTCGTCTTGAATTTGTTTTAGCACATCTGGTATTACCGAAATGGATGGAACACCGTGCGTTTTTGTGTAAATGGAAGCAAAGACTGTACCCCAAGTGTCACAGTCCTCAATGTGTGGTGCGATTCCCATTGGAAGACAGATAGTCAGAATCCTGTGTTTTTCTAACGGGGTGGTGTCTGGAAACACCGCCTCTATTTGGGTGATTTTCTGTGCTAACCAGAATGGTATTTGTTCCCGTTTAGCCGGTACTTTACCTAGGCAGGACTGTATGTTCTGTGGTGTAATTTTATTTGTGTTCCCCTGGTGAGGGGTCAGCTGTGGAATTTTAATTGCTGGTTGTATTGTTGAAGTCCGCATCACATATTGGACTAATTGTCTATGTACTTTTATTAATTGTTTTAGTTGTATTAAAAGATCTGCTGCAGACATTCTTTCGATGTCTGGATGTGGTGATTATCCGGCTAGGACCGGCCACGTTGCTCCTGGTCTTCCTAAAGGACCGAGCCTGGTGATGTGATTATTATGTTTTAGGGCGCCATCAAATAAGAGCAGATGCTCTTGAAATTTGAGTGGTACTTCCACCTCCTCGAAAGGAGTGTACATTTCAGGAGGTTCCTCTATTTTGTAATAGTGGAAGTACTTTGTTACAGCATTTGCTGCTGGAAAATGTATCCATGAATAGTATACCTCTGTCTGCCGATATTCGTGTGCCTCAATTATGAATATGACTGTGCCACCTCTAGGTGTCAGTCCGTTTTCTATAAGCTTTAAGGTTATAGATTTCCTTTTGATGACCGGGATGAGTATTATATCCTGGTCTGCTTCTTGTAGTGCAGTATCAGCTGCTGCTATTTCAGCTGCTAATCTAACTGCCTCTCTTTTATCATCACTGTCCATTTTACCGACAGGAAGCTTATTTCTTTTGTTTGCAGATCAGGTTTCTTATGGAAACAAAGATTAGATGCACAATATTTTGGAACAGTGTATCCTTCAACGTTGACTAAACCAAGAACCATACATAGGAGTTCCCTCCTGCGAGGTCTGGCGGATATGACCTTTCACCCACTCCAGACGTCTTTGGAGTATTATGGGAAAAAGGGGTCTGAGTGAGAAAGCACGACTGAGTTACTCTAAATGTCTTACGTTAGTTTTATCGCCCTTCCAAACGCGTTGGGCGCCATGTAGTGTAGTTCCTATTATCCCAATAGGCTCTGCGCATTGGAATAATACCTTTAATAGTATAGGCCTAGACCAGACGTTAACTAGGTCTACTACTGTCGATATTAGACTTAAAGTTTTGGGTTTGCCAGCTAGCTCAGAGTTCACTAGAAACTTTCTCGAATAGGCAAGGAGGAGTTGAACCTCCCTGGATAGACAAGAAGGGATTTAGTTTCTGACAACCATAGAACATGACAACTTTGCTCTCCCCTAATCAAGAGTGTATCTCGAGAGTCGTGTGAACAAAAGGCAATTTATTTTACTCAGTCAGTACGTGCATTCTTAGTCTCATCAGATTGTAGAGAAAAGGAAGAGACGGGCGTGTTCAATAAAAGATGTTATTTATTGATCAGTCTCTTTTCTCATACAAGAGAAATGGATCGATATTATTGCAATACTTATAGTTAAGTAGAGTGCATACATTAAAAGCAGGAGTATAAAATAATACTGTAAAAACATTGATATGGTTTCTAAGCCATATGAAGGTTTAAAATGAATAAAATATATACATACACATATACATTTGACTGATCGTACTCAACTGGTGTTTCTAGCTACGCCTACCCCGTGTACCTGACCTAAGCCTAATACGTGGGCGGGGATAGAAAGTTACAGTTTAAGTTAAGTTTGTTTTGCCAAGTGACTGACTAAGGAATTCTCTGCGAGGGGTTATTCAGTTCTGTACCTGGAATTTAGGATGGATGAGGGATGGTATCTCTCGTCTCTGGTCTCGATATTCCAGGCTGCCTGCGAGGGCTACCCGGAAGCGCCGGAGCTGGATTTCTCGGCAGGAGAAAGCAGCGTCTCGTTCTCAGCGCGTCAAGAAGGCGGGGCTGCTCCAGCGGGGTCTGCTCTGATCTGGGCTTCGGCAAGTCTGGCTGCTCCGTCCTCGTCACCACCGCGTGTGTTTGCATAGGGCAATATCGGTAATATTTATACCTTTAAGGTGCCGAGATTGACGTAAGGATGGACATAGATACGTCAATAAGGATGTCATACGACTTGGTCGTTAGCACATTCTTTTGCTGAAGTTCTCGATGAAATCAAAACAATGGCTGCAGGGTTTTTCCCAGGTTGACATAGGTTTGATTTGTTTTGAGAACTCCGTATGCCTTATCAGGGGCTGGAGGAATATCGCTTGTCTAATTAGATGGCAAGCGTTATGACCTAATCAGATAACACGTTCCTGTGCCGTAGTGTGGCCTTATCAGATAACGGTTCCTGCATCATGGGGGTTTTCTGCCTCATGGGCTGGCTGCCAGTTAACTTGTTAACCAGAATAGGGTCAGGAATAGGGGGATCGATACAGAACCTATAGGAATACATCACACAGTTTCATCAGGCAGCGTTGGGGGAAAAGATGTCGTCGGCTCCTCATGAAAATGTTTGAAATGGGACACGTTCCTTGTTACTGTCTCCCGTCCCCGGACCACTGTGATGCGGGTGCCTTTCACGCCAATGACTCGCCATGGTCCTTTTTCATAGTTCAGCCTGAACTTTCCGCTGGTTACCCTGTTGCGAAGAAGTACCACATCCCCTCTGTTGAAAGGTGTCATCACCGCCCTTCTCTTCCGACTGATCTTGGCAAAAACGGCCTTTCTCTTATTCGCAATCATTTCTTCATCCGCCCTTTCCGGTGACCACTGGGGATGGTGAGGAATAGAGTCAGTTATCACTCGTCCCATGAGGAGATGGGCTGGGGCAATCCCCGTGGTTGAGTGAGGGGTTTGCTGGTAGCTGCGAAGGAAAGTGAAGATGGCCATCTCCACTGACTGACCTTTGTCATGGGCAATTCGAATAACTTTGTTCAGGGTTCTCATGAATCGTTCAGCCTCCCCATTGGCTTGAGGCCAGCGGGGGGTGATGCGTCGATGTCGAGTGCCAAGAGATGACAGATAAGTGGCCAGGTCTTGTCCTTGAAATGGGGGCCCATTGTCTGTACGGAGCTCACGCATGGCCCCGTGAGTGGCAACAATTTTCTCTATCTTAGGGATGACACTCTCAGCACTTGTACTGGTTACTATCTCCACTTCAGGATATTTGGAATGGTCATCGATCATTACCAACGTGTATCTTCCATCAGGTAGACTGCCAAAATCCATACTGACCCTCTCCCATGGCCGTTGGGGTCGGGGTTCCACTATAATCGGAGCTTCCCGAGGAGCCTCTCCAGTGACTTGACACGCAGCACACGACCTCACCACATTCTCTACCATGTCGTCCATCCGGGGGAACCACACCTTTGTTCGCAATCGGGCCTTAGTTTTAACCATTCCCTGATGGCCCACATGTGCCAGCTGGATCACCTGGTCAGTCAAAGCCGTGGGTATTACCAGGCGATGCCCTCGTAACAGGCACCCTGCTTCATCTTCATTGAGTTCTTCCCGGACATGATATAGGCTTTCCATAACCTTCTGAGCGTCTGGAGTAAGCACCTTCCATCCCTCTTTGGCTCGGTGCCAGTTAGCCGAGCGGATGATTTCTTTGGCCCTCTGGAGACAAGCATCTTGGGTGGTGGCCTTCACAATGTCGTTTATGGAGAGGGGGCGAGGGCACGACCGCGCTACCACCCATTTGACATATGCCTCCGTCTCTTCTGCCTCATCCATTTCTTCTGGGGTCGCTGGCCTGGGATGTCGAGAGAGGTAGTCCGCCGGGTTCTTGGCTCCTGGCTGATATTCAATGTTGCAGTTGTACTCCTGCAATTGGAGCAACCATTTTTCGATACGAGGCGGCGGCTTGGATGAGGTTCCTGAGAACAGGGCCAACAGCGGTTTATGGTCCGTCACCACAGTGAATGGCTTGCCATATATATACAGATGGAAGTGCCTGCACCCCCAATGGACGGCGATCGCTTCCTTCTCGATTTGCGAGTACCGCTGCTCAGTGTCGGTGAGAGATCTACTTGCAAAAGCAACTGGTGTCCAATCTGTGTCATCCCTCTGCTTTTGCATTAGGACAGCTCCCAATCCTGCGGGCCCAGCATCCACCGCTATGAGAGTGGTATTTCGAGGGTCAAAGAATGCAAGCGTGGTATTACTGGACAGAGAGTCTTTGATGTCTTGGAACGCCTTTTCCTGCTCCGGTCCCCAGGTCCAGGGGATGGAATCCTTTGTGAGATCACGGAGGGGAAGCGTGAGATTGGCCAGATCTTTGATGAACCTGCCGCAATAATTAACCATGCCCAGGAAACTCCGGACTTCGGTGACTGACGTGGGTGGTGGTGCGTCTTTAATGTCCTTTACTTTGTCAGGGTCTGGGTGGACGCCTTCTGCGGAGAAGATATATCCAAAGAATCCTATTTTGCTTCGTAGGAATTCACATTTTTCTCTATGGAGCGTGAGTCCTGCGTCTCTGAGCCTTCGAAACACTTGAGTTAGTCTGTGGTTGTGCTCAGTAATTGTGCGGGCGTGTATCATTATGTCATCACTGACATTTATCACTCCGGGTATTCCGGCAATCAATTCTTGGATGACATTCTGGAATACCTCCGCTGCACTGGAGATTCCGAAGCTGAGTCGGGTGTACCTTCGAAGACCAATGTGGGTGGAGAAAGTGGTGATATTTCGCGACTCCATATCCAACACCAACTGGTGATATCCTGACCGTAAATCTAGCTTCGAGAACCAGCAGGCCCCTGCCATCTCTCCAATGAGATCGTCAATGGTGGGGGTGATATGACGCTCCCGTTTTATGGCTGCATTGGGGATGCGCATGTCCACGCAGATCCTAACTGCCCCTGGCTGTTTCAGTTTCCGGGTGACTACGATGGGCGATACCCAGGGGGTGGGACCTGAGACTTTTTCGATAATGCCCGCCGCTTCCAATTTACGGAGTTCCTCTTCCACCAGCGGCCGAAGATGGAATGCGATGCGACGATGTCGCAGAGCCACCGGCTGCACCGTGGGATCAATGTGTAAGTGTATCTCCCGGCCCTTGAATCGTCCGATGCCTTCAAAGAGGTCCGGGAATTCCATTAGAAGTTGCTGGACTGACTCCTCATGGACTCCAAAGGCAAACATTACCACGCCTAGGTCTTCGGCTGTCCTGCAGTTCAATAGCATGCCTTGTCCTTCTTCCGATACAAAGATGTTCGCCCTTACGGTCTTGTTCCCATGGCGGATTGCCGCTTGAAATTTCCCTCGAATCCTGAGAGGGGTATCTTGTCCATATGCAAAGACGGTGATAGGAGTGGGGCTCAGAGCCGGAGGCGTGGCCATGGTTCTGTAGAGTGAGGCGCTCATGAGATTTATGGATGCACCCGTGTCCACCACCGCCATTACGTCTTGGTCCGCCACCTGTATGGAGCATTGGGGTAGTGGTCTGGTGCGACGGGCGGCAGTGCCGATCATATGTACCTTGTGCACCGACCGTTCCTCCTCCTCATCATCATCCATATCGCTGTGACTCTGTTCCCCTTCCGTTAATGCCTGTACAGCTGGGCGTGGCTTGCGGAATTTTTTTGATCGGCACACTTTTTCAAAATGGTTTGTTTTGCCACATCCCGAGCACCGCTTACCCCGTGCTGGGCATTCTGTCATCGGGTGACGCGGGCCTCCGCAATAACCGCATGAATGTCCCGATGCCCCACCCGGGGTGGGCGTTCTCTTGTGCCACTTGGTGGGCGTTTGGACCTGAATCTTATTGACCGGTTCCACTTTAACCGTCGCTTGCAAAGCGGCTTCCATGTGCGCTGCCCTGGCCTTGGAGAGTTCCTTCGTGCGGCCGAGAGTTAAGATATCGGCCAGCGGCTTGCCAGACTCCTCCAGTATTCGTTCTCTCAATTTGGCAGAGGCGCAGCCCTGTATGATTTGCCCTCGGATCTCTTCCGTGACATCTTGGAAGCCACACGTTAGCGCCAGCTTTTTGAGTCTGGTATGGTAGGTGTCCAACGATTCCTCCGGCAGCTGACGCGCTTGTCGGAATACAAAACGTTCATAGTCTTGATTGGCCATGGGCTCGAAGTGGGCATTAAGGGCATTTATCAACGTGTGATGTGTTCTGGGGGTCGCCTCTGTGAGGGTCCGTGCAATAGAGTGGATGTCCTTGCCCCCTAGATGTATCACCATGGCCCGTTTTTGTTCCTTGTGGACTTTTGTGGCCTCAAAGAATACTAGGAGCCTGTCCACCCACACCTTCCATTTTGGGGCGAGAGTCGAGGGCGCACCCTCCACCACAAACGGTTCGATGGGCGGAATCGTGGCCATCTTCGAGGGAGCACTGGATCAGGCCACCGACGGGCCGCAGCAGCACCCGAGCCGGTGCGCGGGAGGGTCAGATGCGGGTTGGTACAGAGCACCGGGCCGTCAGCACCCACTGGTAAGTCGGTCCGTGGCCGTGGAGTGAGCCACCGGGACCCCGGGAAGGCGCGTGCGACCGGCGCACTTTCCACGGGCGGGCAAGACCAGTTGCAGGACCGGCACACGCCGCGTCCGCCAAATGTGTGAGACGAAACAGGGCACCGCCCCGATCGTCTGGCCAGGCGGACCGAAGCGCGCTTCACGCATGAGCCAAGGGGCACCGTGCGGCGCTGGGTTTGAAGCCACCAGGGAGATATGGCGCCGTCTGGGCAAACACACTGACGCACGCTGTCGGCAGGCGCTGGGCAGCACGGCGAGTCTCCAGGGATCGAAGTCGTCCCTCCAGGCGCACTGTGTGGGGGTGGGCGACGCCGCAAGGCACGAGCACCACGAGCCAAGGGACGGGCTCGCAGCCGCCCCACGGGGCAAGAAGCACGCACACCCACCAGGCGAGGATCCGGCAACCACCCTCGTCGCCAATTGTTGTGTCCTGAAGGTCAGGAAGGATCGCCCTAGGGGTGACAACTCAGGACCTACACTTCGGGGCATCTAAGTCTAACTAGGCCTGACACGTGGCCCTAGAAATAACTGAGGCAGACTCTGGGAATAACTTTGTGGCTCTCCGTCCGCTCGGCTCTGAACGGCGTACGTGCGTGCGGGGCCTCTCTTTATTATCGTAGATCACGTGGCTTCAACACTGCACGCCCCTGGCGTCAGGGGCGGGCCATACCCCCCAGAACATAACAACCGTGAAGATCTGGTACTGACAGCGCAGTGTGACGGCCAAGTACCTGGGCAGCTCCCACCACGCACCAACCTGTGTACGAGGGCCAAAACCCAAAGCGGACATTGGACCCTGCAGCGCTATGGCGCCTGCTGTCAAACTGGACTTGGGGTTTGTGAAAGTTAACATCAGATACAGTGTTAACTAATCGGACAATCGAAACCCTTTTTATATTCATGTTTCATATACTTGTTAGATAAATAAAAGTGGTGAAAAGAAATGTGATAATATGCAGACTAAAGATGGTGCTAAAGGGAGGCCCGTGGTAAGAGGTACACCCACCGCCTGCACTTTACAGGAAAACAGGGAAGGAGACGCCATTTCGCAGCTTGCTGTAAGTGCAGGAGGTGCAGTACATGAGTAATCGGCATCGCACAGTTTTCCCGACCCCTACCCCTGACGAAAGCCACACCGTACAATTATATATCAAACAAAAACATCTTGCACATTATTTATGTAGGGGGGGGGCGAAGGATATAGCAACACTATGTAAAAGCAAGAAACAAAGGTGATATTGACACAGAAGAGGGGAAACAAACGTAAAAAAGTTCCTCCAAACAACGGGTAAATACTGCAAGCATAAGAAAACCGTGCTTGGCCGGTGCTACTCAGCCTGTAACGGAAGTGACGTTTCGGCTGCAGGAACCAGTTAGGAGGCAGGAATGAAAAATGGCAGTGGAATAAATCTATGGTAAGCAGCAGGCAGGAGCAAAGTTGTGTTATTGACTCCAAAAGGTCTTGCAAACAGCGCATGCGCACTTCCTACGCTCAACCTAAAAAGCCTAATTTAGCAGAATTTAGGGCTATTATCATTGTTGGGAATAGTAACTCGCATCATTGGTCATGTGCAGTTTGATATGATTAAAATGACTTTCTGTGCTTCGATGCTTACAATTAAGCGCCAAACCTCTGGGATGTTAGTGATCTGAATGAGAAATCTTCAATAAAATATCTGACCTTCTTCACAACCTTCTTTACATTATGGTCCTCTCTTTAAACCTATCCATGCTGTGTACATATGTATGCTACTGTACTGTCCGTACATTGTGTCACATGTTGTGTACCATTCACAAGGGCCGAGCACCGTGAACCAATTAAGTGCCGGTGCTCAGCACCAGAAGGCACAGGTTCAAATTAAGCACTGCTTAACACCTAGAAATGTGTACCACATCACTGATGCATGTCTTGAGCTATATATTTAAACCACTAACCGTCAAATTTATCTATATTTTGCAAAATTACCTTAGTTATGCAAAGTGGCACATAGCTTTGATTTGGGATTTGCTTTCCAGTGCAAAACTTGTGCGATGGAAAGCAGCCTAAAGTAACACAAAGTAGCAATCTGCATTGCTTTATATCAAAGGGATGTCACATGGTGGTACATAGTTGTTCCTGTGCAACCACTCATGGTTTTTGATGCAAAACCCTTTCTAGCATTTGTAGGCAAGGCCTTGCACCAAAAAGTATTCCTCCTTGTGGCAGGTGCAATGTAGAAGGAAAGTTTTTTTTTTGGTCCACATTTTATCAACTTTTCCTGTGTGCTGCACTCAACAGTACACATACAGTAGTACTCTTTCAGTAGAAAACCTATGCTAGACTCATGCACAGACCTTTACCGCATAGTACAAAGGTGTTTGTGCATGGTGCAAAGCAGCTAGAAAGTGCACCAGTGCAAGGTAAGAGAACAGCAGCACCATATCTTAGCAAATATGGCTTTGTATTGTTCTCTCTCTTTCACGCAATGGGCTGTGTTGTGTTAAAAATAGTACATTTGCCCCAAATTTCTTGTTTACTGGCTTGTTCAGATTTACAAAGCACACACACCAGGAATTGACAGTCACTCTGGCCAATCACATAGGATGTTTCTTCAGGCACTCTTAGAAACACAAGACTTTCAGGAGTCAAAGTGGGCCATGTACAGCTCCATCCAGGTTACATGACTTCACCAGACATGACACGTGTCATTCATCACTCATAGATCCCCCTTGCAGTCAGTCTGTATAGAGTCAGTATGCAGGAGCCCCCTTGCGAGATTCAGCTGTTCTATTCAGAAATCTCTTGGTGTTATAGATCCATGCCCTTTGGCAAATTGACCAGATCGTTGTTGAGAGAAACAATTCGGAAGACAGTTTACTTTGGACACCAATTATACTTTACAAAAGTTCAGGCATGAAATACAGCCTTACATATCCATTTATTAATTCCTAAGTTAGTGCACATTGCTTACACAGGGGATAACAAGAATCATTTGTTTGTTCCTACTAATAGATCCTATTTTGAGTTTTAAAAAAGTCAGCAGAAGATCAGACGATGATCTGCTATGGTATGGCATGTATGTAACGTGAACTTAGCTGGGAGGGCACCAGACCAAAGTTCATATTATTCAAAGTAAGCAGTGATTCATTATTACATACACACTCTAATGTGAAAGATGTCTCATGTTGTTAGGCTTTATGCTGGTGAAGAAGGATGTTCCTAACCAGAGGATGCTTTCTTTATTCTACAGTGCACTTGGTTGGGGTTCCACTCATCCAACTTGTCCTGCAGAGTCACAGATCCCATATGGAGAGGCAAGACTTCCTAGACATCCCACAGCTCACAGAGATGTTGATGGAGCTGTTCCACTGTGCGAAGTGGGAGAAGCCTGGACAGCTGGATGCCAGAGCACCAGAGCTCACACTGAGCCTCCTGTTGGCCATGTATGACAAGTAAGATTGAAAACTACCTTGGCTTTGAGACTTTATGTATTGATGCTGTGTTTGAAATTTACCATGGTTAGCCACAGACATTGTATGGAAATACATTTCTATAGCAAGGAGGATACATTTTCATAAGTGAAAAGGTCTATTTTGTTAAATTTTCTCTTTAGAAAATGCACACAACAGCTATGTAACACAGGCATTGAGGTTCACATGGCATCAGCTGAGACAAAGGCCACCTTGTGCATGAATTCATTTGCCAGTTGTGGCATTACTCTGTTTGATGTTATACAATTGAAGATCTGTCTGAGTGCCAGCAAAAACAAGTAAAGGTGAGACTCCTGTTGCTTTTGCCAAACGCAGTTCCTAATTTGTGAGGGAAACAGGATGCACAAAAACAAGAAGTGGCAAAGTCAATAGGTCTCGGTTTAATCTGCAAAAGTGCAGCGGAAGTAGATTATCAAAGCCCGACAAAGAAATGCAAGATGTACTGTATTGATGGCTCCTTCCTCCTATACAGAGCTGTTTTCGTTTATATGTCAAAAATTGCACGGAGGGCAAAAATAACATTTGTTATAGTCCTTCTTTAGTTTTTTTTTAAAGTTTGCTTTATTGAAAGATAACAAAAGAAACACACATCAATAAAAGTGACAAAATCCATCCTATTGAATAAAAAAATCATTATTTAAAATAAGAAGACAATATAGGAATTAACTTTATATGTATATATAAATACGAGAACAATATATTGGTAGTAACTAAAAAGGGGGAGGAGGAAAGGGAGGAAGGAGGGAACAAGGGAGGGGAGGAAACAACGTTATCAATATAAAACAGTCAGAAATGTCATATAAATATACAGAGAATATAACATTGTAAGCATATTATTGAATGAGAAAGTGAAAAGAAAACTGTAATGAACTTTCATTAAGTAAGAGGAATCAGTTAAACAGATAAGCATAAAAAAGGCAAAACGAGCAAAATTAAGTTGGGTTCCGAACTTCATCAGGTATATTTTTAAGGGCAGCAGAAGAGGAGGCAGAATGAGATGAATAAGTTGCTAAGGGGGCCATAAAAGATCTCTTTCAATTTCTAGAGATATGGGGAGCCATAATTAGTATCTAGTCTGTGGTGGAAACAAACCGCGTTCCACCATTCTCGAAAAGTGACTTTATCAGCTTGTTTCCAGATAGAAGTTATTAAATGGAAGGCCTTAGCTATTAATACATCCAAAAGTTTAAAACTTAGTGGTGTTAAGGTGGGATGATAGAGTGCCTAAAAATATTTCAATAAAGGAAAATGGGATTTGGACCTTAAAAATTACCAAAATTTGGGACCAGACTATTTGCCAAAACTGATGGATTGAGGGACACTCAAATAACATATGTTGTAAATCTTCAGTGGGACAGGGATAGGACCAGCAAACAGAGGATGAGTCAGAGGAAAGAGAAGCTAAGGACATAGAGGAGAATAATAGTCTGTGGTAAATGAAAAAAGGCTTTGCGTGGTATTTGCAGCTCGAGAGGTTTTATGGAGCTTAGACCAAATGTTATCCCAAGTAGCAATTGGCCATTCTTTTTTAAAAATTTTAAAAGACCTTTATTTACATGTGCACATTGACACAGCGCTTAGCCTACAACCCTGGGGGCCGGCCGCGATAAATATAGCAACAAGCAACTGTACAGGAGATACATAGCCAATCAGCCGACACCCCTGAGGTCCGGCGGCGAAATATCGATGCATGCATATGGTTGCCAAGGTTGAAATCAGGATAGTCAATAGGTCTATGGAGTTTCATGTTTTTTTATACTATGGTGCAATATTTGTAGAAACTGTTTGAAGAAAAACAAATGAAACAAAAACATTCACACAAGGCATAAGGGAATTGAGGGTACAGTCATGGAACCATGTTTCGGCTCTCAGTAACCATATTATATACTTTGCAATTATAATTCTTCATGGGAAGGGGGTAGCGAGGAAACCGAAAACAATACAGTATCATTTAATAGATGGAATGTCATTCAAGGGGACAAGGTTACGTCAGGGAACAACTCTTGCGGGGGGGTACAGATATTGCCGCGATAAGTGTTCCACTGAGACCAGATCCTACTCCATTTCTTGGGCCTACCACGTGACAGGTACACAGTCTTCTCACGGAACATGCACCAGTCCATGTTCTCTTTCCAGTGCGATACAGTTGGAGGCCTGGGGGAGCCCCAGAGCTGCGCGATATCACGTTTGGCAATCATATTGCCTAAGGTGACCCAGGTGATCTGAGCAGAGTTGCAGTCATTGGGCTCCCAGACATTCAGGAGGGAGCGCCTGTCTTCGGGCAGCAGCGCCACACCAGTGACCTCCTTCATCACACCATGCACACGGGACCAAAACTCGACCACAACCGGACACTCCCATAGGATGTGAAGGAAGGTACCAGTCATACCACATCCACGCTTACACAGAGCATCCAAAGTGTAACCCAGGCGGACCAGACTCGGACCAGTGACATACACGCGGTGGAGGATCTTGAGTTGAACAAATCTGAGGCGAGAGGAGATAGCAACCTCTTTCGGTGAGGACAGAGCGGACTGCCAGTCCTCATCATCTATTTCTAGACCATCGGCAATCCATAAGGCCCTCAGGCGCACAAGCAGGTCAGCCCTATTGTTGATCATCTTCTTGTAAATCAGTGAAACCGTGCTATCGGGCACATATCCATCCAGGACGCGATTCTCCAGGGGTGAGGATTCGGGGATGTCTGTGCCAACAGCGAAGACTGACAACAGGGCGTGCCGGACCTGAGCGTACCTGAGCGTACCTGAAGTACAATTGGCCATTCTTGAGAAAAGTCCTTTTCCCACATCTTCTCAGTTTTTGAGTTAAGTCTTTCTAAAGAGAATAGTAAAAGTTTGTAAATGTTTCATGCTAAAGGAGAACCTTCTAGAATTGAAAGAAGAGATGCAGAAGATATAGGATAGTCAGGAGAAGCAGGTACATTTTGGAGAAAATGGCTGAGGGAAAGATGGAGAGTATTATATTGCGATCTAAAAGAAGATGGTAATGAAAATATAGATTGAATATCAAAAAAAGAAAGGGGCTTGTTGTCATCCATAAGTTGTGAAATCCAGCATAAGCCTTTAGAATGCCATGTTTTCCAGTATATAGAGCGGTTACGAATCCGCAAAGATTTATTTTGCCAAATAGGCTGATTATGGAGAGAGGTAATGGAGGGATGTGACGAGTAAAACAGAGGAGATAAAAGTTTACGAGAGTGAGAAATGACCGGGAAGCGCAAAGAGGTAATTTTGGCAGTGAAGGTTAAAATTTCTTGAAAGCCAAAAGGGGTAATAAGATCTTTTTCTAATTGTAGCCATAGAGGTGGATGTAGGGGAAGATCCGCAAGATGCTATTTAGCAGCTTGTTTTAGTGAGAATGCGGTATGATAAGTCTGAAAGTCGGGGAACTTGAGGCCGCCACTAGGTCTATCCTTTTTGAGAGAAGAAAAAGCTATACGCAAAGATTTACCCTTCCATAAAAACTTCATCAAGATGGTATCAATTCTTTTGAAGTAATATTGAGGGATATGAATAGGAATCATCAACATCATATATACCACCAGAGGGGAAAGCATTGTTTTAATAGAGTCTAACCGACCCCACCAAGAGAGAAAAAGAGGGTGCCAACGGCTAATATTATCATTTCAATAATGCACTCTAAATGTACTTTAAGCATATTGGCTAATGAAGGTGTGAAGCATAAACCAAGGTAGTTTATTTTAATAGGCTGCCAGGAAAAACCAGATGAATCAAAGAGATGTTTTTGACAAAGAAAATGTAAAGGCAAAAGTTCACATTTATCAGCGTTCAGATAATAACCTGAGAGTTTAGGAAAGGATGATACCTGTTGAAGAAAGGGATTAAGGGATGTTTCAGGATTGGAGCAATAGAAGAATATCGTCAGCATAAACTGATAGTTTAACTTGATGAGAACCAGATTGGAAGCCTGTGATTTGATCATCCTATCTAGTTTTAGTTAGAAAAGGTTCTAGGGCAATGACAAACAATAAAGGGGACAGAGGGCAACCTTGTCTCACTCCCCTACGAAGTGAGAAGAAATCAGAAGAGTGACCGTTAGCAAATATGGAAGCGCAGGGATCGGCATATAATAACAAAACTAAAGTTTTCAGTTTAGGAGGAATACCGGCCCACCTTAAAGCTTGAAACATAAAGTCCCAACCAATCCTGTCAAAAGCTTTTTCAGCATCTAGGAAAATTGCTGCAATCGGATGATCCTTGCTTAGAATATTAAAAAAGACTCGAGAATTATCAGAAGCAAGTAGCCCTTTGACAAAGCCCGCTTGCTCAGGACCAATGAGATCAGGCAAAATAAGATCAATACATAGAGCCAGAATCTTCGCAAACATTTTTTAATCAGTGTTGACTAATGAGATAGGTCGGTAATTTTTACAAAAAGAGTGATTTTTGTCATCTTTGGGAATTAAACAGATCAATGCTTCCTGAAAGGTACCACTGGAGGTGCCCGTAGCCTCAAAGGATTGAAAGAGACATAAAAGCTTAGGTAAAAGAATATTTGCAAAATGAGAATAGAATTCAGTGGTAAAACCATCAGGTCCAAGTGCTTTTCCACGACGCAATACTGATACAGCCTGAGTTATATCTGCTAGGGAAATGTCAGTTCCTAAAGAATCAAAATCAATGTGATTAGGTGGTGGAGAAGGAATGTATTGAAAGTAGGAAAGAAGATCAGAATTATCCGGCGTAGATTCAGGAGTGTAGAGATGTTTATAAAAAGAAACAAATTCATTTAAGATTTCTTTATTTTTATAACTAGGGGTACCCACAGGACCTTGTAAGGATTCTATTTTGGTTCTATCCTTCCTTATCTTTAAATAATTAGCCAAAAGTTTACCCATCTTGTTTTGGCCACCATAGTAACGAGAACTGCTTTTCAGGAGGTAATTGGAAGCTGCATCAGTGGACAATTTATTAAAAGTAATTTTAGCATCAAGAAGATTTTTCAAATTAGATTCATTGTTAGAGTGGTAATATACGTATTCCAATTGTTTAATTTTGCTAAGTAATTGAGAAGACTGGGCTTCAAAAGACTTCTTTTTTTGTGACACAAAACTCATGATAAAACCTCTGGCGGCTGCTTTAAATGAATCCTATACCATCACAAAAGGGATTCTGAAGTGTTATTGATGGTGAAGAATTCTAAGGCAAAGGATTAAACTTTTGACCAAAATTAGGGTAGAGTAATAGGGAATTGTTAAAATGACATCTACCAGGGTGAGGGGAAAAGGGGATCAAGTCAATATCAACAAGAACAGGGGCATAGTCAGATATTAGAATTAAACCAATCTCTGAGTGAATGGCATGTTGTGACAGGGATTTACTTAAGAAAAGATAATCAATACAGGATTTTGAGTGGTGAGCAGCAGAATAGAAACTGGACTCCCTAAGGTCAGGATAGCATAATCTCCAAATATCAACTAATGCTTTACGTCGAATGGTTGAAACAAATTGAGCGTGCATTTTAGAAGGTGTAAACTTGACAGCAGAGTGTCGGTCAAGAATGGGGTCTAAAATTTGATTGCAGTCTCCACCAATTATAACGTAATCATCGTCGAATGTAAGTAATTTGTCTGATAAGTTAGACCATAAAAGCTTATCAATCGAAGTAGGACCATATACATTGAAAATAATGATAGGAATCTTATCGATAAGCAACTTAGCAATAACCCAACGGCCCTCAGCATCAACTTATTGATGAACTACAGAAACATTCAATTTCTTGTGACATCAAATCATATCATCAGATTTTTTTCTCTTTATTATTTATATAACAGAAACTTCTTCCAGAGTTAAAATCATCAAACCCTTGCACCCCTCGAACAGATTGAAGATCGTGTGGTTATCATGCCAGTTTTGCGATTACAAGAATATGCTAATGAGTGTTCCATTGTATCTACCATTGTGAATACCATTTCATAAACTTGAGGATTATAGACCTATGTTACTGATCTGAAGCCCTGGAGAAGTCTCTTAGTGAGACGAAACGCGTTGGCTATGTCTTTGATGATTTTAACTCTGGAAGAAGTATCTGTTATATGAATACTAAAGAGAAAAAAATCTTGGAACAAGAAACACATCGACTGAATTTGGACTTCATCTTTTCTTATGTGCATACTGTTAACACATAGAAAATCTTAAAACTGAATGTGATTTTTTGGAAAAAAGCTTTCTACTGTCTTTAGAGTGCTGAAACCATTTTTTGTTGTTCCGAGAGTTTAGAAATATGTAAAGCATTAAAAAATGTATAGGATACTAAGTTTGAAAAAAAGAGCAGAGAAAGTGGAAGAGATAGGTAAAAAAGATAAAGGGGAAAAGTAGAAGGGAAATCGGAAGAGGTGAGAAGGGAGGTACAAAAAAGAAACAGAAAAAAGAAGAGAATAGAGAACAAGGGACAGTACACGTCTTACAAGGATGACTGAACATCATACCTACAAAACAACACGACTTAGGAGAACTACACCAGGAGAAGACAACAACAGCTGTGAAGATCCATTGAATCCAGAAAGGACCACATCAAAGAAGTCAACGTTACAGGAGGATCAGGAGGGAACAAAATTGTTGAAGGAAAAACTACTGTGAGTGAGAAAAAAGAATTAATGAAAAGAAATATTCATAAAGTAAAAAATATAGGAAAATTATGAAGAGATAAAAGCAAAGGAAGAGAAATAACAGTATAACATTATAGAGGTATTACAAGTACATAAACAGAGCTAACAATCACTTAAACAATTTGAGAACAAGTAAAAAGAGAACAGCGTAACATGAAACATATATAATATTCGAGCAGGTCTTGAAGTGTCCATCTTATCAGCCCCATTAAGAGTAAGAAACTTCTGCAGTGCATGGGGTCATCAAAAGTTGTGGTTCCTTCTTTATACATAACCTTGAAGATACATGGATGAAGATGGCCATATTTGGCATTGGGTGAACACACTTGAGGACGAAGATCAAGACATTTTTTCTGTCGATCTGCTGTGATTGTAGCTACATCATGAGAAAAGAAGAAACAATGACCTTCCCAAAAACCTGTTTCTTGGACTTGACCACAGAAAGAACTTGAAGGAGATCGGTGTGCTGCAGAAAAAGCATGATCACACCACGAGGTTTCGCTGAGATTTTCAGACTAAGTCTGTGAGCTCTTTGAATATTGAGCGAATTGGTAGCAGGTAAGTCCAAGAGTTTGAGCAAGAAGGACTGAAAAAAGGTGGAACTTTCAATGTTTTCAGGAAGTCCGTAAAGTTGGAGGTTGTTTCTACGATTCCTATTTTACAAATCTTCTGCCTGTTTTTTAAGAAGAAACACATCAGATACCAGAGACGAGATGCTTGAGCAGGTAGATTCAAGAGATTCTGTTTGCTGTTCCACAATGAGCACTCGTGACTCCAAAGAAGACCATTTATTATTTAAAAATTGCAAAGTTTTATTGGCACAGGTGCGACCAGATCGCGATCAGTGGCCATATTGACCCAGGAGCACAAGACGCAATTTGCTCCCTCTAATTGTGTCTGCATCATTTGGAGTGATTCTGCCTCCACCATACCTACTTAATCCGCATATGAGTCCATAAGATCCTGCAATTAAATGCTTATGTCTCAATCGTGCCATCTTTTGGCAACACAATACCGCTCAAATCCTCTGTGGCAGTGCCCCACTGTGCATTGCCAGTGCTGTTCCACACAGCATTCATTGAGAGAATCTCGGTTGCAGGACACTTCCTAAACCTGTACCATCTTTGTCAAAGATCCTTAACAAATCCCGCCCTTAAGAAGTATTTGGGTCTAATCAATTAGTCTTTGCTACCATGGAGGGACAGATATTGATGTGACAGCTTCCTGATGAATGAACTTCTGCCAAAACGTGCGCAGTCTGTACATTTTCAAGCTTTCCACATTATAACCTATGTTTGTTTTTAAGTACAGAATGACTAATTATGGTCTTTTGCCTTCAGCTGCATTTAACAAAAATTATTGTTGACAGTAGATGATGCTCTTTCTGCTGTACTTACACTAAACAGCTTTAGCATATGCCCTACCGATATCCATTCATTTTTAAACAGCTGCTTATCAGATTTTCCAACTTTAGTATTTTTTTACATTGTATAAACAATAAAAAAACTTTACTTTATACTTTAAATAGAAAATGTTTATTTATTTGATCAGATTGTATTGTTTTGTTGTGTATTGATATTTGTTTGCCCGTTGACTTATATAAAATATTCCTTGCTCAAGAATGTTTTCAAATTTGTAGTTGCCTTCGTTTTGCACCCTGTATTTTGTCTGAGTATTATACACTCCATTCATTTATATTTTGATGTGCTCTCCTGTTTCAGGAAGGGGACAGGAGGACTGATGCTGAAATCTGTTGGAGCTGCTCTGATAGCACTTGCAGGAGACAGCCTCACAACCAAATACAAAGGCAAGTCAGTGAAACAGATGTACAAACGTCCTTAAACCTCTATGTAAATGTCTGACTTTCCCTGAAAATGTTGTTTATTATAACAACAACAGAGTTGATTATAACAACAACAGAGTTGAAGTTCAGGAGTCTTATGTCACTAATACATTAACATATGCAGACACTCATGCACACAGACACACACACATATGCACACACACTTACGTGCTCTTTGTCTCTCTGTGTCCGTCTGTCTGTCTCTCTCTACCTTCCCACCCCACCATCCGTCATTATACATGAAGACCTGCCAATGATTGTAATTTGTATTTACTATTCGTTAGACCTGCCAGCCTTAGGTTGCTCTAACTCCAACCCTTTTGCCTTACTCCCCCAGTTTTTGCTGAATTGGTTTTTGTTGGCTTTAGGACTCTTGACTATTCACCACTGCTAAGCAGTGCTAAAGTGCTTCTGATCTCTCCTTTAAGCATGGTGAAATTGGCTTACACCCAATTGTCACATTGTAATTTCTTGTAAGTCCATAATAAAGTGGTACTTCAAGTATCAATTGCCTGTGAATTAAATGCTATTAGTGGGTATGCCGCATTCATTGTGACACCCACATAAGTGGCCCTTTAAACCTGTCTCAGGCTTAGCATTGCAGCCTGCATGTGCAGTTTTATACTGTCACTTGACCAGGCAAAATAAACCTTTTGCCAGTCCCAAACCTTCCTGTTTAGTATATTTAAGTCCCCCAAGAGAAAGTCCTAAACAGCACAGCGGGCAGGGTGCAGTGCATTTAAAAAGTTGGACATGTACATTTAACTTTTACATGTCCTGGTAGTGAAAACAGTCACATTAATTTGTCACTACTGCAGGGCCTGCCTCTCTCATATGCTATATGGTGCCTACAACCTGTATCCTAGGTCACCTGACTAGGTGAAGCTGGCAGTTGGTCTTTATATATTACTTCTACATAGTGAGATAAAAGGGGAATAGCTGTTTCCAAGATGGGCCATCTCTGACTTGATGAGGGGGAGGGGCTGTCACCTACCCATTTGGACATTTCAAAGCTTTCCACCATAGCCATTTGTGCCCCCAGACAAGCTGGGGCCAGGGCAGAGAGTTCTGGAAATTCCAGACACCTCTGTAGGGGGAGGACTCTAGAAGCTTCTCATACTTCGAAGTGGGTACCAGATATAAATGTTGGACCCTCAGACCCAACTCTTCAATACATCTATGGGCCCGTGGAAGATGCAGTAGGACAGCTGTGCTGCTCTGCTGCAAGTGTAACTGCTGCTCTGCTGTCCTACTACTCTGCTGCTCTGCTGCCTGAGTGAGAAGCACTGGACCTCAGTGTTGAACCCAGGACCACCACACTGACTCCAAGTGCAAGTTGACTGGTCACCCGATCAGAGCCACAGGGACAGAAACGGCTCCCACCAAATGGAACCCTGAACCTGGACTCTGTCTGCTGTGTGTCCTGACCCCCCAAGTGGTGCCATTCCAGTCCTGGACCCTTTGAAGTCGGTCTGAAGGTCACAGCCCAGCTGTGAACTTGAGCAGAACCAACACAGTAATATTCACCTACTTGCCGCTTCGCATCAGAACCACTGCTGCGTGACACATCCCTGCTACAGGGCCCCACACCACCCTTTAACCACCGCTGCGCGACACAACCTTGACGCAGGACTTTGCATTGCTGCCCTGCATTTCCTTGGAATCGCCGCTTCACCATGCATCCTCAATGCAGGACTTCGCATTGTAGCCCACATGTATTCAGAACCACTGTACACGATGCATCCTCTATGCACGACTTCGCATCTCAGTCCTGCAGCTCCTCCGAACCACTGCTGCACGATGCATCCTCAACGTAAGATTTTGCAATGCTCTGTAACCAGGATTCAAGGTTCTTTGGTCAGCAGGCTTAACTTGGTCCCTGTAACCAGCCAGTGATCCTTTGCAGTCGGCCTGAACTTGTGTCTATGTACCCAGTCCGGCGCTATTTTTCTTTGAATCCTTAAAATTGCATATTTCTGGTTCTACTAATTGCATTTCTGTAGTTTTGATGTTAAATAATTTGTTAAATTTGACTCTATTTTTCTTTTGTTGTGATTTAACTTTATTAATGTTTGATGTGTTGCACAAATATTTTACATATTGCCTTTAAGTTAAGCCTAACTGCTTTGTGCCAAGCTACCAGAGGGTTGAGCGCAGGTTAATTTTGGGTTTTCTTGTGCTTTTCCCTTACAAGAACTGTGGTTGCTGCTTGAGTAGGGTTTCACCCGGACCAACAAGAAACCCATTTTCCTACACTATTCTTACTCCAAGCGTACCTTGATGCTGGGGTAGGTTGTTGAGTGGACCAAAGGAAATAACTATTCTTTTAGCATTTTGATGCACTCCCTCGAATGTACCTCAACACACAATAGCTTCTGAAGCAGTAGTGGTGAAATAGGTGCAAAGACACACTGTAACATTTGCTTTCCCATTTGAAATCAGAATATCGCAACTGAAAGTAGCCTGGAGTAAAGCTGAATTAGGTATCTACAGGTTGCCTTGTTTTCAGCTGTCCATTTTTGTGTGTTTCCCAAGCAGGTCAGCTGCCTCCCTTCTTTCTGTATTCAGGGTGCAGGATTTGGCTGTGATATTATGCAGATTATTATCTTTGGTGTATCCCCACCAACAATGCTGACTGCTATATCTGGACCCACATTAAATGGTGCAGTGTGAAACAGAGTAAAACATATTTATTTTCTATTATAGGGATTCCCACCACAAGGTGGGTAGTATGTTGAGCACAAAATATATATATATATATATATTCACTGAAAAAAACCATAGGTTATACACCATATATAGTTAGGAATTAGCATTTAAAAAACCTTATTTTACTCACACAAAACCAATGAAATTCCATATATAGTTAGTTGTACTAACTATATATCGCGCACCCGCAATCCACTGCTGATCATGTCACATATTACATCATTCATGACATGGTCAGTGACATCACTGATGACATCACTGATGACATCTCAAATGACATCACTGATGACATCACTGATGACATCTCAAATGACATCACTGATGACATCTCAAATGACATCACTGATGACATCTCATTTGACATCAATGGTCACATCACTGATGATATCATTCATGTGACAATACAATGCATCTCCTCACACTTTAATATAACCTCTGTTACACCCAGTGTTAAATACAGAATATATTTTTTAAAACAATTGACACACCAATACTAGTTACTACATACGCACTCACTGATTCCTACGTCTACACACACATTCACTCATTCACCCATACAATCATTCATACATACAATCACTCATCTTTACAACACTATCATATGCACTCATACACCCTATACAGACACTCACACTCTGCCACTCATCCTTGGAGTTACTCACACACCTAGTCAGTCCTGTAAAGAATCAATCACACTTCCATTTTCTAATCTATACAGTTAAACATAGAGTACCTTACATTATCAAACATATTCTAACACATACTTACTCTCTTATAAATCATTGATACAAGAACACATTGATCTGCACAGAGTCACACATCTCCCAGCTAGCCACACACACACTCAGTCTCCCATACAAATACTTGGACAATCAATCAATAACTCATATAGTTACTCATATAGCTACTGATCAACACATGCAGCAGTTTACAGAATACCAGACATAATGATGCACAAATTAAGACAGTTTAGTCACTAACCTATGCATTCAGTGAGACACATTTAATCATTCACTCATACAGTCAGTCACGCACCTACTAAAACCTTCATTCAGACACTTATACATCCACTCATTCAGTTGTGATGTGATGTCATCAGTGATGTCATTTGAGATGTCATCAGTGATGTCATCAGTGATGTCATTTGAGATGTCATCAGTGATGTCATCAGTGATGTCACTGACCATGTCATGAATGATGTAATATGTGACATGATCAGCAGTGGATTGCGGGTGCGCGATATATAGTTAGTACAACTAACTATATATGGAATTTCATTGGTTTTGTGTGAGTAAAATAAGGTTTTTTAAATGCTAATTCCTAACTATATATGGTGTATAACCTATGGTTTTTTTCAGTGAATTTTCATGGTTTTGTAAATGCTAATTCCTAACTATATATGGTCTATAACCTATGGTTTTTTCAGTGAATTTCATTGGTTTTTTAAAAGCTAATATCTATAGCTGTAAAATGTATTCTTCTTTAAATCCAAAAATATATTTTATATGTTTATTAATAATTTTTTTTAAATATTTTTTTTTGTTTCGCTCCCGGTCCGCGAACCGGAAAGCTTCCCGTTAGCTCAAATTAATGCCGCGACCCGGTCCGCGAACCGGTAAGAAATCAACATCGTGACGGTATCGCGTTGCCGCGTAATGCGTCTTGTGACGTACCGCGTTAGCGCACCCGGAAGTGCCCCGGGGCGCGGACCGAGGCGCGAAACGCAGCTCCCCGGAAGCGATCCGCGGCGCGTCGCGAAAGCGCAACGTATCGCGTTGCCGCGTAATGCGTCTTGTGACGTACCGCGTTAGCGCACCCGGAAGTGCCCCGGGGCGCGGACCGAGGCGCGAAGCGCAGCGACCCGGAAGCTAACCGGGGCGCGTTCCGCAGCGCGTAACATGAGCGTGAGAGGTCATGTGACTTGTTAATAAAACTTTTCATTGGTTCATTTCACTTTTGGTTTCATAATGATGTAAGGCTAGGTCAGGTGACCTAAAAATAACACTTTTCATTGGTTTAGAACTATTTTTTTTCCCAAATGATGAAAGCCCCCACCTTTTTTCTCACTCTGACTTTCAACTTTGAGAAAGGAAGACCTGATCATTTGCTCTGATTAAAAAATGGCTTCAATAGTAGCTTCAGCTTCTGCACCCCCACCACCACCACCACCATCTCCTCATAGGAAGAGAGGACCATCTGCACAGTTTATTGGAGACACAGAGGAGGAAGAGGAAGAACAAGACGGAGAGGAAGAAGAGGGACCACGATTTGTCAAAGAGTTACCCCGGGTATCTCATCGCAAAGTTAGCTTTATCTGGCAATTTTTTTCCATTCCACCAGGAGAGAAAAAAGTCAATGCACGCTATGCTACGTGCCTTATCTGCCAAGAAAAGTTATCCCGGGGCACTAATAAAAAATACAGTTATGGAAATTACACGATGCACCGACATATGCAGAGGTGGCATCCAATCAACTATAGTCGTGCAGAGGTGCGTGAACTACAACAGAACCCCCCAACTTCGG
Organism: Lissotriton helveticus; assembly: GCF_964261635.1. Lineage (NCBI taxonomy): Eukaryota > Metazoa > Chordata > Amphibia > Caudata > Salamandridae > Lissotriton > Lissotriton helveticus. The sequence continues at coordinate 438,022,346 of NC_136061.1, forward strand.
TGACAAGAACATCACCTGATATGTCTCTCACATTTGGAGAGGCCAACGAAACAGCGCCAAATATCCAAAAAAATTTTGTCCATATGAAGGTGACATGCTTATATTGTGGCACTTTAATTTCATGCGCAAACATGAGTCTGAAATTAATTAATTTGGCTTTCGAGAAACACCGATGCTCCAAACGCAGCAAGTTTTAAATTTTTTTTTTGCTCCTGTTGAGCCTTTTTCAATGCCTCTTTCTGTTCCTTCCCTTTGAAAAAAAACAAAAAAAACAAATAAGTGTTCAAAAAATACAAAAAAAACAAATAATGTTCAAAAAAGAAAAAAAAAATAAAACAACAAAAATATAAAAAAAAAAGTTCTTTTTAGAACTACCTCCCCGTTATTAAAAATTAGCTAGAATGTTTAGCACTCTGGCAAGCTCTATTTCTTTTGGTTCGCTTCCCGGTTAGCTTCCCGGTACGCGAACCGGGAGCTAACCCGAAATTTAAAAAAAAAAAAAAATAGAGTAAGTAAGGCCCTTTTAAAACCTCCACATTAAACCTAGGGGGTCATGGAGGATCTAGTATGCCCCCTTATGGTTATTTCCCCCTTTGTTTTGTCCTCCTCTTGTCTCTCAATCCTACCGAGAGACAAGATGGCGGCCGCTCCGGACTGTTTAGAATGTTGACAGACACCGGAGGGCCAATCAGCTTCGCTTCGTGAAGTTCCGTTACGCGTAAGGTCCGCGAACCGGGGCGCTGCCCGGTCCGCTGTTACAGATATATATCTTTTTTTAAACGTTAATTTCTCAAAATCCACTGGAGCACATATATTGAGACCTACAAAAGGCACATCGGGCTACCAGTCCCTACAATTTTGCCAAGTTTCGTGCAAATCCATTCAGCCGTTCGGGCTAAAAGTGAGGCTAACCGCCCTATGGTAAACTCAATGTTAAAAACACGTTTTGGGACCCCCCTTTTTTCTCGGCCCCCCCTTGACGAACCCCCCCCAAATTTCCAGGGGCTGCTCAGAAACAAAATGTTCCATTTTCCAGTAAATTTCAGCCAATTCCGTCCACAAACGCCAAAGTTATTAGACATAGAATTTTCAAAAATCCCATAGGGAAAAAATCCTAACTATATATACCTACTGGCGACCGCCAGTAGGTAATATATATATATATATATATATATATATATATATATATATATATATATATATTTTATTCACCAAATTATTTTAAATTGTTTTAAATCCGATTCGCCATTATGCAAATGGAAAAGGGTTGATAGATCTTTGCAGAACCCACTTGAGTTATTAGTACCTCTTCTGTTGATTCTGGTTGATTTTCGATGAGTTTTGTACTACAGATGAGACCACAACGACTTGGGAATTAGTTACTTACTGATTATGCGTTGAAATACTTTTTTTACTGGAAGCCAATGCACTTGGTGCAAAGCACCTGACACACAATCACTTGTCATATGAAGACCCAAATACACTAAATTGACTAGGCCAGTTTAAAGGCATTCACAGACATGAGCCTCTGAGGAAAGGCCAACATGGAACAATTCTGGGAACTTGTAAATGTTAACACACATTTTGGTTGTAATTACAACACATGCCATTACCCTGCATGCTGTTGCAATGCCAAACTTTACCCCAACTTGCTGTCGGGGTGCGCTGGAAGATTAATTTTCTATTCCAACTCCAGTGTGTGCAACAGTAGGGAAGGTGTTGGAGTTAAATCCAACACCTTCTACCCACTGCTACACACCTTTTTCGTGGCCTGCGGGGTAAATTCATGCATACTAATGGTTGCAGTGTAAAGGCTGTTTCTCCTCTGGGCTGAGGTTGAGCGGCAAATCAAACATTGTTCCAAGATTCTCTAAGTGGCAGATTCTCAGAAATCATCTTCAGCTCCTGTGTGACCACATTGGTAATCTGGCCGCTTTATCATTTCGAGAAAGCCGGGTGCTTGAGGAATGGAAGTTGGCCCAGGTTGTGCCGATTAAAAAGAAAATATATTTGAGCATGACTCAGTTGGCCAACCTTCGTCCCATATCCCTTCTGCCTTTTTGTGCTAAGGTAGTTGAGAAATTGGTGAATAACCAACTGGTCAGCTTTGTGGAGGATAATTCTCTTCTCCATCCCTCCCAATCTGGCTTTAGGGCGAAGTATTCCACGGAAACTGCTCTCCTCTTTTCCACCGAATTGCTCCGCCGTAAAGCTGATGATGGTCACACTGCAGCGTTGATCTTATTGGACCTGAGTGCGGCTTTTGACACCGTGTCGCACTCGGGTCTTCTCGCACGCCTCAGTGAGATGGGAGTAGTGGGCCAAGCCCACGACTGGATGAGCTCCTTTCTGGCGGACAGGAAATTTCAAGTTCACTGCCCCCCATATAAATCCAGACCAAGATCTCTTAGACAGGGGGTCCCGCAGGGCTCCATATTAAGCCCTACGTTGTTTAATTTATATATGGAGCCCCTGGCAAGACGATTGGAGTCCTATGGGGTGGATATTGTCTCGTATGCAGATGATACCCAACTGGTGATCACGTTATCTCATAATCTAGTTGGGGCTGCAAAGAACTTTTCCTCCTGTCTTGTAGCACTCACTAGTTGAATGAAGGGTAATTGTTTGCGCCTTAATGGCAATAAGACGGAACTCCTTATCATCGGCCCGTCTCCTTCCGTCTGGACCTCAGTCTGGTGGCCGGCGGACTTGGGTGCTGTGCCCTCGCCATCTGCCACTGTGAAAAACCTGGGGGTTACTCTCGACTCTAACCTCTCTTACTCCCAACATGTGAGGAATGTAGTCGGGAAATGTTATGGCACACTCAAGGTAATTCGTAAGATCTTGGATCTTCTTCCGTTTAAAGCTAGGAAATCCCTAGTCCACGCCCTTGTCACCCCACACCTCGATTATGGGAATTCCCTGCTTTGTGGTCTCAGCAGAAAGGACCTCAGCCAACTGCAATGCGTCCAGAATGCGGCGGCCAGGCTAGTTCTAAAAATGCCTAGGAGGTCATCGGGTAAGCGGGCACTTCATATCTTGCACTGGCTACCCATGCGCGAACGCATTCGGTTTAAAATCTTGTGCATCACCCACCGCATTGCTTATGGCCGAGGCCCCATCTATTTACAGAAGATGATGTCCATATACCATCCTAATCGCTTGCTGAGATCCATGGGGAGCATGCAGATGGTGGTCCCCCGCATCCGTCGTGTTCGGATGGGTGGGAGATCCTTTAGGTTTCTTGCCAGTAAATACTGGAACAAACTTCCGCTGGAATTTCGGATGGAACCTTCAGAATCGCGCTTTAGTCTGAAACTGAAAACTTACTTATTTCCCAAGGTCTAGTCTCCGTTTTCCTGTATCCCTTTCCCCGGGACGCGGCACTTTTTGTTCTGGAGTTTCTGTTTCAGTATGTATCCACAGCGCGGGGACGCACTGTTCCTTTGTGTAACCAGGTGCTTAATAAATGTTTTTTATTTTATATTTTTTTTATAAGATTACTCACAGCGGTAACCTGCTGTGTGTGAATTCCAAGACTTGAAGACTACTAGTTAACCAGAGGTTAGGCTGTTTTTTGTGAGATAAGCTCCTTTTTAGCCCAATTTACCCTGAATTGCCTCTAACACAAGGGATGTGTTACGACACCTCAGATTTCTCTCCCTGTAAATTGAACATCACCTGGCTGTATTTAGCTTTCAAATAAAATATAAGTCCAAACTCCAGAAGCACCCTCTATGTAAATATAAGTTAAAATGTAAACGGGACTCCATCAGAATCTGCACGACTCCTCACCACATCACTTTTCAGATCTGCTAAAATGAATGTAACAGCACCACCAAAACACTCTGGAATTCATCTAGGCATTCTACCATTTCAATGTAGCTTTGAGGATGACCAAACACTGCTTTTGCTCAGGTTTAGGGGCCTAAGGTAGCTGTTATAAATGGGGTCTCTATTTGGCAGAGGTATCCACCCTGTCCAAGTAGGGACCACCATTCTAGTCAGGGTAAACTAGATACCGACTAAAAGATAACCTGTGCTCACCCTCTGGTACCTTGGGATTGAGCAGTCAACCTTATCTAAAGAGGTAATGTGTAAAGTATTTTTGCAACACACACACACATATAGTAGCACAATAAATACACCATAAAAAGGCTCCACACAGGGTTAACAAAATAGACAATTCTTTGAGTAAATCAAGACCAAAACAACAAAGATCAAATAGGTAGCAGTTGAGTTATGAATTTTTAAAGAATAAAAAGAGTTCTAGCGCTTACAAGCAAAAAGCACCTATTGGGGTTACCTGGTGGCGCTGGACCGAGTCTAGCTGTACAAAAGGGGGTGGTGATGGACGGAGCATCCGAACCAATCAAACACTCACACCCAGTCAAAAGATCTGGGTTTAATCCATCACCGTTCTTTAGCCCACTCTGCCACCCCAGTTCAGACATGGCTATAGGCAAATCAGTCTGACCCTGTGCCTCATGGGAACAGTCCAGCCCGAACTGCCAAGTCATGCCTTCCCTTGCTCACTTTGCCACTGGATTCAAGCAAGCCGGGCTGAAGACGGCTGGAATGCCAGAAACCGGTCCTCTGGAGCTTGTTTCCGGTCCAGGGAAGGCATGGCTTGGCAGTTCGGGCTGGACTGTTCCCATGAGGCACAGGGTCAGACTGATTTGCATGTAGCCATGTCTGAACTGGGGTGGCAGAGTGGGCTAAAGAACGGTGATGGATCAAACCCAGATCGTTTGACTGGGTGTGAGTGTTTGATTGGTTCAGATGCTCCGTCCATCACCACCCCCTTTTGTACCGCTTTGGCCGCCATAAGTGTGGCAGGGTATGCTCAGACGTGAGTCCCTTGCTCACTTTGGCACTGGATTCAAGCAAGCCGGGCTAAAGACGGCTGGAATGCCAGAAACCGGTCCTCGGGAGCTTGTTTCCGGTCCAGGGAAGGCATGGCTTGGCAGTTCGGGCTGGACTGTTCCCATGAGGCACAGGGTCAGACTGATTTGCATAGAGCCATGTCTGAACTGGGGGGGCAGAGTGGGCTAAAGAACGGTGATGGATCAAACCCAGATCGTTTGACTGGGTGTGAGTGTTTGATTGGTTCAGATGCTCCGTCCATCACCACCCCCTTTTGTACCGCTTTGGCCGCCATAAGTGTGGCAAGGTATGGTCAGACGTGAGTCCCTTGCTCACTTTGCCACTGGATTCAAGCAAGCCGGGCTGAAGACGGCTGGAATGCCAGAAACCGGTCCTCTGGAGCTTGTTTCCGGTCCAGGGAAGGCATGGCTTGGCAATTCGGGCTGGACTGTTCCCAGGAGGCACAGGGTCAGACTGATTTGCATATAGCCTGAACTGGGGTGGCAGAGTGGGCTAAAGAAGGGTGATGGATTAAACCCAGATCTTTTGACTGGGTGTGAGTGTTTGATTGGTTCAGATGCTCCGTCCATCACCACCCCCTTTTGTACCGAGGCCAGGTCAACAGTTCAAGCTGAATGCAATGGAGTGCAGGCCGGGAACAGGAGCCACATTGGCCCGGTGAACAGAGTACTTTGATTCTGGTCACAATAGCGAGAAGCGGAGTGCAAACAACCAATGCGCTATGTCGAGCCCGCAGTCCAGGTGATACGTCAATTTCTTCATGCAATGGTGGTGAGGCGTCAGGTCCAATGAGTAAGCCTGGGTGGGGAACTCCGCTCTGCTTGCGGAGTTTGCAGAGTTTTCCTCACTCCATGTTACACGGAGCTCGCGGAGTTCTGAAAAACTCTATTCCGTGAAGCGGAGCAGACTTTCTTGCCTTGCTTGCACTTGTCAACATCAAGTTGGTGAGCGCGAGCAAGAGAAATCATCCTCCTGGTGAGATTTCTCAATGCGGGCGGTCCGATTGAGAAGACCTCCGTTCACGTTGAGAAAGCTGCAGCTCGAGTAGAAAATCTACTTGAGCGGCAGAAAGGAAGCAGCACCCGCTTGCCCCCGCATGTTTTGTGCATGTTGCGGTTCGTGATAATTTCAAGGCACGGACAAACAACCGGCCCTGAAAATTTCAGTGAATGGTATTTTTGTGAACACACTCCGCCACTCACGGAACTCTGCGTAGCACAGCAAAGTTTTTTTGCACTTTAACTCCACAAACTCCATCAAGGCTTACCGAGGAGCAAAGCGCTGGTCCAAGTGTGGTGGTCCCAAAGGCAAAGCACCGGTTTAATGTACACTGGAAGGGCGATGTGTTTATCTTCTCCAAGCAGTGGCGGCGATGTGTTGGTTCCGAATTCCGGATGTGATGCGGCGGTTTTCAGTGCGGCGCACACATTTTATTTCTGCAACCGGATCGATGCTCTGGTTCTGCTACACACAGACCTGAGATGCAACAAATTCTCTGGTACAAGTATCTGGGTCCACTTCAGTGAACCAAGCACATGAGGAGGGGTAGAGACTTTGTTATCGCTGAGTCTCAAGCAACAGGAGGCAGGCCAACAAGCCCTTGGAGGTCACCTTGGTGCAAGGCAGAGGCCAGCTCTCCTCAGCATGGTCAGAGAGCAGCAGGGCAGCTCAAGAGAAAAGGAGGCCTTCCAGATCAGTAGTCCAGCAGAGTGTCAGTCCTTGATGCAGCACAGAGTCCAGTTGTAGGTCCTGAAGTGTCTGACTTGGTGCACTCTAGGCCCCGGTACTTAAAATGAGTGGTGCCTTTGAAGCAGGGGCGACTTCAAAGAAGGGTCTTTGAAGTGCAGAGATGCCCTTTCTTCCCAGTCTTGGCTCCCGGCTATCAGCGTGAGGACAGGGCATTGCCTATGCTGGTGTGTCACACACTCCTTCCCTTCCTACCCAGGAAGAGCCATCAGAATGCAGATGAGTACTCAGACACACCTAACCTTCCTGTGTTTGTGGCTCTCTAGAGGGAATGCACAAAGTGTAGTTGTCACCCACCCCAGTGTGTTGGAGACAGGCTGCAGGCGCACAGAGCTACAAGAGCAGGAAAAAGTCCACTTCCTAAAAGTGGCATTTCTAAAATAGTAATGCCAAATCCAGCCTTACTAATACAGAGGATTTACTGTTACCATTCCATTGATATAAAACATGACAGAGCTACCCCTTTCTTCTTTTTATCTCACACAACACCCTGTCCTATTGGCTACCCAGGGCCTACCTTAGAGGCAACGTATGTGTAATAAAAGGGAAGTTTAAGCATGCCAAGTTGAAGTGGTAGTGAAATGCACATACAAGCCTTGCAGTGGCAGGCCTAAGATAGGTTTGAAAGGTTACTTGTGTGGTGGCACAATCAGTGCTGCAGTGATGCAGGCCCACTTGTAGCATTTAATTTACAGGCCCCGGGTATATGGTATTCGTATACCACTTGCAAGGGACTTACAAGTACATTAAATATACCAATTGTGTATACACCAATGTTAACATGTTAAGGGGAGAAGCACATGCACTTTAGCACAGGTCAGCAGTGGTAAAGTGCTCAGAGTCCTATGGCCAACAAAAAGAATTCAACAAGATAGGAGGAAAGAGGCAAAATGTTTGGAGTGACCCTTTAGAGGGGGGCATTTTCCAACAGTAGCAGAGAGACTGGCCTCAAGTTAGACTGTTCGCTAGCATCCAATGATATTTTTTCACAGTTGAGGTGGAATTATTGAATTCAAATTATCAACCAAGGATAGCGAGGTAACCATCTCCTTTGTTAATTCTTTGGGGCAGGCTAATCTGACTAAGGTTCAAAATAGTTCCTCTGAAGTTTTACACAATAAGCTATGTTTCTGAGAATAGAGCTGTTCAAGTCAATATTGGGACTCAAGGAGCATAGAATATGTGGGAGATACTATCCAGCACACAGTCCCCAGAATGATGCTTCCCATATTTATCAGTTCTGCCACGTACTCAGGGCCGGACTCAGGGCCGGCAGTTTGGAATGCTGCCAAGCTGGTGGCTGATTTCACTGCGGTGGGGGCTGATTTTGTTCACGGAGACCTGCGTGTGCTTCGAAATAATTAAAGCAAAACGAATTTCGTTTATCACACGCAGGTCTCCATGAACGAAATCAGCCCCTAGCTCAGCAGCATTCCAAACTGCCCGGTAGGCAGTCCGACCCTGCACGTACTAAAAACTTTAGCTCATCTCAAGCTCTCCCTCTCCCTGCTGCAGTTTTGTGTTTGCAAATCTTCTCTTGTTTACTACTCCTTCTTTGTAGGCTGGTCCTTTAAGATTCCATTAGACGCTCCCAGTAGCTAGCTCTCCTACTAGTAACTGGTTTAGCGTAATCTTGAACAATACTTTCCAGAACAACGGACTGTCTGACAAAATCAATGTTGATGAAACAGACCTAATGAAATCTTCATTTACACTACCTCTCAATTTTGTCAAATTATTTATGACATAGTATGTTTCTGATGTAGTTTATTGAGGTGGGAGACATATTTATCACAGCTCTACTCTAACTCATACCCTTTGTGCTTTTACCACTAATCTACATGGCATCTCCTTTTTTGTGATTTTACTGTCTCCACTTATGTCTCCGCCTCCTGCTTCTCCTTTTCTTCCTATTCCTTTTGAACTTTAACTCTTATTTTTTTGGGGGGAGGGAGACTCCAGGAACCCCTCATGCTTTGAATCATTCTCTCATCTCAGTTCATGACTTGCCCACTCTCTTCAACCATCCTCAATCGTTGTATGATTTTCCATCTTTTTTCTTTCTGGGTCCTCCTTTTTTACATATCCGACCCTCAGCTCCATCATGGACATCTATGAATCAAAATACCAAGGGAAGCAGACTAGAATTACATCACAGGGTGTGACATCATAGCTCCCCGATATTAGCCCACGACAAGTGGTAGGGCTGGCATGGAGAGATGTTGATCCTAGGTCCTAATTCATGTTGTCATGTGTCTGTAACGTCTACATGGCACCGCTCGCCCACGTCCCACGACGGCACAACCTCAAAATCATCTCCTACGCCGATGACACCCAGCTGATCCTCTCCCTCACCGAGGACCCCCACACCGCCAAAACCAACCTCCACGAAGGAATGAAGGCCGTCGCCGACTGCATGAGGAACAGCCGACTGAAGCTGAACTCGGACAAGACAGAGGTCCTCATCCTCGGACCCACCCCCTCAGCCTGGGACGACTCCTGGTGGCCGACTGCACTAGGAACACTTCCAACATCCACCGACCACGCACGCAACTTAGGGATCATCCTCGACTCTACCCTCTCCATGACGAAGCAGGTCAATGCTGTCTCCTCCTCCTGCTTTAACACCCTCCACATGCTTCGCAGGATCTTCAAGTGGATCCCCACAGAAATGAGAAGGACGGTGACCCAGCCTCGTCAGCAGTAGACTGGACTACGGAACGCACTCTACGCAGGAGCCCCGGCCAAACTCCTGAAACGGCTCCAATGCATCCAGAACGCCTCCACACGCCTGATCTTCAACACCCCTCGCCGCAGCCACATCACACCTGACCTGAGAGACCTGCATTGGCTCCCTGTCAACAAGAGGATAACCTTCAAACTCCTCACCCACGCACACAAGGCACTCCACAACACCGGACCAGCGTATCTCAACAGCCGTCTTAGCCTCTACACCCCCACCCACCAGCTCCGCTCCGAAGACCGCACCCTTGCCACCGTCCCCCGCATCCGAAGAGTGACCGCCGGTGGCAGATCATTCTCCCACCTCGCCGCCAAGACATGGAAAACCCTCCCCATCTGCATACAGCAGACCAAAGACCTTCTGACCTTCAGAAGACTTCTCAAGATCTGGCTCTTCGAACAGTAGCAGCGCCCTCCCCCCAGCACCTTGAGACCCTCACGGGTATGTAGTGCGCTTTACAAATGCTATAATTGATTGAATGATTGATTGATTGATTGATTGTAAACCAGTGAGGCACCCAATGGATCTATTCCCCAGACCACCGTTTTTTGTACTGAATGTAGTTTTTTCATTTGCTCTCTTAAGAAGTTATTTTTGTAAAATGCTATCACAATTTTTTTTTTAATACGCCCGCCTGTAGGTGGGAGTATTGGTAAGACTAGCCTGCGAGGTTAGTCCAATCATGCACTGTTCTCACGGTGTAATCCCACACCTGTTCAGTTTTTCAAGTTAAATTAATTAATTATGCCATCATTTTTCATACTTTTTAATTCTTCTTAGTTTCAACATGATTCATTGTACTTTTCATAAATCATAAGTTCATCACAATCTCTGTTTTTGAAAATCATATATATACATTGATTTTGATGATGTTCTCATATCATTTTATGTTTCAGTCAACATTAACATTTAGCACGCCCGCCTGTAGGTGGGCACATGTGGTCCGCTTCAATGCGTTTTGTAAAAACATTTCAAAATGGCAGCCTTTCCGTGCACAAGTGTGTGCAGGCACAGGCAGCAATTTGTGAATGTTTTTTGAAATACGAATTTACAAAAATCATTTCTAAATAAAACAAGCAGCGGCAAAACCAAAAGGGCAGCAGCCAAATCCAGACCTATTGGCTTAACCAATGCTTGTTTATTTTTGGGTCTTGCCTACAAGACAGTGCAAGGTGTCGGCGGCGCATGACGTATTGTGAACTTACAGTGGTCTTCCAGTCGCCTGATGCTTATCATTAGTTGACTTTACGTCACTCTCATTTGTTTGCTTATTATTCAATGGCTTACCTTCCTTTTCTTATGTTTGTCCTTCCCTGGATCATGCCCTCTTTGCAACCCTTTTGATTGGCTTATTTATATCCTTCCCCTGTTCATTTGTAGGGAACTACATTTTTTTCTTTTTTATTCAGCACTCAATGATAATACATGTGTTTTCTAGCTGTCTCCCTCGTGTGCTACTTCTCCCCTCATATACCGACCCAATCTGTGCAGTGTAGCTCCCCACCCTTACCAGCTAATCTGTAAAAGCACAACATAGATATTTTTTCTGGGGTAGGGATGAAGAGCAGGCTAAAGGGTTGTTTTGGTTTTATCTCCTTCATTCCACATATTGCTTGAAAGCACACGTTTGGCACACAAATTTATTTATTATGCAACTTGTATCGCGCAAACTAAACCCGAAGGTGTCAAGGCGCCTATCAAAAGGATCACAAAGACTTTTATAGTGCTGGAGGAAGGGAAATCTGCTGAGGCAGAAGGTGCCTGGACTACTGCAGAGGACAAAATTGCTTAATTCTCTGGGAAGTAAAATAGGCCCTCAAAAGTTTTTCTCTTTATATTTTCCTTATTCTTTTTAAATTCTGTTCAGAATTTCTTCACTAAATAGTATTTGAAAAATGTACTATGCCATTTATGAAGATGGAAACATCGAATTACATGTATAGATTTGCGACACGGGAAATGTTTGTTTTTCCTCCGTTTTTTTTTCTTTAAAAAAAAAAATACTTGATATACAATTATTGGCAACGCCAACAGCTCAACACTTGCATTATAAACACATGAACATATAGGTTTTGCCAGTGCTTGTTGCAGCGGATATCAACAAGACCCAGGGCTCCAAACAAGGAATGTTCTTCCTGCCCTGCAAGAGTTATTTCAGTACAGGAAATGAAACACATATATTCATCAGAAGGCACTTTGGTCTGGAGCAAACAAATCAGTCAGAGGTACTCACTGCATTGCAAACCTTTGACAACAAACAGCAGGGCCTATTATCATCCTCTCTCCATGCCGGCCACATCCATTTTCGCAGGGAGGCCGCACACTCAGAGATGTCTCCCTGGATTTGCTTTTCTACTCCTGTCATCACGAGAGAGAGAGGTCTAGCACTGCATTTAAAGCAGGCAGAGCCCCAAAACGAGGGTGTTTATTATGTCCCCTGCAGGATAACATTTAAATTCACCAGTGTGTGCATCACACTCACTTCAGAATATATTTACTATGGTAAACAAAAACATTCATAAGTGCGATGCACATTCTAAAAAATGTATGTTTCCCGGTTAGAGTGTAGCAACAGAAAAATGTTGCTTCTAGTCTTGCCACTGCCTTTGTTATTTAGGAGACATGGGGTGGGAAGGGCGGGGCAGGATTGGCAAGGGAAAACCAGGCGACCCCTGGCAATGCCTAAATGACATCCCTGAGCTCTGTTTGTAGAATCCGCTCCATCGCCATGTATAATCCTCCTCCTTGCTCTACTCGTTTTAGAAATGTAAACAACAAATTAACACATTATAGTTTTGTCTGGAGAAAGCTGCCATCTAAGGAAAGTACCAGTTGAAGATAACTGGCGTGTATCAAGTGGATTCACCTAGACATAAATATGCAACTACAATCCGATACAACTAGTGGGGATCCTGTATGAAGCAATTAAGAGTTGTAACTTTTGAAGGATGTAATAATATGATTAGCACTTCCGGGTAGGTTGTTGGGTTTGACCAGGTGCCAATAAAACATGTGGCTTACTCCCCAGTTTTCCATAGACAGAAGTGGTTGTAATAGTATTACAATGGGTACATTAAAATTTGGCAAGGATAAATCAACTAGGCTGATAACCAAGGATTTTAGTAAAAAAGTATACAGATTTTATTATTTCACATACGATATCGTTTGCATTTTTATATAGGTTTGACTCAATGAGTTTTTATGTAGTGTCACAGTGTGGGTATCACTTCCTAGACTCTACTCTTCACATGGGATCTCAAATCCAGGATCCTGTGTTACCATCTCCTGCATTCTTTTACATGGGGTATCAGCAAAATAAAGCTTGGCGACATTCTCTACATGCAGCTCTTTATGTGGGGTCTCAACATATGGTGGCTTGGCACGGTTCCCTACAGGGCTCATTCTAAGATCGCTAGTACCGCTTGCCTGCATAACTGCCTATATCATGGCTCTCAGCCTGGAAGATCCTATTACTGTTACCTCCATTTAACTCTTGCATTTTCCTTACAGGAGGCATGCCCTGACATGCTTTGAAGTTGTTTGGGTCTATACACGACGTCTCATCCAAAGGCAGCCTAACACCCTATCTACATTTTATACTTTATGCTAAGTTTCATACAGATACATTGTGGAACTATTTGCGTCCCAATCTAGAGGCCAAGAGTTCACCTCGAGGCAGCTTGTGATGGCTCTTTTCATTACTTTGCGAATGTTCACATCCAGAATCCCAGGCATGGTTGTAATGTTGGTATAATGTCTAATGCTATGTTTAATGCTTATACATCGCACGTCCAGCGTGCAATGCTTTAGATGTGCATTGTTGTATTAATTTGAATGTGGCTCACACATGGAGTGTCCACTGGAAGGGGTTTGAATGGCATCAGTCAGTTGCCGTTCGATCATCTGACTGGGAGGACGCTTTGTGTTGTGGGTGGAGTACTTATTGGAAATAAGCGCTTCTTCTTCAAGATACGCTGTTCCGCATTTCATTTCAATGATTCTCTGTTTCTGTCAGTCGATACTCAATTTAGAAAAATTTACCAATGCCCTTGAATTATGCTCCTGTTTGTACAGCCTCAATCTAGGGGTGATTGGTTCAGTTGCCAGAATCCTGTACCTTAGATGGGTTTCTCTCCTAATGAGAATCTTACCTGCATCCTGATCTTTATGCGTAGCCTCATCTCGAGATCTCTTGATACTATTCCTTGCATTTTGTTCTCTGTGATCCATCTCGTGCTGTGGCGATTTGTCACTACTCTGCTCTTCTCGCTCTTCCACTGGGTCTCATCCAGTGGAGGCTTGGTAATCTGTGCATGGTGCCCTTCTAGCAGACGTCCTTTTAGGGGGAACTTCGCCCTGATCTCCTCACTCTGCTCTTTGCAAGGAGTATTGAGACGTTGAACACTGTTCTTTCCCCCTGAACCCTACTCTTTTGGAGGTAGCTCTCCAGATGAGCCTTTGATACACATCACCACATCCTTCTTGTGAGAACAACTAGTGGCTGCTGCAGCAGATACGTCGTTACATTTCTCATGTAGGTCAATACTTCTACAGTCATCTTTGGCTTCAGCTGACAAGTCAATCTCGTACCCTGCTTGCTGGGATATAAGACTGTGCGATTCAAGGCTACACTGGGCAGCTTTTAAAAGTTCCAAGTTATCGAGTTTTATGACACTTGGAGGGTTGGCTTCAGGGAAGTCAAGAGATGTCGAATAAATGCCTTTAGCCACGTCAACCTCTGGCGAGTTACCTGGCATTATCACTAGACCGAATCACCCTATGCTCCATTTTGCGATCCTCCAGAGAACCTCCAGTGGCAACCTGTCTCCCTAGGTCACTGTCAACAATACATTTATCATTATGGTTGCTTATGGGAGCAGGGGCGGTATGTAGGTCGGCGTTTTCTGCAACATCGCTAATCTCCAGTCCAGCAGATTGTTTACTTGCATCAAGAACTAGGGCACCCTCAGTAGATGAAACCTTTGTACTGCTCAAAGGAGGAGCAAAAACATCCTGAATGGCCCCTGTGCTGTCACCCTGTGTAGCAAGCCCATCTTGTCCCAATGGCCCGTCTGGGTTGTTCTCTGCAAGTGTGCTGCTGTCCTCTTGAATGTCTCTTTCCCCGCTTGCCTCCCCTTCAACACTATCCTCCTCTTCTTCTTGGTCTCCGGCAGTAGCGTTAAGTCCTCGGGTGTCACGGCATAGGCTACAGTGCGGGTACACCAGGGTGGGAATTACAGTGTGGGCCCGCAGTTGGTATTCGATCTTGTGGCCTCGAAGTCTCTTGAGATAGCAGCTCTTCATGGCCTGTGAGGTGTGTCTGGTGAGCTGCACACGGCTCATCTCCTTCCAGACCACTGTGCCCGTGACAGCGGCACCGACAGGAGCATGGTCACGAAGGGTCATGAGGATGGCCAAGTCTTCGGCATGGGTGAAGGAGCTGCGGCCATTGGAGTGACCCGGGACTAGTTCATGAGAGCAGCTTAGTTGTGTGGTGAGCACCTCGGGACCAAGCGGAAGGCGTCAGGGTCTAGAAGTTCTCCGGCCCGCACACACTCTGCCACGAAGTGAGCAGAGATGTAGACGCCATGCCTGGCCTTGAAGCCTTACCCGGGTGGTGCCAGGAGCAGTGCCCTCGGCTGTCGCAGCCGGCACAATAACCCTCCCCTGTGCTCGATGAGTGGGGACAGCAGCCGCTTCCAGGGCACCGGTGGCACGTAAAAATGCATACGGCTACCATCCTCCTGAAGAAATAGGGTGCTGGAATGAGTGAGAGGTGCAGCAACTAACTATTCAAACTCTTTCAACGCCTCTAATGAGGAAGACTGCATAGTAACTGGCCGGCAAAACGGGCGCGCCTGCCTGTCTCCAATTCAAACACAACCGTTTACGCTTGTGCTATGACTGAGCCACTACACTAACTACTGCAGGCGTTAATTGGAGATCAACAGAGTGCTACCTGAAGAACAGAAGTGTTCCATCTCAGAATAAAACTCAAATCCCTTAATAAAAACTAAAAAAAAGAGGACAGAGTCACTACTCTAACTACTACAGGAGATGAATGGAGAGCTACAAAGCTCTACTACCTGTAGAATAGAAGTGTCTCATCTCAGGAATGAAAACATCCTCAATGTCCTTAAAAAAGAAAAATCTCAAACTAAGTGGAAATTGAATCAAAAACAAAACTACAGAAAAAAAACCAAAAAAAACCCCCGAAAAAAAGCCAAACCCCTAAACGAGGACAATCAGTCTAAACAAGCGTGGCCGCGAATGGAGCTGCTTCGTCACTCTGCTCTGGGCTAACAAGTGGGAGGGGTGGGGTGAGTGCGAGAGAACACACACAGCGATTCCCTTGCGGGAGCGAGCAAACATATGTTGACAAAGCTCGCTCCTGCAAGGGAATCGCCAAAGGTGCACGCATGCGCGCTTCGTAGGCGAGACCTAAAAAGGATGCACTATAGACAATTTTAAGAATATCTGCTACTATGTGACAGTGGACCAAAGTAAGGCAAGTATTAATTATAGAAGCATTGGTTACCAGATGCTGTACTAAATGGTGAAAGAGCTTGATGTTAGCTGAATACATAAAGAAAGAAATGCTAAAAAAGAGAAGTAGTGTGGCAAGAGATTGAAGATACATTTAAAAAAGAGTAGAATGTGGTGATGCCAGAGTCACATTCTTAAGAACACGTTGTGCTGAAGGCTGGAAGGTGGAAAAGCCATGTATTATTAGCCTCTGGAATGGCAAGTTCAAATCCATGCAACGCAAGCACTAGCTTGGGGATCACGAAAGTACCTTGGTGCTGGTGGAGAGTTGGTTAGTCAATGGTGTTAAGGAACAAAACCATATGTAAAAAGACAAACCCCCAAACAGTAAAGCATTGCCCTCAACCACGCCTTGTGCAGCACAAATGTACTTACAAAATAAGTTCTCACCCTTTGTCTAAAACCGACATAGTTTTAGTCCAGAATGTGATTGGATTCAGTGTGAATTGTTTTCTTTTACAAGGATGTGACCGTTTTTTGTTTATGAATATTGCTAACAGACTTTTCTGATGGTTTTAGCCTTCTATCAACTTTGCACTAACAGTGGTGCAGGAGGTTCCAGCCCTGCAGCACAGCTTACTCAAAGTGCACTTCGGAATTTGCTAATTGACCTTCAGCAGGTAAAGCCAGCACCACTACCAGTACTACCCCCACCACCACAACTATATATCATATTTACAGAGTTGCAGCCGTACCTCTTTAGTTAAGATTGACACATAGATTCATAGGAAATCCAAAGTTTGCATCCATAATAAATTTGATTTTCCCTGACCCATTTGCACCAACCTTGGAGGAAAGAATGTATACAAGCATGTCTTACAGCGTGACAGACTTTGTGCCAAGGGCTGCAACAGTGCGGGGGGTTCCTACATTTGTTTTTCAGGATGATGTACTAGAACATCACTGGCAGAATGTTGTCTGCCACAAATATTCTTTTATAAATATCATCTATAAAAATTGTGTTCCATTGGAGTTAATATTAGCAAATCTCTACCCAGTGGGGCAATATTCAGGGCACAATATTTACGTAAACAGTGTTTCTATTCAATATTTTGACATACCATTTTTTCCCAATAACTAATTTAATGAAATTTCACATAAAAAAACGTTTGTGCTATCATAATTGTGAAACTGCTGAACCAATGGTCACGAATCTTTTATCGCATTGAAGCCTTTCGATCATTTGCTAACTTTTCTTTCGTTCAGAAAAAATCCACAAGAAGAATAATGGGAGGGTCAAATTGTGACTGTAAAAATCTGCCTAATTCATAAAATGTTGACAAATACCCGACTGGACTTGCATGGACCGTAGCACTACAGTACGCATGCACAATAATGATAAGTGTTTTACTACCAGAGTTCACAAACAGAGAAATCCAAGGAAAGTCCCAAAAAGGATCAAAATAAGAATCAATTAAAAGGATGGTGGAAGAGATTTGCAGCCTGATTATAAATGATGGGTAATCCCACCCACTTATGGATATCTCTCCTGACCTGTTTGCCAGGCTGGTGAAAGGGAGAAGCAAAGGGACCCCCAACCAACCTTCCTGGTCTTGCCAGGACTATACAAGGCTATACAAGTTATTCTCCTATCTCGCTCAAGGGTGGGGGGGAGTTAAGTATTTCCTTCCCTGACTTTACCTTCAGCTACAGCAAGAATGCATGGGGCTCATGCCCCCTCCAAAGTGTTGGGGAGCATCTAATGTTGCACCAGCACAGCAATAGCTTCAGCTTCCCTACTGTGTGCTACCTCCCCACCATTCTAGCGATAGGTTAGAGAGGCGTTTAGAAAGAACCCTCAATAGGTCTGATTTTCATTTTAAGTTACAAGTCAAGCCTATTGTCTTGCCAGTATTGCAGCCTGAGAGAGGCACACAGAGGGGCTACTATGGCCTGGACAGGTTGGCTCACTGGGCATCATGAGAAGGCCAGCTAAGATGGGGTATAGCGGCACAAAGTGGCTGCACACCAGTTGAGGGCGCTCGAAGGGTCTACAGTGGATCAGGGCACATAGAAAAAAGTCCTCTAACATAGAGTACCTACAGAGGGGTGGGTGCTCACATAACCGGGCTGCATGCACAAGGCGGGGTGGTCACGAATAGGACTGCAACGGGGGCACATGAGGACCACCAGGGGCAGGGCTGGGTAGTACACAGGGTCTGAAGGGGGACTGGTGCACACCGAGGGGATGCATGGGTAAGAAAGGATGGCACATGCGGGTGCAGGTATTTGTGAGGTGAGAGTATGTGTAGGGGCAGCATGGGCTGAACGAGGTGTCATACAATCACTTCAGGATGGATAAGGGACTGCACAGGGTCTGCAGGAATCAGGGACACGGAGAGGGGCAGCCTTGGCACAGAGTGGCTACAGTGGAGAGCAGGGGATCACATAGAGTGGCTGCAGAGGTGAGGCCGAGTGGGAACACAGAGGGCCCATGGAGGGGCAAATGAGTGTCAGTAGGGGCAGGGCTGAGAGGTACACTTGGGCTGCATTTGGGACTGGGGCACACAGAGGACAGGTTGGTGCACATGGACTGTAGGTAGGTGATTGTGTGGGGTGCACCAAGGTGCAGCAAGGGTGGGATAGGGCATCATACAGCAGTTGCAGAGCAGTTAAGGGTGTGGAGAGGCTATGGTGTATGTGGGACATATAAAGGGCAGGCCTGGGTACATCCCGCGGTTACTGTGGGACACAGTTAACACATAGAGCGGCCGAAGGGTGAGGCAGGGCAGGCACGCAGGCAGTCAGAGGGGCAAGAGAGAGCCAGCTGAGGCATGGCTGGCTGATACAAACTCTGGACCGGGGCACGCCTAAAGGATACAGAGAAAGAATGGAATAATGAGTGGATTCAGGGGAGGTTGGTAACACACAAGAATGGCACAGGGTGGAAGGGCTCTCAGAGGGACTGCAAGAGAAGGACACAGTGTTACATAGGGACTGCAGTAGAGTTGAGCACACTGCAGATTTATATGGGCCTGAGGGCACATAGAAGGGTGGTGGAGGCTAGCGGAGGGCCTGTAAGGGGCAGTACCACAAAGAGGGGCTGTGGGTACAGGCACAATGGCTCACAAAGGAGGTTGTAGGGGGTTGGTTCTTCAGGACTGTCAGGGGGACACATAGAGAGGTTACATGTAGTTAAAAAACGCAAAAGTACCAGCAAGGCAGGGCAACACATAAGGCCTGCAGGGGAACCTGGGGCCCACAGAGGGACTTCAGGCGGTGGGGCACAACGAAGGGAAGCAGAGGAGTCTGGTGACACACATAGAGGCTGCAGGAAGGGGGAAGGGGCTCAAGGGGCATATTGCCATAGTCCATTAATGCACAACACCGGAAACCAGCTCAATGTGTTTCTCAGGACCCTTCTTTTGTTTAACATGATGGTACAGATGCTTTCTGTTTTGTTTCAGATTCCAGCGGCAGTGGGGGAATGCTATGCTCAGCACTGTATAGAAACTGCTGTCCGCAGTTGTTTCAATGGGGTAAGTTCTGAATATTGTGTTTTTATTTTTTGGCAAAGGAGCATCATATTCTAAACGGAGTTAAGCGTGTATTTATTTACAGATGTATTAAACTTACATCACATTAGAGCACATACTGTTGTATTATTTCACAAAAATCACATGCCCCTGATCGCACATCTTGTTAAATGTAGGAACAAGACAACCACTTACACCCCAGTGATTCAAAATAGCAGCGGCCAATATACCTGCAAGTTTCAAAGGATGTCCATCTCGGCTTACTCATCTCTGCTTCCTGAGTGAATTCTTCGGTGTGTCTAAAGCTAGATATACTTAGTGAATCTGCAGGGTGCCTGTGGGCATGTACCATAGGAGGTTTGCATTTTATTTAATATGTTAGATCTGACCATCTTTGGCATGGTATTCCCTCATTTATTTTGCTTTCACTACCCTATTTTTTTGAGCTTCAGTTTGGGAGCAGATAATAAATGCTTCTTCCACTCATTTTAATTGTAATTTGTAATCCTCTTTAATGATAAAGTCAGATTTTACATTAATATTCTGAAAATACTACTTTTAGATAGTTACCAAATTTGATTTTCTGCCAGTATCCAGGGTCACATGACTGTCAGTGGCTCACCTATAGTGTGATCTGTATTCCTTCCAGACCTGGGTTATGACGTTACGTTTTAACTGACATTTTCATCTTTATGCAACATGGGTCCGTAAGAAACATGTCTGGGCTTTTGGTGGCCTGTGTTAGTATTACTGTGTCTTGAGTGAGCTGTGGGTTTGCCTCGTGGTCTCAGTACAGCCTGAGGCAGGCCAGATAGCTAAGTCCTGGAATTGCATCGTTGCTGTGGGCATGGATGGTGAATAGCAGTAATGTTCGTCTGCCACATAATTCATTCAACTGCACTATAAAAAAGTGAGTTATTTGTTGCATAGGATGTGGTCCTACCCAAGTAATAATTACAAAATCTTATTGGGCCGACACAAAAGTTCAATCAATAAACCTGGTCTCAACCCTGCTAGTAGTTATGGCATAGACACAATGCAATAAAAATCCTTCAACCAATTTCTAACAATAAAGAAAACTTTTATTAATAAAAACGACACAAAAATGGCTAAAATCCAATTAAGGGAAGCAGACTTATGATATTTAAACGTTTTAAGGTAAAAGGTGAAAGAAAAAGTAAAGCACTAATCAGAAGTCCGAATTTGTGACTGCTCAGAACCTGCATGTGAATTTAGGGTGATTGCAATGGAGCGGAGGTTGGACACACCCAGCGGCTCATTCCTGTCCAATACTTTACCTTCTGGCATAATAAGTGAAGCTTCAATGAAATTCTAAATCCTCCAGCAGGGCAAGGTTGAAAGCTGTATCTGTCAGGGTCCTCTCGAAGTTGGATAGGCACTGGAATAGGTTCTGCTGAAGCCATTTGTTTTTGTCAAGAAAATCTCGGGTTGAGAATAATCAAATTTTGTGCCTGTCAAACTCCTCTCATTGGTCCAATAGTTTTTGCATCTTTGCTCGTCAATATTTCTACCTTTGGTCTTTTTTATTGAGGTCAAAATCCTGTAGGGGTCAAACCTGAAGCTGCATCTCACTAAGTCCTCTTGAAATCGGACACCTTGGCCCCAAGGCCCCACTGACTCTCAAGAGGTCTTGAAAGTCCAAAATGTTTCCAATTCCCAACTTTTCAGACTTTTCAGAGCAGCTCCTCTTGGTCTCTTCTGTGGCTCCCAGTATATCAGGAGCAGCACGCCGGACAAGGAATCACTTCAGCAGAAGTCCCTAACACCTTCCAGTCCAAGTCCAGTTTTTATTGGTCAGCTAGTCACTCCACGAAAAAGGCCTCGTGCAGCTTATAGGGTTCATGTAGGCACAAAGGCGGTCAGCCAACAAAAGCAGGTCCTATCCTCTTCAGTTTATCCACAGATTCAGATAGCTTGTGATGAGATGGGGACACGTGGACGTTTTTGTAGGATTTACTAGCCAGTGGGTGGAGGTGATTCCTGGACACTAATCAATGGGAAAAAAGTTCCCAGTGGCAAATTGTCTCCCCTTTGCAGTACATCATGTTTGCCTTAATGTAAACTATCCAACAGTGCACTATTCTAAGTGAAATCCAGAATGGCTGAAGCCTTCTGCCTTTGGTTTTGACAGATTCCCATCCAGGGGTGTGTATGGGGAGAAGAGGAGTCCCTTCTTCAACAATGCCAAATTGATTCTGGGACCAGCTCTCTATTCCATTAGACTGGGGCCAAGCTAGCTGTAGTTGGCCCAGGGAGCAAAAGGCTTCTCTTCCTGCGGTCTCTCTTCTTATTGACTATGAATTGGCAGGCCTCACCCTGGTCTCTTTAAAGTTACTGTAATTCCTGAAGCCTCCCCCTTTCAGAACTGAAATGAACCATGCACCTCACACCCAGGTTCATGATAAAAGGCATAAACCATTGTTTCTTTTCTGGGAGCTGTTTTCACACCTCAATTAGGCGAAACACTACCAGGGCCAAGCTGCTGGCAGACTTCTGGCAAAGTCTAAATTTTAAAATGTACTTCTCCTGTATAAACAGCTTTTCATTGAATTGGATTTTTAATAAATATTAAAAACAGTGGTTGGATCATTTCTATAGTTTCTTTCAAACAAGAGTTAACAAAAAGGACAGACGGACCTCCGGTCGGCGGTCCCGACCGCCTGATTAGGATGCGACCGAACAGCACTGCCGTCCATTTGGATTACAGGCTGGTTCCGAAATGACCGTCCAGTTTCAATTCCAACAGGCTGAATCAATATCAGCTGGTCGGAATTGAAACCGACGATATCGGTCGTAAGGCTTCTGACCTGAAGTTGGAGGCCTTACGACCGACATCGAAATAAGCCCCAAAATGTATCCGGTGCAAACAAAAAGGCTTCGTAATGGGTGCTTCTTTAGTCCCAAATATAGCTAGATGTTTTGTTCCATATTTTAAACAGAATGCCACCTACAACAACAAGAATCCCTATAGTGATTCCATGACATGAAATGTGTATTTTAATTACATTTTCCTAATGTGGGCAAGATCAATGTGCACCTGCAGTGACTTTTACAAACGGCTTTTAAATCGAAGTCCACATTTCTAAATTATCGAATACACAAACCCCAAGCAGATCAACTTTCTTGTCCTTAACATTTTTTGAAGAAAGAATTTTAATTACCAAACTACTTGAAACCTTGTGAGGGGAACACTTTAACAAATCTATATTTATTTTCTCACCTTTTTTTCCTTATATAATTTATTCACCTATAAATGTCTCGATTTACCGAAGTGGCCATATACTTAATATTAGGAAACATTTCCTGGCTGTAAAGGCAACATTTGAATCTGCTGTCAAATGTAATGTTTGTTTTCCATATATTTACAGGATTTTAGTTAATAAAATATTATTGGCAGAGGCCTAATTTGGAATCTTAACAAAATTCAAGAAACAGCTCTGGACTTATGTTGCAATGAAAGGATGCCGCAAACTGAAAATGAAATATTGTTTTGCAGAGTAATTAGGTAAGACTAATACGCACCTCTCCTAGGACCAGATGAACAAAGCATTTTTGTTATTACAAATGGACCAGTTTGCAGACTCTGCTGTGTGCAACCACAAAAATGCTTTTTGAAATGTGCAAACAGCAAACCAAATTGAAATTTGTGTTTGGGAACAAATACGAATTCAGTCTTTGAAAGGGATGTCAATTCCAAATAATGAATCATGATGGTATGTATTACAATTTTGTGACCTAATTCGGGTCGCAAAACAGTAATCATTTATCACCTCCTCAAAGGATATGGTAACCCATTTGTAAACTGATAGGGGGTCCCCCTGGAATCACTTCTCCTTTGAGAATGATAAAAAAATATTTTAATGAGCCAGCAGTGGACCTAGGGACCACTGCCTGCTCTTTAAAAATGAAACTTACAAGTTTCATTTTCAGTTTTTTAAACACGTCCCGTTTTCCTGTAAGTAAAACTGGTTGCATTTAAAACAAGCATTGGCATAGCCAATAGGTCTCGCCTTTGGAACCTTATAAGTGTTTAGTTATCCAGCACAATATCCTTGGTGCAACAACATCAACTGTTGAATGGCTAAACACTTATAAGGTCCCAAAGGCGAGACCTATTGACTATGCCATTGCTTGTTGTGAGATGTAGTGACCAACACACATCAGTAACTCACTCATACTTGCCAACACTCTGTGACCTCACTGAAAGATCACCAGAAAGAACATCACATGACCTTTGGTATGATAACGACATCACAGGAAGTTACACGACATGAAGATTAATGGAATGAACTATGCGCATATGACCTTTGGCATGATAACGACATCACAGTACGTAAAATGACATGAAACTGAACCAAGATCATTGCAACGGGTTATGTGGTAGATCACACATTATTTAGTTGGCATGACAAATGAGTGGGCGTCAATCACTACATGCATTAACCCCTTCCACGCTCATGACGAGCTGGGCTCGTCATGAGGTAGCCTCCTCGCACGCTCATGACGAGCCCAGCTCGTCATGAAACATGGGAATGAGTAAATCTCAGCACAGGAGGGGAAAATGCATAGCATCGATGTGGTTAACCACATTGATGGGGGGGGGGTCAGTACCTCCAGAAGCAGCAGGCATTTCTACTGCACGGCCTTCAGAGGGTGTTGGTGATTTCATGACAGAAGAGATGGAGACCATTATGTTTTGACTAACCTACGCCATAATTTACCCCAATCTCTCATAAGCAGATCTTTCCTCTTGACACATTTTCGACCCAGCACTGGTCCAGCTGATCTATTTCTAGAAGCAGGAATCAATCCTGAGTGTAAGTGTTTGATCGAGCTGTTCCCTTGGCCTGTATCCTCATGAGCTCTGACCAGTCCACCTCCCCAACATCTATCTTATGCCCAACCTATCTGGGCCTATACCAGCCATTGTCAGTGGACATAAACATCCTATCACCAGTACTTGGCAGGAAAAGAGCTTTTTAAGAGGCCATATAACAGTCAGATTATAGGCATATTTGCCAAACTTACACTTGCTGGCAAAACTCCTTTAGCAATTAAATTGCCGGGAAAGTAAACAACCTCCTGGTGTCACTCTTCGCACCCTAGCAAGATAGACAGAATCAACATGACCATAATAATGGCGGGTGTAAAATCTTGAAGGGTGGAGAGTTAACACAAGTGAAAAAGAGGTGTCCCCGCAAGTAGCATTTCTTGCTTGTCAGGGACCTTGCTATAAATACCCCTGGACAGAGCACGGCCTGCGGTTGGTCTTGTGTAGGGTGTGATAAAAGAAGAGGCACTACATTTTGAAAGGGCTGGCTGGCAGGGACAGTACCATGCCAAGGAGGATGCTGAAGAGAAGTACCAAGCCTAAGAAAAGGATCATGTCAAGAACTCAAAGAGAAATACTGTTCATCTCCAGATTCACCCTTCGACCTCGGCATCACTGCTCCTCTGTGCTTAGCATGAAGGGGGTCCTCAAGGCACTAGAAGCAGCTTTTTGCCAGTGAAACTATGCATTGTGGTCAAAGGAAAAGTGTGATCAGATTAAATGAAGGATTTCTGTGCTGGAAGGTGATAGATGGGGAGCACCCATAGAAGGGTTAGGGGCCAAGAGCAGAACTTGGGGTGTAAGGGAGAGGTGCAAGTGACCCTTAGTAATGGAGACTGTAAGAATAAGCCAGAGATGAACTAGAGGCGAGAAAAGGACTTTGTGAGTGGACCAGGTCCATTTTCCTGATTGTCCTTTGTCGTTCGCTTGCATTACTTGCAGTCCATTTCAATAGTCAATAAAGACTGGAATGAGGCATTCAAATGATGCTTCACCTGAGCGTCCTGCAGGCGGTCTGAAAGATGCTCCTAGAATAGATGCAGGAATATAGTGCTAAGAGGACAGATGGGTCTCCAAAGGGATCAGGAAGAAGTGACAGAACCACTGTCTACCCCACCAAGATTTCACAGAGGCTTCTACAAAATGGAGAAAGGGTAAACTGGGGGGACAGACTGTGGGAAGGGGTCTAACAGGAGTTTAAGGGACTGTCCTGCTAATCCCATTTCACCTCATAAACTGGCCTCAAACAACGCCAACTGGCAACACCACCCTTTCATTTGCATTGCGTTCACTGGGAAATTTTATTTTTGTTTGAAGAGTGTCTGATGCAGCGATGAACTGCAGGACCCATCCACAATCAATGAGCCTGTGTCCACACTTGCCATTTTCGGCATTATTCCAGGGTTGTAGCGAACATGGCAAGAGTAAAAGTGTGTGGGGGGCTTGAGGTAGGAGGAGACAAAGTAAAAGTCTTGGTACTTTGTGGGGTGGGGTAGGCATGACTTCCCGAAGGGCATTTAAGGAGATACTGCATTAGCACCAGATGCATTTGTAAGCACAACAGGCCAGTAACACTAGTCAAAGTGTATGAGTTAAAAAAAAATACTGGGTATGGTTGGTCACCAGATATGGTAAATGTCATCAGAAACACTATATTCCATTCTAACTTAACGCTCTACAAATCACTGTAGTTTGGTAAATTGACACACTTGGCTCAGGCGAGTGGAAACTAGAAGTCAATTCCCAAATTAATGGGTGCCATATAAATACCTTTTACAATCGCCACAAGATGTCCCCAGAGCACTATCATATTCTGTCAGTACCGTCCCATGTCAAAGTCCAAGAACCACGGCCTGCACGAGGGGGTAGAGACACTGCGTGGGAGACAATCGCAGGCACGCTAATTAAAACCAGATGGCATCCCTGTGCTCTGCTGCTGGCTCCCGAGAGCAAAACACTCGGGGAGTAACCATGTCACAGAAGCTGGGACCTTCACACGCCTTTGGCCAATTGCGTACTAAAGCCAGACACAAAGGCCAATCGCCTGTGAGCACCACACGCATGAGCTTCCACACAAGATGAAGTGATTCCAAGAGGTCGATTTCCTAAGCAGAGCATGTGCGCTGCCATAGGCTCAACCTAAAAAAACAAAAGATTGCTTTAAAAAGCAATCACGACATGATGGGTTGCTGACACAATTAGTCCCCCATCCCTGTGATGGCTGTGATTCCCAGTGGGTCAAGTTGCAACCTACTAGGAATCGCTATTTGGGAATAAAACACTTCCAGCCAGATTCATCAATGTCCCGATTTGCGAGTCCTTAATAGCGATTATTAAGGAATCGCTATTAAAGACTCGCAAAACGGGATTCATGTAGAAATCGCACAATTATTATTATTATTATTATTTATTTTTGTAGAGCGCATAGTCACCATAAGGTATCCCAGCGCTAGGCACCCTATCTCTTTGGTTTGGGCCAGTTCAGGACGGTTAAAAAAGGAAAGGGGGGGGCAGGGGGTCAATGTTTAGAGTGGGCGTGAATCATTGGGGAAAAAGATGAGTTTTAAGCCGCTTCCTGAAGTGAAGATACTGTGTTTCTAGTCTCAGGTCGCGGGGGAGCGAGTTCCAAAGACGTGCGGTTTGGACTGAAAAGCGTCTTCCGCCTGAGCGGGTTTTCTTAAATCTGGGGGTGGTAATGAGGTTTTCTGTGTCCGACCGGAGAGATCTCGTGGGTCTGCGATTTCTACTGCTTCCTTATTTGCGATTCGCTAATTGCTAATCGCAAATAAGGAATGACTCACCATTCATTCCTATGGGCCAAAGGAGAGTCATTTCTTATTTGCGATTAGCAATTAGCGAATCGCAAATTAGGAAGCGATTTCAAGGGTGCCAGGGTGTCCAAAGGACACCCTGTAGCACCCCTGAAATGCAAATGTACACAGGTGTTGAGCACACACATGTCCAAAGTACATGTGTGTGTGTAACATACAACTTAGAAAAATGCACTAAAGTGCATTTTTCTAAGTTTTCGCTATTTACCATGAAGTTACACTTCGCGGTAAATAGCAGCCCCATATTGCGAATTCGCAGGTTCATGAATAGCATTTAAGGAATCTCTGATTGAGATTCCTTAAATGCGATTCTTCGCAATTAAGCGATTTCGTTAATTGCGATTTTTGCATTTGGGATGATGAATCCCAAATGCAAAAATAGCGCTCGCAAAGGGCCGGATTCTCAGAATCTGGCCCTTTGCGAGCCGATTTTACATTGATGAATCTGGCCGTTCATATATTAGGAATACCGATTTCCTAATTGCAATTCTTAGAAAATTGCAATTAAGAAATAGGTAATGTTAGTACATATGACCCTTAGTTTTGAAATCTAAGTAATTAGATTATTGTCCCTGGATTTAAATATTTTATAGACAGATTTAAAACATCGATCAGGGTTTTCTATGTGTCTTGTGCTACTTGGCATGAAGACTGGTGCAATAGCTGGGAAAGCAGAAATCTGGTTTAACTAATTCATTGACTACAATAAATTACTACTTGCTTAGAAAGAAGAAATTGTCTGAGCATTATAAAGCAAATATTCAGGAAGGATCATGAATTCACCAGAGGACATCGCCTCCTTCCTTCCTGGCAGAATACCACCCGCCATAATTAGAAATCCCCACCAGCAAGGTGGGGATCTCTCTGCCTTCAGTAGAGCTGCCACTGTTGCTGCTCTATTAGAGGCAGAGTAAACATGTACTGAGTGTATATATTTGATGCACTTGCTTTTCCAAGTTTATTTGTTTTTCAAGAAGAAACCCAAACGCAGTAGTTTTATCATGAAAAATAAAAAAAACAATGATCTCCACAGACAGGGAATTTTCTCCCTTCACTTTTGGGCCCTTTGCATTTTTCATGCCTCTCAGGTAGGGAAATCGAGTGTGGGTCGCCTAACCCTGCGGTAATTAAGCTGGAATGATTATCAGTATTACCTGACAGCCCTCTGGTAAAGTGACTGTCTGTTCAAAGGTTTTTGATGACACAGCTAAGGTTGGCTTCACCAATGGAGAACTAGCATTTCCCCAACACTGAATAAAGTGGGAGAACCAGTAGTATGGTGGGACAAGAGAATTGTCAATTATGGAGGTCCCTTGATGTATGTTCTAATATTTTGTCAGATTAGATGAAATATTGATCTACTTTGAGCAAATTAAACTGTGAATAGAGCCAAAGACATACAAGTCATGAGGTTCACTGACAGAATATCAGAATTAAAAACATCATGTGGACAGAATATTGTGTCCAAAATTTTGAGCAGCTAAATATTGAAAAGGTAAGTGCAAATAGGTAAGATTTACTATTCTTAACTCCACATCTACGAACATTGAAGATATATATATATATATATATATGGTCATGGTACATATATGTGAAGTTATACATATAGTAAAACTTTGCTAACCAATAGAAATTTACCTTTTTTTAGCCTCAATATTCTTGACACAATATTTAGTTCCACTATATTTTTGGTTCCAATATTCTGTCTCAACGTCTTCTTGAGACTTGCCTTCTTTTTATTTAGCGTCTAATCTAATAATGTTGTTTTATATATTTCAGGTGCTGGATCCAGGAATAAGTGAAGATACATTTTTGCTCTGGCTTCGTTCTGAACCCTACGTTCTCCTCTGGCTTTCTACCTGCCACAGACTGTCTATAACAGAAACTATCACTCACAACATCAGATGCTGTGTATGCAAGAATTTCCCCATCACTGGCTTAAGGTGTGTCCCACTTGCAGTGATACACGGTGGAGTTTCCCTATCTCAGAATGTTAAGGACTTTGATTTGCTGGCTAGGATGGGCTCATAACCCACTGCCTACTCATCCACGAGCATTAGTATTTATATATTGCCCTTTTGGTTTGACACCT
Source organism: Lissotriton helveticus (assembly GCF_964261635.1). Taxonomy (NCBI): domain Eukaryota; kingdom Metazoa; phylum Chordata; class Amphibia; order Caudata; family Salamandridae; genus Lissotriton; species Lissotriton helveticus. The sequence continues at coordinate 438,051,519 of NC_136061.1, forward strand.
CAATGAAATACAGAGAATCAAGAAACCGATAAGATTGTCAAGGAGGTTTCCTCCTTTTCATTGCAAAGAGAGTCAGTGTGGTGGTTGAAAGAGGAAAAGATGTGTATTCTTAAAATAGACATTCCCCATGCTAAAACACACTGGGGTATCCAGCCCTGAGATAGAGGCTACCGCATTCGGACAGTATACTAGAGCAGACATTTGAAATACACTATATTGGATCATACACTCATTGCAATGTTTAGGTTAAACTTGCCTGTAACCCAGAAACCTCCTCCATTTGAACAAGTCCTATGACCTCCCTTTCTGTAATGCAGTTGAGCGCAAGGCTTTTATGAAGAAGAGGAATGGTCATGAAATTCGCATCATTCACAGTGGGAGGTGGGATGCAGTGCAGTTCCATGTTATTGCCTCATTTCTTTCCTGCTTAATAACCTAGTTGCATATTATCAAGGACGGGCGATACATTATCGCCGCTTTTATCGGCAGGAAACTGCCGATAAAGCGGCGATAATGGGTTTGATAATATGCTCTATGAATTCCTATCGAAGCCCATGTTAGATGTGAAGACATCTAACATGGGCTTTAATAGGAATTCCATAGAGCATATTATCAAACCCATTATCGCCGCTTTATCGGCAGTTTCCTGCCAAAAAAAGCGGCGATAATGTATCGCCCGTCCTTGATAATATGCCCCCTAATTATCTTCAAAGTTGATCATCGCTGAGCATTATGATCCTTTGAGTTCTCTACATATTCGTGTCTGTGAGACTTTCTCTCAGGTAGTCCCGAAGGAGAGAGGAGACGCATCAGGTGTCCATGACACTCGCCAGTAACAAGCATCAATCCTCCAAGGCTAGAATATGTAGGAGCACTCGCTAGTGGCTGAGAATAATTTAACTATCAATTCCATCCACCAGCTGTAGTTCGTTGTTGTTCACTCCATAAGTGCGACGGGCATGCCCAGACGTGAGTGCCACAGGACTCAAGTTATATCTCACTGACGAGGTTTAGGCAGGCGAAACCCACTGCGGTGTTTGCGTTTCCATCTGGAGGGGACCTGGTCTGGCAGTTTGTACTGGACTTTTTCAGGTTGAGAAGGATCATCATTCATTTGCATATGCCTGGTGTCTTCTAGACTGGCGATCGGGGTGAAAAACAATGGTCTGGAATGTGGCCCGAAGCGATTGCTGAGATTGTCTTACGCATTCCTCCTTCACTTTGTTCTTTGTTGCCCTGACAGCAACATGCATCTTTGGCTCACACAAAATCATTATGAAAGGTCCCAGACCTTATGAGAATCTTTTTCCCTCCAGATGCAGGTGAGTTGGTGCATGCCAGTGGGTGCTCTTTGGGGGCATGGGACAGGGCCTGTTGAGAATCCGGTGTGTGCTCCTCCTGCTCAGAGCTGGGCTTCAATAAATGCATGGTTTTTGTTACAATCCAAAAGAAGTCCAAAGGTAGTCATGAAGTAGGTTATAAGTAAGAGTTTATTAAGCTTAGTTATGGAATGGTAAGTAGGATAATAAGTTCAGCCCACCAGGTGCAGCTCCCTTGCTGCTTAGCCCACACACTCCAACTGTCTCTCGGTCACCCAGACCAGGCAGTCCAGCATTCCACTACCTCATCAAGCATTCCAACATTCCACATGCATCATATTCATGCTGGCTGAGCAGCAGAAAATAGGTAACCAAGTGAGAGATACATTAACCGCATACGCGCTAGCGGTTTTCCCGCTGCGCGCTGCGTTTTTGTAAATACCGCGTTACATGACGAGCTCAGCTCGTCATGAGCGTACGAGCGTCGTCACTCATGACGATGAGCGCGGAAGGGGTTAAGGAGATTCGAGTATGACTGAGCAAGTGTTTGACAGCAAAAATTAATCTTCAGTACTGTTATCACAATAAACGTTTTAACAATATTTAGTTGTGAGGGGAATGATGACTGAAAGGTTTAGCCTCTTCTGACAAGAAACATGAAATATATGTATGGGAAGAATTTCAGATATTCTATGCTTGACTTCAAAAACAGGTGAGCCGACAGGATGGGTGCCAATTTCACTGAACATGGGGGCCGGCTTTGTTGCTGGAGACCTGCTAGTTTTGTTCCTACTTGCAGCGCTTCCAAATAAACAATGCACAAAAACATGGTTTTAAAACATGCTTTAACCGCTACCGCGCTAGCGGGTTTTCCCGCTGTGCGCTGAATTTTGAAAAACGCGCGGTTTGTGACAAAGCCAGCTCGTCATCCGCGTAGCGCAGGTAACGCCCATGACGAGCTGGCTCTGTCATCCGCATCGAAGGGGTTAAGTATACTTTAAAACCATGGGGCATATTTACAAGGAAATAATGCCACCAGAACATCACTTTTCCCAAGATTCTGGTGGCGTTTAGTCCGTCGTCTTATTTATAAATAAATAATGCCCCTAGTCACACAGCACTTAGTGTGAAAGTGCATGCAATAGGTGTTGCATTGGGTATTATGCCGCAACACCCATTGCTTTTTGATGCTGCCTCATATTTACAAGCTATGGGGCAGCACCACAAATATTGCCAGGGAATACCTGGTCTTAAGAAAGCGTTACGAGGAGAAATGGTTAATTTCTCCTCATATTTTGCGCTTTCCATGCATGCTGCATGCATAGAAACAGCAAATCGCCTGTAAAGATTGATTATGTATAGGAAAGTGCAGTAAGGTGTTCCTTCCTGCATATAAACAATCACCCCTGCAGCATAGGCACCCTTGCAACATGGTGCGTGGGTGCCTGCTCTTGGTGAGGCAGCACTATAGCACCAGCATTAGGGGAAACGGAGGGGTGCACAGCATTCTTGTAAATGCTGTGCATCTTTGTGTTTTGAAACTGACTGAGCGCGGTGTTATCAATTTTGGTGTAACACTGCGCTCCACCAGTTTCAAATAAATATGCCCCCATTTGTCTCTGCTGTGTTTATATAGAGGTGCTGTAAGTAGGAAGAGGGCAGGTAGGCCTCCAGCAGCAAACACCATTCCCTCCCCTGCAAGGAAGCTGGCTCTCATCTTGCTAGCACACCAAAGCGCCCAGTAGCCAGTCCAGCCTGGTAGAATCAGGGAAAGAGCACATCCACCAACAGACAATATTCCATCCACTACAACACTCAGCCAGGGCATAGGGCATAGGGCACACAGGATACTACACCATCCTATGAAATTAACATTCCTCTCCTACCAGTTTCTAAGTCAACGCACACGCTAAAAAAATAGACCCTTTACTAAATGAATCCATTCAGCCAAAGAAATACCACTAGATGGAATGTCCTACCTTAACACTGATTGCACAAGCGCCAGCACTGCCAATCCCAACAAATCATAAATATGTGACTTTTCAAAAGCTCATTCCAGAACCATGAAGAGTGTTTTGAATTTATCATATGTGCCACCGTCATTCCTCCACCATCCCCACTTCACTTAAGGAATCCACGCTCAACTATAAATTGACTGCTGTATGAGACTTTGGTGGTATATTGAGGTGTGAAAACCCTGCGCTAATTATTACATACATGAAACTTTGAGATATTTTCAAGCCTGAGAGTTAATTCCATCTTTTTTGTTCTATGCAACAGGTATCGCTGTTTAAAATGCTTGAACTTTGACCTTTGCCAGGTCTGCTTCCTTACTGGCCGTGGTGGTAAGCAGCACAAGAGGACACATCCAGTAGTAGAGCACTGCCTGCAGGTACAGAAGCAACTGACTGGACCTTCTCATCCTCTTACCTCTTGCTGCTTTACTTCTTTTATACAACAATTCCAGTCGGATGCAACATAATAGGGCCCCTTATCCACCTCTAACAGCTACATATGAAATACTAGTGGGCCTATACCTATGAGCTTGGGTTAGAAAGGATGCTAAATTGCAGTATGTTCAAAAGGCCATATTACTGTTGAAAATGAGGTAACACATTGAGTGTTTGTTAGAAATGGGGGCCTCTAGTTGGAAGGTTGTTACCCTGTCCAAGTAGGGACCCTTCTTCACACTTGGGGTAATATAATGTAACCCCGGCTCACTGCTTTGGTAGCTTGGCACAGGCTGTCAGGCCTATCTCAGAGGCAGTGTGTAAAGCATTTGCACATAACCAGCAGCAATACAGTGAAAACTTAGCAAAAAGACACAACACCAATTTTAGAAAAATATCCAATATTTTATCTGTGCATAACAACACCAAAATGATAAAAATTCACCATACAGTTCTTAGAAATTCTAATAAGCAAAAATAGACTTAAAATTACAGTTCTTTGAAGTCAATTGCTCCGTCTGGGACTATCACGGCATCATGAACAACAAATCCAAACAGTTATGGCTGACCGGGGATTCGCGGGCCAGCTACCGTGGCAGGAAGACCCACAAACTGTACCTTCAGAAATGCAGGGAGTCAGTGACCTCGCGAAGAGCCTCAAAAAGCTGGCGTCGTCAGACGTCCCTTCCAGAGTACAATGCAGGAGTCGTCGGGCCCTTCAATTCACACGTGTTACTGATCGAACTCTGTGTGGTTGCTGTCAGGAGCCCTCAGGTCGCGGTGCAGGCATTGGTGTGACCAGGGCTGTGGTGTGAAGTGGGGCGGTGCTCATTGCAGTGCTTGCAGGTTGCGGTGCAAGCAGTGGGATCATCATTGCTGAAGCGCTGTCGTCGGCTGATGAACTGGAGTCGATGGCGCCGGTGTCAGTAGGCTAAGGTTGCAGTGTGGGGTGGGGTAGTGCGTCATGTATCTTACAAGCAGGGCCCTCAAGCCACGGTGCAAGCAGGGGCGTCGGTGTCAGCATGGATTATGGTCGTCGGGGATACTAGGGCGGCGGTGGAAAGCGAGCAGTGCGCACTGCTGTGTCCACAGTTCACAGTGCAGGCAGCAGTTCGGTAGCGGCGGTGAGCATCGTTGTCGGTGAGACCAAGGTTGCGTTGCGAAATGTGGCGGTGCCCTCTGCAGTGCCTTCAGTACACAGAGCTGAAAGCGGCATCGTTGACAGCGTCAGGGTACTTTTTCTTCTGTTGCAGCACAAAGTACACAGTTCCCAATGCTGGTAGCAGATAAACTTGAAGTCTTTGCTGTTCCTCAGACTTCTTGAACAGGGGCCAAGATCTATCTCAAGCCCTTGGAGAAACTCAAGCAAAGAAGTTGCATTAAGTTCAGTCCAGTCCTTTCTCTGCCCATGATAGAAGTAGCCACTGCAGACCAACACAGTAAAGCACACAGCAAAGTGGTAGTTCCTCCTCACAGCTTCTACAGCTCTTCTTCTTGGCGGGTTCCTTGATCCAAAAGAGTACTAAAGTCCTGGGGTCAGGGCACCAATATTTATACGACATTCTCTCGTTGTTCTTTTGAGGCAAGGGTTGCTTAACCCAGTCCAAAACATTTTTGCCCTCTATGGCCCAGCTTCACTACAGGAGGTGAAGACAGCATTGTGAAGAGGAGACACTGCCTATTCAGGTGCTAGTGAAAACTCATCCCACCAGTCTAAATGCAGACTAGACCTATTCAGCCCACACAGGAAAGGCAGGACACACCTCAACCCCCCTTGTGGCTGTCTACAGTGACTGCACTCCCCTGCTCCTGCCACTCCAAAACCAGACAGTCTATACACAAACCAGCAGAGTCACAGAGAATTGTTAAATAAGAAAATATCTACTTTCTAAAAGTGCCATTTTCAAACACACAATTTAAAAACTATCTCCCTAAAAAGATGTGTTATTAAATTCTGAGTTCAGAGAGCTTAAACTCCATTTCTCGATCTTATCCCTATGGAAAGTTATTCTTTTAAGATGTTATAAAGCATCTCCCATGTTAGCCTATGGGACAGATAGCCTTTTAATAGTGAAAAATGAAATTGGCAGTGTTTCACTATCAGGACATGTCACACACACCAGGACATGTCCTACCTTTCACATACACTGCACCCTGCCCATGGGGATACCTTGTGCCTCTCTGAGGGTTGCCTAACATGTAAAACAAAAAGGGAAGGTTAGGGCTTGGCAAGTGGGGGCACTTGCCGAGTCGACTTGGCAGTAAAAACTGCTTGCAGACACTGCAGTGGCAGGTCTGAGAGCCATATGAAAGGCTGCTTGTGTGGGTGGCATAATCAATGCTGCAGGCCCACTAGCAGCATTTGATGTACAATTCCTGCACATATACAGTGCACTGTACTAGGCACTTAGTAGTAAATCAAATAAGCTAAACATGGGGACACCAATCCATAAACACAATTTACAGTAGGAACACTTGCACTTTAACACTGAACAGCATTGAGAAAGTGCGCAGAGGTACTAAACCAGCCAAACGAAGTCCAACGTACGATTAAAAACAGGAGGCCAGAAAGCAAAAAGAGAGGGGAAACATGCCAAAAGATGCCAGGTCTAACATTGATTGTTTTTTCAGCTGCTGTGCACCAGTATGAAAATAGCATTAAATCAAACACTAATAATGTGAGAGAGGAATCTCAGTGCTTCATTTGTAAAAAAAAAAGAAAAATATATATAGTAATCAGTGCCAGGGCCCAATATTTTTCTCAGGGAACCTCTGCAGCGTTCACCTCCCCCGTCATTGCAAGGGCTGCCAAATGGCACGAACAATGCTACAGATTTACCATCACATTACTATAAATATATGACATTTTGGATTATTCCTGCCCCTCCAGAGCTGTTGGAATGGGCCTGATGTACTGGCATTATTATTTTCTATAATATATATTGAATTGTTAAACGATCTGCTAATGTTTAAATGTCAACAAACGTCACTACCATGGTATAGCCTCTTAAATTAAGCACTAGCACTGATGTAATAAAAAGAAGGAGTGAAAGTTGCTCCAAAAGTCACACTTTTGCACTATTTTCTTTTATCCCTTGCTCTAGATAAGGATCTTAGATGGGGTTGATATATTTTTTTGTGAAGCAGCATTTCCGCTTTACCGATCTTGGCAGTTTAATCAATAATGCTAGGTATGTACTGCACAATTGGCAATTTGGCAGTTTAAGAAGTGATGCAATATATGTACTGAGAGCGCATCTTGACAACAGGAGGGCTCTCTTCCCACATGCTATTTAAAGAATGTTATTTGGACATTGATTGGGCTGCCAGTCAAACTACCTCAGACTGCCTAAATTATTTAGGGCTGACGTTCTGACATTATTTTTTCCTGTTCAGGACAGCTCAAGTATCTGGCATATATTACGAGGTAAACAAATAAAGGACCAACACAAACTGAGAGAACATTCCCATATTGTCAGATAATTTGTTTTTCAGTAAGCACTCGCGACTTTAGGACTTTGTTCTTGAAAACAAAAAAACTTTGCTGAGCAGGTGCATAGAATATGACAGGTGCATCTTCAGTGGTTTCAGCAGTGCCGCTTTGATGGCAGCTCCTATGAAGACACAAAGATGCCCGCCTCCCAAGCACAGATCTCTAAATATGGTGGGCAGTCTTCCACCAGGGGATGGAAGACGTCCTTGCACTGACCTGCCCACCAAAAACAAATAAGCCACTAAATGGACTTTAAACGTGCCTTATAGATGCTACTGTGGTACTTACAGATTGCATTAAGCACTTCACTCTAGATTTACTAAGATTTAGAGTTGGGGTTGCATAACTTATTTGGTTCAGCTTCGATGCAAAATACATTTTGGGATTTACAAAGCCATGCAAATCGCAATTTGTGTGACTTTAAAAAAAACTAAAACAATGCAGCACAAAGTGCTGCCTTGTGTTACCTTGCGTTACATGAGTGGTGCATAAGCATTCCTATCTATGTATGTTGATGGAAACCCATATTTACAAAGATTTATGAATATGGGCTTGCACCAAAATGGTGTGCCTACCTGGGACTAACTAAATGATTTTCCTCGATATTTCCTCCATGCATGGGTGCTGCATGCTGCAGCACACATACAAAGAAGAAATAGCCTCAAAGGATATTTTTTGTGTAGGTAGGTCTGCCTTCCTGCACATAATCTATCTTGGCCACAACACATCTACCCTTACGCCATGAAGCAAGCATGCCTGCATTGGCACTAGGCAGCTACAAGTGTACCAGCACTGGAGAGAGCAGAAGTGTGCCATATCTTTGAATATATAGAGCTGCCCTGCTCTCTCTCTTTCATGCAGTGCAGTGCAGTGCAGCAACATCATTTGCTGTACTGCGTTGCTGGAAATGTAGTGAAAATATGACCCGTAGAACTGTTGACTACCAGCTGCTGTGGTGCAATGGAGGTATGGCCACCGCTTAGAGTCTATAAGAAGCTAGTTGGCGGTGGGGCAAAAAGCCTGGTAGAGGGGTGAAGGAGGAGGGTGATTGAGGTGGATTCTTTACTGCTTAACTCACTACTGAGACTCCTTAGACTTTACATGGCCTCTGGTCTCTGAACCTACAGTAATTAGCCAGTGCGCCAGGGTGAAGGTGTTGGACTTGCCCCTTTTTGCAGGGTCATCCCTAATCTTTTTGCCTTCCTCCTACCTTTTTTTTTACTTGGTGTTGGTGGTTTTAGGACTCTGGGCACTTTAGCATTGGTTAGCAGTGCAGAGTGCGTCCGCTCTCTGCCCTCCATAGGCTTACATATTTTGAACCCCTCCCTTATAGGATAATCCCTAAACAAGACAAAATAAGTATGTCATGTTTGGTATGTGTAGAATGGGAATAATAAATGCTGCGCAATGGTGTGCGCAGATTTACTTTTACTATTTTAGAAGTGCCACTTTTAGAAGTTGAAATTTTTGTGTGCTGTGTGCCTGCCTGCATGTCTGTTTCTAGAAGTGACCGGGGCTAGTGAGAAGTGGGTGGCGCCAGGGTGGTAGGGTCAGGCTGAGTGGGAGGTCTGCAACTAGAGTGGTGGGCGGAGGAATCCCCTGTCCCTGACTTGGTCAGTGCCTGCCCTGTGCAAGGCTAGCTCCACCCCTACTAACACCCCTCCCAGTGCCAGTTGGGACTGGAACCTCCAAAACCCTTCCAGAAGCCCCTATCCCCTGACACTTCCAGAAACTTCTACCTCCTTCCAGACGCAGGGTAGGGAGGTGTATAAATACAGGGGCTGTGAGCCCCTGGTGTTGTGCTGGTGCTAACGTGGAGGGGACACTCTGCCAGGAGGAACCGCCGTGGGACACTGCGTGCTGGCCCCTGTGCCTGACTTTGCCCCTCTACCTTCTACTGGATGGGGAAGGAGCTGCGCTGGAGCCAGGACTGCTGCCCTTCAGGATTGCCATCCACACTGCATTGGACTGTCCCAAGGGATTGCCACTCTGCTGGGGAAGAGCTGCCCTGTAGGCTGCTAACCTTTGCCCAACCCTGCTTGCTTCCCAGCTCTTTGTAAGTGCTGCATCACATTTCTGTGCCCCAGGAAGGGGAGGAGGGTCTGACCCCTGCAGCGCAGAGCTGCTCAAGGGTCCTGGAGGAATCCCAGCATGGAGATCCCCCTGCACCACCTGCGGACATTGTGTTACTCCACGTGTCTTGCATATTCCCTCGGGGGTGCCCACCCCGTATTAAAACTCATTTCTGGCCAGTGGGTGCCTACCCCGCGTTCTGCCTGTTTTGAAAGTCAGGAGCTGGTGCCCACCCCGCTCTCTGAAATCCATGGGAAGAATCACTGCCGTGACCCGAGGTTCCATTGAGGGTTGCCTCGCTGCCTGCGGCGACCCACAAAGAGAAAGGAGCAACCCGGAAGCCAGAGTAAGGAAAGCAGGGCTCCCGTGGTGCAGAGGGAGCCCTGTGGTTGCGAGGAAGCCAGGCAGGAGCCTACCCCGCGCTGGCGTATTGCCCAGAACATTGAAGACTTTGCCTCCTAGGCTGGGGGCTCCCCGTGAGCAGAGGGGACCCCTGTGCGTGTGAGGCAGAGACCGGCCAATCGGAGCGCGGCCCGAGAAGGAACCAGCCGGGGCTCCCGTAGCCACGAGGAGAGCCCCGCAGGTCTGGCACTCGTCCCGGGTGCTGAGTGAGGCTCAGTGACGGCCCGTGAGGTAGCGGGGCTCCCATGCGCTGAGGAGAGCCCCACGACATCAGCGAAGTGCGGAGAGGCCTGAGGGCAGCCTGTTGTGGTGCGGGGCTCCCGGAAGCAGGGGAGAGCCCCGCAAGACTGGCCGCACATATGGAAGCTTCCCCGGCGTGCTGGAGACCAGTGGAGATCCCGTACTGCCGGTGATTGGGGCTGTGCCTCTTTTCTTTTTGGTCTTTGGTTGTGCGGGGCTCACCTTGACCACAGCTGCCCCGCAGGAGTGGGCGCTTCACCATGGGGGACATTTCTACTTTAGAGCCCCAGAGACGGAGGGCTCCAACTTAACTCGGACTGGCCTGGGTACTTCACAGCTGTACCGCAGTGGCGGCAGCTGCAACGACGGGGGCACTCCTTGATTTCAGAGTCCCAGAGGGGACTCCAACTCTGCAACCTTGGGCATTTTTTCTAACTTCAGAGCCCCAGAGTGGGGCTCCAACGTGTATAGGGGTGCCAGTAGTTCTTTGCTGGACTGCACAGCGGCGCCGTGGACCAGTGCTTATTTTCACAACTGCACCAATAGCGCAGGGGCAGTTGCAACAAGGGGCATGTCAGGCTTGTAAAACCGATTGTGTTAGGCTGATGATTTATGCTCATGCGTCTATGCCCAATGTGACTTATGCTGATATATCTAACGTGATTCCATGTCTAAGGTTTGGGCCGAATGCATCTATGCTAATGGAGGCACCTAATGCCAATATGATGATGCCTAAGGTTGCACTACGATGTTTAGGTTTATGCCTAATCTTATGTGTTTGTAGGCCTAATCCATTTATTCCTAATGAGATGCCTCAGGTCATTATGCCCCGAGTTACGCCTAATGCAATGTTCCTATGATTATGCCTAGTGTATTTCCATGTCTAAGGTATTCATGCCCAGGATGGTCCCTATTGGGGGTAGGCCAGTGCTACAATGGTCTCTGCCTAATGAGCATGCATGATCGGTCTAACCGTTGCATAGGGTGTCTAGGCTACGTCTATGAGCCTGCCAGTCGGTACTGGCTGTTAGCCATTTATTATTGATGGTTTTGCATTTACTGGTTGATGATGGTTCCGGCAGCGACCCGATTGGCGCTGCCCTGTACATAATGCCCCGTAAATAATGTCCTGGTGCCTGTAGGCACAGTGTATCTGTCTGTGATTCTAAAGTGTTTTTATAATACAAAGGCTATTTTTATATAACCTTGTGTGGAGTCTCTTTTGTAGTGTGCCTAGTGTGTCGCCGGTGTGTGTATGTGTTGCGCAAACGCTTTACACATTGCCTCTGGGATAGGCCTGACTGCTCGTGCCTAGCTACCAAGGGGGTTAGCAAGAGTTATCCTCAGGGTGTACTTCCCTCGCCCTGACTAGACCGGGGGTTTCTGCCTGACTCTGGCGCGTGCCCTAGCCTACCAGGAACTCCCGTTTCTAACAGAAGGGAGTTCAGCTGTCGTGAGAATCATCATGTTCACGATATTGAGAAAGAGATGACATGGAAGGGCACAGCCCATCTAAAAGATGGTGGAAAGCATTGACAACAGGCTCATACTGCTGCCACCCTACCTGATGCCTTCCTCCATATTCATGTGTGCCATACCTATGTCTTCTTGAGGAACCCCAGGGCTTGGAGAACTTCGCTCCAGGACTTAGAGCACTCTCAAAGCTCGACTACTTTCTACAAACTTTTCATCTCATCAGTTTACCACTACCACCTCCCGCCAACCATTCTTAGTCTACCCAGCTAGGCCTACCTCACAGGAGCCTCCCCACACTTTCCTGGTGTGTAAAGACTTCTGTCAAAGGTAATTCTGCACACCCAACAGGTCTTTAACTCTTAGCGTAACCCCGCCCTTTAACTAAACGCACCAATCCCCACCCTTCTGCTGTGTGGAACATGCCAACTGCCTGAAATACCTGGGAGGGGGGCTCACTTCCACTCATCGACCCACGGGCCCAAAAAGAGCTGGGCATGCTGTGTTTTGAGGGTTGCAATATGTTGATTTTTGTTAAAAGTAGTGCACACTTCCTCTCTGCATGCTTCTATTGTCATTTTCCAACAAAGGCTATGTTAAGCAGAACAAAATAAAAATTGGAGTTTAGGGCACTCAGTGCGGATCTTGGTTTTTTAGAAGGGGAATGTGATCTGCCCCTACATTTTAGCTCACAGTCATTGTCATACTGCTAGCCTTTCTCTGGAAGAGATCTCATGGATTGCACCCCTCAGGCCCAAGGGGGCAGGAGACGGAGGAGGGTGTCACTAACCCTGGGCGGAACACTACGCTACGCTCGCGGAGTGTGCGTAGTTTGCCCAACGACACGCTACGCGAATTGCACGTAGCACAGTGCTAAAACGAGAAGCGGGCATTTTTTGCTTGCTCGCGGTCCTCAACATCAAGTTGGCGACCACGAGAGAGCAAAATAACCATCCCAGCGAGACTTTTTCCTCGTTCGCGATCAGCAACATCAAGTTGCCGTTCGCAAGCGTGGAAATTAAACCTCCCGGCGGGATTTTTCAAAGCGGGGAGGCCAGGTTTCTCATTGCGAATGGTCGCGTATGCTCGCAACCGCTCGCGATGAGAAAATACGAATTCATGTTGAGAAAGCTGCCACTCAAGTACAAATCTACTCGAGCGGCAGAAAATGACCGCTTGCACTGTGCAAGCTGCCGTTTGCAATTATTGCACAGTGCAGACAAGCATCTGGCACTGTGCAATCAGTGCTAACAGAATCTCCCTACCGCACTACGCAGTTCGCATAGCTAGTGCGAAGTGCACTTCGCGTAGCTATGAGTAGCGCTACTATGTGAACTATACCCAGAGTTAGGTGTCACACAACAGGGTTTCCACCTCAATTCCTATAGGGCACATCTGTATGCTATACCCTCAAGGAGGGCGCAGCCACAAGAAAGACGGATTCTACTAAGATTATTTGCCAAGGAAGGGATTTTACATTTTATACTTAGACAACAAAGCAGACAACTGCAGGTTAGAGCCACTGGAGTAATTAAATATGACACCCGTGGTGGTGGTGAAGGGGTGTGTGGGCTGGCTGAGCAAAGAGCAAGCAGCGCACTATTTGGTCGCTTTAGAGGAAGGGTAGCCAGCACTGGTTCAAGAGGGTTGAAACCATAGCAGATTTGCAGGATTCTACATAAGATATATTTACATAACATATCTGTCTTGGGTTTCATGCGCTTGGGCATTCGTTGGACACCCCTGATCTAGAGCTGGAGGCTGGAGCTGAGTCAGCTGAAAGCTTTACTATACTGACAGAAGTGGCAACCAAGTTTATAACTGCATCTGAAAAAAATATCAGTCCTCTTGCACTGATGATGTAGGAATTTAGTTTGGTATTGTAGAAGATGTCTTGGAATTTCTAGCCAAAAGCTAAACATGTTAAACTATGAGGTTACAACAAAAATACAAAACATAGCAAAGTATATTAACAATGCGTATTATCACTCACTTCTTTTAACTCCCCTTCTTAATGTGCAGGCATTATGGCTTTTCCTACTGAAGATTCCAAGGCCCAACATCAGCCAGAGCACTACAAATTACAATACAATTCTGATAAATTGATTCATGCCGACCGTCGTCTCCTTATCAGAAATGGTCACTACTTCATCAACCCCTCTTGAAACGATTGATTCTGCCGCATCCGTCATTCATTCCTTATTGGAAGCGAGTCACTGGAGGTTTGGACAGGGAAAGTCCTGAGATTTGTAGATGATTTTGGGACTGAATACAGAGGAGAATCAAGTGTAGGAATGTCATCCATTAAACTATCCGTACGGCGAAGGAAATTCCATTAGTTAATTTCCCTACGGATCTAACACTTCCATCCACAAACTGGAGCAGTTTCGTTTAATACCCAACTCTGAATCAGATCTCGAAATGTGTTTGTTTGTGATATCCTGTCACTACTCTGTCATTGTTCGTTTTTAGGTCGAGCGTAGCGAAGGGACCTCTAGTATACTTTAGTATACTTTGTAAATGGGACAGGGGAGGTGCACGCGCTTTCCGTCTCGGATCTCGGATTTGACCTCGTGAGCGCGCATGTGTGCGAGCGCGACTCTGCCATGCGCTTTGAAAAACGAAACCTAAGAGCCGCGCGACGTGAGCTGTCTACGGTAGAAGCTCACGCGCGCGGCTCTTAGGTTTCGTTTTGACTGGTTTGTTTCCCTGCAGTTGCAGACATTTGTACACTGTAGAGACTAGCCGTTCAAACTGCCGTGATCACTGCACACTACAAAATAGCTGCTTACACTGTAGTGGAGGTCAGTGCACACTGTAAAGAAGCGCATAGACCCCTAACGGGCGCAATGCACCCTGTAGGGATGTGCCCAGACTCCACCGGAGCTCACTGCACCGCTGCTGTGTTCGGGCGCACGGGGAGCAGTGCAGCCCATGTGAAGGGGGTGGGGGCTCTTGGCGAGCGCACTGTGGAAGGGTAAGCCATGTTACACCGCAGGGTGGCCCAAGGACCGCGTTGAACTCTGGCCCTTCACATCTGTATGGCCCGCACCGCAGGAGTCCCGCCAAGGCCACCTCAGCGCCTCATCCTTTGGGGCTCGGCCAATGGAGTAGCATCACATTGGAAACTGGCGCCACCTCACATTTACAGCGCCTCCAGTCGGTGGTAGGGAAAACAAGGTGTTACGAACAGTTGTTTGTTTGTTGTGGGTTAACAAGCAGACAACAACTGTACTAATTTAATTTAGGCAGCAACACGGGCATGCCAATCTTCCCTCGGTGTACCCTCCTCATGGCTGGAACCGCCCACACGGGCACTGCCAATCGCCCCCTCAGAGTACCGCTCACACGGTACCACCAGTCTCTCTTTCCTCAGTGTCCCCTCCTCATGGCTGTGTGCTTGTGATTGTACAAGAGGGTGTGAACAAAGATTTGACGTCTTCTCGGTGCAGCTCACACAACCGGAGTTTTAAAGAAATGTGTGCTCAAAATTGCGACTCCCGGAAACGACTCAGACCACGGGGTCCGTAGTGCAAAGCCCCACAAGGCCGAGGCCACTCGAGGTAACATTGGAAACGGGCCCTGACAACGCACCAATCGTCGTCTTTTCATTTCCAGGACAAATTAAAGGGAAATCAAAGTAAATGCGCACTGCCCTCCTTTTCGTACCACTGGTAACAAGCCAATCGACGAATTAAGGAAGGAATAACCGTAAATGAGAATTCGCCTGCTTATGCAGGAGTTTCCCACACTGTGGTAGAAAAGCTGGAGGGGCGGGAAGACCGCAATGAACAAAACAGCATAGAGAGAAGTATGGAACATTTATTGGTTTGGACTGAGGAGAAGGTGCAGTGACGGAGTGAGGTAAAAAGAGGATCCGGTCGGGGTCCGTTCCAGATTCAGTAAAGGGGCGGAACCATCCCATAAGGAAATAAAAGGAGCAGCACATAAGGAATAAACGAAAAGCTACCTTTACTCCATTCCTGTTTTGTTGACTTAAAATAAACCAGTCCAGATATATTCTCCAAAAAGAGCGAGTTTCTAAGGAGTTCCATGGGTTCAAATACTTACACTTGTAATGCCTTTTAATATAATACTTTCTTCGAACCAGGGACGCCCCCAGTACTGTTTAGTTACAGGTCTGTTCATTTATTTAACAATAGCTCCTGAACTGACTCTGCGCTGTAAAGCGCTATGCCAACATGGAGGGTATGATCCGCTACATATAAACCAAAATAAATAAATGAGCCTGTTGGAGTTTCTCCCCTTGCTCAAAACGTAGATGTGATAATATTCCTCTTTGAATATATATATATATATATATATATATATATATATATATATATATATATATATATATATATATATATATATATATATATGTATATATGTATGAATTTCCAACACACTTCTACCTTTTCTAAGGTGTTTAAATAGTAGGTGGTATTACTGTCCAGCTGAATGGCAAGCATGTTGCCGATCTCGGAAGGATGGAAGGCTGAGCCGGCCGTGCTGGGATTCGACCCGGTGGCCTGTACATCACATCCAGTGTCCGAGACGAGGCTGGGAGAGCTAGCCCTGGCGTGTCCTCTGCGGGTTATGTGCCCCGCTCCTTGTATGCTGGTTT
The DNA here is from genome assembly GCF_964261635.1 of Lissotriton helveticus. Lineage (NCBI taxonomy): Eukaryota > Metazoa > Chordata > Amphibia > Caudata > Salamandridae > Lissotriton > Lissotriton helveticus. The sequence goes on from NC_136061.1 coordinate 438,067,596, forward strand.
ACAACGAGCGGGGGATAAGGCACCGAACAGGATGGAGTAGGCCAGAGTGCCTGGACGCCAAGAAATATCCCTCGTTTCCAGAATCGGCAGCAGGATCGTAGCAGAATCACAGAGGTGGCAACCAGTATAAACAAAATGAATACTGCTTTATGAAACAAGAAATAGGAACACAATATGGCATAACGAGACAAGTAACAAGAAAATAGCCCTGAATTTTCGAGGACACCAATCGAGATCCTAATAGCATCAGGCTTTCTGAGATAAGGAACACAAACCAAAAGAAAAAGGAAAAATAGCCAGATACAACCAACAAAACAATAATTTCAGATTGCGTGGATTAGAGATAAAATTCTATAATCCAAGATTAGTGCCACAGGTAAAAAAACAATCTAACCCAGGGTTGTCCGGGGCAGCAAAGATAAGAAAATAACCGTAGATTTATAAATGATAGAACTTTCAATGACAAATTAACCTGCAAACTTTAGCGGACAGGAAAAGTTGTAAAAGGAAAACAACCCAACACTTTCTTAAGCGAAAAAAAACACACCTGTATTGAGAAAGTAAACTGCAACACAAACAATGGAGAGTTTACGTCAATACCCTTAGGGCTGCACTTGAACCACGCACGCATACGGAATACCCATCCCACCCGGGCTGTACCCTTATTGCGTCACCAGAGTTTAAGTGGCTGAAGCAAGCACCGGGGTGGCCCTCACCAGTGGCGTCGCTAGAGGGGGGAGGCAGATACCCCAGCCCAGCTGATGAACAACACCGAAATCAACACACTACCCATTGCCATACTTTTGTCCAACTACATTCACCGCAAAGCAGCGCTTTAAGGCAATACACGAGCCTACATATTTACTTAAAATATGTAAGTCTGACTATCTATATGTGTGTCTATACATTTATAGATCTAGACATACAGTCAGATGTAAACAGTTTCAGCAATATGTGTGTGTGCTTATCCACGCGTGCACACTCTTAATGGTTGCTATTTCTAGGTGGCCTCACTTGTTTGGGATGCGTGCCCCTCCTCCCCCCACAAAAGGTCGAGCGTAGCGAAGGGACCTCTAGTATACTTTAGTATACTTTGTAAATGGGACAGGGGAGGTGCACGCGCTTTCCCTCGCCCATTTGACCTCGTGGGCGCGCACGCCCAGGCCGGCGCCGTGCACATCCCCTGTCCCACTTTCACTGCAAGTCAGCCTCGCGCGCGCATGCATGCACACAGACACACACACGGCACACACGCACTTACACAGACACGCAGGCACCCAGACAGGCAACCCCCTCCCCCCCCACAGTCACACACACACACGCATACACACAGACTCCAAGACACATACACACACACGCACGCACGCTCACACACAGCCCGCTGCCGCACGCGCGCGCACACACACATGCCCCCCGCCCTCGCAGCCCAGCAACAATGGAAGCCCCACTCACCGGCTTCCTTGGTGCAGCGGCTCTCACCGGCAGCAGGACTCTTCCTCCCTTCTTCGGCACCGGGGCGCATGGTAGGCTCCTGCATGCTCCAGTGCTCCAAACAATCGCGGCTCTTCTGTGGGAGGCGGGGTAGGCTCCCGCCCTCCTACTTCCTGTTTCCGGTTGTCCCGCCCGGCCTGCCTGACTTCCTGGTCGCAGGCCGGCGGCGCGAGCTCTGGACGGACTGCAGCACGCGCTCTCGCGAAGATTTCCCTGCCCTCGCAGTTGTTGTAAGGTAAGAGAAAACTGCAACAAATGCTTCACTTGGCTCCCTAATGCTTGTGGTTTGTAACTTTGTCAATCGCTTATTAGCTGAGCCCATTGGAATATTCATCTCTCAACTAATGCTGTTGACTATTTGAGTGTTTCCTATTTGCCTCACTTGAGTGATTGTTTTGAAATGCATGAGTAACTATTTTACAACTATAGCCCTCTCTGTCAGCACCTGCTAACTCACTGTGGCATTCAGATACGCCAAAACAGAGTTGTATTCAGACAGTTGCAGTAAACTAAATGAGCAACAAATATGTGCTGGCAGGTGATTCTCTCACCTCAGTGGCCCTTAAAACACACATGGTGACTATACATTGTCCTTAATGACCACACGCGGTACATAGGGGAGCTGCATGGGCTAGAGATACATTCAAAAGAGCGTGAGCTTCGATCTTGGGGTCCTAAGAGTGTAAATGTCCTGATCTCCTTTTTGGCAGTGTGTATTCCTGCATGCAGCTGTGGACATAGTAGGAGAGGTAAAGTGTGAATGGGGTTACATCTAGACCTCACATAGAGATACTCCATTCACTGTGCAGATTAGATTTTATAGGTCCCGAAGACTGGCCACTAGATCATTCCTTGACTGACAAAGGCTTGAAACATGTGGACTTAGATGATTATTTCTAGTGGACAGTGTCGTTATTTTTAATATAAGCAAGTGGACTCTGTCATTAAAATTATTTTTTGAGAGGACACCTTGTGCTATTGGCATTGTAAATGACAAAGCTATTAATTTAGCTATTTAAAAAAAAAAAACATAAATAAAAACTTTGCCATTTACAATACCAATAGCTCAAACTTTCCTAATGCGAGACCTATTGCATTGCAAATGCTTGTTACATCTTCATTCGTTACTGTATGTCACAGCATTGATTGTTTGTCCGTGTCCTTCATTTTTTTATATTTTAAAAATGCTTAAGAAACCTGTAGCACAAAATAAGTAACATCCTTACTTTTCTTCTTTTTTTCTGTGCCATATCTATCCAGCAGGTGTCAGCAAAGGAGCGTACTAAGCTTTTTCTCCGCACAGTGAAAAACAACCTCCTCAGAGGACGCTGCGACGGGAAGGAAGCAGAGAGGAGGAAGCAATCATCACTCACAGCAAATAAGGCCAATGCTACAGCTCTTCAAGAAGTGTAAGTTGCACGTGTGTGTTTGTGTGTGTCTACGCGTTTGTGCTCGTGTGTGTGCGAAGTATTTTATGAGACGTGTATGTGGGGGGAGAGCCTGGTTGGCAGACTGCGTTATTTGCAGTGATCCTGTGTGGGAAGTATTTGGTGTCATGCATGAGCAGGCAGTATCTTTCTTTGGGGTGCAGCACCTCGCAGTGTTATGGAGGAGTAGGTGTAGGAGATAGATGTGCAAAGGGACCAGGAAAGGAGAAGAGAAGAGACAGGTGAAGGAGGCAGGGATCTTGCTGACACGCTCTGATCCGTACATCCAAGGGCATCACCGACCTGTGATTGCTTGATCTCGTGTATTTGCACCTACTTGTTCCTCTAAGAAGTTAAACGCCAAGCACCGGGGGTCACATAACTACTTAGCACTTGGGAATAGAGTCTAGGGTAGGGATGTACCCAAATTGCTTCCTAATCAGTTCCCTCACTGACCACCAAGAGGGAACTGATTAGGATGCTATTTGGGCGCCTCCCTAGCCTAGACTTTATTCCCATGTGGCAGAAGGAGGCCCAATACAAACATGCACATTGCTGCTTGTGTCGGCAGGCAAAAGAAAAATGTATCCATGTGCTTTGTGTGTGCCCTAGTATACCGGAGGTCACTGATGTGCAAGGAGTTTTTATCCTTGGATGTTAGAACCTGAAGGGCGGCTTTAAATTCAAGGATCTTATGTTGAACGTCCGCTTGGGGCTGTTTTTTGCAACTTTTATCAAACAGGCTAAAATGTTATTTTGGATGTCATGCATGGGTTAGACATGCATATAACCATATTCTCATTTTGCACATTGTATGTTTTCGTGGCACTGCTATTTTTATGGATGCACCAGGCACTTTAGCCTCTTTGGCAGACAGGTGCACATTAACAAGTATGTCTTTTTCGCAACCCTGTCACTAAATGTTTTTACATTGCATTTGCCTTTTTGCACAGCAGCTTCTAGATTCTTGCATGCTTCACAGTTAGCATGATCCCTATCAGCCCAGTTTCATATATAGTTACAAGTTATATAACATATTCATAATAACTTTCTTGCACTTTGTATATATGGATTGTATTTTTCTATTTTCATGTTTTCTTTAACTCCCTCTATGCAGACAGTACAGCAGCTCTCCCCTACTCGTCCATCGTGGCCCAGCTTCATCCTCCAGAATGGCTAATTCAGCCCCGAATACCCCAGCATACACCAAGAAGTCTAGAGCCCAGCAAACTGTGTCCAATGTGGAAAATACACCAGTTCAGCTAACAGTCCCCAACCAGGTAAGGATAATATCTTATTATATGCATACTCAATAAGGAGGGAGAGTCCTTGAACCCCTATCAATCATATGGGTATTGGAAAATAGCTCTATGGATCCATTGGATCATAATAAAGATTGTGCAGCGAAGAGGTCTGTCAGATCATAGACCTTTTCTTAGTCTCTGTGCTTCCATGAAGGTCAGAACATGTTCATCCAATTTTCTCATTGCTTTGTTTGATTCTAGGCTGCTCAGGCCTTGACACAGACTTCATAGTGACCGGCAGACAAGGAAAACTATCTATTTTTTCATAGTTAATTCATCCCTGGAAGCAACATTGTGAAGTTCTCTTCCTTTGACCCTAAAGTAGCACAGTGGTGCTCGTCCAAAAAAAATGGCAGCTCTGAGCTGATGTTTTGTATTTTTATTGTAAGGGAAATAAAGACACAGTATGATTAGAGCAGGTTGAGGCCTTCCATGTTCCAACATGCTGTGCCGTAACCTGTGGGTACTAGCAGACTGCCTTAGCTGATGGAGCCAATGAAATGTTGAATATCCTCCACCCAAAGGGCAGTACTAGTTTAACATTATGCCTTCAGGTGAAAAGATGTCCCGTTAGCCTCTGACCACTCTGGAAAGTTTGGTGATCCAAGCACTGGTTGGCAAAGATGAATACTGACTTGCATAGAAGGGTCAAGTTGCAAAACTTAGTACTGGCTGGGATGCCCATTTGGTATCAGAAAAATACCATAGGTGCTTCTGAGGGCTCCCATCACTGTCACTGCCAGTTAGTGCCAGTGAGAGCCACCAAGTGGAGAAGGTAAAATCTGATATGCCTAGTCTAAGTTTGGGGATGGGTGGTGTTTAGAGGTGGTGAGGGCTTGTAGGACTCACGGTTGGGTGGAGTTTATGGGCAGAAAGAGGTTTAGGGTTCTAGAATCGGTGTAATTTAGGGCGGTGAATTATTTTAAGGATTCAGGGAAGGGTGTTGTTTAGATGCAGGCAAGGGCATTCTTAAGGCACTTTTAGCAAGAGGCAGGGCTACCGAAATGTGATTTAGGCTATGAATTTCCAGAAACTGCTGTGCTATGGCCAGGACTGTCTTCTTTTACCTGTTGCCACTGTGTTACCATTTGAACTTCCATAAGTGCTTTATTTGTAAACAAACAAGTGCCAGGGTCCAAGGCCATTTTCAGGATGCCACCGTAACTGGCACCACCCACCTCCCAAACCAGTACTGACCGATGTGTGTGTCAGTGTTACCCAGAAACCATCCCACTCATATACGTGAGCCATTTCAGACTTTAGAAAACATCTTTTGCTATAATGATGCAGTGAATTTGATGTTTTTATTATAACTGTTCAAATTATGTGGAACTGTTAAGTGCTTTGCTTTGTTCAAAAGTAGAAATGCATCACCACCATGTGGTGGACTGTTATGCATAGATGCCAGTGTTTAGAAATAGGTGTCAGTGCCGGGCACCACCAAACACTTGTACAGAGTAAGCCCATCGATTGCACCATTAAAGACCGTCCGTTCCCAGCCCATTAGTAAGCATGTCCCTCTAGCTCCTCCTATTGTTGCTTATCTTTTTAGTTGTTCACTTGTTGAAGGCATGGTTCATTCATCTTGAAAAGATTGTTTAATTATGCTGCTCTTAAAGAATCCGAATCCGAATCTAAACTCTGTGATGAAATATGAGGCATGCAGTGCTGTGAGTCAAGTTTGATCTCTCCAATGTTGTTGACTTTAGGATCACCAGATCTAAATTGAATAATGTGTCCCAAAACTGTTGCCTCCTCTGAGGCCAGGGGTCACAAAGGAATACAGTAAAACCAAAGGAAATGATGGACGGAGCGTTGACAATACAAGCACTCTCCCCCAGTCAACTGATCTGGGTTTAATCATTGTTAAAAAACAATGGATATAGGCCCAGATCTCTGTACTGGGGTGAATGTATGACATTGTTCTGCATTCTGTCCATCAACTGTTGTTTTTGCATTTGTCACCCCAAGTGGGATGGGTATGCTCAGACGTGAGTCCCATGCGCTCCACACCACTGGAGTCAAGCTATCCTGGCTGAAGACCGCTGATAGGAAGAAACCTGTCCTAGGATGCTTGATTCCGGTCCAGGAAAGACATGTTTGGCAGTTCGGGCTGGACTGTTCCCATGAGGCACAGGGTCATGGCTGATTTGCATATGACCATGTCTGAACTGGGTGGTGTGGAGTGCAAAAAAACGATGGATTTAGGCCCAGATCTCTGTACTGGGGTGAATGTATGACATTGTTCTGCATTCTGTCCATCAACTGTTGTTGTCACAAAGGAATAGCCAGGAGTAACCAGAATGTAAATGTAAATTGATAAAATTGATACTTGTATAGCGCACTACTCACCCGCAAGGGTCTCAAGGCACTTGTACGAATACCGCTGTGGAACCCATCCTGGCTTTCCCTGTGAGGTGTCCACTCCTGGGCACCCCCAAGGTGGAGGCCAGGCATTCTTAGCATTGTGGGGGCCGTTGTGAAGATTAAGCAAGCTATTGCCCAGAGTTGCAGAGTGGGACTCTATGATTGGAATAGGCATCGAGGCGAGAATTATCAGGTCCATGGAATTTTTTTTTTTAGCCCAAGACCCGCTGAGGCGGGGAATTGAACCCTGGTCCCAGGCTAAACCTCTGCATCAGGGTCTGCCGCTTCAACCATTGAGCCACACTTCTCCAGAAGTAGAATCAATCTAGAGGTCACAGCTGCGACCCCTGACTACTCCCAAATGAAGTCCATGCTGCACGCCCATCTCTATTATAGACTCGGGCTTAGTACATAGGGCCATCAATCACTTAATAAAATGATTTTCAATAGACGAGGACAAGAAACATAAAGTCCTGCCCAAATGCACCGATTTGACAACTCTACTACCAAGGCTTCTTGTAGCAGAAAAAAGTGTCTCAGGACAGGGATTCCAGGCTATTGTGTTTATTTGACTGCATTCACAAGCTCCTAGTGAGAACTTCCAGGCCCAGGTGGGACAGGCAGGGGCGTAGCCTTAGAGGAAGTGTTTGAGGTGTTGCACCCCTTGCATTCTTCGTTTGGTAATTGTGTCTGGGGGCCCTGAGTCAGGTTTACTATGTCTTTGTCAGATTTTATCTTTGGTCGCATTTCACTAAGAGATTTTAACTTGTTCATTTTTTGGATGGGATCTTATGAATTTAAAGGACCCGGTTTACCAAAAGTAGCAAATCTGCACCCAAAGAAATACTTCTTGGATGGGTTAAAAATGTACTATGTTTTGGAATTCACAAATATTTGCAGTAATAGTCTTGGAAAGTTGTACCAGTTTCAAGTTTCCAGGCATGCTTCTGGCAATCATCACCCAAATCGTGATGGTATGAATACTTGCACATAATATTATCATTGGCAATCACCTGGGGGTTTTCCACCCACTGTGCCTCTCTAGAGGTCCACCTAAAGCAAATCAGCATTGACCTTGTTACTCATGGAAACAGTCCATCCCAACCCTTGGTCATCTCACCCCACTACCAAGCAGCTCACTGCTTTTATTTTTTGTGGAAATTTGAGATTCACATGCCGAAACCTCATTGACTAAGCTACACCCAGCAAATTTATTTGAATTAATATTAGCTACTCTAAAGAAAGTGTGACATTTGGGACTATGCCAAAGCCCCTTGCCTTGGTCTGCCAGAGTACCTCCTTGATAGGCTCTATATTGTAATTAATGTTACAATATCATAGGGCGGTAGTGATGGTTTAAACAATCGCACATCCCAAAAAAGTGTCAATAACTCAACGTTGCCCGTTTCCAATGTTTTTATGTTAAATAAATTACGGTGCCATTCGAGGTAACAGATGCATCACACTACCAATGGTGCCAGGTCAACAGATATGGGATACCTGTTATTGAATATCTTGAAGATGAGTTGTACATCGGCACTCTACAATGTAATTTTAGCAATATGTCATTTAGATTTAACTCGATGGGCAATTACCTACGGTTCTTGCAACAAAAATTGCTTCATTAGTAGGAGAACAATGTACAAGTGTCAAACAAACAGAGAAGAGAACATCAGAGAATCAAGTATTGATTTTATCCAATTTAATGTTGTTAGTGCATGTCACGTTCACATTCTATGCAAGTATCACAAATCGTTTGAGCACTACAAGCCAAATGAACAGTGATGGCCTGACTGAAGGTCCTAATCAAATTGATGCTTGGCATGTGAGATTTACCCACGGGGGACCTCTTTTCAGACTTTTGTCTTTGTTGGTACCCTTCGCGTTTGGTTGTTGGGTCCCTCTCTCTTTGCTTAGAGATATTTGCAAAAGGGAAAACCTGCTCCCGTTGTGGAAAACTCAATCACTTTGCCAAAGTGTGTCACAGTGGTAGAGAAAGAACCAACGCCTCAGGGCAGCGTGGAATGTCAGCTGCAGTTAGACAGATGACGCTGGAAGACCCACTGGAGCAGCCAGACTCCACCCTGCCAGGGTACGGCCTAGGCGCAGATGATGACGACGTGTTCGTTGTATCATTCGTAAGCCGAGATGGCCTGCGACCCCTGCCCATGTGTTCCATCACAGTGGCAAGCTCCCCAGTCACGGAGGGGTAAAGGGGGACACTCCTCAGCTGCCATACTGCGGAGGACCTGGAGCTGGTCTTTTTTGCCAACCAGATACATAACCTGCATGTCCATGACATTCTCAAGGAGTTTCCCATGCTGTTCGAAGGGCTCGGGTGCCTGAAAGGAAAGCTATTCTAACTTCACATTGACCCAATGGTCAAGCCCACGGCACTGAGACACAGGAGGGTACCGTTCCACTTACGTATCCAAGTGAAGGAAGAACTACGAAAGCTGGAGGAACTGGGGGTGATTGAAAAAGTGTCGGGCCCCACCCCGTGGGTGTCACCCTTGGTCGTTGCCCCCAAGCCGAAGCAACCCGGAGCTATTCGGCTAAGCGTCGATATATGCTTTCCAGGAGCGGCATCTCACGCCCACTATGGACAACATTGTGGCGGACCTCAACGGAGTCAAGTGGTTCACGAAACTCGACCTCAATGCTGGCTGCCACCAGCTGGAAGCCCATCCAGAGAGCAGGAATATCACAACATTCTCCACAAATGTGGGTCTGCGAAGATACAAGAGGTTGAGCTTTGCGGTATCGTATGCCGCTGAAGTGTTCCAGAACGCTATTTGGGAAACACAGGGCTACAAGGCGTCATCAACTTGAGCAACGAAATCCTGGTGTTCTCGAAGATGCTGGAGGAACATCATATGCACCTGAGAAACACCCTTCATCGACTGGCGGAAAGTGGGCTGACCCTTCACAAAGTCAAATGCACATTCTATCAAGAGTTGGTGGAGTTCTTTGGCTACCTCTTTTTGAGAAATGGCCTCCAGGTTGACCCAAAGAAGGTTGCTGCCATACGCTCCGCCCAAGGTCCACATCGCCTACTGACGGTCCGCAGTTTCCTGTGCATGGCCACTTATTGTGGCTGATTCATTCGGAACTTGGCGTCGCTCTCAGAGCCTCTCCGGAACCTCACAAAAAACGACAAAAGTGTGGAAATGGACCACGAAAGAAGACACTGCATTCCACGCCATGAAAGAGGCACTCATGGACAAAAGAGTCATGGCATACTTCCAACCCAGCAGACGCACCATAGTGGTGGTAGACGCTAGTCCGGTGGGCTTAAGGGCCATCCTCCTGCAAGAGACAACTGCAAAAGAATTGGTCCTGGTCACCTACGCCAGCAGGGCCCTAACAGAGACTGAAATGCGATATGCCCAGATAGAGCATGAAGCACCGGTCATCAAGTGGGCTTGTCATCACTTCCACCTCTATCTCTACGGACAGGAGTTTTGTGTGGTCACAGACCACGAGCCATTGATTCTCCTCTTCGCCGGCACCACCAGACTAGCACCCCCTCGGATCAAGAGATGGGCGGACAACTGCAAGCCTATCGCTTTGAGGTAGTCTTTCGCCCCTGAGTTAACAACACAGCAGATTTTCTATCACGGCACCCCGCCAAGACTACCTCGACAGAACATCCCACCAATGAGGACAACACGTAAGAGTTTGTCCGGATGATTTTCCAGGAGGCATGCCCAAGAGCGCTCACACTGGAAGACATCTCAAGGCCTACTGCGGCCGATGATGGCCTGTCGAAGGTAAAGGCAAAGTTGGCTGATCGGAGCTGGCAACACTTCCTCAACGAGGCTCGGGCCCTAACAGAAGATGAAAGAATGTCACACCAGCAACTATGGAGAGCCCGCAGTGAGTTAAGTGAAGGGCTGCACGGTGTAATCCTGTGCGGCACAACCCTTGTGATATCTCACAGCCTCCAAAAGAGAGTGGTTGATCTGGCACATCAAGGGCATCAGGGGATCGTCAAGACAAAGGCCTGTCTCCAGAACAAAGTATGGTTCCTGGGCATGGACACCATGGCCATCCACATCTGCCACTTGTGCAACATCACCAGCAATGACCCAGCTCCCCATCCGGTCATCACAGAAGCCCTGTGCCCGGATCTGTGGACCCAAGTTAGCATCGACTTCTGGTCATTCCCGGATGGGCAAAATACACTCGTCCTCATAGACTCTCATTCCAAATTCCCTGTGGTGGAGGTAGTGCAATCAACACCATTTCCACAGGTCAAAGCTACACTGGACCTCGTTTTTGCAATGATAGGACTCCCGGAAGAAGTCAAATCAGATAATGGGCCACCCTTCGAAGGGAATTATGTTTTCCTGAAGAAGGTGATTGCTGTAGATTATTTGTCCACTGAAACGCGTCAATGCTTTTGAAAATGGAAACTACTTTAAGTCTGAGGAGACAATTATATTGAATGAAGATTGGAATATAAGTTATAATTGATCCATGTTTGACTACTGTAGCTTCTCTCCACAAATAGGAACTATTTCTTCCTTATTGTATTCGCAATTGTGTACAGTTTTTTATTATGGTTTCTTTGTGAATGTTATATTAATGAACTTTTCTGTTTGATCAATATTGTCACTGTTTTTTAATGATTAGATTAGTATCTATGCTAGGGAAAGACCACAAGGACTTGATGATTACATTATACACTGTGCTCTATATGTTTTTTATGATTTTCTGAATAAACCTGTATTTTTTATATTTTGTATTCCTCCTTGTTCATATTACTGATGTATGAAGAGTGTCTGTGGCAAATTGATGCTTGGCGTGTGACATTTACCCAAAGGGGACTTCTTTTCAGACTTTCCCTTTTGCAAAACATGGCCCGGTTGGCAGGTGTTCTAGACCGCAGTTTCCGCATGCGCTCTTCTGCAGTGATCTCCCGCTTCCTCGTGGTGTTGCCGGATCTCTTTGAATGGCGTATACTTTCTCCTCCTTTATTGTTGGCGGTCGAGGAACTTCAGCGAGGTTTGGGTGGCGGTTGAGGGCCACTTCCATTTCGTCAGCCCGAGCGTTCGATAACTCATGGGATCTTGCGAGCACTAGGATCTCATCCAATGATATGCCCGGTTGCCTGAGTATCAGGCGGCACAGTGTTACCGACCGACATCCTGGTATCAATTGCTCCCTGATTTCCTTCCTCTGATCCCAGTGGCACAAACTCGCCAGTTTTCTTAGTCAGGCATAGAAAACATCTATGGTCTCTGCCTCCCCTTGCCTCGCTTGACGGAGTTTAAACCACTTGAAATCAGGATTGATTTGAGGGTCGAAGTGTCTGTTAAAGGCTGCCACTGCTTCGTCATAGTTGTCATCAGCTCCTGTGTTTGGAAGGGTTTTGAACAGGTCATACAATTTACCTCCGTCATTGGCACAGGAGGAGTGACCGTTTCACCTTTCCGTCAGTCTCTCTCATCCCAACAAAGTAGTGATATAGCCGACCAATCCATGACTTCCACCGTGCCGCTGCCATGGCCGGGTCCGGCAGTTTGCTAAACGGGGGCAGGCGGGCCGCCGTGGCATTGCCTGGCTGCAGTGGAGCATGCTGTTGTGCTCACACAACCTGGATTGGGGACGCTCATGTTTGCTGGTGAGGCCCAACTACGTGTCCGGCTGACTTATTTCTGTGCGGTGCTCGCATGTCTGGTTCACCCTGGTGACTGTTGAGGCGGTGTGTGGCGTGCTCTGCTGAGCGACAGCGTGCTGCTCCTGCGGGGTATGCGGTGAAGAGAGTGGTGTGCCTGTGTCCCCCTCCTCTCTTTATGTATTTTGTGTATGATTGTCCGTGCCTTGCACTGTTCACCTCAAGTGCACTCGCCAATGCTTGTTGGAGTGGGGCCTGCGTGAATGGCCTGCGTGAGACTAGCTTCGAGCTTTCCACAGTTGCACTTGCCAGTGCTTGTTTATCTGGGGGCCTGCACTGTATGGCCTGTATGAGGCTGGCTCTGGGCCGTAGTGTGGGGGTGAGTCAGCGATTATCTTACGATGCATCCCAGTCATGGCCACATGTGGTTGTCATCGCTGCTGAGATCGGGGGTGGGCGTGCACATATGAGCGGGCCTTCTTCCCTCAGAGTCACACTGCTGACCTTGCTTGCGCCACTTGCCCGGCACCTCCGGATGGTCCGCTGCGCGGGGTGGGCACCCACCATCCAGGCCTGCGCCGACACTTCTTCTTGCCCGGGGCGCCACTGCTTCTTCAGCGACGCACAGCGGCGGCTGCGCTCAGCACTCCTCACCCTCAGATCAGGTGAGGTGCGGCAGAGGTGTGGTTAGGACCCACCTCATCACCAATGTAGAGTTCAGGCCTGGCCAAACTCAGACGTCACTGGACACGGTCTGCAAATACGATATACAATGAATGCACTCTCACACTGGTGTACCAGTATGGGCCATGACCCTGAGCGGTCTTGCGCTCTTTTAGGAGCCCGCCATCCGGGTGCATGCATCAGCCGCAACATTGTATAGTGAGGGCCGAGTGGTACCGTCACTACACTGAATATATAGTGCAAAGTTGTTTACCATGCAAAGATGTACATTATCTGCTTCGGGAAATGTAAACATAAGGGCATAATAGGCTAGGAGTATTATTCTGAATAGCATTGAAAAGAGAGTAACATGATCACAAAAAATAAGTTAAGGACAAATAAATATACTGAGAGAGTGTGTGTGTGTGTGTTAGTGTGCGTGAGAGAGATAAAGTGAGAGAGAAAGAGAGAGAGTGTGTGTGCGAGAGAGAGAGTATATGTGTGTGTGTGTGTGTGTATGTGTATATGTGTGTGTGTGTGTGTGTATATATATATACACACACACACACACTATCATGACCTCAATGTGGGTGTTATACATTTCATTAACTTCTAAAGAGGGCGCACTTTTGTGTTCAATGCAGTACTTTAAGTTGCACTGACCTGAAGGTGGCTTTGTGCCCATTAATAGATTTCAAGGGACTGCATACCTTTGCATGACATTCATGCTTAACCAGCTCACCTTACTAACTCACCGTAGTGTCCACAGTATATTCTGTGGCCACCGGGATTGGCAACATTTGTGAAGTGAATTTCAATAACGTCAGTGCTCCAAAATTACTATGTGACCAGTATTTATTTTCTTTAATCAACTCCTACTTTTTCCACAAACCTTTTCCTTCGGTGTTCGAATGTCTTATTCTATTTAATGCTAATGGCACTATTTGTTGTTTTTGTAATGTTTCACAATGCCCCTTATCTGGTAGTAATGAAGATGTGAGTCTAGAATGTAGTTGAAAAGTTAATCTTCTTGCTTCATTTCCCTAGGTGCTAATAAGCATTAAGGAAGAATTGCTAAAAACACATGAATCAATCAAAGCCCTGCACAGTGATCGGAGGTCAGTCCCACTTTTGAAAACAAGTTTTATATTCTGATTTTACTTTGGGGTTTATTTGTTTTTTGGCCATCTTTTCCTCCCAATCTCTTGTCTCTGACTCTTCTCGTAATCTTTCCCTCATCACATCACACTAGATGCAGCACAGTAGGGATTGCCACTGCGTGGAATAAATTGTGTTTTGCTCGCTCACTTTCATTTGACATATGCTTGCGTATCTTGAGAGAGATCTAATAAATAACATTGCACGCCACTGTAGCCAAAGGAAAGAGAGAACCAACATTATGAAAATGGCAATGAAAAAAAAAGCAAAAGAAACAAATGGAGAGACAGAAAGAGAAAGCAGTAAAAAGAAGAAAAGCAGAAAGAGAGGTAGACGTTGAGAGAAGAGAGGCAGGAAGGAAAACAACAGTAGAAAGAAAGAAGTAAGGCAGATGAAAGAATAGTAGAATGAAAGAAGGAAGGAAGAGAGGAAAGGAAGGGAAGAAGAAAGGAATGAAGTAAAGAAAGATGAAAAGAAGGAAATCGTTCAAGAATGCAATACGAAGGGAAGAAGGAAGGGAAGGGTGGATGTAAGGTAAAAGAGAAGAAGAAATAAAAGAAGCAACAGAAGATGTATTATATTTACCAATTAAACATTTATATAATTGATATAGTGATCATTTAATGCCAATTAACATATTTTGTACTTTAAAACTACCTACCCAATTTCTTTATAAATATATCAACTAAACATTTATTTTACAAAAATATTTTTAAAATAATGAAATATATGAACAAAAAATAACAAGCATTTACAATGCAACGGTCTCGGCATTGCAAAAGTTAGAGCTATTAGCATTGTAAATGAACGCGAGTTTAAGGTCTTGACATTGTAAATGACAAGGTATTTTATTTATGTTTTAAAACAAAAACATAAATAAAAGTCATTGTCATTTACAATGCCAATAGCTCAAAGTCGCGTAATGTGTATGGCTAACTACAGTAGCCTCCTGACGAGTGCCCTTTCACTTAATTTTTTACAAATGAAAGACCTGGCACTTTTTTTTTTACAAATTAAGCACGGTTGGTGTCCGTGTCTGTGCATGGGAGTGGTGGTGTCCGTGTGTGCATGGCAGTGGTGGTGTCCGTGTGTGTATGGCAGTGGTGGTGTCCGTGTGTGCATGGCAGTGGTGGTGTCCGTGTGTGTACGGCAGTGGTGGTGTCTGTGTGTGCATGGCAGTGGTGGTATCCATGTGTGTATGCCAGTGGTGGTATCCGTGTGTGTATGGCAGTGATGGTGTCCGTGTGTGCATGGCAGTGGTGGTGTCCATGTGTGCATGGGAGTGGTGGTGTCTGTGTGTGCATGGCAGTGGTGGTGTCCGTGTGTGTATAAGAAGTGGTGGTGTCTGTGTGTGCATGGCAGTGGTGGTGTCCGTGTGTGCATGGCAGTGGTGGTGTCCGTGTGTGCATGGCAGTGGTGGTGTCCGTGTGTGCATGGCAGTGGTGGTGTCCATGTGTGCATGGCAGTGGTGGTGTCCGTGTGTGCATGGGAGTGGTGGTGTCCGTGTGTGCATGGGAGTGGTGGTGTCCGTGTGTGCATGGGAGTGGTGGTGTCCGTGTGTGCATGGCAGTGGTGGTGTCCGTGTGTGCATGGCAGTGGTGGTGTCCATGTGTGTACGGCAGTGGTGGTGTCTGTGTGTGCATGGCAGTGGTGGTATCCGTGTGTGTATGCCAGTGGTGGTATCCGTGTGTGTATGGCAGTGATGGTGTCCGTGTGTGCATGGCAGTGGAGGTGTCAGTGTGTGCATGGGAGTGGTGGTGTCTGTGTGTGCATGGCAGTGGTGGTGTCCGCGTGTGTATGGCAGTGGTGGTGTCTGTGTGTGCATGGCAGTGGTGGTGTCCGTGTGTGCATGGCAGTGGTGGTGTCCGTGTGTGCATGGCAGTGGTGGTGTCCGTGTGTGCATGGCAGTGGTGGTGTCCGTGTGTGCATGGCAGTGGTGGTGTCCGTGTGTGCATGGCAGTGGTGGTGTCCGTGTGTGTATGGCAGTGGTGGTGTCTGTGTGTGCATGGCAGTGGTGGTGTCCATGTGTGCATGGCAGTGGTGGCGTCCGTGTGTGCATGGGAGTGGTGGTGTCCGTGTGTGCATGGGAGTGGTGGTGTCTGTGTGTGCATGGCAGTGGTGCTTACGCTGAAGCATTAGTGTACATGTTCACCTCCAGTTATCACTTTCTTGTGTATGTTACATGCTCCTCGATCATCTGTGCTGACTGCTGAGGAGCTGCAAAAGAGTTACACACACTCAAAAACGTGCTTTTAAGCTGCTGGACTGCACCGTTATATACCTTCCTTTTGTTGGGTCGGATGTTATGAACTCTGGGATTGCCTGCTCCCAGAATAATTGATCAAACCAGAAGACGTGAAGGAAGCCGCTGCATCTCCTAAGATTATTTCTCGAGGAAGCACTTACTTTAGACGGCACAAAAAAAAAAAAAAAAAAAAAGCATGGCTGATTATCAGCGCCGCGCGCCTCTCTGCAGACTCCCCCTGCATTCCACAGAGGTGCGCGACGCGATCCGGCCTGCCATGCATGCCGTGGAGACAAGACCTGGCCGCGCGCACAACGTTATCCTATGGAAAAACGCTGCGTGCGGCCAGGCCTTGTCTCCCTTCTGCGTCTCAGACTGCTGAGACACCGACAATAGTTCTCTGGCGAGAACGCGCTTTCAGCGCGTTATAGCCGAGCCCTAAAAACGAACAATTAAGACATACATAATTAACATATTAATCAATTAACACTAATTTATATTTCAAAAAGAAACATTACCCATCCAGAGATCTAATCTGCCCATGGTCCCCCAAAATGATCAACTATTAGACGTTAATTAATAATCAATTTAAAATAAAATGAATATAAAATCAATTACTGAAATAAAAACATATAACAATTGTTAGAAATGGAATTTCTGGTTGGCTGAGGCTTGTGCCAAAGCCAAGCAGAAACCACCACTCTAGTCAGGGTAAGGAGGATACACACACTGTTGATAACCCCTGCTCACCCCCTAGGTAGCTTAGCACGAGCAGACAGGCTTATCCCCAATGCAATGTGTGAAGTATTTGCACCAACACTCACAGCAACCCAGTGAACACCACAAATGGACACTACATAACCCCTGCTCACCCCCTTGGTAGCTTAGCACGAGCAGACAGGTTTATCCCCAATGCAATGTGTGAAGTATTTGCACCAACACTGACAGCAACCCAGTGAACACCACAAATGGACACTACACCAGTGATTATATTTTTTTTAAATATCTTTATATAGCTTAGGCAAATCACAAACGCCCAAAAATGCACATACATAAATTACTCATTCCTCAGAAATGGTCTTTTGAAAAACGTTTACTTTGGCAATGTTCTTTTAGTGTTTTTATGCCTCTTCGATCAGTTCCTTGTTATGTTTCTAGCCAAAAAAAAGGCTCACTTGAGTAATGCTCCTTGTGCTCACCCAGTTCCTCTTGATAATGCTCTTTGTGCTCGCACAGTTCAATTCACTTTAGTAACACAAACTTGGGGAAAAGATGCCACAAATCAACCCCGGGCTGAACAGGCACACGGGAGCCGTGATACTACAAAACTCGGGTTGCCAGAAGGCATGCTTTTACATCGCATGCTTTTACAACGCGAGTTTTACAACGCATACCATTACAATGCATAGTGCTTTGGGGCGCTGGATAGTGAATAGTTTAATTTACTATTCCAACTCCAGTCCCCGTGGATAGTAGGGAAGGTGTTGGATAGTAAATTAAATCTAATCCCTATCCTAGAGCACCCCCCAGCGCAATGCGTTGTAATGGTTTGCGTTGTAAATACCGCGTTGTAAAGGTACTACGTTGTAAAAATTGCGTTGTAAGTGTTGTTCACCTGCCAGAATGGGGAAAATCACTTCCCCACAAGGTACTCGACTAAGCAGTAATTGCTGGTACGATTCCTTCCCTTTCCAACTGGTGTTCCCTTCTCACCACTGCCCCCGCTGTCTCGTGCGCGTGTGCCGAACTACAGTAGCGCCACCTCTGAGCAATTACCCCCGGGGACGGCTAGCTATGCTGATGCGCTTCTTAATCGTCTGATTCCGGGGTCAGCGCTGTCACACTATGTCCCCCAAACGGTGAAAAGCACATAAGCTCCTTGGAGCGGCCCCGGTACCGCAGCTCTTCTGTGGTGCTAGTTCGTGCCACTCCGATGACCTCAGGAGGGAAGCGTAGTTACTGATTAACCTGTAGTTCCTCAACTTAATGGTGACCCCAGACTGGCCTCGTTATCACACTCTACAGATGGTGCGAATACGGACCAGCTGACACAGCTCCGCAGCCAGGAAGACACAAGCCGCCGGTAACACTCCTGCTACCATCAGTCTCAGGCCCTGGTCACAGCCAGCAACCCGCCCCAAGGCAACGCCACACACTGTGCTGTACCGGATTTCGGTCCGGTTGTTACCTGGGGTGTTTGGCCTCTTCTTGGCAATCCTTCTTGGGACGGCCACTCGGACTCTCGACGGCTTCCTGTATGACGCAGGTCTCAGCTCGCGAGAGAGAGCATGCTCTGCACTCAACTCTCCACAGTTACCGGGGCCTCGGACGGCCCCTTTTGAGCTCTTCCAGCCCTCTCAGCAATTACCAAGGCCTCAGACGACCTCTCCTCTCGCAATGCGCGCCGGCTTCCCCCATTGCAAGGAGTTCCCTCGTTGCCTAGCAATGCCTTGCTGCGGCTCCGGTTGGCGTGCAGCTGCATTCACCACAATGCCTCGCAGCTGATCTCGTCACAGCGGGGCCTTTTTCCCGGACTCGGGCCGTGAGCGGTGATCCAGCTGATTACTCCTCACAACAGCGCGAAATGTAGGCAATACCCTGGGGAAATGTAGACTCCCCTCAGATCTCCGAATGCGCCGGTTTGCACTTAATGTTGAAGGGATAACTCTGGGGCAGCACGACAGGCAACAGCTGTGTGCCGACACGCACACCAAATCTCAGAGTCGATCCGAGGGGGGGAATCACGCACAGTCCCAGCAGGCTTTTACAAAGGGCCCAGGGCCCAGGCTGTGCGCAGGGGCAAGCACACAGCAAATTAAAACGATGTTGTTGTGGAAACTGGTATTACCCTCTGTTTCCACTAACAGGAGGCCAGCTCTCTTCTGGTCCTTGGAGACTTTGTTGTTCTTTTAGGACACAGCACACAGCAAAGTCCTTGTTGCAAGATGGGGACACAGCAAAGTCCTTTGTCCTCCCTTTTTTGTAGAACAGCAACTGCTGGTCAGCTCCAGAGCACACATCAAGGGCAGTCTTCCTCCTCAGTCTCTTTCGCTGATCTTCTTCACCAGGGATTCCTCTTGACTCCAAAAGTTATCTAATTTACAGGGGTTTCAGGTTTACTCTTATACCCCAAAAGTCTTTGTTCCTCGTGTGTGAGTGGTCCAGGATCCAGTCCCAACCAGTTCTGGGTGCCCTCTGCCAGGGTAGGTCTTCTTCCTTTGTGAGTGTGGGCCACCGCTATTAGACGCGCTGCAGGAGGTGGAGCCAGCATTGTGGAAGGCAGGCACAGTTCTATTCAGGCCCAGGTGCAACTCCTCCCACCACTCTAAGTGTAGATAGGTCTATACAGCCTAGGTCTGACCCCCAGCCTCCTGCAGCCACCTCCAGCCCCTATCACTCACAAACCAGACAGTCAATACACAAACAGGCAGAGCACACAGAAAGGTTGAACAGGAAAATAGCCACTTTCTAAGAGTGCTATTTTCAAACACGAAATTTAAAAAACATCTTTCCTAAGAGAGGCATTATCAAATTCTGAGTTCAGGGATACCAGACTTCAGCTTCCCATCTTGCACCTATGGGGAGATATGCAGGTACACATGGGACACCGCATTCCCCATTCTATCTTATGGGCAAGATGGCCGTTCAATAGTGAAAAACGAGATTGGCAGTATTTCACTATCAGAACATGTGACCCACACTAGTACATGTCCTACCTATCACATACACTGCACCCTGCCCAGGGGGGTACCTTTGGCCAACCATAAGGGTGTTCAATGTGTAAGAAAAGGGAAGGGTCAGGCCTGGTCAGTGCGTACACTGGCCAGGTCCAACATGCTAGTTCACAGACTGCGCACAGGCACTGCGGTGGCAGGCCTGAGACACCATTTTAGGGCTACTCATTTGGGTGGCGCAATCAGTGCTGCAGGCCCACTAGTAGCATTTGAATTACCAGCCCTGGCACACTCAGTGCCCTTTACTAGGGACTTTACGGGTAAAACAAATATTCCAATCATGGATAACCAATCACAGTAATAATTTACAGGGAGAGCATATGCACTTTAGCACTGATCAGCAGTGGTGAAGTGCTCAGAGTTCTATTGCCAACAACCACATTTTAGGAAAAACAAGGGAGAAAGAAGCAAAAAGTTTGTGGATAACCCCTCAAAAAGGGCCATTTCCAACAACAATACATTCAAAATATTGTTAAACACCATGTTGTAGTGAATATTTGATACTTCGATATTATTGAGACTAACTAAAAATTATATATTTACCTTTATTAGTTTGGACCACAGTATTTTTACTGCAACATTATGCCCAGATGATATTTTTGAATCTAAATTCTGTACGAATACCCATAGATCGTGATACAGACGGCCACATCATGGGAGAGCGACAAAACCAACATACCACCACAGTCTATATGGCTCTACAGTAGTACGTTTTGTGGCAATTAGGAGAGCTGGGAAGTACCAGCTAATATTTGGGAGGGATGCAGTTTCCAGGGTTATCCTGATGGAGAGAATTTTCCTTCTGTTAAGAGGAGAAGTGGTGGCTGGTGGCATGATTGGATAACAATAGGATGTAGATGGCATGAAGTTATTAAATGGCCTAGCTCCTTGCATTATTTTTATTTCAATAACTTACCTATTTGGATTTCATTTGTCCACCATTATTGTGAGACCACCTCAATATTATAAACATCTGGGACCTTCTAACACTTTACATGGTGAAAGTGTTGAGTATGGGATATGTAGTTGTTGAACTTCACTATGATGATGCCTATGGGTGTTCTTTTAGTTTTGATGGTTTGACAAGGGCAGGGCATGCTACACAAGATTACAAAAGGGAAGAAAGGGGTTTGGATGAGAGTCAGGAAGAAATGGCGCTCAGTGGTTGCCTGATATGTGGGTGATCTTTGTTGATGGAGTTGTTACGGTGCAAACAGGTCAGGGGAACAAACCCAGCAGAAAACAGCCCCTGCTGAGATAGAGAACGTGTCCTCTTTCAGACAGATGTCAACGATGTCCTGTGCACACATGTATATTCAATTTGGTTGATGCTTAATCACCGCACACAGCCCTGAAGAGTCACAACCCCCACACGGTGTGACGAAACACGTGTCGGCTATTTGTTCGTGTATGTACTGATCAATACTGAACCATTAAATATATGTACACTCAACGAGATTGGACTCCGGCCTCATATATAGAACTTTTCACCAAATATTATTGGGCTCTCACTTGAGAGACAAATTGAATATGCACGTGTGCACAGGACATCGTTGACATGCTATGCAAGATGCCCTCTAATATCACAGTTGGCTGAGCAAGCTAAACACATTTTAATAGCTCCCAAGTTACTGGCAAATCCAAACCATTCGGTACTTGACAAACATTACATTCTTGCAGAATACTGCTGAGCTACACAGCCCAACATAGCTACAGAAAAACAAATGCTCCAAACATGCAAACAACACTACTCTGCAATTAATACTCCGGTTGGTGCAAAACACAACTGTACGGAAACACAAATTCTAGTTGTGTCCCAACCCTAAGATGCCAGGAAAGCGGCAAATGTGCATTGGAAAAAAAACAGCAATATAACATTATGTAGTTATTTAAAGTGTGCTAAATACATAATTACAATATGTGCCCAATTTTGGCAGCAGGTCTACAAAAACCATAATGTCCAAGTAAAGAGCATGCGGTCTTCACTGGATGCAAAGGCAGTAGAAACAACCATTACTACTATATATGATTGCCCCTCAAGAAAACACGACCATCCATTATTATAGTTGCAAATCCTCCCGTATAATACTGTTCAAGTTTAACCATTAATCTACAGCGACCTGTCTCTTTATCAGGGTTTTAAGAAAGCAATTGAACAGGTGGACCGACAAGGTGCAGTTCCTGCATGAATCTCAGGAAGGAAGGAACAGCAAACTCGAGGCAAAGATGCAGGTCCTTATGCAGAACAATGAACGTCTGCAGACTGAGCTGCAGAGGCTGAGCCAAAGCATGCAGGTACAAGGCTCAATCCATGCTAGTTATTGAATGTGTGCACATTTCAGTCTGTGTGGTTGGGTGTGATGTTGTTGCGTGTGCAGTCATTCATGAGGGTTCGTGTGCCCTTTTTCTCTCTTACTCATTCATTCAGTCTCTCTCTAGTTGAGTTGCACACTGAAATTCATTAATTGCACCATGAAAGTATATTTAAATCACGGGCATACACTCACATTGATACTAACTTAACACTCTGGTTCATAATTTCTCATTCACTCAAATTGTTTATTAATTCTTTTTATTCTCGAGTATTAAAGAGTAATGAATGTTTCTTTTTTAATCTTTTGGAATGCTTTGATAAGTTACTAAGTCTGTGTGCTGGTGCATTGTAATTAGAGCCCACCAGCTATATATAAGTGGGAATTCTCCCAACATTCTTCAGTCACAACCCATTGTCTGTGGGTAGCCCAGTTAAAAGAAGCCTAAAAGAGTTCAGAATTGAGGTGTTTTCTGAAGAGCCTATAGTTCTTGCTGTCCTGAGGCAAGGGGTTAGGGTATTCCACAAGTTTATAGTCACAGGCTTACTGGTTTGCACTGTTTGCTTTTTCCTGCTTAGGTGCCACCCATTATATTGCATTTCATTTATTCATCGATGTACATGCCTCATTGTTAGAAATTGGGTTTCTAAATGACTGGGGTGTGAGCCCTGGCCAAGCAGTAACCTCAAACCTAGTCAGGGTAAGACATAAACTAACCTCAAATTAACCTGTGCTCACACTATGGTAGCTTGGTACAGAGCAGCCAGGCTTAACTTGAAGGCAATGTGTAAAGTATTTGTGCAACACTTCAAACAGTGAAACAGTTTCCAGACAAAATGATTCCCGCACCAAGTTAGTAAAACATAGCTTAATTTAATGAACAAAACAAGACCTGAACGACAAAAATACAATCAGAAGAACCGGATTTATGAACTTTTAAAGAATAAACTGCAATATATTGCTTACTTGGATAAAGCTCCAACTGGGGATATCTGGTCACGCTGGACCAGGTCAAGTTCATACTTTCAGGCTGACCGAGATAAGCCCAGCTGGAAGTTTACTTTCTCAAGTTCTGTGCTGAGAGTCCCGTTAGTGTAGAAGAAAGTCACCGGGAGCAAGGAGAGTGTCGATGGCGGTGGTCGGTGTGGCACGAGGAACAGGCCGGCTGTCGTGAACGGGTGGGCTTGAGCCTCGCTGTGGCGTTCCACACGAGTAGACGATGCTTGCTGTGTGAAGAGAAGAACTTGCAACGACTCGCGTTGATATTACTTGTGAGCGCTGTGGTTCCAGTGTGAACGGACCTATTCGCAGTTGCAAAGAGCCCAAAAGCCTGAATGAATTTAAGAGCTCAAGAGCCACATCACAGAACCAGGACCTGAGAGATGCATCTTAGGGCGTTAGGAAACTCATTGAAGACAGTCCAGGAGTTTTGAAGAGCCTGTTATGTTCCTGAGGCTCATATCAGGAGGTCGGTAGAGTAGCTCTTTGAGTCACTCTGGGGTGCTGTGTTCAGGATGGAGTTGCAGGTTCAGTTCTTCTTCCCAAGGCAAGAGAGCAGCAGGCAGCAAGTCAGCACAGGACAGCCTTCAGAGTAGCAGCCCAGCTGAGTAACAGTCCTTTCAGCAGTACAGCAGTCCTTCTGCCTGGCAGAGTATCCACAGGTCCAGAAGTGTACAGAAGTGGTGGTGTCTGAGGTTCTTTTTTTATATACAGGTGTGCCTTTGAAGTGAGGAGAAGCTTCTAGAGGCATGCCTTTGAAGTGCACAGATGCCCTGCCTCCCCTTCCCTGGCTCCAAACTTGCTGGAGTGATAATGCAGGGGTGTTAAGCCCTATTGTGTGTGGACAGGACACAGCGTATTCATGTGTAAGCGAGGCTAGGTCTAGCTACTCCCTCCCATCCTGCCTGGATGGCCCATTAAGGCACAGCTAAGCTTCATGTGACCAAAGACAGGCTGCAGGCTCCAAATAGCCAAGGCAAGAAAATGCCAACTTTCTAAAAGTGGCATTTTCTGAATTGAAATTTAAAATCTGACTTTGCAAAAATTTAGGATTTTAAATCAGGATTCTAAAGACACCAAACATGAACCAGTAGCATCCTCCCACTTGGAAATGACACTTATAAAATGCAATAAAGCAGCTCCTATGAGAGATATAGGTCTTGCAGTAGTAAAAAACGAATTTAGGAGTTTTTCACTACAAAGGCATGAAAAACTTACAAAGTACATATCCAACTTTTTAAATGCACAGCACCCTGCCCTTGGTCTGTCTAGGGCCTACCCTAGGGGTGATGCACATGTGTTAAAAAGGAAGGTTTGGGCCTGGCAAGACCTTTAACTTGCTAGGTCGACATGGCAGGTTAAAACGGTACACACAGGCCCTGCAATGGCAGGCCTGAGATATGTTTAAAGGGCCACTTTATTGGGTCGCGCAGTCAGTGCTGCAGTGCCTCTAGTAGCATTTAATTTACAGGCACTGTGCACATGTGGTGGGCTTTACTAGCGACTTAGAGGTAAATTAAATGAGCCAATTGGGTATAAGGCAATTCTACCATGTTTTAAGGCGTGATCACAAGCACTTTGCCACTGTTAACACAGAGACCTAAAGCCAACACAAACCACTTCAGCAAAAAGGAGAGGAAGAAGTCAAAATGTTTGGGAGTGAACCTGCAGAAAGGGCCATTTCCGACACTCATTTATAAATGTGCTTCAATTAGTATTAATGATACTTGTTTATCCTATAATGTTTCCTTTATAATGAGTTGAGAGTGCAACAACTGTGCTTACATTATGTGTCAGTGTGAATTATAATGTGTGGTAAATTTTAGTTAATGTGCTAAAAAAAATGTGTGCGCTAGTTCTTTCATTTAACTTCACTGATCACTTGGTTTGTCCCTTTCATAGTAACAAGAAAAAGGTATTTATATCTGATGCAAAGAGACTCGCCTGTGGGGGAAGCGGAGGGTCACGCTGGGAGGGGTCGCGAGGGGGGGTAATTAAAAAGAAAGTTAACTTGCCTTTGACAGCCCTGTCCAGCGTCGTCTCTGCTCTTGCTCTCCTCCTCTCCTCCCATAAGCCAATCACAACACTGCAAAGGCAGCGTTGTGATTGGTTGGGATGCTGAACAGCTAGGCGCCTATGGGGAGGCCGTTTTCTCCATGTAGGCTGCATACAGCCTACATGGAGAAAACACAGAGTGCACATGACTGGTTTGGTCGGCCCCAGAGGGCCAACCAAACAGTCAGTGTTCTCAGCAGTGGGTGCGCCACTTCTCCCCTGCCCTGGAGCAGCCCCGTCCCCAACCAAACACTTCTGCTTTCTCGCAGTGCGAGAAGCAGAAACATAAAATGGTGTTTTTACCATTTTATGTTTCTGCTTCTCGCACTGCGAGAAAGCAGTTGGGCGATGCTCCTATGCCCTAGTGGAGGAGCCGCCCCTGCAAGTACATCTACAGAGAGAGACAAATTCGGATTTTACTGGGAGCTTCAAATGAGCTGCATGTTTACAGAACTCTTAGCTGAAGGCCACTGGCTGGTGCAGCCAGCTTTATCTGTGCTTTTCACAGCTCAGAAAGCCACAACGGAAACAAGCTAAGATATTCCCAACGTGCAGTTGCTGATAAAAAAAATACCTTAGTATGCACCAACGGTATGTGTGTTAGAGGCCATCTGGAAAACTTGTGGTGCTAAGAACGATTTAGCTAGAGGTTAAAAAGGAGGTTTTTGTTCTTTGTTTCTATTGACTGGTTTCATCACGCAATGCTTTGATTTGATTAACACTGTCTACATACCATCTAATATGTTGCAATTTTTTCATATATTGTTTTATCACATATCTATTTTAGTCATTATGCTTATTTTTGCAATAATAATCTGCTCTAGGTTAGGGCAGTAATTATTAATAAACTATTTGTAATATATAGTGTGGATTTCTGCTGTTCTATAGTTTCAAAGGACTGATCATTATAGTAGAGGCATGTGGGAGGTACTTAGGTTACAGGCCTCTAACTTCCTGGCTTGAGGTAGTAAATTGGCTTCAATGTGTGCTTGACAGAGACCTTTGGTGTCTAAACTGTGCTGTATTTGCTTATGAACGTGCATATATGCATCATGGCGTACATTCATTGGCCAGAGCTTTGAATTGTGTGACAATGGATTGTGTGGTGAGGAATTGTACTTCTGGTTGAAACATGCAATTGTACAAATTATTACATATGAGAAGATGTCCGCTGTAATGCTGGTATCCTCTCTCTGTTCAAACAGGAGCTCCGTACATGCTGAAGGGTTTTTCAGGTGCTTGACTAGTAGATCATTTTCGCCCCAATTGATTGCATTTAGAATTTATTGCACCGGGCCCTTTCTGGAAGGTCACCCCAAAACTTTTTGCCTTCCTTTTTTCTGACCTCGTTTTTGTTGGCTTTAGGACTATGCACACTTTAGCACTGCTAACCCGTGCTAAAGTGCATGTGCTCTCTCCCTAAAACATGGTAATTTTGGCTTATCCACAGTTGGCATGTTTAATTTACTTGTAAGTTTCTAGTAAAGTGCACTATATGTGCCCAGGGCCTGTAAACTAAATGCTAATAGTGTGCTTGCAGCACTGATTGTGCCACTCACTTCAGTAGTGCTTAAACATGGCTTAGGCCTGCCACTGCAGAGCCTGTGTCTGCAGTGTTCAACTGCCATTTCGATCTGGCAAGTTAACCAACTTCCCAGGCCCTAACCTTCCCTTTCATTATATAGATGTCACCCCAAGGCAGGCCCTAGGCAGCCCTATGGGCATGGTGCAGTGTATTTAAAAGGTAGGACATGTAGTCCTGACTTTTACATGTCCTGGTAGTGAAAAACTGCTATTTTTCAGTACTGCAAGGCCTATCACTCCTATAGGTTAACATTGGGGTTGCCTTAGAACATCTCTCAAGTGTAACTTCCAATTGGGAAAATATAGAGATTTGGAGTTTGATGTCTCTAGACTAACAATTTAAAATCACAACTTATGGTGAAGTTAGATTTTAAATTGTATGTTTGAAAATGCCACTTTTAGAAAGTTGGCCTTTTCTTACTTTAACTATTCTGTACCTCTGCCTGTCGCTGAATGCATGTCTGGGTTGGGTGACAGCCGGGCTTTGTGCATTCCCTCTAGACAGTCACACAAAGGGAACAGGGGTGTGCATCCTGATGGCCCATCACCATGCTGATGGGCCTTCCTGAGGTAGAGTGGGAAGGAGGCGCAGACACTTGCACCTGAATAGGGCTAGGCCTGACCCCACACAAAGAGCTACATACTCCCCACATAGTGTGTCTGGAGCCACAGCAGGATAATCACACTTCAAAGTTTGCTCACTTGGACAGCCCAGAAAAAAGGGCTCTAGCCTGCGTGAGCAGTGCAGGGCACTGCATCGCTAGGGGCGAGCCCTAAAACATGAGAGGAAATAGAACTGAAAGAGAGGCGATTCTGTATTTATGATGGGTTAAAGGAACTAGAGGAGTCTGGACTTAAGCACAAAAGGTCAACAAATGGTGTCTGAAACAGGCATGGGGGAAATTGTGAATGTTTTGTGTGATGACTCTGTGAGCGATCAGAGAGGGGAAATGAGTGGAAATAGTTAATTGAAACCATTTTTATTCGCCATAGGGCTCTGCACACTTTACCCCTGCTGACCAAATGTAAAAGTGCCTTTACTCTCCCTTTTAAACATGTAAAACTTGGTATACATCTGACTGGCACATTTAATTTACTAGTAAATCCATCTGTTTTTAATGCAGTTTCACAATAGAATTCCAGTGGAGTCACATATATGTGAAACCGATGTCCAGGCTTTGTGAGGATTCTGTAGATATGCATATATCATAGTTCAATAAAAAATAATTGGCCATTTTCAAATTTTATTGAAAGACGCAGCTTATGGTTGTTGTTAAGACTGTTAGCTGTGAATCAATGATAGTACATAACTAAACTTATTTTATTGTAGTTAATGCTGCAACCACCACGACATCCTTCAACTAGACTTCACCAAGCTATGGAACCAAATAACTACCCTACGCCACAAAAATATCTGTGTAAAGAAAGAGAATCTACTGAAATTATAGGAAATCAACTTGCCGGAAGAATAGACAGCCAATGTATGACATCTAGCAACAGTTCTCTCAATACGCTCTTGACCAGACATACAGGGCATGGCATAATCAATGCAGAACCAATAAGTGCCACGTCAATCCCAGCCTTTACACAGGATCAAAGTCAGTCATTGGCCCAGCATGAGATGTCAGGGTCAAGAAACCATTTACATAAACACCAGTTGGTGAAATTGCACTCTCAGAAGGACCTTGCCAGTACAATTAGTCAGAAAAACCTTGCCGGTGTAACTTCCGAGAGGAACCTCGCCAGTGTAACGTCTGGGAAGATCCTTGCTGGTGTAACTTCTGATAAGAACCTTGAGAACAGCTTTATCAGTGTAACCTCTGAGAAGAACCTTTCCTGTATACCTTCAGCTGCAGCCTCTGGACCAAATGCAAACATGTCAATTTCCCAGGAAGAGGAAGCTGAGAAAAAAGCTGAGGTAGCACTTCAGCAGCTCGTGGAGAAACTAAAGGATGCCTTGTCGGTTCAAGTACAAGCAGGTAAGGGGCACTCCCTCAAAGATACTTCCAGCTAGCTATTCAATGTTACTTCTTCCAGTAACACCTATCTATTGTAGCGTCAAAGGGACACACTAATACTGGTCAGTATTAAATATGTTTTCAGCAAACTCAGTTTAAATACTTCATGTTCAGTCATTTATTGATTCTGTTGATAATCTGCTTGCTACCTGATTCAAAGACCAGGTATCACGTAATTATCTGTAAAGTCCTCCCAAAATCTTTTCAGAAATTTGCTTTGTCTTAACAGCGAGAACCACATCCTCCATCACTCTTAGGAAGTACTAGCCCTAACAATAGAACCTTTACACCTTCTTGGGTTATGAAATGTGCTTTCAGCTAATCAGTGTAAAGAAGTCGTCCACCTACTTCTACTTTGGGAGTAGATGGCTAAGAATGCATGATTCTTCCATAGTTTGTGTGCACTGAATAGATTAGCTTGATGGACGGGCAATTGTAACATTGTACAGAGTACTAATATAATTATATCCTACCAGAGATGTAATGAACTTTTCGTTCTCTCTAGGTAACCCTTCCCATATGACGCAGGACATGCTGTGTGCAGCGGAACATGTGAGCAGGACTTTCTCAGAACTCATCAACCAAGCAGTTCTGCCAGCTTGCAAATAAGATTGTGTTATGCACTGTATTTGATTTTATCATCACTTCAGATTTTGTTTCAAGTTTTGCTTCTTTTCTAACAATGTACTGATAGCCTGCCTCTGCAACAAAGATAGATGGATATTCCTCACTACTTGGAGCCAATCATCTTGAAATACTACCGCAAGACGTCTACATGTTCATCAAAAGTGTGTGGAAGTCAACTATGTCTTCTCTGATCCATTTCTCTATGCACTCTTACGTTTGTGATCCCTTGTGTTTGGTTATCTTTACACTGTGCTCTTTCCTCCACAATAATTCTTCAAACCCATATCCCTTTTAACTTAGTGCCCATGTCTCCCTTGTATTATGCACGGGTTGCTACTTTAAGGATGTATTTCATTTCCTCCCTTTTGATCTGTTCTCTGACCCATTCTTGTGGCTTTAAAATATCTAGTATTTACGTCGTTGACTTTGCCTCTTCTTTGACACTGATAAAATAGTGCCCTCACTGACTTTCTTCATCTTTCTTGCTGCTATCTCCTAAAGTGCAATCGACCTAAGCTTTTGTTGCTCGTTATCTCTAATACCTCTGGTTAGCAACATCTGCCCAGTCTTTAGGCAGCTTTACAGCCTTATGATTGACACACATAACCTTTCGAAATGTCTGTGTCATATTAATGTATCCCTTCTGCCTCCAACAGTGCCAAGGGTACAGAAATATTTTCATATGGAATTATAGATAGGTAACAGTAAATTACGAGGATATTTTTCACTGAGGGGCTCCAAGTGACATCAAATGGACAAAGCTGAGTTGTCTATGATGTCATCCAGCACCTTGAAGTGAAAAACATCCCTATGATTCATTTTTACCCATCTATAAATTTAGGTCTCCAAAATCATCTGCTCCTGCTTTCAGCTGCTATGCAGGGAGCAGAGGAGTAACACGGGAGCCATACATTACATGACCTCTCCTTGCTGAGTAAAATGTACAAAAATACAGTTCTGACCATTCTTAACCTATCTCCACTGCCTTCCCTGTCTACCCCCCTCCTGCAACTGTGCTTTCTGCTTTTAGTCACAGCGTATGAGCAATGCTGTACTGACATGTTCTTAGTGAGCCCTATCAGTCTGGCCTGGAAGACCTTTATGATGTAGCAATAGTAGGTAAATTTTTTTTATTATCAACTGGTTCTGTGTCATAGCAGTAAGTTATGAGGTTTAGAATCTGATGAAAATGATAGGCGCTTCCTATGCAAGCCATCCATATTATACAGAATTTTGAATGGATAACTGTGAATTACAGGGATGTCTTTCACCAAGGGATTCTAAGTGACATTAAATGGACAACAAGATCAAATCTCCAGTTGTCCATGAGGCACCCAGAACCTTGAGGTGAAAATATTTACATCATTTTGTTTAAACTATCTATATATATCAAAGGATACCTTTTCCCAAATTATCAAACCTGCTTCCCACCTTTCCAAACCCTTTACGAAACTTTTCCTAAAGTCCTTCCTCAGTCAAATCCTTAATCTCATGGTGGATCACAGTGATGTTACTTATGTATTTCTCCAAATCTTTGCTGTTATCTGGTATATAAGTGCAGCACTCCTGAACCTTCAACATTTTACAGACTCCGCCCTCTTTTGCCAGTAAGACATCTAAAGCAAGATGGCTCTGCATCACCATCGTCCTTATCGACAACATCTCTCCATCAACCAGTATCAATGACTTAGCTGTGTTTGTCGGCCATCGATACACAACGATCGCTAACTTCCTTATCTTCACATCATTCAGAACCACTCCCAAACTTGGTATCACCACTCCAAAAATATCTCAGATCACTGCTCCTGCACTTGCATCTCTCTTCATTCTAGAATGCTTTTCACCTTCCAACAGTTCCAAATCATCTGCATAGTAGATCTTAGGAAAATTAATGCCCAAATAACATGTACCATGCCACTTCGCAGGCAATCTCACAGAGGCATTTCTTCCACACACATAGTACACGGTTGGCACCACTTGTATCGAAACTTTCTGAAAGCCCTTTGCGGATGCTTCTATTGTGAAGACATAATCACACCTACTTTGTCCTACATAGACCGTATCATAATAGGTTTGCACACGTTTCAGACACAACTTCCCCTTCTGCACCAAGTCCAATGCTATAGGGACACAGCTTCTCTTTGCTCCATGAGCTATCTCCTCATCAGTCCAATCTACTAGACTTTCTCTGGTGTGACGTGTTTGTGTTAGCTGTCTATATCTCTCTTCTATTGATCTACAAACTTCTTTTCTACATCTGTTAGTGAACAGGTCAGGTTATGTCTATGAGCATAAGAGGTATCTAGCGTTGTGGCTGGTATGAAATACTTACCGACCCTATCTTCCTGCTTGTAGTAATCATACTTGTTCAAGTATTTGTAAGTTGGTACTTCTGAAAGCACTGCATCGTAATTCGAAAAGAAGTACTCATAATTACCTCTTCCATAGAATATACTAAGCAACAAACTCCATGAAATCCCATACGTCAGTGGAAGATGATGATACTTAATACCCTCATCCACTGAGGTAGGCAACTGCATAGACACATAACAATCTTTTGCATATATCGCCTCCACATACTCATATAGCAGTTTGGCATATGCATAAGCTTAAAATCACCTCTAGACAAATCTACATGCAATCTACGAATATTCTGATCTAGCATAGCCTTTTCAGCTCCTATGATGCCCTCTTTCTTGGTAGAAGTACTAGGTTTAGGCATTCCCTTCACCTCTCCAACTGCTTCCTCATGTGGAATAGCAACTAACACTATGATAACTACAACTATTGAAACTATCACTCCTACTATGGGTTTACCTATCATACATTTGGACCTACGGTTCGGATTTCCAGCCTACATTCCCGTTGTCGGTTTGGTTTTCAACCAGCGAGCACTCAGAGTCTTTTCTACACCACAAGTTGCTGTTCAAACACCACTCCGCTGTGCTGGAAATCCCCTTTACAGTCTCACAGTTCCTAATTTACACAGCCACAGAAGACTTCCTTAACCCTCTTTCTTCTTCTATGGGAAGTCCTTAATTTTATTCTTCATCCACTCGGGCCTAGGTTATATTCTTTAAACACCTATTTACAAAACACAGTTCATTCTCAATCTACAATGAGATCAGATCCAATTACAGCTAAAACATGTTGCAAAATTTCAAAACAAACATCTACCAGTTCATGAAGTGAGGATTCAAATCCAAACGTTGGGAAGACTAATCTGTGCAAAATCAGGATCTGCACATTACTCAAGACTGGAGGTTTCAGAACTGTGATTGTCAACACTCCTTCGATTTCAAGTCCTGGCACTAGCAGTGCCACATCAGTTTTCAGTAGAGGATTCCTGCTGACCACTTTTACGGACCTCGGCCTCCCGGAACTCACTAGTCCCGGCATCAGTTACTGTGTAAGTCCACTCTGGGGCAGCGTATCTCTGGCAAGGCACTCATGTTCTCCTTGATCTCCTCAGGCCTTGATTCGGCTCCTCCTTGAACTCTTCTGATTCAGAGACCTCAGACACAGGAGCAAGATCTCTCTTTGGAGCCAATCTCTGATTCAGCCTTCTCTGTCTCTCGGGCCACGCTTCCTCTGTGCTTCTAGCCCTTCTGCTTTCCTCTCGATCACTCTGCGCACCACGTCCTTCCGCTGATTCTGACTCTAGACCACTCTCAAAGGGACTTTCCTCCCCTGAGTCAATGTCCGGGTTATGGGTAGCGTAACCCTCCTCTGCTTGGTCTGGTGAACAATCAGCTTCACCAGCAACCCTCACAGCTTGACTTGTCCCCTCTTGTGGCCCTGCAGCTACAGCTGGATTTTTATTCGTGCGAGGAGCTGTTTCTTCCAAGGTTGCTGAAACTCAGTGGGTGTGAGAAGCGTGTATTCAGTTTGGCAATCCTTCGCACTTCACTGATGTGTTCATTACCAGTATCACCTGGTAAGAGCCTTTCCACCGAGCATCCAAGCAGCTCTTCCTCACGTGCTTTCGGACAAGTACCCAATCCCCTGGGCACAGAACATGCCAAAGATCACTTGAAGCAGGAACAGAGGCAGCCTGCACCTGCTGAGACACATAACAGACCACATCAGCTAGTCCTTTGCAGTAGTCAAGGATTAAGTCATCAGTGACGTTTATCAAAGCAGTGGCTGGTACCGCTGGCAACCGCATCGCCCTCCCCATTAGTATCTCATGCGGGGAAAGACAGGTCCTTCTATTTGGACACTGTGAACACTCAGCAACACCAAAGGCAATGCATCAGGCCATTTCAGGGATGTAGACGAACACACTTATTCCATTCTTCGCTTTCAAAGTTCCATAAATCTGCTTCACTATCCCAAAAGCCTCTGGTCGATAGCTAAAATGAAGTCTCTGATCAACACTTAAAGCGGTACAAACCAACTTCATGATCTCACTGTGGAAGTGTGTTCCTCTATCGGACTCCAAAGAGGTTGGAAAACTGAACCTAGGTATCAATTCCCTCAATAGTAGCCTGGCCTCAGTGAAGGTGTCTCATCTCCGTGTTGGGTAAGCTTCTACCTACCGAGAAAAAACACACACCACCACTAAAATGTACCTCAACCCATTGCACTTCGGCATCTCGATGAAATCTAACTGCATCCTATCGAAAGGCCCACCTGACCCCCAATGTGGCTCAGCGTAACAACAGTTTTCTTTCCAGCATTCATCTGTTGACAAGTAATACATCTCTGACACACAGCTTCAACAACCGCACAAAATTGTGGATTGTACCACGTTTGTATGAACACTCGCACCATCGCATCCCTTCCTAGGTGCACCGCACCATGGATGTGCCTCGCCATCGGGCTCAAAAGGTCATCTGGTAACACTGCTCGACCATCATTTGAGACCTAAATGTCAACATTCCCCTTCTCACATCCCGATTTGATCCATATCTCATTCTCCTGCTCTGAAACCTCCTCCTGCAGGCTCTTGAGTTCATCCCAAGTGTGTGCCATGGCTAACATCACGTTGAGCTCGGTTCTCTCTTGGCTTTCTCCTGTGTAATCTCCAGTAAATATTCAGCCTTGCTCAGCGCAAAAAATGTGCAACTTCATCGGCATACTTATTGCTGAGAGAACCAAAGTCAGTTCCTTTTCCATGGGCTGCACATTTCACAACAGTAATTTCTTTGGGAAATTGCAAAACCTCCAACAGTTGTCTCACATATTCTCCATTTCTGATGGGAGAAACAGATTATGTCATATAACCCCTCTGAGACCATAGCTGTCTGAAATCATGAACCACACCAAACCCATACTGGCTGTCAGTGTACTTGGTGATTCAGATCTGCCAAACAGGCAGGAGTCAAT
Organism: Lissotriton helveticus; assembly: GCF_964261635.1. Taxonomy (NCBI): domain Eukaryota; kingdom Metazoa; phylum Chordata; class Amphibia; order Caudata; family Salamandridae; genus Lissotriton; species Lissotriton helveticus. Next base: position 438,102,534 of record NC_136061.1, read on the forward strand.
GCAATGATTTGGGCCACTTGTGCGGAGTATACTCCTTCTAAACAGGCAGCTTCAACCACTCCTGTGATGGTACATACAGTAAACACTGCTCTCAACTGACCAACATTGTCCCTTAAGCATGAACCATCAACAAAGAAAATTTTATCAGGGTCAGACAGAGGTTCATCAACAATGTCATGTCTCGGCTTGGTGCAAAATTCAGTCATATAGAGACAGTCATGGTCCTCACAATCTTCATCTTCTTTTGGTAAAAGCATCAGTGTAGCTGGATTTAAAACAGAACACCTTCACAGAGTCACATTCTCTGCAGGAAGTATGACTTGCTCGTAGCGTGTGAGTCTATTGTTTGGCAGGTGCTGTGTTTTAGTCCTTGTCATCAACAATTCAACAGAATGTGAGACGTACGCAATCAAAGGGTGACCCATAACAATGCTTTTACACCTCTCAATGCTGACACCAGTTGCAGCAATGGACTTGAGACATCCAGGCAACGCTGAAGCTATTGGATCTAAAGTAGCTGAGAAATAGGCAACTGGGTCTATGGACACCTCAGTGATTCTGAGTCAAAACTGATAATGCACTACCTTCTCGTGCACAACATAACAATGAAAAAGGCTGGTTGTAATCAGGCATTCCCAAAGCTGGAGCACGACACAGGCCCTCCCTCAACTCTAAGAATGCCATCAAACAGTCGTTGTGCCATGGTACCGGGTCACTCACATCCTTGTGCGTCACCCTCTGCAAGGGCTTCACCTTCAGGGAGAAATTAGGAACCCATTGGCGACAGTAGCCAACCATTCCTAAGAACATTCTGCCTTCCCTCTGAGTGGTAGGTACAGCCATAAACATGATTGTTTAATTCGATCTGGTGACACCTTTCTCTTGCCTTTTTCTATTCTATTCGATGACCCAAGTACTGAACCTCACTCAGGCAGTACTGTAACATATATGGGGACACCTTGTGTACATTTTCTGCCAAATGATTCAGTAAGGCGATTGTGTTGATCCTGCTAGCATCCTCCGTTTCTGATGCAATCAGGTGATCATGGGTGTTTTGATGACCGGCCCAATCCAGCTCCCCTCCCTGCTCCCGCCTCCCAGCTGTCCAGCCCTCCCCGACCCCTACTTAATGGTGGCCGCTGCGGGGACAGGTGAGTAAGACCACTGACTCATTGGCAGTGAAATTGCTCTCCCTCCCTCGCAGCTCTACCATTAAGTGAGGCCTTCCCCCAAGCCCCTGCACTCTTGAGTGTTGGTGTTCGAGGCCCTCCTCCACTCGCAGGTTTCACCTGCGCCTCATCCCTGGTGGTCCAATGGACCTCTGTCTCCATTCTCTCACTCCGCTTTTTCTCTCCTTTTTTCCCTCACTTCTATCTCCCCCCTTCACTGTCCTTCTGGGTCTTTCCTCCATTTTCTGTCGTTTCCCCTCATTTCAAGCTCCCCCTTCACTCTCCTTCTGTGTCTTTCCTCCGTTTTTCACTCGTTTTTATCATCATCTCTATCTCCCCCTTTTACTCTCCTTCAGTGCCCTCTGTGTCTTTCCTGCACTCTTTCTTGCACTTTTGCTGCCTTATTTGCTCTTTTCTCTATCATTTTGCTATGCCTTTTTCAGCCCGTTATTCCCCGCCGCTGCTACCCCTGCAGCCCTTCCCCCCAGCATGACTGGTGCGACCGGCCCAATCCAGCTCCCCTACCCGCCTCCAAGCTGTCCAGCCCTCCCTGACCCCTACTTAATGGCGGCTGCTGCGGGACATGCGATCAAGACCACTGACTCATTGTCAGTGAAATTGCTCTCCCTCCCTCGCACCTCCACCATTAAGGGGTATATGTATGAACAAGCTCTTTTGCGATTCTTTAATAGCCCAATCCAGCTCCCCTCCCCGCTCACTCCTCCCAGCTGTCCAGTCCTCCCCGACCCCTACTTAATGGCGGCCGCGCCGCCGGCACGCCAAAGGCAAGCCAGTCTGCGCCCGTCCGCGACCCGACTGCGACCGGCACCAGGAACCCTGGATCTCTGCACTGCCAAAGCTACAACCCAGTGGCACTCCACACCCTCAACCCAGGCCGCAACAACAACTGCAAGCTAGTATCACCAGCTGACACCCACGGACCCTTCACAAAGTACGGTTGCAGACAACGGCGGACACAATGACCGCATTCCCCTACTTTGTTCCCTTGGTGTTTATTTCTACAGTCAATCTGGTTGAGTGTGCACAAGCTACTCCGGCACCTGCCGTATTTGGGTGCCAACTGCTATGCAGATAATTGAAGAACCCGAACTTTTGGAGTTGTGCACCGCTCAATATTGAAAAGAATGGAAGTCAAATGAGTCAATAAGTCATAAGGTTTTTCTTAAAGTTGTCTTAAACAATCCTTTATTTTCATGGGTGTCCATATACAAAATGCTAGCCAACGCGTTTCGTTCATGAGAATGAACTTCTTCAGGGCTGTAAGTATTAACATAAAACACATAAATACGTGCACATGTGAACATTCATATCTACATTACTCAAGATTTTTGTGACAGAGCTGTGGGCATGGAAAAGGTACAGTGATGCGGAAGGGGAGACGAGAGGGATGGTGGAAAAGGGAATTGTCATGCTAAAAAGGATCAAAATAGGCAGGGATGCCATAAAGAATGGGGGGGAAGGGATAGGAGAACAGCAAGATAAGTGTGCTGTATCAAGTAATGTCCCTGAAATCAAATGAACATTCCAGTTTCATCAAGGTACCACAATTTGTCTAAAATGACATCCCAAGGTTGCATAACATTACGTAAACAACAGTTGCACATGTAGCGAGGAAGTGGGCTTCAGAGAGACAAAACTGATACCAAAGCACGCTTCAAATCAAGGGGTTATGACCAAGGGGTGTTGGACAGAGCAGAGCAGAGAGTACTTGAAATACCAAGAGCAGACACACTCACTAATAAACACCCACAAGGGGCGGCCACTAACCAGAATAAAAGGGCGAAGGACAAGATAGCCTTTTTTACTAACTACACTGCACATAGCAATCGGATCTTCAAGGCCTTCTGAAACATTGGCACCTCCTGGTTGAAATTCTACACCCCCTCATCAACAGTCACCCCTCTTTGATTTTCAGAAGAGGGCGCACCCTGAGAAGTTCACTATGCCCTAGCTACGTCACTACCAGCAAAGCAACTGCTAACACATGTTTGCCATGCCCACCCAAAGGTTTCTTTACTCGGACCAATTGCAATGTCTGCTGTCTGGGACAGAACAAGTGCAAATAACTGAGTTACAACTCTAGCCATACACACAGAATCAGGCATCACATAACCTGCAACACACAGTTTGTCATTTACATACTGGAATGCCCGTGCACATCATCTATGTGGGCAGCACAGTTCGCAATCTTAAGACCAGGATCCAAGAACACCGTAGGGCTCTTATCAACAATGATGATTGGTACCCTGTAACCGAACATTACCGCACAACACACAAGGGGCCTATCAAATTCAGTTTCTTTGGTATTGACCATATTCCACCTAGTAACCGGGGTGGTAATAGGGAACTGACACTTAGGAGAGCAGAGGCCAAGTGGATATGCAGGGTTGATGCGGTCAAGAGGGGACACAACTCTGATCGCTAGTTTCACTACTTCCTGAGATAAGTTCCCTTTCTCTTAACTATCTATATATACCCATGCTGCACTTATGACCTTAGGTAGGTGGATATTGCCATGTCTCCCATGTTACTGCTGTATGGCTAATTTTGTCCTCACACTCTCCCTAGGCCTGCCTGCCATTTGTCCCCACACCTGCGGGCCCGCCTGTCATCTTTCTCCACCCTCGCCGGCCGAACTGTCAGCCACCCACTCCCATTTCCATCACTCCCATTGTTGCACCACGTCCACTACCATGGCTCCACCCTTTGGAGACTCATATCCAAATCTCCATCCCTGAGCCCCAGACCCCCAGTGTAGCCCACTACATTACACCAGGCATCTCTCACCGTGCTCATGCAGGCTCATTACCACCCATTTCTGAGGAAACACGGGCTACTATAAATGTGGGTTTTCTATGGCGGGTGTGCTGCCAGAGGGTTCCTCTCAGTGCCCCCAGCCTCTGCGCTCTTTCACCTTTTCCCAATCAGGGCCACTTCATACACGGCCAAAGCACCGGTGTGGCGCAGGTCATTTTAGAGTTTTCTGACTAGACAGCCAATTACAGGACTTCCCTACATTAACTGATGCACTGGGTCCTCCAGTGCTGACACTGCCAAGTTCCAGGTTTATACACCTGAGATACTGATTCATCCGTATCTCCTACTGCTGCTAGAACACCTAGTTTTCATTGCCCCTCCAGTGCTCACGCTGCCCCTTTCCGAGATTCCTATACTGGAGACACGGATTCATCCGTATGTCCTACTGCTGCTAGCACACCTAGTCTTCCTCGCCCCTCCACACTTTTCCTACATGCAACATTGCACACTTTCATCTACCCCGCATTTCCACCCACAACTTATTGGACTTGCTTCCACCCGTCCTGTCACTTGCATTTCTAAAGCGAATGGCTCAGCACTTCCTTGGCTCTCAGGTACGTGGTCCCATGACCGACTACTTGCTTTCGAGCATGGCCGGCCATTTCTAGCTCCGCACCACACCCTTATGATCCAAGCGATGTTGTGTTTTTCTTTATATCATGTTGTTTTCCCCGGTCTCTTGTCTTCCGTGCACCGGACTTCACAGCGCCTGCACTGGCACATAGGCCCCGAACTCCGCCTCTCTCGACACACAGGTCTTGCCTCACCTGCATTTTATCATCACACTTGATGAATTTAGACTTTGGCGTTTTTCTTCTATGTGCGCTTCGCTTGACGCACAGGTCATGCATCGCTTGCATTTTTATCATTATTCTCACACTCGTTACAGTCATTCTTTTGTATCATATGCTGTGTGTGCTTAGGCACACCCAAGATTTCCCTGGGGCCCCCCATTCTTGGCATAGATAGTACCTTGCTTATTGCCATCACCAGTCACCTCATGACCCAACACTTGAGGTCTTTTCATGTTACAGGATGCCCGCTCAGGCCCATTCCAGACATCTTCCATCTGCCACTCACCAATGTCTCCACCCATAGAGACACCCCATATGTCCCTCCTGTGTCCTGCTCCACCTGGCCCACAGGCCTCCCTTAGCATGTCATGCTTAACGTAGCTCTTCTACCTTATACTACTTGCCATGTGTGCCCAGGCACATTTTTGGAAATCTCGACCTCCCCCGCCCAGCCCCTCTGTCCCAACTGTTTATTTCTTCCTCTCTGGCACCACCACCTGTGTCACCACCAGTGTTCTTCCCCGGCGCAACCGGATTCGCTGCCTACGCTGCTTGTGTTATCCTCTGCTCTGTAGTGAGACCCTGTAGTGTCTGTTCACAACAGGCATCCCCACCATCCTATGTGTACATTGCCCCCCATTTTGCGCCCTTCTCCGTCCAGGCACGGAAGTCTCACACTCCACCCACAAGGTGGCTGAGTCCTCCCACCTACTGCAACAGACAAGCCTTTGGCATATTATTCTCTCGCATCCCCACTTTTCTTTATCTTATTTGCTTCTTTGCAGTCCTTGTGCTCACATATTTCCTTTCTCCCTACAAACCAAGCGCATACCGGCCCTTATCAAGGTGGCCAATGCAGCTCTGGATGCACACTTCCACTTCCATTTTGTTACCCAGTATTGTGATATTATGGTACATACGTGTCCCTGTTACGAACTACCTTTTGTGCATACTGCATGCCTGTTTACTTTTACGCCTCGTGCCAGGTAGGCGGAGGGACCCTCAAAAGCCCCAGCTAACCCTAGAATAAGGTGGGGGGTGACCTGGTGTTTCTTCATACTCCCCTGACATATACCCTTTATGTCCAATCTATGCACATACTTCACAAACACTTTAATATGTCACTTTACTACCTTTTAGATGGACAACTCCATGACAGCATCTCAGTGGGTTTATGGTACCATGATGCACCCAGTGATTTCATACATTACGATTTCTTTTCCTACCCCAGGGATAATATAGTATCCAGTGCACATATGATACACGTTCGCCATAGGAAACTGTTGTTTAGGTAATGTTATGCAACCTTGCGATGTCATTTTAGACAAATTTTAGTACTTTGATGAACCTGGCGGTCTAGTATCGCATTGATGTTCATTTGATTTCAGAGACATTACCTGATACAGCACAATTATCCTGCTGTTCTTCTATCCCCCCACCCCTTCTTTCTGGCATCCCTGCCAATTTGGATCCTTTTTAGCATCAGGATTGCCTTTTCCACCACCCCTCACGTCTCTCCTTCTGCATCACTGTTCCTTTTCCATGCCCACCGCTCTGTCATGAAAATCTTGTGTCATGTACATATGAATGTTCACTTGTGCACATATTTATGTGTTTTATGTTAACACTTACAGCCCTGAAGAAGTTCATTCTCATAAACGAAACGCGTTGGCTGGCATTTTGTATATGGACACCTATGAAAATAAAGGATTGCTTAAGACAACTTTAACAAAAACCTTATGACTTATTGACTCATTTGACTACCATTCTTTTCAATATCGAGCGGTGCACCACTCCAAATGTTCGGACGCACGGACCCTTCAGCTGTCACAGCTGCCGGCACACCTGCAGCACCGCCAAGACCACAGACCGAGCGCAACCCGCCCGCAAGAACACAATCGAACTGAAGACCCTGCAATGCATCCTTCAACGTCCAATCCCTCCACAAACACGCCACCGAAATCTGGGACCTCCTCAACAGCACCACCCCGGATGTAGCATTCTTTACCTAAACCTGGATCAATACCACCTCGGGTCCTGACATCGCCATCGCCATTCCCCAAGGATACAATATCTCCAGGAAGGACTGCCCCACCGGCCCGGGAGGAGGAATCGCTATCGTCCACAAATCCACCCTCCGCTTGAGCACACTCCCCGACGAGACAACAGACCTGATGGAACACCTTTACTTCAAGATACTGGCCAGCCGTACCTCCAACCTCCGAGGAACCCTCTTCTACCGACCCCCTGGACCTCTGGGACTTTTTGCCAACTCCATCACGGACAACATCTCCTGCATGCTATTGCGTCCACCAAGTACAGCCTACTGGGAGACCTCAACTTCCACCTTGACAACCAACTGGACCCCAGCACCACATCCCTTCTGGACAACCTCCACATCATTGGACTCCACCAGGACGTGACCGAACCCACTCACTCAGCAGGACATACCCTCAACACCCTCTTCACAACAGGAAACTCCATCACCTTCAACCACACCACTGAACTCCCATGGACTGACCATTGATGCGTCTACTTTACCGTCAGAACATCCACCATCCACAGACACCAGCACCTGCTCCCACAAAGAAACTGGATCAGAATCACCGACGAGCAGCTAACCTCATCACTCAGCAACTCCACCCCAACAATCGCGGAAAACAACAACCCCAACACGGCAGCCTGAACCCTGCACAGATGGATCTCTGACAGCGGCAACACCCCCTCAAGAAAAACAACACCCACGCCAAGAAAGCTAGATGGTTCACCACCGAATTCCGAGAGTCTAGAAGCACTTGCCGCCGCCTCAAAAAAGCTTGGAGGAACACCAAATTCACATAAGCCCACAACAACTTCAGAGCCGCCACCAATGCCCACCACCAACTCATCAGAAAAACGAGGAAAAAAGTGATTGAAGACAGAATCTCCACTCATGCACACAACAGAAAGAACTCTTCAACATCATCAAGGAGTTCGCACAACCCACCAGCGAGTCCAACGACATCCCTCCCTCACAAGACCTTTGCGACAAACTCAGCAACTTTTTCCACCACAAAATCAAGAGCATCTACGACTACTTCGACAAGGACAACCAACACACTGAACCCTCACCAACCACCCCTGACACCATGAAGCCAGCGATCGACAACTGGACAGCCCTCACCACCAAAGACATACTGAGAACAATGAAGTCAATCCACACCGGGTACCCCACGGACCCCTGCCCCCACCTTATTTTCAAAAGAGCCACCGACACCATTGCAGCCATGCTCTGCCACACCATCAACCGCTCCCTGGCAACCGCCTCGTACCCTGATGACTGGAAACATGCTGAGATCAACCTCCTCCTGAAGAAACCCTCGGCAGACACCAGTGACCTCAAAAACTACAGACCCATCTCCCTGCTCCCGTTCCCAGCGAAAGTCATCAACAGCCAACTCGCCACATTCATCGAAGAGCACAACATCCTCGACATCCATACCTTACTGGACAAAGGAGAAACAGCAGCCCTCATCCTCCTCGACCTCTCAGCAGCATTCTACACAGTCTCTCACCACACCCTAATACGCAGACTCCACGACGCAGGGATCCAAGACAAGGGCCTCGACTAGATCTGCTCCTTCCTCTCCAGCAGTACGCAGTGGGTCAGACTCCCCCCTTTCCTTTCGGACCCTACACCTACCACCTGCGGAGCCCCAAGGGGTCATCCCTCAGCCCTACGCTCTTCAACGCCTACATGGCTCCGCTCGCCCACATCGTCAGAACCTACAGACTCAACAGTGTCATACGCAGACGACACCCAACTCTCCCTATCCAATGAACCCAATACCGCCAGACATAACTTTCGAGAAGGCATGGAAGCTGTCGCCAAATGGATGAAAAACAGCTGCCTACAACTAAACACCAACAAAGCGGAAGTGCTCATCATAGGCCCAAACCCTGATGCCTGGAACGATACCTGGTGGCCCCCCACCCACGGAAGCCCGCCCACCCCCACGGACCACGCACACAACCTGGGAATCATCCTGGACTCAGAGCTCAAAATGAACTGCCAGATCAACTCTGTCTCTTCCTCCTGATTCCACACCCTCCGCCTCCTACGTAAGATCTGCAAATGGATCCCCCTTAAACACAGAAAGACCGTCACTCACGCCCTGGTCACCGTCAGGCTCGACTACGGCAACACACTCTAAGCAGGAATAAACAAAAACCTCACCCACAAGCTACAGAACATCCAAAACGCCACCGCAAGAGTGGTCCTCAACCTGCCAAGACCCTGCCACATCTCTCAGCACCTGTGCACACTCCACTGGCTCCCCATTGAAGCTCGAGTCACCTTCAAGATGCTAACCCACGCTCACAAGGCCCTCCACCACACCGGACCAGCATACCTGAGCAGCCGACTCAAATTCCACGCACCCCAAAGGACCCTACGATCAGCCCAGCTCTCCTACTTTTTGGTCCCTCACACCAGAAAGACCAGGGGCCAGATGTAGGAAGGCAAATACCGGTCGGTAACCTCCGATTTCGGCCGTTACTGACCGGTATTTGGAGTTTAGGATGTAGGGGCATGTTAACATACAGATTCGGTAATTTTACCGAATCGGTATAATTACCGAATCTGTATTTTGACATGTAGGTAGCACTGTAATCAGTGCTACAGGGGTTTAAGAATTCTTAATTTACCACCAACAAGAAGTTGGTGGTAAATTATGAAAACCCTTTAAAAAGTTTTTTTTTTTTTTAAACAGTGCCATGTTGCAAACATACATGCCCTAAGGGCATGTATGTCTGCAACATGTGCACCCATGCACAATTGAGGGGTGCAACAGGGTGTCAAAGTGACACCCTGCCACCCTTCAAGGTTTCCCCCAATTACCGAATCGGTATTTACCGATTCGGTAATTTACATTCATTCTCTAGGCCCATAGGAATGAATGGCAATTACCGAATTGGTAAATCCCGATTCGGTAATTACCGAATCATACCGATTCGGTAATTAAATCGGTAAAATTACCTACATCCGGATTGCCAGTTCTTAAATACCGAATCGGTATGATTCGATATTTAAGAATCGGTAATCTGGGATTACCTACATCTGGCCCCAGATCGGGAGGCCGCTCCTTTTACTTCCGTGCAGCGAGAGCCTGGAACAACCTTCTACTCCACCTCAGACAGATAACATCGCTCCCCATCTTCGCAAGAAACCACAAAACCTAATTAATCAATTAATTCTATCCCTACTCTAACTCTAAGGTGACATCCCTACTTAGCATCTCCCAACCATTTTCGAGAAAAGGTGTCAGCTCGTGAAGACTTCCTAAGAAGTACACTCACATTGCACGGGTCAGTAGCCATAGCTAAGTCTTCCTTCTAAGAATCAATCTCTTCTTCTACCCTCCTAATGACTCTCTGCTCCATCTGCCTCTCCACCCTCGGGGCACTGTCCCTAATACGAAATGCACTTCCAATAGAACACATCCCTGCAACACCTCGTCTGGCTGTCACCTCTTGCAGGTATCTTTCCACTGAGACTTGTATTCGGTTCAGCAACGGTTGGTGTGTCCTTGGATGCCAGGCTTCTTCAACAGATTTTCTTATTATAGGCATTCTTGGAAACTATGTAGCAGGTCTCCTCCATACCTAACTCCTAAAACAAAGAGCATCAGTCTAGCTAATGAGAACGATGTCCTTGCACCTGCAACGGAAGCATGTGAACGAAGTAACCTTGCATGCACAAGAAATCTGCTGACTGTCTTCAACTGAGAGCTCTTCAGGGAAATACATTTCGGGCCTACTAAATTCAGCTAACATAAGAAATACAAATAGGCCTCTCAATTGCAAAATGTGAACACTAATTAAGGCCTTTACAAATCAAAGAGTACACACATTAATAAACATTACTTACATCTATAAACGTTACATTTCTTCACCTTAAGGTACATTTAGGCATCTCTACACGTGCAGACTTGTATGATGCAGGTTTAAATCTAATGCATTACATTGCACATGAACTAATTTGATAATCGTTTTGCAATACATGGTTACAGTTAAATGTCGTTTTACCTTTCCATCTAACACAAACTAAATGTCTAACCTTACACACATAGTGCTCATTATTACTTTTACATTTCTAATGATCATCTGTTATTACAACGCGGACTATCAGTGATTATGATGCACCCCTAAATTTCAGAATATCATGATGCTCTATCAGTTGAAAGGTTGAGTCTGGTTCACTGTGGTTTCAAACCTGTAATATGCAAATTGCACACAGATTCGAGCTACAGGATATCTTCTCACTGTGAAAAAGTTATGCAGACACCTAATTTCACAATGTGTCCAAAGTAAGACCCTTGTGATTGATTTGGAAGGCCGACTCTAAATCCTAACGGTCTCAGTGACAACCTTTGGGAGCTATGCACTGTGGGTGAGATATTAGAGGTTGTTAAATTTGTTCAAATCCAGCACAAGCTCGTTACTCTAACTTGGTTTAAAATACATATGAATACTTGACTTAGCGTTGTAATAGGTACATTTGTTTCTTGTCCAAGAGGTCACATCATACCACTCTTCTAGAACAGAAACAGTTGTGTATTAATGAGATGATCGGTTTTGAGTCCATCCTTTCAAGACGAAGCATCTTATCTTGAGTGCGTGCAGGAGAACTCAAGATAAGATGCTCCATCATGAAAGTACATCGCCTACTGGGCTGCTGATGGAGTATGATTGCTTTGCAGCACCCAGAAGGAAAGTTAAGAGGAAACAGATGGCATGAAATGCACAAAAAGAGCATCCGACCCATGATACACTACAAGATCCACTGTGAAATGTTTGAGACTTTACTTATTGCTTATAAACTGCAAATGTATTGAATTGCCATCTCCAGTGAGTCTCACGATGTGTGTTATCACAGATATTATAGTTGTATCAGTACAGAGTCTGTTAGAGCCTGTTTAAGGAGGTCTTCCCAGAGCACCTCATGACTTTCATCAGATTTACAGCATTATATTTTTAGCACATTGAATGTTTAACCAGTGGATGATTAAAACCCTCCACCCACACGAAGTTTATGCCACCACATCCCAGACTGGATCATCCATCTTCTTATAACAATCTAGCTGCAGAGAGGTTCATGGCCATATTTAGTCATTGCTAGTCACCTACCCCCATTGTGACTGACCCTAATCTTCAGGCAGAGGCATTTTTTTTCAACCTTCTGAACAGTCTTTGGATTAATTTGCTTATGCCCAGGAAGGCTAAGTTCCCAGTTGTGAGAAACCAGTGCCTGTTTGCAGTGTCCTCCCACGTGTTGCCCCAATTGTGACTATTAGATGCTGGTTTTCTGCCTCTGTGCCATGGGCTCTGCTAACCAGACCCAGGCCCTGTACTCTAATTAAAATTACATGGTAATTATGTATAAATGCAATTGGTATTGATCACCTACCTCTAAGCACCTACTATATGGTATGGCATGTAGGGATAGAGGCCTGGTAGACTTAATGCACTTAGGTGTGTGCTACTGTAGTTCCTGCTGTCATTTTAAAAGCCAGCCCTGCCTAGGAGGTTGCATTTCAACTTAAATCATATACAAATTCGACTTTGGAATTAAAGGTACTTCCAAAGTCCCAAACTGCCTTATTTTTACACATACATCACCCCTAAGGTCTCCCCTAGATGCCTCCGGGATAGTGTGCCTTGCAACTATAAGCAGGGACAGTACAAAAATTGTTTTATAAACCCTGGTGAGGGGAAAATTGCCAATTTTGTCTTCCCCATTGTGGAAAACTAGCTCCAAAGGCTAACATGGTAATACTTTATTTAAGTATAAATATTGATAGGAGCGAGTTCGAAGTGCCATTCAAAGACTCAAAATGATAATTGTGATAAATCCTACAACTTGCCACTGTTAGATTTATAATAAATATTACAGAAAAAAAGTTTTATAACTTTCTTTTCTGTCAGCCAAAATCCAGCCTTCCAGCTGCCCTCTCTTGATTGCCCAGCCTCTGCCAGGCTCAGCAAAGCTGTCTTAATGAGGTGTGAGGTGGCATGTAAGAGAGACAGAGGATTTCATGTGGGTGGAGAACTGTAGCTGCAGAAGCAAAAGGTAGGATGGGTGTGGAGTGGCCAAACAGGTCTTCAATGGGAGAATGACAATTTAGGACAGCACATGCTCACCCCCACATCCCGCACCCCCCCCAGCCTGACAGGGCCCTATATTTAGATTAGCAGAGGATTTAAAAGGAGAGTGTTAGAGATTTGTAGCCACACCAGTGGGTTGGCTCAGCCAGATCCAACCTTCCAGGAGAAAGTTTCTTCATTTTGGATTTTGAAAGAATAGTGCTTTTTGGGACAAGAATATGCCACATTTTAGAGTAAAAGGTCATACCCGAGGGTGACATCCAATTGGTCTGAAGTGCCCCCCTTCTTGACACCCAGGAACACTGAATAAATATTGGAGAGTTGCCAAGCAATTCAGATCTACTGCCTGAAACAACAGGGAGAAGAAGGACTGCTCTGCTGGAACCCTGATATGAAGGACTGCACCTGCTGCACAATCTGGTACTACAGCCCTAAATACTTTGCCTGGTTTCACAACGATTAAGGAGTGGTCTCCCTGAAAGCTACAAATTAACAGAGCCCACCTGCATTATCTCCACCAAGAAGAGCCCATCCAGTGGACATTTAAGGATTTGTCTGGATGCATTGTGGGAATTGTATTCCCAACATTTCAAGGACCATCCCAGAGCTTCTAGACCCTTGGAATTTTGATTTGGACACTTTGTACCCCCACAAGAGGAACTTTTGTAGAAAGCACCATAAGATGACCAGGTGCATGTTGAGAGTTGTAGTCCCAGACCCTAAGAGGCAAACCAGAGCTTATGAACCAATGGCTGATGCTGTGGACTATTTTGCTGCATCAAGAAATACTTCTGGATGTAAGTGTAAACATGTTACATCGTGGGTGGCCTGAACTCTGAACTTTATCCTGATCCAGCATGACTTTTGTTAATCCTTTGAGCCCTTTTCACTTCTAAGCACTAGTTTTACTTTTAATCATTAAAAAATCATATTTCTTGTTACCTACATTTAATTTTTCTCATTTTGGTGTCATTGTAATCATAAAAATAAAACATATTCTTTTTTTTATAAAGTAGTGTTGGATTTTTATTTTATCTTGTGTCTTACTGATTTAATGTATTAGTGTATTCAAATGCGTTACTCACCTGACTCCTTAGTTAATCCTGCCTGCTCTTTGCTAGCTACCAAGGGTTGAGCAAGGAAATCATTTATTGAGACCTTGATTGGACCTATTGTTGCGTTTGTGGCCTTATTACTTGTGGTAAGTCCCTACTTATCCCTACTAATAAACCACTTTCCAACACCAGTACACCCAGTAGACCACATAGCCAGGGTTTATTCACTGTTAAGGCCAGGATTTATTCTGTGTTAAGGCCTGAACAGCTCTCAACTGGACATGTGGAATGGAGATGGTACTCTGATTATTTATAGAAGCCCGAGCAGCTTACTGCTTCACATTAAGAGACCATAAACTGCCCTTTTCAGGCTGTATTAGTATTATTTAGCTGTAGTACTGCACAAGCTTCTAGCTTCCACAAGACCCTTGGGATTGTAAAAGGATGTGTTACTGCTGCTCTTTGCTCAGTTGCACACCCTAACCCAAGCACTGTGTGATAAGTATGCCATATTCTTGAAAGAAAAATTCAAATGATCAATTGCAGCACTAAAACTGGAGAAGGCTGTGTTGTAGTGATACACATGGCTCTGTCTTGGAACTTATCCTATCTTTCCAGCCACAGTTAGGCTCTGTCCTCATGTCATTCAAAACAGTTGGAAAGCTGCTGTTGCATTTTCTACATACAGCTGCCATGGTTTTCCTATAGTATGCATAAACTAAGGGTGGAGAACAACTGTCCAAACCCTATGGAAAGCAGTGGGAAAATAAGAGGGCAGTCAGACATATCACTCTCTTGAACACCGGCAAAGCTGGTAAACTCGCATGGGGTGTGATGGAGGGGACCACTGACCACACGTGAGTTGTGCTTCCCAGGCCCTTACCATTCTGCACGCTTTAGATAAATCCCTTACTATTCTCTGCACGCTCGTTAGCAGTCCAGAATTTCCAAGCCCCTTTCTCATTGCAATTTCATGACGAGCAATGGTTGGGAGCATGTGAGTACATTCTCAGTGGCCACATGTTTGTTTTTCGGTTCCACAGTCTCTGTGTCATGTAAGTGAGCCTAGCTATTTCATCGCACATGGGGACCTTTAATTTAAGTGTATAATGACATGCAAGTTGAAGCATCCGGCTTGATTACACCTTTTGGTCACCCACCCTAAGTTCAAAGAGTGAAACAAATTATAATAGGTTTTGACTTTAAGGTGAACAAACTTCAAGTGCTAGGTATGAATTAGCTCACTCAGAAAATAACATGTCTTAGCGACTCAGGTTTGTTTTCTCTCTCAAATTGTGGTTTGTCTGGAGGTTCAAGAAACAAGCTGCTAATATATATTTTATAACACTGGATTGGCAATTTCTCCAAAACTACGGCACATACGATCAGCAAACTAGAAAAGGTTTTCTAATTGGACCAAGTAGTTCCTACCAGCCATCACAGCTGTAATTCTGTTTGGTAGTTATAGTTTTTATAAAAAAATGCTTCAGGGGCTTTGAATAAGAAACACAAAATCCCCACCCCCACCACTCCATTATAAGGTATGCCCTCTTATCTAATCCAACTGAAACGTTCAGCTTTCAGTCTTGGGTGAAAACTTTCTGTGGAAAGGTTTTTGTAAATTTGGTAAAAGTGGCAAGTTAACAGTGATTAAAAAAAGTGTTTTCCTCTTCCACGAGCCCTAACTAAAGTCACCACTTTCAACGCCTAATTTGTTGTGAATATCTTAAGATTCTAAATAGAAGTGGTACTTACCTCAAGCCACACGCGGAAGCTGTGATTGCTGTACATTGATGACGTCTTCTCACTTGGCTTAATGCCCATTTCAAATCATGTCCTTTCTTTCACTTCAGGCCAAAGCCAACCCCTGCACATGTGCTGGTCAATTAGTGAGAACTCTAATTGGCTGTTTTTAAAGGCGACATATCTCTCAATGACGTAATACTCCATGTCGGCAGGGTAACACCAAAATACATAATTGATGTATGGGTTGCTTTTTCTGGCATTCGCCGCAGATGTGAGTAAATGAGCTAAATGATCATAACACTAAGAAACAGAGAGGGTAAAACCATGAAAATTTACAAAAAAAGTTAGAAATTATAACTCTTGTGCCCCAAAGACAGATGTAGAAATTCACACTACAACATATTAATGAAGTTTTCTATTACAGCGGGTAGAAAGAATATTAGACGTGGACAAGGTAACGAATTTATAGAACTGAGCCAGGGGCCTGGTTTGGCCCTGAGCCAAATCACAGCTAGAGCTAACGAAACAATAACCATTTAAATCCCCGAAAAATGTAATGTAAAATATGATGAAGACGCTATAATTCTTAAAAGTTCAAAGAAGGATGTTTATTCGACATGTAAGTTGAATACATTAGAGTATATAACTACATTTGCCATTTATAGAAAGTAATAACAAAGGGGATAACTTAGTTATGAACTGCAACAAAACCAAAGTCTGCGTCGGTACAAATATTTTACCTGGTATGCAGATAGATGCAGATTAGACGTAGTAAAATATTAACAGTAAAAATAGTTAGCCGTCTCCTTTGATTGTTTATTAAACTGGAAGACACTTCTAAAATCTCTCTCTGATGCTTGGGAGGTGTTGCAAGAGGCGGGCACAATTTAAGAGATGATAGTCTTCTTAGACGAGTCCACCTTTACTACAAGTGTTCACTACCGTTGTATCAATGTGCTTTATTGGTTAGCAGTATTCATACATAATGACAAAGAACCACTAGATAGAACTTCACAATGTATGTTCTTGAACATCTCCAGCAATGCTAAATTTCACTATCAATTGATCGGTTAAGTGGAAGAAGTTCATTATAGTTTATGAGAACATACGAATGTGTTTATATTCACTTCCAGGAGTGCGCATTTACATAAATTGTCCATTGTTGGAGCCTTAACTATTGGTATTTGTGGTACTAGGTATGAGTACCACGTGTTGTCTCCCCGCTTATAAATCCCTTCCCCAGTGCTCTAGCTACCTGGTTTGTTTCCTCTCTTTAAGATTTGTCGTAGACACCTTGTTAAGGTTGTTAAGGAACACCCAACCTCATGGCAATATGTCTACTTCCAAAGCTATTCAGAAGGTCCTTTAATGGCGTACACTATGTCTCAGACCCAAATTAAGAACCCCTGGTCCTTGCTGTACTTGTCTCCTCCACAGAGATGAGCACCCGGGACCCCAGCTCCTTGTTCGGCCATGCCCGACCGATAATCACCCACTTTGGTCCACTAATGTTTAGTTAGGCTGGGTCTGTTGTACCAGAGGAGGCCACAACGTTTGTTTAACTTGGCATTTTTCTTTGTAGTGATTGTGCATTTTCTAGTGTTCTGGGAGTGTGTGATTGGGCACCGTGAGTCTATTTGGATGTTTGTGATGTAAATTTGAACTGCAGACAGTGGTGGTGAGTCCAATCAATATCGTCTAGGATGAGATCATTGCAATGTGGATCATTAATGAAAATTCACTTTAATAAATAGCCTTTGGCATCTGTTGACTTTTCGACCAATTAAATAAGGCCTATCAAATTGATGGTGTGGATGAGGCTAAAGGTTGAGAGTTGTTTTCAGCAATTGCCCTGAGGTTGAAGGTAGGCAAGTTATCTCAATCAATCAATCAATCGATGAAACACTTTTAAAGCACGGCAAATCACCCATGATGGTCTCGAGGCACTGGAGAGGGTTGCTCGAAAACCCGGGTCTTGAATTCTTTCCTGAGGAGCTGGAGCTGTCTTAAGATCTGTAACTCAAGTCCAGAATTCCTTTTTGGAGTTTGGGTAAGCTTGGAAGGGGTCTTTCAATACAGGTGCTGTTAGGACAGGTTAGGCATTTGGAGGATTTGTGGAATGGGACAGGGCACCGGGTCGTAGCTAATAAAGCTGTAGTAATTAATAGACATACTAAGTAGGATACTGGAGCTATCCAGAACTTTGAAGCGCAGACTCTCAGCATTAACACGCTTCCTTTTCCTGAGAAACAGATGTAAAAAATGATCCCATAAAAAATTATAAAATCCAAATAATGTGATGGAAAAATAGGAGGGTACAACTGAGGGTGGTAGCCATAGCGCTGAAGAGGGGGCAACTAGTGAAAAGAAGGGATGGAACTGTGAGAGTAGATCAAGGGGCGAGGACAGAAACAAAAGTCTAGTAGAGTGGGCAGGGAGAACACAGCACATGATGAAGAGAGCACATCAGAGGATATAGCCATATAATAGCAGAGGGTCAGCGGGACTACAGTAGAAGGTGACTTCAGCAGCACACAAGGGCACAGGAGAGGGGGCAATGAGCACAGCAAAGGGGGCCTCAAGAGCATAGCTGAGGGAGGCACAAAAGCACAGCAGGGCTAGAGCGAGAGCATTTTAGAGACAGCAGCATAAGTACAGAAGAGGAAGGAGCATGGACTAAGCAGAGGGGGCAGGAAGAGTACTGCGTTGGCAGTGGGTTAACGTAACCATAGTGAAGGGCTAGGAAGAATACTGCTGCAGGTTGGCGGAGGCAGGATCAGACTGGCACTGAAAATATGCTCAACCCCAAAATAAAAGTGTCCTGTAAAAAATTGGGTTTTTGGTTGAAAGGACGGAAGCCCTACTCCAGCAACAACCACAGTCCTTGCCAGGGTAGATCACAGAAAGTCACTAAATTAACCTGATCTTAACAATCTGGGAGCTTGGCACAGAGCAATCAGGTTTAACTTTTGGGCACTGTGTAAAGTATTTATACCGCACACAAACAGCAATAAAGTAAAAACACCACAAAAAACATTTGAGTAAATTTAAAATATATGATACCAGAATGATAAAAATCCAAACAGTAGAACTGTAGATATGCAATGTTAAAACTGTTAGTAAAAAATAGCCCAAAAAACACAAAGCGCCACTTGTGGTCATCTGGTTGCACTGGACCTGGTGAAAATCACAAATTCAGGACTGCAATGGAGAGCGGGTCGGGTACAGGGACCAGGTGACCACTGAAAAGTTACATTCTAAGTCTGGCGCAAAAAGGTCTGTTTGCATTGGAGGAGGATGTGAGCAGGAGACCGAGCATCCCAGACAGCCGTTGATGTAGCGCAAAGAGCAGGTTAATGTTTCATGGACAGTGGTAGCAGTAGAGCAAAGAGCCTGGCATCAAGGACAGTCACTGGACTGTGCCTTTGCATTATTGGTCATTGTGGGCTGCCATTGCTATAGTGCAAAGTGCAGGTCTCTCGTTGGCCCTACCCAGTCATCCTGCTAGGATGACCCATCCGGTCCACACCTAAGCATCCTTTGTGTTACTGTTTGGAACAAGACCATTTGTCTGGGGGTTGTATTGTGTGGAGGATATGTAGGTTCCCCCCAGACTCATCCCACATTGACTTGTAGGCAGACATGAAGGTGCAGATTTACAAGCCAGAAAAAGCCACCCTGCGTGGCTTTTCCTGTCCTTGTAAATATAGCCCCTTTACACGCAGCACTTTGCATGAGAGGGTAGTTCCATGTGTGTTGCTGTGGGTATTCCCACGCAACACTCATGGAACCTGACACATTTCCAGATTTACAACAAATCGTAAACCTGGAAATGCATCTGAAGGCTATGCCTCCCTAGGGGAGGCGTAGGGAGGCACAACAAGGAGAAATGTAATAATTTCTTCTCGTTTTTTCCCTCTTTCTACACATAGAATGAGGAAATCACCTCTGGTGATTGTTTACATGCAGGAAGGTATCCCTTCCTGCACATAAACAATCATTACAAAATTTTGTTTTACAAGTTCTATGTGTGCTAATGCAGCACACATAGAAGATGTAAAACGCCATTTCAGATTGTTTATGTGCAGAAAAGGAACCCTTCATGCACATAAACAATCATCAGCACGACACAAGCACCCTTGCACCAGGGTACAAGGGTGCCTTCATTGGCACATGGCAGCCCTTGTGCACCAGTGCAGGGGAGAGCTTAAGAATGCAACATATTTTGTAAATATGTCGCATCCCTGTGCTCTGAAAGTACTGCAGCCTGGCACAGCCAAAGGGCTTGCGTTGCCGTGCTGCGGCACGTGTTGTAAATGAGGCCCCGCATTGGTACCTCTGTCTGACACAACCTCTTTGGGGAAGCCCACTTGGGTAAATATGTCGATAAGTGCCCACTAAATGGAGTGGAAATAGGGGGCACCCATCAAATTATCATTCAGGCAGAAATTCTTTCCTGGATGGATTACTGCAACATCCTATACCAGGGAGTCAACAGCCCTGTTGTTAGAAGACTCCAGGAGGCTCAAAATTCTGCAGCTAGGCTGGTATTCTCTATTCTGAAGTTCTGTCCTGCCTCCAACCTCATTCACAAACTACATTGGCTCCCTGTTAAGTCCTTGTTTACCGCCCATTAAATCTGACATTCTTAGGGAGCTCCCATTCTGTCTCATCTGCTATCCCCCTAGCGGGCTCTACACCCCCTGCGTTCAGCTCCCTTAATGTGGCTTCTGACCCTTATGTGAAGAGAGTAAGAGCATGTTCTGTACAAAATCCCCAGTCCTTTGGAATGTGATCTCTTTATCTATCAGAAACATCAAGAACCAATTGTGCTTCAGGAAAATGCTGACAACTTGGCTTTTCTCGCCTTAGGCCTCCCTGTGGCCTATTTTCTTTAGGTCACAGCTATTTATTGACTGTCCGTGTCAGCGCTGGAAAGCCCCGTTGCTGGGGTAGCTATGCGCTCTATAAATCTTATAACATAACATAATATTTTACGGTGCTCCAGACTTTCCACTTACCTGGCAGTTGGAACAGGACCTACAGCAGGCATTATAGGTCGTTCTCATCCAGGTCAATAAAAGTAGTTAACCAACCGTACAAAGGTTTTGGCCTTCACCAGAAGTCCCGGTGGGGGTATGTCATGGGCTAAACTCAGTAGGAACACCCTTTACCACTGGGATACTACCAACACACAATTGCTCCAGGCTCAGGAACCTTAGGCTTGCTACACAGGAGATCATTCTCCCAATAGAACAGGTGATAACCAACAGTGCCACCAGCTGTACTTTGGTCTGGCGCCATAAGTCTTCAAGAGTAGGGGATACTCTTTTGGGTTTGCAGAACTCTGCTCTAGGTGACATCCTTCAGCTAACCAGGCAGCCAGCCAGCTCTGGTACGTTCTCCAGTTCAGAAATAGCCTCTCCTGTAGGTTCCAGGGTGTCACCTTCAAGTTCAGCCTTCTCCAGGACCGTTAGAGTTTTAGGGACAGGTTCCCATGCACCCTACCTTTGCGTTTTTTTGGCAGGTGTCAGGGTCATTTTCCCAGGAACACCTGGTGCTGACAGCCTTTGTGTGTGTGAGGGGGGCTCCCTGTCCTACCCTCACATTTGTTGCTGGGAAGTTATTCCCCTTCCCCAGTCAAGACTCCAAACTGTCTGGGTGTGACAAAAGGCAGAGCAGGCCTGGTGTCAGATTAATTTGAGTGTGCAGGAGGCAAAGCCATTTGAAGTGTAATTGGGGCTGGTTACAGCTTCTCTATGGTCATTCTGCCAGGATGGACCATCTTGTCCACACCTAAGCCCCCTTTGTGCTACTCTCTGGAAGAAATAACCAAACCGCAGAGCCATACACAGTCATGTGATCTAGAACACTTGCAGAAGGTACAGTTGATTGGGACTAGAAAATGCCAACTTTCTAAAAGTGACATTTTCAGAATGGTAAACACTTATTAAATATATTATGGTTACCCAGTGGGAGAGATAGGCCTTACAACAGTTAAAAATGACTGTAGGAGTTTGTCTCTTCCAGGACATGTAAAACGTAAGTACTCGCCCTACTTTTTATATACAATGCACTTTCCCCATGAGCCATTAGGGTCTACTTTAGGGGTGACCTTAAGGTATTAAAAAGAAAGTTTTGGGCCTGACAAAAGGGATATTTTGCCAGGTCACAATGACAGTTTAAAACTGCACTACATGCTGTGTTGTCAGCCCTGAGACATGTTGCAGGCTGCAGGCCTCGTAGTAACATTTAATGCACAGGCCCTGGGTATAGGCTGTGCTAGGGACTTACAACTAAAGTTACTAGGGACTTACAACTAAATTAAAGGTGCTAATTAGGTGTAATCCAGTTTTACCATGTTTGAAGAAGAAAGCACAAGCACTTTAGCACCGGTTAGCAGTGGTAAAGTGTACAGAGTCCTAAAGCCAACAGAAATAATTCAGCAGAAGAGGAGGGTGAAGGCAAAAGGTTTGGGGAACTACCAGACCAAGAATTTCATGTCTGATATTAATCAATAGTGAATCAGATGGCTAAAAAGGGTCCAACATTTGCAAATCTGAGTAGTTTTGAACTTGCGAAAACACTTATTTTGCAAGGTATGTAAGATTGCATGTATTTGTGCTTGCTGAAGGTAATAGTGGTGGTAATATCAGGAAATTAACATTGAAACCAGAACAGAAGACCAAAAAACCCTCAATCAGCCTAAACAAACAGCCCATACACCGTGCCTTAAAGACCAACCCAAACATGGGCTGAGGGAGTACAGAAGAAGGCAGCAGAGGGAGCACAACATCATTTGATTGTTAGCAGCACATTTAAAGGTTACTTGGAGTTTCAATCCTCCTTTATTCTTAAGAATAATGCTTACAATGTCAGGTTCTTTTGATGCCCTATATGCCTAAAGGTGGCTGTACATGTTCCTTTGGCATGCACACGTGGTTCCCACTTTGGCCGTTGATGTTAATACTGATTCCATGGCAGCTTGGATGGAATGAACTGTTGCTTGTGAGCGGTTCATTGCATTGGTGGTGGGGACTCTGCAGTGGCCTGGGCTTGCAAATGTTAAAACGTTAATTAAAGGAAGAAAGACAATAACATTGCCATCAGGTCTGCTCTGAAAGTGTACCGGTCCCGGGGGCACATCGCACAAACAAGTACAGCAAATAACGCCATTTCAATTTTTCAAGTTTGCAAACCTAAATGAATTTAAAAACAAACACAGCAAGTTAAAAAATCTAGCACAACTCTATTGGGCATGAGCCGGCAGAGTGAATGCTAAGTCAGCACATAGCTCTGCTATTTACCTCTGGCTCCAATTTCCTATCAACTTTAGGTTTAACGTAAGTGAACGGAGGATAATCTGTGCCAATCCATGGACTCTGCCCCAAGTTGAGACCTCAGAGCAGCAATACATGCAAACGTTTGGCTGCTCAAGAAAGCATGGGTGCTGAAAGTAGGTGTGCAGGATTGGAGGGTGTGCTTCAGCACCCCGAAAATTACCATTCTGCAGTACAAAAGGTGAATGAGCAATAAAGGTGTCTTTATATTGTGTCTTTATCTTGTCACAATTGCTGTACATTCAAAGGCAGAAGTCAAATTTCAGGCTATGTCTACTGAAAAATTGCTGCTTATTTTTGTAACATGGAAACTGGTGTATACTTTTTTCTCTGGGCTAAAGGATTTTGGAAAGCAAATGTTTTGACAGTCTTGCTGGCAGTGGTGGTCGGTAATTTTACCAGGGGAGAGGGGCATGTAGTGTTGGGGCCCTAGGCCCACATGGTGGAGGGAATGATGACACAGGACACCAGTTAGGGGATAGCAGATCTGGCCTCAAGCACGTGCGCTCAGGGTCTTTTATTAACAGCGTCACCTGACCCAGTGACATCTGTGGTGGGTGGGTGTTTAGTGTAGGGTTACACATGCAACAACTAGACTGCGTCCTAGCAGGACACTACATTCCTCCCAAACTTTAATGAAAGGAAAACGAATGTCCAACCTGCAAGAAAACAGAACAATAACATTTGATAGCCCCAACAGATCTTCTTCAGGCGATCAGCTGGGAGAATGTTGAAAGTCCCAGGACTACAAAGTCAGTCAGATGAGCTTCACCTCGGCGGTGTACTTCAGATCATCCTTGTCTTGCTGTGTTGACGCTTATATACAGTGTTCATTACTTGGAGTATCTGGAGCAGAATGGGTGTGACCCTTGAGGGGTCTCGCAGGTGTTCCTAGTCCAGTGGATGACAACGCTTGTTGGTTGTAGGAGACGACTATGGCACGAGAGGTCTTTCTTTGGATTTGCTGATTTTGATGCCTTCACATCTCCGTCCGGCCAAGTAACTTCCGACTTGCCTTTCTTGCCAGACTCCTCTCTCACTGGGGCCTCGAAGACTGGCCTCTCCTGCTTGGACTCTTCTCTCACTAGAGACGCTGGGAGGACCCTCTTGCCGGACACGATAGGACCGGGTGGGCCGTGCGGGCTTCGCATGAGCCGCGCAAAGGCGTCGCTGCCGAACTGCCAACGGACTCACCGCCAAGTCTCTCATGATGTCCTCGGGGGTGTTGATGTCATCCGCCAGGATGGTCTTGCCGTTAGGACATGGGTTCAGTGTCTTCACCATACCGTTTCTCGGTGCCAGGTGTTTACCTGGGGCCTTCATGCTTCCTGTTGCCTGTCGTGGAGCTGCCGCTGCTGCACCTCTCCCATCCAGATTCCTTTCTCACAGGACATGCGGCCGAGGCCCTTGTCCCCTGGACTGCCACATGATCGCGTGGGCTGTGCGGGTCGCTGCGGAACTTCGGACATGGCCACAGTCGAGTCTTGTGTAGTCCACAAGGGTTGATTGTCTAGTGCTCGGGTGTGCTCTGCTTCGGCAGGCTTCAGGTTCACGGGGCACCCATGCAGTTCTTCAGTGGTTGGTCTCCTCGAATGCAGGTTGTAGGGATTACTGGGATCCACACGGATGTTGCGATGTCCTTGGACAGCACCGATGTTCCTATGTGCTGACTGTTGCGATGCTCCTTGGACAGCACCAATGTTCCTGTGTGCTGTCTGTTGCGATGCTCCTTGGACAGCACCGATGTTCCTGTGTGCTGTGGTTCTCTCTCCTCCTCTGTGGAGTGATGTTGTGTTACTCCATTCTTCCTCTTCGTTCACTTCCTCGACGCGGTCCGGTCTTCTTTCTTGCTTACTCATGCTAACCAGGCTTCTCCATGTAGCGGGCCCTCTACATGTCGTCCCCTTGGTCTTGTACACGTGGTAGGACACTGCCTTCACTTGGCTTGGTGACTAGACCTGTCGTCGTATCTTCCTGTCCCTTCTGCCTTTTCCTTTATGGCGTCGCGCCCTTCCTTTCCATGTTCCTTCTTGCGACGTGGTCTGGTCCTCTTGCTGTCGTTGGCCTTCCCGACCAGTCTTCCCCAGGCGGCGTGCGCTCCACCGGTTTCTTTCTGGTCTGGGCATAGCTCTCCGGCATGGTGTTCTTCTCTTGTCTGACTGGACCAGTTGTCGCGATCTTCTCTGTTGCTGCTTTTCTTTCCTTGATGACCAGACTGGGTGGTCGGCTTTCATCTTGGGCATGAGTGGTCATGCTGTGCTATTTTCTTTGTGGTCGCTATTCACCGTCACGGTGTTTTGGCGTTGGCGCGCTTTGTCTGCGCGGAGGAGGGTTGCGTCACCGCTCCTGGTGCAACTCTGGTGCATGCTGCCATGCGTGCTGACGATGGCGCTCCGGTTGCTGCGAGACATCGCTGTCTCTGTTGGGGACCTTTGTGTGCAGTCCCGTGGCGTTGGCGTGTCACTGTGCAGCGTCACTCTGGCGCTCCTGATTCCTGGCACGTTCCGGCGCAGTGCTGCGCGGTCCTGGCGTGCGGGTGTGGAGTTCTTGGACGCCTGTTGCTAGTCGTTGGGTACTTGCTGCTTTGGCTGTTGTCAGGGACTTGCTGCTTTGGACCGTTGGCGGGAGTAGTTGAGGCTGCGGTGGGCGCCTGTGGCCACAAAGCGTCGCTGCTCTCTCCGTCGTTTGATCTCGGCACTCGTTTTCCCTAGACGTTCTTCCAGTGCTTGGTAGTCGTTTCCTCCAGACGTTCTGTCAGTGCTTGAGTTTTCGTTGGGGCGTTCGTGCCTCTTCCCACGTTGTGTTGGGAGTGGCGTCTGCAGACCCCTTGCTGGTGTGTGTGGGTGTTTTCTGCGTGGTTGCGCACTTACTTGCTGCGTGAGTTTAGATGCTTTCCCTGGGGGCGCTACTCGGTCTGTTGCCCCTTGCTGCTGCTGATTTAGCTTGTGTTGTGCAGTGCTTGTTTTATTTCTTATTGATGCAGGTGCACTTTTGCTTTTGGCCACTGGGTGGCAGTGATGCTGGATTCCTCCTTACAGCCGTAGCTTGTTGTGCCTGATACTCTCTTCCCTGGCTGTGCACTCTACTGTCCCTGCTGCTCTCGGGCTGCACCGGGGGCTGGAGTGACTGCTGACCTCAGACGGCGGGAGTGAGACCTCACCTCTTTCCTCGGTGAGTGTTTGTTTATTTTTTTCTTTGTTCCTGGGAGGCAGGAGGGCCTGTGCGTGGAAGTGAGGCACTGCTGCGTGTCTGCGCACAGCGGGGGTTTTGCCGGGCGATGTGTGGTCGTGCGGGGTGCCGGCTATTCAGATCCGGTTGCACGGAGGGCAGAGCATGTCCTGTGCTGAGCGGGTAGGCTCCGCTTCAGCAGTTCTTTGGCGGGTGCGTGGTGCCCGATTCAGGGCACAGAAAGGCGGCAGTCACTTTTCCCTCTGTCCTCCCTGCCCGCGGCGGCGTCTAGCAGTCCTTGCGCGGGCGGGGGGAAAATGTTGATGCTTCCCTCAGGCGGGGGGGAGCGCGTCACTCCCGTCGCTCCTCCCTGGGCGGGGGCGCTCGAGGCAGGCCACGGGTTGGCTCCGCCGGCTCTGCCTATGCAAACGCTGATTAGGCTCCACTCTCCGGTCTCCCGCCGCAGCAGCTTCACCTTGCACACGCTGCGCGGCGGAGACCTGCCATGCTTGTCGCAGGCCGCGGGTAGGCTCCGCTGGCTCTGCAGTGTCTTTCTTCGCTGGGGTGCCGCCGGCAGGCCGCGGGTGGGCTCCGCAGGTGCTGTTATGTTATGTTAAATTAATTTATTGAGCGCGCTAACACCATTAGGTTCCTTGGCGCTATAAGGAGAGAGCTAGGAGGAGAGACAAGCAATAACATAACAAGGGAAACCAACTAATGATATGCTTCAGTGAAGAGGTGCGTTTTAAGGGAGGATCTGAATGTGGAGTAGGGGGAAGACAACCTAAGAGGAAGAGGAAGAGAGTTCCAGAAGGACGGGGCTAAAAATGAAAACCTAAGGCCTCCGTGTTTCTTCCGCTTGAATCGAGGGACAGACAGTAGAGCCATCTGAGATGATCGGAGAGTGCGGGAAGGGGCGTACCGATGAAGCAAGGAGGAGATGAAGGAAGGACTATGACCAGTGAGAGATTTGGAGATGATGCAACCAAGCTTAAATTTACATCGGGCAGAGACCGGTAGCCAGTGGAGACTTTTTAAGAGGGGTTGAACATGTTGGTCTCTAGGCTGATGGAATATCAGGCGGGCAGCCTGATTTTGTATCAACTGAAGTCTCCTGAGTTGGTATGCAGGAATGCCTACGTATAGTGCGTTAGCATAATCAAGCCTAGACATGACTAACGCAAGCAAGGCCAAGATGAGGGCGTCGGTGGTGAGTAGGCGAGAAATTTTACGTATTTTCCTGAGCTGGAAGTGGCTGGAGGAAACTACAGCGCTGATCTGGGGTGTCATAGATAGATCATTACTAATGACAACTCCCAGGCTTTTTGCTGAGTTGACGGGATCGGGGGGGCTGCCAAGGCTGGCAGGCCAGAAGGAAGAATGCCAGGGATTGGAGGGTCCCCCGACAAGCACTAGCTCGGTCTTGTCGGGGTTCAGTTTCAGATGATTTGTGCCCATCCAATCGCTGATAAAACAGAGGGTATTTTGGAAAGTGGAAATGGATTCATCCCCGGAGTCGATAGTAAAGATCAGTTGAATGTCATCCGCGTAGTTAAACGCGGAGACATTAAAGCGGCGGAGGGAACGGATTAGCGGGGCCAGGTACAAATTAAAAAGGAGAGGGGATAAGGAGGAGCCTTGTGGGACACCACAGGTCAGCTCGACTTGAGAAGCAGAAAACTGGGACAGCCTGACAGCTTGATGGCGGTGGGTCAGAAAGGAGCGTACCCAGTCCAGGGCAGTGCCCTGGATGCCAGCCTCTCTGACACGGTCGACCAAAATATCATGGTCGACTGTGTCAAAGGCGGCCGACAAGTCCAAAAGGACCAGAGCCTGACAGGTGTTGGAGTCGGCGCCCCTGCGTAATTCATCCATCACAGAGAGGATGACTGCTTCTGTGGAATGCGCAGGTCTGAACCCAGCCTGTTGGGGGTCCAGAGCACAAGAATCTTCTACAAACAAGGTGAGGGCTTGCGTAACATGGGACTCCAGGATTTTGCTGAGGAAGGGAAGGAGAGAGATTGGGCGATAGTTGCTCATGATGGCTGGATCAGCCGTAGGTTGCTGCTGAGTCTTCCCTTGGGGGGCGCTACCGGCGGGCCGCGGGTGGGCTCCGCTGGCCTGTGGAAGGTCCAGACCACGTTGCGAGGGGGGTGGGAGGCGGTTAGCTACTCCGCTCCCTCCCCCTCATTGTCTATGTTGGTTGCGGGTCCGGCCGCACTTTCCCACGCCGTCTTTAGTCTCTGTGCCCCACCGCTTCAGTCACACACGAGGCGGGGGCAGGGGATGACTCGGGCAGGCTGCGGGTGGGCTCCGCTGGTTCTGCTTATACGTTGGCATAGTTCATGGCGGGCACTTCACCCCTGGAGCTCACCTTCGGCCGGCGGGCCTGATGCTCTGTCGCGGTTGTGGCGGGTGGGCTCCGCCCGGCCCGTGCACCTCTCCGGTGGGGGTTTCAGCCTCGCGGCCGTCGCAGGTGGGCACTGGGCAGTCCGCTCTTTCCTGGTGGCACTCGTTGGTGGCGGTCGACGCGGGTGGGCTCCGGTCGGCATGCTGGTGGCCTCTTGGTGGCTGCGGGGCTCCGACGTGCCCACCGGCTTCTCGGCGCGCTGCTGCAGGGGATGCCCTTCAGGCGGGCAGCTCTCTCCCCCTTTTTCTTCTTGTTGTGCCGTGGGTAGTGGCACGCATGGGCTGCACTACCGGCCTCGTCGCCAGTGTAGTGTTGGGGCCCTAGGCCCACATGGTGGAGGGAATGATGACACAGGACACCAGTTAGGGGATAGCAGATCTGGCCTCGAGCACGTGCGCTCAGGGTCTTTTATTAACAGCGTCACCTGACCCAGTGACGTCTGTGGTGGGTGGGTGTTTAGTGTAGGGTTACACATGCAATAACTAGACTGTGTCCTAGCAGGACACTACAGGGCACACATGCACACATACACCTCGCTCACACCCATTCATTCACACATGCACACTCACCAATTCACAACACTCACTGACAAATACAATCATTCATACGCGCAAACAAGCAGCAAACTAAAAAAAAACACATAACACTTACCTCAACAGCAGCTCTCCAAGAGCGAAGCTTCGGATGTACCAGGAGGGTTGGGACTACTGCCTTCCCTCAGTGGCTGACCTTCACACATTGGCTAACTTTAGGTCAGCCAATAAGGGAAAGCAGTAGTCCCAATTTTGTCACATAGTGGGATGGGGTCTGTGAAACTTCTAACCCCACCCCACTTTGTGATGAGGTGTCACTGATTGACACTCGGCCCTTTGCACTTCAGGGCTTAAAACTGAAGTGCCAGGTCCGAGGCACTTGGTCGCTCCCCCTTGTCAGGGGAGGGCCTCGAGACACTTTTGTTAGGCTGAGGCGGTCAGGCCCACAGTGCTGTGAAATCCTCAGCCAGACACAGTTCAGCTCATGCAGGCGGGAGACTGCACATTAAGTGCATGTCTACGTCCTGGCTGCCTGACATGATCCAGAAGAGCGTCTGTCAAGCTGACCTATGTTCAGCCTGACAGACACTCTTCTTGCCTCGAAAAAGGTGGGGCCGTGGCCCCTCAGCCAGTATGGACGGGCCGCTGCTGCTAGCTTGGGTACTGGAAGTGTGAAAGGAAAGGCTCCTCAGTTTGTTCTACCACCCAAAAAATTAAACGGATCACTGACATAATATCGAGGGACATAATATCGACTATCAAAAATATCAGCGACAAAATATCGACAGACAGAATATCGACTTTGTATCTACAAACAGGTAAGTACAAAAATATCGAATAAAAAATATCGTTTACAAAAATATAGTTTATAAAAATATCGACTTTATTAAAAACAATGTTAAATTAAATTAATATTAAAAATTAATTACTAAAATATACTTAAAAATACTTAAATTACCTTATAATAATTAAATAATTAATGAAAGTTATACAATTTTTTTTTACAATCATATTTGTTAAAACATATATATATAGTAACATAATATAATTAAATATTATCCAATATTATTACCGTAGGATAGCGGAAGTGCAAAAATTACTATTCCTACTCCAGAGAGTGCAACAGTAGGGAAAGCGTTGGATAGCATAGGGGTAAAAATTACTATTCCCACTCCAGTGGGTGCAACAGTAGGGAAAGCGTTGGATGGCGTAGGGGTAAAAATTAGTATTCCCACTCCAAAGAGTGCAACAGTAGGGAAAGTGTTGGATAGCATAGAGGTAAAAATTACTATTCCCACTCCAGTGGGTGCAACAGTAGAGAAAGCGTTGGATAGCGTAGGGGTAAAAATTACTATTCCCACTCCAGGGAGTGCAACAGTAGGGAAAGCATTGGATAGCGTTGGGGTAAAAATTACTATTCCCACTCCAGTGAGTGCAACAGTAGAGAAAGCGTTGGATAGCGTATGGGTAAAAATTACTATTCCCACTCCAGTGGGTGCAACAGGAGGGAAAGCGTTGGATAGCGTAGGGGTAAAAATTACTATTCCAACTCCAAAGAGTGCAACAGTAGGGAAAGCGTTGGATAGCGTAGGGGTAAAAATTACTATTCCCACTCCAAAGAGTGCAACAGTAGGGAAAGCGTTGGATAGCGTACGGGGTAATAATTACTATTCCCACTCCAGTGGGTGCAACAGTAGGGAAAGCGTTGGATAGCGTAGGGGTAAAAATTACAATTCCCACTCCAAAGAGTGCAACAGTAGGGAAAGCGTTGAATAGCGTAGGGGTAAAAATTACTATTCCCACTCCAAAGAGTGCAACAGTAGGGAAAGCGTTGGATAGCGTAGGGGTTAAAATTACTATTCTCAGTCCAAAGAGTGCAACAGTAGGGAAAGCGTTGGATAGCGTAGGGGTGAAAATTACTATTCCCACTCCAGTGGGTGCAACAGTAGGGAAAGCGTTGGATAGCGTAGGGGTAAAAATTACTATTGCCACTCCAAAGAGTGCAACAGTAGGGAAAGCGTTGGATAGCGTAGGGGTTAAAATTAATATTCCCACTCCAGTGAGTGCAACAGTAGGGAAAGCGTTGGATAGCATAGGGGTGAAAATTACTATTCCCACTCCAGTGGGTGCAACAGTAGGGAAAGCGTTGGATAGCGTAGGGGTAAAAATTACTATTCCCACTCCAGTGAGTGCAACTGTAGGGAAAGTGTTGGATAGCGTAGGGGTAAAAATTACTATTCCCACTCCAGTGGGTGCAACAGTAGGGAATGCGTTGGATAGCGTAGGGGTAAAAATTACTATTCCCACTCCAAAGAGTGCAACAGTAGGGAAAGCGTTGGATAGCGTAGAAGTAAAAATTACTATTCCCACTCCAGTGGGTGCAACAGTAGGGAAAGCGCTGGATAGCGTAGGGGTAAAAAATACTATTCCCACTCCAGAGAGTGCAACAGTAGGGAAAGTAAATACTTCTTATATTATTTAAAAACAGTATAAATTAATATTTATAAAAAATTAATTAAAAGTAATTACTAATTTAATATAATATAATAATTATTCAATTCAAATTACAATTAATTTTTACTATTAGTTACCTACTCAAATTAATTACAAATTAACAATGATTTAATTAACAATTAACAATTAATTAACAATTAATTCAAATTAAAAACAATTAAATACATTGAATTATTTAATTAATTATGAATAAATTACTTCCCACCCTATTCCCCTATAAACTCACAACCCGCTACAGAAATTAAATTAGTAAAATTAACATAATTAGCAATTAATCAATTAAAATAAATGAATTGGCAATTAAAATTTAATTAATTACCCATAAAAAAATTAATTTACAATTAATTCTAGAAAAATACCAATAAATATTTTGACATATTTAATTAATTATAAATAAATTACTTCCCACCCAATTCCCCTATAAACCCACAACCCGCTACAGAAAATAAATTAGTAAAATTAACATAATTAGCAATTAATCAATTAATTAAAATTAATTGCCAATTAAAATGTAATTAATTACCAAATATAAATTAATTAACAATTAATTAAAAATGAATACCAATATATAAATTTACATATTTAATTCATTATATTTAAATTACTTCCCACCCTATTCCCCTATAAACCCACAACCTGCCACAGAATTAAATTACGCAAAAATAAAAAAAACTAAATTAATTAATTAAAATTAATTATAACATAAATACACGCTTTTCACACATATAATAACATAACAAACACTATAAAAATTTCGATATTATTAAAAATTCGATAATTTTAATAACCTATATTATATACTTCGATATTTTAACTTTCTATATTTTTAACATTCGATATTACATTACTTACCTTCAAAACGATATTTTTGATGTCTATATTCTGTCCATTCGATATTTTGTCCAGCCTATATTTTGTACTCGATATTATGTCCATTCGATATTTTGTAGTCGATATTATGTCTGTTTACCAAATTAAACGCACCATAATGAACAGTACAACTAATTCAAAATATATCAGCAGTTAAGAGAGCACAAATGGAGTACATTTTTTATTATACTGAAATGGGATGGAAACAAAGATTTTAATAGGATTAAAACAGATCAAGACACTTTACATGGTGATGGGTGAATATTTACTTGGAACCTGCTTCTCACACACTATCTTGTGAACGCTATATAGTTTTGTCAGTGAAACTACATGTCCGTGCAAAGTTTGTGGCAATTTCAATGGAATATGGGTGCTACCTGTAAATGAGACTGTACTACCACACTGTGCTTAAGTTATCTATTTGTGACCGTGTACTCCAAAATGCACCACTGGCTACATAACACACCTTTACCATGCTGGATTTTTCACTGTCTCCATGACTTCAGTGATTTAATATTGATGACAGCATCCGCATCTTGAATATCATTCCACTACGACTGCCAGAAGGAGAGAAGAGATGTGGTGCTCGGGATTTTACTGGATGGAATGGAGAGTGGATTTGTTGTCACCTCCGGAACTCACTGGGGGCCAGGCAGGAGGCATATGGGTCTGTGGGTTATTTATAGGTGTGGAAGAAGGTATAGAGTCTTCAGTACTGTTGCTTTCAGCGGATGCCTGTCAGCTTCCCCTGTGGTGATAGATTTCGTTTTCATTTTTTTCCCCTTCCCCTGCATGCTATAGGTACTTCCTTTTGCCAAGGCAGCATGCCAGCATAGTCCTTTGGCACCATACCTGTCTAACGTTTTGCCTGATGGCTCCACAACGAGCTACCATTGGGACTACATCTAAAACAAAGATTCTCTAAATGCAGTCTGAGCTTGTTGACATTCTGGATGTACTTGGGACTAAACAGCTCATTTAGGGGTCTATCCATAAACTGAACTTTGTCGTATGTTAAGTGGTACTACAGTAGGACTATGTCATGCTAGAAAATGCTTCTCACAAACCTACAAGCGGAGACCTCTGCCTTCTTCTCTCCAACCTTTTCTGTGCGGAAACGTTCACACATGCAGGTATATGTTTTTATAGTAAGTGTGAAAGGGACAAGTAGGAGAGACTGGCAATTGTGTACTACTAAATGGGAGGAGTTTAGGGAAATTTAAGGAGGGTCTGATACAAAAATACACCTACAAAAGAGTAAGACCATTGCAATTCAGAAGCATAGCATCCTAAGTTACTACAACCCTAAGGATATTCAAAAAGCTGTAAATGTGTGCCAGCCCAGAATTCGAGGGAGTCAAGGGAGTCATCTCACAAGAAGTGAAACACACTGGTATAGAAATCATAGAGGAAGGACATAAAATACCACCCCATGGAACTAATGGCAAATTCATTAAGTTATACCTATATATATAATTCACAAAAAAAAACATAGGTTTCACAATCGTTATAGTTAGGAATTAGCATTTAAAAAACCTTTGAAAATCACTGAAAAAAACATAGGTTTCACACCAGTTATAGTTAGCTAAACATTTTACTCATACAAAACCATTGAAAATCCCACGTTATAGTTAGTTGGACTCACTATAACTTGCGCGCTCGCAATCCACTGCTGATGATGTCACATATTACATCATTCATGACATGGTCAGTGACATCACTGATGACATCACTGATGACATCTCAAATGACATCACTGATGACATCACTGATGACATCTCAAATGACATCACTGATGGCATTACTGATGACATCATCCAGTGTCTGTGTGTTTCTGTAAAGTTTAAATATCTTTTACATTTTGAAGAATGAGTAGATGTATAAGTGTCTGCATGAAGGATTTAGTTGGTGCGTAACTGACTGACTGTATGAGTGAGTGATTAAATGTGTCTTACTGAATGCATGGGTTAGTGACTAAACTGTGTGAATGTGTGCATCAGTATGTCTGTTGTTGTATAAGCTGCTGCATCTGTTGATAAATAGCTATATGAGTGGCTATATGGGTTATTGATTGGTTGCCAAAGTATTTGTATGTGAGTCTGAGTGTGTGTGTGGATGGCTGGGAGGTGTGTGACTCTGTGTATAGATGTGTGAGCAGTTGATTCACTAGGTGTATGGGTTCAAGAGTGCATGTGGAAACAGCTGTATGGGCGGTTGACTGTGTGCATGGCTGTATTGGTGAGTAAATGGATATCTCAGTGCTACATGCCCAAGTAAGTACATATGTAAAACACAGTGCATGTGAGAGTTGGCATATATAAATGACTATACATGAGAGCCACTGATTGTGTGAGTGGCTGTATGGATCAATGTGTACTTATATCAGTGGTTGTATAAGAAGGTAAGTATGTGTTAGTATATGTTTGTATAATTGAGGTGTTGTCTGTATAACTGTATAGATGAGGAAATGGGAGTGTGATTGATTCTTTGAATGACTGACTAGGCGTGTGAGTAAGTCCATGGATAAGTGGCAGTGTGTGAGTGTCTGTATAGGTGTATGAGTGCATATGATAGTGTTGTAGTGATGAGTTTCTGTATATATGAGTGATTGTATGGGTGAATGAGTGGATGTGTGTGTAGACCTAGGAATCAGTGAGTGCGTATGTAGTTATGGGTATTGGTGTGTCAATAATTTCAGGAATGGTTGTTTGTATTTAACACTGGGTGTATCAAAGGTTAGATTAGAGTGTGAGGAGGTGCATTGTATTATCACATGGATGATGTCATCAGTGATGTCATCAATGATGTCATTTGAGATGTCATCAGTGATGTCACTGACCATGTCATGAATGATGTAATATGTGACATCATCAGCAGTGGATTGCGAGCGCGCGAGTTATAGTGAGTCCAACTAACTATAACGTGGGAATTTCAATGGTTTTGTATGAGTAAAATGTTTAGCTAACTATAACTGGTGTGAAACCTATCGTTTTTTCAGTGAATTTCAAAGGTTTTTTAAATGCTAATTCCTAACTATAACGATTGTGAAACCTATGTTTTTTTTAGTGAATTTCAAAGGTTTTTTAAATGCTAATTCCTAACTATAACGATTGTGAAACCTATGTTTTTTTTTAGTGAATTTCAAAGGTTTTTTAAATGCTAATTCCTAACTATAACGATTGTGAAACCTATGGTTTTTCCAGTGAATTTCAAAGGTTTTTTAAAATTCCTTTATATATCGAGTTTGTAACCTACAATTTGTAAACTGTTTTTTTTATTAGTTGTTTTTTATAGCTATTAATTATTATTATTTTTTTTAAATAAATAATTTTTTCAATGTATTTTTCATGTTTTTTTTAATCATTTTGTCCTGGGGCGCTCAGGGTGCGCGCACCGGTAAGCTTACCCGTAGCATTTTGACTTGGAGCGCTCAGGGTGCGCGCACCGGTAAGCTCTCCCGAGAGCGCAGCGAGAGCGCTATTTCTGCGTTCGTAAAAAGAAATATGTATGAAAACTAAATAATAATGCAAGACATTCAGTACCATACTTATAAAAGTAGTATTTTTGATTTTCCGAATGAAAATGATTTTGCATTTCCGTAAAGCTACCAAAACGTCATTCAGGCGCGCCGCGTAAGCGCCCCTGGAAGCGCCTACGTTCGCGCCGCGTAAGCTCCCGCGTAAGCTCCCCCGGAAGCGCTCCGGTGCGCGCAGCGTACGTGCGTCAAGTCATGTGACCTTAAAATAACTCTTTTCATTGGTTCTTAACAGTTTTTTTACAACTAATGAAAACCCCACCCTTTTCCTTCACTTCTTCTTTCACTTTGGAGACAGCAAGACCTGTTTTTTTCTGTCCTACCATTTTGTGTAAAGAATGGCTGCCAGAGCACCCAGCAGCAGTGAGGAGTCATATGGTTTCATTGATGAAGAGCCTCCTCAGCCCAAGGTCAAGGAACAAAATCTGCAAAACTGTGCTTTCCCAAGGAGACCCCAGAAGGAAGTATAGTTTTGGAAATTCAACAATGATTCGCCACGTTCAACGCAGGCATCCTCAGAACTATGCCCGGGAGGTGTCCGAGACCTGGCACATTATCCCCCAAGGGATGGTGCCTCTACATCTACAGGAGGAGCCACAACATCAGGGAGAGGACGTGCAGCGGAATTAGAGATGATTCCGAACATTCCGAACATTCAACCTGTTTTTAGTGACATTACTATAAAATGCAAGCAATGCGATGAAATGCTTTGCTATGGTGAGCAGATTATCAAGCTCATTGCACGCAGGAGGCAAGAACACCGCTGCCCTCCCCAACCCTAATTTTCCTGTTGAGCAGTTTTGCATTCCCTGTTTTTGTTTTTGTTGAGAAAAAAACGTAAAAAAGAAGAAAAAAACCAGTTCTTTTTAGAACTACCTCCAATTCTCAAAAAAGAGCTGTATTCTTAACAAATTCAAAAGGAGTAACTGAAGTGGAGTGCAGTGAGAGAGGAAAGGAAAATGAGTGAGAAAGCAAAGAAAGGGACGAGAGGGGAAGGGAAGTGAAGTAGGGGGACTGAAAGAAGGTGAGTGTGGGATGTGAGTGAGGAGAAGGGGAGTGAACAAGGGGAATGATGATAAGTGAAGAAAATGTAGTAAAGGAACGGGGGGTGGAAGGGTAAGAAAAGAGCAGTGATGTTGAGAAAAGAGTGGAGATACAGACTGGATAAAGGCAAGTGAGTGTGAGACATGGGGAGTAAGGGAGTGAAGAGACAGAGAAAGTGAAAGAAAAAGTGAGAGTAGAGGACTGAGTGAGGGAGGAAAGAAACATAAGTGAGGGAGTGTGGCTGAGTTATAGGGAATGAGCATGATAGAAGAGGAGTGACAGACTAAGGGGTCGGAGAGAATGAGGCTAACAGAGAAAATGAGGGAAGGGGAGTGTAGAACAAAGAGGACAGAGGAAAACAGAGAAGGAGTTAGTGAAGTGGAGTAAGGAGAGTAAGGGAAGAGAAAAGAGTGAAGGAGCAAAAGAAGGAAAGAGACAGGAAGGAAAGTAAAGGTTAAGGTCTGAAAGAAGGTGAGTGTGGGAGTATGGCTGAGTTATAGGGAGTGAGTGTAACAGAAGAGGTGTGAGAGACTAAGGGGACGAAGAGAATGAGGCTAACAGAGAGAGAATGAGGGAAGGGGAGTGTAGAAGTAAGAGGACAGAGGGAGTAAGAGAAGGAGTTAATGAAGTAGAGTAAGAACAGTAAGGGAAGGGAAAAGAGTGAAGGAGCAAAAGAAGGGAAGAAGGGAAGAGACAGAAAAAGAAGTAAAGGGGAAAGTTTGAAAGAAGGTGAGTGTGGGAGTGTAGCTGAGTTATAGGGAGTGAGCGTGACAGAAGAGGTGTGAGAGACTAAGGGGACAGAGAGAATGAGGCTAACAGAGAGAGAATGAGGGAAGGGGAGTGTAGAAGTAAGAGGAGAGAGGGACGGAGTTTGTGAAGTGGAGTAAGGAGAGTAAGTGAAGGGAAAAGAGTAAAGGAATGAAGTAAGTGAAGAGAGAGGAAGGAAACTAAAGGAGAAAGTCTGAAAGAAGGTGAGTGTGGGAGTGTGGCTGAGTTGTAGGGAGTGAGCGTCACAGAGAAGGAGTGACAGACTAAGGAGATAGAGACAATAAGGTTAACAGAGAGAGAATGAGGGAAGGAGAGTGTAGAACTAAGAGGACAGACGGAGTAAGAGAAGGACTTAGTGAAGTGGAGTAAGCAGAGTAGGGGAAGAGAAAAGAGTTAAGGAGTGAAAGAAGGGAAGACAGTAGTAGAAAAGTAAAGGAGAAGGTTTGAAAGAAGGTGAGTGTGGGAGTATGGCTGAGTTATAAGGAGTGAGCGTGATAGAAGAGGAGTGAGAGACTAAGGGAATGGAGAGAATGAGGCTAACAGAGAGAGAATGAGGAAAGAGGAGTGAGTAAGAGGACAGAGGTAGTTGAATGAATCAAAGCTTTATTCGATTTTAGATATTAAAATCATAAAAGCATACAAACAGATACTAAAATACATTTATAAACATTTTAAAATAAGTCTCCTAATAGCTTTTGATTACACAGTTAGTGCATTAAACATGTTTTACGCAATCTTTAGGCAATGTTGTAGGGCACAATGGTCTACAAAATTTAGTAATTATGACACACAGAAACTATTGTACAACGGTTTGGGATAATTAAAAGCCACTGGAAAACTACTGCAATTACTTGGGTAAGTTCCTCTGCCCCCCGGGATGTTATCAATGCCCCGGGTACTAGGGGAAAGCGTGTAAGACCTATAAGGGTAAAAGTCATGTAGGTTCCAGGTAGAAATGGGTCCATCTCCATTTTGGGGTAGCCACGTCTGCATGTATGGCACAATAAGTCTACTCCTAAAACGTATCAAAATCAAATCCCCCGAGATGTCTTTTTTAAGAGAACCAAGCCATCCCACCCTCCGGACACTCATTATTCGGCCATCAAGGTGGTAGGGCAGAGGTCTGTTTTTTGATAGCCAGTACTTGACCTTGTTCATAAGTTCGTGGTGTCTCTCAGCTTTGCCTTCTGTTAGTTCAGGGACTCCCGAAAGAACAATGACAAAAGGCGCTGCTTCTGGAGGTAGATGTATGTGGGTGTTGCGCACAAATTTGGGTGGAACATGACGAGGGGTTTTCAATTTCAGGGGGACTTTGGGGTTGATAGGAAGAGAGGAGGTGGTGGGGGTTGGCAATTGGATGGGCGCCGCTTCATAAGGAGTAGTCAAATTAGGTAGGTTTGGATTGGCGTTTGTCGGCGAGCAATGGGTTGGTTCGTTGTGAGCTGAGGGTTTCAGGAGGGATTCAATGAAGTTCTCCAGCCCCATGAGCTTATTCCCCAGCGTCGTGATTTTGTCCATCAAGGGATGTATTAAAGATTTGTGCAAATGCTCAATTATAGATAGGAGAGCCTGGTGGGAAGGTGGTGATAAATCCTCCAAATTAACACCAGTATGGCTGAGTTAAACGGAGTGAGCGTGATAGAAGAGGAGTGAGAGAATAAGGGGATGGAGAGAATGAGGCTAACAGAGAGAGAATGAGGGAAGGGGAGTGTAGAAGTAAGAGGAGAGAGGGAAGGAGTTAGTGAAGTGGAGTAAGGAGAGTAAGTGAAGGGAAAAGAGTAAAGGAATGAAGTAAGTGAAGAGATAGGAAGGAAACTAAAGGAGAAAGTCTGAAAGTAGTATGGCTGTGTTATAGGGAGTGAGCGTGATAGGAGAGGAGTGAGAGACTAAAGGGACGGAGAGAATGAGGCTAACAGAGAGAGAATGATGGAAGGAAAGTGTAGAACTAACAGGACAGAGGGAGTAAGAGAAGGAGTTAGTAAAGTGGAGTAAGGAGAGTAAGGAAAGGGAAAAGAGTGAAAGAGCGAAACAAGGGAAGAGAGAGGAAGGAAAGTAAAGGAGAAAGTCTGAAAGGAGTATGGCTGTGTTATAGGGAGTGAGCGTGATAGAAGAGGTGTGAGAGACTAAGGGAATGGAGAGAATGAGGCTAACAGAGAGAGAATGAGGGAAGAGGAGTGTAGAACTAAGAGGACAAAGGGAGTAAGAGAAGGAGTTACTAAAGTGGAGTAAGGAGAGTAAGGAAAGGGAAAAGAGTGAAAGAGCGAAACAAGGGAAGAGAGAGGAAGGAAAGTAAAGGAGAAGGTCTGTAAGAAGGTGAATGTGGGAGTGTAGCTGAGTTATAGGGAAAGAGCGTGACAGAAGAGGTGTGAGAGACTAAGGGGACGGAGAGAATGAGGCTAACAGAGAGAGAATGAGGGAAGGGGAGTGTAGAAGTAAGAGGCGAGAGGGAAGGAGTTAGTGAAGTGGAGTAAGGAGAGTAAGTGAAGGGAAAAGAGTAAAGGAATGAAGTAAGTGAAGAGAGAGGAAGGAAACTAAAGGAGAAAGTCTGAAAGAAGGTGAGTGGGAGTGTGGCTGAGTTGTAGCGAATGAGCGTGACTGAAGAGGTGTGAGAGACTAAGGGGACGGAGACAATAAGGTTAACAGAGAGAGAATGAGGGAACGAGAGTGTAGAACTAAGAGGACAGACGGAGTAAGAGAAGGAGTTAGTGAAGTGGAGTA
This sequence comes from Lissotriton helveticus, assembly GCF_964261635.1. Classification (NCBI taxonomy): domain Eukaryota; kingdom Metazoa; phylum Chordata; class Amphibia; order Caudata; family Salamandridae; genus Lissotriton; species Lissotriton helveticus. Next base: position 438,143,181 of record NC_136061.1, read on the forward strand.
AGCAGAGTAAGGGAAGAGAAAAGAGTTAAGGAGTAAAAGAAGGAAGAGAGTAGTAGAAAAGTAAAGGAGAAGGTTTGAAAGAAGATTAGTGTGGGAGTATGGCTGAGTTATAAGGAGTGAGCGTGATAGAAGAGGAGTGAGAGACTAAGGGAATGGAGAGAATGAGGCTAACAGAGAGAGAATGAGGGAAGAGGAGTGTAGAAGTAAGAGGACAGAGGTAGTTAAAGAAGGAGTTAGTGAAGTGGACCAAGGAGAGTAGGGTAAATGAAAAGAGTAAAGGAATGAAGTAAGGGAAGAGAGAGGAAGGAAAGTAAAGGAGAAGGTTAGAAAAAAGGTGAGTGTGGGAGTATGGCTGAGTTAAACGGAGTGAGCGTGATAGAAGAGGAGTGAGAGATTAAGGGGATGGATAGAATTAGGCTAACAGAGAGAGAATGAGGGTAGGGGAGTGTAGAAGTAAGAGGACAGAGGGAGTAAGAGAAGGAATTAATGAAGTGGATTAAGCAGAGTAAGGGAAGGGAAAAGAGTGAAGGAGCAAAAGAAGGGAAGAGACAGGAAGGAAAATAAAGGAGAAGGTTTGAAAGAAGATGAGTGTGGGAGTATGGCTGTGTTATAGGGAGTGAACGTGATAGAAGAGGACTGAGAGACTAAAGGGACGGAGAGAATGAGGCTAACAGAGAGAGAATGAGGGAAGGGGAGTGTAGAAGTAAGAGGCCAGAGGGAGTAAGAAAAGGAGATAATGAAGTGGAGTAAGGAGAGTAAGGGAAGGGAAAAGAGTGAAGAAGCGAAAGAAGGGAAGAGAGAGGAAGGAAAGTAAAAGAGAAAGTCTGAAAGAAGGTGAGTATGGGAGTATGACTGAGTTATACGGAGTGAGCGTGACAGAAGAGGAGTGAGAGACTAAAGGGACGGAGAGAATGAGGGTAACAGAGAGAGAATGAGGAAAGGAACGTGTAGAACTAACAGGACTGAGGGAGACACAAGATGGTGGACTCTCCGGGCTGTTAAGAATGTTGACAGACATCATACAGCCAATCAGCTTTCCACTCGCGCACTCCCGTAGCGCACCAGGTGCGCTCCCCGTTACGCGTACCGGTGAGCGCTCGGAGCGCGCCTATTGATATATGTGTTTTTTTGCAGTTGCCTTTCATAAAAACCACAGGAGCAATTTCAAAGAAATATAGAAAAGGCCCTACTACATACCAGTACCTATCATTTTGCCAACTTTGGTGTAATTCCATTCATCCGTTCAGGCTGTAGCCGTGTCTAAATGTCCTATGGAAAATTGCATGGGGAAAACACATTTGAAAGTATTGAAATTTAGAACCAATCAAAATATTACTTTAGTTTGGAATTTGTGTGTGATGAAGTTTGATTGGTTATGTATATATCTTAAATGAGAGGAAAACACGGCCATTTTGTGATACCCCAGTCTAAGGTACTTTTGAGAGAAAATTTGGGTGCTCAATTGCTGGACTTAGAATAAAACAGTACTAACTCTTCTACTTTCAAAAAGGTGAGTTGTTAATTTGTAAGGGGAACTATGTTGTACACTTTAAGATAATTTGGAAAATGTTTTCTATTAGTTATTTACAGTCCTTCTGTTATAATTATTGTTGAAGATTGGCTTCATCACATGCAGTGCTTTATATTTCTAGTTCCTGTCTGATACTATACACTGCCCAATTAATTTTAAAGAACTAAATACTTGATTAAGCTACTTTTATGTTATGTATTACTAAAAACGATAATTGAAAGTGATTACTTTTTTCTGCAATTTACAGCAAGAAATTTGAAATTAAAATGAATCCAAATGAGGAGACCAAGAAAATTTCATTTGAAATTTCAACGCAATTTATTGAAATTCAAGATGACACGGATAATTTTTGGGATGAATCTCTTGACGAAGAATTAATCGAATGTTTGGATAAAATAGAATCATCATGGCACACTTTTAATGAGGACATTCCTGATCATATGATTGAAGAGGAAATTCCAGATGAAGACATGCTACAAGTTCTATTAAATAACGAAAATTCTGAACAATAAATTAATATTTACAAATTCAAAATTAGTTGACATATCATTCATTTTTATTTCTAATTTATGAAATAGTAGCGAAGTGATTGTATTGAAGTGAATTTTTCTTGAATTTTACTTGTAGGTACCCTAAATCACTCACATAACACAACAGCTCTTTTTAGAGCTACCCTACCTCTAAGCACTCCAAATTCTTATTTTACACTATTTTCTTTCAATGTTTTTCCCTGTGGTACGCTCTGGGTGCGCGTACCGGTGAGCATACATGGGAACGCACACAGTGCTTACCCCACGAAAATTAGAAAAAAAAAATAGTTTTGCCCTTCAGGGTCCTTCTAGGCCCCCCTCAGAAAACCGAGGAGGTCAGGGGGTGTCTACCCTGCCCCCTTTTAATCATTTCCCCTTTTTTTTTACACCTCTTGTGTCTCGATTCTACCGAGACACAAGATGGCGGATTCTCCGGACTGTTTAGTATGTTCACAGACATTCGACAGCCAATCAGCTTTCCGCTCGCGCACTCCCATAGCGCGCCGGGTGCGCTCCCCGGTACGTGTTCCGGTGAGCGCTCGGAGCGCGCCTATAGATATAAATGTGTTTTTGAAGTTAATTTTCAAAAAAACCACTGGAGCAATTTTCACCAAATATAGCAAAGGCACATCTGCGTACCAGTCCCTACAATTTGGCAACGTTTCGCGTAATTCCGTTCAGCGGCTCGGGCTGTAGACTTGTCAGAACGTCCTATGGAAATTAACATGGGGAACACACGTTTTGGGCCCCCCTTTTTTCTCAGCCCCCACTTCACGAATCCTCCCGAAACTTTCAGGGAAGGAGCGGAGCGGAGCTGGCCAAAATTTTGGAAAATTACACGCAAATTCCTCCACCAGCGCCAAAGTTATTCCCAATAGAATGTTGCGGATTTCCTATGGTAGCTAGGTCCTAACTATAACTACCTACTGGCGACCGCCAGTATGTAATATATATATATATATATATATATATATATATATATATATATATATATATATATATATATATATATATATATATATATATATATATATATATTTATATGTTATCCGCAAAGATAAACAACGCAGCACTTCTCTTGGCTGATAAGAATATTTATTCAGGTCGTAACTCTCCTACGCGCTTCAAACACTACAATGATCAGGAACTGTGTGCGCGAAATGCGTAGGAGAGTTACGACCTGAATAAATATCCTTATCAGCCAAGAGGAGTGCTGCGTTGTTTATCTTTGTGGATAATATATTGCGATATCCTGTCTTTGTCTCGCAGCATGCACCGGCTAACAAAGAGCTCCCCCTGCAAAGGAATATTTGCGGTTGTATATATATATATATATATATATATATATATACATCTATATATATATATTCACTTAGAAAACCATAGGTTTCAGGCCTTATATAGTTAGGAATTAGCATTTAAAAAACCATTGAAATTGCTCCTATATAGTTAATTTTACTAACTATATTTCGCACACCCGCAATCCACTGCTGATGATGTCACATATTACATCATTCATGACATGGTCAGTGACATCACTGATGACATCACTGATGACATCTCAAATGACATCACTGATGACATCATCCAGTGACTGTGTGTTTCTGTAAAGTTTAAATATGTTTTACATATTGAAGAATGAGTGGATGTTTAAGTGTCTGGATGAAGGATTTAGTAGGTGCGTGACTGACTGTATGAGTGAGTGATTAAATGTGTCTTACTAAATGCATGGGTTAGTGACTAAACTGTCTGAATGTGTGCATCAGTATGTTTGTTGTTGTGTAAGCTGCTGCATGTGTTGATCAGTAGCTATATGAGTGGCTATATGGGTTATTGATTGGTTGCCCAAGTATTTGAATGGGAGACTGAGTGTGTGTGCGGGTGGCCGGGAGGTGTGTGACTCTGTGCATAGATGTGTGAGCAGTTGATTCACTAGGTGTATGAGTTCTAGAGTGCATGTGGAAACAGCTATATGGGTGGTTGACTGTGTGCATGGGTGTGTTGGTGAGTAAATGGATATCTCAGTGCTACATGTCCAAGTAAGTACATATGTAAAACACAGTGCATGTGAGAGTTGGCATATATAAATGACTATACATGAGAGCCAGTGAATGTGCGAGTGGCTGTATGAATCATTGTGTACTTGTATCAGTGATTGTATAAGAGAGTAAGTATGTGTTAGTATATGTTTGAATAAGTAAGGTGTTGTGTGTATAACTGTATAGTTGAGGAAATGGAAGTGTGATTGATTCTTTGCATGACTGACTAGGTGTGTGAGTAACTCGATGGATGAGTGGCAGTGTGTGAGTGTCTGTATAGGTGTATGAGTGCATATGATAGTGTTGTATTGATGAGTGACTGTATGTATGAGTGATTCTATGGGTGAATGAGTGAATGTGTGTGTAGACCTAGGAATCAGTGATTGCGTATGTAGTAACTGGTATTGGTGTGTCAATGGTTTCAAGAATGGTAGTCTGTATTTAACACTGGGTGTATCAAAGGTTATATTAGAGTGTGAGGAGGTGCATCGTATTATCACATGAATGATATCATCAGTGATGTGATAAGTGATGTCAAATGAGATGTCATCAGTGATGTCATTTGAGATGTCATCATTGATGTCATCAGTGATGTCACTGACCATGTCATGAATTATGTAATATGTGTCATCATCAGCAGTGGATTGCGGGTGCGCGAAATATAGTTAGTACAACTATCTATATAGGAGCAATTTCAAAGGTGTTTTAAATGCTAATTCCTAACTATATCAGGCGTGAAAACCTATATTTTTTTTCAATAAATTTCAAAGGTTTTGTAAATGCTAATTCTATTAGCGGATAACATTTATATATGTTATTATCCTTCTGGGACCACCTGAGCAGCCATCTTGTTTCTCAGGAGAAGTGAGGCACAAGAGAGCACAAAACAAGAGTGGAAAACGCGAAAAGGGGGCAGGGTTGAGACCCCCTGAAGGCTTAGATGACAAATTGATTCCCGTCAAGAATATGGCCCCGAAGAATCAACCACGTAGCACCAGGACCACCAAGGGTGTAGTAACCGCCGAGGAAAGCAGTGTTTTGGGAGCAACAGCTGTCGGTAATGCCACGGGGGAGAAGAGACCGACGGCAGAAAAACAACAAAAGACACCAGCCAAGCCCCTCTGGAAGGAAAAAGTGGCAGTGGGAGTCGAAACTGGAGTCAGCTCACAGAAACTGCTTGATACAGAAAAACCAATGACTGGTAAGCTACAGCCACAGCCACCACGGCCCACTTTGCTAATTGCTGATGAAAAAAATAACTTAACTAAAGCAAGGGGCGCTAAGGTAATTTTAAATCCTGCTGTCTCAGTTAACCATATAAATAATGAAACTATAACGCGAACAAACAAGGGAATTAACAATAAAATGATGAATAACACTGAGAACACTGAGAACAACATTGAGAATATTGAATATGATGATATTATTATTGGCGAGGATACGGTTTCAGAGGCGGCAGAATATTTAGATGAACAAGCTGAAACAGACAAAGAGGTCAACCATAAAGGAAAGGATAAAATTCAGTCACAGATACATGCTTCAGCATCCGAGGGTACGGAAACAATATTGATCACGGATATGGAGCCAGACGTAACTGTTGCCGAAATCAATAATCTATCTATTCATGAAAATCTCGTCACTCAGGAAACAGATGTGCTCATTACAAGCCAAGCACACGAAGCTAAGGGACTCTCTGAAGACTGCACAGAGGGATTTAATGATAAACTATTGGAATCTAATGACGAATATGAGGAACTGGTCGATGAAGAAGATAATACTGGAGAGGGTCTGTCACAAGATGAGTGGAAAACTGTGTCTCGAAAAAAAGGAAGAGGGAAGGCTAAAAATAAGCTGAAAAACAGGAAAAATACTAATCCTTCTACTCTTTCCTCAGTTATAACCTTAGCTAACACTAGGGGCAAACCTATTATTGATGATAGCCCTCTACGTAAGTGGATCCAAGCTAAAGGAGGGGTAAAATCAATGGCTTTACGTTTGTCGGGAAACAGTTCAATGAGACCACCAACACCAACTCTAACACAAGCTGGCCCAAGGCAAACTCGTCTGAACCTTTAAGCCAATCAATCTTAGATAACTCCATGGGGGCAAAGAACCCCCAAGAAGATAGTAATGTCAGAGAAGGTGTCAATCAAAAGGATCTCAATTCAAGTGATCTCGCTGTCATGTTTGCTTCAGCCAAGGAAAACGGCCACTTGGTGAAAGATAGGCTACGGGAGGTATTACCCCCTGTTGAACCATTGGGAGAGACCCCATCTTTGGCTTTAATTTTAAACATGTTGACCGAACAACGGCAAGAAGCGCAACAATATTTCCTGCAACTTAAGGAAGACAATACAAAAACTCAAAAATACTTATTGGAAGTCAACAGCAAAATGAATACGGTAACACAAGAGGTGGAGGAACTTCAACATAGGGTCGTGCAGATAGAGGAAACTTCGACTAAAACTGAGCAGAAAAATTCCAGTCATGATGAAGAGATTCGGGCACTCCAATTTAAAGTCGAGGATATGGAAAATTGCCAAAGAAGACAGAATCTTAGACTTTTTGGGGTTCCTGAGGGAGCGGAAGGGGCAGACCCTAGAGCTTATATAGTCAAGCTTTTTCAACGCGCGTTCCCCGATCTTGCTGACTGGGACTGGGACTCTCAGCTACAAAGAGTTCATAGATTACCATTAGTCAATAGAAACAAAGGAAGTAAATTTCCCCGCCAGTTTTTGATCTATTTAGGAAATTTTGTTATTGAGACAGGCTGTCTCTTTAAAAGCAAAACCCAACTCCCCCATTGTCACAGAAGATGTGACTTTTTTTGTCAGGTCAGACCTTTGTAAGTCTACCATGGATAGACGATGGAATTTACGACAATTAATAGACTATTTTAAAGCCGCAGGGGCTCAGGTTTTCCTGCAAGAACCTGCGTGTTTAAAAGTTATTCAAGCCGGTCATACATACTTTCTTAACCAGGTTAAGGAGGCAGAAAATGTGTTAAAAAAATTACTAAGGCTTAACCAGGCTATGGAGGCAGGAAATGAGTTTGAAAAGAATCACTAATGTATTAAATACAATAATTCCGATTGCCGATTCTATGTGATCACTGTCTCAAAGGGTTTCGACTAAAATGACAAATTGATTATTTGGGAGAGGGGAATTGGGATTGATATACTTATTGAAGTAGGAGAGGATGATGCGGATGGCTGCACCCTTAAGAGGCTGCCCAACCAACGGCAGCAGGTATAAAGGGGGGGTGTTTTCCTATGGTACGGGGGGGGAGTAGCTTGGACCTGGGGAGGGAGGGTAGGAGGGACAGGTGGGTCGGGAGGGGTCAAAGTAAAAATGGCATGACAGGTCAAAAGGAATATAAAACGATGTTAGTAAGAAATAAAACTAAAAAGAGTGATAAGAAAGGGGCAGCGATTTTTAATTTTTACATAAAATGACGTACTGTAGTTGTCTTGCATGGAATGTATCAGGCCTGAATAATAGGACTAAAAGAAATTTAGTATATCAAGAACTGAAAATGTATGATGCACAGTTGGTTATGCTAACGGAAACACATATCTGCTTTAAAGATAAAAAACTTTTGAATCAATTGGGATATGAATTAGTGGTTTGCACAACATTAAATGCACCAATTAGAGGGGTTGCTATATTAAAGAAAAGACAATTGCGGGGGGAAGTCACTAGGACTGCGGCAGACAAGGGGGGGCGATGGGCAATTATGCAAATTCGGATAGAAGACAATATGTATGTTTTTTGTGCTATATACGGGTCAAACAAGGATGAGCCTCGCTTATTTGATTGGTTGAACATTGAATTACTATCATGGGAGGGCGAGCTTCTCCTGATGGGAGACTTTAATTGTGTTTTAAACTATCAACAGGATGCAACGAAGACAGGGTTAACTTCACGTATGTGTAAAACAAGAGCAGCAATATTAGAACTAGCTAAAATACACAACGTAAAAGACATATGGCGCTGTCTACATCCAGGCATACCAGGATATACATATTATTCGTTCCCCCATAAACTTTGTTCTAGGATAGATCTGGCGTGGGTTTCGGTGGAACTAATGAGCTCAAGACATATGCAGATTATGCCAAAAATCTCCTCTGACCATAATCCGATTATATTTACATTTGGAGTAGCTTCTAGGGCAAAAGAGAGACGTCCTTTTACTTTCCCAAGATATTTATTATCAGACCAGATATTTGTAACGCATCTCAAAAAACATATAAAGGAGTTTATTACTTATAATTTGGATACGGCTACTATTCTTTCCGTGTGGGATGCTTGCAAGGCTTCTATTAGAGGAGTAACACAACAATATATTCTTAAACAAAATGTAATAAGAAAGAAGGAGATAAAGATACTGACGGACAATATCTTACATATGGAGAAACAGTTAGCAGATAGCCTTAGTGCTGGGCTGATGAGTAGATTAGATATCATGCTTTTGGAAAATAAACTTCTTACGTTAAGATCAAACACTAAGAGCTTTATTAGGGAAAAAAATAGTTGTAAGATTCTTAAATATAAACTCACTCAATACGAATGCGGAGATCGAGTAGGAAAGCTCTTGGCATACAAGGTGGCTGAAAACCGAGCATCAACACTAATTAAATCTATAAAAGGTCCTAAAGATATCCTGTATTCGCAGCCTACAGAAATAATGGAACAATTTGCTTCATACTATGAAAAATTATATACCCCGGAACTTGAGATTATAGGTAATCAGGTTCAATCTTATCTAGATGACAAACTCCCTGTAAAAGATTATTTAGATCAGGATATCCTTGACAATATGGAGGAGAGCTATACAATAGAAGAACTACGCTTAGCCGTGTTTTCCCTCCCATCTAACAAAGCCGCAGGGGAGGATACACTTCCAGTAGAATTGTATAAAATATGTGCGGAAGAAATACTACCCCTTTTCTGCTCAGTTGTGAACTCTATTGGTACAACGGGAAAGGCTCCGGAATCTTGGAAAACAGCTAAAATCATGTTCTTCCTGAAAAAAAAGAAACCACCGACCGAATGTGGGTCTTATCGACCAATCTCCTTAATAAACACCGATGCTAAAGCATATTCCAAGCTACTATCAATGCGACTGGCTCCCTATATGCCATACTTAGTCAATGAACAACAACATGGCTTCGTAGTTGGAAGGGACACCACCACTCATATCAACATGGCGATTACGGCATTTGACGTAGCTGCAACTAATCTCACCCCACTCGGTATGATTCTTTTGGACGCAGAAAAAGCGTTTGACCGAGTGGGGTGGGACTATCTGTGGAAAGTGCTAATTCAGTTTGGATTTAAAGACCGGTTTCTGAGAAGTGTCCAGGCTATTTATAGGGATCCCAATGCTAAAATTAGCTATGCAGGGTTACTGTCACCAACCTTCGCAATCTCTAGGGGGACTAGGCAGGGGTGCCCAGTTTCACCCCTGCTGTTCGCTCTCTCAATGGAACCCTTTATTAATGCTTTGCATAAACAAGATAAGATAACTCCGGTTAAACATGAACATAAAACGCTTAAAATAACTGCATATGCAGATGACCTAGCTATTTATACCACAAACGTAACGGATGCTCTAATCGGAATAACAGAGGAAGCAAAGAACTTTGGCGATATTTCAGGCTATAAATTAAACCTTAACAAAATACAAATTATTTTGAATTACCAAGTGGATCATACAATTACAGGAATTTGTGACTCTGCCATGTATTTGGGTGTGAAAATCTCCTCTAAAATTAATGAAATTAACAAATTAAACTACGATCCCTTACTAAAAGAAGTTACTACGGTGCTTAAAAAATGGCATAAAATCCCACTTAATATTTTGAGCCGAATCAATTTGATTAAAATGAATATTTTGCCCAAATTTTTATACCTTTTTCGTTCTATCCCCCTCCGACTTAATAATATATTTTTTAAGAAATTAGATGGAATCTGTAGTAGTTTTTTTTGGAGCTACAAAAAACCTAGAAGGTCAATGGCCATACTAAAATTATCATTGGAAAAGGGGGGACTGGACTTTACGGACTTTAAGTCTTATTTTTTTGCATCATTTTTAGGTCGGCTTAAGAGCTTACTAGACAAAAACCAAACTTTCTTTTTCTATCAGTTTATGTTAGGTACAAACTCAAATCAGTTCTTAGCAAGAGCACATGATCCAATTTTTTTTAAACGAGTGAAATTTAAGACAGCAAGAGATGCAGTAGGGATCTTTAATTTGATTTTGAAACACTGTGATACTTCCTTTTTTCACACAGATCTACCACTATGGGGTAATCCTGGGTTACCTGTTATCTTTAATGAAAAGATGGGGAGGGAATGGGCCACTTACGGAATCAAGACATTAGGCGATTTATACGGCTCAGATGGTTTCCTCCAGTTTTCAACTTTGCAACTGCTTTATAATTTACCTGGCGCAATGACATACAAATATATGCAAATTAAAGATTACTTAGTACGGACTATGAAGCTGAAAAAAACTGCTAGCTCGGACATTTGGGGTTGTTTATATAGTACTAAGAAGAAGTCGCTAATTAGTATGGGATATAAACTTCTTAGTCAGTATAATGCGGATGACTGCATAAGATTGTCACATAAGTGGACGCTAAAACTAGGAATTAATGTGACACCACAGAATATTTCAAACGCTTTCGTCAGCATTAACAAATTAGTACATTCCTCTAGCCTAAAATTACAACTATACAGGACGGTCAGTCAATTATATCATACTCCACTAAATATATCCAAATGGTCACAGAATAATCTAAATAATGACCGCACTAAATGCCCTAAATGCGATCTGGTGGCAGCAGATCTTATTCACATGCTTTATTCTTGTCCTATGCTTGCAAACTACTGGAAAGAAATAGAAAATACTTTAAGTCAAAAACAATTGATTCATACATCACTTTCTGCACCTGTGGTTTTACTTTCTTTACACACGATGGGGAACAAAAATATTAGCTGGCTTAATATAGCTCTGTCTTGTGCTAGATTGGTGGTAGCTCGAGCAGGACGGAGTGGTTAAATCTATTACACAAAATTTATACTATGGAAAAGGCCCTTGCCAATGGCAGAGGTCGAAAGTCTGTAGCGAAAACTAAACAAATATGGAATAACTTTGTATAATTCTGAAGGACACAATCTGTACATAATGTTTTTTCTGTTTTTTTCCTTCGTTTTTTTCTGGGTTGGCTTCCCTTTTTTTTTTGTCTTTATTTCCACATAACGTAAAATGGGCCTTGTCTAGTGCTTGCTGTACGTTCTGTATACATGAATACATGACTTATCCTGGTTATCACTCAAAACTTGTATGTTTAAAAGAATATGTATTGTATATACTTTCTTTTTTTTTTTACTTGTTTGCCAAATAAAAAATATTAAAAAAAAAAAAAAAACTAAATCCGGATTTAACCTTTAATCATTCTTGATTTGATTTTTCTCTTCCCCTTCCAGCCACCTCCCCTGGTTTGTCTCCTTCCTCCGGGGGCTTGCTCTTTCCTCCCCTTAGCTAGGTTTGTTGGATGATGTTGAACTCCTTTGAAAAGGAGTTTTTGGTGGTCTTACAGAGGGACCAGCTGTCTCTTCTCCTGACTGTCCTCCTTCCGTAACATCGGATTCAGAGGTTTCTACTCTTGGTTGTTGTCCTACAACCAGTGTATTGCCTTTCTTTCCCAATTCCTTCCGCGATTGTTTATATCTCTTTGCGAATGTTAGGACTCTCCCCATGGCATAGTAGTCCCTTTCATTCTCGATCAAACTTCTCCTGGTTTCTCTGTTTGATCTTTATTTCATACTTGGCAAGTCGTTTTTTCATCACCTCTCTTAAATGATTTTGTTGTTCTTTATCTGTATTTTGTTGTAGTTCTTCTTCCAAGAGTTCGATCTCTTTCAAAGCATTGTCTCTATCCTCCAGGCAAATTGTATTAAGATTTCCAATATGCCCTTACATGATAACGCCAAGTGTGCTGCCCAGGCTTCCAATAACAACAGATCGGGGTTTTCATACCCTGGAACCGTGTAAATACGTAGACCTCTAGGGACCCGGAATAGAGGTTGCAATTGCCGATCCACGGCAAGATAAAACAATTTATAGCAATGAAGTATTGATATAAAGTATATGTATATATGATATAATTAAAAGTTAAATCCGGATTGAGATTAACAACGTTGAAGGGAAGGGTATACTTCCAAGATGGCGCGCGCTGTGAAATGCAAGCGTTGTCCTTCTATGATTACCATGATGAAATGTAAAACAGCTTAAAATGGCGCCGCGCAGCGCGTTACGTGTCGACACCGAAGAAGGAGTTCCTCCGAAACGCGTCTGGCTGTTTATAAAGAAACACCGCTGAAGATAATCCCACGGGTGCTGTTTTCCTTTCAAGAAAAAGAGAGGACTGGGAAGCAGAATATATATACATATATATATATATATATATATATATATATATATATATATATATATATATATATATATATATATATATATATATATTACCTACTGGCAGTCGCCAGTAGGTAGTTATAGTTAGGATTGTTTTCCATAGGGAAATCGCAACATTCTATTGGGAATAACTTTGGCGCCGGTTGAGGAATCTGCCTGAAAGTTTCCTTAACTTTGCCTCGCGGCTCTCCGCTCCTTCCCTGAAAGTTTGGGGGGGATTCGTCAAGTGGGGGCCGAGTTAAAAGGGGGGTCCCAAAACGTGTTTTCCCCATGTTAATTTCCATAGGGCGGTTGGACTCACTTTTAGCCCGAACGGCTGAATGGATTCCCACAAAACTTGGCAAAATTGTAGGAACTGGTAGCCCGATGTGCCTTTGCTATGTCTCAAGATATGTGCTCCAGTGGATTTTGAGTAATTTAGGTTAAAAAAAAAAATATATATCTATAGCCGCGCCCCGGTACGCGCACCGGGGAGCACTCCGGGCGCGCCACGCGACTTGCGCACGGAAAGCTGATAGGCTCTCGGGTGTCTGTCAACATTCCAAACAGTCCGGAGCGGCCGCCATCTTGTGTCTCGGTAGGATCGAGACACAAGAGGTGACAAAAACAAAGGGGGAAATAACCAAAAGGGGGCAGGGTAGACCCCCCTGACCCCCTAGGTTTGATGTGGGGGCCATAAAAGGGTCCCGCGGGTGAAAAAAAATATTTCATTTTTTTCGATTTTTGCGGGGGGAGCGCCCGGTACGCGCACCGGGAAGCGTACCGGGCAGCGTACTTTGGTGAAAAATAGTGAAAATAGTAGTATAAAGTAATCATTTTGAGTGATTAGAGGTAGGGTAGCTCTGAAAAGAGCTTTTGGGTTCTGTGGCTGATTTAGGTACCTACAAGTACGTCCCACACACCCACACGCACACAACCCCACACCCCCACAGACACACCTTACACATCCACACCCCGACCTACACCCACTGACTCCCTATAAGTCACACACACTGCATTACTTACCTTTCTTTGCTGTTTCACTCAAACCCATTCAGGCACTGTTTCCTTTACTGTCTTTGTCCTTTCTCTTTGTCACTCCCCATGTCTTATCCTAATTCAATTTTTCACCCTCTTTCACCCCTCTTTACTTACACTAACTGGTCTTTTCTCACCCTCCTTCACCGTTCTTCATTTATCCCGGTTCCGCCAGTACCCTTCACTCTCCATTTTTTACTGTCCTTTCTTTTTCTTTCAACACCCACTCACATTCTCCCACTATCTCAACTTTAGTCTTCTTCTTCTCTCTTCCTTTCTTTCGCTCCTTTAGTCATTTTACTTTTCTCACTTTCACCCTATTACACCTTCTCTGTTTTTTACTATGTAATAAAGAATCCCTCTGTGTTTCTCCCTGTAGCTCTCTTTCTCCTAACATTACTCTGTTTGTGTTCTTCCCTCATGCTAACTCCTTCATTAATTTTTTTTTCTTTTTTTTGGGTGCGCGCCCCGGTACGCGTACCCTAAGGAAAAAAATGTAACAGAGATTCTTTAAAAATATAGGTTTATTTTTATAAATTAAAGGTAGTTCTAAAAAGAACTGGTTTTTTTCTTCTTTTTGTTGTTTTATATTTTTTTTAATGTTTTTTTGAACATTTTGTACTTTTTTTGGTTTTTCAAAACAGTTTTATATTTTTTTTGTATTTTTTATGGGGAGAAACAAAAAAAAGGGAATTGAAAATGGCTCAACTGGAGCAAAATACAAAAAACGGAAAAAATTAGGGTTTTTTTGGGGCAATTGTGATTGTCACCAGCAAGGACAATGAGCTTTACGCTCTTTTCACCATAGGAGATGAGTTTGCCACAATAAATACATGTTACTCTAAAATCTTCAAATCGTTGTTGAATGCAAGGCATCGTCTCCGTTGTTTCTGGTCCCGACGGAGTGGGTTGCTGTCTTTTGGAGGTGGTCCTTGAAGACTGGGGGAGGTTACTGGCCAGTTCCCTGATCTCTGCACGAGCATAGTTGTTTGGATGCTTGCGGGTCATATGTCTAATCATGGTATTATTACCAAAAGAATATTTTTTGTTTGGGTTGCCCCTTGAGAGTTCCATGCCACAGATTAGGCAAGTTACCTTGGCCGCATTGACTTTTTTCTTGCCCTCTGGGATTGAAAAAAACTCCCATACAATGTGTGGCCTTGGCTTGTATGAGGTATTGTCTTCAGGCAGCCAACTTCTCCCCTCCTCCTCTTCCTCTTCCTCCTCCTCCTCTTCTTGACCACCAATGTACTGTTGTGGTGGTCCTCTTGGTGGTGGTGCAGATGCTCCAGCTGTTGCTGCTACAGTAGCCATGTGAAAGTACAAAATAATTCTCTTTATTGTTGAAACAGGTCTTCCTCAGTCAAAGGACAAAGTCAGAATAAGGAAAAAAGGTGGGGTCTTTCATCATTTGGTAAAAAAAACTGTCCTGAACCAGTGAGAAGTGTTATTTTCAGGTCACATGACCTGGGCTTTCATCATTTGGAAACCAAAACTGTTCTGCACCAATGAAAAGTATTATTTTCAGATCACATGACCTGGGGGTGTGTAGCATAAGTGCGTCAGGACGTTGCGCGATCGTATGCGCTCGCGTGCTTCCGGGTGCGCTTACGCAGTGCGTCATATGACGCATCACGCGGTTACGCGAAACGTCACGATGTTGTTTTCGTTCGCGAGAATAGCGCTAACGGGACGCTCCCCGGTACGCACCCCGGGGCGCGCCGTAACATTGCGCTTACACGTGCGTTCACCGGTAAGCGCCCCGGGACCGCTCCAGGGCAAAAAATAAAAAATAAAACCATTGAAATTCCCATGTTATAGTTAGTTGGACTCACTATAACTTGCGCGCCTGCAATGCACTGCTGAAGACATCACATATTACATCACTCATGACATGGTCAGTGACATAACTCATGACATCACTGATGACACCATCCTTGTGACAGAGTGACAGACCTCCTTTCATTGTAATGTAACCCTTGAAGCACATATTCAATAATAGAAACTAACATTTTCAAAAAAATGGAGATACCCATACCAGTAACAACAACCAATTCAATAATTCCACCATCTATATACACATCCACTTATTCACCAACAGTTCTATATAGTCACTCATACATATACTCACTCATCATATGTAGTGATACACCTATACATCCTGATACACACCGACACTCATCTAAAAGATACTCTGACACATACTCACACATGCAAATAAACTATTGAACATCCATTTATTTGCATATACAGCTATACACACACTACCACTTTACTTGTAAGGAAACTTACACGTACTTACTCTCTCAAACAATCACTTATAGAAGCACATACTAATTTAAACAGGAACTCTTTAAATCCCTCACTCTCACATATACTCACTTATATACATCAATATTCACATATACTAGATTAAAACATATATAGTTACTGATAAAGACACTAGTGAGATAGTCATTCACTCACTAACACGCACATATACACACTCATCCACCCATACAGTCCTGCACATATGCTGTCTTCAAAACACATACAAAGAGAGAGTCAGTCATTCATGCATCTATGTGCTAAGTAATACCCCCACCAAACCATACAAACACTCATACTGATACTAAGAAAAACATCTAATAACCCATATACATACACATGTACCTACTCACCAACCCATGCAGCCACTTATACAGAAAGTGAAACAATAATACATATATTTAAATATTTAAACATTACTCACTAATATTTATTTTTCAGAAAGACACACATTCACTGGATGGTGTCATCAGTGATGTCATGAGTGATGTCACTGACCATGTCATGAGTGATGTAATATGTGATGTCATCAGCAGTGCATTGCAGGCGCGCAAGTTATAGTGAGTCCAACTAACTATAACGTGGGAATTTCAATGGTTTTATGCGAGTAAAATTTCCAGCTAACTATAACTGGTGTGAAACCTATGGTTTTTTCAGTGAATATATATATATATATATATATATATATATATATATATATATATATATATATATATATATATATCCAATCACAAAAGGTTGCCCCCTAGGAAGAGCCCACACAGGTAGGTATCTTTATTGTTTTTTAATAGAAGTTGCAGCGCAGTTAATCATGTCATCCACATCTTGTTTTTGGAGGCCGACACGTTTCGTGCTACTCGCACTTTGTCACAGGCACTGTCTACAGCAAAGCAAGGCAGTTCAAGCACCTCTTTTCACCTGATACCCGCCCCCAGTGGGCGTCGCTACCGCTAAGCCTTCTGGTATCCGTGGTGCTCAATTGTGTTCCTCAAGTGAGTTTGTATGCTGTGCACAATTCAAGTCAATGAAAACCCCAGTGGGTGAGGTGAGATCCTGGTTAGGCTGAGCTGTATCTTGTAACTTCTACCACGACCTCCTGTCCCAATTCGTAACTGCCGGTTGACGTTTACAAAGGGCCGCTGCTGTGCGGCGGGGCTCCTTCTGCGGCTGGGCCAGCCGCAAAACATCCAGTCACAAAAGGTTGCCCCCTAGGAAGAGCCCACACAGGTAGGTATCTTTATCGTTTTTTAATAGAAGTTGCAGCGCAGTTAATCATGGCATCCCACATCTTGTTTTTGGAGGCCGACACGTTTCGTGCTACTCGCACTTTGTCACAGGCACTGTCTAGAGCAATGCAAGGCAGTTTGAGCACCTCTTTTCACCTGATACCCGCCCCCTGTGGGCGTCGCTACCGCTAAGCCTTCTGGTATCCGTGGTGCTCGATTGTGTTCCTCAAGTGAGTTTGTCATGCTGTGCACAATTCAAATCAATGAAAACCCCAGTGGGTGAGGTGAGATCCTGGTTAGGCTGAGCTGTATCTTGTAACTTCCACCACGACCTCCTGTCCCAACTCGTAACTGCCTGTTGGTGTTTACAAAGGGCCGCTGCTGTGCGGCGGGACTCCTTCCACGGCTAGACCAGCGGCATAACATCCAGTCACAAAAGGTTGCCCCCCAGGGAGAGCCCTCACAGGTAGGTGTCTTTATCGTTTTTTAATAGAAGATGCAGCGCAGTTAATCATGGCATCCCACATCTTGTTTTTGGAGGCCAACGCGTTTCGTGCTACTCGCACTTTGTCACAGGCACTGTCTACAGCAAAGCAAGGCAGTTCGAGCACCTCTTTTCACCTGATATCCGCCCCCAGTGGGCGTCGCTAACGCTAAGCCTTCTGGTATCCGTGGTGCTCGATTGTGTTCCTCAAGTGAGTTTGTCATGCTGTGCACAATTCAAGTCAATGAAAACCCCAGTGGATGAGGTAAGATCCTGGTTAGGCTGAGCTGTATCTTGTAACTTCCACCACGACCTCCTCTCCCAACTCGTAACTGCTGGTTGGCGTTTACAAAGGACCGCTGCTGTGCGGCGGGGCTCCTTCCGCAGCTGGACCAGCCGCATAACATCCAGTCACAAAAGGTTGCCCCCCAGGAAGAGCCCACACAGGTAGGTATCTTTATCGTTTTTTAATAGAAGTTGCAGCGCAGTTAATCATGGCATCCCACATCCTGTTTTTAGAGGCCGACGCATTTCGTGCTACTCGCACTTTGTCAGAGGCACTTTCTACAGCAAAGCAAGGCAGTTCAAGCACCTCTTTTCACCTGATACCCGCCCCCAGTGGGCCTCGCTACCGCTGAGCCTTCTGGTATCCGTGGTGCTCGATTGTGTTCCTCAAGTGAGTTTGTCATGCTGTGCACAATGCATGTCAATGAAAACCCCAGTGGGTGAGGTGACATCCTGGTTAGGCTGAGCTGTATCTGTAACTTCCACCACGACCTCCTGTCCCAACTCGTAACTTCCCGTTGGCGTTTACAAAGGGCCGCTGCTGTGCGGCGGAGCTCCTTCCGCGGCTGGGCCAGCCGCAAAACATCCAGTCCCAAAAGGTTGCCCCCTAGGAAGAGCCCACACAGGTAGGTATCTTTATCGTTTTTTAATAAAAGTTGCAGCGCAGTTAATCATGGCATCCCACATCTTGTTTTTGGAGGCCGACGCGTTTAGTGCAACTCACACTTTGTCACAGGCACTGTCTTCAGCAAAGCAGGGCAGTTCGAGCACCTCTTTTCACCGGATACCTGCCCCCAGTGGGCCTCACTACCTCTAAGCCTTCTGGTATCCGTGGTGCTCGATTGTGTTCCTCAAGTGAGTTTGTCATGCTGTGCACAATTCAAGTCAATGAAAACCCCAGTGGGTGAGGTGAGATCCTGGTTAGGCTGAGCTGTATCTTGGAACTTCCACCACAACCTCCTGTCCCAACTCGTAACTGCCGGTTGGCGTTTACAAAGGGCCGCTGCTGTGCGGCGGGGCACCTTCCGCGACTGGGTCAGCCGCAAAACATCCAGTCACAAAAGGTTGCCCCCTAGGAAGAGCCCACATAGGTAGGTATCTTTATCGTTTTTTGATAGAAGTTGCAGCCCAGTTAATCATGGCACCGCTTTTATCGGCAGGAAACTGCCAGAACACCAGAACCTGGGCTTCTATGGGAATTCACATGAGCATATTATCAAGCCCATTATTGCCGCTTTATCGACAGGAAACTGCCAGAACACCAGAACCTGGGCTTCTATGGGAATTCACAAGGGCAAATTATCAAGCCAATTATCGCCGCTCTAGCGGCAGTTTCCTGCCGATAAAAGCGGCGATAATGTATCGCCCTTTCTTGATAGTATGGCGCCAAGTTTGCTATGGAATGGCGGGAGCCAGAAGACTTCCGTATTCTCATAGCAAACAGCAGTGTCCAGGGGATAGGCACCCTGGGACACTGCAGGAAACGGCTCTGGGTGTGGCGGTCCCCAGGACTCTCGAGGGCTCCAGGCGGAGGGGCACGCAGCCCCGCCACACAATACAGAAATCCCCGGGGGGTGGTTGTTCCCGTCATTGAGGGCCACACACTTTTAATTTTGTACGAGGGGGCTTGGTCGCGAAAGTGGCGCAAGGGGGTTGTAAATCTGGTACAGTGTTTTGTTTCACTTTGCTTTCCTTTCTGTGTTGTAGAGGATCCAGGGTAAATAGAACGGTTTTTGTACAGCCAGTATCTTTGAACTCTACCCCCAAACAGCTTTCTGCGTGTTAGCATAGTAACTGTTCATGGAACACTTACGTGAGCACAGAGGTTAGAAGTTCACCACACTATGTTGGTCATTGAAAAAAGTTACTATTGTGGAGATTTAAAATTTTCTCATTGGAAGCATTAGTCGTAGCTATAGACTCTGGTACAGATCTGGTAAATAGTCTCAGAATTATATTTCAAATTATAAATATTATTTCTGTTGGGGATCGCTACTCCCCCCCCCCCAAAAAAGCAGCACATTCTTTTTTTAAATTAACTTTTATTAAAACAACAATAAATAACTGGAAACGTAACTTAAGACAACAATACAATAAAGAACTAGAAACATAACTTTAATAAAACAATATAATAAACAAAATGTGAAGTGTACTCCAATAGACGTACGGTAGGTAATCTGCAAAACAAAAAAGAAAATTAGTGTTTAAAATTAGATCGATGTGACTAAATGAGGTCAAACATTACAAGTCAAGGTAACACTTGCCGATATTTTCTTATTTTTCTGTCTGCAGTGTGACTGATACATTTCATTTGTCTAATAGGTCCGCGTTCAAGCGGTGTTAGTATGGAAGTGCCTACTGCGTCATTTAAATTACAGATCAACAGGTCTTTGAAATGATTCAGACATGAGACAGAATTAGTTGAGAGATCAAGTCATTATGCAGGAGAATATTCTTTAGGGCTTATTTACAAGAGTCTTGCGCCACTTTTGTGTTACTTTTTTCATTTTGACAGTGACGCAAAAGTGGAGTAAGGGGCTTGTTAATAAGCTCTTTTATTTGTAATGTATTCAATTGGAGGTATTGTATATCTAGGCCGCTCTGCTTACCTTCTGTAAACACTGTGACCAACAGATTTATGAGAAATCGTAAATATGGAGATGCGTCTGAATGCCACGCCATCCTAGAGGTGGCGTAGCAAGACGCAACGAGGACAAATGTTTTCATTTCTTCTCGTTTTTTTCCTCTTTCAATGCGTGCTACATTCTACGCACGCATTGAAAGAGTAAAAACCCTTTAGTGATTGTTTTTGTGCAGGAAGGTGCCCCTTCCTGCACAAAAACAATCTCCCCTTGGTGCAGGCATCCTTGCACCATGGTGCAAGGGTGCGTGCTCCGGCGCATGGCAGCTGTTTGTGCGCCAGCGGAGGGGAGATCACAGAAATGCGACATGTTCTTGTAAATATGTTGCATTCCTACACTCTGAAAGTGCCGTAGCGTGGTGCAGCCAAAGGGCTTACGGTGCCACGCTGAGGCACTTTCTTGTAGACCTGCCCTTGCGTACCTAGACTGTTGCACCTCATTGACTCGCAGAGTCTGGAGGTGAGTGTTTTTCTTGAGAAGTCAGAGGCAGATTTACAAGATCCTTGCGCTACTTTTCCCATGTTAAAAGTGACACAAAAGTGGCGCAAGAATCTTGTAGATCTGTTTGTTAGACTGTTGTAACCTATCTATTCTCACTGCTTGGAGGTAATTGTATATTTCTACGCAGTGAATGTGCTGGACACTACCCACTCTCTCCTTTCACAGATAACTTGTTATTGTTTCGGAAACAAGCTTCTTTGCTCACCTAGTGACATTGGCGTGATTCAAAGACGGTGTACTACGTGTTGAAGCAGGCTTCACTGTGGCCAACAGAGTTTACTACTTGTACTTAGCTAATGTTGTTCACGGCAGAGTGAACAGCAGTGTCCATAACTTTAAAAATGAAAGAGGAGCGATGTTAGAGAAAGTGAGAAAGAGAAAGGGAGAAAAAATGACATTAAAACGTGGGAGAGTGAAAGTTATAGATGGAGCAGTTAATACTGGGGAAAATACTCGTAGCTCACCTTTTGCTTCCGTTGTGTGTCCAAGCATGTGCTGGTTCATAGTGCACCCTCTACTTTAGTGATCTGAAAGATAGTATAAAGAGTTAGTAATAGTATAGTCCCACTTTCTACTTTCACTGATGACTTGTCGTTGTTTCGGAAACAAGCTTCTTTGCTCACCTTGTGCCATTGGCGTGATTCAAAGAGGGTGCACTACGTGTTGGAGCAGCTTTCTTAGAAGTTGTTACTATGGCCACGCATTATCACAGAATCCTCGAACATTGAGTTTTAGAGGTGTTGGGGGGGGACGCCAATTTGTGAAACACAACCTGGAAGATAAAAAGGAAGTTAACTTTGTGTGTAATTTTTATATGAAAGGAGAGAAGAAGTGAGAGAGTGACTGCAAAGAATATTCGCAGCTCAACTTTCTGTCACCAGTGTGTTTTTCACCACGTGCTGGGACATAATGCACCCTGAAGCTCTACATCTAAAAGAGAATAAAAGAAAGATGTTATGATTGGTAATTGTTACTATCTTAATGTGGAGTTGGATAACATCGCCCTTTCACACCCGTTCCTTCTCACATTTAAAATAAGCATTTGTACAGCTTATATTGCGGACGTTTGAGCGATTATAAAAATGTTTCTGCTATTGGAAAAAAAAAATACATGTAATTTGATACACTATATAGGTCTGCGTTTTTCTAAATAGCTGCGTCGCTCTTTTGTATCCAGTCTGCTACTGCCCTTCGACTCCCTCCGATGCGTACCTAGGCCACACTGCTCACCTTTTCATGGACAGGACACCTTTTGCATCATGTAGTCCCGATCTGCCACAAAGAAGTCTCATATATGGTGCCAAGTCCTGATATCTGTCCGGCTAACGACATACTCGTGCTCCCATCATCATCATCGCAGGTTCTTCACCCGCTCAGTGCTTCGGGTACCACTAACTCAGTGACCAAAGAGGCCACGCATGTGGTAGTGGGCCCCCTTGTTCGGTAGTTTGGGCCTACATTAAGCATGGGAACCACCAGGACGGGCCATCACAGCGCTTGCGATGGGAGCAACTCTAAAATGGCGTACAGCACGTGCGCCCCATCTTTTTTATAGGTAGGGTCACGTGTGTAGTGACGTATGTGCCGGATGGGTGTGGTGTGGGTGTATACCAGCAATGAGGGAATGTGTGTGCCGATCTGACCACTAGACCTGGAACTAAGAAATCACTACAATGGAAATCTGGGCCATGTATCGTTGTTGTGTTTTCTTGGTAGCGTAAGCGGAGTGGGCTGTACAAACGTATTCAGCCTCGATTAATTTACCACCACCCCCGAGGCTTTTAAATGTTGGGAGGGGGGGCGCGCGCCTCCGTGACACTGCAGGAGCTGGCCCTGGGGCGTGGCATTCTCCAGGGCCTTCGAGGGCTCTAGGCATAGGGTCAAGCAGTCTGCCTCACACAATATACTAAAAAAGAAGAAGAGAAAGTGATGAGAGATGATTTGTGACGTGTTTAGGCTTGAGAGCCTGGATAATCATTAAATGGGGTCTAGCAGTGAAGTGCGTACTTATTCTGGAAGAAGCCTTTCGGGGTCTTGCGAAAGCAAGTCATCTTTAATAATTGCCTCTCGGTGCGTGCAAGGTTATCTGATTTGTTCGTATGTTAAAAACAAATACTTTCAACACCTCTTTTTGATTGGTTGTGAAGCATTGTAAGAAGACGTATTAGCGACCAATCCCTTTCCTTGCGCGGATTTTGAAAAACATTTCATTGGCTGTTGTGTGGTTACGGCTACCTTCTTGATGCTAATTTTGATTGGCTTTTTTTTCTACCTGACGTTATGATACACTCACCATGTATGTAGCCCATTTTGTGACGCACTTTACTTTACAATGCGTTTCAAAAACTAGTTGTGGTAGGGTGTTTTTAACTTAAACTGTGTACTCTGCTTACGAGTTTGTTGACTGTAAAGGTATTTAAAAATATGCACAAGTTTTCAAAATATTTTTATTGAGTCTTTTATATTCATCATATGGGTGAAATGCACATTTTTTTTCATTCATTGGTATCACACGTTGGACTACATTTCCTTGATTTTATCAAAAACACTCATTTCTTAAGTTTACATTATATAAGTGTTTCACCATCATTTTTTTAAATGTTTTTTTTTTTAACTTTCAGATAAAGTAGAATAGAAGTGCTACGACAAACACTCCCTCACTACTTCATCTTTTTTTATGTACATTTCATGTCATTATTACATTTTACAATCATTTTAAAAATTGAAAGAATTAATATTCACATTAATATTTGAAGATACAATAATATTATTTTGTTAAAAAAAATTGGTTGCGAAATAATCCTCTTGTTCTTCACGAGTGAAAATTACTAAAAGCACTACTCAATATAAATACTTTGAGCTCATTTTCACTCTAGAAGTTAAAGAGTATTCTCTTTTATTGCTAAGTATTTTCTCGAAAGTTTATTTATACTATATTTTTCAATCATTAAGAAATACTTGCATACTAAAAAAAAAGAAATTGTGGGTTGTAAGTCATCCAACTCCAGTTGAAGGATCATAAAGTTCAATATAAATGAAAATATACATTAACAATATGATCCCTCTGTGGAAATGAAAAATAAATTGAAGATGATGACATCGCTTCTAATCATTACTTTGCACGTAGTAATTCCTTAAATAACCTATATTTCTTGTAATGGTTTTTTATTGAACTCGTTATTATATTCTCTTTAAAGGTAATCATATCACATTCTATAATCATTTAAATATTTTTGCTTTCTTTCTTGAATATATAAAATATATACCCATTAAGATAATTTACCACTCTTCGATATTTTTTCCTTCCTCCGTCGAAATTCATCCAACTCCTCTTTAGGGGACATAATGTTTTATGTATTTTAAATATACATTAACAATATGTTCCCTCTGAGGAAATGAAGATATTGTCTAGATGCTTCTGCAATCCCGAATCATTACCTTGCTCGTAGTTTCTTCGACCGTATTGATTCTCTGAAACAAAACTAATGAT
Source organism: Lissotriton helveticus (assembly GCF_964261635.1). Classification (NCBI taxonomy): domain Eukaryota; kingdom Metazoa; phylum Chordata; class Amphibia; order Caudata; family Salamandridae; genus Lissotriton; species Lissotriton helveticus. The sequence goes on from NC_136061.1 coordinate 438,167,715, forward strand.
CCCTCAGGTGTAGTTTATATATTTGTTGGTTACTTAACAGTCTATGGGTTCAATTTATTGCTCCTCCCACTTTTAAGTCACGTTTTTCAGTTGACAGGTGTTTTAATTTCAACTGTTTTAGTGCATCACGTGTTTATGTAAACATGCCTCTTTCCATACTTTTTAACTTTCGTTTAATTTTTAAAATGCTTTATTTAAACTCGTTTTTCTTATTAAAACATTTCTATAGGTTACTTTTTTTAATACGAGTATTAACATTCATTCCCCTTTTTTTCAAGTAACTTCTCTTTTTTTGTAATTATACTATACATACTTCTACAGAAACGTACACATACTTACTCTCTTAAACAATCACTTATCTTATAGAAATATATAGTCGCGATCCCCGAATAACCGCAAAAATGGAGAGTAGGTCTTAAAGATGGATTTTAAAGAATCTTAGTACCAAAATATGTGTTTTTAAAGAAGCATGTATATAGTACTAGGGTGGCTCTGACAAGAGCCTATGTGTTGATTGTATGACAGTTACACATATGTCTTTGGCATATATTAGAGTACATTTATACAGTGTGATGGAGAAGTGACTTCAGTTCTGCAAAGGTGTCTTACATCAGGATTTCCAGCCCTGCCCCAGTCAATGTGGCTAGGTCATTGCCGCCACAGTGCACAATTATGTGGTGAGGAGCTCGGGAATGCACAATGGATTGAACCAATGCCAACAACTGATGAAACTTTAACCCTCTCTGCCCAAACCAAGTAATCTCCACATTTGGCAAACCCAAGTCCCTGTCAATATCTTTCTTTTTTGCAGCCTCTTTAATCCACTAGATATATCTCTGGCCCACAATCCACACTCTAAGGGGCTCATTTATGAGGCCCCTTGTGCCATCGGAAACGTCACTTTTTGTGACGTTCTGTGGCGTAGAAGCCTGCGTGATATTTATCAGGCAGCACTAAACCACATTTTTTGTCTTAATGCTGCCTGATAAATATCAGTCCCTTTAATGCAGTATTCTGCATTAAAGGGGCATGCAATGGGTGTTGCTGGGGGCGTTCCCAGCAACATCCATGGCCTTTTGACACTGCCCCAGATTTACGAGAAATCATAAATCTGAGACAGTGGCAAAAACTTACGCTAGGGGAGGCGTAAAGGAGGCGCAACGGGGAGAAATATCTCTATCTCTCCTCGTTTTTCCTTTTTCTATGTGTGATGCATTCTACAGCACACATAGAAAGAGGCGCATGCAGCCCATTGTGCGCCGGGGCAGGGAAAAAGGACAGGAATGCACCGTATCTTATAGATGCAACACATTCCTGCCCTTTTCTTTTGCTGTAGGGAAGCGCAGCAGGAAGGCCTGCTGCGCTTTCCTACAAAAAAAACTCATAAATCAGGCCCTTAGTATTTTGAAGTGAAGGAACAATAGCAGCCAGGAGAAGACTCAAGCTGAATGAGGTAATTTTCCAAATGAAAAGCAGTTAAAATGGAGGTGTTTTATAAAAAAATCTTTTAGAATCAAACATTTTACTAAGCGGCCAAGCATCACTGTACACAGCCCAGCTGCCTACATCAACTCGCCGGCAGGGCGTATTCCCACAAGAATCGTACATAGCGTCTGGGCCTACAACCCGGAGGTCAGCCCCGCGTATCTGTGGTAACATCATCACCCCACCGGATGCATAATTTCCGCAATTTTTAATGGAGAAAAGTCCAAAGAAAACAGATAAAAACATTACCAACTTCCCCTTCCCCCACCCGCCCTTCCCTACAACCCCCCGCCTGCCCCCCCCACCCAACCCTGCCCACGCCACTCCGCATCAGACAAATCCAAAAACAACCATCTTGTAGGATCACCCTTTCCTTGGGGTGCGACTCCCAAAGTCTCAACTGCCCGTCGTGGCTCCGACCGGCTCTAGAGGGATAAGCTGTAGGATTCGCAGATATTTCGGGCATGTCACTTCCCAAAGGTCTTTGGACAGAAGCTGCAAGAATGGAGCCCATAGGGTAGCATATTCCGTTCCCCTTCCATCCATACCCAGGGAAAGACGTTCCATAGCAAGGGTGTGCCACAAACGCTGAAGCCAATCTCGAAAGTCAGGCACCACCTGGAAGCCCCACCACGCCAACAGCACCTGCCTCGCAGCCAGTAATGCCAGCACCAGTTGCCGGCCAACAATCGAGCATAGTGGGAAATATTTAGGATGAGGCAGCCCAAGTAGTGTGTGCCGGGGCAATGTTATCTTGAATGCACTGTCCAACTCATCAAGCACCATCGTCCAGTAGCGTTCTAATTTCGGGTAGCGCCACAGCAAGTGTGTCAAATTCCCAGACATCCCGCACCCCCTCCAACAGAGGCCTGATTTAGCTTTATCTCACTGTGTGACGCGCGCCGGTGTATAGTACCAGTATGTCGCTGTTTTATATGCTGATTCGGTCCCTGCCGTGTTGGATGTCGTGTGATGCGCTCGATAGAACACTTGCTCCCATTCTTTAGTCGCGAGGGGACGCCCTAGCTCTACCTCCCACCGAACTTGGGCCTTCGTGTGCTGCGTCCGAGAGCAACGTAGGATCATAGCATACAGCTGCGAGATAAGGCTCCGGTCATCTTTTTTACGAACGAGCCAGCGCTCAAAAACTGTGAGAGGCCTCGACATAAGGGCCACATTAACCGGGCGGGTCACCCAGTGCGCCACTTGAGCGTGGTAGAAAGCGTCCTCTGAATCCAGCAGAAAGTATTCCGACCGCAACACAGAGAACGGGATCAATCCGTCTAAGTCAAAGAGCATACCCACCCTCTTGCAGCCCTTCTCCCGCCATCGATGGAAGACCGGCGACGAACGCCCTGGGGGAAAGTCAGGATTGTCCACAAACGGCGTCATAGGTGAGGGGAAGGAAGTCCACCCCTTGTGGAGCACTAGCTGGTCCCAAGCCCGTAGTGTCGGGGAGGTCACCGGGGAGGAGTACAGCCCCCACGCTCTATGTCTACGCGGAAACCACAGCTCTCTCCAGATATTGCAACCCGCCACCGTTTGATCCATGAAAAGCCAATGTTTACTGGACATGGGCCTATTCCATTCTACTACATATCGTAGGCAGGATGCCTGAAAGTATGCCGCAAGTTGCGGAAGCCCAGACCTCCAGCTGCCTTCGGGGACGTAGTCACTGTGAACATAGCACGTGGTCGCTTGTTGTTCCATAAGAACTTATTGAGCAACCCCTGGAGTTTCTGCAACATGCCCTCGGTGGCATCAGCGGCAACATCTGAAACATGCAAAGTAGTCTAGGGAGGATTGTCATCTTAACGGCAGCTAATCTACCAAACCAAGCCAGATTCAGGCGGGACCAATCTGATAAGGACTTAGAGACCTGCTCAGCCAGCCCAGAATAATTCAGGGACGGCGTTCTAGGCAAGGTCGGGCTAGGCGAATACCAAGATACTTGATGTCGGACTGTGTCCATTGAAAATCAAAGTCCCTCTGCAGATCTGCCACATCAACAATTTAGAGATTTAGAGAAGTTGACTTTGAACCCCGCCGCTTTGTGGAAGGCCTGAATCTCTGCTGACAAGTGCCGCAGGGAGGGGTAGGGGTCCTGCAGCTCCAAGATAACATCGTCTGCATATAAACTTATTTTATGCTCATCCGCCCCGAAACGGAGGCCGGGGATACCGGGATGGGACCTGATACGCTGGGCAAATGGCTCCATATAGAACGCGAGGAGGAGCGGCGAGAGGGGCACCCCTGCCGCGTCCCTCTAGTAATGGAGAAGGATGCCGATTTGCATCCATTGACTCGTACCACCGCTTTGGAGGTTGCATAGAGGCATTGGACCCAGCGTAAGAAGTTGTCACCTAAGCCAAACACTCCCAGCACCTCGAAGAGGAACCCCCAGTCTACTCGGTCGAAGGCTTTCTCCACATCGATGGACGGCAGAAAAGCCTGCGCCTTCGACCGATGCACCAAGTCCAACAGATGGAGCAGCCTCTTAGAATTATCTCCACCCTGCCGGGTGGATATGAAGCCTGCCTGGTCAGGGTCAATCATACCATCCATTAGAGGGCTAAGGTGCGTGGCTAGTATTCCCGCAAACAGCTTAGCATCTATATTCAGGAGCGAGATCGGCCTATAAGAGCTGCATTCGGCAGGGTCCTTCCCGGGCTTGAGGATGACCGTGATGGCCGCGTCAGACATAGAAGGGGTGACCGCCCCGCTGTCAAGGAAGGAGTTGAAGAGCCGGGTTAAAAATGGGGCCAATTTCCTGCAAAATGTTTTATAAAAAATGGCAGAGAACCCATCGGGCCCGGGAGATTTAGCCAGCTTAAGCCGGGAAATGGTCAAAATGACCTCCTCCATGCGAATCTCCGCCTCCAACGCCTAAACTGAATCAGGGCACAGGGGCGTGATACCAGCTGTTGCGAGATATTGCTTTATGTCCGCAGGCGCCGCACCCTCCCTTGTGTACAGCGACTGGTAAAAGTGGCGAAAGGAGTCAACAATTTTCGCGATGGCATAGGCCTGGGCCCTAGCACTTAAGCGGTGTGCCAGCATCATGCCTCCTTTATCTCCACACAAATAGAATTTGTGGCGCAGGTGTAGCAAGACGTATTCTGCCTTGTCAAGATCCAGATGCTTAAGCATGCGCCTCTTTGTTTCTAGTTCTCTCCACACCCTAGGTGCACCTGTTCTCTTATGAATCGCTTCTAAGTCCCTGCACTTCACCCTCCAACTCCCCCCGTTTCTCCCTACGCAACCTAGCATATGTGGCCGCTAGCGCAATGAAATCCCCTCTGGCCACTAACTTCAGCGCCTCCCAGATTGAAGCTATCGCAGTGTCTCCCACCGTGTTTTCAGCTAAGTAGTGAGTGATTGTGTCTCTAATCTTCGTAACGACTGAGTCAGCGTGCAACATGGAATCTCTAAGCTGCCAGCCAGCCGTAGGGGGTCGTGGGCTATTCAGGGAGACCCTCACCGAAAGGACCGCATGGTCAGAAAGAGAGCGAGGGGCAATGTCAGCCTCAGAAAGGTGTGGTAAAAGGGCCGACGTGGCCAGGAAGTGGTCCAAATGCGCATATGTCTTGTGCGCCGCGGAATAATATGTATAGTCTCGTTCTTGGGGATGCTGCAAGCGCCACACGTCATGAAGCCCACCCTCTGCAAGCCAGTGCTTCCCTTCCTGGGACCAAGCACCGGTGTGGGACACCCTGTGTTCTGATCTGTCTAACCCCCCCCATCCATCACAAGATTAAGGTCCCCACCTATCAATATGAGCGCATCGGGGGAAGCAAGAGCCTGCGCCAAGGTCGTGCGCAGGAAAGGCTCCTGTTGGGTATTCGGGGCGTATAGGGACCCAATGGGGAAAATCGTGTCCCCCCACTGAACCCGCACCGCTAGAAACCTCCCTCTAATATCTACAAGCTGGGCCAAGACTTTGCACCGCACACGAGAGCTAAACCGCAGCGCTACTCCATTCTTCTTAGTGGGGCTAGAGGACCAGAGCTGTAAGGGGTAACGCCAGTCCGGCAAGCGTCGGACATCCTTAGGGAGGAGGTGAGTTTCTTGCAGAAGGCACACATCACCATCTACATTCTCAAGTAGGGATAAAACCGCAGAACGCTTCACAGGGTTGTTGAGCCCACGAACATTAAGGCTCACCACTTTCAGCTCCCTAGACATTACACCACAAGGAGGAGATGGACGCTATCGTGCTAGTCCCTGCCAGTAATAAACAGCATGTTACATGCCAATCGAGTACCCTGGTCCTGCTCTCAGCATCCCTGTGACAGCACCACCCTCGGACTGACCTCCCAGGCACCCTCCCATAGCGGACAGGAGACAGCCACACCACGTACTCTTCCAAAAGCCCCCTGTATCAGATGCGGAGCCCCCCCGAACCACCCACCCCCAACTCCCCCACCCCCAAAAAAAACAGTCGCCAACAGCAAAGAACAGAATAGGACAAAGAGAAAGCAACAAGCGTCAGTTCGTAAAGCAGGCCCCAAAGGCAGGGGAATGTGGCACCAGACATCATTCCTCCAATTCCCGATACGGACTCTCTTACGGATAAGGACATAGAGTTCAAGTGGTACCTGTGTGGGGTGGCCACCTCCGGCGCCAGCGATCTACACTCTCAGGACTTCACGGTACCTTTTCACCATCGTCTGTTGCTGCTTCCGTCACTAGGGCCACTGAAGCCACCGCAGCCCCTCTTTCTTTAAGGCTCGCCGACGGGTCGGTCCTTCTTGCCGACACGGGCCTGCTCACTCTCTGCCAGTCCGAGGAGCGTCGCTGTCGCCCAGTCGATGTGCCGCCACCGTCCGACTCGGAATCAGGACGATCCAAGCCCAGGATTTCCATGGATGTTGCTAGGGAACGCACCTGGACCAGTTTATTCTGCCACCGGAAGATGAGCCGAAACGGATGTCCCCAGGAGTAAGCCACATTGTGCTCCCGCATGTGAGCTTTAACAGGCATACATTCTCGCCGTTTCAGCAGTGTAGATGCTGCCAAGTCCTGGAATAGCAAGGAACGATGGTCCCGGAACTGTAGAGGGTTGAAGTCGCGTGCCTTCCTGAGAATCCGCTCTTTCAGCTGAAAGTCATGTACGCATACCAGTATATCAGGGGGTGGGGCCTTCGGACCCCACGGCAGCCCAACACGGTGCACTCGGTCTATTCATATCTCTTGTAAATCCTCTTCATTCAGGACTTGCTTAAAAAGGGCCTCCACATACTCTCGCAAGTCCGACCCCTCTCCCTTCCAAGGTACTGCACGAATGCTTATATTATTGCGGCGGGACCTATTCTCTAACAGCCAGATTCATGAAAGCAAAATCGTCTCGCAAAGTGCCAGATTCTGAGAATCTGGCCCTTTGCGAGCACTATTTTTGCATTTGGGATTCATCATCCCAAATTCAAAAATCGCAATTCTAGAAATCGCTAAATTGCGAAGAATTGCGTTTAAGGAATCTCAATTTGAGATTCCTTAAATGCAATTCATGGACCATTTTAAAATTGCGAATTCGCAATTTGGGGCCGCTATTTACCGCGTAGTCTAACTATGTGGTAAATAGCGAAAATGCAGAAAAATGCACTGTAGTGCATTTTTCTAAGTTGTATGTTACACACACACATGCCCTTTGGACATGTGTGTGCGCAACACAAGTGTAAATTGCCATTTCAGGGGTGCTACAGGGTGTCCTTTGGACACCCTGGCACCCTTGAAATCGCTTCCTTATTTGCAAATCGCTAATTGCTAATCGCAAATAAGGAATGACTCCCCATTCAATCCTATGGGCCTTTAGGCCCATAGGAATGAATGGGAAAGCCATTCCTTATTTGCGATTAGCAATTAGCGAATCGCAAATAAGGAAGCAGTAGAAATCGCAAAAAATATTGCGATTTCTACATGAATCCCGTTTTGCGAGTCTTTAATAGCGATTCCTTAAAAATCGCTATTAAGGACTCGCAAAACATGACCATGATGAATCTGGGGGTAAGTCTTCGGCATGGGCTTGAAGATCTAGATTCTGTTCCGTCAGCCGAATTACATCCTGCTGGAGCTGGTGTATGTCCTCCGCTGTCCCCAAGTCGTGCTCCTTCAGCGTCGCAACACGTTCCCCCACTCCATCCACGTCCCTCCGCATGTCCCGTAAGTCCGATGACAACTGGGAGCGCAGTTCCGAGATATCTTCCTTAATGGCCGCAAAGAGTTTGATCATAAAGGCTTTGGTTACGGGTTCCTCATTCTCGCCCTGACGCGGTGACTTATCGGCCACTGGCTTTACTGGTTGCGCTGCTCCCCTCGGCATTCCATCCTTCCCTGGCTTGTCCTTCTTCAATCTAGTTGTCGCCATGTCACCCGTCGTCAAACCTCGCCGTCAAGTCCCGCAGGAGACAGGGGGGTGTCACCATGGCTGATATGGGGTGCTTCGCCTCCCACACACCTGTGGGAGAACCCTGACGTCGATCCACCTAGGCCCCTCGCGCCAGTTCCCGCGCTAAACTCCACGGGCCAACTGGGTCGCTACTCTTGCACTCCACATAGCTTTCCCTCCAGATGCACCACCCCAGGCAGCAAGCACATACGGGAGGCAGTGCGAGGGCTATACGCTGCACTTGACCCACCAGGATGATCGAACAGGGCGCACTATGGGCCGTCCCCTCCGTGGATCCCCCCCAGAATGTCCACCAAGCACCGACCACTGCCCTGCAGGCTGCAAGGCACGCTCACCCCCGTTGCCTCTCACCTCCTCAGTCTCACTCCGGCCGGGCCGGGCTGGGTCTCCACTCCCCATGGCCAAGCTGCACCAGGGCGCAAACAACTCCAGCGTGGGCCTACCACCGCACAACGGCCTACGGGGTCCTCAACGCTCTCCAGTGGCGTTGCAAGGCGGCTCGGGGCTCCCGCTCGGAGATCCCACCACTGCTACTGCTCACTCGCCGCCAACTCCACGCGCCCCAGTCACCATCTCGCTCTACCAGGGCGATCAGTTGCCGTCATCGGTATCGGCGCTGCGGGGGCTCCCCACGCTTCACCAGTATGGCAGGCCCACCTAGGCCCAGAAGCACCGGCCTCGAGTGGGCAGCTCCGCTGTGCCTCCGCCCTCCAAACCTGGCTCCCGCTCACTGCCCTTCACACCAACGGGCGCCGGGGATAACCGTCGCCTCACTTCCCGGCACTTTCTCCCGTAGCCCACAGCAAACCGAGGCTCCGATTCCGCTGGCTCTCGTCAAGGCAGCTCCTCCGCTCCGCCGCACCCACCAACTCGGGCTCTACTGCCGCCAGGGCCCACTCCGGCGCCTGGTCTCTGCCGCGCTTCAGGCCGCTCCTTCAGCCGCGGTGAAATACTGATTCGGCGAGCGAGATAGGACCTCCAGCCGATTTCCCGCAGCAACGGGGTGCCAGGCGACTAAAAATCACCGGTGGAAGGGGACCCCGAGAGGGTGCTGGACAAAGCTGATGAACTCGTGGCGCCGGAGGGACTCAAAAACACGTCCTACTCCGCCACCATCTTGCCCACGCCCCCTAAAAAAATCTTTTAAAGATATATTTCATTGGATGCTTTCAGCATGAAAGTAACTAAGATTAGGTAGTGTGTTGGATGCCTAAGCAACAAGTCAGCTGTTGTTTAAAAATAGAAAATGTAATACAGACATGGATATGCTTTTGAATCTGTGGAGTAAACCACACCTGCTGTATCTTATTTGGAAGTTTCATGTTCCTTGTGGAATGTGCTGTGAACTTGTGACAAACTGGTTCAACTTGGTTATTATGTACACTGAGCTAAGAGTGTATTGGGAGAGGGTGTCAAGGAGACAGAACAAGTTGAGGAGTTCTGACACAATTTAAGTAACGGCAAACTTTCATTTCCACTCAGGACTATGAAATAAACTGTTGCTCAGTATTACAAGTTTTAAAAACTGAAGCTAAATATCGGTTTGGACTCCTGAAAACATTGCAAATACGCAGAGACAGGAGCCTCACTTTGAAACAGAGGGGAAGGGTTAACAGTTGCTAACCCATGACAAGTCTAAAATGAAAGCAATGATTTCATTTCCTGCCTTTCTCGTGATCATAGAGTAGAAATTTGAAGAGTTTGTAATTTTATAGTTGCTTTCTATGAGAGTGGTGTACCATTCTAGTGTCAAAACTATCCAGAAATAGCTAAAACAACAATATAATCTGCAAACTCAATTCACTGGTATGTAGATACCCTTTTAATTATTTAAGAAATGTAGATTAGCAATGAAGATGTATATGGGAGTTTGATTAAAAAGTGTATCATAGTGATGTGAAACAAAAAATGTCAGATGAACTGTATGTGGCACTGGGTATATGTTTAAGATGCTAGTACTGTTGAAATACCATGATCAATGCATTTAAAAATGACAATGTTTTAAATGTCTAAGCATTATGTGCAGAATATATACATCTATATTATTTGCATTCTGGGAGTTGTGGTAGTTTCAGTCACACTATTAAACAGGAGTAGTGAAATAAAAGATCACAAAAATTGCTGCATCTGTATATAAATTCTATAGTAGTAATAATTGTTAGGTATGTATTAGGAAGTGTTTGTCAATGTGGTTTTTACCTTTGTATGACTGGTTTGCATATACTTAGATAGTGAGATATAGATGTTGTAGTTGTAGATAGTTATATGTACAATCATATTCTTGAGTTTACTTAAAGATACAGAGAACTGTTTAGTTTTGGAAAGATGGCCTGAAGGTGTATATCTATTATGAAATCACTTATATGTTTACATGCTGAGCCATGCTCCTTAAGGCTGTTGAAAATGTCATGCATATGGTGAGGGTGGTGTATTTCTTTAAACATGCTATGTTTAAAATTGAGGAGGGTTAATAGGTTAATAGTGCAGAATGTCTCTTACGAGTTCTTGTGCTAGCTTCACTTGGCATGTGACTTTTCTTTGAGCAATGTTGAATATATGTTTTGAAGACAAAATAAATAAATGCGAAATGATGTAGATATGCCATTAAGAAAAGGTTTTGTGCTTTGTAAAAGTGAGAAATGTTGTTTTCAGTTTTAGAAATGTACTGATGCATGTGCACGCTGAGTAACAGAGCAATGTATGCTCTTAGAGAGCCGTGTATGCAAATATATCAAGTGTGATGTCTAGACTTATTCAATTACCCAGGCACTAAATATGTACGCTTCCAATCACACAGGCACTAATTATGTACTCATTGAACTACGCAGGTAACACCCATGTGTTCGTCCAATCACCCAGATAGTAGCGATATAGTCGTCTGAATACACAGGCACTAACTATGCAGATATGGAACCACTGACCTTTATTCGGGGGGCATCACCTTGGCGCTATATATGCACTCATCCAATCATCCAGGTGAGTATTGTTGCACTCAACCAGAAACACATGTATTTACAAGGTTTAGTGAGGAATACATACTCTTTTAGAACCATCTGGGGAATTATATATGTGGCCTGTCACAAACTGGTTGTGTTTACTCTGACAAATTAGTGAGCTATATGCTGTGATACAGATTAATGTGCAGATTTTTAAATGCAGTGTTATTCAACGTTTAAATCTGACACATCTAAGTAGAAAAGTATTGAAACACTAATTATACCTGTGACACAGTGGTAGAGAGGCACAGAAATCGCTCTTATGTTGTATTTTTGGATTTACAGTATTGCAACACTGTATGCACTTTTACACTTTGGTTGATGTTTATTTTAAAATTGAGTACATAAGGCATAAAGTGGTCTTTTAACATGTATAAGTAAGAACTGAGATACAGTGCATGTGTTTTGTAGGAGAGGGTGTAATATTGAAATGTAACTAATAAATTAAGTTTTGTGTTTTGGTGTTGGTCTGGTACATTGAAGTAAGTGCTTGTACTTCGGTAGGTAGGTTTATTTGTGGATTTAAAACTGCAACAATACATAAAAACTGTTTTTGTATTATGTCTAAGGCAATAGTAAAGTAGTTGGTACATTGGCTAGAAAAAAAATGAAATATAGTTTTCTTTTACAATACATTATCTGCATAATTACAGACAAAATGCCTACAAAAATACGGAGGAAAAAGGAACAAAAGCAACCATAGTATCTATGCAGAACTGAGACTCAAAAGGGCAAAATGAAAAAAAGTGGTGTACAAAAAAAGAGCTATTAGTAAGAGGACAAAATCATTTCTTAAAAATATATTTGGACATTTCCAAAGATTATTAAATAATGAAAATAAAATGAAAACTATTGAGAAAGATTAACAATCGAAAACATTTATATAACAAGAACAGGAAAGAATATAACAAAGATGGACACACCTTAACCAGGAGACAGAAGCAGTTTAAGGAAATCAGAGCCAGGATGTTTTGTAGTAGAGTAGTTATAAATCTATTGAGAATTATGAAAAAGTATAGAAGAAGGAGAGAGGCACTGAAACAAAAATAACGAGCTGAGAAAATATTTGATAAGGCCTTTGCTTTTAAGAGGAAGCTTTTCATTTTGATTATAAATACAATGAAGACTCTTGACAAAATGGTGTTGTGCATGACAAGACAAAACCAGAAAAAAGATTAGTGAATAGAAGTAACTTTAAAACTGTTTTTAGTGGAGAATGCATACATACTTCGAGTGCAGAGTCTTTCTTTAATGAACAAAGATAACTCCAGGATAATAGATTAGATCATGCTATTTATTACAGAGGATGATGTTATGAAATCAAGAATGGCACTCCTATAGCGAATGAGGTGATGGTACCTACAAATGTAGAACAAGTTATTGGAGAACAGGTACAAGGAAGGCAGAGTCAGACGCCTGTATACAAATGGAAGTGTAGAAGTATCTGTAGCATTTGACAGCAATTCATTGATATTTTAAGGAAATTCCTACGTATCTTTCCAAGGTGAAGTTTGAAGCACAAAATAAGTACTTTACAAGGATTGGATCCTTGCAAGATTAGAAAGCATGCAAATATGCAGGGACACTCACTAGCTTGTTTATCAAAGAAAGTGTGCCAAAGAACGTTTCATAATTTCAGGATGTTAGCTGTACATCACTCAACAATGCATACTTTAGTTAGGAAGCTATACTATGTAAAAACTCCTGCTTTACGTTTAGGAGAACTGAATAGAGCACTTTTGCATGGTACTGTGGTAGATGTAGAAAAGGTTTGTGATGATGTGCTTTTCTGTTTCTTTTGTCCTGGGCAGGGTGCTAGGGAAAATTAATAGTTGTTAAGAGGAGGACTTTCAGAACCGGACACAGATATAACAGTTGATAGTTTTGAAAAAAGAGATTATAAAATGTAACACAGTGTTGTCTAAAAAACTAGAGTATGTTTGTATATGTTGTTGATCCACTCGCTAGAAGATTCAAACATAGACTATTGACTTGTATTCAAAAAGTGAAAAAGTAAATGATGATAACTGGCAAAAAGTAGATGTGTATTTATTTGTAGAGGAATGCTTTGACTTGTCAATAGGGCAAGTTATATGTAAGTAGTGTTACAATAAATTGGAAGATATTAAAATGAAGACCACATAGATATTAGATACCCATCAGAAAATACATAATCTCATTATGCAAGATGTAAACTTTGAAAATGGAGGATAGCTCAGATAATAAAATGCCTGCTAATGTAGAAAAACTATGAGGGACCAAAAATAAAAAAAGTTAGCAGTTATTATTCTTGCAGCATTACAAAGGGCTGTTCAGGACTGCTCTCCAGCACTCACTACAGCTCCAGAATCCATGCAGTGTGACGCCATCTGGGAAAACTGTGGAGCCAAATCTTGAAATTGAGATTGGACCTCTGAAGGGAATCTCTGCCCCTGTGTGGATGCAGTTGCCATCATAGTTGACGGTTCTTCAGCCTTGTGTTGCCTTCTTCCTTCTTTTACACTATTGCTATGGTTTCTTTTTAGATTGTAAAGTATGGAAGTAGTCCAGCAAGAATGTTTTTCATTTGTACCCCTTGACAATGTCTTGTGACATAATGTGCATTGCACAAATCTGCTCACGATGAACTCCTCTTAAAGAATGTTCAAGATAGAAAAATGGGCGTGTTCTTATTAGTTTTTAGTTGAAAAAGTGTATTATTCAATTATATTCCTTTCTTTCTCAGTGACATGATTTTCTGTTTTGTTTTTGATTTTTGTGTGTGTTTGCATAGATTTAAAAAAATAAAATTGTTCTCTTTTATGGTAACACAAATGGCAACTGGGACAGGAGAAATTTTAAAAAAGTGCACTGAGAAATGTGTAAAAATACAAATGGGGAGAACACAATAGCATGTATGAAATGTTTGCAGCATTAGGAATAGCTGTAACACACATCTCACCAGCACTTATAACAATAAACAGTCCATGGAATAAGTGGCCATTCTTGAAAATTCTAAAGCCATACCGGTTATAGTAGTGTGCACCTCTGAAGTGATTTTCTGGCTGTGTATTGTTGCTGCTTTTACTGATGTAGATGGTCCTCCAGTTTCCCTATGGTAGTTTGTCAGTTGGAGACGTTTTCTATGATAGGTTTTAAGATACTATGAGATGGACATCGTCCCACATGAATATTTTTTGTTCATCCCTCTAGAGAGGGTCTTGTCACACATTGTGCATTGCACTAGTTTTGCAGCAGTTTTTGATTCCCCATGAGTTTGGGTAACAATGGATAGTTTGATGTTTGTTTGTCAGTTTTGTTGTATTCATGAGTTCAGATGTTGAAAGTTAGTATTTGAAACTGTCGTTTAAAAAAAAATTGTTAAACTAAAGTTAAACCTATATGTTACTGAACAGCTGGACTGAAACATTATGTAAAATGTGTCTACTTTTCTGTTTTACACTTTGTCATTTGTATTCATGACTACTGATATCATTGCGACCTATGGTGTTCCTGTGAAGAAAGAAAATACATTTTTGATGATTTATTTCGACAAATGAATACAAAGGGGAAAGTTAAATAGCTAAACTGAAACTTTATGTAAAATATGTCTATATATGTGTTTTACACTTTGTCAAAAACACCCGGTAGTCACAGTGTGTCCTTAGCAATTATACTTATAGAATCATACAGGCATTACCTATGCAAGCATATAATCACCCTTTCACTACTCATGCACTTACGTATTTACCCAGACATTACACACTCAGTCACAGACCTATACAGCCACTCACACACTCAGTCAGCAACCTACAAAACGACTCACACACCTGCTCTCAAATTTTCAAGTTCCAGTTAGGAAATAAAATAAAAAATACCTTCAAAATTCTCAGACACAAACAAAGGTTACAGGGACGTTATAGTTAGGAATTATTTAAAAACCTCGGAAAATCACTGAAAAAAACAAAGGTTACAGGGACATTATAGTTAGGAAATATATTTGAAAAAAATCTTAGAAATTCACTGAAAAAAACAAGGGTTACAAAGACGTTTCGCTCGTACAAAACCAGTGAAATTCAACAGCTATAGTTATCTGAAATAACTATAACTTGCGACCCTGCAATGCACTGGTTATGACTTCACATACTACATCACACATGACATGGTCAGTGACATCACTCATGAGATCACTCATGACGACTCTGTAACCTTTGTTTCTTTCAGTGAATATCTATATATATATATATATATATAGCAATATATGCAATGCCACAAAAAGAGCGTAGCAATGCTCAATATCATGCACTTGCCTCCATAAAGTTGTGGTAGGCAAAAGTTCCGGGATGAAAGTTTATTCTAGCATAGCCAAAAAAAAATTGCGTTTCGGTGTTACAACACCTTGGTCATGTGTAGGAAAGACATGTTACTGGCAAGGTTAAAACACAAAGTGAACGTAACGTACAGGTCTACGTGTCTAGCCAGCGCTATATAAAACTCATTAAAGAAATAAATAAATGACAGACATAGATAAAGGACAATGCCAAGAGAGAGAGTAATGAGGCTGTTGTTTGTTTCGGTCATCTTAGAGTGTATACAAAAATATATCTATGAATGCAAAAATATATCACACAATGCCCCATATTATATGAAATGGCAATTATACGCTAACATTTTTCACAAAAATTCGAATAAACACTTATTGAAATGGATTACAGCTAATAAATAATGTACCAATGGTATAAAGGTCCATTTCGGTTATAAGGTAGATAGCACATATTTAGTAACACATATCAAATATTCATATAAAAATTGCATTTGTAAAAAACATTAACCACAATTAAGCCCCAGTGGGCAAATATATCATGTACCATAATTTTATAAATTCCTAATATCCGTTAGAGTGCTGAAGCAATCTAGATCATAACTCAACCAGTCCATAGGAAATAAGACTGCACAAATAAAGGAATTAGAAAATCTGAAAAAAGAAGAAGGAGAGAGAAGGGCGTCAAGGGTGAAAACCATGAGGCCCCAGTGCTTATAATTTGATTTAAGCAGGGAGTGCGTGTGCTATACCTTTATTGCTCTTGGTTCCTCTTCTTTACATACATTCATTCATATAGCCTTATTTCCCGCCATAGCAGCAATATACCGGGTGTTAAAGGCCTTAGCCAAAGGCGAAGGCTCTAACAAGGGAGTGGGCATTCAATTAACAGTATAGCCTGGCTATGGAGGGCTATAAGGCTAGTAAAACATTCTGCCACACCTGTGAATGACAAACAATAGAATATTGATGAGCCGGCCTTTTATCGGCCATAAGAAGACCGGAACACTCCATTGTCTTTAATAGAGCTCCCAACATTTTAATGTTCTAATAAGCTTTTCATTGTTGTGTGTGTAACAAGATTTCCACTGTCACATCGACCGACTTCAGGTCTTTATATTGATGTATTGTGATTGGTGAGGCCAGTGTCATTTATTTCCTTTTATGCTTACTACATGGGTTTGCTGTGTATTTCTTTATGAAAGGAACACTATTTAGCTTTACGACTCTTTACGGAGTAGACCCTTGTCAGTCTTTCTTTTGATTAGGACTTATAATATTTAGAATATTTTTTTTTCTATGAGGTTTGACTTCATGTCAGAGTCCTGTTGCATTTGGCTGTGCTTATGATAATTCCCTATATTTGATTTCTCATGCACTTCGACTAACTACTATTTTTGCCTTCTGTATTGAACTTTAGTTATTTAATATACCTTCACAGTTTCAAACTTTTACTTGTCTCATGCAGGCTTTTTTAATTGATTATGCTAATTTATTTACTATCTATATAATTTCCTTGACACACATTGCCTATATGTTCTTGAGAATAACATTATCTGAAGTATCTGATAGGACAGTGTCAACACTATCCATATATATTTATATTTATATTTATATATATGTATATATATATATATATATATATATATATATATATATACATATATATATATATATATATATATATATATATATATATATATATATACATATATGTATACATATATATATATATATATATATACATACATATATATACATATACATATACATATATATATATATATATATATATATATATATATATATATATATATATAATATATATTACCTACTGGCGGTCGCCAGTAGGTATATATAGTTAGGATTTTTTCTCTATGGGTTTTTTGAAAATTCTATGTCTAATAACTTTGGCGTTTGTGGACGGAATTGGCTGAAATTTTCAGGAAAATGGCACATTTTGTTTCTGAGCAGCCCTTGAAAATTTGGGGGGGGTTCGTCAAGGGGGGGCCGAGAAAAAAGGGGGGTCCCAAAACGTGTTTTTAACATTGAGTTTTCCATAGGGCGGTTGGCCTCACTTTTAGCCCGAACGGCTGAATGGATTTGCACGAAACTTGGCAAAATTGTAGGGACTGGTAGCCCGATGTGCCTTTTGTAGGTCTCAATATATGTGCTCCAGTGGATTTTGAGAAATTAACGTTTAAAAAAAGATATATATCTGTAACAGCGGACCAGGCAGCGCTCCGGTTCGCGTACTTTACGCGCAACGGAGCTTTGTGAAGCGAAGCTGATTGGTTCTCCGGCGTCTGTCAACATTCCAAAAAGTCCGTAGCGGCCGCCATCTTGTCTCTCGGTAGGATCGAGAGACAAGAGGAGGTCAAAACAAAGGGGGAAATAACTATAAGGGGGCATAGTAGATCCTCGCTGACCCCCTAGGTTTGATGTGGAGGTTTTAAAAGGGCCCCGCGGGGCAAAAAAAAATAATAATAATAATAATCGAACGGCTGAATGGATTTGCACGAAACTTGGCAAAATATTAGGGACTGGTAGCCCGATGTGCCTTTGCTAGGTCTCAATATATGTGCTCCAGTGGATTTTGAGAAATTAACGTTCAAAAAAAGATATATATCTGTAACAGCGCTCCGCTTCGCGTAACGGAGGTTTGCGAAGCTGATTGGTCATTCTGTCACTGGGCTATAGTTGGGCTACATCTGGCTGATATTTGGGCTACATTTGTTTTTTTGTGTGTCTGGCGGCCATCTTTGGGCTACATTGGGCTACATTGGGCTTCATTGGGCTACATTGGGCTACATTTGGGCTCCAACATATATATAGGCCAATGTAGCCCAATATATATTTTTCAAAGTTAATTTTCGTAAAAAACCACTGGAGCATATATCTTGAGACATAGCAAAGGCACATCGGGCTACCAGTCCCTACAATTTTGCCAAGTTTCGTGGAAATCCATTCAGCCGTTCGAGCTAAAAGTGAGTCCAACCGCCCTATGGAAATGAAGGAAATGAATGGGTAATTTGTAATTAGCAAATAGCTAATCGCAAACTAGGAATGGTAAAGAATCGCTATTTATTCCTTAAAGTTCGCTATTTAGGAAATGCAAAAAACTTTGATGATACATATGGCGGTTCATCTCTAACAAGATAAGAAGCATAGGGATACATTTATGATGACTGGCGCATCACCAGGGATGTGTTAGTCATTCTGTGCCGCTGTTCCGTCACTTATGGTGTGCTGCATTTACAATGCGGCGCATCATGGGGCAAAAACAGCACAGATGCGTGATGTATCTGTGCCGTAAAGGTGGCGCATTGCTGGAGTTGTATCGCAAGTGTGATGAAGCTCCAGCAAGGGTCGGGGTGCCCCTGTCGCAGGGTTTCTGTTCTCACACAGAACTGTGGACAGAGGATTGGAACCTCGGCGAATTAGGGTGTCCCAAAACTCACGTTAGTAATCAAAAACTCCTTAGCAAGCTAGGTACAGTGTCACATTGGATATAACAAACTCTCAATGTTTAGACAATCCAGAATATGAACTTATAGTACCTCAGGATACGTGGAACTCATGAACAGTCGGTCGTTATATATTTCTTAGAAACCAGAACATGGAGTTAAGAAGAACACATGTGTATTTGAAATGTTTATTTACTAATGCCGTCTTCTCAGGCGTAGTATCTTAGATAATAGAAGTACACATATTATCAGTAGCAAAATTACCAGCATAGTTACTAGTACATAAAAAGCGAATGGTGACAGTATGTTAACATGCTGTAAATGAATAAGAGTTAGCAACACTTATAAGCAGCCGCGGGCCGTGGAGGGAGTTACGGTGGGGCAGGGAGGCGGGGAGGGGGAGGGGCAAGGTAGAGAGGGCTCCACCCTGCTTCTCCCCCTCCCCGCCTCCCTGCCTCACCGTAACTCCCTCCACGGCCCGCGGCTGCTTATATCTCACCCTCCCTAATACACATATTATATTATTTGCTAAGAAGGTCTCTTTGTGTTGGTTTAGGGCGTGCCGATACTTTAGTGTCTTAGATTTGAAGGAATCACATCAGCATAGAAAAGATAATCCATATGCCGTGCTTAATATCGCCAACGGCATTGTGCCATAATATTCTAGCATGCGATTGCGGAACAGTGTCAGCAGCTGCAGGGCGGGAGCTTGCACAGGAGGGACATCCATATTTAAAAATGTAAAAAAGCACAAGAGCGTCCGCTGGTAATGCAAGTAAAAATGGGAATCCACGAAGCAGAGTGGAAAAAATAGAATGTAAGAAAGCAGGGATGACTCCAAAGATTTTCTCAAATGAAGTCACGAGACCACTGGTAACAACTTTAAAAAAGTGCGCCAGGCCCTTTGTGGAGGACGCGTTAGAGATAGTCCGAACCATCTTGCTGAAATGGAAAGGCGAATCTGTATTTAAAAGGGTCTGCACCTCTGTACGGGTGTTCGCTGTGTGAAGCACGAAAGTTTCACGGGCCGAACTCAAGGCCACCTCTCTCTGAGACAAAATAGCTCTTATTCTTGCCATGCCGTTGAAATGTGCTCCCAAGGTTGGTATTTGTGGCCAGATTGAAAACTCCCTATGTTCATGTGTGGGAGGAAATAGAACATTTCTGCAGCAAATAACCCGTTCATTTACTGTTACGATAAAATGAATACTTTTAATTAACCCAGAACAATCTTCATTATTGAGCATCAAATAACTACCATTTTCCAAGAACTTGAACGTGGGGATGATAGCAGGAACTGGTGTGCCTTGCAACACGCAAGCCATATTTGGTCGGTGTTTGTTGCATGAACCGTGTAACTGTATGTGCCTACACATTAGTGAATGATCTGGCGTCTCAGTGCATTCCTCTCCATTCAGATAAAGTTCTTGATCATCTTTGAAAATCTGTATGTGTATGGAAGCGACCAGACTTCATGAAGAAAACCACTACCTAAAGGTTAATAACGACCTATTGGTATATATTTCATACAATTTGAAAACTTATATAAAGCAAAAGGCAGCGTTATTAAACCGTGGATAAGGCACGTTGCCAAAGCAGTCAACCTTTTGGATTTATACTGGAAATGTTAAAGGAAGAATTACGGAGTAGGGCCTGTAAATCTTTAATAGACAACGAGTAAAATTACTCCAACCATCATATTCCTCTAACTCCGGGATAGTAGGGGTGTTTAATTTTTTAGAAGTAGCCAATCCAAAGCATTTGGTCTGGGAAATTGTTTCATTCACAAACAACATATGTTTTGGGATGAGACATGCACGGTGGAAAGCCTCAGTGCCTTGTACCTGCCAGGTTCGTGAACCCCAAACTGATGTAGATCCTGGATATTTTTACTCTGTATTACGTTCGCATGGTCTCATTACTGGTTTAAACGCCATTTTTCCTTTTTTGTAACTTCTGCACACGACACTTAGTTGTTGCTTTAGCTTTCAGCCTACCTGCGTCAAGATCTATGCCTGCTTCAAGCAGGCGCAGGGTTTTGATGTAGCTTTGTCCTATCTGATTGTAAATGCGGCACACCGTGGGTGGCAGAGCAGCGGTGCACGTTAACTGGTGCATCCCTGGGGATGTGCTAGTTAATATAAATCTGCCCCTTTACATTTAATTATGTGCAGGGGACACAGAGTAGGTGAGGTTTATCCAAGGTTAAGAAGAGATGAGTCCTGTTCAGTGAAAAATTGGAGATAGGCTTCAGTATATTATATACTTAAGTAGTGTGTTAAGTTTTTGATGACTGTTATTAATTTACTGTTGGGTAATAGTGGTTAATAACATTTTTTATTATATTTTACCACAGATTCAACTGCAGATTATTTCAAGATTTTAGGATGCCTAGCAAAGAAAGAGTAAGAAAGGCTGCAAAACATCAAAGATAGCAGGACCATGGAATAATGCAGCAGTCCTCTAACAAAAAGATTTGTCAAGTCACCAAGAAAGCACCGGGTAAGAGTCGAAAAACAGTCATAAGAAATATGTGTAGTAAAAAAAATATTACTACAGAAAATGTTTCAGTCCAGAAAAGGAGAAAGAATTCAAATGGTAAGGAAAGGCCAATGAGAAATGTTACTGCTAGAGTAAGAGATAACTCTATGCATGAAAGTAGAAGGAAACAACAGTTTAGGGATATTCGTAAACGAATGTTCCGCCACAGGATAATTTGGAATTTGTTAAAAAATATTAAGAAAGGTCAGCAGAAAGTGGTTTTTTATAAGAGAAAAAAAATAGTTGAGAAAGTTATTGATCAGGCATTTGAAATTAAACGTAAGTTATTTATTTTGACAATCAATAGAATTAGGAAGCTAAACAAGGTAATTTATGATTTCAAAAGAAATAGTAGATGGAAGAGAATAGTTAATCGTAGTAATTTTTGTGAAGTTTTTTCTGGAGAATGGATGCATAGTTCAAGCTCTGAGGCATTTTTTAATGAGGAGAGTTATTTCCAGGATAATGATTTGGTGCATGCAGTTGACACCAGTGGTCGAGCTTATGAAGTGAAAGATGGTTGTCCAGTTGAAAAAGAAAAACTTGTGAGAACAGAGATAGAAGAGGTGTTAGGTAATGAGGTTTTAGGGAGACGTCCTAAGGGTCCTGTGTACACCTGGAAGTGTAGTAGTATTTGCAGTGTACGACAGGATTCCATCAATTTGCTTTGTGATTTTATACGGTCATTTAGTAAGAAAAGTTTGAAGCAGAAAATGAAGTTGTTGCAAGAATTAGATCCTTGCAGAGTGAGAGAAGTGATAGGTTTGCATGGTCATTCACTGGCTTGTCTTTCCAGGAGAGTATGCCAGAGTGTTTTTCATCATTTCAGGATGCTAGCAGTGCATCATAATAAAGTGAGGAAATTAGTTAGAATGTTGTATTATGCTGAGAGTCCAGCAATTATGCTTAAACAATTATGCGCTGCTCTTTTGCATGGTTCTGAAATAGATGTGAAGAATATATGTGAAGAAATTGAGTTTTGTTACTTTGGAAGTAAAGAGGAGAATGTTGAAATTGACCAAGAAGAAGAGAGTAATGTGGAAGATAGTGTACAGGTTTCCAGTACAGATAATTTCCAGAGGGAAATTGCGACGTTTGAGGTGAAATCAAGTGAGAGGCCAAATTTCACTTGTGTGTGTTGTCGACGCACTTATTATAAGAATCAGACTAAGTTAGTGGATTTATATGGAAAAAGTGAAAGGGAAAATAATAGTGAATGGAAGGATTTTACAACATACTTGATGGTAGAAAATTGTTTTGATTTGGGATTGGATCAACGTGTGTGTACTTATTGTTGTAACAAATTAAATCAAAACCAGATGCCTGCTAGAGCAGTTCATAATAATCTGGAATTGGTTGAGATTCCTTCTGAATTGAAGGATTTAAATACTTATGAATCTATTTTGATTCAAAGTATCCATCCCTTTCAGGCTATTGTAAGAATGGAGCCAAAGACAGGGAAATTGCCTCCATCAGATTTACAGAGAGGATTAAAGGGAAGAGTTGTTTATTTGCCTCTAGATTTGAAGAAAAACATTAACACAATTGGAGTAGAAAAAGTGGAAGAGGAACCTCTTGTTATCTTAGTTAATGGGGTTCCGACAAAGAATAAGAAAATATGGCAAGATTTAGTAGATGTTAGGAAAGTCAAAAGGGCAACATTGTATTTGAAAAAATATAATAAATACTATAAAAATGTATATGTTGCAGAAGAGGAAGTAAGTGAGGAAGAGGATAGCGATTTGTGTGCTGGTCAAATTGAGAAAGTAGAACCCTGTACTAGTGAAGAAATATATGAACATTATAGTGTTCATCCTTTGCATTCCAAGGAAGTCATGGGGAATGCTATTGAGTTGTTTCAAATGAAACAAGCGAAAGGGAGTCCCATTAGTGTTTGGGAGGAAAGTTTGGAAGCTCGGTGTTTCCCACAGCTTTTTCCAACAGGTCAGGGAGGAAGATATGATGAGCGACCTCATCAAATTCCTGCTTCTGAATACCGGACTTTGCGATTGTATGCAGGAGATCCTAGGTTTCGACAATGCATTCCTTATTTGTTTCATCTCCTGTTTGAAAGCGATCTGTCTGGACTGTCATATGCAGTGAACCACATCTTGAAAAGTGGTATACACATGCAAAACATCTCGGCAAGTGACTTTATGGATAAAGTCAATGTCCAAGACAGTATTTTGGATTCTCACCTGATTAATCTCATGGCGTGTCAGCGTGGTACTAATGAGTACTGGTACTGTCGTCATGGTGATTTAAAATGTATGCTGAGGAACTTAGGAACTCCCACATGGTTCCTCACTTTGAGCTGTGCTGAGTATGGCTGGGAAGACTTACTTGAATTTCTACGAGAGGCAAATGCTAACGTAGAAAACATCGAATTCAAGACACCCGGAGAACTGTGCTCTTTGGATCCAGTCAATGTATGTAGGTACTTCAATCATAGATTTGAAGGTATGATGTCTTTCATCATGAATAAGAAGAATCCACCTCTTGGAGAGGTGTTGGATTTCTTCTGGAGGAAGGAGTACCAAGCAAGAGGTGCTCCTCATATACATATGTTGCTGTGGATAAAGGATGCACCTAAATTTGGAACGGATGCAGACGACTCAGTGATGAGTTTCATAGAACAGTATTCTACGTGTGCTGTTCCAAACGCAAAGGAGAAAAAAAGCCTAAGAGAAAAAGTTCTACGTTTCCAAAGCCATCGATGTGGAAAGTACTGTCGTCGTAAATTCCGGAACAAAGACAAGTTCTACACCAAATGTCGTTTCGGCTTTCCACGATCGGTGATTTCTAAAGGAAGAGTGAACAGTTTGATGTCTTCGCTGCGACATAATGTGATGAAGAAATCACCTAAAAACACATACAATTTGAAGAGGAACGAAGAGTCTAAGTACATCAACGACTACAACCCGGTGATTTTGTCCATGTGGAATGCTAACATGGATATACAGTTTGTGGCTGATAACTGTATGGCTGTGGCTCGGTATGTGACATCTTACATCACCAAAAAAGAGAAGACAGAATTGAAGGATATGTGGGAGGACATTTCCCATGAAAAGAGCCTCAGCAAGAAGTTGTACAGTTTCAGTCTGAAGATGTTGTCGCATCGAGAAATCGGAGCTTACGAATGTTCTGACCGGTTGTCTTCAGCAAGTCTCTATGCCAAGTCCAGGAGTATCGTTTGGGCGAGTGTTGGTCTTGCTGCAACGCGTAATCGAGTTCTGAAACCTGTGCGGGAAATTGAGTATTTGGCGGAAAAGGAGCCAAACAGTACCGACATTTTGAAGAGCAACATGTTGGATACATATTATCCAAATCGAAGCAGTCACCTCGAGAATGTTTGTCTGTATGAGGTTCTGCAAAATTACATATTCAAGAGGAACATCAAAGAAGATACTGAGAAAGGAGTGTATGCTGTAATAGGAAGTGAGGGATGTCTGGTCAAGCAAAGAAAATGCCACTTGATAAACCATCGAAAATTGAGTGGCGAATCTCGTGAAAAAAAGGAGTTTTTCTATTTAGCACTTTTGCAACTTTTTAAGCCTTGGCGTGCAGAAGAGGAACTGCTTGGAGATTTCCTTTGTTACGAAGACTCATTCAATGCTGCCAAGGAGACCATAGAATGTCCTGCTTTTCCCAAATATGTAGAAATGTTGAATGTGGAAATTGAGCAGGAAGCAACGATTGCAGCCGAGATTGCCAGAGACAGTTCTCAGGACAGTCAGAGTTCTGCTTCATTGAGTCAGGATCCACTAGGAGGACCTCTTATCGAAAATGAAGCTGCCACTGCTATGAATGAAGTGGAAAGAGCCATGGCACATGCTCAGGAGGATGCGGTTAACTTAGAAGAGTTGGAAAGACAACTCAACGTTGAGCAGAGGAAAATATATGACGAACTTACCATGCAAATTGATCATGGATTAAGTCATGACAAGAAAGAGTGCTCATGTACGTCGTTGAAGCCTGTCCGACTGTACGTGAGTGGAGAAGCGGGAACTGGAAAAAGTTTCCTTATTAAAGCAATTTCATGTTATTTGCAGGAAAGGACAGAGTCATCGCTGTCTTGTGTTGTCACCGCTCCAACTGGACTGGCAGCACATAACATTAAAGGGATTACTTTACATCGTTTACTGATGCTGCCAGTGGAGCATGACAACAAATTAGAATATCACAAGCTATCTGGAGATGCTTGTTTTGAAGTTTCAAGAGTCTTGAGGAAAATGAAACTTCTTATCATTGACGAAGTAAGCATGGTTTCCAATGTCATGCTTGCCTTTGTGCATTTGAGAATGCAAGAAGTTCTCAAAACAGAGTATGATGTGTTATTTGGTGGCAAACACATCATTGTTTTCGGAGATCTTCTGCAGCTGACACCAGTGAAAGGGCAACCTGTGTTCAAAATGCTCACGCATGAAGATACCAGGAAGTGCTTAGGGAGTATTGGCAACGTCAATATATGGTTAAACTTCAATTATGCTGAACTGCATGAAAATATGCGTCAGGCAAAGGATGAAGTTTACAAGACTATTCTACAAGATGTTAGAATTGGAAAAGTGACCGAGCATGGGAAAGAAGCTTTACATGCACGATTACTGACAAATTTATATCCAGACGAAGATGTTGTGCCTGAGAATATTTTTCAGAAAGTTACTGAGAAAAAATCTGGAATATGTTTGATGCCAACTCTTGCAGAATGTGCCAAATTCAACAACAAAATGTTGCATTTAGAAAAGCAAGAGATTGTGAAATTGGAAGCTATTGACAGAGTAGAGCATATGGGATCAACAATTATTTTGTCTGAGAATCTGAAAACAAAATTGGATTCATTAGAGAAGAGTATATCTAAAACTGCGGGTTTTGAAAAGACTCTGAATGTGTGCTTGAACTGCCGTATAATTTTAAGAAGGAATTTACATGTTGAAAGAGGTCTGGTAAATGGATCAATGGGTAATGTTGTTGATTTTGTGAAATACAGAAATAGAGATGGAATTGAATTTTTAAAAATTTAATTTGATGGCATTGAGGAAGTACAGCTAATTGCTCGTTGTTCTGCTAGATTTTTGCTTGTAAAAGACTTATATGTTCGTCGTAAGCAGTTTCCTGTTTGCTTGGCATATGCGGTGACAATCCATAAATCGCAAGGTTTAAGTGTAGACTGTGCATTGGTGAATATTGGCAGTTCTGTGTTCAAGGAGGGTATGGCATATGTGGCATTGTCACGAGTTAGGACTTTATCGGGATTGTACTTGATTGAGTGTGATGTCACAAACATTTGTGCGGATCTAGATTGTGTTAAGGAATACAATAGGTTGAGAAGAGAGTATGCGCCACATTTGCCTCAGTATCCTTTGTTTGAGAAACGTGTGGTAGGCCGGAAACGAAGAAATGTGACCAATACTGGGGAGGTTGTAGCAAAAAGACGAAAAGTCGATGAACCTGAAATTATAAGCAGAAACAAAAAGGATTCTGTTGAAGATGTTGTTGGTTTTCAATTTGAAAACAGTTCTGGTGTCAACTGCTATGCTAATGTAGTGGTTAATGTTTTGTTTTCTCTACAAAATGTAAAAGAAGAGATTGTGGTCAATTCTGATCAAAGATTTTGCAGTTTGTTAAATTCTGTGTTAGAGAAATGTAGCACTGATAGAACAAACATAGAAAGTGTGTCTGAAATTCGAAATCTGTTAGACAGATGTTCAGGCCAAACACAATTCTCTCAAAATAGTCAGCAAGATTGTCAGGAGTTTTTAATGTATATGCTTGATGTATTGCATGCTGAAGGTGTAGATGTAGATCACCTGTTTGGGCTTTCTTATCAATGGCAGCATGACTGCGAGAACTGTAGGGTATCAAGTAGTACTAGTGTAGACTCAGAAAGATTTATATATTTAACTTTGCCAGACAGTAAATCAGTCTCTTTTAATAAGCTAGTAAAAGCAGCTGATCACAATATGGAGTGTAGGCAATGTAAATCTGAAATGATGTCCACATTATTTATACGAACATATGGCCAGTATGTCATTTTAATGTTCCAACGATGTAGGCCTGATGGAACAAAATTGACAACTTTAATTAAAAATTTTGTGGCTTCACAGTTGTCAATATCAGGAAGGACTTTTGTAACTGTAGCAATTATATATCATGATGGTCCTTCAATAACATCAGGACATTATACAGCTTATTTAAAGTGTAGAAATGGCTGGTCATTCTGCAATGATTCTGTTTTAATTTTCAAAAAAAAATTGCCATATGACCTTAAAAACTCTTACCTGGTGTTTTTAAAACCAAAATTTTAGGGAAAGAATCTCGGGATGTGCTCTGAGGAATTTCAAGAAGTTCTCATGGCTCCTACACTATTTGGCCTTGAGGATAAGTGTAGTACAGAGACATAACTTTTTACCATAACACTGGACGTTATTGAGAAATACGTGCACTTTGAATGAGTTCAGAAAAACTATTTCTTTTTATAAGCTAATTGAAGCAGCCAATCAAAACATGGAGTAGAGGGAATGTAAGTCTGCAATGCTGTCTACTGTTTTACATTGCTTTGTGATTAAAAGTGATGTAGAGAATTAAATAATTGTACTAGTCATAAAGGTAGTGTAAGTCTGCTTCATAGTAAGCAGTATCAGTGTGATAGGAAATGTAGAACATGATTGAGCAAGAAGGGGAAGATATTACTAGTCCAGGATTGTGTAAATGATCTTCAACATTTTAATTCTGAAAGTTGCGGAAATGCGAAAAGACGGGATTGGCTAACAAGAAATCCAAGAGTTATACATGGCTCTGACAAGATTTGGCCTTGTGGAATCTTGTGGTAGAGAGCAAGAAGTCATTTATTGTATGTAACATGTTTTTGAAAACGATGGAGGTTTTCTTTCAGAAAGTGGCGGGTTGAAAGTAATAACAGCACAACAGAGTGTAAGCTGTTCATAGGACATCCTTGGCCGTCATGGAAAGTAAGTTAACTTTAAGGAGTTCTGAATTCTGATTTGTAATGTTGTATGGGTTTTTTAAACACAATCATTTTGATTGTGTTTTTTTTTCCCCGCTGTTATATGATGAATACCTTCAAGTCACTGTTTTAGTGAAATTTGATACATTCTGAGAACAGCAAAAATAAACCATTTAACATGTATAATTAATTCTGTTCTGTTTGCATTTATGATGTACATGTAGAACTGTGTAGGAGGCATGGAGAAGGTGAGGCTTCTGTAAGTGTCAAAGTTGTTGCATACAGTGCTCATATTCTACGTAGTCTTTTATATTTCATTACTTTCACTGTTTCTGACTGATCTAAAAATTTTTTTTAAAAAGAACAGTAAGTATAAGGGAAGGAAACAGACAGTTATGTTAAAAGAAACACAGCTATAGGGAATAAACTAGGGATACTGTTACCCGCAATCCTCTGCTGATGATGTCACTGAGCATGTCATGAATGATGTAATATATGACATCATCAGCAGTGGATTACGGGTAATAGTATCTCTAGTTTACTCCCCTAAAGCTGTCTTTCTTTTAACATAACTGTCTGTTTCCTTCCCTTATACTTACTGTTCTTTTTTAAAAAAAAAAATGTTTGGTTCGCTTCCGGTTCGCGTACCGGGGAGCGAACTGGGAAGCGAACTAAGAGAAATAGAGGTTGGCACAGTTGCAAATATTGTACCAATTTTTTAATAACGGGGAGGTAGTTCTGAAAAGAACTTTTTTTTAAATTGTTTTTGTTGTTTTATATTTTTTTTATTATTTTTCTGAACATTTTTTTACTTTTTTTGAATTTTTCTGAACAGTTTTATATTTTTTTTGTTTTTTTTTCGGAGGGGGCAACGAAAACGATTCATTGTAAAGGGCTCAACAGGAGCAAGAAAACAAAAAAAAAGAATTTATTGTTTGGGGAGTTTCGGACAAACATGAGCATGATTGTCAATAGCTCTGTTGATCAGAGTGATGCTACTTTCTCCGTAGCAAATGAATCCACTGCAATGTACGCAGACTTGTTTTACTTCACGAAATCTCGTTTGTATATTTGGCACCATCTCCCTGCCCTCTGGTCCCGTTACTTCCGGTACAACAGATCTTCTGGCCATAATAGGGAGATTATCTAGGTCGTCCTGTTCCTCTTCTTCCTCTTCTTGCTGAATTATAACTTTAGCAGGTGGTCCACTCTTCCTTGGATGTGGTGGAGGTGGTGGGGAAGCACCAGCTGAAGCTAGTAAAGAAGCCATTGCTCACTGGTAACAAAGGGTCTTTCTCTCACAATGATGAAAGTCAGAGTGAGGAAAGAAGGAGGGATTTTCACCATTTGGGAAAAAAAATAGTTCTCAACCAATGAAAAGTGTTCATTTTAGATCATATGACCTAGTCTTACATCATTAGGAAACCGAAAGTGAAATGAACCAATGAAAAGTGTTATTACCAAGTCACATGACCTGCTGTGTTTACGTTACGCGCTTTGCAGGGCCTCCCGGTTTGCTTCCAGAAACCTGTGCTTTGCGACTCGGTAAGCGTACGAGTTCGCTAACGTAGCACGTCATATGACGTATCACGCGACAACGCGAAACGTCATGCGGACGGGAGGCGTCACGATGTTGTTTTCTAACGCGGCAGTTGCGGTAAAGAAACGTTTACCGGCTCGCGGTCTATTTCGCGGCATCAAGGTCAGCTAACGGGAAGCTTCCCGATTCGCGAAGCGGGAACGAAGAAAAAAAAATATTTAAAAAAAAGTTATTATTAAACATATAAAATATATTTTTGGATTTAAAGAAGAATACATTTTACAGCTACAGATATTAGCTGTTAAAAAACCAATGAAATTCACTGAAAAAAACATAGGTTATAGACCATATATAGTTAGGAATTAGCATTTACAAAACCTTGAAAATTCACTGAAAAAACCATAGGTTATAGACCATATATAGTTAGGAATTAGCATTTACAAAACCTTATTTTACTCACACAAAACCATTGAAATTCCATATATAGTTAGTTGCACTAACTATATATCGCGCACCCGCAATCCACTGCTGATGATGTCACATATTACATCATTCATGACATGGTCAGTGACATCACTGATGACATCACTGATGACATCTCAAATGACATCACTGATGACATCACTGATGACATCTCAAATGACATCACTGATGACATCATGACACACCAATACCAGTTACTACATACGCACTCACTGATTCCTACGTCTATGCACACATTCACTCATTCACCCATACAATCACTCATACATACAGTCACTCATTATTACAACACTATCATATGCACTCATACACCTATGCAGACAGTCACACACTGCCACTCATCCATGGAGTTACTCACACACCAAGTCAGTCCTGTAAAGAATCAATCACACTTCCATTTCTTCATCTATACAGTTAAATACAGAACACCATACTTCAGTGACATCACTGATGAGATCACTAATGACATCTGAAATGACATCACTGATGACATCTCAAATGACATCACTGATGACATCATGACACACCAATACCAGTTACTACATACGCACTCACTGATTCGTACGTCTACACACACATTCACTCATTCACCCATACAATTACTCATACATACAGTCAGTTATTATTAGAACACTATGATATGCACTCATACACCTAGTCAGTCCTGTGAAGAATCAATCACACTTCGATTTCCTCATCTATAGTTAAACACAGAACACCATACTTTTCACACATATACTAACACATACTTACTCTCTTATACAATCACTGATACAAGTACACATTGATATGCACAGCGTCACACACCTCCCAGCCAGCCACACACACACTCAGTCTCCCATACAAATACTTGGACAATCAATCAGTAATCCATATAGTTAATCATATAGCTACTGATCAACACATGCAGCAGTTTACAGAACAACAGACATAATGATGCACAAATTAAGATAGTTTAGTCACTAACCCATGCACTCAGTGAGACACATTTAATCACTCACTCATACATTCAGTCATGCACCTACTAAATCCTTTGTCCAGACACTTATACTTCCACTCATTCTTCAATATGTAAGACACATTTTAACTTTACAGAAACATACAGTCACTGGATGTTGTCATCAGTGATGTCATCAGTGATGTCATCAGTGATGTCATTTGAGATGTCATCAGTGATGTCATCAGTGATGTCATTTGAGATGTCATCAGTGATGTCATCAGTGATGTCACTGACCATGTCATGAATGATGTAATATGTGACATCATCAGCAGTGGATTGCGGGTGCGCGATATATAGTTAGTGCAACTAACTATATATGGAATTTCAATGGTTTTGTGTGAGTAAAATAAGGTTTTGTAAATGCTAATTCCTAACTATATATGGTCTATGACCTATGGTTTTTTCAGTGAATTTTCAAGGTTTTGTAAATGCTAATTCCTAACTATATATGGTCTATAACCTATGGTTTTTTCAGTGAATATATATATATATCCCTATTACAGTTAAAGACAATAGCCATGTCTTTAGCGATTTAGTAGCTCAAGATGTTCTTGATCTTGTGGTACTGAAAAATTTGCACCCTGTTGTCATCCCGATATCGAGGTCCAATACCCGTGTCACAAAATATCAACGTACCATGACGAATTTGGTGTCAGCGAACAGATAATGATTAGGGCATCATTCCCATGCATTTGCGTCATAATCGAGGGTTGCCAACACCCCCAAATCATAGTTTCCGTCCCAACCCCTTAGACTCCATTTTGTGAACGGCATCCATCTTATGTCTTGCCCTCATGATAAGTCAATTAAAGGTCAAGCTTGATCTAAAGGACACGTCCTCCTTCCCTGACTTCCCCCTGACCTGTCCCAACTGACTCCATCGCCTTTAGCCAAACCTGTCTGGGCAGCCCCTCGCCCAGTGGCCAAATACGATAGCATCGATACATAACATTCCTCAAACCATTCACTACATACAAACCATGCTTTCTACAAACACACACCTGTCCTGTTCCCTGTTTATGACCAGTTTTATGACTAGGAGGTGCCTTCCTTTATTGGGGTTTCATCGATATCTGATGGGAGTTCCGGGCTTGGCTGAGTAATCTATCACGCATTGGACATCTAAAATACGGGCTTGCCTACATGACTTCGCTCTTTCGTATTATTGTAGAAATATGTGTATAGCCATATCATAAACTCAAGAATTCTTGCTTGAAGCTATTATTTCTGTATATAAGGAGAAGGCTGGTTCTGTAAAAACGAACAGTCTCCTGAGAACACATGACCCGTGTTTGTCGTGCTTCTAGGACACCTGTTACTTGGTAGCTATCAATAAAACTCGATCTCTGACTTGACTAGAAGACTCCGTGTTTCTGTGGTCCGGAACAGGGAGAACTCAGAGGTCTTCGGGTGTTATCCCCTGGCACCAAGCGGGTTCCTAAAAACCCGTTACCTCAGTTGGCGCCCAACTCGGGGCGGTATCAAGCGGCGACGGTCCAAGCCAGATGTTCGTGAGGAGCTTCGTGTGAAAATTCCGGAGGACGGCCAGCCACTTCAGCGACCCCTGTATGTCGACGTGGTTCCGAAGGTCTTTGCTGCGAGGTTCCCCGCGTCCCGACGGCTACGAAGGACTGCTGCCCTGACTATCGCCTTGTTTTGGACCCAGTGATCCTTGGTAGAGCGAAACGATAGACGAGTCTTCTAGCGACGTCACCGATCTTCAAATACTTCATTTAAGTATAAGTGGAGCGTCTCCCAGTCCTTAGTTTGTCCTTAGTTTTTAGGTATCCTTGAGATACGCCTTGATTTGGTACTTGCAAGCCCCAAAGCCGAAGGACTTGTGTATTCACGAGAAATATCGTAACAGATAATCCTTTGAAGTTTGAAGCTAGACTAGTGAGCAAAGATGCCTGGTTTTAGCAGACTTGGAAACTTGTTTTGTCTTGGTTATAGTAAGGACTCCCGATTAGAGGATTCCTGTCCGGTTCCTCCGATTGGAACTCCAACATATGAGCTCTACGTAAAGCACGGCGTAGGCCCTATCACATATAATGAAGTGTGGATAAAATACACCCGCAAGGATGGTGTTTTAAAATGGCCCCAATACGGTAGTTTCGACTCAGAAATATTAGATAACCTAGAGGTCAAATTATGTAAGAGAAAAGCCCGGCCGGCGATGTTTGACTCTTTTCGCTTATGGCGCAAAGAAGCCAAACAGAAAGAAATAAAGTTAGCGAAAAAGAATAAAAGAGGTATGTCGATGGTGCAAGCTGCCGTTGCATACAGGGATAACGAGGAAGAGCAAGAAAGCGAACAACTACTTAGGAGCAAGAAACTAGCAGTAGATAAATGCTACCCGATGTTACCAAATAAGGGACAAGGTCAAGAGGAAGGATCCGAGAAAGATCCATTAATGTCCCACTTATTAAGCTCACCTCCACCTTATGCGTTAGACGCTACTACAACGCCAAAGCGTTTTTCTATACCTCGCCCCGGCGCACGAAACACAGCTTTTGCACACTCGCCAGCTACTGTTCAGCTGGTTCCTACTTCTCCGGCGCAGCCTTCTCAAGGGCCGCCATCTATGCTACCTACTCCATCTACTTCCACGACTTTGCCTACAGCTCCAGCTATTGTCTATGATACCGCGTCTGCTACTACTTCAATCTCCTCTACTATTGCCTCTACTTCTTCTTTGCCTCAGCCTATCTTTTCCACTGCACTTGCTCCTCCGCAAGCTTCTCCTTCTATTAGACAAAGAGTGACAGGTACCGTCACTGGTCTGCTTTCACCTTTCTTCGGGTCGCCTAAGACGACCCCTAAAACAGAAGATAGACAGTTACGTAGTCAACTGCCTGATTACGAGGAAAGAAAAGTGCTAAATGAACTAGCCCGTAAATGGATTACGGATACTGTTAGATATGATGTTCAGTCTGTTATGGAAGTTTTCCGTCAATGGAATGCACCCACTCAGAGATACGTATTCGAAGAAATGTGTGTATATCTGGGCGAAGATTTGGAGACAAATGATCCCAAATACACAATGAACGAACTATGGCGTACACGCTTTAAGTTCCACGAAGGCATGATCACAGGCAGAGATGTTGAGAAAGCGATAGAGTTATTACTATCTTATAGGAGTAAAGGAAACGTCTCTAGATCATTGTACGAAGACGACGTATCAGATAGGAAACGAGCGAGACAGAACCCCATGAGAGAGGTTCCTCCGGTTTGGAGGGAAGGTGATGCGAATGCGAATCCACCGATTCTGCCTCATTTCCAGCATGTATGGGTACATGTCCCCTGGAAAAGATCCACTGTCTTAGCGCTCAAGCAGACATTGCCTGATCCTCGTAAAAACCCGACTGGGTATTATAAGGAATTATCGCAAACTGCAAGCTCATGTATAATGAATTTAGCGGACATAGATATACTGTTTGGGAACGTTGTTCCGCATCCTCTATGGAGCAAAATACGTCATACGAACCATGCCCAAGAACTAGGCGACTCATGGACGAACATTGCCGCTATAGACGCTAGACAAATTGGTGGTTCTAAACCTGAGCCGTTAATAGCTGAACTTCCCGGTAGAATTATTGCATACATGAAAACAATAATGCCTGAAGTACGCGTGAACTGGGACAAGTTATCTGCATGCAAGCAGAAGAAAGATGAGAATGTGTCTGACTTTTTCACAAGATTCGAGGAGACTTTCACAGATCATAGTGGTCAAGATATGGCTACCGAGGGTGGCCAAAGATTGTTTGTAGACAAGTTCGTGCATAATTTAATTCCTGAACTATGTAATAAATTGAAAGACTCAGAGAGTGCTTGGGCTGTCTCTACGTCAGCTCAAATTTTAGCTACAACCCAGTACTATGAAAATAGGCGCAAAGACGAGCTAGATAAAGTAGATAGAAAGACAAAGGATTTAAAAACTAAAGTTCTTCTCCAGCAAGCTTATCCGCCTCGTACGGCTAGTCAGCCCAGTTATCAACCGCAACATCAGTATTCGAGAAACGCGCAAGGTAACGAGTTTTCCCACCAGCGTATTGCTTATGGTCCGAATCAATGTGCATATTGCAAGGAAGAGGGTCACTTTAAAAGTAATTGTCCGGCTCTTGCACGACGTTTGAGCGGTGCTTCGAGTGTAAGGGGAAGAGGTGTTCAACATGCCCCTAGAGGTAGGGGCCGTGGAAATTCCACGCAGAATACAACTTCTTTTACGCCGCAGAATTCAATGAACAGCTTCGACCAACAAAATAATGCGCCGACCAGGTCAGCTCAGTACTATGCTGACGACTATTACACCGAACATGAATACGAGGGTAACGATTGCTAGGACAGCCATGGACAAAGAGAGGGAGTTGTTTCAGTTCCAGTAGATCAGAATGGACCTTATGTCGAGGTAATAGCCGCAGGAGTGTCAGAGCCATTTCTGCTGTATACTGATGCTACAAAAAGTTCTATCATGCACTCGAAACTTCCTGGCGCACCTTTGTCTGGCGAAATGAATGTCTCAGTAGGTTTCTCTGGCGCCCCTGTTAGAAACCCGATCTCCAGTCCTGTATCTCTTTCTATTGGCCCATGCGAATTAGAGGCACCCCTCATTCTTACAACAGGTTGAGGTGAAAATTTGTTAGGATTGGATTTGCTAAAAAGGTTATATGCGACTTTGTACTGTTCACCATTAGGAGTACAACTTACTTTCGGTAAGAAGGTTATTTCTCCAATGTATGTGTCGAAAGAAAACATTGCAACTGAATTATCGAGTCTTCCTGATGTACTCTGGGCTAATGGTTCTAATGATGTAGGTCGTTTGGAGATAGCACCATATGTCATAACATTGAAAGCCAACATTAGGTTGCCACGTATTCCCCAATACAAAATATCTAGCGAATGTGAAAAGGCGTTATTGACGATTGTTTATGACCTAATTGATAAAGACGTCATCGAGGAAACAACAGGAAATGTTTGTAACAGTCCAGTTTTGCCCGTCTTAAAACGTACTGATCCTTCACAACCCCCTGTGTATAGGTTCGTGATCGACCTCAGAGAAGTAAACAAGATAGTTATCCCACAGTTTCCAGTTGTCCCCGACATTACTGCTTTATTGACGATGGTTCCAGCTTCAGCAAATTGGTTCTCGGTGATTGACCTGAAGAACGCTTTCTTCAGTATCCCGATTGCTGAGGAGAGTAGAGATATTTTCGGATTTAATTTAGGAGGACGAAGTTTCCGCTTTAAGTGCGCTCCTCAAGGCTACTGCGAAAGCCCATCAATATTCAGGCAGGCCCTGAAAACACAACTAGACACGATTGTTCTACCAAATGGTTCAACTCTGATTCAGTATGTAGACGATCTACTGATCGCTGCAGACACTGAAGAGATTTGCAAGAAAGCTACGTTATCATTATTGCATCACTTATGTGACATGAAGCACAAAGTGTCTCTTTCCAAACTACAATTTTGCCGACAAGAGGTAACCTACTTAGGTCACATCTTGTCGAAAGAGGGAAGGAGACTGACACCAGAAAGAATACAGGCAATCGCAGAACTAAGTGCCCCAAGGACACAGAGAGAGGTTTGAGCCTTTTTGAGCATTACATCGTACTGTAGACAATGGATACCGAATTTCTCACTACTAGCTAAACCCTTGCTGGCACTACTCTGTAAAGACACGCCAAATTCTATGCCTTGGTCTGAAGATTGCCAGACGAGTTTTCACAAGTTGCGTGATGCATTATGTTCGGCTCCTGTGTTGGGAAACCCCAACTACAGTAAGCCTTTTACATTATATGTCCACGAGAAGGAAGGTTGTGCATTATCAGTTTTAACACAACATTTTGGGGACAGACAGCGCCCATGCGCGTATTTTTCGGCAACTCTAGACCCTGTGGCTAAAGCCCTACCAAGTTGTCTGAGGGCTACCGCCGCAGCAGCTGTCTGCATTCGACAATCCGCTGGATTAGTCATGAATAATACTCTGATCGTTATGGTTCCGCATGCAGTAGACATTTTACTAAACAGGACGAAGACACAACACCTTACTAGCGCTCGACTATCCAGTTACGAACTTACGTTGCTAGCAAGTCACAGCCACATAAAGAGGTGCGATACACTGAATCCCGCAACGTTATTACCCATTCCGACAGGAACAGACGAGATTGATAAACATGACTGCTGCTTTAGGACAGAAGAAGAGACAAAAGGGAGAGTAGACTTACAGGACACTCCCCTTCCTGAATGCAACGATACTTTATGGGTTGATGGTTCATGTTTCAAGCTGCCGAATGGTGATACGACTGCAGCATATGCTGTAACAACATTACACACCATTATAGGAACTGCGCGCATTTCCCAAAATTCTGCACAAGCTGCAGAACTAATTGCGCTTACCAGAGCATGTGTGTTAGCGAAAGGTAAACGAGTGAATGTGTACACTGACAGCCAATACGCCTTTGGTGTGGCTCACAGTTTTGGGAGATTGTGGCGTGAACGTGGGTTTCTTACGTCACATGGTGCAAAGATACAACATGGTCAGCTAGTTAATGAGCTCCTCCAGTCACTGACCTTGCCACTACAAGTTGCCATTATAAAATGTAGTGCACACAAAAAGATTCAGGATGATGTTGGCCGCGGGAATGCATTTGCAGACGAGGTTGCGAAAGAGACTGCAAGGAACACAATGAGTCGGATGTATGTTGTAGGTCCTGCTAGATGGATTATTGATGTAGGAATGTGTGAGGACACCATTGAAAGCGTGAAATCTATACAAGCCGAGGCAACTGAAAAAGAGGTGAATGAATGGAGAGAAAGTAAGGGTAGATTAGATACGAATGGTTGTTGGGTCGAATTGTCAGAACACCAGCGATGGTTATTGCCTAACGCCTATGTACTTGCAGTAGTAACAATGGCTCACGGATTTGCACACATCAGTTCGAGAGGAATCTGTAAAGTATTGGCCCCAGTATGGCAAAATAGCAACATCCCGAAATATGCAGAGAATGTGGTCAGAAACTGTATGGTGTGTTTGAAGTACAATCCCGGTAGGGGAACCCCAACTCCAGCTGGTCATTTTGCGCCTCCAACGTATCCGTTCGAGGTTTTGCAGCTCGATTTCATTCACATGGAGAGATGCAACAATCTGAAGTATGTGCTCGTTGTTGTTTGCGCTTTCTCCTGGTGGGTGGAAGCGTACCCCCTTAAAGACAATACTGCCTTGTCAACCGCCAAAGCCCTTGTCAAAGAGTTCTTCCCGAGGTTTGGCATGCCTAGAATTGTCTGGAGTGATAATGGAAGTGAATTCGTAGGACGCGTGATGAAGAGAGTGTGTGAATGTTTAGGCATACAGCAAAAATTCCACTCTGCGAATCACCCCCAATCAGCTGGATTGGTAGAGTGCTACAACGGCACTTTAAAGCTCAAATTAGCCAAGATCCAAGCCAGTACAGGTCTTAAATGGCCTGACGCCTTGCCCCTAGCACTCTTGTCAACTAGGATGACTGCCCATTCCAGATTAGGACTTAGCCCTCACGAAATAGTGTTTGGCCGCCCAGCCAACGTCTGGGCCGTGCCAAGACCAAAGAAACTTAGCGAAATAGAGCACCCCGTACTGCTTGACTATTTGTGCGAATTGACAACTAAATTGCGTGTTTTACACCAACAGGTTCACAGTTCCTCTCCACCAGCCTCTGACGATCCAGGTCACTCCATCACACCCGGAACGTGGGTCTTGGTGCGCAACTTCCAGCGCACCAACAACGGACAGCCGAGGTGGACCGGACCTTACCTGGTACTTCTTTCCACGAGGTCAGCGGTTCGGGTGGACGGCAAAAAGAACTGGGTGCACGGGACCCACTGCAAACGGGTCCCTCTGCCCCTTCCATACGACCGGTGGGTCAACAAAGGAATTGCCGACTCCGAGACAGAATCCATACCTCGCTTCATCCCTTTCAGCGATGCACGGTTAAAAGAAACTGGTACCGAAAAGGAGAGTGATCGTATTTTACAAGGATTTGTGTCACTGTCTATGCAGTTGGACACTACCGAACCTGAGACATTGTTTGAAGACCACACCGTACCTGGGAAAGAACAGTATAATCTAAGGTCAAGACAAAGAGACTAATAAAAAAAAACACAAACGAATGTGATTTCCCTTCCCCCAAGAACTATTTTTGATTTTTCAGCTCTCTCACTCTCAGGAAACTTGCTCATTTTTGATTTTCGAACCGCCATCCGGTTCTGCTGCTAGGGTCGCGGTTGAAGTCTGGGGAGTGCAACTGGGAAGTTTTAGGTCCACGGTTCTGGTTGGTCCACGGGAGTTACCCCGGACTGAGCCTAGCGCGCTCCCTGGCAGAATCAATCTACCGCCGCGGGCTGCAACTAGAGGATGGAGTTTCCTAGGGTAGAGAGACCTATCAGACTCACGAACTTTGAAAAACAGTTATGCACGATACTGTCCAAAAGAAGATTCCTGATAATATGTGTTTTAATGTTATGTAGCATAGTTGTGTTTCTTACTGGTTATACTCTATTCGTGTTTAAAGTTACCTTTTCGAATGACACCCAGCCACCACCTCCTCCTACTATTTCTCCACACTACTTTCACCCTCTACCTGAACACGAGTCTGCCCGAAGACTCGAATTTGTAAATAACTCTTTCATTCAGCTCCTGCACCAACACCAGTCCATCATGAACACATCAAACTGTTGGATATGTGGACTCATGCCACACACGACGGATAACGGTATCCCATACTTTATCCTGCCTTTCAGTTACTATGGGTCTCTGTGGGCTTTCCAGACAATGTTCCTATTCGCCCTAGAACCATACCCGACACGTTCTACTGAAAGTGATTCCAGTAACAAGGCACTAATAGCAGGGATAAGAAATATGAGTAGAGAGTTCGACACCTATCTTACGATTCCCAAAGATGAACTCGCTCCGTACACTCGTTGGAACGTAACTAAATATGGGGTTTACCTGAGTAAGAGCCAGACAGTAAAGAAATCCCGCCCAGTTTGGATAGTACCCAACCGAGGTCACTTATGTCTACAGGGTATCGGCAGGGATCCCAAAGCTCAATTAGGAAAGAGTATATGCGCAGAAACATATTCCCGAACTTCCCCTATATTATTAGCAGCCAAAGGCACGTACTTCGTCTGCCATGACCAAGCTTACACGTGGTTGCCCCCTGACTTCTCAGGTACATGCTTTATCGCATTTCTGCTGCCTCCCACTTACACGGCCAGAGCAGATTACCATCGGACAAGGACAGCTAGAGGTGTCGTGAGTAAAGACGACACCGCGGGTCAGGAATTCACTGATTTCGCAAAGGGTTTTCTGCCATTTTGGGGGCCTATGGTAAACAGCAGGAATATTCGCCAGTTATCGAGGATAGTTGAATCCGCCGTGACTACAACGGCCGGAGCCCTTGGAAATTTGACGACCGAACTTCAGTCGGATCGACTTATGACACTTCAGAACCGAGTTGCCCTAGATATCATACTCGCCGATCGTGGTGGTGTGTGTAGAGTGATCCAATCTAGTTGTTGCATTTTCATCCCTGATAACGCACCGACAGTGTACCAAGCCATCTCTAAACTACACGAAATATCTGATTCCCTCCACGTGGAAAAAGGGGATTGGTCCTTACTAGGGTGGTTCTGGGAACTGATCGCTACATGGGGATGGAAAACACTGATCTTCATTGGGATGATCTTAGCACTTCTGTTTATGTTCTGCCTGTGTATACAGTGCGCTCCTGCACTCTGTGGCCTCTGTGCTACTTCATGTGTACGGAAGCCTGTGTCAAGAGACGAACTGAGCAACAGAATGATGTTACAGCAGCATCTCCACGAATTCCTTCATACGGATTTGGACTCCGATTAAGATGAATTATTGCCTTACATAAGGGCAAAAGGAGGGTCTGTGGTACTGAAAAATTTGGACCCTGTTGTCATCCCGATATCGAGGTCCAATACCCGTGTCACAAAATATCAACGTACCATGACGAATTTGGTGTCAGCGAACCGATAATGATTAGGGCATCATTCCCATGCATTTGCGTCATAATCGAGGGTTGCCAACACCCCCAAATCATAGTTTCCGTCCCAACCCCTTAGACTCCATTTTGTGAACGGCATCCATCTTATGTCTTGCCCTCATGATAAGTCAATTAAAGGTCGAGCTTGATCTAAAGGACACGTCCTCCTTCCCTGACTTCCCCCTGACCTGTCCCAACTGACTCGATCGCCTTTAGCCAAACCTGTCTGGGCAGCCCCTCGCCCAGTGGCCAAATACGATAGCATCGATACATAACATTCCTCAAACCATTCACTACATACAAACCATGCTTTCTACAAACACACACCTGTCCTGTTCCCTGTTTATGACCAGTTTTATGACTAGGAGGTGCCTTCCTTTATTGGGGTTTCATCGATATCTGATGGGAGTTCCGGGCTTGGCTGAGTAATCTATCACGCATTGGACATCTAAAATACGGGCTTGCCTACATGACTTCGCTCTTTCGTATTATTGTAGAAATATGTGTATAGCCATATCATAAACTCAAGAATTCTTGCTTGAAGCTATTATTTCTGTATATAAAGAGAAGGCTGGTTCTGTAAAAATGAACAGTCTCCTGAGAACACATGACCCGTGTTTGTCGTGCTTCTAGGACACCTGTTACTTGGTAGCTATCAATAAAACTCGATCTCTGACTTGACTAGAAGACTCCGTGTTTCTGTGGTCCGGAACAGGGAGAACTCAGAGGTCTTCGGGTGTTATCCCCTGGCACCAAGCGGGTTCCTAAAAACCCGTTACCTCAATCTCCTGAAGAATACCCCACGCAGTGGAAATATGACTAGAACTCAATGGGAGGCGGTCTCTAATCTGCAAAATGATTGGGAACTTGTTATCAAGCCCTCCAATAAAGGAGGCAATGTGGTTCTCATGACTAGAACCATGTATAAGAAAGAAGCACAACGGCATGTCAACGATCCAACGTGCAAAGGGAAAGTAGATGAAAAATATCTTACTGATCTCAAAAACATGTACATGGGTAAGTCCCAGACATGGCACGAGAAGGGTCCACTATCAAGGGATGAGATACACTTTCTTAAAAATGACACTCCTACCACACCCACTTTGTACCTTCTCCCAAAGGTTCATAAAAATGCCAGTGACTCACCACGGAGACCCATCGTGTCCTCAAAGAATAGACTCCTTGAGAACACCAGCAAATATGTTGATCACTTTCTCTTCCCCTTCGTGAGAAACCTTTCATCCTATCTTAGAGACAGTACACATTTCTTGCAGAAGATCAGGGATTTCAACATGGGTAAGGAGCATTGGCTGGTAAGCCTTGATGTAGAAGCATTTTACACAAGCATAAGACATGATGATGGGATTAAGGCTCGTCAGTTCTTTCTGAAACAACATAGGGCATAGTTGTTGGAACAAACTCTCATGCTGTTAAACATGATAGCAATCTGTTTGAAGAGAATGTATTTATTTTTGAAAAATAACATTACCACTAGTTACAAGGTACTTCCATGGGCACTTGCTTCACCCCCCAGCTATGCTAATCTCATTGTGGGCTGGTGGGAGAAGCAGGTGCTCTGGAATAATCAGACTGAACATTGGCTTTTTAATGTGTCAACATGGCTCAGGTATGTTGACGACATTTTCGTTGCGTGGAAGGGGTCTGAAACTGAACTGAATCTTTTCATAGATTTTCTAAACATGAATAATGTGAATCTCAAATTTACTAGACACTACAGCCAG
The DNA here is from genome assembly GCF_964261635.1 of Lissotriton helveticus. Taxonomy (NCBI): domain Eukaryota; kingdom Metazoa; phylum Chordata; class Amphibia; order Caudata; family Salamandridae; genus Lissotriton; species Lissotriton helveticus. Next base: position 438,210,688 of record NC_136061.1, read on the forward strand.
AAATCCATTGACTTTCCAGACCTCAACCTGAGTATAGAAAGGAGTAGAATCAGCACCAACCTATTCAGAAAGAAAATGGCAGGAAATTCAATTCTTCATGCCTGAGCTCCCACCCTCCCAGCTTTAGGTGGGGGATTCCCTACAGTGAATTTCTCAGTGCTAAACACAATTGCAGTACCCCCTCATCCTATGAAGATACTAAACAAGAAATTAAAACTAGATTTAGAGAGCGATGATACCCCAGAAAAGCAATTGAACAAGCAGAAAAGTGAGTCGAAAGACATTCCAGGGATGGCATACTAGACAAAACCACACCCAACAGAACCCACAATAATGCTACTAAAAACAAGTCAGATTCATCACCAAATACTGCAACCAATCTAACCAGATACACAGTATTTTCATAAATAAAATAGATGGGACATCCTTAGACGTGATCCCATCCTAAGGAATGAGCTAAGCCCAGTGACATACATGAGAAGCCCATCCCTGAGAGTAATGCTGGTACACAGCCATCAGCAGCCCAAGAAAGGTAGCTGGCTCAAGCAAGCCAAGGGTTTCCACAAATGTGGAAAATGCAAAGCGTGCACAAATAGCAGCAATGTGATGGAGGTCATCTTAGACAGAACAAAGGTCCACTGGAAAATTCCTAAATTCATCATATCATGACTTTGTCTTATATGCTATATTCTGGCCATGCAATCTCTGGTACATTGGGTCAACACGTTCCCCATCAAAAAAAATATCTTAGAGCATTGGCGAGCTATTTCCAAATGTGAACAAAGCTATAGCACAGCAAGACATTTCTCTAAGGAACATGGGGCTGACTGGACCAAAGCCATATTTTTTGGACTGGATACAGTTACACCCAACCCGAGAGGAGGCAATCGCATTGCAGCCCTTCGTAAACTTGAGTCACGTCTCATCCCTTTAGCAGGCACCATATTCCCAGATGGCCTCAACCAAGATGATGAATTATATTCTCACCTGTAAATCTGATCAGTTCCTAAGCTACACTTCTGCCTTGATGGATTACTTTAATATAGTCTCATTTAGATATGCCAAGTCTTGACATTACAGTGAGGTATAATGCATTATATCGAAACAAGTTTTATGTTGCTAACATATTTATATCTTGTCTAATTTTACAGAATTTGTGGCCAAGAATCACCCTAAATCACATGTTTGCGATAGAAAATAGGAGCAATGGAGTGTGAAGGACTTCCCAACCTACTCTTAGTAACGTTTAGCACTTACCTGGTACGATACCTCTACTGCCACGAATGAACAGTGTTGGTCATAGCCACGAGGAATATCCTCTAGTCACTTACATGATTAGTAAATAGGGCACTAGACCCATTATTTCCTCCGCTGAATCAAGCAATGATATTAAGTTTTCTCAAAACCAGAAAGTCACTCTGTCACAATTACTTATTACAAACGGTCTTAAGATTTAAACATGCCAGAATTTATGTACTAAGTATATGCAAACAGCTGCGTCTGTTTTTCGTTTGAGTTACACTACTAAAACATGTGCCTAACATTTCTTTTATTTTCATGTTTACACACGTACCTTTAAAAATCATGTAATGGAGGCGGTGCTCATGTGACAAAGACTACGGACGTGGTCGAAATGCGTCGTCCTTGTGTGTTGTACAGGATAAACTACTGAAACTGAACGAGTGGGCTCGTGAGGATTCTTTCACAAATTCCACTTTGCTTTGCGATATATATATATACATATATATATACTACTAGAACGCTAACAGTCTTACTTATGACAAAAGTATGGCACACCTGAAGTCATCTTGATTGGAATAAAGTGGTAACACTTAATACATTTAATTTGAAAAGGAACAAAATGAGGGGTTTCATTTTGCCATAGAAATTTTATATATATATATTCACTGAAAAAACCATAGGTTACACACCAGTTATAGTTAGGAATTAGCATTTAAAAAACCTTTGAAATTCACTGAAAAAAACATAGGTTTAACACCCGTTATAGTTAGCTGGAAATTTTACTCGCATAAAACCATTGAAATTCCCACGTTATAGTTAGTTGGACTCACTATACCTTGCACGTCTGCAATGCACTGCTGATGACGTCACATATTACACACACTTTCACACTGCCATACAAATACTCAGTTAACTAATCAATAACTAATATAGACTTTCACATAGCTAGTAACCAACTGTAGAATCAGTTTACACAACAACTGACAAAGTGATACAGATATTCACACAGTTTAGTCACTATCCACTATATTTAGTGAGACATTATAAATTGGTCAAGTAAACAGTCAATTACACTGCTACTAAATCCTCGATCCAAATATTTATTTATATATATCCACTCATTCTTCAATGTAAATTGCTATATATATAATGCATATTTAAATAACGAAGCAAACCACATTCACTGGATGATGTCATCAGTGATGTCATCAGTGATGTCATTTGAGATGTCATCAGTGATGTCACTGACCATGTCATGAATGATCTAATATGTGACATCATCAGCAGTGGATTGCGGGTGCGCGAAATATAGTTAGTACACCTAACTATATAGGAGCAATTTCATTGGTTTTGTATGAGTAAAATGTCCAGCTAACTATAACACCACTAAAACTTATAGTTTTTTGAGTGAATTTCAAAGGTTTTTTAAAAACTAATTCCTAACTATATAACTCCTGAAACCTATGGTTTTTTCAGTGAATTTCAAAGGTTTTTTTAAATGCTAATTCCTAACTATATAAGGCCTGAAACCTATGTTTTTTTCAGTGAATTTCAAAGGTTTTTTAAATGCTGATTCATAACTATATAAGGCCTGAAACCTATGGTTTTTTCAGTGAATTTCAAAGGTTTTTTAAATGCTAATTCCTAACTATATAAGGCCTGAAACCTATGGTTTTTTCAGTGAATTTCAAAGGTTTTTTAAATGCTAATTCCTAACTATATAAGGCCTGAAACCTATGGTTTTTTCAGTGTTTTAAAAAAAAAAATTGATTGGTTAACTGGCTTATTAAGTGTATCTTAGTGAATACATATATTAGCGAGTAATGTTTAAATATTTATATATATGCATGAGTGATGTAATATGTGACGTCATCAGCAGTGCATTGCAGACGTGCAAGTTATAGTGAGTCCAACTAACTATAACGTGGAAATTTCAATGGTTTTATGCGAGTAAAATTTCCAGCTAACTATAACTGGTGTGAAACCTATGGTTTTTTCAGTGAATTTCAAAGGATTTTTAAATGCTAATTCCTAACTATAACTGGTGTGTAACCTATGGTTTTTTCAGTGAATATATATATATATAAAATTTCTATGGCAAAATGAAACCCCTCATTTTGTTCCTTTTCAAATTAAATGTATTAAATGTATTAAGTGTTACCACTTTATTCCAATCAAGATGACTTCAGGTGTGCCATACTTTTGTCATAAGTAAGACTGTTAGCGTTCTAGTTGTTCTTTAGAACACTCTGGGACATTCTGTCATTGGGCTATAGTTGGGCAACATCTGGCTGATATTTGGGCTACATTTGGGCTCTTTTGTCTCTGGTGGCCATCTTGGGAGACTGCATATCAGAATTTTTTTAATGAAATATAAGAGGATTTGAGAAGTCACTCAAAATGTGCCCTAATTTTTCTTTCTTCAGCACTAATCATAATTTCTATGGCAAAATGAACCCCCTCATTTTGTTCCTTTGCAAATTAAATGTTTTATGTGTTAACACTTTATTCCAATCAAGATGACTTCAGGTGTGCCATACTTTTGTCATAAGTAAGACTGTTAGCGCTCTAGTTGTTCTTTAGAACACTCTGGGACATTCTGTCATTGGGCTATAGTTGGGCTACATCTGGCTGATATTTTGGCTACATTTGTTTTTTTTGTCTCTGGTGGCCATATTTGGGCTACATTGGGCTACATTGGGCTACATTGGGCTACATTTGGGCTCTAACATATATATAGCCCAATGTAGCCCAATATATATTTTTTCAAAGTAAATTTTCATAAAAACCACTGGAGCACATATCTTGTGACATAGCAAAGGCACATCGGGCTACCAGTCCCTACAATTTTGCCAAGTTTGGTGGAAAACCATTCAGCCGTTCGGGCTAAAAGTGAGTCCAACCGCCCTATGGAAATTAACATGGGGAAAACACGTTTTGGGATCCCCCTTTTATCTCGTCCCCCGCTTAACGAATCCCCCCCAAATTTTCAGGGAAGGAGCGGAGCGCCGCGAGGCAAAGTTAAGGAACATTTCAGGAAGATTCCTCAACCGGCGCCAAAGTTATTCCCAATAGAATGTTGTGAATATATATATATATATATACATATATATATCGTACATATACGAGACATTTCATTTGGTGTTGGGCGCTGAGGAAGGCCACTGCGCCGAAATGCATCCGCCGCCACCAGATTGCCATTTGTTTGATTAAAGCCCCTCCTTACACTTCCCCTCTGGGCTGCTGCGTCTTTTCTTCTTTGAGGAGGGACTTTCCTGTACATATTCAAGCGCACAGCCAGAGGCGCTTTGCAGCGAGCCCCTGTCATTTCCTGGGTCCGGACTTCACTGGCCGAAAAAAGCCTCATGACTTTTTGCTTCTGTTTCCAGTAATGGACTGGTCCGGTACCCGTCCCCCTTGCAGGGTGATCCGGAGTGGTTGAGGTTACCTACCTCTCTTTGGGCACAACGCCCCTGCTCTACACTTCGCTCTGCTGGAGGGACTGACAGTCAAAGGGGGCACAAGGAGTGATTTTATTCAAGAAACAACCCGAATCAGCCCTTCAAACCCTGCCGCTTATTTCCTCGCCACCGACTTATCACACCACTTGGAACAACAGCTACCCTTCCCCGTTACACCAACCCGGATTGCGAGAACATGTTGCATTCTGGGAGTCGTGGTGCGCAGATACACAACGCGCCACAACAGGTGAGAGGAATCTCATGGGGGAGGAGCGGAGTGGCGTCTACATCAACAAGCGGCAGGCAGGCTTTTCGAGACATTTCATTTGGTGTTGGGCGCTGAGGAAGGCCACTGCGCCGAAATGCATCCGCCGCCACCAGATTGCCATTTGTTTGATTAAAGCCCCCCCTTACACTTCCCCTCTGGGCTGCTGCGTCTTTTCTTCTTTGAGGAGGGACTTTCCTGTACATATTCAAGCGCACAGCCAGAGGCGCTTTGCAGCGAGCCCCTGTCATTTCCTGGGTCCGGACTTCACTGGCCGAAAAAAGCCTCATGACTTTTTGCTTCTGTTTCCAGTAATGGACTGGTCCGGTACCCGTCCCCCTTGCAGGGTGATCCGGAGTGGTTGAGGTTACCTACCTCTCTTTGGGCACAACGCCCCTGCTCTACACTTCGCTCTGCTGGAGGGACTGACAGTCAAAGGGGGCACAAGGAGTGATTTTATTCAAGAAACAACCCGAATCAGCCCTTCAAACCCTGCCGCTTATTTCCTCGCCACCGACTTATCACACCACTTGGAACAACAGCTACCCTTCCCCGTTACACCAACCCGGATTGCGAGAACATGTTGCATTCTGGGAGTCGTGGTGCGCAGATACACAATGCACCACAACAGGTGAGAGGAATCTCATGGGGGAGGAGCGGAGTGGCGTCTACATCAACAAGCGGCAGGCAGGCTTTTCGAGACATTTCATTTGGTGTTGGGCGCTGAGGAAGGCCACTGCGCCGAAATGCATCCGCCGCCACCAGATTGCCATTTGTTTGATTAAAGCCCCTCCTTACACTTCCCCTCTGGGCTGCTGCGTCTTTTCTTCTTTGAGGAGGGACTTTCCTGTACATATTCAAGCGCACAGCCAGAGGCGCTTTGCAGCGAGCCCCTGTCATTTCCTGGGTCCGGACTTCACTGGCCGAAAAAAGCCTCATGACTTTTTGCTTCTGTTTCCAGTAATGGACTGGTCCGGTACCCATCCCCCTTGCAGGGTGATCTGGAGTGGTTGAGGTTACCTACCTCTCTTTGGGCACAACGCCCCTGCTCTACACTTCGCTCTGCTGGAGGGACTGGCAGTCAAAGGGGGCACAAGGAGTGATTTTATTCAAGAAACAACCCGAATCAGCCCTTCAAACCCTGCCGCTTATTTCCTCGCCACCGACTTATCACACCACTTGGAACAACAGCTACCCTTCCCCGTTACACCAACCCGGATTGCGAGAACATGTTGCATTCTGGGAGTCGTGGTGCGCAGATACACAACGCGCCACAACAGGTGAGAGGAATCTCATGGGGAAGGAGCGGAGTGGCGTCTACATCAACAAGCGGCAGGCAGGCTTTTCGAGACATTTCATTTGGTGTTGGGCGCTGAGGAAGGCCACTGCGCCGAAATGCATCCGCCGCCACCAGATTGCCATTTGTTTGATTAAAGCCCCTCCTTACACTTCCCCTCTGGGCTGCTGCGTCTTTTCTTCTTTGAGGAGGGACTTTCCTGTACATATTCAAGCGCACAGCCAGAGGCGCTTTGCAGCGAGCCCCTGTCATTTCCTGGGTCCGGACTTCACTGGCCGAAAAAAGCCTCATGACTTTTTGCTTCTGTTTCCAGTAATGGACTGGTCCGGTACCCGTCCCCCTTGCAGGGTGATCCGGAGTGGTTGAGGTTACCTACCTCTCTTTGGGCACAATGCCCCTGCTCTACACTTCGCTCTGCTGGAGGGACTGACAGTCAAAGGGGGCACAAGGAGTGATTTTATTCAAGAAACAACCCGAATCAGCCCTTCAAACCCTGCCGCTTATTTCCTCGCCACCGACTTATCACACCACTTGGAACAACAGCTACCCTTCCCCGTTACACCAACCCGGATTGCAAGAACATGTTGCATTCTGGGAGTCGTGGTGCGCAGATACACAACGCGCCACAACAGGTGAGAGGAATCTCATGGGGGAGGAGCGGAGTGGCGTCTACATCAACAAGCGGCAGGCAGGCTTTTCGAGACATTTCATTTGGTGTTGGGCGCTGAGGAAGGCCACTGCGCCGAAATGCATCCGCCGCCACCAGATTGCCATTTGTTTGATTAAAGCCCCTCCTTACACTTCCCCTCTGGGCTGCTGCGTCTTTTCTTCTTTGAGGAGGGACTTTCCTGTACATATTCAAGCGCACAGCCAGAGGCGCTTTGCAGCGAGCCCCTGTCATTTCCTGGGTCCGGACTTCACTGGCCGAAAAAAGCCTCATGACTTTTTGCTTCTGTTTCCAGTAATTGACTGGTCCGGTACCCATCCCCCTTGCAGGGTGATCTGGAGTGGTTGAGGTTACCTACCTCTCTTTGGGCACAATGCCCCTGCTCTACACTTCGCTCTGCTGGAGGGACTGACAGTCAAAGGGGGCACAAGGAGTGATTTTATTCAAGAAACAACCCGAATCAGCCCTTCAAACCCTGCCGCTTATTTCCTCGCCACCGACTTATCACACCACTTGGAACAACAGCTACCCTTCCCCGTTACACCAACCCGGATTGCAAGAACATGTTGCATTCTGGGAGTCGTGGTGCGCAGATACACAACGCGCCACAACAGGTGAGAGGAATCTCATGGGGGAGGAGCGGAGTGGCGTCTACATCAACAAGCGGCAGGCAGGCTTTTCGAGACATTTCATTTGGTGTTGGGCGCTGAGGAAGGCCACTGCGCCGAAATGCATCCGCCGCCACCAGATTGCCATTTGTTTGATTAAAGCCCCTCCTTACACTTCCCCTCTGGGCTGCTGCGTCTTTTCTTCTTTGAGGAGGGACTTTCCTGTACATATTCAAGCGCACAGCCAGAGGCGCTTTGCAGCGAGCCCCTGTCATTTCCTGGGTCCGGACTTCACTGGCTGAAAAAAGCCTCATGACTTTTTGCTTCTGTTTCCAGTAATGGACTGGTCCGGTACCCATCCCCCTTGCAGGGTGATCTGGAGTGGTTGAGGTTACCTACCTCTCTTTGGGCACAACGCCCCTGCTCTACACTTCGCTCTGCTGGAGGGACTGGCAGTCAAAGGGGGCACAAGGAGTGATTTTATTCAAGAAACAACCCGAATCAGCCCTTCAAACCCTGCCGCTTATTTCCTCGCCACCGACTTATCACACCACTTGGAACAACAGCTACCCTTCCCCGTTACACCAACCCGGATTGCGAGAACATGTTGCATTCTGGGAGTCGTGGTGCGCAGATACACAACGCGCCACAACAGGTGAGAGGAATCTCATGGGGGAGGAGCGGAGTGGCGTCTACATCAACAAGCGGCAGGCAGGCTTTTCGAGACATTTCATTTGGTGTTGGGCGCTGAGGAAGGCCACTGCGCCGAAATGCATCCGCCGCCACCAGATTGCCATTTGTTTGATTAAAGCCCCTCCTTACACTTCCCCTCTGGGCTGCTGCGTCTTTTCTTCTTTGAGGAGGGACTTTCCTGTACATATTCAAGCGCACAGCCAGAGGCGCTTTGCAGCGAGCCCCTGTCATTTCCTGGGTCCGGACTTCACTGGCCGAAAAAAGCCTCATGACTTTTTGCTTCTGTTTCCAGTAATGGACTGGTCCGGTACCCGTCCCCCTTGCAGGGTGATCCGGAGTGGTTGAGGTTACCTACCTCTCTTTGGGCACAATGCCCCTGCTCTACACTTCGCTCTGCTGGAGGGACTGACAGTCAAAGGGGGCACAAGGAGTGATTTTATTCAAGAAACAACCCGAATCAGCCCTTCAAACCCTGCCGCTTATTTCCTCGCCACCGACTTATCACACCACTTGGAACAACAGCTACCCTTCCCCGTTACACCTACACGGATTGCAAGAACATGTTGCATTCTGGGAGTCGTGGTGCGCAGATACACAACGCGCCACAACAGGTGAGAGGAATCTCATGGGGGAGGAGCGGAGTGGCGTCTACATCAACAAGCGGCAGGCAGGCTTTTCGAGACATTTCATTTGGTGTTGGGCGCTGAGGAAGGCCACTGCGCCGAAATGCATCCGCCGCCACCAGATTGCCATTTGTTTGATTAAAGCCCCTCCTTACACTTCCCCTCTGGGCTGCTGCGTCTTTTCTTCTTTGAGGAGGGACTTTCCTGTACATATTCAAGCGCACAGCCAGAGGCGCTTTGCAGCGAGCCCCTGTCATTTCCTGGGTCCGGACTTCACTGGCCGAAAAAAGCCTCATGACTTTTTGCTTCTGTTTCCAGTAATGGACTGGTCCGGTACCCGTCCCCCTTGCAGGGTGATCCGGAGTGGTTGAGGTTACCTACCTCTCTTTGGGCACAACGCCCCTGCTCTACACTTCGCTCTGCTGGAGGGACTGACAGTCAAAGGGGGCACAAGGAGTGATTTTATTCAAGAAACAACCCGAATCAGCCCTTCAAACCCTGCCGCTTATTTCCTCGCCACCGACTTATCACACCACTTGGAACAACAGCTACCCTTCCCCGTTACACCAACCCGGATTGCGAGAACATGTTGCATTCTGGGAGTCATGGTGCGCAGATACACAACGCGCCACAACAGGTGAGAGGAATCTCATGGGGGAGGAGCGGAGTGGCGTCTACATCAACAAGCGGCAGGCAGGCTTTTCGAGACATTTCATTTGGTGTTGGGCGCTGAGGAAGGCCACTGCGCCGAAATGCATCCGCCGCCACCAGATTGCCATTTGTTTGATTAAAGCCCCTCCTTACACTTCCCCTCTGGGCTGCTGCGTCTTTTCTTCTTTGAGGAGGGACTTTCCTGTACATATTCAAGCGCACAGCCAGAGGCGCTTTGCAGCGAGCCCCTGTCATTTCCTGGGTCCGGACTTCACTGGCCGAAAAAAGCCTCATGACTTTTTGCTTCTGTTTCCAGTAATGGACTGGTCCGGTAACCGTCCCCCTTGCAGGGTGATCCGGAGTGGTTGAGGTTACCTACCTCTCTTTGGGCACAACGCCCCTGCTCTACACTTAAACCCTTAACTAGGAAAAAGCGCCATCCCAACAGCATCTCACCCGCACCTGTCCCCAGCGACATCAAACCCCACAATCCTGACCAAGAAAACACCTGCTCCCAACAAAACTCCTTCTGAAACAAAAACCCCCCCTTTTCCATGGCCACAGACCCCGACAAACCCCCTACATGCCCTGCCACCATAGGGCGGGAGGGCGGGACAACAACTTCCCTGCCTGCAACTCGACTGCTGGGTCACTGTCCCTAAAATGGTGGACAGTGACCCAACATGGCTGGTAATATACTATCCAGCCCAAAATTAGCCCAAACCAACCGCCAGCCCAAAACCAGTCCAACTAGCCCAAATCCTCCCCAGGGCGCCCAAACAGCCCAAAGGCTGCTTCCTGTCCCCTTGCCTGTCTCGTCCCCCTCTCCTTCCTCCCGGGGCCCCAAAAATCCCGGGCTGGGCAAGCCTCCCTCCGGTCGGCCGCCCGCCGCAAAGCCCCATTGGGGCCCATCGGGAGACGGGGGGGGGAAGACTGACCGGAGACAATATAAGGTGTGTGATAAAGGCCGCTTTATTGGGAAACAGGTGCATCTTACCACAGTACCAAAACCTTGGCCTTTGCCGTACAAAACTAGGCCTAACTAAATATGTACATACCCGCGACAACCCCCGCCCCCACCCCTAAAATGTTCCCCCCACAAACAGCATATACATCATTACCAACTACCCAAACGCCTGCCTCAACTGTTTAACACTTGCCATATGTACACTCCCTCCCCCTCTGTCCAGAAAACCTCATTCCTCCTATCCTACCCCCCCTTAACTAGGAAAAAGCACCACTCGAAAGCCTCATATGGCTTTCGACCCCCCCTCTAGGACCCTACACCTTCGGATACCTGCGCACCCCTATCGCCCTATCTACCGCCTCCTTCAGCTGTACAATATAGAGCTCCATCCCATATTGTGACAAATGCACGGCATCCTCCAAGAAAAAATAGACTGCCCCATACCTCAACTCTGGGTGCTCCATCCGACCCAAGCCTTCCTTCTCGCAAAAGGCCCGCATTTCCCTGTTAATTTTCCTCCGCGTCATGTCAATAGCTGCAGGCCTCTCTGCCCCCCTCCAGCTTCGTCTAGGAATGAATTCCGACCAAATGACCTCACACCCCGCCCACTGCCTCCGAATTTCCAGCAAATCCCTTTTCATCTGTTTCACCAGAGCCAGTCCCTTACACTGTACCAGGTCATTCTCTCCCAGGTGAATGACTACCACATCCGGACAGACCCCCCCGCACAAGATTGTGGAAAGCCGGCACCAATTCGTGCCACCGCGTGCCCCCTTTTCCCCTCCAATGACAACAAAACAACTGGTCATCTAACTCCAAATTTAATTTCCTGTGCTTCTCCCATTCGGGCCTCTCCGCTCTCTTAATAAAAGAATGGCCCACCACGTAAATGCTCATCGCCGCCACCGTGGGCCCCGCCACCGCACCTGCAAAGATACATGTGTAAGTACTGGGCCAACATGTCAACCTCACTCCACCGCTACCCCCCGCATCCTGACGTACGTCCTATAACAGTCTGATTTCCAGCGCCCCAGTCGTTTGATCTCTTCCTTTCCCCAACCCTTGCGAGCCGCCTCCGTCGCCGCACCAATGCAAAACGAATGCGTCCCGAATTTCTTCGGGTCCTCACCCATGGACCGCAGGGCGTACCGCAGGACCCACAGCAGCTGCGCTGCCGTCACCCGACCAGCCTCTCCCCTACCAAAAACCTCCCCCTCGTCCTGAGCCCGTCCCCCGGCCAGCCGTCTCCCCCACTCCGCTGGGCACACCGCTTCTGACCCCCCAGGACCCAGCACCACCCAAGTACCCTCTCCTCGCTGATCAGTCTTTGACCGTTGCAAACGCACCGCCACCTCGCGACCCCGCAAATCCACTTCCCCCCAACGCACTCCTGGCCGTCCCCGCAACCCCACCAACTCCGACACCCGGAACACTCCATAAAACATCCACGAATTCAGTGTGGAAAACAAAACCATCTCCGCCTGATCCCTGCACACCTCCGGTAAGCGGCGCACCAAACCTTCCAGCATCTCCTCCGTAATAGGACGTCGCTGCCGCACCCTCGCCCCCTTCTCCCTCTCCCAACCCTCCAGAAGACGCCCCCCAGCTCACCCACCAAAGGCGCGTAACCCCACCAAAGATTCCCAATCAACGTCACCCCCGTCAATTTCCCCGCAATCGTCACCCTCGCCAGCCCCTTCTCCATCAATCCGAGCATGTACCGCACCACCTGCTCCTCCCGACGCCACTGGCCACGCTGCCTTACCGCTCCACAACGCAGAAACTCCAGCCACGCCTGCTCATAAGCCTTCCACGTGGACGCCGCCAGAGACGCCTTCACCAACTGAAGGACCCGCGCTCTCCCACCAACCAAAGCTCCTCCGGCACCCGAGTCTTGACTGCGGCCGCCTCCGTGGCTAGCCCAGGGAACCTCTGCCACTGCGAACGAGACAAAGCATCCGCAATGTCATTGTCCACCCCCAGCACATGCTGAGCTTGAAAGAGAATGTCATGCTCCAGGCACTTCAACACAAAAACGCGCATCAACTTCAGCACCTGGGGCTCCCTTGCGGACTGCCGATTCACCACCTGCACCACCGACATATTGTCCACCCTGAACAAGACACGCTTGTGCGCCAAGTCCCATGCCCACACAGTCACCGCCACCACCAACGGAAACAGCTCCAGGAACGCAATACTCCGTCCCCCCACCTGCCAATGATCCGGACACTGCTCCGCGCACCATCTCCCCGCCCAGTAGAGACCGAAACCGCCGACTCCCGCCGCGTCTGATGACATCGTGACGTCCCACTCCCAGTCCTCCGGCGGCGCCATAGGCACACCATTAAACTGCCCCAAAAAAGCCAACCACATGCTCAAGTCCTCTCTCGAACCCGACGATAGGCGTACGTGATGATGTGGCAATGTCAGATCGGACAACGTCATCCCCAGCCGACGGCAAAACGTCCGCCCCGCCCGCACAAACCGGCACGCAAAATTCAGATGCCCCAGCAACACCTGCACCTCCCGCACCGTCACTTTCCGCCTGGCCAACATGTCTCTCACCAAATCCATCATCACTGCCCGCTTTTCCTCCGGTAGGCGTGCTCCCATGGCGACGGAGTCGAGCTCTATACCGTGGAAGGACAGCACCGTGCTGGGACCCTGAGTCTTCTCCGGCGCCAAGGGGACCCCCAAGTAACTCATCAAGTCCGTAAAACTGTCCAGCTGCCGCCGGCAGTCCGTCGAACCGGGCCGACCCACCAGGAAGAAATCGTCCAGGTAGTGCGTCACCGCCTCAGAGCCTGTGCGCCAGGAAAAAGCCCACTGCAAGAAGGAGCACTCAAACAATGCACATGACACTGAGCACCCCATGGGGAGCGCTCTATCCACGAAAATGAGGCCGTCAAACTGGATCCCCAACAGTTGGTGATCCGCCGGATGCACCGGCAACAACCGAAACGCAGATTTGACATCACACTTTGCCATGAGTGCACCCTGCCCGGCCGCCGTCACCAACCTCCTCGCCACATCCACCGACGAGTACGACACCGACGCCAATTCTGCGGATATGTAGTCATTCACTGACGTGCCCTCCGGCCACGACAGATGCTGGTCAGCCGAAACTGAGCCTGTTCCTTTTTTGGAACCACCCCAATTGGGGAAATGATCAAGCCCGGCAAGGGCGGCTCCTGAAAGGGCCCCACCATCCTCCCTTCCCTCACCTCCTTGAACAGCTTCTCCCGGACGATACCTCTGTGCGCGTTCACGGACTTCAGGTTCTCCGCCCACCGAGCGATCCTCAGACCCTCGTACCCCAACCGGACACCCTCCCTGAAACCCCGACGCAGCACGGCCGCATCGTCCACCCTCGGATAAGCCGCCAATAGAGGTTCGAGCCTATCCAGCCTAACCGGCGTACGAGCCTTTTCCCAAGGCACCGCCCCTGCCGCCCCCTCTCCCTCCAGCGGGAGCTGGCGCCGACTGCTGTCCTTGTGCAGGCCCTCCACCGAGCCCCCAGCAGTGCACTACGGGGTGTCTTCTCCCGCATTTGGAGCATTCGTGCCAAAAACGGCACGCTTGCCGGAGACAGGACCCCCTATTGAAGTCCCAGCAGGCCCGACGCTGTTTGCACTTCCGGTGTCCCCCGCCCCCACCCCTCCACGGGTGGGGCGGGCCGCAAAGGGGGGCGACACCAGCGGAAGCCCGCTGGCCGTGTAGATGGTGCGGTCGAACTTTGCCCCACTCATCGTCTGCTGGTACAAGTCCGCATCCAGCTCCCCCCACTGTGCCTCCGGGTCCGACGCCATGCGCGCCCTGAACTCCTCATCGTAATGCGACCACGCATACCCTCCGTACGTCACGTGTGCCCGCCGCACCACATCCATATGCTTGAATAGTGCGACCGACCTGTCAGGATACTTTTCGCAGACACTAGCGTAACTAGTAAACACTAGTAGACACTAGCGTAAATCAGGAAGGCCGCCGACCAATTCTCGATGGTCACTGGCACCTTAGGGCGTCTGGCCAACTCCTGTTCCTCCTCCTTCGAACCCTCCTTGGCCATCAACTCCCTGTGAAGCAGCTTCAAAATCTCCACATACTCCCCTTTACAAATCTTATCCTTGGTTGCCAGTGACAAATGCGCTCCCAGCGGTTTAGCCACCCCCATATACGGCATCTTCTTGACCGGCAAATCACAACTCTCCTTCGCCCAGACGCCCGACGCCACCGCTCCTCCGGCCCCCGCCACATCCCCTGACCCCGCGTTCATCGCGTTCACCGACGCCGCTGCTCCTGCCGCCCCCTCCGTCCCCGTATCCACCCCCGCATCCATCACATACCTACCCTTCACCAGTCTCACTGACTCCCCACCTTCCGCATCCGTACCCACAGACACCTGGCTTCTCCCCGACACACCCGCCCAGCCCCTCCCGGCCTTCGCACCTCCAGACACCCGGCCTCCATGAGGCCCGCCCAAGCCACTCCCCATCCGTTCTCCGGTCTTACCTGGCGTTAAGGCTGGCGTCCGCACCGGATCCCGCTGCCTAACCAGTTCCGCTGGGGGGGCCGTCACTCGCGGCACCATCTGCCGGGGGCGTACCTGCAAAATACTTCCAACAGCATTACTCGTGCCCCCCTCCCCCTCCCGAATCTCTCCTTCCTCTTCCGACTCCACTTCCCTGGTCACCCTGCTCAAACCTGCCTTGTCCCTGCACTCCTGCATCAGCACCTCCAAATCTACGCTCTCCCTTCTCCCACTCTCCGTTTCGTAATCCGAGTAGCCTGACACATGTTCACTCCATCCCCGTCCCTCGGGGCCATCTCGATCCATCGGGAGGGGTGCGGTGGAGACCTATGGCCCTGCCATCTACTGTCCTCATGTGCATGGTCCCTCGGTGGAGCGCGACCGCCCGTACAAAGCAGAGCCGGCCCATCCTCTCGGCGGGTTGGAGCCGCATGCTGCTCACCCGAGACCCCTGCCAACTGCTCCTGCCAAGAAAAAAGTGGGGAAGTCCAGCATGCCGATGTCAACTCACCTCCCACGCCCCCCCAACTCCCTGGCGCGCCTCTCTCCCATGCCGCCGAATGTCCCCCCGTCGCACCGGAAGACCCCCCGTCCCCCCATCCCCACCCCACATCCCCGCGACCTGCCCCCTGCCCCAAATACCCCACTCCCCACACCCCCCCCCCCTTCTCCCCCTACTCTCCCACCCCCTCTCTGCTCCCAACCCCCATGGCCTTGCCTCGCCCCTACCCGGCCCCCCGGCCGCCCCCTCCCCCCTCCACCCTCACTCCCCGTGGCGACGCTGGCCTACTAGGTCCCACCATATCCTCTTCCCCCCTCTGAGGATGACCCCCAATCCAGCGCACTCTCTCCCCCCCTCCCCTGCCCCCTCCACCTCCGACTCCTCTATCAGCAATGGAGACCCACCCCCCTCCCTCTGACCCCCCAGCCCCACCCCCCCACCTTCTCCCAGGACCGGCCACCCTCCCCCCACCCTGCAATCCCAGCACTCCCCCTTCACCCCCTTCCCCCCAGCCCGCGCCCCTCCTGCACTCCAGACTCCTGCCCCCCCTGCCCCCCTGCCATAACCCCCAACTGGGCACTCCTCCTCTTACCCCCAGCACCCCTCCCGCCCCCCCCCGCTGGCTGCTCCTCGCACTCCCCCCTCTCGCTCCCCGCCCGCCTCCACACTGCAGTCCGCCCCCCCACACCCCCGGGCCCCCTCCACAAACGTCAACGGCGCCTTCCGCGCCCCTCCTCTTTTCCTCCCCTTCCCTCTTCCCTGTCATGTCGCCTCAGCCGCCTGCCGTCTGCCGCCGCGTGGCACCACGCCTCCCCGCTCCTCCCCCTCCTCCCTTCGCACCCGCGATCTCGGCGGTTCACACGCCACAACCGCCGCCGCGGCGCCATCAGCAGCGCGCCGCGGTGGCCTTACCCTTATGTCGCCTCGCAGGAGGTCCATCCTGCCCGCGTCACCCAGAAGGCGCAGGGCCTTCCGCACTCTCGGGTCGGATAGCGCAGCCTCCGCCATGCCAGGTACACGCCGCTCCTGCCGCGTCGCACAACACCGCTGCTGCTGCTGCTTCACACTTCCCGCCTCAAACCTGACACCGGACACCACTAAAACCTTCGCCGACAACAAGCCCGTGACCCTACCCTACCCACCCGTAATTCGACCACCAAAACGACAACAACTTCCCTGCCTGCAAATCGGCTGCTGGGTCATTGTCCCTAAAATGGTGGACAGTGACCCAACATGGCCGGTAATATACTATCCAGCCCAAAATTAGCCCAAACCATCCGCCAGCCCAAAACCAGCCCAACTAGCCCAAATCCTCCCCAGGGCGCCCAAACAGCCCAAAGGCTGCTTCCTGTCCCCTTGCCTGTCTCGTCCCCCTCCCCTTCCTCCCGGGGCCCCAAAAATCCCCGGGGGGGCAAGCCTCCCTCTGGTCGGCCGGCCCCCGCAAAGCCCCATTTACCATTTCACTATCCATGGTTACTTGGTTTTTCTGTAGCCTCCACGTCTGGTTCCCTTTGGCTTTTTGTTTGTTTCTTCTTTGTATGAATTTGAGACATCTCTTTTTAGATCGCCACTGCCTCTTGTTCTTCCCCGTCCTCTGCCTTGCCCTCTGGCCCACTTTAAATTAGTCACTTAGACAATCAATCACAGTGCTACTAAATCCTCCATCCAGAAACTTTTACATCCACTCAGTCTTCAATGGACAGATTGCTATATATATAATATATATTTAAATATCGAACCAAACCACATTCTCTGGATGATGTCATCAGTAATGTCATCAGTGATGTCATTTAAGATGTCATCAGTGATGTCATCAGTGATGTCACTGACCATGTCATGAATTATGTAATATGTGACATCGTCAGCAGTGGATTGTGGGTGCGCGAGTTATAGTTAGTACAACTAACTATAACGGAGGAATTTCAATGGTTTTGTACAAGTGTAATGTCCAGCTATGGAAGGAAATTCAAAGTTACTGGTAAGTATGGTTAGAATTACTTTTCAGGATCAATACTGGGCTCAAAGATGCAGCACTGAGGTCTCTCCTGATAACAGGTGAGTAAATCAGAATTTGTAGTTTGGCTGATTTTATAGGAATATTTTAAAGTTCCAAACCTCCAGACTTAGAAGAATTTCCGAGTGAAACGAGTCAATGTTAGCCTATGGAACGAAATTCACTTAGCAGGTAAGTAGTGTTATTGTTACTTTTTCTTACTCAGTGGTGGATCCTGGACCCAGCACTGGTGAATCTCCTGTAAATAGTTGAAAGAATGCGTTCAAGTCATACATGCGTTTTTTAGGGAATATTTGTAGTTTGTGACAATAGACACTTGAAAACTTTTCTGGTAAAAACCAGACAATAGATTCCTATGGAAGGAAATTTAAGTTACTGGTAAGTACGGTTGGAATTACTTTTCAGGGTCAGTGCTGGACTAAAAGATGCAGCACTGGGCTCTCTCCTGATAACAGGTGAGTAAATCGTAATTTGTTGTTCAGATGATTTAAGGTGAATATTTCAAACTTCCAAAACTCCACACTTAGAAGAATTTCCATGTGAAACCAGTCAATGTTAGCCTATGGAAGGAAATTCAAGTTACTGGTAAGTATGGCTAGAATTACTTTTCAAGATCAGTACTGGGCTCAAAGATGCAGTACTGAGGTCTCTCCTGATAACAGGTGAGTAAATCAGAATTTGTAGTTCGGCTGATTTTAGAGGAATATTTGTAAGTTTCAAAAATCGACACTAAGAAACTTTTTCAGCAAAAAGCAGGCAATGATATCCTATGGAAGAAAATTCAAGTTACTGGTAAGTACGGTTAGAATTACTTTTCAGGATTAGTACTGGGCTCAAAGATGCAGCACTGAGGTCTCTCTTGATAACAGGTGAGTAAATCAGAATTCGTAGTTCGACTGATTTTAGAGGAATATTTGTAAGTTCCAAAACTCCACACTTAGAAGAATTTCCAAGTGAAACCAGTCAATGTTAGCCTATGGAAGGAATTTAAAGTTACTGGTAAGTACAATTAAAATTACTTTTCAGGGTCAGTACTGGGCTCAAAGATGCAGCACTGAGGTCTCTCCTGATAACAGGTGAGTAAATTGACATTCGTGGTTCGGCTGATTTCTCTTCGGTCCAGTATATATAGAGCCACTTTCCTACACCATACCCTCCCTTCACCACTGTGCAAACACGCCCTCTAGCGTGTATTAAGTTGGGGAAATATTTCCCCTTCAATCCTGAGGGTCCATAGAGTCCAACTAGCCCACTAGGTACATCCAGTAAGCGCCACAGAACTGCGTAGAAGAGAGATGTAAAAAGGGGCACAGCCTGCACCACCTCTCTGCAATGCAGCGCATTGACGCTTCCTGGAAGCACCTGGTGGGCTTGTTGGTCCCCATGTTCCCTCATGATTAAAGTGGAATTAATTCCCCAACTTAAAACACGCCACAGTTAGTGTTTGCACACATCACCACAGGCCCCGTCCCCTACCTTCACCACTGTGTAAACGCGCCCTGTGGCTGTTCTAAGTTGAGAGATTAAGTCCCCTTCAATCCTAAGGGTCCCTAGGTCAAACTAGCCCACTAGGTACCTCCAATAAGCGCCACAGAGCTGCGTTGCAGAGAGGTGTAAAAAGGGGCGTGGCCTCCGAACACCTCTCTGCAATGCAGCTCCCTTGCGCATACTGGAGATACCTGGTGGGCTATTTGGCCCTCAGGGACCCTCAGTATTGAAAGAGAATTAATTCCCCAACTTAGAATGCACCACAGAGCACAGAGTGTTTCTATATTACCCCCACATTCAGGTTCTTTGCTGCATACACCTTTTAGCCTCTGGGACATATGAATGGGTTGCTGCCACATCGGAATGGGTTTCACAAAGTGTTCTTTCATGTATTTTTGCAATTGTTTAGATGCAATGTTGCTAGACATTGTTCTTCCTATATATTTTCCACTCATAACAAGACTTGCTGCATATAAAATTTGATTTTTTCCATGTGGCTCAATTCCACCAGGTCATAAGCTATGTTGATTGGACACATGTCCTAATCTGCCCTCCTAGTGGCTCAGAATATTTGTATAGAAATCGGAAGAGCCAGCACACCTTTAACATTCAGATTGTTTGTAATGCTGGGGCTATAATTATAGACCTTGATAACTAAGGGCCTGAATATAAGTGAGTTTGGCGCTGGCACCGCTGCACCAAGCCCGGCAATGGACTGCCTTCATAAGAGTGGGGGAGCCCTTCAGTATTCACATTCAGTGGCATGAAAGATTGTGGCAGTATGTGCTATGCTATGCTATGCTGCACAATATAGCAACATGTAACATAGCAACATGTAAGGAACTTCTAGTATAGCTAGAGGAGGACAATTCGAAGTAAGAAGAATCACACCCACTACCGAACACATCCCAAGATGTCCACAGAGCTACAGATGGAAAGGAGAGACACAGCTACATTGTCAACAATTTTTTCTAAGGTAAGTGTATCTCAGTGAAAACATGTAATATATAATGAGGTAGTCACACTTAGAATGCAGACAAAACTCCATGTTTTTTCACAGGAAATAAGAGAGTCACAATGAGATTTTTTCACAAAATATTTCAACTAAACATTTCTGCTAGAAAATAAACATGTCTTTGTTTCTTCACAAAATATAAACTCAATTGTTTTCTGTTTTTTGCTCACAGTAGTTGTAGGAAAGTAGGATCTGCTTCTTATGGTTACCCCCACTTTTTGCTTGATGTTACACTGTTTCTGACTAGTCTGACTGGGATGGGACCCCAGTCCTTTTGCCCTGAAATATAATGCCATGCACTTAGGTACACTCCAGTTTGGATACTGGGGTACACTTATAAGTCTCTAGTATATGGTACACATGTACCCCGGGCACAAGTACCCCAGAGGCCTCCCGTGGCTGCCATTGCAGCTTGTATAAGCTGGTGCTTGCACCACTTACATTAGATATAGGTTTACTATATCTATATGTCACTACACTTAAAGCTTATAAGTCACCCCTATAGCAGGCCTTGACAATCCTGGATTGAAACTACTTCATGGTCAAGAGGAACCTCTGCCAAGAAAAAACAGCTGAAGAGACTGAAGAGAAGGACTGACCCTTGCTGTGTGTTCTGGGGCTGGCCTGCAGTTTGCTAATTTAACTAAGGAGAGGCTAAGGGACTTTGCTGTGTGCTGTGTCCCCCTGCTTGAAAGGACTTTGCTGAGGGCTGTGTCCCGAAGTAATTTGTCCCCAAAGGGCCCGAGGAGAACGGACTCCCTGTTGTGGAAACTCAGTGTGAGAAGTGGGCCTGGCATATGCTGTCCACTAGTTATAGTGGGCACCTTGCACCAGTCCAAACAACACTTTACAGGTGATAGGTTAAAGACAACCTTATTTTGAAAGCTATTCTAGTGGTAGCTATGGCGAGCAGCCTTCAGGCTAAATCTTGAAGGAATGTAAAGCAGCTTGTTTTACGAGGCTATAATCTCTTGAATGGCTAAATGAAAGGAGAACCACACCAGGTATATATATATAAAATATATGTATTTATTCTTAAACACACCCTACTAGTCTCTTACTGAGGCTAGAGGTCAAAGCACATAGGTTACACTTAATATATCACAATAAATTAGCACAATATACGTTAGGCCCTAGAGACAAACCAAACCATATATTAGGAAAGTAGTATAATAACCCCGACTTGACTAGACACATGGCCTAGAGCCTGTAGAATCGCTGGGACCACAAGGAACCACCCAAGGTAGTGACACAGGAGACCCACGGGGGACGCGTGCAGTGTGAGAACACAGCCGCAAATCGGCGTTAGCTTCTATGGGGAAATTTAAAGATTAAGCACACTTAGGAGAGGACTTTCAGCATACCCCTTAAGACTTAAGGGGTTCTAGGGCCAACACCCATGGGAACACCGAAGTACTTGAGTTACCTCACCCAGGGAAGCCAGGCGCACAGGTTTCTTAGGGTGTCGGGTATCGTCGTTGATTTCAATGGCAATTTGTTGCAAAGTGCTGATGTCATCGAAGTGGAAAGTGTCCGGGGTGATCCAAACCTGGATCGAAGATGTGAAGAACCTGAAAGCAGAGAAGACAGACTCTGGGTCATTTGCCAGTGACCAGGGGTTCGATAGACGAATGCCCACCGATATTGGGTACCTCAGGTGCGAGGAGGGAAGCTTTACTCTTCAGCCACGAGTACCAGGAGGTGTCGATGACAACCAGGAGCTGGATTCGAGCTGTCCCACAAAGGATGTCGAGTGCTGCAGCATCGGTGCATGGATTGGGCACAACAAGCCTTGGCAGCAGCAACCCACGCAGGAAGAGAAAAGCTGCTTCGGTGTGGACCAGCAAGGCCTGGGGGACTCACCAAGTGGTGGAGAGTCAGGGCACATCTGGAGCAACCAGAGAAACCCAAGGAAAGTCAAAGTTGCCTTCTCAGGGACCCACCAGTCAATGGACCAGGGATCGTAAAGGTACCTTGAGCAAAAAACAAAAAGGGCTGTCTCACGGAACACTGGTGGAGGTGAAAAAGGTGCTCGGGGTCTGAACTATAAGTAACCCAATGCCCAGCCTCAAGGGAAATCGAAAAGCTAATGTACTTGCAAATGTGCACGGTGTCCAGGGGTTCCGGTTCCACTGTACTCACAAGGGCTGCAGGTCTCAGCTTTGCTGGGGTCTCAGGTTGACCTTGGAGAAGTCTGGACATCCACCTCCTGGGCTTCAAATACTTCAGAAACCGGTGGGAGATTCAGGATGCAGACCAAGCAGTTGTGTCTTTGGTGCCTGCCAAGCAGGGGAGTAACTCCTTTACTCCAAGGGAGATTCTTCAGTCATCTAGTCATGTAGATCATCGAAGTTCCAGGACTTCTGTAGTATAGTTTCATACAGGTATAATCTAAAGTCCTGTAGTCAGGGGTTCCTTTCTTATACCCAAGGAAGGGGTTGGAATAACTCTTGGGACTCACCTATGATGAGGGTTTGGAAAGAGGGGTGGCTACACCCATTTCCTTTGTCCAGTTCCGCACCAGAGCAGGGGCTGGTAGCCCCTGCAACCAGTTTGAACTGGGCTATGCACAGGGACACCAAATGTGCCCCCAGTGCAGACTTCAAAGCACTCCTGGAGTGCTCCCACCCAGCCCCAATACACTAAAGCCTATCTGGGAGGTGGTTACACCTCCCTGTGACAGGAAACCTATTGTCCAGGCCTCCCCTAGCGAAGTTTCCTCCGGCAGCAGGAGGCCAGACCCGTGTTTGTGGCTGCAGCATCCATTTTCTGATGCCAGGGCTCTTTTAAACTGGTACCGGGTATACCGGTGTGTACATGTCTCTCCCTCTACAAGTGTGGAATCATACCCCTGCTGCCAGGACTGGCAGCGGGGTATGATTCCAAAGTGTTTGACACCAAACATGACATGTTTCCTTGCAGCCATTCCAAAGTTAGCCTTTACCGCAAGGTTATAATGCACTTAAGAGTATATGGTCTGGCTGCATCACAGAACAAGCCCCAGAGAATAGATTCCAAAGGGTGCAAAGGGGCCCTGCTCATCGATGGGCACCCTCTCACACAAAACCCAGCACCCTGCCTTCAGGATTTCTACGGCCTGCCATAGGGGTGATTGATATTTTTATATGTGTAGCGATTTAAGGTAGATATAGGTAACCTATATCTAAGTAAGGGGTGCATGCACCACCTTACCCAGGCTGCTGTAACAGACTTGTGGTGCCATTTTGGAAGGCTTCCCAGGGTTGGCACAGTACATGCTGCAGCCCCTGGTAGGCCTCTGGAGTATCTATGCCCTTGGTTCCTAAGGTATTTATACTAGGGACTCATAAGGGTACCCCAGTAACAAACTGGTGTGTACCTAAATTGCATGGAATCAATTTAGAGAGGAAGCAGCTAGGCTGGGGTCCTGGATAGCAGGGCCCCAGCCAGACTAACGTAAAAAAAAAAGTGAAACATCAGCAAAAAGTGGGGGTAACCATAAGAAGTAGATCCTACTCTCCTACATTCAAGAACATCAAAGTTTCCAAGTGTGTCTCAGCGGCACTGTGTGCGTGTATTTTTGCAGCCTGAGACTTTTGTAAGCGTTGCCCAGGACTGTGTGGCCGGAAACCCAACTGAGTCTCAGCAAAGCTTTGTGTGTGCGCAGCCTGAGACTGCCCTTGGGGTCCGTGGTGCTGGTTGGAAAGTGCCCAGCGACTGCAGTGCTCCAGCAGCGTGAATCATCGTCCATGCTGCTGTGAAGTTGTTTGTGACCCGAGCCGTCATCGTAACAGAGGCTGCGGATCAAGATCGCTGCTGCCGGCCCGTGCCTCAACGTGCTGAAGGATTTCGTAAAGCTAAAGAAGTTGTGAGGTAAAGAGTAATCTGCCCAAGATCGCCAGCAACGGAGAAGGCAGTGCTGTAACCTGTCTGGCTACAGCGTCGCCTTGCATTGGACCTGTGTTGTCATTGGGAGCGCCCAGTAGGACGTCCAACTAGCAGGGAGAGAGAGAGGGCGAGGCAGCGCATCCCCCAGGTAAAGCTTGGACTCTGGTCGGGAGCCGGTATCGTGCGCGGCCTGGGGAGGCACGGGAAGATTACAGGAGTGCTCCTGTCTCTCTCCCGCTGCATCACGTTAGACGCGCTGAGTCCTCGAGCGCCCAGACCTGCCCGGCAGTACTGGGGCCGCCCTTGGAAGTTCAGGACTGTTGTCTATGGTTGGGGTCTAGTTGTGCCCGTGCTAATTGCGTCGATTGGCCCGGTTTTATTCTCGCATTATGAACTGCCTTATCACTTGCATTAGGGATTGTATTATTCCTGCATTACAAACTGCCTGATTACTTGCATTAAGGAGTGCGTTATACTTGCATTGCAAACTGCCTTATTACGTGTATTGAGGATTGAATTATTCTTGCATTATGAACTGCCTTATTATGTGCATTGAAGATTGAATTATTCTCGCATTACGAACTGCCGTTATACTTGCATTAAGTAGTGTGATATACTTCCATTAAGGAGTGCGCTATACTTGCATTACGAACTGCCTTATTATGTGCATTGAGGATTAAATTCTTCTCGCATTATGAACTGCCTGATTACGTGCATTGAGGATTGCATTATTCTTGCATTACAAACTGCCTGATTAAGTGTATTGAGGATTGCATTATTCTTGCATTACGAACTGCTTGATTACTTGCATTGAGGATTTTATATTCTTGCATTATGAACTGCATTAGTCTGACAATACGAACTGCATTACGAATTGCACAGCACTGCATTTCGACAGCATTTGAACATCGTGATCTGCTCATTAATACCACAAGAACCTACAAGTGTTTGTTAGCCTAATACCCGGCAAAGTGAAATATTAAGAATACACATATGTTGGATTTTTGATGTTTGGTCTTACCGTATTTTTCTTCTTGATAAAGATACCGCTACTTTCATACATCAGTGTGGTGTCCATTTGTGGTCTAATCACTGTGTCACTGGGAATGTGGTTGCAAATACTTTACACATTGCCTTGAAGATAATCCTGGCTGCTTGTGCCAAGCTACCAGGGGGTGAGCAGGGGTTATCAAAGAGGGTGTCCCTCCTTTCCCTGGCTAGAAGCAAGGGTCCCTATTTGAACTAAGATAACTGCCTCAGCCAACTAGAGACCCCAGTTCTAACCTGGCCGTATTACCAGAACCCATGTGCACCACGTCCATTTGCGAGTGCATATGCTTGTTGGCATTCCCCAACTTCGTGCATTGGGTTGTCGATAGCCCCAACCTCTGCGCACATTTTGTACAAATGACTCCCGCGTCCTCGCACTCTGTGCCCTGCTAGCTGTTGATGTGTGACCCTCGCGACTCCTGGTCCTCCGGCCTGTGAGTCCATTTGAGGGACAATCCTGATTTTCTTGGGCTTCCTTGGTTGACCATGCCTGTCCTGACTCTCCTTGCTAAGGTGAGACCCCTGGTCCTTGCTGGACCAGACTGTAACCTTCTTTGACCTTCTTTGTGGGCTGCCATTGCCAAGACTTGTTGGTGCTCCCGCCGGACACCGACCCATCAGCACTCGACATCCTTCATGGGACAGCTCATACCTGCCTCCTGGTTGTCTTCAATGTCTCCTGGTCCCTGTGGCTGCAGATTTAATGTCTCCTTCGTCGCACCTAAAGCACCCGACATCGGTGGGCATTCGTCTACCGAGCCCCTGATCACTCCTGAGTGACCCAGACTCTGTCCCCTCTGCTTTCAGGTTCCTTACATTAAGAATCCACCTGCGGATTCCACAGGACACTTTTCTTCTTTCCAGCAGTGGCATTTCCTTGAAGACTCCCATTGAGAACGACGGTGGTTTCCGGCACCACTATGACCCTATGCACTCAGCTTCCCTGGGTGAGGTAACTCTGGTAGTTCGGTATCCACGGGTGGGTTGGCTCTCCTATCTGCTATGTTCTAAAGTGTTTAATCTTAATCCTCTGGGAAGGGTCCTTAAACTGTAAAACTGCAACCTTGACTCTCCCACTGAATTTTACGTGGCACACGGTTGTGTACTCACACTGTACCCGTCCTCCGTGGGGTCCCTACTTACTCACCTTGGGTAGTTCCTTGAGATCCCAGCGAGTCTACGCTCTCTAGATATTGTCTTGAATCGAATTGTCGTTCTTATACCACTATTTTAGTATATGGTTGGTCTCCCTCTGGAGCCCACTATGTATTAGTGCTACTTACAATTGTTTCTGTGCTACAGTATTATGTGATTTGTGTTATCTGCATGTAGCAGATACTGTGAGGTATTTAAGGTGTTATAATAATAAATATATATTCTTATAACTAGTGTGTAGTGTTCCTTTTATTTATTCAATACAATAAGATTGCATTCTGATAAAACAAGCTGCTTAACATTCCTTGAAGACTAAACATGAAGGCTGCTCCCCACAGCTGTCACTTGGATAGCTTTCTACAGCTATCTTTGACCTCTTAAATCACCATAAGGGTTGTTTGGACTGGTGCAAGGTGCCCTCTTTAATTAGTGGACAGCATATACCAGGCCAACTACTAACAGTTGCCCTCTAATGGTCACTTACCAACATATCAACTTTTAAATCTACAGCTTGACTGGATGTATGGCTTGATCTTACGGCATCAGACATAGAGATACTACAGTAGCTAAAAGCCTCTTACCTCTCCTTTGCAGTGGGTGCAATGGCTTGGTTCAGCTGGAGCCTCGGTCAACTACTGGAAGTCTTGAGTCATGGTTGGACGTAGCCGGCTTCACTCTCAATGCTGGGTCGGTCCACTTATGAAGCTTTTTCCAAAAGTTACTCCAAACTTCTAGAACTTCTACCTGAAGTTCCACTTGAGAGTTCAAAGTGTCTAAAACACAAATCCAGGTATCTAGAAGCTCTGACATGGTACTTGGAAGTTAGGGGCTATAATTTCCGCAGTACACCTGGCCAAATCCTTAAAAGTCTACTGGTTGCACTCCAGGCTAGGGACGTCTTGAGGGAAATGGTGCAGGGAAGCTCTGTTAACCCGATTCTTTAGAAAGCCCACTCCTCTGTCCTCTGTGAAGCAAGGCAAAGTCCTCAGGTCTGTAGTTACAAGTGTGCAGTAGGCGCAATCCTTCAAAGTGCAAGCTTTTGGGTTGCAGACCAGGGTTCTAACAGGGCCGTCCGTCTTCTCCTTGTAGTGTCAGGCAGCAGATCTGAGTTACTATGCAGCTCTCACATATTTATTCAATGATCTGTGGCAACAAGCAGTGGGGCACCCCTGTCCATTGAGGTGATGGGTGCAACCCAAAAGCATGACAGCTTCCTCCAAAGTGTGGTATATTTTTTGTCCCACAATGCACTGCACTTTAAAATTCAAGATGGAGAATTTGTCTCTGTGGGAGTAAGACCTGGCTAAACCGACCTACTACTGTGACTCATTTCCATTAACACTCCCCATGCAGACTGCCTGAAAATTCAATCTCTGGTGCCCCCCCCCCCCATCTGGCTAGGGTGGCTCAATAAGTGACTCATATGTAGCTCCTTTTTTTCTGTTTGTACTTTTGGGAAAAATGAAAAATATAGTTTAAACAAAGATATATATATATATATATATATATATATATATATATATATATATATATATATATATATATATATATATATATATATATATATATATATATATATTCCCCAAGACCTCTCCTCACGGAGAGAAATGAGCCGCACACAACGCAGGTAGGATGACACCATTTATTTCACCATTTGCAAGTGCTCCGTAGTCCTTATGCATTTCGGCCGCATCGGCCTTCTTCAGAGGAGGAGCTTGACACATCCAGCGGCCTTCCGAGCACACTAGGACCCAGTAATTCGCTCACAATATTTACCCTCAGGTGGGTGCCATGTTAAGCTTCAGTCTCGAGCATTCTGGTCCATGTAGTGCGTCTTTGGCCATAAAATTACTTCCCTTCAGTGGGCGATGTGGAATTAATTAATTTTAATAAGGTTATCCTGCGATCCCTTGCGCACCATTTTCGAGTGCGCTGGGGTCCAGTCCAGGGGCCAGTCCCTGGTGGCTACCGCTGCCCGTCTTTCGGCCTTCGCCAGCATCAAGAGTGGTCCTGTTTCCGGGCAGAGTTCGGCGCGCTTTTGTTGGGGGTGCGTCGCTCGCGGCCAGGACCCGGCCGTATTATGTTCCCCAAGACCTCTCCTCACAGAGAGAAATGAGCCGCACACAACGCAGGTAGGATGACACCATTTATTTCACCATTTGCAAGTGCTCCGTAGTCCTTATGCATTTCGGCCGCATCGGCCTTCTTCAGAGGAGGAGCTTGACACATTCAGCGGCCTTCCGAGCACACTAGGACCCAGTAATTCGCTCACAATATTTACCCTCAGGTGGGTGCCATGTTAAGCTTCAGTCTCGAGCATTCTGGTCCATGTAGTGCGTCTTTGGCCATAAAATTACTTCCCTTCAGTGGGCGATGTGGAATTAATTAATTTTAATAAGGTTATCCTGCGATCCCTTGCGCACCATTTTCGAGTGCGCTGGGGTCCAGTCCAGGGGCCAGTCCCTGGTGGCTACCACTGCCCGTCTTTCGGCCTTCGCCAGCATCAAGAGTGGTCCTGTTTCCGGGCAGAGTTCGGCGCGCTTTTGTTGGGGGTGCGTCGCTCGCGGCCAGGACCCGGCCGTATTATGTTCCCCAAGACCTCTCCTCATGGAGAGAAATGAGCCGCACACAACGCAGGTAGGATGACACCATTTATTTCACCATTTGCAAGTGCTCCGTAGTCCTTATGCATTTCGGCCGCATCGGCCTTCTTCAGAGGAGGAGCTTGACACATCCAGCGGCCTTCCGAGCACACTAGGACCCAGTAATTCGCTCACAATATTTACCCTCAGGTGGGTGCCATGTTAAGCTTCAGTCTCGAGCATTCTGGTCCATGTAGTGCGTCTTTGGCCATAAAATTACTTCCCTTCAGTGGGCGATGTGGAATTAATTAATTTTAATAAGGTTATCCTGCGATCCCTTGCGCACCATTTTCGAGTGCGCTGGGGTCCAGTCCAGGGGCCAGTCCCTGGTGGCTACCGCTGCCCGTCTTTCGGCCTTTGCCAGCATCAAGAGTGGTCCTGTTTCCGGGCAGAGTTCGGCGCGCTTTTGTTGGGGGTGCGTCGCTCGCGGCCAGGACCCGGCCGTATTATGTTCCCCAAGACCTCTCCTCACGGAGAGAAATGAGCCGCACACAACGCAGGTAGGATGACACCATTTATTTCACCATTTGCAAGTGCTCCGTAGTCCTTATGCATTTCGGCCGCATCGGCCTTCTTCAGAGGAGGAGCTTGACACATCCAGCGGCCTTCCGAGCACACTAGGACCCAGTGATTCGCTCACAATATTTACCCTCAGGTGGGTGCCATGTTAAGCTTCAGTCTCGAGCATTCTGGTCCATGTAGTGTGTCTTTGGCCATAAAATTACTTCCCTTCAGTGGGCGATGTGGAAATAATTAATTTTAATAAGGTTATCCTGCGATCCCTTGCGCACCGTGTTTTGTCCATGAAGAAGGGGCGTTTCTAGCCCCGAAACGCGTCGGACTTTTGTAATGATTGGAGGGAGGTGAGGAAGTTGCCTGGGTGCTAGCTTACAGACCGGATGGTCGAATGCCGTGGTGTAGCCCTCCTAAAGCGCTGGAGCGCATTGCTTTTCTGTATACTACGCGGCCGGTTCCTGCCGTGGGGAGGGGCTCCACCTCATCAAGTGTCCAGAAATACTGCATTAGTGAGGACTGAGGAGAGATGACTACATCTTAGACTGCCAGCGCGACATTCTGGTATAATGTGCAACTTCGAAGCCCACCCTCCGCCTTGTATTCAAAGGATTAAAATAAAGGACTGAATTTTTATACACTATGACATGCCGCCTACTTAAGGAACATAACCCGATCACCTGAAAGGACTTCAGTAACCAGCATGCCTGGGGACTCGACCTTGATGTTAACCACACCCACTTAGGGTATAAACGATTCAAATAAATGGCGTTTGAATCACAAAGGTGACTAAGGTGTGCACTTGTGTTTTGTCCATGAAGAAGGGGCGTTTCTAGCCCCGAAACGCGTTGGACTTTTGTAATGATTGGAGGGAGGTGAGGAAGTTGCCTGGGTGCTAGCTTACAGACGGGATGGTCGAATGCCGTGGTGTAGCCCACCTAAAGCGCTGGAGCGCATTGCTTTTCTGTATACTACGCGGCCGGTTCCTGCCGTGGGGAGGGGCTCCACCTCATCAAGTGTCCAGAAATACTGCACTAGTGAGGACTGAGGAGAGATGACTACATCTTAGACTGCCAGCGCGACATTCTGGTATAATGTGCAACTTCGAAGCCCACCCTCCGCCTTGTATTCAAAGGATTAAAATAAAGGACTGAATTTTTATACACTATGACATGCCGCCTACTTAAGGAACATAACCCGATCACCTGAAAGGACTTCAGTAACCAGCATGCCTGGGGACTCGACCTTGATGTTAACCACACCCATTTAGGGTGTAAACGATTCAAATAAATGGCGTTTGAATCACGAAGGTGATTAAGGTGTGCACTTGTGTTTTGTCCATGAAGAAGGGGCGTTTCTAGCCCCGAAACGCGTCGGACTTTTGTAATGATTGGAGGGAGGTGAGGAAGTTGCCTGGGTGCTAGCTTACAGACCGGATGGTCGAATGCCGTGGTGTAGCCCTCCTAAAGCGCTGGAGCGCATTGCTTTTCTGTATACTACGCGGCCGGTTCCTGCCGTGGGGAGGGGCTCCACCTCATCAAGTGTCCAGAAATACTGCACTAGTGAGGACTGAGGAGAGATGACTACATCTTAGACTGCCAGCGCGACATTCTGGCATAATGTGCAACTTCGAAGCCCACCCTCCGCCTTGTATTCAAAGGATTAAAATAAAGGACTGAATTTTTATACACTATGACATGCCGCCTACTTAAGGAACATAACCTGATCACCTGAAAGGACTTCAGTAACCAGCATGCCTGGGGACTCGACCTTGATGTTAACCACACCCACTTAGGGTGTAAACGATTCAAATAAATGGCGTTTGAATCACGAAGGTGACTAAGGTGTGCACTTGTGTTTTGTCCATGAAGAAGGGGCGTTTCGAGCCCCGAAACGCGTTGGGCTTTTGTAATGATTGGAGGGAGGTGAGGAAGTTGCCTGGGTGCTAGCTTACAGACCGGATGATCAAATGCCGTGGTGTAGCCCGCCTAAAGCGCTGGAGTGCATTGCTTTTCTGTATACTACGCGCCCGGTTCCTGCCGTGGGGAGGGGCTCAACCTCATCAAGTGTCCATAAATACTGCACTAGTGAGGACTGAGGAGAGATGACTACATCTTAGACTGCCAGCGCGACATTCTGGTATAATGTGCAACTTCGAAGCCCACCTTCCGCCTTGTATTCAAAGGATTAAAATAAAGGACTGAATTTTTATATTCTATGACATGCTGCCTACTTAAGGAACATAACCCGATCACCTGAAAGGACTTCAGTAACCAGCATGCCTGGGGACTCGACCTTGATGTTAACCACACCCACTTAGGGTGTAAACGATTCAAATAAATGGCGTTTGAATCACGAAGGTGACTAAGGTGTGCACTTGTGTTTTGTCCATGAAGAAGGGGCGTTTCTAGCCCCGAAACGCGTCGGACTTTTGTAATGATTGGTGGGAGGTGCGGAAGTTGCCTGGGTGCTAGCTTACAGACCGGATGGTCGATTGCCGTGGTATAGCCCTCCTAAAGCGCTGGAGCGCATTGCTTTTATATTTATATATATATATGGAGGGACTTGTTTGCATACTTTCACGCGTTGGCCAGTTACGCGTGTGAGAGAGGACCCGCCCCACAAGTGACCTGCTACAAACATTGGCAAAAAAAGTAAATATGTCCAAGGTATTGGAAGTGGCAGGAACACCCTGAGGACGAGCCAAGGGCCGCTGCGGCCAGCAGTCCGTGACTTCACGGAGACGTGGGATCACTGAATCTACACGCCACGACCCATTTTTGCACTCTGCACTTGGGGTTCGGGCGTTGGGGACTTGAGGCTGCTTGCAACACCAATATTGCGGGTTTCCCTCGGCTGACACTAGCCCTCTCCCCCCTTGCTCGTCACACAAGCACTCACTGCAGCTATACATGTCTCCGTCACGGATACTTACCGGAATAATGCCTGCTGGGATTAGAAGTCCATTAATCAATGGACGACAGCTGGAGGCAATCAACTACGGAGCCAGCTAAACTCCAGATAAAGGGAGCGCAACGGAATACCAAGGGAGGAGCGAGTGAAACCTGCAGCAACTGGGTGTCTGACGAAGGCAGGAGCCGAAATGCATTATACCTGTTGTTGCTGGTGAATTAAAGGCTGCCGAGAATCTCCCCGCTGTGTCCTCTCGTCTTTTCTGATGGAGGGACTTGTTTGCATACCTTCACGCGTTGGCCAGTTACGTGTGTGAGAGAGGACCCGCCCCACAAGTGACCTGCTACAAACATTGGCAAAAAAAGTAAATATGTCCAAGGTATTGGAAGTGGCAGGAACACCATGAGGACGAGCCAAGGGCCGCTGCGGCCAGCAGTCCGTGACTTCACGGAGACGTGGGATCACTGAATCTACACGCCACGACCCATTTTTGGACTCTGCACTTGGGGTTCGGGCGTTGGGGACTTGAGGCTGCTTGCAACACCAATATTGTGGGTTTCCCTCGGCTGACACTAGCCCTCTCCCCCCTTGCTCGGCACACAAGCACTCACTGCAGCTATATATGTCTCCGTCACGGATACTTACCGGAATAATGCCTGCTGGGATTAGAAGTCCATTAATCAACGGACGACAGCTGGAGGCAATCAACTACGGAGCCAGCTAAACTCCAGATAAAGGGAGCGCCACGGAATACCAAGGGAGGAGCGAGTGAAACCTGCAGCAACTGGGTGTCTGACGAAGGCAGGAGCCGAAATGCATTATACCTGTTGTTGCTGGTGAATTAAAGGCTGCCAAGAATCTCCCCGCTGTGTCCTCTCGTCTTTTCTGATGGAGGGACTTGTTTGCATATATATATATATATATATATATATATATATATATAAACCTCCAACTTTCCACTTAGTGCCTCCTGCACGGAAAAGTTCGCGGACAACCCAATTCAGCACTCGAGGCAAAGATGTAAGGTACGCTTCTTTTTATTACATAAGGTGGGTAAAAGTCATCAGACGCGTTTCGGGCACGTCCGTGCCCTTGCTCACTGATAAATTACAGAGCAAACAGCAATCATTTAAATTGGGCAGGTTGGCGCCAAAATTTCAAACCAACTAAACATGACAGTAGGACTAACGCGATTCATGAGTCACTTCACCCACACAATTTTGAGCCCCATTTTGTAGTGGTAAAAACATATAGACGAATCAAATGAAGTTATATAACCAAACTGTCAACATAAATACCACATTATACATGAAAAGTGTATTTTGACTAATATTGTACATATTTACAAAGCTCAAATGCCTTAAATCATATATACGTTTTACCAGCATGTCGACATTAATGCATCACTATACATTCATTTTTGGAAAGTGTATTTTTACTGTTATTGACCATATTTACAAGGCACAAATGCCATAAATCACCTATACGCTTAATATCTAATATATATATATATATATGCCACAAAAGTCTCTTTGTTTAGCGAGAGCCCATGTCCCTCCAGGGCAGCTTCGGCGGAACACGGGAATGAAGCATCCTGCTATGTTACAACCACCAAAATAAAGAAATTGCCGAAGCACCGGTAGTATGAAACAGAGCATTTATTATGCCTTTGGGCGGCAGCACGTGTTATTGGTCTGACGCGTTTCAACTTGATAGCCTTAATCATAGACAAACACTCAACAGCTTTGTCAAAGTTTCAAAGTCCCACAATGCACCATCAGGGTAAGTACCAGTCCAGGCAAAGGGCATATGATCTCGTAGGGTACACCGAGGTAGATATTTTGCTGTTTGTTTAGTGTTGCCGCTTTACCTTTGCAAATGTCTCTTATCCATGTCGCAAGAGGTGATGGAATATCCTTCTCGGTTCCCTTGCTCCTCTCCCTCTTGTCAAGTGATTTTTTATGAGGAAATCCTGGGTTTTGGAGCGGGTCAGTCTCCCGTCATTAATGCCACAAAAGTCTCTTCATTTAGCGAAAGCCCATGACCCTCCAGGGCAGCTTCGGCGGAACACGGGAACGAAGCATCCCGCTATGTTACAACCAGCAAAATAAAGAAATTGCCGAAGCACCGGTAGTATGAAACAGAGCATTTATTATGCCTTTGGGCGGCAGCACATGTTATTGGTCTGACGCGTTTCAACTTGATAGCCTTAATCATAGACAAACACTCAACAGCTTTGTCAAAGTTTCAAAGTCCCACAATGAACCATCACGGTAAGTACCAGTCCAGGCAAAGTGCATATGATCTTGTAGGGTACACCGAGGTGGATCTTTTGCTGTTTGTTTAGTGTTGCCGCTTTACCTTTGCAAATGTCTCTTATCCATGTCGCAAGAGGTGATGGAATATCCCTCTCGGTTCCCTTGCTCCTCTCCCTCTGGTTAAGTGATTATATATATATATATATATATATATATATATATATATATATATATATATATATATATAT
This sequence comes from Lissotriton helveticus, assembly GCF_964261635.1. Classification (NCBI taxonomy): domain Eukaryota; kingdom Metazoa; phylum Chordata; class Amphibia; order Caudata; family Salamandridae; genus Lissotriton; species Lissotriton helveticus. Next base: position 438,245,355 of record NC_136061.1, read on the forward strand.
ATATATATATATATATATTCACTGAAAAAACCATAGGTTATAGACCACATATAGTTAGGAATTAGCATTTAAGAAACCTTTTTTTTACTCACACAAAACCATTGAAATTCCATATATAGTTAGTTGCACTAACTATATATCGCGCACCCGCAATCCACTGCTGATGATGTCACATATTACATCATTCATGACATGGTCAGTGACATCACTGATGACATCACTGATGACATCTCAAATGACATCACTGATGACATCACTGATGACAACATCCAGTGACTGTATGTTTCTGTAAAGTTAAAATATGTTTTACATATTGAAAAATGAGTAGATGTAGAAGTGCCTAAATAAAAAATTTAGTAGGTGCGTGACTGACTTTATGAATGAGTAAGTGATTAAATGTGTCTCACTGAGTGCATGGGTTAGTGACTAAACTGTCTTAATTTGTGCATCATTATCTCTGTTGTTCTGTAAAGTGCTGCATGTGTTGATCAGTAGCTATATGAGTAACTATATGGGTTATTGATTGATTGTCCAAGTATTTGTATGGGAGACTGAGTGTGTGTGTGGCTGGCTGGGAGATGTGTGACTCTGTGCAGATCAATGAATTCTTGTATCAATGATTGTATAAGAGAGTAAGTATGTGTTAGTATATGTTTGAAAATGTAAGGTACTCTATGTTTAACTGTATAGATTAGAAAATGGAAGTGTGATTGATTCTTTACAGGACTGACTAGGTGTGTGAGTAACTCCATGGATGAGTGGCAGAGTGTGAGTGTCTGTATAGGTGTATGAGTGCATATGATAGTGTTGTAAAGATGAGTGATTGTATGTATGAATGATTGTATGGGTGAATGAGTGTATGTGTGTGTAGACGTAGGAATCAGTGAGTGCGTATGTAGTAACTAGTATTGGTGTGTCAATGGTTTAAAAAATTATATTCTGTATTTAACACTGGGTGTAACAGAGGTTATATTAAAGTGTGAGGAGATGCATTATATTGTCACATGAATGATGTCATCAGTGATGTCATTTGAGATGTCATCAGTGATGTCATCAGTGATGTCATTTGAGATGTTATCAGTGATGTCATTTGAGATGTCATCAGTGATGTCATCAGTGATGTCATTTGAGATGTCATCAGTGATGTCATCAGTGATGTCATTTGAGATGTCATCAGTGATGTCATCAGTGATGTCACTGACCATGTCATGAATGATGTAATATGTGACATCATCAGCAGTGGATTGCGGGTGCGCGATATATAGTTAGTGCAACTAACTATATATGGAATTTCAATGGTTTTGTGTGAGTAAAAAAAAGGTTTCTTAAATGCTAATTCCTAACTATATATGGTCTATAACCTATGGTTTTTTCAGTGAATTTTCAAGGTTTTGTAAATGCTAATTCCTAACTATATATGGTCTATAACCTAAGGTTTTTTCAGTGAATTTAATATGTTTTTAATAGCAAATGTTTATAGTTTTAAAAAATAATACATTTTAAAGCGAATTTTATATTGTATAATTATGTCATTTTTTTTTAAAATTCTTTTTGGTGCGCTCCCGGGGCGTGGACTGGTGAACGCACGGGTAAGCGCAATCTTGCGGCGCGCCCCGGGGCGCGTACTGATGAGCGTCCCGATAGCGCTATTGCCGCGAACGAAAACAACATCGTGACGTATTGCGTAGCCGCCACGCCTTGCGTCATAAGACACGTATCGCGTAGCCGCGAGATGCGTCTTATGACGCACCGCATAAGTGCACCCGGAAGCGCATGCGATCGCGCAACGTAAGCGCCCCGATGCGCTTATGAAACACGCCCCGGGATGCGCCCTGGGGCGCGTAGCGTAAGCGCGTCAAACCATGTGACTTTAAAATAACACTCTTCATTGGTTCAGAACTTTTTTTTTTCCAAATTGTGTGAGACCCACCCATTTCTCTCCATATTGCTTTGTACTTGGAGAGAGCAAGAGCTGTTCTGTGTACTGTCTTCATCTCCTACTTTCCTGATCTACAGCAATGGCTGCAAGAGAGTCATCCAGCAGTGATTCCGACGGATTTTTAGATGAGGACCCTCCTCAGCAGAAGAAAAAAGACCATTTCATCTGGAAATTCTATGACATCCCTGAAGGACAAAAAAAAGTCAATGCTCCCAAAGTAACCTGCAAAATATGTGGTAGTACTTTATCCAGAGGCAATCCTCTGAAAAAATATAGTTTTGGAAATGCCAATTTAATCAGGCATGTCAAAAGAAGACACCCAAACAACTTTGCCAGGGAGAGTGTCAGAGAGCTGGCACGGAATTTACCCACAGATGGCGGCAGCACCTCCACTGATGGAGCAACACCTTCGGGACCACCCCGTGGAAGAATGGTCCCTAACATACAGCCGGTGTTTGCAGGCATCAAATTTCTGTGCACGGAGTGTGACGAACTGCTCTGGTATGGGGAGCAGAGTGTTGAACTCATTGCCATAAAGAAACAGCAACACCGCTGCACTGCCAGTCCCTAAATTTTCACATTTTTTTGCTCCTGTTGAGCAGTTTTGGAATCCCTGTTTTTGTTTTTCCCCTGACAAAAATCCCAAACAAATATAAAATCGTTTTAAAAAGTCTAAAAAAATATAAAACAACAAAAACAAAAAAAGTTCTTTTCAGAGCTACCTCCAATTTATAAAAAAATGCTATTTTTTTTTAAAAAAAGTCTGTCATTTTTTATCTCCATGAGACGCTCCCCCGTACGCTCCCCGGTGCGCGTACCGGGCGCTCCCTCCCCGCGAAATTTTTTTTTTTTTTTATTTTTTATTTACCCGCGGGACCCTTTTATGGCCCCCACATCAAAACTAGGGGGTCAGGAGGTGTACCCTGCCCCCTTTTGCTCATTTCCCCCTTTGATTTTTGCCACCTCTTGTGTCTCAATCCTACCGAGACACAAGATGGCGGCCACTGCGGACTGTTTCGAATGTTTACAGACACCCGAGAACCAATCAGCTTGCCGTGCGCAAGTCGCGTGGCGCGCCCGGAGCGCTCCCCGGTACGCGCACCGGGCGCGGCTCTAGATATATATCTTTTTTTAAACCTATTTTACTCAAAATTCACAGGAGCACATATCTTGAGACCTAGCAAAGGCACATCGGGCAAACAATATCTACAATTTTGCCAAGTTTCGTGGAAATCCATTCAGCCGTTCGAGCTAAAAGTGAGTCCAACCGCCCTATGGAAAAATGAATGGGAAAAACATGTTTTGGGACCCCCCTTTTTTCTCGGCCCCCCCTTGACAAAACCCCCCCAAATTTTCAGGGGCTGCTCAGAAACAAAATGTTCCATTTTCCTGAAAATTTCATCCAATTCCGTCCACAAACGCCAAAGTTATTAGACATAGAATTTTCAAAAATCCCATAGAGAAAAAATCCTACTAGGGCGGTCGCCAGTAGGTATATATAGTTAGGATTTTTTCTCTATGGGATTTTTGAAAATTCTATGTCTAATAACTTTGGCGTTTGTGGACGGAATTGGATGAAATTTTTAGGAAAATGGAACATTTTGTTTCTGAGCAGCCCCTGAAAATTTGGGGGGGTTTTGTCAAGGGGGGCCGAGAAAAAAGGGGGGTCCCAAAACGTGTTTTTCCCATTCATTTTTCCATAGGGCGGTTGGACTCACTTTTAGCTCGAACGGCTGAATGGATTTCCACGAAACTTGGCAAAATTGTAGATATTGTTTGCCCGATGTGCCTTTGCTAGGTCTCAAGATATGTGCTCCTGTGAATTTTGAGTAAATTAGGTGTAAAAAAAGATATATATCTAGAGCCGCGCCCGGTGCGCGTACCGGGGAGCGCTCCGGGCGCGCCACGCGACTTGCGCACGGCAAGCTGATTGGTTCTCGGGTGTCTGTACACATTCGAAACAGTCCGCAGCGGCCGCCATCTTGTGTCTCGGTAGGATTGAGACAGAAGAGGTGGCAAAAATCAAAGGGGGAAATGAGCAAAAGGGGGCAGGGTACACCTCCTGACCCCCTAGTTTTGATGTGGGGGCCATAAAAGGGTCTCGCGGGCAAAAAATGTTTTTAAAAAAATTCGATTTTCGCGGGGGGGGGGGGGGGGAGTGCCCGGTACGCGCACCGGGGAGCGTACGGGTGAGCGTACCATGGAGATAAAAAATGACAGACTTTTTAAAAAAAAAAATAGCATTTTTTTATAAATTGGAGGTAGTTCTGAAAAGAACTTTTTTTTGTTTTTGTTGTTTTATATTTTTTTAGACTTTTTAAAACGATTTTATATTTTTTTTGGATTTTTGTCAGGGGAAAAACAAAAACAGGGATTCCAAAACTGCTCAACAGGAGCAAAAAAATGTGAAAATTTAGGGACTGGCAGTGCAGCGGTGTTGCTGTTTCTTTATGGCAATGAGTTCAACACTCTGCTCCCCATAGCAGAGCAGTTCGTCACACTCCGTGCACAGAAATTTGATGCCTGCAAACACCGGCTGTATGTTAGGGACCATTCTTCCACGGGGTGGTCCCGAAGGTGTTGCTCCATCAGTGGAGGTGCTGCCGCCATCTGTGGGTAAATTCCGTGCCAGCTCTCTGACACTCTCCCTGGCAAAGTTGTTTGGGTGTCTTCTTTTGACATGCCTGATTAAATTGGCATTTCCAAAACTATATTTTTTCAGAGGATTGCCTCTGGATAAAGTACTACCACATATTTTGCAGGTTACTTTGGGAGCATTGACTTTTTTTTGTCCTTCAGGGATGTCATAGAATTTCCAGATGAAATGGTCTTTTTTCTTCTGCTGAGGAGGGTCCTCATCTAAAAATCCGTCGGAATCACTGCTGGATGACTCTCTTGCAGCCATTGCTGTAGATCAGGAAAGTAGGAGATGAAGACAGTACACAGAACAGCTCTTGCTCTCTCCAAGTACAAAGCAATATGGAGAGAAATGGGTGGGTCTCACACAATTTGGAAAAAAAAAAGTTCTGAACCAATGAAGAGTGTTATTTTAAAGTCACATGGTTTGACGCGCTTACGCTACGCGCCCCAGGGCGCGTCCCGGGGTGTGTTTCATAAGCGCATCGGGGCGCTTACGTTGCGCGATCGCATGCGCTTCCGGGTGCGCTTACGCGGTGCGTCATAAGACGCATCTCGCGGCTACGCGATACGTGTCTTATGACGCAAGGCGTGGCGGCTACACAATACGTCACGATGTTGTTCGCGGCAATAGCGCTATCGGGACGCTCATCAGTACGCGCCCCGGGGCGCGCCGCAAGATTGCGCTTACCCGTGCGTTCACCAGTCCGCGCCCCGGGAGCGCACCAAAAAGAATTTTAAAAAAAATGACATAATTATACAATATAAAATTCGCTTTAAAATGTATTATTTTTTAAAACTATAAACATTTGCTATTAAAAAACATATGAAATTCACTGAAAAAACCATAGGTTATAGACCATATATAGTTAGGAATTAGCATTTACAAAACCATTGAAATTCACTGAAAAAACCTTAGGTTATATACCATATATAGTTAGGAATTAGCATTTACAAAACCTTGAAAATTCACTGAAAAAACCATAGGTTATAGACCATATATAGTTAGGAATTAGCATTTAAGAAACCTTTTTTTTACTCACACAAAACCATTGAAATTCCATATATAGTTAGTTGCACTAACTATATATCGCGCACCCGCAATCCACTGCTGATGATGTCACATATTACATCATTCATGACATGGTCAGTGACATCACTGATGACATCACTGATGACATCTCAAATGACATCACTGATGACATCACTGATGACATCTCAAATGACATCACTGATGACATCACTGATGACATCTCAAATGACATCACTGATAACATCTCAAATGACATCACTGATGACATCACTGATGACATCTCAAATGACATCACTGATGACATCATTCATGTGACAATATAATGCATCTCCTCACACTTTAATATAACCTCTGTTACACCCAGTGTTAAATACAGAATATAATTTTTTAAACCATTGACACACCAATACTAGTTACTACATACGCACTCACTGATTCCTACGTCTACACACACATACACTCATTCACCCATACAATCATTCATACATACAATCACTCATCTTTACAACACTATCATATGCACTCATACACCTATACAGACACTCACACTCTGCCACTCATCCATGGAGTTACTCACACACCTAGTCAGTCCTGTAAAGAATCAATCACACTTCCATTTTCTAATCTATACAGTTAAACATAGAGTACCTTACATTTTCAAACATATACTAACACATACTTACTCTCTTATACAATCATTGATACAAGAACACATTGATCTGCACAGAGTCACACATCTCCCAGCCAGCCACACACACACTCAGTCTTCCATACAAATACTTGGACAATCAATCAATAACCCATATAGTTACTCATATAGCTACTGATCAACACATGCAGCACTTTACAGAACAACAGACATAATGATGCACAAATTAAGACAGTTTAGTCACTAACCCATGCACTCAGTGAGACACATTTAATCACTTACTCATTCATAAAGTCAGTCACGCACCTACTAAATCTTTTATTTAGGTACTTCTACATCTACTCATTTTTCAATATGTAAAACATATTTTAACTTTACAGAAACATACAGTCACTGGATGTTGTCATCAGTGATGTCATCAGTGATGTCATTTGAGATGTCATCAGTGATGTCATCAGTGATGTCACTGACCATGTCATGAATGATGTAATATGTGACATCATCAGCAGTGGATTGCGGGTGCGCGATATATAGTTAGTGCAACTAACTATATATGGAATTTCAATGGTTTTGTGTGAGTAAAATAAGGTTTTCTAAATGCTAATTCCTAACTATATATGGTCTATAACCTATGGTTTTTTCAGTGAATTTTCAAGGTTCAAGGTTCAAGGTTTTGTAAATGCTAATTCCTAACTATATATGGTCTATAACCTAAGGTTTTTTCAGTGAATATATATATATATACTGAAAAAACCTAAGGTTTTTTCAGTGAATATATATATATATATATATATATATATATATATTCACTGAAAAAACCATAGGTTATAGACCATATATAGTTAGGAATTAGCATTTACAAAACCTTGAAAATTCACTGAAAAAACCATAGGTTATAGACCATATATAGTTAGGAATTAGCATTTAGAAAACCTTATTTTACTCACACAAAACCATTGAAATTCCATATATAGTTAGTTGCACTAACTATATATCGCGCACCCGCAATCCACTGCTGATGATGTCACATATTACATCATTCATGACATGGTCAGTGACATCACTGATGACATCACTGATGACATCTCAAATGACATCACTGATGACAACATCCAGTGATTATGTGTTTCTGTAAAGTTTAAATATGTTTTACATATTGAAGAATGAGTGGATGTATAAGTGTCTGAATGAAGGTTTTAGTAGGTGCGTGATTGACTGTATGAGTGAGTGATTAAATGCGTCTTACTAAATGCACGGGTTAGTGACTAAACTGTCTGAAAGTGTGCATCAGTATGTCTGTTGTTGTGCAAGCTGCTGCATGTGTTGATCAGTAGCTATATAAGTAGCTATATGGGTTATTGATTGGTTGCACAAGTATTTGTATGGGAGACTGAGTGTGTGTATGGCTGGCTGGGAGGTGTGTGACTCTGTGCAGATCAATGTGTACTTGTATCAGTGATTCTATAAGAGAGTAAGTATGTGTTAGTATATGTTTGAAAATGTAAGGTACTCTATGTTTAACTGTGTAGATTAGAAAATGGAAGTGTGATTGATTCTTTACAGGACTGACTAGGTGTGTGAGTAACTCCATGGATGAGTGGCAGAGTGTGAGTGTCTGTATAGGTGTATGAGTGCATATGATAGTGTTGTAAAGATGAGTGATTGTATGTATGAATGATTGTATGGGTGAATGAGTGAATGTGTGTGTAGACGTAGGAATCAGTGAGTGCGTATGTAGTAACTAGTATTGGTGTGTCAATGGTTTCAAAAATTATACTCTGTATTTAACACTGGGTGTAACAGAGGTTATATTAAAGTGTGAGGAGATGCATTGTATTGTCACATTAATGATATCATCATTGATGTGACCATTGATGTCAAATGAGATATCATCAGTGATGTCATTTGAGATGTCATCAGTGATGTCATCAGTGATGTCACTGACCATGTCATGAATGATGTAATATGTGACATCATCAGCAGTGGATTGCGGGTGCGCGATATATAGTTAGTGCAACTAACTATATATGGAATTTCAATGGTTTTGTGTGAGTAAAATAAGGTTTTCTAAATGCTAATTCCTAACTATATATGGTCTATAACCTATGGTTTTTTCAGTGAATTTCATTGGTTTTTTAACAGCTAATATCTGTAGCTGTAAAATGTATTCTTCTTTAAATCCAAAAATATATTTTATATGTTTATTAATAAATTTTTTTTTAAATATTTTTTTTTCTTCGTTCCCGCTTCGCGAATCGGGAAACTTCCCGTTAGCTGACCTTGATGCCGCGAAATAGACCGCGAGCCGGTAAACGTTTCTTTACCGCAACTGCCGCGTTAGAAAACAACATCGTGACGCCTCCCGTCCACATGACGTTTCGCGTTGTCGCGTGATACGTCATATGACGTGCTACGTTAGCGAACTGGTACGCGAAGCCAGGCGCAAAGCGCAGGTTTCTGGAAGCAAACCGGGAGGCACTGCAAAGCGCGAAACGTAAACACAGCAGGTCATGTGACTTGGTAATAACTCTTTTCATTGGTTCATTTCACTTTTGGTTTCCTAATGATGTAAGACTAGGTCATATAATCTAAAATGAACACTTTTCATTGGTTGAGAACTATTGTTTTTCCCAAATGATGAAAATCCCTCCTTCTTTCCTCACTCTGACTTTCATCATTGTGAGAGAAAGACCCTTTGTTACCAGTGAGCAATGGCTTCTTTAGTAGCTTCAGCTGGTGCTTCCCCACCACCTCCACCACATCCAAGGAAGAGTGGACCACCTGCTGAAGTTATAATTCAGCAAGAAGAGGAAGAAGAGGAACAGGACGAAGAGCACGAAGAGAGGCACTTTTTGCCTGAGGAGCCCAGGACGTCTCACCGGAAAGAAAACTTCATTTGGCAATTTTTTAAAATTCCCAAAGGTCAGAAAAAAGTAAATGCAAGATACGTAACTTGCCTTATATGTCAAGATAGACTGTCCAGAGGGACCGACAAAAAATACAGTTTCGGAAACTACACAATGCATCGCCATATGACTAGGTGGCATCCTAACAACTACAGTGCTGCACAGTTTCGTAACGACCTAGATAATCTCCCTATTATGGCCAGAAGATCTGTTGTACCGGAAGTAACGGGACCAGAGGGCAGGGAGATGGTGCCAAATATACAAACGAGATTTCGTGAAGTAAAACAAGTCTGCGTACATTGCAGTGGATTCATTTGCTACGGAGAAAGTAGCATCACTCTGATCAACAGAGCTATTGACAATCATGCTCATGTTTGTCCGAAACGCCCCAAACAATAAATTCTTTTTTTTTTTTGTTGCTCCTGTTGAGCCCTTTACAATGAATCGTTTTCGTTGCCCCCTCCAAAAAAAAACCCAAAAAAATATAAAACTGTTCAGAAAAATTCAAAAAAAGAAAAAAAATGTTCAGAAAAATAATAAAAAAAATATAAAACAACAAAAACAATAAAAAAAAGTTCTTTTCAGAACTACCTCCCCGGTATTAAAAAATTGGTACAATATTTGGAACTGTGCCAACCTCTATTTCTCTTAGTTCGCTTCCCAGTTCGCTCGCCGGTACGCGAACCGGAAGCGAACCAAAAAAACAGTAAGTATAAGGGAAGGAAACAGACAGTTATGTTAAAAGAAAGACAGCTATAGGGGAGTAAACTAGAGATACTATTACCCGTAATCCACTGCTGATGATGTCACATATTACATCATTTATGACATGCTCAGTATGTATGGAAAGGGGCAGATTTATATTAACTAGCACATCCCCAGAGATGCACCACTTAACGTGCACCGCTGCTCTACCACCCACAGTCTGCCGCATTTACAATCAGATAGGACAAAGCTGCATCAAAACCCTGCGCCTGCTTGAAGCAGGCATAGATCTTGACGTAGGTAGGCTGAAAGCTAAAGCAACAACTAAGTGTCGTGTGCAGAAGTTGCAAAAAAGGAAAAATGGCGTTTAAACCAGTAATGAGCCCATGCTAACTTAACACAGTGTAAAGATATCCAGGATCTACATCAGTTTGGGGTTCACGAACCTGGAAGGTAAAAGGCACTGAGGCTTTGCACCGTGCATATCTCATCCCAAATCATATGTTGTTTGTGAATGAAACAATTTCCCAGACCAAATGCTTTGGATTGGCTACTTCTAAAAAATTAAACACCCCTACTATCCCGGAGTTAGAGGAATATGATGGTTGGAGTAATTTTACTCGTTGTCTATTAAAGATTTACAGGCCCTACTCCGTAATTCTTCCTTTAACATTTCCAGTATAAATCCAAAAGGTTGGCTGCTTTGGCAACGTGCCTTATCCACGGTTTAATAAGCTGCCTTTTGCTTTATATAAGTTTTCAAATTGTATGAAATATATACCAATAGGTCGTTATGCACCTTTAGGTAGTGGTTTTCTTCATGAGGTCTGGTCGCTTCCATACACATACAGATGTTTCAAAGATGATCAAGAAGTTTATCTGAATGGAGAGGAATGCACTGAGACGCCAGATCATTCACTAATGTGTAGGCACATACAGTTACACGGTTCATGCAACAAACACCGACCAAATATGGCTTGCGTGTTGCAAGGCACGCCAGTTCCTGCTATCATCCCCACGTTCAAGTTGTTGGAAAATGGTAGTTATTTGATGCTCAATAATGAAGATTGTTCTGGGTTAATTAAAAGTATTCCTTTTATCGTAACAGTAAGTGAACGGGTTATTTGCTGCAGAAATGTTCTATTTCCTCCCACACATGAACATAGGGAGTTTTCAATCTGGCCACAAATACCAACCTTGGGAGCAGATTTCAACGGCATGGCAAGAATAAGAGCTCTTTTGTCTCAGAGAGAGGTGGCCTTGAGTTCGGCCCGTGAAACTTTCGTGCTTCACATAGCGAACACCCGTACAGAGGTGCAGACCCTTTTAAATACAGATTTGCCTTTCCATTTCAGCAAGATGGTTCGGACTATCTTTAACGCGTCCTCCACAAAGGGCCTGGCGCACTTTTTTAAAGTTGTTACCAGTGGTCTCGTGACTTCATTTGAGAAAATCTTTGGAGTCATCCCTGCTTTCTTTCATTCTATTTTTTCCACTGTGCTTGGTGGATTCCCATTTTTACTTGCATTACCAGCGGACGCTCTTGTGCTTTTTTACATTTTTAAATATGGATGTCCCTCCTGTGCAAGCTCCCGCCCTGCAGCTGCTGACGCTGTTCCGCAATCGCATGCTTGAATATTATGGCACAATGCCGTTGGCGATATTAAGCACGGCATATGGATTATCTTTTCGATTCTCCTACTTCACCTGTGTCCAGCCTGTATTTCACTGCCTAACCTGTGATTTCGATTGGGCCATTGATTTGTGTCTCTGCGGACTGGTTTCTCCTGACGTCGACTTTAATCAGCTGATGACTCCTATCATTACTCACGAGTTGGTTTGTCCTGGCGAAAGGATTATGGCCGTGGCATTGATGCATGGACTAATTGGTCCCTGGAATTTACTGGCGGCAACACAGTCTTTCTTGGAACAGAGCTTTCTTGAAAACCCACCGAGCTGTCCTCTGATGGTGATAGAGGATCCGGTGCTGGGAGAGCACGTATGTTTTTTTCCGCTTTTAAATTGGATGGCTGAACTCTTTTCGGATGAAGACGGTGACTTCCTATTGGAGGCTGTTGCAGCTTATTTTGCATACACAGTTATGTCATAGACCTTTTTCATGTTTGATATGCTGAGTACTAGCATTTCATTGACAATTCATTGACTTATTTGTCAAGTTTTTATTATTTAGCTTGCCTATTGGCTTAAGCCTCGATAAAGTAGTTGGCTGTTTTATTTTTCTTTAGCATTAAATTTTCCTAGTTTTTAATGTTTTACCTTGCGGACCGTCCACATATAAAGTTGCAATCTGCTCTCATGAGATGCCACTTCTATTATCTTATTCAGTTCGTTTCCGGATCATGGGGAGGTGTCATCTAGATCCTGGATATCTTTACACCGTGTTAAGTTAGCATGGGCTCATTACCGGTTTAAACGCCATTTTTCCTTTTTTGCAACTTCTGCACACGACACTTAGTTGTTGCTTTAGCTTTCAACCTAGTAGTTCATCGTGGTTTACATGAGAATAATATGTTATTGCTCTACTATCTGCTTTGCTTGTTAAACTATATCTGTACAGCGACTGCTGAAGTTTCAAGAACAACACGATACAGAATTGTTATGAGGTCTGATCTCCACGACTTCATACTCATAACATAAGTGCAGCTTCTGCCAATTCTGGGCATGAGGCGGGTTTTATATTGCTTTGCCGAACACACATACACAACACTTGATGCGGTTCACATGAAGAGAGAGCTGGTGTATGCTGATGTGATTCCTTCAAATCTAAGACACTAAAGTATGGGCACGCCCTAAACCAACACAAAGAGACCTTCTTAGCAAATAATATAATATGTGTATTAGGGAGGGTCAGATATAAGCAGCCGCGGGCCGTGGAGGGAGTTACGGTGAGGCAGGGAGGCGGGGAGGGGGAGGGGCAGGGTGGAGCCCTCTCCACCCTGCCCCTCCCCCTCCCCGCCTCCCTGCCCCACCGTAACTCCCTCCACGGCCCGCGGCTGCTTATAAGTGTTGCTAACTCTTATTCATTTACAGCATGTTAACATACTGTCACCATTCGCTTTTTATGTACTAGTAACTATGCTGGTAATTTTGCTACTGATAATATGTGTACTTGTATTATCTAAGATACTACGCCTGAGAAGACTGCATTAGTAAATAAACATTTCAAATACACATGTGTTCTTCTTAACTCCATGTTCTGGTTTCTAAGAAATATATAACGACCGACTGTTCATGAGTTCCACGTATCCTGAGGTACTATAAGTTCATATTCTGGATTGTCTAAACATTGAGAGTTTGTTATATCCAATGTGACACTGTACCTAGCTTGCTAAGGGGTTTTTGATTACTAAGGTGAGTTTTGGGGCACCCTAATTCGCCGAGGTTCCAATCCTCTGTCCACAGTTCTGTGTGAGAACAGAAACCCTGCGACAGGGGCACCCCTGAGCCTTGCTGGAGCTTCATCACACTTGCGATACAACTCCAGCAATGCGCCACCTTTACGGCACAGATACGTCACGCATCTGTGCTGTTTTTGCCCCATGATGCGCCGCATTGTAAATGCAGCACACCATAGGTGACGGAACAGCGGCACAGAATGACTAACACATCCCTGGTGATGTGCCAGTCATCATAAATCTATCCCTATGCTTCTTATCTTGTTAGAGATGAACCGCCATATGTATCATCAAAGTTTTTTGCATTTCCTAAATAGCGAACTTTAAGGAATAAATAGCGATTCTTTACCATTCCTAGTTTGCGATGAGCTATTTGCTAATTACAAATTACCCATTCATTTCCATGCAGCAGGAGGCCCATAGGAATGAAGGTGCAATTTGCGATTAGCAATTACCTCATCGCAAATTACGAATTTTTCCGAGGGTGCAGGGGTGTCTCAAGAACACCCTGCTGCACCCCTGAAAAAGAAATTTGGGGGCATATGGCGCACATAAATTTTGAAAACATTCCTTTACCTCAAAAACGATTTTCAACTCATAATTTGAAAACACTGCACATGGGGAAATGACTTAAAATGTCCTTAAGACACATAAAAGCGTTTTTTGATTGCCTTTGCAGCATGTTTCAGTCATCTTTAACATGCCTATGTAACGCAAACATTCAAAATCTAAATTTGCCATGCACAGGTGGGAGCATATTTACAAGCAATTTGCTCCACAGACAAACTTCTTACATTGAAATGGGAAAAATAACATCAGAGACTCTCAATTACCTTATAAAGAAGCAGACACCATTATGTCCTTGTCATCAATATTAAAACCATTGCTTTTTCTCAAAAACGATTTACAAGTCATGATTTGAAAACACTCCACAGCTCCTATGCACATAAAAACCCTGTCAGTACTAATACTTCACATTTTCTCCAATTACAATTTCTCAAAGAAACAAAATCTATTTGTAAAACACTTGAGACAAAGCAACATTTGAAAAACACAACTTTCTTCATAATTTTCTCCTTAAAGCACACTATTTTCTATCTAAATTAAAGAAATCTTTTCTCACCTTAGCAAATACTTTGAGTTTCAAAACAGTCTCAGAAACACACCAATTTGTCTTCAGCAGAGCAAAAGGTATGCACTCCAGAGTCTGCAGCTATCAAAAGCACAGAAATGCTGTAATTCTTCACACATATCTCTCATGTCACCCAATCAAAACTCTTCCCTCACTTTTTTTCAAATCAAAACCCTTCCCCCCTCTGCCCCCTTTCTGCTTTTTCTGCATAGCAACCACCTCTTGCAAGACCTCTGGTGTTTCCAAGTTCACACAACAATGTTGCAATTGAACTCTGAACTCTCAGTGCACCTGCATATCCAGTGCAATCTTTCATTTAATGATTTTTTCTTCGCCACTCAAAATACATCTTTCAACGAACTCATCCATGCACCCTAACTTTCTGTTTTCAGCAATCAAAATCCACCAAACACTCTTACTGCTTCATTAACACAGAAACTCCTCCGTTTTTTTCATTTTACACTCTCATTTTTTCAACTGCCATTTCATTGCCACACTTCATCTGACTGCAGGAGAACCTTCTCTCGCCATGTTTTCTGTCTGGATTGTTGGACATAGTTACATCTATTGGGCTCAGAGGTACGCTGAAAACAGGAATTTACCTAACCTCAATTTACAAGATGTGGAAATTAAGTGGTTTGGCCACAGAGGATTAAAATGTCACCAATTGATACCATTGGTGAAAACCTTTATGCATTTGCCAAAACCTGACCTGTTAATTGTGCACTGTGGAGGTAATGATTTGGGCACTTTGACTGGGGTAGGTCTGGAAATGCTTTTAAAGGACACCTTTGAGCAATTGATGGCACTTTTTCCTCAGACTGCCTTGGTATATTCAAATATATGCCAAAGACAAAAATGGAGGTGGTCGAACCAATTTTGTCCACAAATTGAGAAATCGAGGAAGCATGTAAACAAATCTGTTTCAGCTTACATGAGAGACCATGGAATGGGCTCCCTGTACAACAATAACTTGCGTTACTACATGCAAGATATCTACAGAGGAGATGGAGTTCACTTCTCAGATGAGGGCAACAGAATTTTCACTCTGAATTTAAGACTGTGCATTGGTACCTACTTATAAGTACCTAAATGTACCATAAACCCAAAAGCTCTTCTCAGAGCTACCCTACATCTGATCACTCACAATTATTATTTTACTCTAATTTTTTTCACTAATTTTCAAGAAAGTACGCTCCCCAGAACGCTTCCCGGTTCGCGAACCGGGCGCACTCCACGCAAAAAAACTAAAACAACGATATATTTTTTTTTTGCCCTGCGAGACCCTTTTAAACCCTCCACATCAAACCTAGGAGGTCAGGGACGATCTACTATGCCCCCTTATGGTCATTTGCCCCTTCGCTTTGGCCTCCTCTTGTCTCTCGATCCTACCGAGAGACAAGATGGCGGCCGCTACGGACTGTTTGGAATGTTTACAGACGCCGAAGAACCAATCAGCTTCGCAAAGCTCCGAAGCGGAGCGCTGTTACAGATATATATCTTTTTTTGAACGTTAATTTCTCAAAATCCACTGGAGCACATATATTGAGACCTAGCAAAGGCACATCGGGCTACCAGTCCCTACAATTTTGCCAAGTTTCGTGCAAATCCATTCAGCCGTTCGATTATTATTATTTTTTTTTTTTTTTGCCCCGCGGGGCCCTTTTAAAACCTCCACATCAAACCTAGGGGGTCAGCGAGAATCTACTATGCCCCCTTATGGTCATTTGCCCCTTCGCTTTGGCCTCCTCTTGTCTCTCGATCCTACCGAGAGACAAGATGGCGGCCGCTACGGACTTTTTGGAATGTTTACAGACGCCGGAGAACCAATCAGCTTCGCTTCACAAAGCTCCGTTGCGCGAAAAGTACGCGAACTGGAGCGCTGCCCGGTCCGCTGTTACAGATATATATCTTTTTTTGAACGTTAATTTCTCAAAATCCACTGAAGCACATATATTGAGACCTACAAAAGGCACATCGGGCTACCAGTCCCTACAATTTTGCCAAGTTTCGTGCAAATCCATTCAGCCCTTCGGCTAAAAGTGAGGCCAACCGCCCTATGGAAAACTCAATGTTAAAAACACGTTTTGGGACCCCCCTTTTTTCTCGGCCCCCCCTTGACGAACCCCCCCCAAATTTTCAAGGGCTGCTCAGAAACAAAATGTGCCATTTTCCTGAAAATTTCAGCCAATTCCGTCCACAAACGCCAAAGTTATTAGACATAGAATTTTCAAAAATCCCATAGGGAAAAAATCCTAACTATATATACCTACTGGCGACCGCCAGTAGGTAATATATGTAATCCACAGTACTACTTATTGAATAAAGTTATTTAATTAAATTTGTTCTTTTAAGTTTTTTACTTCTTTTTCATTTTTTTGCATTCCTCTCCCCTGTTTACCTTTCCCCCACAACCTTCCATTCCCTAGATGACGTGTGTCTTGTTTATGCTACGTGCTAATATCTTATATTATTGTGTAAGCTCATGTTTTTCTCCCAAGCATATACTGATAACTGCAATTGTAACTGTAACTGATGTAACTGTATAATAATGTTCTGATGCAATGTCTTATCTCATGTAAAGTGCTCTGATATCTCCGGGTCTAGCCAGCGCTATATAAAACTTTTCAAATAAATAAATACCACTATAATGTGTTGAGACATTTTGAAAATATACTAGACAATTGTGGAGAAGCAGTCGTCCCTACCCCGCCGGGGTGGCATTCCAGACAGGGGTCCCTCCCCTCAACAACGGGGCGTACAGCATCCCTTACCCATCGGACTTTCTCTCTCTCTCTCCGCCCCCAGGAACCGACAACAAACACCCCGACCAACGAACCGGAAGCGATCGCACATGACCCCGGAAGTGAGGCATCAGTTGATGACCCGGAAACTACCGCTTTCGGACCCGGACGCGCTTCCTCTGAACACAACCCGGAACAGAGAAAAGCCGGCTGGAAAGAAGGAGAGGCGTTCCCACCAGCGGACTCGTGGCAGGAGACAGCGGTAGGCGTGGAACCCCTGACGGAGAACGGAGCAGAGAAGGAGCGCGGAGAGGAGGACGAGGAGGAAGACGTTTGGTCGGAGGACTGGTGGCGGCCTCCGGAAGTGGCTGGAGAGCGGCCGCAACTCGGACGAGAGTTGCGGTGGGGCACGTGAGTGACCACTATCCTTTCTCCGTGTTCCCTTGTATATAATGTAAATATCGTATAAAAAACCCTCACGAGCACACCACACTAGCTATAGCGATAGAGAAGTATCACTGGCACTGTATATACTCCTGCGCACTGATCCCTGACACAGCCAACACTTTCTTCCCATTCCTTCTCCTACTGGTCCTGTCCCCTCTTACCCAACCGGCCCTTCCCCACGCTCGCTTTCCGATTCCCTCACTCCCCGGTGCAGGTGGAAGTACTCGACAGTCCTTGCTGAACTGGACTAACCCCTGTATTCTCTCTCCCTTGTATACCTCCGAGGAGTACCAGCGTCCGGCACTTACCACGACGACATCAGCCCAGCAGAGGACTACACCCCACGGAGCCTAACCTACATACGAACCAACTCAGCCCTACGCTTCCAGCCGGGACTCCTTCATACCACTCTGTTGAGAAGGACTTTGTACTCTACTCACAATAAAATCCACTGAACATAGCCCACTATATTCGGCCTCCCCGCCTGTTATTCCGGTCCGACCAGCCCACAACCCCACAACAATATGTTATCTGGCATACATATTTAGATACATATTTGCAACAGTGAGACATTTTGTTCTGCATGTATATGCAACAGTGAGACATTTTGTTCTGAATATGTATGTTGCGATGACTGAGTATTTCTGTTGAAGTTGCTGATTTTTCAACACTTCTACCTAAGGTTCTATTTTAAATATTGTGGGCCTGATGCACAAAGGTAAACTTTCACTTTTGCGTAAGTTTACGATTGTTTGCTATTCACAAAGGGATTTGCGAGTAGTATCTTTATGAGTGTAGAGTCTCCACACATGAAAAGATAAGTATTTTCATGAGCAGAAACTCCACACTCATAAAGATACTACTCATAAATCCCTTTATAAATAGCAAACAATCATAAACTTACACAAAAGTGTGTTTACCTTTGTGAATCAGGCCCAATATGTTGATGACATCTATTTTGTTGCTGTATCTCTCAAACAACCGCACCTATTAGCGACGACATTGTTGAATTTAAAATTGTCCATACTATTTATCATAGCTAACATGCCTTCATCCAGCCTTCATCCATGTCCCGTGTAAGCATCTCCTTGTTTTAAATTGTTTGGTTTTTATGTATAACATTGCTTTTTCAATTTTGACAAATTCTGCTCTAGATGGAGTGGTAAGTTATGTTATGTTATATGTTATACAGGGTTTTGTAGCACGCTCAAATACTCTAGAGTGTCCTGGTGCGTACACAAACAGTGGGAGAGTGGGCAGAAAAAATTACTTGACCATTTTGATGAGATACGTTTTTAGTGTTTTTTTAAAAAGCCCGAAGTCCTGAGTATGCTGAAGCTCCACAGGAAGAGCGTTCCAGGCAGCAGCTGCTTTCACAGAGATGGACTGGCCACCTAAACGCACCCTACGAAACCGTGCGATGACCAGCCGACGCTGAGTGGCAGAACGAAGAGGGCGGTTCGGCGTATATAGGACAAAGCGCCTCCTCAGATACACTGGCCCTTGACCATGAATGGCCCTGTGAGATAAAATGAGGGCCTTAAATTGCACCCGCTGGGCCACTGGTAGCCAGTGCAGATCATGCAAATGTTGCCGGACACTAGATCCCCGCGAGATGTTGAACAGGAGTCTAGCCACGGCGTTCTGTATGATCTGGAGTTTCTTAACCAGATAAGCCGGAATGCCAATGAACAAAGCATTGGCATAATCGAGGCGGGAAAGGATGAAAGCATGTTCTACCATTTCTTTAGCCTCCCTCTGAAGCAAAGGGAAGAACCTTCGTAGGGCCTTGAGGGTACCAAACCAAACTCCAGTGAGTTTTTTAATGTGCTCTTCAAACCGTAAATTTTCCCCAAACCAAACCCCCAAGTTTTTTGTCGGATTCCCCACAGAGCTGGGACAAGAATTATTGGGAGGCCACAATGATTCTCTGAAAGTGGAGGGGAACTGACCATAAAGGAGTACCTCCGATTTTTCCTCATTGTACTTAAGTCGGGCATGTGCAAGCCAGCGGAAAACCGATGAGAGGCAGGTTTGAGCGGTCTTAGTACCCAGATCCAAGCCCCGCCAAGTAAATAGCAACTGGGTGTCATCCGCGTAGGCTATAATTTTCGCACCCAGTAAAAAAAATCAGGGGGGTCAGATAGATGTTGAAAAGCAGAGGGCTTAGCGTTGAGCCCTGAGGTACTCCAGTGGAAAGTTTCCTGACAGAGGACGAATAGGGTGGCACCCAGACCTGCTGAGTACGGTTGTCCAGTAACGATGCAATCCATTCCAGTGCAGGACCGGTAATGCCAATGGATGACAGCGGGGCAGGTAGAAGTTGATGAGGCACCGTATCGAAGGAGGCAGAGAGGTCCAACAAAATCAGAGCCGCCCTGCCGCCTCCATCTAGGCACTCCCTGATAGCACAGTCATTTCAACCAGGGCCGCCTCCGTGCTGTATAAGGCTCGAAACCCGGATTGAGCAGGGTGCAAAGCATTGGATGTTTCCACAAAAACCTCCAACTAACGAAATACCACCTTCTCACAAACAAGAAGAGAAGGGGTAAAAGTTTGACCTGCTTCCAGCACGTAGGAACACTGGCCGTCTGAAGGGATAGATTAATGATCTTGTTACCTCTGAGCTAACCAACTCTGCTACCCCAGCTAAAACTCGAGCCGGGCATGGATCAGTGGGTGAGCCAGACTTCAATGATTTCAGAATAGCTAGAATATCATTCTCAGCCGCCAAAGACAAATGCCTGAACTGATCGGCCGGAGGGCTATGGGTCAGCGGGAATGCCGGGGGGAATGCCGGGGAAGCACTCTTCTGATTAGAAAGAGCAGCACCCAGGCTGTCCTGAATCCTAGCTATTTTGACAATAAAAAAGGAAGACAAGACCTCACACCATTGAGCAAAGGAAGGTAGCGTTGTTTGCTCTGCACAGGGGGAAAGGAAGCTCTTAACAAGTAGCTTTGACTCCGGAGTTTCTGTAGCAAACAATTTTGTTTACATCGTGTAGGTGTGCCAAGATTTCTCCTCATTCTAGGTGTGGTACTCCATGAAGGAGAAGTTGTTTCCCTTATTATTGGTGTTGGAGTAATGTCCGTTGCATTACCCATCTCTTCCTCGTTGGTCTGATGATTATCAGCTACATCTTCAACACTGTGAGCCTCGTGTTCTCCTGTTACTTTATAGTCTATCTGTGCATGTAAAATGTTATAGGAATAAAATGTATCTGTATGCGTTCTGAAATTAAATACATCAGACTAAGTTTTAGTATAACCTTATTAGGTCAGTGATGCACTATTTGTTTTTACTGAAGCATGATACACATGTTTAACAAACCACTATGTTAGTTATGTGATTTCACAATACAATGTTTACCTTTGTCTAATCTTAGCCTCAAAAAAACACTAAGACTGTCATAGGACTACATCTCTCCTGGTGCAATTTTTTTAACTCAACAAATCTTAATATATTGAGCTTGTGCGTCAACCTGATATACAATATATATGTTTGCATCACGTTGAATAAACATTTTAAAGTATAACAAAATGTATAGTGTAATTTAAAAAAAGAACTAAGGAAACAAAAACAAACCTGGGTGCTGTTGAGGAGGTTTTGAAGTATCAATATCAGTAAGTCCAGATATATCCTCATTAGTGAAGGTGTTTTCAATGGCATCATATGTTGTTGATGGTGGTAGCTGGGTAGAACGACCCTCTCAAGTGCCTGCATCTCCCTTCTTCCTGCCTGATTCTCCGTAAAACGTGTATGAAGGTCTTCCAGCACTTGCACATTTCCTGGCTAACACAAGTTGTTATTTTAACAGTAATGATTAGTTCTTGGGTTCGATTCCAAATGCACATCTTGGTGGCTTCAGGCAGAGTTATGGAGGATTACAATTGGTCTGTGTTTAGCACACTCCTGAACAAGGATGGTCATCTCAGTGACTGTAAACGTCTGCTTCCGCTTTCTTGCTGACACCTCTGTTTCACTTTCATTAGAGGCCACTTCCTGGTTGTGATGTCATCAGTATGTGTTTGTGTACAGATTGCAATTACACCAGTGAAGAAATTGCATTTTGCGATTGCACATTTTAACAAGGTGATTCATAGAAACTGCGAATTTGAACATGGGCGTGATAATACAAGGATCACAAATCAGAAATTGGTCAATTTAAATACAGTACATCTGGCCCCCAGTTCCCAAAACCATGTGGAAAAGAAATTGGCATCTATCAACTAATATCGTATTTAATTCTAGGCTTGATCAAACTGAGGCAATGCCATCTCTTTGCATGAAACACCCTTGCCTATCCGGTGATGCTTGTTCTCCCAAATGCCCATTCATGGAAAGAGTGAAAGTTTTACATCATTTCAATAATCAAGAGAGTAAATAATCTGCAACTGTGAGTGAAACCATCTTTTTATTGGTTATTTTTGCATTTATTATAATTGTCTCATCGTGTCAGCTCATCTGTTGCTTGTGCTTCATCCTGTTTACAAAAATAGATTTTCACAAAGAGAGTACAATGTTCTTCCCAGATCATCCGACCTATCCTTCCACAGTATTCAATGATTTAATGTAGACCAACTACAAAATCATAGCAATCATATGGTTACCAACATGTTGTGAAGGTAAGCAGATGTGGAGTTATTCATAGTAAATCTATAGTTCCCTTGGTACTGGAAGTGAATATCAAAGATAAAATATTTCGAAAGGTCGACATTAAAACCACAATATCGTGACATACGTTTTCTCCAGCAGGCCTAGCCCAGCCGCAACCACTCGTTCAGATCACGTTAAAAGGACATGGGACACAGGGGTGACCAACTGCGTGGAAATCATGCAGTTTATTCGACAGGACAACATAATGCTTTCTGTGTAATAAAAATGGACAGTGGTCGGAGACGGCCAAGGTCACAAAATCATACAACATTTAAGTACAGTATATGTACAGATAAGGTGAAAGCTTGCAAGGAGAGTGAAGGCCGAAAAGGCAGAGCATCATAAAGTAGAAAATGAATCCCAAAGTACACAAACAGTACAAGCGCTTGATCACATTAGTGACATGTCTCCAAACCATAAGCACAATGTAGTCCAATCCTGGAAGTAGTATTCTCCCACATGTGAAGCAAGTGGTCGCAAAGGACCACAACACCCACGATGGAATAAGAGGAGGGCAGAAAACTGAACGGCATTTTCAGTGAGACATATGATATCTTCAACTTAGACCTGTTTCTTTTTGGTAACCAGGTCTGTGATTATCCTCTGGAGCTTTCGAGGTCCACTATGCTGCACCTGGACAGTGATCATGTCTTCATTCACTTCTCTCTTCTCAGGGAGTGTTAATCTCTGATCTTGAATAAATGCCTCTGCCAAAATAAAGGAAACATAAATTAGGATCTGCAATCCTGTGGACATAAGACAGAGCATGAATATGGTGGAGTTATTTTCATATTAAAAAAGTTTTGCATTTTTAGCAACATTAACCAACTCACGCAATTATATTTACTGTGTGTACTTCACGTTTAGGTTGACCAAATAAATGTAGGCTTCATATTAAAATGGTTATAGTTTGGTTGTTATCTTGCTTTCCTAACATGTCTTTTTTATCTCTGCAGAACTCAACACCACATATATTATCAATGTGTCCTTGGTGTTCTGTTTCATGTGAAAATGTTTTCTTTTCTATGATCTTTGTAGAATGTGTTAACACACTGTTAGGGGGCACCTGCAAAGCACAGCCTTGGACGAATGTATCTAATTATGTTGCAAATAGCTGCAAGTCTGACGAATGTTTGTAGTGTGCAGTAGCTTGGGAAAAGCAATGAATGCAGTTATCAATTTGTGCCTTAACCAGATTGGTTGTTCATCTGAAAATCTTGTGTACAAATAAAAAGTGTGAAAACTCGGTGATTTAAGCAATGTAAGTGCAGCTTCAGAAACCTATCCACTAGCCTTTAGAGCAGATGCCTTTTCCACTTGCTAGCAAAAGCTTCTTTGCATGACGCTTAGACAGGGTCCCATTTTCCTTACTTGGCAGTGTCAGATGTCTAGCCCTACAAGGGCATACACGAAATGTGTCCTTAAATTGCTAACAAGAATACTCTTAATATAAAAGGTTATGTATGTATGTTAATTAAATATTTGCTCTCACTAAATTAACATTAAGTTTACAATTACAATAAAAATGAATCAACATTGCAGCAGAATCAGTCAATATTTATTTTATGGAAAATAACTATTCGAAATCCAATCTCCAATAAGCTTTTTCTGCAAGTAATAGTGGGTGAAGGAGCTAAGCAATCAAGTAAGTCAGAAGTTACTGTAATGATGTTTCAATTTCTTATTATCAGTTTTCTCAAACCTGTGCAGATATTAGTATAGATGATATTGAACCTAATGCTGGAAACATACATTTTCTTAATTTTACTTCAGTATACGGGTCTTCCTTTTTCAGATTTTCTGCTTGCACATTGTGGAAGCCTACTTCTTTGTATACACTTTGGCAACAAAACATTCCCCCATCTTACTTACCTTCATCCTGTAATTCATTTTGTGCAGTTTCATAAGCTCCCCAAAAGGTATGATTTTCTAATGTACAGTGGCTGGTAATGTGCACTCAGGATCAGGTTAGTTTGTTCATGTCTCTTTTCTGTTTTCAGTCTCTCATTGCAAACATAATGCTTTGTTGATTCAACTATATTTTGGGCAAACTTTCAATTTGAAGTCATTCTCCTTGGAAATATTAATACATCTCTCAATCTCTGCCTTGTTTTTGAGCTTCATAATCAGATGGACATCGATACACCTTAGCTAGAATACAGCATGCAGCATTACTATGCCAATACTCATAGTTGTTATTCGAGACTATCCCAGTTACAAATTACGAGGCTGGCATAATTTGGCACCAAACATGAGCTCATGAACATACAAGATAAATTCTAGCATCTGAACTAGCATTTTGCTGTAAGAAAAATAGAATGCTGCATCGCACAAAAGGTATTACCTTGCCACTTTTATTTCATCATATGGTGTCATGCTGGCATAAAAGGCAGCAATATCTAAATCAATCAAAATGTAGAAAATAGGTAATATATTGAAATACAAATTTGTTCGCATAAATTAAAACATTGTCAGTGAAAGTGTCAATAGTTGACAGTATCGGTTTTGCAGGAGAGTTTGTCCAAGGTTTATGGACTCTAGTGAGGATAAGAAAACTCAGGGTGACCATAAATTTTATTTTTAGAAAAATCAAATCATCCTGACTTAATATCCCTGACTTAAATCAGCAGAGCATACAGCTTTTACATGCTCATCAATGTTGGCTCAATCTTCTACAGCAATGAATATCTGAAAGCTAACATTTGCATTTTCCACATACTTACATGATTACCAGATAAGGGAGAAACACCAGTGAGTGCTTTGCATCTATAAACTCATAAAGTCAAGCCATTATTCTTCTGATATATTGTGACATGATGTATTAGACTTAGTACCCAGAAAAGTTTGACAGCCTACTCTCAAATAAATTGCTAAAAATCTTTACTGAGTCATCTTTAAGAATTATTTGGCACAATACCGAGCATGGCTTCTGACCACTTTGAATATAAGCATTAGAGTCTACACCCCAGCTCCAAAATCACCATTTTACTGGCTTTTGAAATTCATATAGTTTGCTTTTGCGTAGTTATGTGAAATTATGGATAATTACCCAAAATTAAGTGAAATGCAAATCCATCTTTTCACGCAGTATTTTAGTATGAAATGTGACCTCGCTTCAATTTTTGCCATGACAATGTATTTTTTTAAAAGCACTATGAACAATAGTCACTCGCATTCTGCTGTTCGTGTGTGTTCGCTGTAAAGTTTCAAAAGCAAATGGCGCATAATTATGCAAAAAGGCATAATGGCATAATTCAGGAAGTTTGCAAAGCATGCAGAACACAAAATTCACATAATTATGTTAATTACCTAGGTGTAATTTAAATTTTGTCCTGGCCTGATATTTTTCTGGTGCAACACTCTTCAGTTGGTCCAATACAATCAGTGTGTCAATCTCTCTGCTGGTAAAACTTGTGATTTGTTTTTATGTTCCAAATCAATCAGTCTTAAGATCTGTGACATTTGTGGGGTATATGGCAGGAAGACAATCCAAGCTTCAAGACACCTCCTTCATGTTTAATCAGATCCTTTTTATAGTGTATAGGCTTTTAGTTGTACAAGTACTAATGGTAGACAAAACAGAATTCCTTAGACTGTTTGCTAGCAAAAAGAGTTACAGGAATCTAGATGAAAATCTATCCCACAAAAATATTAAGTGACAAGTTGTGTCATTTGTTGATGAGGCAAAAATGGAACAATGAATCTCAAAACAATAGCAGAGGAATCAATAGTGCCATACATGTATACCTTACCAGAAATCCATCAAAAATTAGACCCCATCTTTTAGAAGGACTTTAATTTCAGGTCGGTTTTCCTTTTAAGGACCATTAGCACTATTGGTGAATTTGTTCTTGCAGCCCTTAGAGATCAAAATGGCATAATTCTTGAAAGACACCTAGACAACCCCGAAACTTCTTAAGGACGTTTGGTTTATTCCAGCATCGTGGATACTCTTCTCCTTCGATGCTGATGCAATATCCACCAAAAAGCAACTATAAGGGCCATTAACATGCTAATACGTAATACGGAGTGACCATACCACCCACTTAACAAGCTTCATAATTGAACATGCCAGATTTGTTCTTACACATGATTACCTCGAGTATAAGAAACAGTTCTTCTTGCACATTTACGGGACAAGCTTGGGTTTTTCTTATTCTCCAATCATGGCTAATTGTTTTGAACATGATATCAAGATTTAAGTAATTCTCCACTATACTAACTCATTCTTAGGAAATTTGAAAAAGTTTCAATAGTACATAGAAGATGTTGGTAAAATACTGTGAAAGAATACTGATAATATTGCACATACTGCTATCACATACTGATGTTTTCATTATTTTTCCTACTGACATGTTCAGTGTGCATTAGTAGAACATTCCAAGTCCACTAACCTTTAAAACAGTTTTGTGATCCACAGAACGCACAAAGTGTGTAGGTTCTATAGGACAGTGGTGTCTAGTGGAAGCATTGGAAACAACCAGCTTACTCACAAGTGATCCCTGTGGGCATTTGGGGAAAATCTACTTTCATTCAAGAAAATCATTTAATGGCAACCCAACTAGGAAGTCAGTGATAAGGCAGTATTGGACTTGGCTCTTTTGGCAGGTTCACCCCGAAACTTTTTGCATTTTCCTAGCCTGTTTCTCTAACCTGGTGTTGGTGATTTTAGGCCTCTGCGAACTTTTTCACTGTGGTCCAGTGTAAAGTGCTTGCGCTCTCTGTGTATGTGTGGTGAGAGTGGCCTGCCCTCCCATAGGAATGCATGGGGATATGTGTGTCCATGGTAGTTCCTGATGTGTGGGGAGTGCAGGGTCGAGTTTGGTATGTACGAACTCCTGAGATTAAATGCTGCGCGATGATGTGCGCGGATTTATTGTGTCTAGCGGAGAAGTGCCACTTCTAGAAGTTGGCATGTGTGTGCAGTGAATGTGAATTGTCTGGCTTGTGATTGGCTGGAGCTGGCTGGTGTGCCTGGCTCCAGGAGTCAGGATGGGTCTGCCGGGTGGTGAATGGGGAGATCTGCATGTTGATGGCAGGGAGGAGTTGCATCTGGGACCTGAATAGGGCCGGGCCTTCCCTCCACAATTATGGCTCCACCCCCTGTGGTGTGTCTGAAGTCCCTGGCCTGTCCTGTGAATAGGGAGAGGGGCTGAGCAAAACAAAGTGCCCAAGAACCAGTGGCATCTGGTTCGCCACTTGTCTGCACCTTTGGAAACAAAGGAAATCTTTGTATAAAAGAAGGGTCTGTGACCCCATGAAAATGTTCTTGTCTTGCACTTGAAACTACCAGGGGCATGCTGCTGCTGGGGGCCCAGGGGAAGGCTTGCCTCCCTGGGCCCTGCCCAGGCCCCGGATGCCTGGAGAATTTTCCTTGTGGGGAGCTGTTCTGCCCCACCTTTGCTGGCCAGGACTTCTGGGACCTTTGGCTTTATTTTCCTTGCCCACAGGACCTTTCTGATGTAGCTGCTTATTATCTGTTAGTAACCAGAGACTGTATGGAGCTGTGTCTCTATTTTCTACCACGTCATTGTCAGAGAATTCTTTTGCTTAGGTTTAGGTTCAACATAGCTCATTTCCTGGTCACCTACCTATGCAAATCCTACCATGATTGAAGCATTGACCTATGTCCTTATGACTCTTGCTCTGCTCAATCTATACTTCATTTCTTTTCTTTCTGTAGACCATTTTTATTCAATCTGTAGCTGCTTGAAATGGAGTAATTTGTACATTGCTTCACAGGTTTATCTCTGCTGCTGTAACATTGAGAAATATGTTGGAGAAGTAATATTTTAATGGTAATCTATTTATTGAGCTGATGAGATATTGCACTTATTTTCTGTTCATTCTTGCATAATCCACTTTATGGTTTTAATTGTTGCAATGGAGTATCTGGCTATTAATACAATTTAAGTCATTTGCTGCTGAGGACGTTTTACTTACCTGTTTTTATATTACAATTGTTATTATGTACTGTAATATGATGGATTTTTATGCCATGTATACTTTTATGTTTTTTTCATTTTAAACAAATAAAGACTGACTTGACTTGACAGCCAAACTAATAGTGTTTCTGGAGTAGTAATAAGGTTAAGAGTTCATGACCTAGCCTCCCTGCCTTATTCAACATAAAGAAACTTTTTTCTAAGTGGCGTATTGTTGACTATTTTGTTGGAAATAGGATACCCATGCCATTGGTTATATTGGTGCAAAATAAGTGTTCAATTCCTGCTTTGCATTTAAGGGGGCCCTAAATCTGAAAAGGTGGAGTGCTGCTACAGTGTGCATAAAGGGAAGTAAAGAATGTTTTTCCGTCTTCATCATCATCATCATCATTGTGAAAATAGTTTGCACATCTCCCACTTAAAAGGTCACAATAAATTAAGTATTAAATGGACTAGAAAATTAGGTAAGGACAGTAGATACATATCCTGAATATATCATGACAAATTATGTGTGAAACTAAATGGTATACATAAAACAATATAAGGAAGAAAATATTGGTTGGTTTTTGGCACATGTTCAGCAACTTCTGAAATGTGCGATCCCACCAACAGGCTCATTTTGATTTCTGTTTTGTATGCGATCTCACAGTAGGAGTGTATTGCTTTCTCTTCTGATTTCTTGTGATTTTGAGTTAAGAGCTGAACCATTTGGCACAATTGAAAGTGCAACACAGACATTTTACACAAAGCATTTTTTAAAATAGAGACAATACATTTAAAAGTACCACACGTCCTCAGTATCTAGCCCAATACTTGAAGAAGCTGCAATACAAAATAGCTAACTAATTGGAGGCTCAAATGTACTGCGAGTGAATCCTTTGTACTGTGATGTGTAATACAAAGTGTGTATAACAGTGATATGTTGAGACACTTTCCAGTTTTTTAGCTTGGTCTACTAAATATTGCCTACATTGTATTTTTCTATATATTGTCTGGTAGGTCTTAAACATTTAAGGAAGACAGTGAAAGTGAACCCCTAATTTTGGGTGGAACCCAAGTGTGGTTCTATGCCATTTAATAAAATCTAGGTCTCGTTTTTAATTTTTGGTGGGAACTAAAAAGAGGCATGAACATTAACTTAAATTCCAAAGCTCCATGGCACACTTTGAAAACAACAGCTCTGCCAAAGTCAAAAAAAATTCTATTACACTGCTTATTTATCTTATCCTTAAAATTATTCTCTTTTACACTTCTGCTTCTGTAAAGAATTTGGGAGCATGTTTCAGCCCAATACTTTTTATTTTATGGTTGATCAAAGGAGTGCACCAACATTCATTTTGCTACAGCATTAATGTCCCCTAAATAGACTAATTGTCTTTTGATGGTTCTAATGATCTAATTCATTACATTTGGCAGTAGGCCATTTACTAATTTCTACTTTCTTTTTTTAAATGACAATACTGCTGTTATAAAGCTAACATGATTCAAGCATATTGTGATTGGTGAAAGGTAAAGGTGAAACAGAATAAAAATACTTTACAATGCAATAATGTAAAAGTATAACATTTTGGGGGCATACATATTAAGTAATAATACTAGTTACATATGTTTTTCTTATTTTTTTAACAGCCTACAGATCAGCATGTGCCTGCCATAAACATTCTATATTTGTATATTGAATTAGGAAATATTAATGTCTCAGATTGCATCTCTTTTAGTTCATATTTCACGGCTATAGTAAGCACAAAATGTTTGTCTTATTACCTCAATAGGATGAAGATGGATAAAACATGATGAGGAAATGTTTTCAATACTGTTTTTCATCCAGAAATACTGTTTCTGTATTTCCGAACAGACATCCTCAAGGGAGGGTGCTTTTCAGCCGGTATCCCTGTTGTCATATAGTATAGGCTTACTTACTGAAAATAGGTGCATATATTTATCTCTTTTTAGCTTCCTTTGTCAATATTAACATTCTTCCATTCAAGATACACAATAAGCAATTAATTCATTTTCTGACAACTTTTGGTTGCAGTCAGATTCAATACAAAAAAATTCTAAATGTGCATTAAACACTGTGCAATCATTGCACTTTTAGTAGCCTGTACTTCTATCCTTTTATAGCACGCCAAAATGATTATTAATATATTCCAATTTTAGTTCAGGGAATAAAGTAATGTTTTTAAATAAGACAAAGCATCCCTAATAAGAGATGGGTAAAGGCACAGTCATGGTGACCATGTGTCCTCTGCGTTATACCAACCTATCGGTGTTGAAGTTTGAGACCGAACGAGGTGGCTAAGCATACAATAAACGTTTTGAAGCACATCACTCAGTTCTATACACAAATTGCTACAATGTTGAATTCTACCTTTCAACAAGGGGATAACAGAAAAAGGGAGATAGATGGATTCTCTCTGTAAAAGGTGCGACATGTTGACCCAAAATTGTCAATACAAGTAAATCAGATACTATTCACAGAAACAATAAAGATTAAGAATAATTTATAGCTGTTATTTTAAGATGTCTGGTAGAATTTCTTCAATAAAGTGGTGCTTGTTACATGGTATTTTTTTCTCAATGGCCAATGCTATTGATTAGTACCTATTTATGAAGTGTACAATTAAATGTATTTCTCCTTTTAGTGAGTATTAAAATATATAGCATGCATAAGACCATTACAGGCTGATCACAGGACTGTTTGAAAAATGATTACATGAGCTAAAACATTTGGCTGTAATACCAGTACTACATTCCCGGATGGCTGTGAAATAATTTAGAAAGCTGGCACCGAGTGCTTAATGTTCACTGCTGTGGGTGGGGGGAGGGAGGAGCAAAAGAACAAAGAATGCAAGGGTGGATACTTGATGGTTCATCTAGAAGTGGTTGCGGTTGAGCTCAATATTGAGACCTGCTTGAAGCTAATATTGAGAATGGAAGAGAAACTTGAAAAAGGTAGCTCTGCCACATGCAGAATGTTATTTTGAATGTTTGTGCCAATGTGACAAATTGCACTTAAATCTCAGAGAATCCTTGCAATAGATACTTTTTGTGATTTGGATATTTTCTCTTTCTTTTACATTTCCTTTTAAATAGACTACTTAGCAAAATCCTATGCTTGAGTTTCAAGCCAACAATGTATGCTGCATGCATGTTTGTGTGTGTGTGTGTGTGTGTGTGTGTGTGCTTATGTGCTTGGGTGGGTCAGCCAGTGTGTGTGCATGGACATGTTTTTTTTTCCAGCGTGAGCGCTATTCTGGTAGCGCCTGTTTGTGGCAGCTCCTGCTTTTAAAATCACTCGTTTTTTGTAGTTTTGGTAATTTTGTTTAGGCACTTATTTTGTGCTTTTAGCAGCCTGGCCTCTCACACCCCCACCTCTGCCATCATTCTTGCACCCTAATTTGGCTAACTCACCGCGTTTTGCGGGTCCCTCGCCCCTGTCTCGTGGCGGCCATCTTAGGTGAGTGGTTTCTGTGTGTCAGCAAGTCCTCTCTCTAGCTTGCTCGGAGAGTATTTAGATAGGCTAATGTGTTAGCGCGCCCTTTTCCAGCGTGAGCGCTATTCTGGTAGCGCCTGTTTGTGGCAGCTCCTGCTTTTAAAATCACTCGTTTTTTGTAGTTTTGGTAATTTTGTTTAGGCACTTATTTTGTGCTTTTAGCAGCCTGGCCTCT
This sequence comes from Lissotriton helveticus, assembly GCF_964261635.1. Classification (NCBI taxonomy): domain Eukaryota; kingdom Metazoa; phylum Chordata; class Amphibia; order Caudata; family Salamandridae; genus Lissotriton; species Lissotriton helveticus. The sequence goes on from NC_136061.1 coordinate 438,277,236, forward strand.
CACACCCCCACCTCTGCCATCATTCTTGCACCCTAATTTGGCTAACTCACCGCGTTTTGCGGGTCCCTCGCCCCTGTCTCGTGGCGGCCATCTTAGGTGAGTGGTTTCTGTGTGTCAGCAAGTCCTCTCTCTAGCTTGCTCGGAGAGTATTTAGATAGCCATGCTGACGCGCAGCGGCCACGCGCAGTGGGGACGCCGGACTGACGCCGGAGTTACGCCAGAGTTTAGCCCGTCTGTGCCCGTCCGGGCCCAGACGGGCTTAGGGCTGGTCCCCACGCTCAATCCATCTGAGCCCCTGGATTCTTGTACCAGGTATAGGAGGGAGGAACTTATGTCCTGGCGGTTCCTACAACCCACCACCTGTAAATTCGCCCATAAGAGAGGACCACCGTTTCTGCCCTGCAAAACTTGCATTATGGATCAGAAAACGGCTTCTGTAAAATCGGTGCTCTCTATAGCCTTGTTGAACTGCCGGTCTTTACCGAGCCACGCCACTGAAATTCACTCCCTCATTTTGGACCATGAGCTAGATGTGTTGTTTTTAACGGAGACTTGGATCTCCTCCTGTTCGGGACCTGACATGGTCAGAGCTCTCCCCCCAGGTTTTCTCATGTTTCATCTGGACAGGCCTGTGGGGCGGGGTGGCGGAATTGGCATCCTCTATAGGGACTCGCTTGTTTGTAAAGCTCAGGATGGAGGAGTGAGCGACTGTGAGAGTTGTCAGTTCTCTCTTCGTGTGTCACCTACGGAATCTATGATGGGACTTTTGATCTACCGCCCACCTGGAACGCTGGGGAATTTTCCCAATTCCTTTGTAGAAACTGCAGCTCTTCTTGCCTCCTCCACTGGGAATTTTCTAGCCTTAGGGGATCTCAATATTCATCTTGATGACCCCTCCAACTCGCTGGGTGTAGAGTTGCAAGGCGATCTCAAAGCTTTGGGGATCAACCTGGCTAATTCGGGCGCAACTCATAGGAAGGGCCACCTGTTGGACCCCATATTTTCTAATTCGGTCTGCCTTAAAGCCTTGCCAGCGTTGGCTTTGCCATGGACAGACCACTTCATGGTGCCTGCCCAGTGGCAGTCCGATGCTCCTGTCGCACCAGCCCTGAGGGTATATACCGTAGAAAGAGCCTGGTCTAGGCTTCCAGTCGACACCTGGGCGTTACATCTGGAGGCGTCCCGGCCTCCCCTTGGTACCAACCCGCTAGTTGCGGATGAGAATTTAAACATCTGGCTCACCAAGTCGCTGGACACTCTCCTCCCCAAAAAGAAACAACTTTCTAGGGGTAGGAGAGTGGGATCTGCGCCCTGGTATACAACTGAGCTGAGGACATTAAGGAAGGGCTGCAAGAGGCTGGAGCGGACCTGGCGGAAAGACTGGAGTGAAACGAGCCGGAAACAATATCGGGCGGCTCTTAGTACCTATAAAGTCGCTATTCGGGCAGCTAAATCAGGGTTCTTTGAGGAGAGAATAGGCTCTGCGGCCAACTCCTCGAAGGAATCGTTTAGGGTCATTAAGAACTTCTGAAAACCCCCGAACCTCAGGTCACTCACGAGGACCCACGTGAGAAATGCTCAGAACTTGCCTCCTTCTTTAAAACCAAAATAGACAACATCTTGGCATCTCTTCCTAGGTTATCCGAGGAGGTACCCTTGGATGGTAATTCGGGACTTCAATCCAGGGTGCAATCAGCGGAGCTGGCCTCTCTTGGTTCCGTCACAGTGGAAGAAGTCCTCACAGTTTTGACGGCCATGAAAAGCGGCTCTCCGAAAGATCCTGCACCTATGAAGTACCTGAAGCAGGTAGCCCCCATCATCGGCGGCCCAGTGACGGACCTCATAAACCTGTCACTCACCCAAGGAGTGGTGCCCCCTAGTTGGAAAGGAGCGGTCGTTAAGGCACTCCTGAAGAAGCCCAACCTGGACCCAGCCGATCTTGCCAACTTTAGACCCATTTCCCTACTCCCCGGCCTTAGTAAGGTGGCGGAGAAGTTGGTGAATGGGCGCTTATCGGGCTTCCTGGAGTCCAACTCTCTTTTGGGTGACTCCCAAACAGGCTACCGCCCCGGTCAGGGGACTGATACTGCCCTGCTGGCAGTCGTGGAGAATGCCAGGAGCATTTTGGATTCAGGGGGATCGGTGGCAGTGATCCTCCTGGACCTCAGTGCGGCATTCGACACCGTAGACCATCAGGTGCTTCTCCAACGGCTGTCGGGGGTGGGGGTCTCGGGGATGGCCCTCAAGTGGTTTGCTTCTTTTTTGGAGGGTCGGACATTTGAGGTATGGGAAGGCCATGAGAAATCATCTTCAGTACCTCTCCAGTGTGGTGTGCCACAGGGCTCATCGTTGAGCCCTACTTTATTTAACATTTACATGGCCCCTCTGGAGAGTGTGGTACTGCCTCTGGGTATTAAGATCATCAGCTATGCTGATGATACTCAGCTGGTGGTAGGGCTTTCCCAGTCGGCTTACCATCCCGACCGGCTGCACACGTGTCTGGACAAGATCTTCACGTGGATGTGTAGCTCAGCACTCAAGCTTAACGGCTCCAAGACTGAGCTGATGTTACTGGGGAATTCCCCTCCCTCCTTACCACCTGGCAGTTGGCCTAGCTGCCTGGGAGCTGCCCCCACCCCCAAGCAGGAGATCAAGAGCCTGGGGGTGTGGTTGGAGCAGGACCTTTCCTTTAAGACGCACGCTAAAAAGACCGCAGGCGTGTGCTTTGGTCTGCTCCGATCAGCTCGGAAGATCTTACCTCTCCTCCCAGTCGCCTCTAGGAGGCTACTTATCCAGGGGCTTATCATCTCGCGGCTGGACTTCAGCAACGCGCTGTTTTTGGGTGCCCCAGAGTCCACCCTAACCAAATTGCAGCATGTGCAGAATGCGGCCGCCAGGCTCCTGACGGGCCTTCCCAGGCGTCAGTCAGCACGCCCTGCGCTGAAGGCGCTACACTGGCTCCCTGTGAGGGAGAGGGTGAGCTTTAAGGCCCACAAAAGTTTGCAGGGGAAAGGCCCTCCGATCCTTCGGGATATGGTTCAACCTTACAAGGCCTTCCGTTCCCTCCGTTCTGATCATCAACACCTATTGCAGGTTTTGAGGGTAAGGAAGGCAAGAACTGGTGGTAGAAGGTTCTCCATAAACGTGGCCACCCTGTGGAACTCTCTCCCTTTTTATTTGCGCTCGGAACCAAGCTTTTTACGTTTCCGTAAACTTTTAAAAACCTATCTCTTTCCTGCCTAATTTTCTGTGCCTAGTACGGTGGCGTTACCTCTCTGGATAAGCGCGGGGATGCCCAAGGGTAACCAGGCGCTATATAAAACTCAGTAATAATAATAATAATAATAATAATAATAATAACATGTGTGCATGTCGGTGTTTAATGTAATATTAGATATAATTTTGTGTCACACAAAATCACCCTTGGCATTGTGGCCTGATGTATCCCCAACTGTACTTTATAAAGACATTTCACGTTACAGGAAAGTAATTTGACCATGCCTTTAAAAAGTCATAAAAATCTGAATTTGGTTCCAATAAAGTGTTATAAAATTCAGCTATATATTTAGAGCTTATTGGTCATTTTGATTGCTTAGTACCACTTACTTTTATTGCGATTCATTTATTACTTATGTGAAGGTATTTTACCATCTATGCTGAAAAAAAGTTCTATGACATCACTATTTCTGTCTAAGGCCTGAGGGTGTAAGGAAGGCTGGTGTAAGTGGGCAGCGGCTTTCTAAGATGCATTGTATGCAATGGCATTTATTTGCCAATTGTACAATAGTTAGTACCACAGTATTGTGTTAAATTAAATGAATAACCATTGTTGCCTGGCTCAAAGATTACATGTTAATTGACCTGACAAGCTAATGATCATGAGGCATCAAGTAAGTGTTTTTGTCTCGTTGCGTGGACTCAACCCCTTCTGTCTTGGTTCTGACTAAATGAGGGAGGGCTTTATCCCTCTGGAGTAATGATGCCACATTGACTATCTTTACCTAAGGCAAAAATTCACATTTTTCATTCCAAATCCCTGAAAAAATAAATCCCACAGGACATTGCTCCTCCTGTTCCTCAGAAAGCCCAGCCCGAGTGAAAGCGAGTAAACCAGATTGGCTGCAACCTGACGAACCACATACTTTCTATTTCCAATTTTCCTCTGGCAGTAGACCTGGCCTGTGGCTTCCGTCAACAGAGAATAGGACATACCTGGCTCATGTTGTTGCAAAAATCGTGTACCTTGAGGCAGAAAGCTTTGACGTAAGCAAAGTTTGCAAAATGATATGCAAAGTATCGTAATACACTTTTTTTTTTAGGTTAAAACTTTATTGAGACTCTCCAGAACACTCTTTTAAGAGTCAGCGTTGACAGCGTTGTGTTTTTTTTTTTACAATCTCTCTTTAATCAATCTACGTGGGCTCGGGCTGTGACCCCTAAGGTACTTTTTACCATCTGTGGCATTTCGTGACATTGTGTGAGAGCATATTGTGATCTGTTCCATTAACGGGTCGGTGGGCTACATTATTGTGTTTTCACACTCTCCAGCTAGTTTTACCGTCCTCCTTCATTTACATTTTTGAGACGTGACTCAAAACTCCTGTTACTGTAAACCCAGGGGGTTGCGGGCAACCTGGATGCCTTTATTATCAGGGCAGAGTCATTGCTCACACATGAGATCGAACTTACTGAGAGACGACTTTCCCTGGAACCTTTATCATTGCAGAGGCGCTCTTCTCTAGGCCCCTTCTTAGGCCCTAACCTCGTGGGTGGGGCAATTAGTATTTGTCTCCCTTCTACCGCAGACAATCAGCACCTGCCCCCTTCTGCAACCGAATTGGATTTGAAAGCACCCCCCACCACTCCTACTGGTCCCGGTCTAGCTACAAGATCACTAGCCCTTTTGACTCATTCCAGGGAGAAGTCAAATGGGCTGCCGGGAAGCGTAGGACGGAGGAGGGTAATCGGAAACCTAAGCAGCCTAAACCTAAGCAGCCTAAGCAACCGGAGCGGCTGCGGAGATCCAATCATGAGGAGCCCTAAATCTGCAGCACTTGTACTATTGGTACACAGACCGGTGATCCCTTACTCGCACCTATAAGTGACGCTTTAGAGCTCACTGCACTTGTACCTGCAACTACTGGGGGATTTACCACAGGTGTGGCTTTTGTTTAACTGAAAGAACTAATTAACAACAGCTTTGCTGATCTTCGGGGTCGATTAGACCTTCTGGACTTTAAATTACGAAAACTCTAGTTTAAATGAGCCATCACAGCCTACTGTCTCTATAGGGGAAGGCCTGGGTACAAATGCTCCACAGACTATGGATACAGTACCCCTAGAAGCTATGCTGATCAGAGTAACATCTATCGAAGACTTGCTCAAGAAGGGACATGGAGCATACACCACTAACTCTATACGCAATCCCTCAGATTGTTTATCGGTTGATGGAGCCTTGACATCGTCCTCCCAGGCAAACCCTATGCATACTTTAAATCATGTGCCTTTAGAACTCGAACCAATTACTGGCCCCTTAGTTAATCCTATTTTGGCTCACACTAAGTCCAGCAAAATCCAAATGCCACTCCTTTCAGATACAGCTGTAATGGGAAGGGAGGAAGCGAGATTGAACTTGCCTCCTGAAGCTACCCCATACACTATAATTTTAGCAAACGCACCACACCTCACCACTCAGGTAATTGAATCTTGGGAGACACTGAGAAACAAGGCTCTCTGCTGGCTCGGGACCAAAACCGGGCTTACAGAGGCCTTGTTTGGCGAATTTAAGATGGTGAGAAGAGTAGGCTGGGTAGGGAGAAGAGAAAAAACACTGCCTGGTGACTGCATTGTTCTCACTTTTAGGTCACCAAGACTAGTACGCGAGATCTTGTGCAGACTTAGTAGTGACCATGTGTCACAAGACAGAATTAGTGTTCTTTCCCTAGAATACTTCTATCCTCCTAGGCCCCATGGATATCAGCCCTCAATAACTAGGCCTACAATACCTACCATCCGCCATGATTATAGTAAAAGATTTCCCTTTTAAGGTGAAGAGATTTCTTAATACTTCGCCCTTTTACCATGTCATTTTGATAGAATATTCTGTGGATTCTTGATGTCTTCTTATTAATTTTTATAATAATAATTTTGGAATTAATCAGGCAGAAGTCCTGGTCCCATTAGAAAGAGATATTAATGCTCTGCAAGCAAAATGCCATAAACCATGTAGCAGAATTTGGCTTAGGGACTTTAATGCCCATCCCTGTGACAAGAGTAATGCCTTGGTGTGTGGAGTCCATGATGATGAGGGGGAGAGTGTACTTCACTTTAACCATACAGAGTATGATAATGCTCTAAACAGAATGTTGTCTATTAATGATCTTGTATTTTTAAACGCCTATGAACCCTTAACTGGTCAGTTAGGAGATGCCTTTTTAAATCATTCTATTTCTTCTACCCTTGATTACGTTTTGGTCTCAGATTCGATAAGAGGGCTCTTTAATAGTTTTAAGACTGATTTCTACCCTTATAGTGACCATGCTGCATTAACTTTTCTTGTTCCCACATCAAAGAAAAACTAGTCTGTTTTCAAACTCCCAGTAGATCCTGTGGTTGCAAGAAAGAATGGTATTGCCCTGAAGTGGGAAAGAGTGGACCCTAAAAGGTCATTGGCCAATTTACTTGCTAAATGCACTGTTTAGACCCAGCTTTACCTGATTGCATGGTTTCGGCCTTTGAGCTCATACTATCTGATGCTAAAAAAATGTGTACCCGTATTATACATAACGACCAACAAAAAAAGTAGCTGGTTTGACGATGAATGCGAAAAATCTTTAAAAAATCTTCACATAGCCTTGAAGTGTAAGCCCGTAATCCACCTTTAATTACGCCAAGCTTATAAAACAGCTAGGACTATTAGATTGAAAACACTAAAGGAAGAATGGTGGAAAAATCTGCAGAAGGCCGCTATATTACAAAGCCCACAGATGTTTTGGTCACTGATTAATGCGCCATTTCTGAAAGACCCACAGGCTTTGAGTACAGACACTCACGTTGATCAGGCGGAATGGGTGGCCCACTTTGAAGGCTTATTTGGAGCTGGTGAGACTTTACCCACCCAGTTCTGTCCTAAAATCTTAGGAGCAGTAGGGGGTGCTCTTAGTTTTAGACTAGAGGAAGTGAAGTATTCTCTAAGTCAGTGTAAACGGGCAAAAGCACCAGGACCGGACAGAGTGCCTATTGATCTCGTTCTGGAGAACCAAGATTTATGGGCCCCACTCTTAACACATGTTTTTAATAAAATTGACCAAACATGTGCCCCTCCATCATGGAAAACAATAGTAATCATCCCCATTTATAAGAAGGGAGATAGGTCAACTCTGAAGAACTATAGACCTATCTCACTAATAGATTTGACTGCTAAGTTAATGGGTCGCCTTCTTTTAAATAGGTTGGAAGGAGGGGCCTTGGATAAGAATATTATAATCCCCTGTTAGTTTGGTTTTAGCAAAGGGAAAGGGGCTTTCGATCAGTGCCTGAATCTGAGCCTAATTATAGCGAAATATACTGTAGCTAAAAAAGGCCACCTCTATCTTGCCTTCATGGATATGTCCGCAGCCTTTGACTGCGTTGCACAATCTAGGCTGTGGCAGATCATGGGGGCAATGGGGATTGACGAGAATATTATTAACATCATTTGTGAACTATATATAGGTGCTTCTGCTTGTTTCCGATATGGAAGGAACGGTGACTGCACTAGACATTTTAAAATCATGAGAGGTGTTAGGCAGGGGTGCGTTCTAGCTCCTTTCCTATTCGCACTTTACACTAATAATGTAGAAGCTGCTCTGAGGGAGTCAACCCCAGATGTTCCTTATATAAACTCCAAACCGATACCTATATTACTTTATGCGCATGACGCAGTGCTCATAGGACGTACTATTAATGCACTGCGTCATTTAGTGCTGGATTGCACACAATATATGAACTCCATGGATATGAAAGTTAATTATTCCAAGTCCTTTATCCTTGTGGACGATCCGAAATTGCGGAAACAACCCCAAATTGTCACGGAACAGGGGAAAATGGCAGTTGTTGACTCTTTAAATTATTTAGGGATCATGTTCGATAGGCAAATTAATTGGCAAAACATGATTGTAAATAGAGCGACCCAGATGGAAAAGAATATTGGGGCTTTAATTCATTTTATTTAAAAAAACAGTCTAAAACCTCTGGATGTTATAAAAAGTGTATGAAGCAAAGACAGTGTCTGCTGCCACTTATGGAGCGGCCATCTGGGGAGTCAGAGAATTTACAAAACTTCAATCAATTGAAGATTATTTTTCTTAAAAGTTACTCTCATTACCGAAGTCTTGTGCCAATTTTAAATGCCATATGGAAATGACAGCCCCTACATGTTTGATAAAATCTCTTTGGTGCCAATATTACTGTGGCACTCAATATGGCGAAAGGAGACCCTCACACTGACTAGAGATATTGTAAGTGATGTCCTGAAACTTGAGGGGGTGAGTAACATAACCTGGTTACGATATGTTGAATCGACTTTAAAAGCTAACGGCCTACATCACCATTTTTTAGATCCTATAAGCTGCTGTTCTATTTCTAAGAACGATCTGAAAGCCCAGCTATTATCTAGTATGCAGATTGGAAGGGAGATCTTAAAAGCCAAGTTGTCAACAGTTAAAATATATCTAACTGTACTGAGTATCTCACAAATGGAAACAAATCAACGTACCTAATTTTTGGAAGTAATCTACAGCATAAGTACAACCTGGTGAGATTCCGTCTAAACTATATTCCTCTAATGCTCGGTATCCCTGGTAATGTTTATGTTGTTGCTGATCCCCCACTCTGTACTTGTGATAATCGATCAATACAGACTGATATGCATTTTTTGCTTTTTTTGTAAACATTACCATAATGAGAGGAAAAGGTTTATCATCCCCATTTTGCGAAAAATGAACTTTAGACAAAGTCGTGTGGCCTTTTACTATTCACAGCTATTGTCTGACCCCTTTATCTGTTTCTCTGTGGCATCCTTTCTTTTAACTGCTCTAAAAAAGAGACGTTCAATCTGCGGATCCCATTAATTGTAATATGAACTTAATCAAGTGTGAATTTTTATCATACATTTTGAAATGATATAGCTATTGTATCTTAACAATTATCGTACTGTAAGGATGTGGAATGGTTTTATCTTTTATTCTTTTATATATGTAGTATACTTTTATGCCTTCATCATGTTGGCGAAATAAAGTTATTCTGACTGACTGACGAAACACTAAGCTTTACAAAGCAGCACACCATTACCTATGAACGTGATACAGATGGTTTTTGGAGAAAAAGTCTGAGTAGGGAAAGTGTTTCTCAGTCCTTAAAATCTTGAGGATACAAACCACAACATTATTCAGCACGTATTGGTAATAGATATGTTTCAAGCTCTGTGCTAGCTATATTCTGTTTTTGGCATGTTTCCCATTGCTTGACGATGTTATTCCAATGAGATGGTTAAATGTGGAATTATTGCTTACCCCATGAGAACAGGTATGGAAGTCCTGCACTTTCTTGTTGGGCTCGGGCCAGCTCCCTCCTGCCCAAGCCGTGGGTTCTAGAAAGCACACAGTCCACATAGATGTCCCAAAAGAGCTGTGCAAGGTCCCAGAAGAGAGCCCCATGCTTTAAGTTCTCAGATGATTTCAGGTAGATCATGAAGTCCCAAAAGCCAGCAACAGTGTCAGAAATACGGGGCTTTCTCATCTCCAACAGAATGGCAGAGGAGGACTCCCAGCACTGGGGATCAACACGTCCCAGGGCTAAAGGGTCAATTTGACTGGATGTGGGGTTAACAAAGAACATGCCCAGGAATATGAGGGAGCAGGTGATCCGCATACCACGGTGTAGTAGTCCTCTGTTCACAAGTTCCATGCTGTCACTAAAACAAAAAAACAGAAACACAAGCTGTCAAAACACCTGCAATGTTTTTAGTTTGGAAACAAACCACAACTGCCTCCTATGTCAGAGTCTGGCATGGAAAGGTAATCAATATATTGGCAACATTGATTGTCCTTTCATAACATACTCTAAAACGATCCAGATTAAGAGCCCGATTTAAAGTATGGTGGACAGGGTACTCAATCACAAACATGAGGAAGCAACCTGTCTGCCAAACTCTTGCCCCAACACTCCCCCTTTAGAGTCAAGCAGACAGTCAATTTTCCAATGGTGATGCCCCCATTGGCTCTATCAATGGCAAGCTTACGCCGACGCGAGGGAGTGCTGGCCATCTGAAAAAGGGCATCACACTATATGTCCTATGAAGGGCTGCCTGCCTGATGTCCTTTCTTTTACTCTGGTTCCTCTCGAAAAATGTGGCTGTGATGAACAGACAAATGAACAGAAAAATAAAAATAATCCCCTGACACTGAAGGAGAAACTCTGAATGTGGGGGGTCATTAGATGTTTGTTTTTCAAAAACAAATTCCCACTTTGGGAGTTCTTTGTAAAAAACAAAATATTGGAGAACGGCCTTCAAAACTGATAGTGGCCATCCACCAAGCTTTCAGGTCATCAGAAGAACACAGAGGGCCTTATTTATGAGGCCTTGCGTCAGTTTTCCACTACTGTTGCGTCACTTTTTGTGATGCATCGGCAGTGTAAAACATGTCCCCTGTTGCGCCCTATTTACAAAGTGACGCATCTAAGCACATGTGTCACTTTGTAACCCCCTGCACCACATTATACCTGCGCCAGGTATAATGTATGCAGGGGGGGGCGTTCCCACGCAAGTAAGCCTTGTAGAAGTGGCACTGTGAAATCTATGGGATTTCACTGTGTCACTTCTAGGACGCAAATGCGTCAAAACCTTATGCCTGCCTCATGGCAGGCGTAAGGATGACACAGTGCTATATCCATAGGCCTTCCCCTACATTGCTGGAGTCACTTTAGACACAACTCCAGCAATGTGCCATTTTTACGCCGACAGATACGTCAGTAAAACTGACGTAACTGTCCTTCCTTGCGACATGATGCGTCATACAGTAAATATGACGCATTCATCATGTGGCAAGTAGGGCGCCATGAAAAGTGATGCATCCCTGTTTTCACACAGCGATGCGTCACTTTTCATAAATGAGGCCCATAGTAAATATAGATAGAGAAATTTTTCTTTAACCCGTTGCATGCTCATGACAAGCTCAGCTCTCGTCATGAGGCACGGTTGAGCTGCACTCATGACGAGCTGAGTTCGTCATGACCGTTGGAACGTTCACACGCGGGGATAATTTCCCCGCTGTGATGAACGTTCCAAAGCGGGTGTGGTCGTGACGAGCTCAGCCATCATGAGTGCAGCTCCACTGTGCCTCATGACGAGCTGAGCTCGTCACAAGCACGACGGCGCCGCGCGCGGCCCCCCTCCTCCCCGCACAGCAGGTGAAAACACCCCACAGCCAAGGGGTTAAGGAATGTTTTTATGTAGGAAGGTATACATTCCTGCACAAAACAATGCCTTTAACTCAGGCACTATTGCACTTGAGAAGCCATAAGAGAAATACAGAAAGTTTACTTATTGGCTTTTGCCACTAAGGAATCTTGTAGTTGTGTGTCCCTTTCCAATGGAATTTCACTACTGTTTGTTAAAGTAGTGAGAAGTAGTGCCCTTATACTTATAACTTGAATGAATGGGTCTAGGCAAGGGTTCCAAAGTTAAGAATGATGAAGATAAATCAGGAGACTTTGCTTTAGTATGTTCTTTTTGCAAGAGAAATGTACCTATTGGAGTCTACTGTGACACCCAGGTATTTGCGCTGTTGTTCCATATTTATTTCACTGATGTTAATGCTCAACATTCAAGATTTTCAGATTTTCTTTCCTAAAATGACCACTTTGATTTTCTTGATATTGATCTTGAGTTTACTGTGTACTTGTAGAGGTAATTAATAAATCTTTGAAGGCCAATGTTAGCTTTAATTAACAACACCAAATGGTCTGCAGATGGCAGGTTAGATATCTGTCTGTCCCCTAATTTAGATGCATGTGTGTTTATGTTGTCAAGGTCTTGCGAGAGATCAGAAATGTATAGGTGGTGCAAAGCCATCCTGTGCTGTTATGTTCCATATCAGTACTCTAATATAGGTCCAGGGAACATCGTACCCTTTCCCTACATCATCTCCCATATATTTCACATGAACGAGCCTTAAAAGGACATAACTCCTAAAAAGGACAGAACGCCTTATAAGGATTGATGCCTTTTATGGACTAAACCTTTCACCTAGTCAGGGGTGGCTGGTGGAATTTGAAGCTTGTGGGGGTATACAGAAAGAATCAACGTGTGCGAGCGAGTGAGACCGACAACAATACAGGGGATCCGGGGGGTTCTCCCCCCGTGAAGATTTTTTTTTTAATTGCCATCTTTTTGGTGCGATTTTCAGCACTATTTCTGTGATAAATGGCCTAAAAATTCAATTCTTCTAGGCATTCCTAAAAGAAAACTCATACATTATTTCAGAGAATTCCTGGGTTGCCAAGCAAGTCTGACTTCTGAAGAGGGGTAGGGTATTAAGAAAGACTGCTTTAGCTCTACCCCTTCCAATAGAAAACACTAGTTAGCGATGAGAACAAGTTCAATGGACACATCTGGGGTCTAGTGAGAGTCCCTCTCCTGAGAAAGAAACTTAAAAAAGATTGGCAAATGGTGCATTTTAAAGCAAATAAATGCACCAATAAAGCAAGGCTTATTAAGCAGTGGGAACATATAGTCTTGAAATATTAAATGCATTAAAAACTTCCCCCTATCGTCTTGCATTAATTTGTTCAACAGTAACTGTAATAAATTGTTCTGCATGACAACTTTAGCCCTTTAAAACGTATGCTTGCCCAGTGTCTTGCACTGCATGCAGCATTAACTTTGGAATAATATGCTCTTACCAGACTGCGGGAAGCACCCAAAGCTGCTGGCTGTAAGCAGTCATATAGAAATATGTGCAGGCAGGTCTTTGAGTAAGATGAAAAAAGTGGGTGCTCCCTATAAAGGAACATGCCAAATACATTTCTGTGATTACCATAGTGTGCCATCAGACTGGTATTTTGGTTTCTCTCTGAGATGTAATTTTATCCAGATAAACGGCACAGCAACTGACATTCACCTAAAGCCTGTCAGTATGATTGGCTTTGTCACTGGGTGTTAGCTGTTTAAGATAAATGAGTAACAACAATGGTTTCTAATAAATAATTAACATTGAAAATGTTGAAATTCTGAAATTCTAAAATAGTGAGTCTTTTAACTAAATAGTACTGAGGCCTGTGGAAGGAGTTTTGGCCTTCAATTATGCATGCTTTATGTTAGATATATATCCTCTTTTTCTCTGAATATCTTGTCCATCTGCACATCTTCAACCCCCTCTCCTTCCACTTCAGAATCCACTTTTCACTCTTCACCAATGCACTTCCTCACATCTGTCACTTCATCGCTCCCAATATGCACCGCACTCCTCGTATATAAGCACTTTAATTTCTCTTACTATTGCCTTGCAAATATTTTGACATCAGTTGTATCCTTTTCACACACATTTCCACAGAATTTCAGTTGCAAATGGAATACACAAATATTGTTCTGTGTGCTGTGCAGAGAGGCCAACCCACTGACAGGCACTTTGCCTGTCTTCAGCCTTAACACCTGCGTGCTCAATCAAAGCCCCTCATAGGCACCTGGCATGGCTCTAGCCTCAAATATGCACAGAAAAAAATACAGATAAACAACAACATTATAAAATAGCTAACTCGCGGGGAATACAAGATCAAGTAAGCATGTAAAATAAGAGAGGAACTAAATCGCCAAAATGCTTTCCCTCGACGTTTTTAACATTCATTTTTTCCAAGTCAATCCATGTTTTTGGCATCAGTGTTAACTTAGAGGCATGTCCACAGGGCCAGTTTTAATACCATACATCAGAGGACTGGCCACTGTGCGCACATTACGCAGTAAACACATATCTATCGCTTTGGGCCTGACTCGGATATTTAGATCAATTTCACAAGGGAGCAAATGCCGCAGCTCCACTTCTAAAGGAGCGAGTAATGTGCATAGTCTATGTCTATTCCAATAAAAGAAATCCCACATTCCAAAGAGCATAACTCCTTCGATGTCACCCATTTTCGTGACTCTCCCACTGTAGATACCAGCAGCCGAAAGGCTGTCTGAAGCAGGCACTGCCTGCAATACGCTCCAGCTTAGAAATGAAAAAGGCACACACGCTTTAAAATAGACCTGAGAAGTGTTACAATGCGTTGTTTTGGCAGTGCAAAGTTACTTGAGGAACTGCACAAGTGCTCATCATAGAGCACTGGTGAAGTACTTCACAGTAGCTCTTGGTAGTGCACAGTGGTGTACAATGTCCAGATGCCAGCAGAAAAGAGTTGCTTATTGTAGTGCCCAAGTGTGGCAGTGCACAGTACAAAGTTACTTAGAGTAGTGCAAAGTTGGGGCAGGATACAGTTGAACTGGTGCACATCTGTAATAGTGCACAGTCAAAGTAATAGACATTAACTTTCAAAATGTCCAAGATGTGGTGACACACCTTTACTTGTGGCAGTTCACCTTCCTCTTGAGCACTTTCACTCGCACAGTGCACTGCTGCAGTGGCAAATTGTAAGAGTAGTGTGCAGCCGTGGTCATGCACAATTGGATTAGAACTTACTTGTGTTAATCCTCTGGTGCAATACTGTCACACAGTTACACGTGGAGGTTTGCTTAATTACTAGTGTACAGTTGCTTAAAGAAGTGATAACTTTCACTGGCATGGACTAGTGCACAACAATGTCAGTGCACAGTTGCAGTTGCACTGAATTGTGGTAGTGAACAGTTGGAGCAGTGGACGCTTGCTTTTGGGAGTGCTCAAATGTGATGGTGCATGTTTAGTTGTGGTAGGCAGTGCACCGGTTTTGCAGTACACTGACTATTGAGCAATGTTAGTGAACAGTTGGAGAGGTAGAACATTGGAATAGTGTGTGTTTTTGGTAGTACGGTGTTTGAATAGTGCAGAGTTGTAGTGGTGCACAGCTGTGGGGGCACACCGTGGGAATTGTAGCACGTTTGTGGTAGTGCATAGTTTGAATAATAAAGAGTTGTTGGTAGTACACAATCGGGGCAGAGGACATTTCCTTGTGACAGTGATCGGATGCAGTGTACTGGTAGGTGTGACATGCACCTATTTGTTAGAGCACTGTCACTTGTGTACGAAGAGGTACACCGCACAAATAGTGCACAGCCCTCGTAGTGTGCTGTATGAATAATAGTACAGAGTTGTGCTGGTGCACAGTTGCTGGTGTCAGTGCACTGGTGCAATAGCACCCAGTTAGAGCACTGCAGAGTGTTTGTGGCAGAGGAGCTGTCAGATGTGGGCCCGGCTCCGAGCAGGTGGTTGCGTATGACCCCATTCACCATTTGTTCCATGCGCAGCTGTGCTTCACTCCTGTCTTGCACGATTCCTTTTCTGGCACCATCGCCCCAGGCTTGGGCGTCTCTAGTCTGCCTCTGATGGGACAGGCTGCAGGATGGCTTAGATCAGTCTCCTACTGACTCCGGCCAGCTCACCTAACCAGCCGTAGCCGGCATGACTCGGGTGGCACAACGCAGAAATCGGGATGGAGGCGTTTAATTAAATGAATAAATTAAATAAAACCAAACTTACCAGGCATCTCCTCTGCCGGCCTCGCATGTCATCACGTCTCCTCTCATCGACTTGGAACTAACTTCTCCCTGCTCTTTTGCTTGACTGGCAAGTGGCAAATCAGAAGACTAGATGGACTGCTGCCGGGTACTGGGCTGTATCCTGGCATTTTACAGGGCATGGAGCGACCCGAGCAGGAGCCTATCTTCAGACTCCTGCACTACACTAGGCATGCTCAGCATACCTAATGTAATGTCAATGGAGTGGGGTGCTAAAATAAAAAGCGCTCTGCTCGCAGATGCGCAGTCGGAGTTTGGACTCCTGCCGCTCGACTAGCTTGCATGCGCTGTTCGTTTGTTGTTGACTCATGCGCACTTGAGGCTGTGTAGCAGCTGCCAGCACAGGTCAGGCCAGAAATGTAAACAGACGAATTGACAAAGCTGCAAATTCGTCTGCTTACGTTTCTTGCTGTCTGCCCGATTGCCTAGGGGCAGCACCCCTATGGACCAGCCGCCACTGCACCTAGTTCCATGCAGAAGGAGGGTTTTTCCCAATCAATAATGCTAAGACGTCATCCTGAGCACATATGAGCAATTTATGAGGACAATACCCAGGGGTATTCTTCACTTCTCCTATCTACGCACAAGTTTAATTCCATATGTCATCCTCATACTAAACAATGGCTAACACACGCACAAGGACTGTATAATTACAGCACCTCTTGCTATCAGTAGTTAGAGGAAATGTTCATGACTATTACAAAATGGTAGAACTGTACTATTCCTTTTTATTCACTGTACTGCTGATCCTATATCTCTGCTGCTGTGTAAGCAGTTGTAGCAGCACATATATTTTACACTAGAAGAGCGACAGTGCAATAAATTCTTATTGTAAACAAGCTCAACTGTTTCTTCTGTGTATCTCTCCGAGACCAAATGAGCAAGCACGAGTGACTGGGTGAAAAGTAATATATTGTTTACATGAGTTGTGTTCTGAAGTTGCCAAAAATGAATCTCTCTGATAAAAGGAGATTCTAGTGGCACGGTGAGCTAGCTAATGGAAACAAAGGCTGACATATGCGGTGGGGGTGCACAGAGTCAGTCTACCACCAGACCCACAGCGTATGTTGTCCAAAAGCGCAGGTCCTGCGTAAGGGTACTATAGGAACTACACTACATGGCGCCACCAATGTTTGGTTTGGTACTTATTTCACAGTAGAATATATTGTGGCATATTGTGATGCTTTTTGGAGGAACATCAACAATAAAAAAAAAAATTTTTTAAAGCAGTAGAATCTGAGTAGCTCGTGCTTATTCTCAGAGACCCCTACACACAAAAACGAGTGGGCGGGCTCAAAACTTTACCACATCCTATTTATTGGCTGTTGGTTAATCAAGCTTGAAGGACATTTTTCCCCAAATTGTGCAAAACACCTAATCTTAATTTCCTTGGAAATCATTGTCTTAAACACAATGACTACCGAAATAGGAGATTGAGACCAGGCACCTAATCACTCAGAAGGTGAAGAAGATGCCAATGCAATACATATTGCAGCCAATGTAAGACACACATTAACAGTTAAACTCATCAAACATGGGTTACCACCCGGAGGAGGTGTAGTAATATTTGTGATAGAGGCACACAAAGATTTCCAAACAGAGGTATTCTATTCATTGGTTACATTCCCAGCAGCAAATGATGTAACAAAAACGTTTCATTATTACACACATGAAGAAGTCAATGCGGTCTACACTCCGTTTGAGGAGATTGAAATTCTGCTTACCTACCAGGAACCTATTTTCTGGTTTAATGGCGCCCTACCAAATTCAAGAAAAAGAACAAGACTCGGTCCTTTAGGAAGACCAGGAGCAACATGGCCGATATTAGCGACCTATGCACCTCATAATGACATTGACGTAATACCAAATGAAATCTTGCCTCTTGATCAGTCTGAATATATTATTTATACTGACGGATCTGCGCTACTGGCCATAAGAAGTAAGCAGCAATATAGCTCGGCTTGTGCTATCGTTAAAGGTTGCATGCGTGAGGGCAAGTTCCATCCTAGTTGCACAAAAACACAATCTCTAGGAGACTGCAGAGCTCGACTAAATCCTAGCGGGATTCTTGGCTCCTAGGCTTATTAGTTCTTTTGCACCTTGTGACATGTTAGGTACACTTAGGTACATCTAGACAGGCAGCGTAGGAGTATGTGCTTTATTTTATAAATGCATTTTATATTCATGTATATGTTCATGACTATTACAAAATGGTAGAACTGTACTATTTTTTTTTTATTCACTGTACTGCTCATCCTATATCTCTACTACTGTGTAACAGTTGTAGCAGCACATATATTTTACACTAGAAGAACAACGGTGCAATAAATTCTTATTGTAAACACGCTCAACTGTTTCTTCTGTGTATCTCTCCGCGACCAAATGAGCATGCACGAGTGACTGGGTGAAAAGCAATATATTGTTTCCAATAGTCTGAGGAATCAGGCTTTGTTGTGTTCTGAGCAGTGCTCAATTTGTAAAATATGAAGTGCAGGTGCTCAAATGTTTGTCGGAGGCCACACCTACTTTTCTCTGGCTCCACCCACTTCATCCACTGGCTCCACCCACTTACTATATTAGCTCCACCCACATTTTCAACTGGCACTGCTAAAAGTCAGAGATAATATATATCTGGCTGATCCTACCTGTGTAACTCAGTATAGAGGGAATGTTACATCAGACAGGACTACAAGGTATAGGAGTCACATGTAATCCATGATTGTCATTGTAGGCAATATAGTTTAGGAGTTCAAAGTCTGAAAAAGCGCAAATGCAGAATTCAAAACATACCAGCATTGTTAGGGGTTCTCTTCAATAAGAATTGAGTTCCCACATTAGACCCTTTTTGCAAGATTAGGATAATGAAAGATTAGCCCAAAAAACATATAGCTGTAATATATAACTTGTCGTTTGCATGCAGCTCTTTGATGACAGACAGACTAGTTAATAGCTTGCTGTTCTATGATAGCATTTTAACTTACAAACTGCAAGTAACAAAAGGATCTCTCTGACAGAAGCAGTAACACACTGACCTATTTTACATTATATCCACTTTTTGTTCTGCATGCTAAACGTTATTTGCAGCAGCCAGGTATATAACCCCCCCTGGCCTGTACTACCTTTCAAGCAGTCACAGCTTCCCCTAGACAAAGCTCCTGGCTGGCTCTCTCCAGGTAGACGATTAATCACCAGAGTTATCTTGACATTTTACTTTTTGCCTGAATATTACTGGAGCCCAGGAACTCGGCACCAGCTACTTTTAAAACAAGAATATACTGGCAAACTGACCCCCCCTACCCCAGCCCACACCATAGTGCTACTGCTACATGAAAGAATGAAACAGATCTTCACTGACGACTCTGTGTTACACACCTCACCCCATCGTCCCTTTGTCTCATCCCTTCCTACCCCTCACCACTGCACTACCCTTCACATTCACAAAGCGTATGCTGCTGCCTCACTTCTCTTTTATGTAGATTAACTTCCTTCTTCCTCAATCACATAGCGCATAATTAAATGAAAGTCCAATTGGTCGCACACTGCTTGTCCTACCAGCGTGTTGCCCCAAAGCATTGTGGTCCATGAAGTAAGCATCAGCGGGTGCGCCTCTGCCAGAGTCTTGAGCAAAAATCAGTGTCGCGTTGGCCATCCCTGGACACGTGTTTCGAGTTTGTTACCTCTCGTCAGCAGGGAATAGGCATATATGATGGGGTGCTGCGTAGGCTGGCAAAAAATATTCTCAGGTCCGGTACCGCTCGTGGCACGCAGGTGCGTAACCCGGGCTCGTCAGCCCCACCAGCTCAAGGGAGCTTGAATATAAAAGAAAGTCCAATTGGTCGCACACTGCTTGTCCTACCAGCGTGTTGCCCCAAAGCATTGTGGTCCATGAAGTAAGCATCAGCGGGTGCGCCTCTGCCAGAGTCTTGAGCAAAAATCAGTGTCGCCTTGGCCATCCCTGGACACGTGTTTCGAGGTTGTTACCTCTCGTCAGCAGGGAATAGGCATATATGTAGGGGTGCTGCGTAGGCTGCCAAAAAATATTCTCAGGTCCGGTACCGCTCGTGGCACGCAGGTGCGTAACCCGGGCTCGTCAGCCCCACCAGCTCAAGGGAGCTTGAATATAAAAGAAAGTCCAATTGGTTGCACACTGCTTGTCCTACCAGCGTGTTGCCCCAAAGCATTGTGGTCCATGAAGTAAGCATCAGCGGGTGCGCCTCTGCCAGAGTCTTGAGCAAAAATCAGTGTCGCGTTGGCCATCCCTGGACACGTGTTTCGAGGTTGTTACCTCTCGTCAGCAGGGAATAGGCATATATGTAGGGGTGCTGCGTAGGCTGCCAAAAAATATTCTCAGGTCCGGTACCGCTCGTGGCACGCAGGTGCGT
Source organism: Lissotriton helveticus (assembly GCF_964261635.1). Lineage (NCBI taxonomy): Eukaryota > Metazoa > Chordata > Amphibia > Caudata > Salamandridae > Lissotriton > Lissotriton helveticus. The sequence continues at coordinate 438,297,360 of NC_136061.1, forward strand.
AACCCGGGCTCGTCAGCCCCACCAGCTCAAGGGATTTTGAATATAAAAGAAAGTCCAATTGGTCGCACACTGCTTGTCCTACCAGCGTGTTGCCCCAAAGCATTGTGGTCCATGAAGTAAGCATCAGCGGATGCGCCTCTGCCAGAGTCTTGAGCAAAAATCAGTGTCGCGTTGGCCATCCCTGGACACGTGTTTCGAGGTTGTTACCTCTCGTCAGCTGGGAATAGGCATATATGTAGGGGTGCTGCGTAGGCTGCCAAAAAATATTCTGGAGCCCAGGAACTCGGCACCAGCTACTTTTAAAACAAGAATATACTGGCAAACTGACCCCCCCTACCCCAGCCCACCCCATAGTGCTACTGCTACATGAAAAAATGAAACAGATCTTCGCTGACGACTCTGTGTTACACACCTGACCCTTTGTCCCTTTGTCTCATCCCTTCCTACCCCTCACCACTGCACTACCCTTCACATTCACAAAGCGTATGCTGCTGCCTCACTTCTCTTTTATGTAGATTAACTTCCTTCTTCCTCAATCACATAGCGCATAAGTGCCTCATACCTCTATCTCATTCTCCCTCCCATCTCTGCCTCACTTTTTTTCCTCTCATCTCAGCCTCAATCGCCCCCGATCTCGACTTCTATGCCTCAATCTCCCTCTCACCTCTGGAGAATTCTACCTCACACAATAGAGAGCTCGGTCCACTGGCTCGGTCAGTTACTTCTTGAACTTGGCACCTTGTTTGAAAAGCAAGCCTCACTAGTGCCTCAAACACTTATCAGTATTAGAGGCTGCAATTAGATTTGAGGTAGCTCCTTTAGGGACAATCATAGTAAAGCCTGACTCTTTGCAGATGGCAGCCTCCTCCCTTGACAGCCCGGGGCAGATGCTTTCGAGCAATAGTTAAATTGTTAGACAAATTTGAAAAGGATCCCAGATTTAGGGAAATAGGCAAAATTCACGTATATTTAAAATAGCAGTTCTAGAGGCTGAAAATAGAACTCACAAAAAGCAGCTCTGTCCCAGTTGTCAGAAGGGTTAATACGTTATCAGAGACTAAACATCACAAATCAGCTAGAATCATGCAGAGGTGAATATTGGCCTTCCCTCTGTCGAAATCCATTAGAGTACTTAGTCTTTAGATGGTGGTGCAACTGACTGACCGTCCATATCAGTGGGGTGTGGAGGCAAAGCAGTGAATGCGCGTGCATTTCAATGTGAGAACATTTGCGCACGCTGCTTGCCTGGCAGGGCACAGCCCCAACCCTCCACAGATTTTATGAGCGTGCCCGACCTGCCCTGAAAACGAAACTGAATCCTCCTGCCCTGCATACTACTGACTCCAGGCAGTCTGGCCCGCAACTGCACAACAAATAGCCACTACTGCCCACTGCAGTGCACACTGCTGGCTGGCAACAAAACATGATCGTGCATCGTGATGATCAAACTGGGGATCAGAAACAACAAGCAGGGCCGTGACCATGAACATAAAAAATTAAATCTGTAGGCCTCACCTGCGCAGATTTATTTTAATTCATTATATGTCTGCGGCCTACGCCGTCTATCGATTCCCAGGCCATCAATCAACAATTATAATTTTAAAAAAATCGTAATCCTGCGCCTGCGGCCCCCAGGCCCTGCCCTGCCTCACCTGCCTGCGCAGCTCATGATGATTATTTCGCCCGCCGCAGGCGCCGGCCTACCCCCAGGCCATCTTGTCCAGTCGTTGCTGGTAGACCAATCAGGATGATTTTAAAAACCTGACCACCAGTAAATTAATCAGCGCCAGGCCCTGCCTCCCTCACCTGCTGAGCAGAGCTGGCCTGGTCCCAACACAATTGTCCCAACTCCAGCAACTTTGAATAAGGCGGCGAGTACCCTCCTAGATACTCGGTGAGGGGAGAGGAGAGGTGCGGTGCGGTGCAGGTATGCTGGGGCGGGCCTCGGGCAGCGAAAATGCGCGTGCATTTAATTGCATGCATAATCTGCGCACGCGCCGCTCCCCCACTGCCGCGCATAGCCCCAACCCCCGCAGCAAAGCCCTGCCCAGTACCCTGCAACAACACTACTCACTAAATAGTGTCCCGCCCACTGGGGCCCTGACTGATCCGCGGCAGTGAAGTCTTGAGAGAGAGGAAATCACTGGGAGCAGGGCAAGCACGTGACGTCACGTCACCGACAGCAGTAAGTACTGTTTTTTGCTGCAGATGCATCATCGAGTCAGTGAGTCAACAAGTTTGGCACCACAACACTGACAGCAGTACCAGAGCAGGCGCAGCACACACTCTCTGTGTGTGCCAGTGCGCACGAGTCACGACTTTAAAAAATCTAATTCGAAGGCAGGACAGGTGCACTTAATGCCGCGTAATAGACCCGGCCCTCATAATTAGGTGCCGGTGCTAAGCACCGGCAAGCTCCGGCTCAAATTAAGCCCTGGTTCTGAGGTTGCCAAAAATTAATCTCTCTGATGAAAGGAGATTCTAGTGGCACGGTGAGCTAGCTAATGCAAACAAAGGCTAACATACGCGGTTGGGGTGCACAGAGTCAGTCTACCACGAGACCCACAGTGTTTGTTGTCCAAAAGCACAGGCCCTGCATAAGGGTACTATAGGAATTACACTACAGTGCCCTGGCAAACCCCAGATTTTGTTTGCTGACTGTCACTGGTGGTAAGTGACTCTGACTGTGCCTAGGCTCTGCATAGCCAGGCCCAGGGCCAATGCTATGCTGAAAACACACTTAGAATACAGCAAAATCACCTACATATACTAGGGTTAGGGTACCCCTATGACTGACATGACCTCCCTTATAAGGCCCTAGTACATAATGGGGCAAGTGGATAAAACCTCCCTTTAAGTGGCTAGTATATAATAGGGCATGGCAGTTTAGAGGCCTGCAGAACTCTCTACACTTGCATGTGTGCACTGCTGAGGCCTAAGGTAGGTTTAAAAGAAGCCCTGTGTTGCAGGACTCCTTTTAAAATGTACATTTTGCCCAAACACGACTTTAGTGTTTGGGGCGCTTACAAATTAGGAAACTACAATATATTGGTATATTCATACCCCCAGGGTCTCCCCTAGGTGTCCTAGTGGTGGGGAGTCAGGTATATATAAGGAGGACCCTTATAAAATAGTGTTATATACCCTGGGTTTAATGAAATTGCACAATTCATTGCCCACATTGTAGTAAAGTGCTTCCCAAAACCGACTTTTATGCTAGGAGCACTGTGGAGTGGGGATCTCCAATATTTTGACATATTCAAAACCCCTAAAATCTCTTCTAGGTGTTTCGTGGGTAGGGGGTCCTGTGTATATAGGCACGGACCTTGTAAAATATGTTATATAAGCCCTGGTGTTGGAAGAATTACCCGAGTCATTTTCCCCATTGCAAATCCCTAGCCACATAGGTTAGCATGGCAAGAAATTGAAGGGGTGGAGCTAGCCACGCTGGGAAATGGCCGCACTGTAGGTGAGCTCTCCCAACCGAGACAACATCTTGCATTAACCCTGTGTTACTGAACTGCCAATGTGCTGCTAAAATTCGAAACTGCATACCAGAGACATCCTGCTGCAGACTGACGCACTGTTCTTGCCCAAATACCATCTGTGGGGCTGCGAAGAAGGAGATCTGTAATCGCCGAGAGCTGGAGGCGATTGTATCGTTCCTGACATCGCGAGGCGCTGATTGAGGCGCTGATTGAGGGCTGGCTTACACAGCGCATATTGGGGGCCGCGTCGGAACAGCGCAACGGGCGGGACTGACCTGCGATTTGAGCAGCGCGGTGCTCCTTTTGCCCCCAGGCAGAGACTACAAGACAGCCATTCTTGGCATTGCCTGAAGTCTAAGTTATGCGTGGCCCCACATAAGATGAATCCACCTAGCCTTGATGCTGCCCTATAGCCTGTATTGGCGAGGTGACGCGGTGAAGCTGCACATGCTTTGGATGCCTGGCCCTATAACAGAGGGAGCAGTGCTGTGCTTTAGCTGCTCTCTGATAGCTACATAGCTGGACTGTGGGGTGCCCTGTGTGCCAGGAGTGGGGCTGCTGTGACATCATACTCTGCAGCCTTTCTGCGTCCATCACATTACCAGAGTGCCTGCTGACCCGGCTGCCGCTGCAAGATCAGTGCGGAAATCCCAAAACTGCTCTGCCCAGGATTGCTCCGACACCAAGCATTACTTACATATTAGAGAAGGAGGTGATTACAGGGGAGAGGTGCTCGGCTGCCTGCGTGACATCGCTAGTGCTGTTCCACTGGCCCCCCAAAAGTCGACAAGCAATGGGGAAGCCGAACAAACACCATCCAAAACTGAACTTTGAACAGCACCGAAAGGCACCAGAAATGAACTCTGAAGCACCTGAACGGAGCCAAACAAACACTACGGCCACTGTAGGGTTGGACACGACGGTGGACTTCCAATCAAAGTTTACGATGATACAATCAACTTTCTCTAATATAGATGGGAAAATAGACTCCCTAACGTACCGTGTGGACCGTATGTCCGAACGTCTGGATAAACACACAGAACGTATTGACATGGCTGAGCGTCATATATCGGACGTGGAAGACTCCCATCAGCAATTGCATCTGAAACAAACTAAGGTGGACAAGACTCTGCAGACTCTGCTAGCCAAAACAGAAGATTTGGAAGCCAGATTGCGACGATGCAACCTACGCATTATGGGAGTGGTGGACACAACACGCACAGGAAACATGGAACGGTACATTGAGACACTATTAACCACAATGCTGGGCAGAGACACTTTCTCTGAGGTGTTCATAGTGGAGCGGGCCCACAGGTCCCGCCACTTGCACCTGGTGCGCGACCTCGCCACATAATCGCCAACATTTTAAACTACAGAGACAGGGATGCCGCGCTTCGTAAGGCCCAGGAGCTGGTGCTGCTTCTTGAGTCCCCGAATTATCTTCTTGACAGGCTTCAAAGAATCCAGTCAGCCGCGGCCAAGTTAGCCCTGGGGTGGCCTAGAAGGTCCTTCTCCTCCATGGCTTTGGCTCAGCTGCACTGGCTCCCTTTGAGACAGAGCGTCCAGTTTAAGTCTCTCTGTCTGGTGTTTAAAGCCCTTCATGGGCTGGGACCTGGTCTTTTGCAGAGGAAGTTTGTATGGCACGTGCCGGTGCGTAACCTGCGCTCCTCATCGACTAGACTGGTGAGGATACTAAGATTTAAGAAAGCTAAGGCAGGGGGCAGATCCTTTGGTGTGGCCACAGCGAAACTGTGGAACGCACTCCCATTGGAGCTCAGACAAGCCACAGACCTCCTACCGTTTAGAAGGAGTTTAAAAACCTGGCTATTCCCTATGTCTTAGATTGGTATTAGTCATGATTCCTCCTCTGCCTGAGTCTGCCAGCGCCAGGATGACTGCTAGATGACAGTGCGCTCTACAAGTCAAATAAAGAAAATAAATTAAAAAAAAAATAAATGGGGAACCTCACTCACGAGGGAATGGCGATATCTCTATACCCAGACTTCACGTCGCAAGTTCAAGAGGCACGAAAGAAGTTCATGGATGTAAAAAAGAAACTGAGAGAGAACAATCTCTCCTACACTATGAAAATAACTGTAGATGGCAAGAGCACCATATGCAATGATCCTAAAGAAGTAATCAGATTTTTACAATTGCACCATCCTCATGTTTTGCGTCGCATGTCTCCACGAAGCCAGACCGTTGAACAAGACCGCACCTCGGATGTCGAGTAATGTCCAGGCTGATCAACAGGGCGCAGGAAGAAGCAGAGACTCAAATAGCGCCAAATGGCAGGACTCCTAACGATACCTATCTGTATTTACTACATTACCTAGGGCTGCTAAGAGATACATCAGATATGTAAGTAGTGTTAAATAAGTAGCCGATGCAGACTGTTATGGCATGGATAGATTTGGGATCTGAAGTCTTGGGATGCAGGTAACTGGAACGCTATGGTTAGGTTGTGACACGTAACTGTTATGCTTCATAGAAACATGAGCACAAATGCACGTGTCTGTTAATATTACAGATATTATCCGTTCACAAATAATTGTCCATATCAGCGCATCCAAAGTATGAAAAGTTCTTATTTTTATTTTCTTAGTCCATGGATGTTCACGAAGATTTGTGGATACAGCAGTACAATCTTGGTACAGTACACAACAGCCAAACGCCAACACGTGTAGGTTACAAGCCGTATTGGAACAGGACAGGAGACACGCGTTTGTTTGGAGAACCCAGGATATTAATGATGGTTCCATAGTATATAGGCTGACATTGCCTGAAATTATTTATCGCAAAATTAAACAAAGGAAGACTGTTACTATTGGGAAGTTGAGAAATCACTTGAAGGAGAACTAAATAATAAGGGTCCTTGACTTGATCCTGTTTTATATGATATTAAGAGTGAGAACGTTTTCAGGCCCTGAAGAAGTCATTGGGTAATTGCCCTTGACGAAACACGTGTTGGCGTTTGGCTGTTGTGTACTGTACCAAGATTGTACTGCTGTATCCACAAGTCTTCGTGAACATCCATGGACTAAGAAAATAAAAATAAGAACTTTTCATACTTTGGATGCGCTGATATGGACAATTATTTGTGAACGTATAATTTCTGTAATATTAACAGACACGTGCATTTGTGCTCAGGGAACCCTCTGTGTTTTGTTCTATTGTGACCCTGACAGCATCAGATGGTAGCTGTCCTTGGTTCCTTTGAAGCCACTTAAGAATATATGTTCTCTTCACTATTTGCTATATGGGCTATGCGCTGGTAATACCTCACCATCTGTTGCTATAATTTGTTCATAGAAACATATAATGTTGGATCATATCATTGCTGAGGCTGTTAGCTGGTGGCTTGATCTCCCTGTGTACGCCACAACCTTTGTGCTTGTTTAGGGGTTATTAATCATTGGGAAGGGTTTCAAGAGGGAGTTTTGCACTTAGTAACAGTTAATGGGACTTGTCTTTGCCAGGGTTGGATTGGCGAAGTGGGTGGGGGGGCGGGAGGGGTGGAAGGTTTGAAAATTTGAAGAACAACTGCTTGTTGAATGCTAATATCTATACATTTGTGTGCGTACCATTATTATGTAATAAGTACACAAGTGACACAGAACAGTCCCAAAACTATGCAAAATCAGGCCAATTATGCATAATTGTGGATACAGGTATCACATAGTGCGTCCAAAATCACACCGGTACGATTTTTAACCTGGAATGTTAGAGGCCTAAATAGTCCCAAAAAGAGCAGACAAGTACTAGCTTCCCTTGATAGACAGCATGTTGACATAGCACTACTCCCAGAGACACACTTGCTAACACGTAAGGCTGAAAGACTGGGTTTCAAATGGGCAGAAAACACGGCATTGGCAACTTACTCCTCATATGCCGGGGATGTGTCAACCCTTATACGTAAGGGCACCCATTTTATGTTAGACCAAACACTTACTGATCCGCAGGGACGGTTTGTCATTATTACAGGCACACTGTGGGGCACCAAGGTCAGCATCATTAATGTATATGGACCGAATACGGAGGATCCTGACTTTTTTCAGAAACTCTTCACTGCCATACGCATGTTACCACCACTGGAGCTGATATGGGGGGGGGCGACTTAAATCTTACACTGGACGCTGGGAAAGACAGGTCTCAAAATACCACAGAGTACCACAAACGCGCAATTTCGGTTCTAATAAATGGCATGACGGAGTTTTGCCAGTGCGATATATTGCGTATGCGACATCCCACTACATTAGAGAGCACACACTTGTCAACAGTTCATAGCAGTTGGTCCAGATTGGACTATTGGCTTCTCACTGAGCACACTTCAACATGGACTAAAGACGTGAGGCATCTTCCCAAGACTCTATCGGACCACAAGCCGGTCCTCCTAGCCATATTGATCCCGACATACACACCTCCACCCTTTGTATGGCGTCTCAATGCGGCAGCATTGTTAGATCCTATTTACAAAGAGGCAATACATCAGGCGATAGGAGACTACTTTGCAGACAACGCACACTCAGTCGACAGCGCTGGGTTGCTATGGGAGGCATTCAAGGCGACACTGCGAGGCATATGTATCAGCACAAATGCTGGTATATTAAAGGATATAAGAACCCAATTGAAGACCTGCGAGGATAGGATAAAGGCATTGGAGGCGGATTATGAGGCCACCCACAGTGCACTCACACTAGGTGACTTGCGGGATGAGATCAGCAAGTACAATGAACTCTCAGAAGATGAAAAAAAATACATCAGCCGCCGCTCTACAGCGCGTAAGCTGGGTGAAGGGGGTAGAACAGGCTGAATATTGGCACAAAAAATACGTATTGAGCATAAACAGCACATTGTTACACAAATAGTGGAAGGCAGTGGACAGACACACTACGACACCCAAGGTATATTATCGACGTTTGTGGACACTTATAGTGACTCTTACTGCACACAGCATACGGTACCAGACTCTGAAATACTACAACATGTTGAAGACATTGCGCTGGTATGGTTATCAGATTCACACCGTGAGTACCTAGCCCAACCCATCACGGAGGAGGAAGTACAGCTAGCTATAAAATCGTTGCCCAATGAAAAGTCACCTGGCCCTGACGGCTACACTGGAGAATTTTATAAGGCATATTCGGATCTATTGATCCTACACATGCTTGAGATGTACGACGAGGCCTATAACAATAAGATCCTTCCTCCAATGCTGCGAGAGGCGCTCATAGTAGCTCTGTTGAAGCCAGACAAAAATCCAGCAAAGCGGAGTCCTATAGGCCCCTCTCTCTAATAAACATGGACGTTCAGATAATAGCAAAAATGATTGCTACGAGATTACAGCTACTTATGTCCACAGCAGTCCTACCTGATCAATCAGGATTTATCCTTGAAAGATCGACCACACATAACCTACGAACCATATTTACCTTATTACATCAGCTGAACCAAGATTTGCAAGCTGTAGCGGTCCTACTGGACGCAGCTAAAGCTTTTGATTCCGTTGAATGGCCTTATATGTTTGCGATTCTAAAAACAAATAGGGTTACCACCAATACTTATTAACTGGATCACCCTCCTATACACTAAGCCCACTGCTCGTGTCAAGGTAAATAGACACATATCAGATGTAATATCGATACAACGTGGCACCAGACAGGGTTGTACTCTATCCCCACTGCTTTTCTCTATAGCTTTGGAGCATTAGCCTGTAAAATACGACAGAACTATGCACACATGGCACTCCGGTTCCATCTCAGGCCAATTAGCATATCATTATATGCGGATGATATGGTATTATACTTAAAAGATCCCGAAGATAATCTGTCTCCACTTCTGCGAGAATATATAAAATTCCGGCGACACTCAGGGTTGCAAATTAATTGGGACAAGTCAGCAGTAATACCACTGACAGTAAATACAAAAGCACCGACTCTGGAATTTCCACTTATATGGCAGGAAGATCCGATTAAATATCTCGGAATATGGGTGCACCGCGAGGCCGACATAGTAGTTCGATCTAATTATGGTGTTGTAGTGGATGGCATGGAGGCACAAATAAATAGTGGATTACTCTCCCTCTTTCGTTAGCAGATAGAATATCGTTAATGAAAATGATACTATTACCCAAGCTTCTACATTTATTCATTAATATACCAATACCGCCGCCAACTCCAATCTTTAATAGAATACGTGTGGCCTTCGTCAAATTAATATGGGCTGGTAAGCAGGCCCAAATCAGTCTAAAAACTATGACACTTCCATATGCTGCAGGTGGTTCCACAGTCCCTGATGTCTTCTTATATTATTTATGTGCCCAGGTACAATATGCCTACTATTGGTATCATCCAGTGAAATATCTACCACACCTTGCAGTGGAAGATGGCGACGCGGATCCGATACCACTAGCCCATTTCCTTCTTCATACCCGACCTCACCTATCAACGCGGGAAATCAACACAATATGTACAACGCCACAGGCATGGCAGCGTATCGGTCACTTAGCGAACAAGACTTCCCTATACACTCCAAACCTACCACTAGCAAACCACCCTGCCATATCGGGCACACAAGAACACAATAGTATGCTGTTGCCGGAACAGGTAGATATAACGCAGATGGGCGATCTATATTCTGACGGAACTTTTAGCACTCCTGACGATCTATCGTATATTAGAAACCATTTATTTCTATTTAGATTCAATTATCATAGGCTGAGAGCGGCTGTAAGGGAATGGTACCCCTCATTCCCCATGGAACCCCCTAGCCTTCAACCACTTCAGACACTGATAGCCGCAACCACGCACTCCCACATTGTCTCACGACTGTATAAAATGATACAAATTGAAATAGGCGCCGATACCTATAAAGCACGTGACAATTGGAATAAAGTACTAGATAATCCACTGACTGACGAAGACTGGGTCTCCTGCTGCACACTTACCAGGTTGCTCACGCCTAACGGCAATCTCCCCATCATACATTTCAAATACCTACATCAAACATACCACACCCCAGCTGAATTGTGTAAATACGGGCTGTGAGATAACGCACACAGTAAAAGATGTGGTACTGACCAAGCAGACTTTGTCTGTCTGGCATGGCATTGTTAAAAGGTACAGAAGTTCTGGGAAGATGCGATTTGCCATTGGGGGTACTAGTGTCAGGTACACTGCCATGCACACCCCAGCTCTGCTTATTGGGCCTTGGCATACCTGCTAGATCAATGAAAAGGAAACTGATAGTCATAATGTTATTGCTTGCAAAACGCAGGATTGCTATGCACTGGGACAGCAAAATGTCCCCTACTCTTCAAAGCTAGCTTTTAGATGCTGTTTATTGTAGAGATAACTTTCTGCTATATGCAGAAGGACTACCAACTACCTCTAAGCCATCGGACATTTGGGAACCTCTGACAAGCTATCTGCGTGAACATTCGGACTTACTTCAATCTGATCGCTAAGCCAAATGCTTCATTGTTAAGAACGACATTGATGTACTGTGTGTATTGTTCCACTATGTATTATTGGATGCTGTGTTCTGTTGATTTCCTCACTGTAACCTAAGGGAACGATATAGATGTGAACACCAATGTGTAGAATTGTCGGAATTTTCAATAAAATCTTCATAAACAACAAAAAAAATTCTAGCATGCATCATATTTTGATTTATGCCACGATTTGTATTAATTTTTGGGCTGTTTGTCTTTTATAAAAAATCGTTTTTTAAACAATGTATTTCACTGTATAATTACATGTTATGTGGTCAGCATAACAATTTTTACATTATTCTACAATATGATATCATTAAAATGAATGCTTTTTATATATATATATATATATATATTCCGTTTCCTGATTTTTCCCTTATTTACCTGTTTCCACTGATTGATTGCCTAGGAGGTTTTTCTACTTGTATTACTTTTCCCTGTCCTAGGAATTGAACGAATCACTGTTCAGGGGGTCCTTGTTTTTTACATTTTATTTTTTCATATAGAAAGCTATTCATGCAGGAACTCCATAAACCCTGGCTAACAAATTGACTGCCTCGAGAGGTCAGACCTCTCTGAGAAATACAGACATATATTTGCTTGAAACACCAGTCTCGAAGGAAGAAAAACATAGAAGCAATGCTTTTAAGAAATTGCTCCCAAGATCTGGGACTTCTTTTCACACTCAACCATAACACTATCTACCGACGCAACCTTTAAAAGAGAGGTTAAAGTCCTAATATTCCAATATTGTCTGTCTCCTGATTACATCTCTGATTACTGTACACCTTGGATCAAGCTGCATTAGGAACATAGTATAGGGATGTAATTAGATCTCCGAGGTAGTCCAAAGTGTTCCAGATACAATACATAAGGGATGTTGTACTTTTTAAGGATTTCATCTGAGTTGTAACACTATGCAGCCTATTTCTACTCTTTGCGCTTTGCAATAAATTCAAAAGCCGATAAGCAGCTTGGGCTATGTGATGCCCAAAGGTTGAGGGCCCTAATGCCAATAAAGGCAACCTTCCCAGGACAATATTCAAGGCTAGAAACCATGAAGATGTATTTAAAATATAGTAATCAATACAGAAGGCAAAAGTAGTCAGTGTTTCAGATTGAGATCATCATCAATATTATGTAATAACGCCAATTGTGAGAGGTCATAATATAAGGAATATAGCCGTAATCACAATGAAGTTCAGAAAGAGACAAATATAAATCTATTTGGTTTGTAAGTCTAGGGAAAGAGATAAATCACCAGGTAATATGACGTCAATAAGTTCAAAATCAAAAATCTAATTATAAAGTCAGATATTAGACTGACTGCTCGGTATGGATGGTAGGAAAGCTCTGGCACACAACCCAGAAAAGGCACATTTTATATTTTTGGATAAATGAAAAGAACTTCTGGCATAATGCAAGGTCATATCATAGGGTTGATCTAGTAAAGTTACATGAAATGACAAGAAAATACTTTAATTAACAAACAAAAGTGCGCAAAAATCAAATGATTTATTTTAGTGGAAATGTAGAAGCTTTTCAAAATCGAATTTTATTCTGAAAATACAAATCGTAATGCTACAGTCTAGCATATCACTTTGTCTCTTTCGCTCCTAATGTATGCTTTCTTCTTGTTGGTGCATACCATTGCTTCTTCATTTTAATGCCACCAAAAGTCCATGCCGGATTCTGTTTTCTGTAATTCTGCTACTCCCACAAAACAAGATAATGATACCAACTTAATTTTTAGCTTCTAATTTAAAATCTCTTCACATACACGGAATGATTTAAAACTTTCAATTTCCAGTAATGCTTTTTGTGCAGGGTCACACCAAATGTTTTGCCTTCACCCTCCTGTTCTCTCAACCTATTTTTGCTTTTTTTTTTTTTTATTTGAGCAGAGTTCAAAAATAATACACAGGATTCAAATAGTACAGATAGTATACATGGTTAGAAAGTAAAAAAAAATAATAAATAAATAAATAAATAAAAAATCAGAAATTACACACAAAAAAAAAAACGTACAAAATAATTACCTCCAGTTATACAGGCATTATAACGAAGGATAAAAAATTAAATCAACATGAGAATATACAATTGATAATCCTAATAGAGCTAGCAATTACGCATTCCTTAGATCATTGTACCAATCAGTGATTGGAGCCCATATCTTGGCCCCACGGATTCTAGATTTTTTCCCCCTCACTTCGTAAATAGCTGTCTCTTGTCTATAAATCCCTAGAAACCGGGTTAACCACATTTGGAAAGTGGGGGGCTCTGAATCTTTCCATCTGGCCGCCAGTATGATACGAAAAACCGCCATACCCAAGAGTAGGGATATTTCTTCCTCCTTACTGTAGCCCAGAGTGTTATCATGGCCTAATAAAAGCAGTGTTGGCGAAGTTCTAATTTTATGCCCAAAAATTTCTTCCCAATACTCAAAAATCATTTTTTTAAACCAGTCTAATTTAGGGCAATCTGCAAACATATGTATAAGGTTTGCTGGACCTATACCACATCTTGGGCATACATCGTTTACTCTTTACCCCATGTATATAGCTTGGCTGGTGTGTAATACAAGTTATATATTGTTTTATAGTGTTGGGCCCTTAAGTTAGATGCTAAGAACAATTTAGATGATAATAGCAGAGACATATCGATATTAACATTGGGATTGTCTAATTTTATTGCCCAGTCTCTTTCAACACGCTCCATATCATCACGTTGGTTCTTTATTAAGAGCTCATAAATAGTCCCTATCCTGGTGGTTCGCCTAGCTATAAGTTCAAAAAAGGGGACAGTTTCTAATACGATTCTTGGTGATAGTTGATGTAGGATGGTATAAACTTGTATAAATTTCAAAAAGTCAGTAGAGGGGATCGAGAATTTTATTTGTAGATCCCGAAATCCAGATCTAGATTCCTGACCAAGGAAGTCGCCCACTGTTACAATCCCTGTATTCTCCCATTTTGTAGAAGTTCTATCATTAAATTGAACTGGTAGGATCGAGCTATGCCAAAGAGGGGTATATTTAGTATATTTTGGAATTATTAAATGTTTAGATAAGCGTTTCCAAATGGACCATGCATCAAAAATGATCTTAAATTTGATTTTCTTAAAATAAGAGGGTTCTAGTTGTCTTAGTAGCAGCCCTCTGGCTTTATGGCCTAGTGCCAATTCATATATTGATGGTATATTTCGGTCTGGCGCAGCTTCAGTTAGTGGCTTGGTGTTAAATAATGGGGCCATTTGTTGGAGGAAAGTTGCCCATAGATAAAGCGCCATATTTGGAATAGCTAGCCCTCCCCTTTGCTGTGGCAATGAAAGATATGGCATTGCCCTTCTTATTTTTCCGTAATTCCAGACAAATTTGAACATACAGGAATCAATGATTTTAATAATGCTGTCATCAACCATTAGCGGGATTGCGCTGAATAAATATAGTATTTTCGCTCTCAACCTATTTTTGTTGTCTCTTATGACTTTAAGCCATGTTAGAGTGCTTGTGCTCTCTCATCTAAAAATGACAAAACTGGCTTACACCCAATCAGCACATTTAATTTACTTGTAAATCCCTAGTAAAGTGATACTATATGTATACAGAGCCTGTAAATTAAATGCTACTAGTGGGTCTGTAACACTGATTGTGTCACCCAATTAGGTATCCTTTTGAATTTGCTTCAGGCCTTTCATTTCAGCCTGCGTGTACAGTGTTAAACTGGCATTTTGACCATGCAAAATTAACCTTTTGCCAGGCTTAAACCTTCCTTTTTACTGCACATAGGTCACCCCTAGGGTAGACCCTAAACAGCATATTGGGCAGAGTGCAGTCTATTTAACAAGTTGCACATGTACTGTTAAGTTTTGCATGTCCTGGTAGTGAAAGAATCTTAAACTCGCTTATCTATTGGCCACTTTCAGTATCTGTAAATTACAGCACTCTCAAAACAGAAGACTACCTGCTTTATTTGAGTGCTAATTAAGAAGAAATTATAGAAATAAACCAAATTGTTTATTTTATTCCCAAATTGCATTGTTCTAAATGTTGGGATGCTTGATTGAGTTTCATGGTTGAGAAAAATCAAGAGCTACATACACAGTCATGCATTCTAACTCACAAATGTCATACCTCTGTGCTCTCAATGACATTTGGCAGCATTGCTATATTATTATTTGCCCCAAATTTGGGATGTTCAATTCACTGGAATTCTTAAAAGCAATAACTGAAAATGAATAAAGGGTGCGTTTGCTATAAAAAAAAATAAAAAACCATGGTAAGAAGTTATTCATTATCAATTCCCACCAGGAGAATCAGAAAATGTCATTCAAGGACTTCCTAGAATGGTATTGACAAAACCCCCAATATACTATTGTTAAGTTCAACCTAAAATGTATAGATGAGAAGTTATAAGACTCTCTTGCCTGTAGGCCAAAATTCAGTCTTCCAGTGATCTGTCCTAATTGGTCAGAGTTAAGTGGATTAGCCAGGTTGCTTTGATGAGGTAATAAGTAGCGCTGGGGTGCAGGTGCCATTCTGGGAAGAGAGGGTTCTGCTAAATAGGAATGCCACACCAAAAGTTAGGGTTGTAAACAATAATCTTGAATAGAAGGAGGAGACTAACAGGAGAAACCAGTTTCAATTACATCCCTACTCTTTGAACCCAGCCTGATGGCAGGCTTAAGGAAGGAATTTGCAGAAGCCAGGGGAGGGAGAATATGGAGATGAGCCATCCTGGAGGTTGGTTTAGCCAGCTCTTGCCTCTTTGATTTGCACCAACCAGGCCCTGCACTCTGACTGACTGCGCCTGCTGCACAATCTGGAACTAAAACCTTGTGGCCATAAGTTGCTTCAAAACAACTAATGTGTGGCCTCCTCGCAAGCGACAGGTTAACATAGCTCACCTGGACATTCACCAATAACAATCCCCAGCCTGGAGTACTGCCAGTGGATTTGTAAGGATTTTGTACAAGTGGATTGTGGGAAGTGAAGTCCCAAACTTTCAAGGACCATCTTTGAGCTTCCAGTCCCTTGAGTATGTTTTGGACACTTTGGGGCCCTCAAAGGAACTTCAGGAAGAAGTTCCAAAAGTGTGAAGAACTTTGGAGTAACTTTGGAAAAATGCTTCAAAAGTGGACCAACTCGACCTGGCCAGCTAAGCCGGCAATCCTCAACCGCGAGCCGGCCTGCCATCCAGGTTCCTCCCACTGAAGATCTCCAGACGTCCGACTTCCAGAGTTTGACCGGGAGTTGGTGGAAACCCAAGCTGGTGAACCCTCAGCAAATCTGGCCTGGTGAAGAGCATTGAGGAACCCTGGGAGAAAAATCTCCTTAAAAGTTTCTAAGTACGAACATAAACAAGGTGACTTGAATCAACCACGAGAGCCCAGCCACCCACCTTCAACCGCCATCCGGCCTGGAACTCTGGTTCGTCTCGCTGCAAATCTGGAGGTTTGGCTCTCCTTAGTTTGACTGGGAGCTCATCACATGGCAAGCCAGTGAACCCTCACCGAATCCAGAATGGCTGAGAGCTTCGGGGGGACCCCAGGAAGAAATGCTCCAGAAAAGTTTCTAAGTCAGAAGGTAAAAACTTTGACTAAGACCTACTTTGAGGGTTAGCTGCACAGGGCTCCATTGGGGTCAGCCTTAAACGTTGACTTTGTCCTGTTCTAGCCTGACCATATGTCCCAATAGGTGTTTTAGGTTTCTGTGTGCTATACAGTGCTAAATCTTTAAAAAATCATATCTCCAGTTACCTACATTAGATTCTTTTTTTATGTTGGTGTCATTTTAAAGATGCAAATATTTCCCATTTTTAAAAATTGGTGTTAGATGTGTATTGTGTGTTAAATATTTACTGAAATGGTGATTTTAAATGTTTTACATTCCTGTCTTTGAAGTTAAGCCTATCTGCTCGCAGCCAAACACTCATGGGTTGAGCATGGGAATAATTTTCTAAGACCTATACTGAGCCTTAAAGCGTCTTAGTGACCTTATTATCAGTGGTAAATATATTCACTACTACCAATAAGCTACTTTCCAATAATAGGTTCCTCGCCTCAAAATGATTGTGGTATAGATTTTCCCACAGAGGTGGATGCCATCAACAAGTTTAATTCGTATCCAGGTGTCTGTAAAAAGAAGCTAGATCTCTTTCAGCAGGTTTAGTGGGTTTTCCCAAGAGACCAATTTTTTGAGAGACTTTTTCTGGGGACCCGATCAAAAGCAGCTTTGAAATCCACAAACCATGTGAATAGAAGCATATGAGTAGTTTGAGTATCAACTTTTTTTCCAGTAGTAGGGATAATGTCATCAGGTTTGACAGTGTGACAGTTTTCTGTCTGAACCCTGTTTAGTTTCAAGGGATTATCCCACATTCATTCATCCAGGGGGTTAAGTCTTTAAGTAGGAGACTTGCAAAATATTGTGCCTCATTATGAAGTAAGACTATCAGGTGGTATTTACCTGGGTGTGATCTCTTACCTTGAATGAATTAAGAACCCCCCCCCCCCAGGACTCAGGTGTTTCTTGGAGAGAATACAATGGTAAAATGGGAGTAACTAGTTGAACCAAAAAAATCAGGTTTAATTTATATAATTGTTGCATTAGTGCATTGTGTCCAGGGGCACCATCTGACTGCAAGTTGTTAACTTCTTCAGTTGGAGTGCACAGTATTCAAGACTGCTTTTATTCATCTACCGGAGTAAAGCAATGCAAACCATTGAGATTTGCCTCACCAGCCACCACAAAATGTGACATGTCGAGTCAATTCACTGTCACTTGATCAAAAAATCTGTTTTCATTGAATGATTGAAGCTATTTGCATGACTTTGGCCTTGGAGTCCTGCTTTTATTGAATAGCGGGTATGGAGAAAACGTAACAGTTCCAATTCAGTAATGTTCACTCTTCAAAGGATCCATTTCCAGTTTCATTTACTGTTTGACCTAAGGTTTTTGAGTTCCTATTTTTTGCTGGCTAGAATAAGAGTAGTCTAAAATATGTTGTAATGATCTTGCTTTACTGTCCAAACTGCCTTTTTTAGTATTTTTCGGACATGTTTTTACCCATTGGACGAGGAGATTGTTCACCCCTCCCAGGTGGTGAGTTTGCCCCCTCTTTGCCGGCCTTGTCATGCAGCTTCGCCTCCCACCTCAAATCATTCAAAGAACAACTGATTATGGTGCATTAAAGACTGCAGTTTATTCTCAACACATGGATCATACATCTCGCAACTTACTGGTTGGTCATTTGCAACCCATGCTCATTCCAGATTACATTATCGTGTAACACATTGCCCTGCCCAATGGTTTGTCTCCGTTCCTGGTTTTCAGCAATACCCTGCATGAGGGCCCCCCTTTTGCAGGTGTCTCAGTGTTCTGCACTCTCTAGGCTTCCCTTGCTACTGATTCTGTTGGCAGCTGTCAGGCCTAGCCTGGGCTGCAAGTGCTGTTAAGCTTGCCCTGGACCCTTGCTGGCCATTCACCTGCTCCCAGTGACCCTGCCATGTGGCATCCCAAGGATATTGTCTCAGCAGCTCTTCTACTCTGGCTGTGGTTGTGTGTCGGCACCTACTCACCGTGTGTCTCTGCCCAGAGGCATCCCAAGGACATTGTCTGAGCAGCAATTCTATCTATGTTACTCTACCCTCTGGGTTTCTTTCTGGGCTGCCTCTGCCACGCTGCTGACGGTTTATGAATCAAAGGAAGCTCCTGCTTTACCCCCTTTCTTCATTGCTCATGAGAAACCCAGCTGTTCCAGAATCACCACTATGTTGAGTAGAAACATATCCATGTCCACCCCGGTTAAGTGTACCTCATCCCCAGTGGTAACCCGGTGACCTGAGGTTGATCAGCCCGTGCCGCACGAAACCCCAACCATTCGTCCTACATATCTTTGCCATGGTGATATACAGTTTGCTAACACAACAAAAGGTTTAAAGCAGGAGGGTCCTAGGGAACATTTAAAGACCTGGAAAGGATTATATTACCAATAGTATCAGACAAAAACAAATGTAAAATGCTTGGGTCTATTTTAAACAGAAAGTCGAAGAAAAGATATTGTATGGTGAAGAACTACTGAAAAGCCACAAACTATAACGCACAGACCTATCTGTAGGAAAGTCCCTTATTAGTACGAAGTCCCTCACTTACGAAAGGTGACATGCTTCATCATATGGGATTCTCTTGTCAAAGGAAAAACCTTGTCTAAATTTCTTTTGCTTAAAAAAACTCTCATTCCAGCATATATATACACGGTGCTATTATGACGGAATATTTAAGAGGCAATTGTGCACCTACAGGGTTGATAGTTACCAACACACCTCATTTGTTTTTGGGGGACAAACTGTTCTTAAAGGATTGGTCACTCTTGGCTGGCGGTCCACCCGGTACTGGCCAATTCTTATAATCAACACAGCCAAGGGCATCACGGATACTATCCTTATCAAGATACAAGCGTTGGAGTCCCTGTTCAAAGTCACAATATTAGGCACTCTGTTCAAAAAACAAAACGAGGAGACCAACAAAAGCAACAAAGAGTTTAAAGACTCGGTTTTGTCATCAAAAACTACCAAATTAATGAAGGATCTCACGCACTTTTCTATGGAGAAAGTAATCCCGTACACAAGTGATGAGTACATTCCTCCCCAATTCAACCAACAAGGAAGGAGCGGATCAAACTACTCCACATCAGGCAGCGACGATTGGTCCAGCGACTCAGACACTTCTAACCTGGGTGAGCCCATGATCAGAGGCATTTCCCGCAGGAACAGAGGGGGTTGTAGAGGTTATTGAGGTGGGTCTCCGCCTCCGCCGCCACCCCAGTTGTGGCCGCCCGGACCCTTTGGTTGTCCGAATTTACCACCTCATCGACATATGTTTCTGTATCAACAACAACCACAGATGTATCCTAACCATCCTTTTTCAGGGTTTGGCTGGGGCGGATCCAGAGGGAATTGGCAGAACCAACAAGCCCAGGACATTGGGCAGACAATGCGCTAGCTCAGTCTACCCGGAGCATGACAGAAGCCTACGCAGGATCAAGCAACAAAACGATGTAGTCATAAACTTGAATTGTCGGACATTGAACACAGATGAACAGGCTCTCTTGAACAAGGGATCTTTTTTTCGACTATCTGTTTAAAGTAGACCCAAGGATATACAGTTTGCACCTGGACTTCTCTACTGCCCCCCGGTCGATTGCCCCCCTCCATACCTGGCGTGCGATCATCTCTGACCATATTATATCTGCAGGATGGGTCAGTCGTGCCAAGGCCGACCACCCTGTGGTAATTTGTCCCAGAAGTTCCCTCCTCCCAATGTCTGCCAGGTCATTGCCCCAAGGTGAATGACCACGGCATCTAGCCAGTCACCCCAGCGTAATGCCCCCTGCACGGCAGGGAGCAACTGGTCCCATTTTCCCATGTTATGCCCGATTGTCCTAGCCATGTCACTGCTGTGTTCCGTAGCCAGATCCCCTTGAATTCTTTTTGCATCGCTGCCCACCGTTGCTCCTGCGTGATGTTTGAATGACCCAGGAACCACACTTTGCAGCGCTGTCCTGGTGGACCTGCTGGGAGAGAAACCAAAACTCAGTACCCCACATGGTGAATGTACCCTTTGAACGCACCCAACGTCCAGCATCTCAGTGTCTTGATCCACTAGCCGAGGTGGTTGATGCAAAATGAGTGAGATCCAAACTCTCTGGGGTGGAACTCTACCCTCTCCAGAGCCTTCTGCACTGCTATGAATTGAAACCGACTTAGGTAAGACCCGTACCTGTATGCAAATAGTGAGCACGCTGCCAGGGTGGCCAGCTCTGTGTATTCCAGAATGAGGCAAACAGAGCAGCATGCCCCGTCCTCAATGAGGTCAATCCTTGTATGCTTCACTCTGGTCTGTCGTTGACCGATGCAGGTGGACCACCATGTACCCGCCTTCTATGTGTAGGTCCTCTGTGTACATGCATGCCACACCTGGGTTCCCCCTTGCCGCGGCCAAAGAAGTCTAATGCAAAGTTAAGGCCTACCATCGGGACATCCTGGATGCCAAGAGGGACTATCTGGCGAGGAGGATAGAGGCATCGGCGAACTCCTGTAAGGAGATCTTTAATATCGTGAAGGAGTTTACTATCTCCAGCTCTCATCCGCCCCCTCCAGTTTCAGCGGATGCTTGGGCGCATGATCTGGCTGGCTTCTTCACAGGTAAGATCAAGGCCATTCAGGCCACCTTTGAGGGGGGACCGGAGCGAGGCAATGGTATTAGGGCGGACGGTAGTCTACCGCAGATATCTGCGGCGACGCTATCCGATTTCCCTACTGTTGCCTGTGATGTCTCTCAGGCGTTATTGGCTAACCTTAAATCTGGCTCGCCACTCGACCCCTGCCCTGCCAAATTTTTGGCCGGGATGGCGGCGGTGGTGAATCCTATGGTCAATTCTGTCCTCAATTCCTCCTTGAAAGAGGGAAGGGTCCCCAGCTCTTGGAAAAGAGCGATGGTGATCCCCCTCTTAAAAAAACCGGGTCTTGACACAGAGGTTTTGGCGAACTACAGGCCAATCTCGCTTTTACCTGCACTGGCGAAGATCACGGAAAAACACGCCCACGGAGTCCTGTCGGGCTTTTTGGAAGCTAACAATCTGCTCCACTCATCTCAATCGGGTTTCCGTCCTAATTTTAGAACGGAAACGGCTCTGTTGGAGGTGACTGAGATTATCAGGGAGACTCTGGATGTCGGCGGTAGGGCCATGCTGGTCATGTTAGATCTGTCGGCGGCGTTCGACACCGTCCCCCATAAGGCGCTTTTAGCGAGGCTTTATGACATCGGCCTCAGGGGGACGGTGCTCAGGTGGTTCACCTCTTTCCTGGAAGATCGCCGCCAGTCGGTCTGGGTTTCCCAGAGCTCCGCCGAGATGCCGCCACTGGGAGTTGGGGTTCCACAGGGTTCTGTGTTGAGCCCCACGTTATTCAACATCTTTATGTCCCCTTTGGCGGCCTTGGTGGAGGCCTGTGGGGCCCAGATCGTCTCCTATGCCGACGACACGCAACTCCTCTTCACTTGCGGGAAAGACCAAGAGTTTGATGGAGAGAGAATCCGGGACTGCCTTGCGTTGGTCTTCGACTGGTTCCAACGGAACAGTCTGAGGGCCAACTCGGGCAAGTCTGAGATTTTATTCTTTGGCTGTGTCGTCGAGCCTGATTGGCAGCATTGGTGGCCGTCTGACATGAATCCTCCGGCTCAGTCCTCCCAGGTTGCTAAAAATCTGGGTGTCAAGCTAGATAATCAGCTGGCGTTGCGAACTCATATCCTTGGTCTGGCTGGTACCTGCTACGGAATCCTGAAGATGCTTCGCAAATTCTTGCCCCTGTTGTCGGAGGAACACAGGAGGATTACCGTTCAGGCTCTTATCGGCTCTAGGCTGGATTATGTAAACGCCCTCTTTCTTGGCCTTCCAGATTATCTGGTTCAGCGCCTTCAGGTGGTGCAGAACTCTGCTGCCCGGGCAATTTTTGGTCTTGGCAGACGTGCCCGTGCCTCAGGGTTGCTTCAGAAGCTTCACTGGCTCCCTATTAGGAAGCGGATTCTGTTTAAATCCTTGACCCTGATGCACAAAGCTTTGCATGGATCAGGGGCGGGATACTTACAGCGGAGACTGAACTTCTATCATCCAGTTCGCTCTCTCCGTTCGGAAACCCTTTTTAAAGCGGTGGTTCCATGGGTGAGGAAGGCGCGCGCAGGAGGGCGATCCTTCAGCTGCCGAGCGCCTCAGGTGTGGAATTCGCTTCCGCTTGCGCTGCGCAGTACTGCCAATCTGCTTCAGTTTAGGAGGAGCCTGAAGACTTGGCTTTTTAATTCCTAGTCTGTTTTTTTATTAAACTGTTTCTTTTTTTTTCTCCTTTTAGGGTTTTGTGTTTTAGCTGTGTTGTGTTACTTTTATGAGCCACGGGTGGAAAAGCGTCGGGACACTCCTTTCGAGTAGCCGTACGCTATACAAAAACAACGTAACATAACATAACAAATGCTGGTCTGAATATCGCCATCTCATTTTGTCCTGCACATATGCCTGTTAACGTGTCCAGTACCCTTTATAAGACTTTGAAATCGATGGGCCTCCTCCTGTCCCGTGTACTTGGTTGTAACCTACCCCAGCCTTTCATTGCCGTCCTACAGAGGAATGTGAGTGTCGGGTCCCTCCCTGTTGCTAACTTGGCATAGTGTGTGACCGTGCTGAGGTGCGTTTGCGCCCATGGCTTTCTGCCTCTGCTCTGGAATACCCATTCAATGAATGCTGTTACCTCCCCAGGAGTAACCCAGCTGTCGCCCCCATGCTACTTATGCTACTGAAAACCTCCCAGAACTTACAACATCTCTTCTCTGTCTTGGGGGCCATCCCATTATTTACCAACCTCTGTAGTCCGTCTCCACAAGGTCCCAAAGGTGCCCAGGTACTGGAGTAATTCACTGGTCTGCATGGGTTGGCAGCTCCCTGAATGTGTTCCACTGAAAACAAGAGATTGCGCTACTGAACACAAGAGATTGCGTCAGCTATTGAGTTCTGCAACCCTGCAATGTGTCTCACCCTAATTGCTATGTTCGCTCCCAGCTGGCAGCTGACTAGGTGTTGCAAGAGTCACTGCCGGGCAGTTTGCTGTTCCCAAGTTGATTGCCTGGACCACTGCGTGAGTATCTTATCAAAGCGTGATTTGCCTGCTCGCTAGTTTGCTTCCCTATATGGTAAAAGACACTACTAAGGGGAAGAACTATAGAAGCGTAATGTTGCCCTTGATCCCTGTCTTCTGGCCACTGTAATGCCAACCATGTGGTCCCCAGGATTGCCCCAAAGCCGCGGATGCCTGCCACATCTGCGTAGAGCTCCAATTGTTCCGTGGGCGCCCATGGTAAGCGCCACATGAGGGTGCAATTAAAGCCGGCCAGGAAAGCATTCCACTGCTCTAAATCCTCATATACCCCTTACGTAAGGCACACCATGTGGTCTCTTTTTGATATCCCTTTGGCCAACCTGACTAGCAACCTGGCAAATGGTCACCCTGCTGGGATCACTCAGTAAGTGAAGTTCAGTTTTCCTAGTAGCTGCTGGATTGCCTGCGGCGTTGCCTTCTTTCTTTGCAAAAACAACAGTTGATGGACAGAATGCAGAACAATGTCATACATTCACGCCAGTACAGAGATCTGGGCCTAAATCCATTGTTTGTTTGCTCACCACACCACCCCAGTTCAGACATGGCCATATGCAAATCAGCCTTGACCCTGTGCCTCATGGGAACAGTCCAGCCCGAACTGCCAAGCCATGTCTTCCCTGGACCGGAATCAAGCATCCTAGGACCGGTGTCTGGCTATCAGCCGTCTTCAGCCAGGATAGCTTGGCTCCAGTAGCGTGGAGAGCACGGGACTCTCGTCTGAGCATACCCGTCCCACTCGGGGTGACAAATGCAAAAACAACAGTTGATGGACAGAATGCAGAACGATGTCATACATTCACCCCATTACAGAGATATGGGCCTAAATCCATTGTTTTTTGCTTACCACACCACCCCAGTTCAGACATGCCCATATGCAAATCAGCCTTGACCCTGTGCCTCATGGGAACAGTCCAGCCCGAACTGCCAAGCCATGTCTTCCCTGGACCGGAATCAAGCATCCTAGGACCGGTTTCTGGCTATCAGCCGTCTTCAGCCAGGATAGCTTGACTCCAGTGGCGTGGAGAGCACGGGACTCACGTCTGAGCATACCCGTCCCACTGGGGGTGACAAATGCAAAAACAGCAGTTGATGGACAGAATGCAGAACAATTTTATACATTCACCCCAGTTCAGAGATCTGGGCCTAAATCCATGTTTTGTTTGCTCACCACACCACCCCAGTTCAGACATGGCCATATGCAAATCAGCCTTGACCCTGTGCCTCATGGGAACAGTCCAGCCTGAACTGCCAAGCCATGTCTTCCCTGGACCGGAATCAAGCATCCTAGGACCGGTTTCTGGCTATCAGCCGTCTTCAGCCAGGATAGCTTGACTCCCGTGGCGTGGAGAGCACGGGACTCACGTCTGAGCATACCCGTCCCACTCGGGGTGACAAATGCAAAAACAACAGTTGATGGACTGAATGCAGAACAATGTCATACATTCACCCCAGTACAGAAATCTGGGCCTACATCCATCGTTTTTTTGCTCACCACACCACCCCAGTTCAGACATGGCCATATGCAAATCAGCCTTGACCCTGTGCCTCATGGGAACAGTCCAGCCCGAACTGCCAAGCCATGTCTTCCCTGGACTGGAATCAAGCATCCTAGGACCGGTTTCTGGCTATCAGCCATCTTCAGCCAGGATAGCTTGACTCCCGTGGCGTGGAGAGCACGGGACTCACGTCTGAGCATACCCGTCCCACTCGGGGTGACAAATGCAAAAACAACAGTTGATGGACAGAATGCAGAACAATGTCATACATTCACCCCAGTACAGAGATAAGGGCCTAAATCCATTGTTTTTTTGCTCACCACACCACCCCAGTTCAGACATGGCCATATGCAAATCAGCCTTGACCCTGTGCCTCATGGAAACAGTCCAGCCCGAACTGCCAAGCCATGTCTTCCCTGGACCGGAATCAAGCATCCTAGGACCAGTTTCTGGCTATCAGCCGTCTTCAGCCAGGATAGCTTGATTCCAGTGGCGTGGAGAGCACGGGACTCACGTCGGAGCATACCCGTCCCACTCGGGGTGACAAATGCAAAAACAGCAGTTGATGGACAGAATGCAGAACAATGTCATACATTCACCCCAGTACAGAGATCTGGGCCTAAATCCATGTTTTATTTGCTCACCACACCACCCCAGTTCAGACATGGCCACATGCAAATCAGCCTTAACCCTGTGCCTCATGGGAACAGTCCAGCCCGAACTGCCAAGCCATGTCTTCCCTGGACCGGAATCAAGCATCCTAGGACCAGTTTCTGGCTATCAGCCGTCTTCAGCCAGGATAGCTTGATTCCAGTGGCGTGGAGAGCACGGGACTCACGTCGGAGCATACCCGTCCCACTCGGGGTGACAAATGCAAAAACAGTAGTTGATGGACAGAATGCAGAACAATGTCATACATTCACCCCAGTACAGAGATCTGGGCCTAAATCCATGTTTTATTTGCTCACCACACCACCCCAGTTCAGACATGGCCACATGCAAATCAGCCTTAACCCTGTGCCTCATGGGAACAGTCCAGCCCGAACTGCCAAGCCATGTCTTCCCTGGACCGGAATCAAGCATCCTAGGACCGGTGTCTGGCTATCAGCCGTCTTCAGCCAGGATAGCTTGACTCCCGTGGCGTGGAGAGCACGGGACTCACGTCTGAGCATACCCGTCCCACTCGGGGTGACAAATGCAAAAACAACAGTTGATGGACTGAATGCAGAACAATGTCATACATTCACCCCAGTACAGAAATCTGGGCCTACATCCATCGTTTTTTTGCTCACCACACCACCCCAGTTCAGACATGGCCATATGCAAATCAGCCTTGACCCTGTGCCTCATGGGAACAGTCCAGCCCGAACTGCCAAGCCATGTCTTCCCTGGACTGGAATCAAGCATCCTAGGACCGGTTTCTGGCTATCAGCCGTCTTCAGCCAGGATAGCTTGACTCCCGTGGCGTGGAGAGCACGGGACTCACGTCTGAGCATACCCGTCCCACTCGGGGTGACAAATGCAAAAACAACAGTTGATGGACAGAATGGAGAACAATGTCATACATTCACCCCAGTACAGAGATAAGGGCCTAAATCCATTGTTTTTTTGCTCACCACACCACCCCAGTTCAGACATGGCCATATGCAAATCAGCCTTGACCCTGTGCCTCATGGAAACAGTCCAGCCCGAACTGCCAAGCCATGTCTTCCCTGGACCGGAATCAAGCATCCTAGGACCAGTTTCTGGCTATCAGCCGTCTTCAGCCAGGATAGCTTTATTCCAGTGGCGTGGAGAGCACGGGACTCACGTCGGAGCATACCCGTCCCACTCGGGGTGACAAATGCAAAAACAGCAGTTGATGGACAGAATGCAGAACAATGTCATACATTCACCCCAGTACAGAGATCTGGGCCTAAATCCATGTTTTATTTGCTCACCACACCACCCCAGTTCAGACATGGCCACATGCAAATCAGCCTTAACCCTGTGCCTCATGGGAACAGTCCAGCCCGAACTGCCAAGCCATGTCTTCCCTGGACCGGAATCAAGCATCCCAGGACCGGTTTCTGGCTATCAACCGTCTTCAGCCAGGATAGCTTGACTCCAGTGGCGTGGAGAGCACGGGACTCACGTCTGAGCATTATTATTATTATTATAAATTTTATAAAGCGCTTGGTTACACCAGCAGGTGTGTCCCCGCGCTAGTAGCTTCTGTTGTTTCCCATTACGCGTTTGATGCTAGTTGTAGAGAGAGGGCATATTTGGAGCACTAAAGTTTGGGGAACAGGATAGTTTTAAGTTCTTTGCGCAATATGAGCTCTGAGTTTTCCAAGCGCAGCTTTTCTGGCAGCTTGTTCCATAGCCTAGCAGTCGAGGCTCTGAAGGATTTCCCCCCCATTCTTGCTGTTTTTACCTTCGGGACCTGTATCAGCCCCACGCCCCAGGATCTTAGTTGGCGTGTTGGCTCATACCGCTTGAGATAGTTATGCAGGTACCAAGGGCCTTTCCCCTGAAGGATCCTGTGTCCACTCGGGGTGACAAATGCAAAAACAACAGTTGATGGACAGAATGCAGAACAATGTCATAGATTCACCCGAGTACAGAAATCTGGGCCTAAATCCATCGTTTTTTTGCTCACCACTCCAGTTCAGACATGGCCATATGCAAATCAGCCGTGACCCTGTGCCTCATGGGAACAGTCCAGCCCGAACTGTCAAGCCATGTCTTCCCTGGACCGGAATCAAGCATCCTAGGACCGGTTTCTGGCTATCAGCCATCTTCAGCCAGGATAGCTTGACTCCAGTGGCGTGGAGAGCACGGGACTCACGTCTGAGCATACCCGTCCCACTCGGGGTGACAAATGCAAAAACAACAGTTGATGGACAGAATGCAGAACAATGTCATACATTTGCCCAGTGCAGAGATCTGGGCCTAAATCCATCGATTTTTTGATCACCACACCACCCCAGTTCAGACATGGCCATATGCAAATCAGCCTTGACCCTGTGCCTCATGGGAACAGTCCAGCCCGAACTGCCAAGCCATGTCTTCCCTGGACCGGAATCAAGCATCCTAGGACCGCTTTCTGGCTATTAGCCGTCTTCAGCCAGGATAGCTTGACTCCAGTGGCGTGGAGAGTACGGGACTCACGTCTGAGCATACCCGTCCCACTCTGGGTGACAAATGCAAAAACAGCAGTTGATGGATAGAATGCAGAACAATGTCATGCATTCACCCCAGTACAGATATCTGGGCCTAAATCCATGTTTTTTTTTGCTCACCACACCACCCCAGTTCAGACATGGCCATATGCAAATCGCCCTTGACCCTGTGCCTCATGGGAACAGTCCAGCCCGAACTGCCAAGCCATGTCTTCCCTGGACCGGAATCAAGCATCCTAGGACCCGTTTCTGGCTATCAGCCATCTCCAGCCTGGATAGCTTGACTCCAGTGACGTGGAGAGCACGGGACTCACGTATGAGCATACCCGTCCCACTCGGGGTGACAAATGCAAAAACAACAGTTGATGGACAGAATGCAGAACAATGTCATACATTTGCCCAGTACAGAGATCTGGGCCTAAATCCATCGATTTTTTGCTCACCACACCACCAGACATGGCCATATGCAAATCAGCCTTGACCCTGTGCAACAATTGCCCTAATATTTGTCTCAGGTCTGCTACCTTGCCAGGTGGCAGATTGCATATCCCTTCTACCGCATCCAGCTCAAACCCCAGGAATGATAGTTTGGTGGCTATGTCCTCTGTTTTTTCTGGCGATAATGGGACTCCTATCTCCTCCAACAGCCCTTCAAACTGACTGAGGAAGTTTGCGCATTACCCTGATCCTGGTCTACCAATAAATAGGAAGTCATTGAAGTAGTGAAAGTTCCCTCCCGCTGGGTGCCACGTCCCCTGCACCCACTCCAGGAAACAGCTGAAAGACTCAAAATAGCCACATGATATAGAGGAACAGTTAGACTTGGCTTTTACAGTGGATTTACCCCCAGATTTATTGCTTTTTGGCCTCCTGTTTGTGATCCTGTTTTTGTTGGTTTTACAACTCTGGGCACTTTACCACTGATATTCAGTGCTAAAGTGCATATGCTCTCCAGGTAAATTATGGTATGGATTGGTGTTTCCATGATTGGCATGTTTGTTTTACTGATAAGTCCATAGTAACATGCACTGTGTGTGCCAGGGCCAGTAAATCAAATGCTGCTAGTAGGCCTGCAACACTGATTGTTCAACCCACACAAGCAGCCTTTCAAAATGTTCTCGGACCTACCACTGCAGTATCTGATAGCAATTGTGACCGTCTTGGCAAGGGCACCCACTTGCCAGGTCCTTACCTTCCCTTTTATTACATGTAAGATACCCCTCTGGTAAGCCCAAGCACCCCTGTGGGCAGGGTGCAGTGAGTGTGCTGATGAAGAAATACAGTGTATTTCATTGTTCTCTATTGAAAGGCTACCTGTCCCAGAAGATAGAATGGGGAATACTTTGTAACATTTCACTTCACAAGTATAACTTCCCCTTGGGGTAAGATAGTAAGAAGGAGTTTAGTATGCCTCAACTCAGAATATAAAAATGCATCTTTTAGTATAGATGATTTTTATATTGTGTGTTTGACAATACCACTTTTAGAAAGTGTACATTTTCTAGCTTAGACATCATGTGTGCCCCTGCTGGTTTCTGGATTTTCTGTCCGGCTTTGGAGTGATAGGGGCTGGGGATCCGCTTTCTCTCAGACATCCAATGGGAGGGGTGATTGTTGTGTGTCCTGCCTTTCCTTAATGAGTCACGGCTGGGATGAATAGACCTGGGCTGCATTCAGAGTAGTGGGAGGAGTTTCACTAGCACTTGAATAGGCCTGGTCTGCCTTTAGAGTGGTGGGAGGAGATTTCACTTGCACCTGAATAGGCTCAGTCTGCCTTGGACAATGCTGTCTCCACCTTCTGCTGGGAAGTTGGGCCAGAGAGGACCAAACTGGTTTGGACTAAGAAAGCATAGACACTCTCTGCCCCAGAGAACAAAGAGAAACTGAGTATAAATACTGAGGTCCAGACCCAGGTGTTGGCCCTCACCGCATTGCGTGCCTGGCACAGCCCCTGGACCCAGGGCATCCAAGCTGCTGAGTGTGGGCGTTGCTGCTGAAAAGGTATCTGCCCCCATGCTTCTCCTTTGAACTCCCTTTCTCCCTGTCCACCCCTCTGGTTTGCTGACCAGGGGTGATGAGATCCTCACGGCATTTCCTAGACTACATAGTTATTCACCCCCAGCTGAGTTCCATAATTAGCAATGTTCCCAGGACCCCAACCTAGGGCTCATCTCTGCCCATTAATGCACAACCCGCCCCTTTCGCTTTGTGCTGGTTGCTCACCATTCCTTGTTGCTGTGTTGTAGCTCGCTGTGCTGTGTGTCTGTAAAATCCTCAATAAATAATTCCAATGAATCCAAGATAAGTTGAAGCAGTTTAATGAACAGGGCACAGTACTGCTTGCCAAGAAATCCAAGTCAGAATGACCAACAGAATCAGTCCAACTGAAGCAATGACTTACAGTAGGGCATGCTCTCATTTAAAAATATACAAAGGAGATTTAAAGGAACATGAGAACAAAAAGGAATATACATTTAAACAATGTAATAATGTAACACATCTCTCCCCTTAGGAAACTTATACAGACGATTTAACACACTTAGAAACACGTTGTACATTCCATACTTTTCCATCTTGGGTAACCACACTGTTGCGATTCACTTTAACAATTTTAATAGGCTTACCAAATTTCAATTCACCTTTGAGAATGAAACGAGGTCTCCTGATCCTCACCCACTCTCCAACTTCAAAGTGCGGTACCTTTACTTTTATCCGCAAATCATAAAACAGTTTACCTCTATCTTGCTTTTGTCTTACAGTTTGAGCAGCACCATCCTCTTATTTAATTTCATCAGAATAATTTTCCATGATTTTTCTGCACCACCAAGGACAACATTTTGACACAGGTTCTCTACCTTTGAGTAAACGGAACAGAGAAACTTCCGTCGTAGAATGGGGCATTATACGGTATAACCATAATTTCTCTCTCAATTTATCTATCCAAGATGAACCAAAATTACGTGCCCATAAACTTTTTGTTTAAGCACCCTGTTGTACCTCTCTCCTTGCCCATTTCCTTGTGGTTCATATAATGCGGTTCCAATTTGCTTAATATTGCAAAACTTAAGAAAATCTGTCATTTCTTGAGATTTCAATTGTACCCCATTATCTGAAATTAGCACTTAAGGGAAACCCTCTCTGGCAAAGACTTCTTTTAAAAATCCAGTGGTGGCATGTGGAACTAACTTCACCTCAGGCCATTTAGAATGATAATCTACCATTACAATGGCAAACCTGCAATCTGGAGGTATAAAAAAATTAAAGGGCCCTGCAATATCTAGACCCACTTTTTGCCATGGAAAATCCAGCCACTTGACAGGAATAAGAGGAGCGGCATCACATCTGAGCATTTTTTCACTACTCACACACTTGGGGCATTCTCTGACAACTCTGTCAACAAACCTATCTAAACCCGGCTGCCAAAAATTTGATCTTATGAGTCTTTTCATGGAGGACATTCCCAAATGACTTTTATAGCTCATAGACAAAATTCGATTACAAAGCGATAAGGGTGGAGTACATTTCCCTTTCCTGAGTAAAAAATTTCCGTCAATAATCAGTTCATCAGAGATTTTCCAGATTTTCCAGATTTTCCAGAAAAGTTCCGCACACATCTCATTTTTTGGGGGCCCGGCCAACCAACTCTTGTAAAATTGACAACTTGTCCTAAAAGTACATCATCATCCATCCATTTTTCCATTGTTCTTGAGAAATGGATCTGAAACTTTCTGACACAACTTCAGAGATATCAGCAACAATTTCTTCCCCCTCATCGCCTACAGCTTCTTCATCTTCACATGGAAGTCTGGACAAACAGTCTGCTGTAATATTGCACCTTCCCGGGACATATTTCAACCGTGAAGGTATATTCTTGCAGACGAGACATCAATCTTGCAATACGGGCTGTAGCCTTTAGACCACCACCAGGAGATAATATTGAAACTAAAAGCTTGTGACCCATCCTCAAAACAAATCATGCTCCCCAAATATAGTTTCTAAAATGTTGAACTCCCCATACACACGCTAATAACACTCTCTCTATCACAGCATACCTTCTCTCAGTCAGATTAAGTGTCCGGGAGGAAAAGGCCACACACATCCCAAACCATATAGACTGGCATCTACCGTGAGTACACAAGTTTTTCCTATACAAAAAGGCTTCAAAGTGGGGGCAGCCAACATTTCTGATTTGACCTGCTCAAATGTGTGTTGATGTTTTACACCCCAGATAAACTCAACATTTTTCCTCATCAATCCTCTCAACAGTTCCATCTTTGAAGCAAAATTCATAATGAATTGCTGTAGTACTCACAGAGACCTGAGCATGATAACAACTTATCCTTGGAATCAGGAACTGGAGCCTTGAGAATTGCATCAACCAAGGACGTTTTAAGAACAACACCTTCTTTGGTAAGAGTGTATCCAAGGTACTCAACTGAATCTTGAAAAGGTTTACACTTGTTTTTTTTAAGAGTGAGCCCATACTCATTCAGAATGGAACAAACTTCCCTTAAATGGCTAGCATGACTTCCTTTGTCAGGAGAAAAAATAAGGATATTATTCTGAAAACATTTTACACATGATTGCAAGTTCTTGAAAATATGTCGCATTCCTTTTAAAACATCACTCAGTTCATCTCTTACATTAATTGGTACATTCCTGAGTTTCTTTCTGACTGGAACTGCTCCTTGTTTAAGTTTGATGGCACGTGAAAACCCTTTAAATGTTCCTAAGTTATCCGAGAATACTTCAGGAAACTCTCTTTCAATATTACAATTTTGAACTTCTTCTACAACCATCACAGGACAGGTTCTTTACAACGCGGATTAAGTATGATCCCCAACCTCCACTGGTCCCTCCAACCTAACACCTTGACACCTTTTTTTGCTACATACACCTTGAAATGAACTTCCAATGCCATGTAACCCAACATGTCAATGACGGTACCGTCAAAACTTTGAGCTCTGATGTCAGAAGCAAATAAATCCTCCACGGACACAATCGTAGAAAACCTCTGCCAAAAATATTCTCCTGTTATAATGAACCAAGGAGAACCAGAGTCAGCCATCAACTCCAAATCCGCCTTAAGAAAGTTAACAACACATTTAGGTGAACTTAAAAGTTTCTCAAAGAGAGCAAACATCAATAATCGATACAAGAATACCTCTTTCATGCGTAGGAACATCTTCCATTGACTGAACCTCCTTAATGGAGGATTATCTACGGCAACTACCAGGGATGCTTTTTCCCTTATTAATCATCTTTTTTCAATAATCCTTGCAAGCCCTGGCAAAATGTCCTACTCTACCACATGTTATACATTCCTTACCTATGGCAGGACAAAACTTAAACAAAGCTAGATGGTTGATACTACCACACATAAAACATATAATTGACTTGACATTTTTGGTACCTTTATAAGTATTTTTAGGAAGATTATTCACAGCACAGACTTCATCATCACATTTGTTGCTCCTATCCCCCTTAGTATTAACCTCCTCAATAGCTTTAATTCATTTGTCGGACTGCTCAAAGGCCTTTGCAGTGGCTATAGTATCATTTAAATTTGGATTTCCTAGAATCCACAACTGTTCTTGTTTTTTTTTTACTAATAACATTACCATTATTCGATCTCTTATCATTTCGTCACCCATGACACCAAAATTGCAAGAAACAACAAGAGTTCTGAGTGCAGTTAAAAAGTCATCAAATGATTCAGAATCACGTCTTGAGCCCTTGTATAAAACTTGTATCTGTTTAATGCTAAGCTGGCGGTGGGTTTGAAACGTGTCTCCAACGTGCTTCATCAAAAGTACTCATTTCTCCTGGTACAATCGGTAAAGTCCTGAAAACAGCTTGGCCCTCGGACTCTAAACAATGAACTAGAATATTTTTCTTCCTTTCATTTTCCATGCTTAACTTCGGTGTCCCGTTTCCAAGGTGAAAAGTAAACAATGTTCCAAAATGGCCGACCACGTGATGACGAAAGCACATGATTCCGGAATAACGTAGGGGCGTCAAGGAAAGTTGGACGTGGAGCCAATAGCGATGAGATTCCAATACATAGTCAGCTCCTTCCACGTCGATAGGGAATTGAGGACGGCGTATCCAAGACAACAAACACAATGCTCCCGGTCAGCCAGTAACTCGCGCAGATGCATGCGCAAAAAATTCCTTACGGCTTGTAGATGACGGTAAGATTCAAATAATGCGAATACATAAAATGTCCAATTTTGTCAAAATTGATTTTTTCGATGACCGCATGAGATAAAAAAAATCGGGAAAAATTGATGATGAGGAACAAATAATACTCTCCAAGAGTAACACAGCAAATATACGCTTGTAGATAGGAAGATTGTAGAAAATCGTAGAAAATCCTAAAGTAATTGTACTGCTCCTGTGACCCAAATGAGTAGCAAGTACAGGTCCCTCGTCGCCAATGTAAAATCCTCAATAAATAATTCCAATAAATCAAGATAAGTTGAAGCAGTTTAATGAACAGAGCACAGTACTGCTTGCCAAGAAATCCAAGTCAGAATGACCAACAGAATCATACCAACTGAAGCAATGACAAACAGTATGGCATGCTCTCATTTAAAAATATAGAAAGGAGATTTAAAGGAACATGAGAACAAAAAGGAATAAACATTTAAACAATGTAATAATGTAATAATGTAACAGTGTCCCCTTAGGGGCCACCGTCACGGCAGGCCCCTCGCTGCAGTCCTTGCTGCTGTACCCCTCCATTTCATTGTTCTCTTTTTCCTCCAGTGGTGTAGTTGCCTTGTTACCACCTCTTCCTAGATGTCTTCCTAGTCGCCCACTTCTGCACCGTGGAGGGCTTCTGTACTTTAGCCCTCGCCCCCTCCTGCCTGGCCTGGTGGTGCCGTACTGGCTGCATGTCCCTTCCCACTGGGCCCTGGAGGGGCCGCCACCATCCCTGCTTGGTGCTTCGTGGGCTTTTGGGCTTTCCTAGCTGTTTTCTCCTTATGTTCCCTGCGATGTGCTTGTCTATCTAGTCTTTGCCTTCTAGGCCCTCGCCTTTTCCAGCATAGCTGGCAGGTCATCATAATCGAGTTCTAGGCCAGAGTCCCCCCGGGGCCTCTTGTGCCTCCTCCGTTGTGGCCCAGGCTCTTCCCTGTCCCCTGCCTCCTTCTGGAAGTGCAACAGCCATTTTCTTGACCTGCCCTTGGTGCTTGGTTTCCCCACCATGGGCTCCTATCTGATCCGGCCTCACGTCAGCTCATACTCCTCTCGTGGGCGGGGCCTCTGCTTTCTTGCACTACGGCCCCCAATTCCTGGTTTTGCGCAGGGTCTATTTATGGTCATGATGCAAGTGCTTTGAGGATGCAATTTCTGGTTCATCATTATATCAAACCTTCGTTTGTGAGCTAATTGGTTGCTCCGGGTCATCTGGAGTTAATTTGATCAAATTGGTCATCTACTACATCTGGGGGCGAGAAGATCACTCGTCTGGTAAAACTCATCTGATGCCTTCCAGGAGATGCTTTAAGTTCGTAGGTGACTCAACCTGTTCTCTTGAACATCTGTCCATGGATGGGCAGTTATAATCTTTTGATTGATCTCCATAGGGGGTGGTGGTAATCGATTGAAATGTTATTCTTCTTCAGCATGGTTCAGCAGCGTTCTCTTATCTGCCTTACTATCCCAGTCAGAAGAGATTGGAGTGAACCTGGACTCCTCTTGTGCCTTTTCTACTGTGTTTTTAATGATATCAAGAGGTTTCTTCTCCCCAAGAGCCCTAACCTGTTAGTCTATTTCTCTTTCTTTGACTGTATTTGAAGCAGTCGACATGACTTGGGGTTTTAAATCCTTTTGTTACCTCACCAGTGAACCCAATTGCACATGTGGGTCTTTGTCACTTTCCCTTCCCTTCTTCCCTTCTCCCCTCCCCTACCCCACTCCCGAATTTGTTTTTGGTGATGAGTGAACGTAAGTGGGTGTCTGTTACAATATCCCAGTTGCCCATGCCATCTGAACGGTGATGGATTATAACCATGATCTATTGACTTGGTAAGAGTATTCTGCATCATTCAGAAACTCTGTCCATCACCACCCCCCTTTTCCAAAATCGGTTTTATCCACACTATGTGTGGGAGGGTATACTCAGACGTGAGTCCCTTGCTCATTGCACCATCAGGATTCAAGCAAGCCGGGCCGAAGAAGGCTGTGATGCCAGAAACCGGTCCCCGGAAGCTTGTTTCCTTCCCAGTATAAGAATTGGCTTGGTAGTTTGGTTTGCCCTGTTCCCATCATGCACTGGGACAGGAACAGACTAATTTGCATATAGCCAGGTTCTGAGCTGGGATGGTGCAGTGAGCTAAAAAACGGTGATGGATTATAACCATGATCTATTGACTTGGTAAGAGTATTCTGCATCATTCAGAAACTCTGTCCATCACCACCCCCCTTTTCCAAAATCGGTTTTATCCACACTATGTGTGGGAGGGTATACTCAGACGTGAGTCCCTTGCTCATTGCACCATCAGGATTCAAGCAAGCCGGGCCGAAGAAGGCTGTGATGCCAGAAACCGGTCCCCGGAAGCTTGTTTCCTTCCCAGTATAAGAATTGGCTTGGTAGTTTGGTTTGCCCTGTTCCCATCATGCACTGGGACAGGAACAGACTAATTTGCATATAGCCAGGTTCTGAGCTGGGATGGTGCAGTGAGCTAAAAAACGGTGATGGATTATAACCATGATCTATTGACTTGGTAAGAGTATTCTGCATCATTCAGAAACTCTGTCCATCACCACCCCCCTTTTCCAAAATCGGTTTTATCCACACTATGTGTGGGAGGGTATACTCAGACGTGAGTCCCTTGCTCATTGCACCATCAGGATTCAAGCAAGCCGGGCCGAAGAAGGCTGTGATGCCAGAAACCGGTCCCCGGAAGCTTGTTTCCTTCCCAGTATAAGAATTGGCTTGGTAGTTTGGTTTGCCCTGTTCCCATCATGCACTGGGACAGGAACAGACTAATTTGCATATAGCCAGGTTCTGAGCTGGGATGGTGCAGTGAGCTAAAAAACGGTGATGGATTATAACCATGATCTATTGACTTGGTAAGAGTATTCTGCATCATTCAGAAACTCTGTCCATCACCACCCCCCTTTTCCAAAATCGGTTTTATCCACACTATGTGTGGGAGGGTATACTCAGACGTGAGTCCCTTGCTCATTGCACCATCAGGATTCAAGCAAGCCGGGCCGAAGAAGGCTGTGATGCCAGAAACCGGTCCCCGGAAGCTTGTTTCCTTCCCAGTATAAGAATTGGCTTGGTAGTTTGGTTTGCCCTGTTCCCATCATGCACTGGGACAGGAACAGACTAATTTGCATATAGCCAGGTTCTGAGCTGGGATGGTGCAGTGAGCTAAAAAACGGTGATGGATTATAACCATGATCTATTGAC
Organism: Lissotriton helveticus; assembly: GCF_964261635.1. Taxonomy (NCBI): domain Eukaryota; kingdom Metazoa; phylum Chordata; class Amphibia; order Caudata; family Salamandridae; genus Lissotriton; species Lissotriton helveticus. Next base: position 438,335,126 of record NC_136061.1, read on the forward strand.
TTGGTAAGAGTATTCTGCATCATTCAGAAACTCTGTCCATCACCACCCCCCTTTTCCAAAATCGGTTTTATCCACACTATGTGTGGGAGGGTATACTCAGACGTGAGTCCCTTGCTCATTGCACCATCAGGATTCAAGCAAGCCGGGCCGAAGAAGGCTGTGATGCCAGAAACCGGTCCCCGGAAGCTTGTTTCCTTCCCAGTATAAGAATTGGCTTGGTAGTTTGGTTTGCCCTGTTCCCATCATGCACTGGGACAGGAACAGACTAATTTGCATATAGCCAGGTTCTGAGCTGGGATGGTGCAGTGAGCTAAAAAACGGTGATGGATTATAACCATGATCTATTGACTTGGTAAGAGTATTCTGCATCATTCAGAAACTCTGTCCATCACCACCCCCCTTTTCCAAAATCGGTTTTATCCACACTATGTGTGGGAGGGTATACTCAGACGTGAGTCCCTTGCTCATTGCACCATCAGGATTCAAGCAAGCCGGGCCGAAGAAGGCTGTGATGCCAGAAACCGGTCCCCGGAAGCTTGTTTCCTTCCCAGTATAAGAATTGGCTTGGTAGTTTGGTTTGCCCTGTTCCCATCATGCACTGGGACAGGAACAGACTAATTTGCATATAGCCAGGTTCTGAGCTGGGATGGTGCAGTGAGCTAAAAAACGGTGATGGACTATAACCATGATCTATTGACTTGGTAAGAGTATTCTGCATCATTCAGAAACTCTGTCCATCACCACCCCCCTTTTCCAAAATCGGTTTTATCCACACTATGTGTGGGAGGGTATACTCAGACGTGAGTCCCTTGCTCATTGCACCATCAGGATTCAAGCAAGCCGGGCCGAAGAAGGCTGTGATGCCAGAAACCGGTCCCCGGGAGCTTGTTTCCTTCCCAGTATAAGAATTGGCTTGGTAGTTTGGTTTGCCCTGTTCCCATCATGCACTGGGACAGGAACAGACTAATTTGCATATAGCCAGGTTCTGAGCTGGGATGGTGCAGTGAGCTAAAAAACGGTGATGGATTATAACCATGATCTATTGACTTGGTAAGAGTATTCTGCATCATTCAGAAACTCTGTCCATCACCACCCCCCTTTTCCAAAATCGGTTTTATCCACACTATGTGTGGGAGGGTATACTCAGACGTGAGTCCCTTGCTCATTGCACCATCAGGATTCAAGCAAGCCGGGCCGAAGAAGGCTGTGATGCCAGAAACCGGTCCCCGGAAGCTTGTTTCCTTCCCAGTATAAGAATTGGCTTGGTAGTTTGGTTTGCCCTGTTCCCATCATGCACTGGGACAGGAACAGACTAATTTGCATATAGCCAGGTTCTGAGCTGGGATGGTGCAGTGAGCTAAAAAACGGTGATGGATTATAACCATGATCTATTGACTTGGTAAGAGTATTCTGCATCATTCAGAAACTCTGTCCATCACCACCCCCCTTTTCCAAAATCGGTTTTATCCACACTATGTGTGGGAGGGTATACTCAGACGTGAGTCCCTTGCTCATTGCACCATCAGGATTCAAGCAAGCCGGGCCGAAGAAGGCTGTGATGCCAGAAACCGGTCCCCGGAAGCTTGTTTCCTTCCCAGTATAAGAATTGGCTTGGTAGTTTGGTTTGCCCTGTTCCCATCATGCACTGGGACAGGAACAGACTAATTTGCATATAGCCAGGTTCTGAGCTGGGATGGTGCAGTGAGCTAAAAAACGGTGATGGATTATAACCATGATCTATTGACTTGGTAAGAGTATTCTGCATCATTCAGAAACTCTGTCCATCACCACCCCCCTTTTCCAAAATCGGTTTTATCCACACTATGTGTGGGAGGGTATACTCAGACGTGAGTCCCTTGCTCATTGCACCATCAGGATTCAAGCAAGCCGGGCCGAAGAAGGCTGTGATGCCAGAAACCGGTCCCCGGAAGCTTGTTTCCTTCCCAGTATAAGAATTGGCTTGGTAGTTTGGTTTGCCCTGTTCCCATCATGTACTGGGACAGGAACAGACTAATTTGCATATAGCCAGGTTCTGAGCTGGGATGGTGCAGTGAGCTAAAAAACGGTGATGGATTATAACCATGATCTATTGACTTGGTAAGAGTATTCTGCATCATTCAGAAACTCTGTCCATCACCACCCCCCTTTTCCAAAATCGGTTTTATCCACACTATGTGTGGGAGGGTATACTCAGACGTGAGTCCCTTGCTCATTGCACCATCAGGATTCAAGCAAGCCGGGCCGAAGAAGGCTGTGATGCCAGAAACCGGTCCCCGGAAGCTTGTTTCCTTCCCAGTATAAGAATTGGCTTGGTAGTTTGGTTTGCCCTGTTCCCATCATGCACTGGGACAGGAACAGACTAATTTGCATATAGCCAGGTTCTGAGCTGGGATGGTGCAGTGAGCTAAAAAACGGTGATGGATTATAACCATGATCTATTGACTTGGTAAGAGTATTCTGCATCATTCAGAAACTCTGTCCATCACCACCCCCCCTTTTCCAAAATCGGTTTTATCCACACTATGTGTGGGAGGGTATACTCAGACGTGAGTCCCTTGCTCATTGCACCATCAGGATTCAAGCAAGCTGGGCCGAAGAAGGCTGTGATGCCAGAAACCGGTCCCCGGAAGCTTGTTTCCTTCCCAGTATAAGAATTGGCTTGGTAGTTTGGTTTGCCCTGTTCCCATCATGCACTGGGACAGGAACAGACTAATTTGCATATAGCCAGGTTCTGAGCTGGGATGGTGCAGTGAGCTAAAAAACGGTGATGGATTATAACCATGATCTATTGACTTGGTAAGAGTATTCTGCATCATTCAGAAACTCTGTCCATCACCACCCCCCTTTTCCAAAGCCCATGCCATCTGTGCCAATCAAGCTAAGGAAGGGCTGCTGAATAGTGGTTTTAAAAATGTGTAGCACTGGTCACGCACTATGAGGATTCTCCACTCCTCACAACTTGGGATGTACCGGCCCAGCCATACTCTGAGGGGTATATTCACAAGAACATGTGATAACTACCGCAAGAGTAGCGTAACGCAACTTTCAACATCGCATCCTATTGTGGGAAAATAACCCTGTGTCAACGTGGAATTCACAACGCGGCAGTTGCATGCGATAGACACCAGGTAACGCGGCAAATGCACCATAAAACCCACAGAAAAAAATACCCCAGAAACAAGCCAAAGCACGTAGCAACATGGATGCACCCTGACCCAGCGCAGAGGCCAACTCAAACTAACAACCCCCACAGACTACCAGCAAGGAACAACGGGGTCAGGGAAGGCTCAGTCTGGACGAAAGCCGGGTCACAGTCACGGAGGTGACCGAACACGTGATGCCTGCAGGAATGTGCCAGCCCAGCCATACTCAGAGGGGTATATTCACAAGAATGTGTGGTAACTACCCCAAGACTAGCATAATGCAACTTTCAACATCGTATCCTATTGTGGGAAAATAACCCTGTGTCAACGTGGAATTCACAACGCAGCGGTAGCATGCGATGGACACCAGGTAACGCGGCAAATGCACCATAAAAACCACAGAACAAAAAATACCCCCGAAACAAGCCAAAGCACGTAGCAACATGGATGTACCCTGACCCAGCGCAGAGGCCAACTCGAACCCACAACCCCCACAGACTACCAGCAAGGAACAACGGGGTCGGGCACGGCTCAGTCCGGATGAAAGCCGGGTCACAGTCACGGAGGTGACCGAACACGTGGTGCCTGCGCCTGTACTAGGCAGGCCGGTGGGCCGCCAACGTATGCCAACACACGGTGAATTGCCCGTGTTGACCGCTGCCTCCGGCCTACACTGCTCTCGGCCTAGGCTGCGCTCTAGTAGGTCACATATTTGGAACCGAACATCGAGTATGCAAGGAGAAGAGGGAGAGGAAGATGGGGTGCAGACGGCAGGAAAACAAGACCAGCATCACGGAGGTGACAGAACATTACCAGCAACTGACCCATTAGCAGACCACCTGGATTGCAGTCGGAGTGCCGAGGAGGCCAATCCAGGAGACCAATAGGCGCCGGCATGCCTTGACTACCTAAACCAGGCACCAACCTACTGCCAATAGGAAGGCAGCAACGGCAACAGGACGTGGCAGTCCAGCGCCACCGGAGGAGCTGGAGGAAACCCAGGCCACAGTTATCAGTGTGGAGACAGTGCAAGGAGTAGTGAGAACAGAAACAGCTCGAGAGGACCTGACTCAACCTCAACAGGGAGTGAAACAAACAGAGACTGGGGTGAGGGGGGGAGATGGGCATAATGGCATACATGTACTACGAGGTGTAGCACACTGCACACCCAAAACCACCCAGGATCATGTCCCATATCCCCTTGGCACACTGCAGCACACACACATAGCACGAACAGCACACCCACATTGACGACAACGTGGAACAACCCGCATAACTGACACTGCAGAACAGAGGACACAACTGGCTCCGCACATGCACAGAAACCTGCCTACTACATCTGACAGAGCCGGAAACTGTGAAATGGAAATGTCCTTGTACAACCTCACATCCGTCATGTAGTCCAAATGTACACTGTCCCGCAGAAGAATCCAGCACCCCCCAAACAGTCACAATGTATATAGCCATACAGTCTGCATGCAAACATACATGTCAACATAAAGTCAACACATCACAGAGGGGCACACAACACCTTCAGCAGAGCACAGAATACAACACATAAGTGATGCCTGAGAGGCCCACCACACCATTGAAACGGACGCCCTACAACAGCCCATGGATATCTCACGCAACCCCCCCCCCCCAGGACTCGGCCAGCCAAGCTACTCAGGGGGGAACACCGAGCCTGCAACAGACCTCACAGCAGGAAGCACTCTCAAGCACAGCTGGATCACGACACTTCACCCAGCCATACATGGCACCCCAATGCCATGTGTCAGCATGCCAAAAGGAGGTGGTCAAACAGGTGTGGGTAGGGGCCGAACCCATGGAAGGCAAACCAGGACACATACGTAGGTGCCTATCACCCTTCAGGGCCCACCCTCACCCTACTAAGGAGACCCACACTGCCATAGAGACACATGCAGATGCACATTCACAGTACAGAATCACGCCCTGGGGCGCTCTAATAGCAGTCACACACCTATGTTGGCAATGCGTACTCCAGCCCTGGCCACTCCCCTTATGAATTGAGTGGGTGATGACAAAGCTACATGTCCAAGCTCCAACCTGCTGCCTGCGGTGACATATCTGCATCCGATGTACACAGCACAATGTAATGTCGTAGGGCCCAGGGCCCTCATGCATACAACAAGACCACAGGGACACACTCAGATATCATGTTGAACTGTCTATGGGCACAGGCGCCCAGCCCCTCTATTGACAGGGCCACATGTACAGTGACGCCTGTGCTGGATGTGTGTGGGGTGAGTTTAAGCCATTCCACACGAAATGTCTGGTGCTGGTAAACACTTGACCTTTGGACACCAGTGCAACGGAAACAGAAAACATATGCATAACAGAGTCAACTGCTGAGCAACATGGAGTGAGCCGGAGAAAGTCTAGAGGACAGCCAACATGCAAACAGAAGTGTCCGTGAGTTGCCGTGCACTAGGGTTGGGACAATAGAGATGAGTGCGCTCAAGTGAAGTAAAAGTCTCGGATTGTGTCCCTCCTATAAGTTCTTGATGCAGATGCAGTGGTGTGTGTTAGACCTGCATCATCTTCCCCATCAACGTCTCAGGGCCCCCACACTGTTTGAGGTGACATCGCTGTGCAACTGCTCCAAAGCGCAAAACAGCAACGGACAATGGCCTGCGGTGCACCGAGTCACTAGCACTTGGAGTGCTGAGCAGGGTATCAAGCCGATGATGGCATCCACGACAGGTCTGAGCCACTTCGTAAGTCTGTCAGGACCACCGTTTCAACTCTGGCAGATGACGGTTGGAGGTGGTCCTTATGGTGGTGGCGTGTGCCTCCTGCAGTGATGCAACATCTGGGCCGGTCTGGACTCGCTTTGGTGGGTGTGTGAGCCCAGGTGGAACACATTTGGGCCTGGAGGCTGCGTACAGCGCAAGGCCACAGACAAAATGGCGTTGATGACTCCAAGGCCTACGCTTCAGGGGCAATCCAATGTCTCCGGAGAAGGGGTCCCGGACCTGACCAGCACAGAGTTAGTGGCCCCGGATGCACTGCGGCTGACACAGGCACCCAGACATGGGACGGTGACTTGCGGTGCAGTCAGATGGGCCATGCGACCTGAGCGGGTCACCATCAATGTCCAAGGTGTATGTTGTGGAGGGTTGCAGGGGACAGTGGAAGGTGTCCTCCAGGCCAAGACACCGAAAGGTTTGATTTTTTCTGGAAGCAGCAAATGAAGGAGTGGAATGCGACAGCCTCGTTGCCACCACCAATTCGATATCAGCTACATGAGGATGAAAACTGCACCCTAGTCCATAGACGCCACTCCCAGTTTGACCAGAGAGTGTCCATGAATGTCAGGGAACAGCCTTAGTGGCACCGGGGCTGAGAGGGGATGCAGTCTGCGTGCCGGTACACTGGTATGGACTCCGCCATTGCTAAATCATGACTCTGTGACCTACCGGACTACAGTGTAGGCCGGAGCCAGCAGCCAGCAGTGGTCCACAGCCAGGTTTCATTGGCTTGCGATGCACAGTGCTAGTGACACCAGGGCAGTTGTCGGTAGTGTACAAACACCTCCATAACGATGATCCTTTTCTCTCCGCCAGGATGCAAGGCATCATCCTCTTATGCCTCTCCTTGCATGCAATGATATGTAATCTGTCTTTGCATACTCGATGTTCAGTTCCAAATCTGTGACCTACTCGAGCGCAGCCTAGGCCGAGAGCAGTGTAGGCCAGAGGCAGCAGTCAACACGGGCAATTCACCGTGTGTTGGCATAAGTTGGTGGCCCACCGGCCTGCCTAGTACAGGTGCAGGCACCACGTGTTCGGTCACCTCCGTGATTGAGACCCGGCTTTCGTCTGGACTGAGCCTCATCTTCCTCTTGCTCCTCTCTGTGCAAACACTGGTGTGGACTCTTCCATTCATGATACGCGACTAGGTGCTGGATGTGAGACCTACTGGTCCGTAGGGTAGTCTTGATCACTGGCTGGCATTGAACAGGGTTTGTGGCAGCACGCGTCGCTGGCTTGCGTTGAACAGGGTTTTTGGCAGCACGTGTCGCCGGCTGGAGTTGAACAGCGTTAGAGGCACAACGTATCGCGAGATGCCCATATGGAATTATGCCTCAAAGATCAGGTCGAGGGTCTTATGCTGTGGCCGCTGGCCCGGATTTGGGGTCATGCCATTCAGGAGTCAAGACACAGTTTCACCTATGGGACCAACTGGGCCGCAGAGGACGCCGGTGGAATATGTAAATGAGGAAGGAGTAATGTGGGCCAGCGTCGGGGGGACAGCGATGGTCTGAGAGGCTGGCAGGGATTTCAGGCCTCTGGCTTGGAGCTTACACAGGCACGTGGTGGGCCCTTCTTGACACACGCTGGTGTCGGCTGCTGATCAGTGTGGCCTGGCTGCACAGGGTCGGGCCTGAAGGGTTCGTGGTGCAGCAGGCCGGGGTATGGCAGGCGCACAGGATCGCAGGCAACTTCACTAATGAGGACGGCATCGGCCTCATGGTGGGGTGGGAGGCGCCGCCATGGCAGAGAGGTTGGGCTTTCCGGAAGAGGGCCACACCCAGAGCTACGTGCTTTTTATTCACACCAGTATGCTGGCTTGGCGTACGCCAGACCATCCCACTCTGCTCAAGCTTACGGGGGGCATAGCAGGCAACATTTCCGTGAGGACCCCCACTAGCTGGGGTAACATGGTTGCGTCCACTACACCCCATACACCAGAGGTGTATGTCGCGTGGATATGGGTGCATTCTACATACTGCGGTCAGTCCAGCACATCGCCGCCACTCTTGGCATTGTGTACTTTCCCAATCATGGTTCTGCTGCATCCTTCACACATGCCTGGTTGCCACCTCTCCCTACATTCGACTATTGTGTGGCTGAGGTGCCATGCCGTTGATTGGTCATGATCATGGCTTGCCCAGCTTACCATTGTAAGTTGTTCTATCGTGTCTGGTGGGTGGGCATGTTGTTGTGCATGATGTTGTGATTTTGTGATGTGTGCATTGCCAGAGTTGTGGATTGCATGATTGTGGAGTTGATGTGAGTGGGGTGTTAATTTGGCATTTGCCAAGGGGCTGTGCATTTCCCTTGGTGCCATCCTGGGAACACTGTTTGCTGATGGACTGTCGGAGGGTGAAGGGATCATGCACACTGGCTGTATATTTGGAGGGAACATTAGTGAAGGTCCCACGGTGTTCTGATGTTGTCTGCACATTGATGTGTGATGTGTGCTTCCTGTTGCATTGATTGTGTGCTGTGTCACCAGGGGGCACAGGTGGGACATGTGTGCAGTGGATTGCCCCCAACATGTGCGTGTATCCGGCTATTGCGTATGGTCCTTGCTTGGTCTCCAGTGGTTCGTGGGCATTGTGTTGGATGTATGGGGACTGAGGTGCCAGGGTGATGGTGATGTCCAGGACTGGTGTGGGGGACTTGGATGTGGCTGACTGTGAGACTCCACTGACTCTGGTGGGTGTTGGTTGGGGTGTGCCAGGGGCCAACAGGTGCAGCACAACCAGCAGCTTGGTGTGGGGTGGGATGTTGGTTGTCCGCTGTGTTGGTGCCATAGGCTTGTTAGATGATGATGGCCAGGATGCGTAGGATGGTTGTCCCTTTCAGCGGGTAGTGGACAGTGACATTGTCAGATGTCAGGCCTGTAAGGCAGGTGTGTTTCCTGGGGGGGCGCTGTCTTTGTCTGCGCTGCCTCTGTCGTGGTCCGGGGGTGGGGGATTCCAGGTGGATGTTGTTGTGGCCCTCTTGGGTGTCCGGCCTGCATGATGAGTGGCTCCATGGCATCTGTTGCCCTTCCGATGACGCCCTGGGCTGGGCTCCCTTTTGTGGTGCAGGCTGCCTTCCGCCTTTACACCAGGTCAGAGCAGGTGTTAATTTACTGCAGCTAACGTGCTTTATCGCATATTTTGTGTTCTTATCACAGATCTGGCTGGTTTTTGTGAATGTTGAGGTGTCGTGTTTTTGCGGCTTTATGCACGGAAACATCTACACTGCATCTCATTAGCGATAGTTGTGGAGGTCCTCTGTGGCGATGTTTTGGTGGCCGCTATCGCAGATAAACTGGAGCTGTGGGCTGTTAGCACACGCTTATCATGACTTTGGCTGAGATAAAGTGCCGTTAATTCGGCGATAGCTCCTTGTGAATATGCCCCTGAGAGTTTTTAAAATGTATTGTTATTAACCTATTCAATTCAATTCAATTCACTTTAATCAATTTTATTATGATTTGGAGCTCCGAAGAGTTCCACATAAAAACGCATATCCAATTTATCAAATCAACCAATACTTAAAAAAACAAACTAATAAAATTATAAAGCATCAAAAAATTACTTTTCATAAAATGAAACAAAATTCATAATTGTGTGTTACTTGCAGAGAGGTGCAATATAAGCACAAAATCCATTTCAGCGTCTTGTCAAATACAAAGCTAGAAATGGCTGGAGAAGGCAAGTTAAACCGTTAGATCCTTAGACAACTTCAACTGTGTGTTTCCGAAGATGCTAAAAATATATTTGTAATAATACAATTGAGTCAACAAGTATTAGGTATTAAAGTACAAAGGGATTAAAAGATTCTCAGTAACTGGCAGCTTAAGGGGTACCAAAAAAGTGCAGGTGCTCAAACATAACGGATACCAAAGTCTTGGCTGATAGATATTCAATTGTACATGACAGTATTTGTAGCAACATATGTAAATGTAAATGTAAATGTAAATGTAACTGTTACAACCTTGTAATAGAAACTACTCAAATATACTACTTATTCAATGACATTACATTTTGCTCTGAAGGGAACCTATGCAGCCTACTATGGATAACGGGGCAACCTATTACTTCTCTAAAATATATTTTATTTAAAATTGTTTTAAAAAACGAACATTTTTAAAACAGACAGGTTCAGAAGGGGGGGAGAAGACAATTTCGTGCCTCCTCAGCTGTGGCAATATCATACTTTATGATAAAAGATCTTAGATATCTATGTCATTAAGGTTGTTGTCGGGGACACGCAAATAGGACATGATTTCGGTGCTGCACACAGGTACCACATAAATGACAGAGTCTTTCCTGCCTAGGGAGACACTGCCAAGCTCCTGTTAAAATTCTTAAGGGCAGTCAATTCAGCCGAAGCAAAACAATTGTTCTGCGCACTCCGTGAGGGAGATTCCATATAACATAAGGTTGCAGCTTTTTGTAAATACTATTCCCCACTATAAAGTCATTATTGATTAATCTATATTTTCTGCGTTTAACAGTCGGTGGAGCTGGGACTATGAGTTTCCCAGATCTCATCTTACCAAGCGGGTAGTAGAAATTTGATCAGGTATGCCCACTCCCAGGATGCCCACTCCATTTTTTTTTTAACTCACCAGCAATTGAAAGTTAACGTGATTTTGGTCTTGGAAGTAACCAGATTTTTCTCCTGTGATCCACTTGAGAACACTGAGACAAAGTGGGCCACAGAGGACTGCTCAGGAGGCTATAGCTACCTAGTTTTGCCAGGAATTAGCGCGCTGTCTTGTTGTGAAGACGAGACCATGCCAAAATTTGCCATAAACCACAGGCTGAGCTGGGGCCACCTTCTCCTAGGTTTTCTACCACACAGCCTAATCCTGGGCCCACCTCCATCATCAACCACACAGCGTCTACTCTCTGCTACTTGACTCCAACAGGACGGGGTCGTGGTGGGGGGGAGGGGAAGGTTGAGGTGCGATGCCCCTGCAAAGAGATCTGCGGAGATGCCTACCGACAGATTCATACAAAGAGTTTTATTGCTCATACACCCATTGTCTACCAGTATGGCAATCTCATTATGTATGGAGTGACTTTTCCCTAACTATCCCAGAATGGAGAAGGACACCCTTAAAGAATCAGCTGTACTGCAGCTGACTGTGACTAGTGTTTGATATCTGTTTCTTAAGGACCTCTAAGAGGTTGTCTTCTGTAGGCACCAGCAGCACATGCATAGCGTTAGTCTTTGATGCTTGGAAAATCCCCAAGCAGAACTACTGCATCTGAGTAAAACAGTTGTGGCATGGGGTGGCTGCTGCATTTTTTCACTTCCAGTGATTGAGAAACGCGCGGACAGGGCTTGGTACACCTTTTGACTATGGTTCACAAGTATTTCACAGCTTCCTTGACTCAATTATCTGATCTCTGGTGAATGCTCCTTTGCTGAACATCTGCGTTTGGTGCTCCTTCAAGGTACAACATTTTTCAGAGCACTCTGACATCAATCGCCAGTTTAAACATTGTTGGCAGGCAGGGTGATCCAGGGCAGCATGTGTGCATGACACTGGCACTAGGCTATAAAGAGCCCTTCTCCCTTGAAGACAGCAGTGGAAGAATGTGCAATAGAGGAGAGCTGTTATTCCTTTACTGATCCGGCAGTGCATGATGGTGTTGCTGAGCAACTGGAGACAGAGTGAGGTGAGTCAATCCATTTGGTGTGTGTATTATTGTTTCTAAGTGAGTGCGTGCATCTGTCTGTAACTGCATCTGCCTGCGTGTCTCCCTTTGCCTGTGGTTGTGTGTGGGCATGTGTGTATGTGTAAGGAAGTGTCTGTCCTTGACTGTTTTGTTTGGATTGCATCTATACATGTGTGAGTACTGTGCTTCTTTGTCTAAACACATGTATTTTTGTATCTGAGACAAGGAATCCACTAGCTTTGGTTGTGATGGCTATTATCAGGCATGTGCAGCTAATCATATTACATGATGCCAGGTGGTGAGGAAACTAACAATAGGAAGGACAAGCCTGGCATTTGATTGAGTACTTAGCACTATAAAGGGAAAGTATGGCACTCTTAATGTGGGGGAATTGCGGGAATTGAATTTAAATAACTCTTAACTCACTGCGGTCGGGGGTACCGGAATGCTAGTGATTATCCTGACCTGACCGAGTCCGCCATTTTTACTTCTAGCGCAGTCTAGTCGTCAAGACCTGGCGACTATAAAACGAGACGATGCACAAGCGCGCAGCGGGCCCGCATAAGGCAAGCCCGGAGCAGGAAATGCTGCCGGTTACTCGCCTCTACCTGGGAATTTTGTAGATTACAGCAAGTCAGAGCTCCTTGATATTGGGGATCAGACGCAAGACTGCTGTTATAAAGGTATTACTGGTAAAGCTGAGACCCCGCTCTCATGCCATGTGTGTAACTGGGTAGCTGACCCTCAGGACAGCAAACAGAGGGGCGGATGTGCAATTAAGGCTAGCAAGGGTTCGGTTTCGGACCGGGGCTTACGGGATAATAACCCTCTGAAGATCCTTCTCCTGAATACCCGCTCCATAAAAAAACATGAAGCCCAACTGCACGACTTACTACTTGAGTCCGACCCGATGTTATGTTTGTAACTGAAACTTGGCTGAATGATGGCTCAAACCCTACGATAGCACTGGCTATCCCACCTGGCTATCAGATCATAAGGATGGTTCGGCCTGTAGGACGAAGGGGCGGAGTTGACATCATTTTTAAAAATTCACTGTCTTGCTCTATTCTTTCTGCGCAAAATACTGAGGATGCCGAAAGCCTCAATTTCATGCTCACTGTCTAGGATCATCAATCTATTGCAGGCATTCTTGTTTATAGGCCGCCGGGTCAGGGTGGCAAGTTCATTGAGTCACTTACTCAAGCAATCTCTCCCATTTCCGTCAAATATAGACATTGCCTTTTGTTAGGAGATTTTAATATCCATTTGGATGATCCCTCTGACTCCGAGGCTGTTCGGCTGTTGGAATCTTTAGCAATATTTGGCCTGTCCCCTTATATTCATCTTCCCACCCATGAAAAGGGGCATACATTAGATCAATTATTCCCTAAGGTTAGTATGGAAACTGATGTTCCTCAACCATTGGTATGGTCGGATCACTATCTCTTGAGTTTTAAAATCCCTAGGTCTCTATCCCATGCTCAGCCTAGGGATAAGCTCCGTCCTTCCATCTTCAGACCCTTTAATCAGGTTACGACTGATAGCCTTGAAATAGCTCTAGGTAGGCACCCGATTCCCTTTAGTGGAAACCCAGAGACCGATGCCCCTAGCCTTGAGAAGTGGCTTGAAGAACAGGTTGCTGTGTTGGCGCCCCCCTCAACTCGTTAAGCCACAACTGGCCGCACCTCTGCGCCATGGTTTACAGAGACTCTAGTGAAAAGCAGGAGGGCCTGCAAACAATAACAGAGAGTGTGGCAAACCACGATTGAGTCTATGGACAAAGCCATCTATAAGCAAGTCTTGAAAGCTTATTTTACCGATGTGCGCGCTGAAAAGAAAATGTTCTTTACCTTAAAAATAAGTGTCCGCTAAAAAAGCAAAGCACTTTTAAAATTGTTAAGGATTTCTCATCCCCCAGTGCGGTGAGCAAGGCATTTATTACCACCTTCAGTTGGGGTCATCAGATGGCTGGCTTTTTCCATGACAAAATCTACCTGATTCAACAGTCATTTGCCTCTATGGCCACAGCCGAAACTGATGAGACATTGAGTGCACGTGCCCCGCCCTCGGGGTTAGTTACTCACTCACCCAATTTCCCCCTATTTCTTTAGAAAAATCCCTGGACATCATGGTAACTCTGAAGTTGGGCTCTCCTTCTGACCCCTGTCCAGCAAAAATCCTGAAGAATATTGCGGAACCCATAAATCCTGCAGTCAATTCAGTTCTTAACACTTCGCTTGGACAGGGAATGGTACCCAGCTGTTGGAAAAAGGCAAAAAGTATCCCCCTCCTGAAGAAGCCTACAGCAGATCCTGCTCTTGCATCCAATTACAGGCCCGTTCCCTTGCTGCCCTTCTTCTCAAAGGTTCTGGAGAAGTACGTTAACTACGTGCTAACAGATTATACAGAAGGAAACCATGTGCTTCTTGACAGCCAGTCAGGCTTTAGAACCATTCTAAGCACAAAAACAGCCCTATTGGAGGTTTCGGAAACTATTAAAACTCAGATGGACAAAGGGGGCAGTGCTGGGCTGATACTGCTGGATTTATCCGCAGCCTTTGACACCGTGCGCCATTACCGGCTCCTGCGCAGTTTAGCTGTGTGTGGTGTTGGGGGCATGGTGTGCAATTGATTTGCTTCTTTCCGTACTGAGCTGCAGCAGGAAATCTGGTCTCGCCCTTTACAGCTGCCATTCCTCCAATGCAAGTGGGGGTCCCGCAGGGCGCTATTTTGAGTCCCACACTCTTCAATATCCATATGGCCCCACTTACCCGCCTGGCAGAATCGCACGGAGCAAAGATTATTTCCTAAGCCGACGATTCTCAGCTCCTGCTCACTTGTGACAAAGGTGCAAGTTTTCGTGGAATGGAGATAAATAAATGTTTAACGGAGGTCTTTTCTTGGATGCGACTTAACCAACTCAAGTGTAATCCAGAAAAATCCGAAATCATCTCTTTTATCTGCCCCCCATGTGCTGACTGGAATTTATGGTGACCCTGCGACATGTCCCCTCCTTCGGCCCCAGTCAGCATGGTTAAAAACGTGGGAGTCAAGTTGGACACTAGTCTAACGATGCAGTCCCAAATTCAAGCTGTCGCTGGTACTTGCTTCGGCTTGATAAGAATGCTAAAAAACGTTCTTCCTCTTCTCCCGGTGGAATCCCATAAGATTGTAGTATAAGTCTTAATTACATCAAGGTTGGACTACATAAATATCTTGTATCTAGGGCTGCCAGAGTATTTGCTCAATCGGCTGCCCATTGTCCAGAACGCTGCAGCCGGAGCTATTCTTATGGTAAGCTCCAGAACTTGCATGTCGCCCCACCTGAAGGCGTTGCACTAGCTTCCGGTGAGAAAGAGGATCCAGTTTAAGGCCTTAGTGCTCGCTTATCGTGCCTTCCATGATACAGGTGCGGTTTACCTGAGAAGTAGGATCCACCGCTATCAGACTCAACGGGTCTTAAGATCCTCTAGACAATCCCTCATGGTGATTGCCAAGATCACGATATATTGAATAGGACGACGGTTGTTTCAGGTTCAAGCTGCTTGCCTGTGGAACGAATTGCCCTTTTATCTCAGATTGACTCAGAACCTGTTGTTTTTTAGGAAACAACTTAAAACTTGGTTGTTCCAACAATAACATAATGCTTGTTTGGTCTCTTTTGGTACTGTTTTTGAGGTTAGCGCCGGGACACTCTCTGTGAGTATCCGCGCGCTTTATAAATACCCAATTTCCTTTTTATTTCATTTCAGTAGGGGCGTTTACTTGTATCATGGTAATTCCAGGCATAGATGATGTATTTGGTTCTATGACCATAACGCCTGTCATGGTATGGGGTATCTAGGAAATTATTTAAATGACAGTTGTGTGGTAGGAGTACATAGGAAACAAGATAGCAGAGGTTGCATAAGAAAAAGGTACTTATCCAGTCCTGTGATGCCAAAATACAGCATGCTATGACCAAGCCTGGCATAACATTTGGGTACCTTCAAGGGCATGTGATAGTAATTAGGTGCATAAAAAGCTGTTACCGTGATGTGTATATGGTGTCAGTGTTTTCATATTACTGAGCAACCTACTTGGGTGTATGAAAAAGGCTGGCACGTGGCGGGGGCACCTGTTTTAGTCTATGAAGCAAACAGCCAGTGTGTGTGTTTTAGAGCATATGATGGCAATGCTTTGCATATAATGGGGCAGTTGCTTGTACACAGAATGGTTGAACATGATCATATGAGGTGGAAGTGTTGTGTGTTGGGATCCAAGACTGTACATGATCATGTGAAACTGTTTTTAAACTATGAGAGCACATGAAGCTGTACACATGTAAGCAAAGTCATTGTTGAGTCTGGTAGGCACACAAAGGTGTTCATTGCACCGTAGTTGGTAACTGGACGACTTAGACATTATCTGCACAGGTGAGATAGTACTGGGGCATACTTGGCTTCATTTACTTAAAATAAAAATTTGGCATCTGTTGAATATGTTCTAGATTTAAATTAAAACGACAAGCTCAGATAGATCAAGCTTGTCATTTTAACATTTAGGTCGCATCCAGTTTCTTGGTTGCGTTATTAATTACAACTTACACAGTAACCGGTCCAATGATGAATGTATTTGACGCCTAAGAGCGAGTGAGACCTAAAACCGAGGAAGTCCCCGAAGTGCCAAATTTGTTTAAAACAAAATCAGGTCTAGCGCATATGCTTGGCCATTTTCCCAGATTGTGACCATACAGGGATGTCATCAGATGCAGGAAGAAACTTTGGGCCTCACTTACGAGAAGTGGCGCATCACTTCGTGAAAGCAGCAATGCGCCACTTCTCGGTGCGCCCTCCTTGCGACACCAATGATGCATCATATTTACAATATGACGCATCATGTCACAAGGAAGGACTGATATGTCAGCGCAAAAAGTGGCGCCTTGCTGGAGTTGTGTCGGAAGCCTGACTCAACTCCAGCAATGTTCCTTTCACATGGGGCAAGCCCCATGTGAAAGGGCCTATGTCACCCTTATGCCTGCTAGGAGGCAGGTGTAAGGTTTTGACGCATTGGCGTCCTAGAAGTGGCGCCGCGAAATCTCATAGATATCGGTGTGCCACTCTGACGACCCTTTCTTGCGGTGGTACGCCCACCCTGCATACATTATACCTGGCGCAGGTATAATGTAGTGCAGGGGTTTACAAAGTGACACATCTACCTAGAATGCTGAACAATGCTGAACAATGTCAAACACTCACCCCCAGTACAGAGATCTGGATCTAAATCCATCATTTTGTTTGCTCACCATGCCATTCCAGTTTGTTCCTAGCCATATGCAAATCAGTCTTGACCCTGCTCCCCATGGGAACAGTCCAGCCTGAACTGCCAGGCCAGGTCCTCCCTGGAATGAAAAAAAGCATCCTGGTTCTGGTTTCCTTGGAATTGTCTCTCATCAGCCATGCTAACTTGACTCCAGTGGCACAGAGATCAGGGGACCCACGTCTGGCATACCTGTTCCACTCGGTGTGACAAATGCAAAAAGAACAATCGATGGACGGAATGCTGAATGTCAAACATTTACCCCCAGTACTGAGATTTGGGCCAAAATCCATCGGTTTTTTTTGCTCACCATTTCATTCCAGTTTGTTCCTAGGCATATGCAAATCAGTCTTGCCCCTGCTCCCCATGGGAACAGTTCAGCCCAAACTGCCAGGCCAGGTCCTTCTTGGACTGGAAACAAGCGTCCTGGGACAGGTTTTGGGGTCACACCACTCATCAGCCAGGCTAGCTTGAATCCAGTGGCACATTGAGCAAGGGACCCAAGTCTGGGCATACCCATCCCACTTAGGGCAAAAAGTGCTACGGCAGTAAATGATGGATGGAATGCTGAATGAATCATACATTCACCACAGTCATGAAATCCAGGTTAAATCCATCATTCTTTTGCTCACTACGCTACCCCAGTTTGACTCAGCCATTTGTAAATCAGTTTTGACCCTGCTTCTCATGGGAACAGTCCATCCTGAACTGCCAAACCGGGTCCTGGGGCCGGGTTCTGGTCCAGGGAGGACCCGGCGGGCAGTTTGGGCTAGACTGTTCCAATGAGGAGCAGGGTCAAGACTGATTTGCATATGACTGGGTCCAAACTGGGGTGGTAAAGTGAGCAAAAGAAGGATGGATTTAACCCAGATCTCTTGACTGGGGTGAACCTTTGATTCATTCAGCATTTTGTCCATCATTTTTTGCTGCAGCACAATGGAATACAACAATGAGCGGGCCTGTGTGTTCTGGAGGGGATCATCACGTGCGTACTCCTTTACAAAAATGAGTACCACCACATCACAGGGATTATAAGACTGACAGTAGCAGAAGCAATGGATTACAGTAGCATGACAGAACCTTTTTAACTATTGCATCCCAAGAAGAGTTGCCTTACAGCTTTTCCCCTGTTTTTAATTGGTCTCTGCAGGGAATTGGAAAAATGGTTGGCTGAGGTGTGCACCCTGTCCAAGCAGGAACCACAGTCCGAGTCGGAACAAGTCAGTAACACACTCTAAATTAACCTGTGCTCGCTTTCTGGTAGCTTGTCACAGGACAGTCAGGCTTAGCTAAGATGCAAAGTGTACAGTGTTTGTGCACACAAGAAACAGTAACATAGTGAAAACACCACAGTAAGACTCTATTCCAGTTTAGACAAATAGAGAATACTTTTATAAATAAAACAAGATCAGAAAAACACAAATCCAATCTGTAGAAGTCAAGATATGATTTTTTTAAGATTAAATGCAAAAATAGCACGTTCAAGCAAATAGCACTCAAAGAGTTAATTGGTCTTGCTCAACCGGTAGCAAGTCAAGAATCCAGGCCCCCCACGTTGGAACACAGGCTGGCTATTGTACCTATGCAAGGCCCCCTGATCAAAGTACCTTAATTCTTGTTGCACCATGGGGGTCTCCTGTTGGCAGAGGTAGGTACATTGCCCAAATAGGGACCCTTGCTTCTAGTCAGGGTAAGGGGGAAACACACTCTAGATAACCCCTGCTCATCCCTTTGGTAGCTTGGCATGAGCCGACAGGCTTATCCTCAAGGCAATGTGTAAAGTATTTGTACCACCACTCACAGTAACACAGTGATAACACCACAAATGGACACCACACTGGTTTAGAAAAATATAGGTATCTATCTAATTTGACAAGACCAAAATGACACAAATTCAACATACACAATAAAAGCTTTTCTTAGAAATGTTCTTTGGAAGGTTCTTCTTAAAAACAAACTTGCAGATTTGGTATTTCTTTAGGCAAATGATGGGATCAAAAATAGTCTAAAAAACAAGTCAATTGCAGGGACAGTATTTCCTCTCCTTAGCAAATGGAGGTTATTTGCATAGATCGTGACGTTTTAAACACCTTTCTCTTGGCACAGGTGTGCGATGCCCCTGCAGCTCTGACAAGCCGCGTCTACAACAGTAATGCTGACTCTGTCATCAGCCACTATGTAAGTATGCCCCTGGCTGCCCTCTGAGCCCGAAAGGAGGAGTGAAAGCAGGCCCCCCATTTTGGGATAGTTCCCTGCAGCCCCGCAACCCGCCCCCAGGCAGGGACACATGCAGCGACTCAGGACTTCAGTCCGATCGTTACCTGGGGGTTGCTCTTTCTCACTAGCACCTCCAAACTCGACTGCACAGCTACCAAGACTTCAGATGGAACCGGGAAAGTACTGGACTCCGGCACAAGGGAGAGCACTCCCCACTCTTCCACTGTGATCGGCCTGCTGGGTGGGGTGCGACGAGCACCGGCTTCCTCACGTCGAGGCGTCCTTCGTTTCCAGTCAACGTCTCACGGCTGGTCTCGCTGCTGCGTGGCTTCTTCCATGGTGAATACGATCCTGCTGACGACTCGGGCAAGCAGCAATGATGGCCTCTCAGTGGATCAAGGCTTCAGTCCCCCTCTTCAGATGTTTACGATCTCGCTGACGACTCTGGCCAGCGGCTGTGACGGCCTCTGAGTTCATCACGGCTTCTCACTGTGAACTGACACACGCACAGCGTCGTGGAGATGATCGCAATGCAGACTTCACAATAGGTAAACTCTGTGCCCAGACACACACACACAGCATTGTAGGGATCTTGGAAACTTTGTTGTCCCTGAGTTTCCCTAACAGGTGGCCAGCTCTCCTAAGGCCCTTGGAGATTTCCTTGAAGTAGAGGACACAACACACTGCAAAAGTCCTCCTGCTTTCCTTGGCAAAATATCAGCTGCAGGTCAGCCCCAGAACACACAACAAGTGCAGTACTTCTTCTCAGCTTCTCGTGCTCTTCTCCTTGGCAAAGGTTTTTTCTTAATTCCAGGATGATCTAAAATACAGGGGTTGCGGCTCAAATATTTATACCCCAAATGTCTGGATTCTCTAGGTGTAAGGGGTCCTGAACTCAGTCCAAACCAGTTCTGGGTGCACTCTGCCAGTGCACAACTTCTTCCTTTGTCAATGTGGGCTAGGGTATTTAGGTGCACCGCAGGAGATGGAGACAGTCTTTTGTGGAAGGCAGGCACAGCCCTAGTCAGGGACAGGCACTACTCCTCCCACCACTCCAAATGCAGATTGGCCTATTCATCCCAGGCTTACCCAGACTCCTGGAGCCACCCCAGTCCCTGTCACTCCAAAGCCAGACAGTCAATCCACAACCAGGCAGAGGCACACAGAAAGGTTGAACAAGAAAATAGCCATATTCTAAAAGTGCTATTTTGAAACACAGATCTTAAAAACCATTCTTTCTAAAAGGTTGTGTTATTCAATTCTGAGTTTAGAGATACCAGACTCCAATTTTCTATCTCACTCCTAAGGGAAGATATGCTTGTAAAATGTTACACAGCATTCCCCATTCTGTCCCATGGGCAAGATAGCGTTTCAATAGTGAAAAACAAAATTGGCAGTATTTCATTATCAGGATATGGTACACACATCAGTACATGTCCTACCTTTCACATACACTGCACCCTGCCCAGGGGGGTACCTTTGGCCTACCATAGGGGTGTCCTATGTGTAAGAAAAGGGGAGGCTAAGGCCTGGCAAGTGGGTACACTGGCCAGGTCAAAATGGCAGTGAGTAAACTGTACGCAGGCACTGCGGTAGCAGGCCTGAGACACCTTTTTAGGGCTACTCATGTGGGTGGCACAATCAGTGCTGCAGGCCCACTAGTAGCATTTGATTTACCAGCCCTGGCACACTCAGTGCACATTACTAGGGACCTCTGGTAAAACAAATATGCCAATCATGAATAATCAATCACAATAACATATGCACTTTAGCACTGATTAGCAATGGTAAAGAGTCCTAAAGCCAACAACCTCAGGTCAGGAAAAAATAGGAGGAAGAAGCATAAATGTTTTGGGTTAACCCTGCAAAAAGGGCCATGTCTAACACACCACAAGATTTATCAAGGATCCCCATGCTGTTGGGGTGTTGTACAGGATTTCTCCCCACAATTGTGGTGCTGTGTCAGTTGCATTGAGCGAAGCACGGATTACAAGGGCGGTGGTCCCAAATGCGATGAGCTGGGTTAATCCACAGTGGAGGAGAGATGTGTCAATGTTCTACACGCCGTGGCACGTTGGTTCCAAAGCAATGGTTCAGGAGGTGATGCAGCAGTTCGAGTGCAATGCACCGATCTGGTCCTTGCAACAGCAGGAGATGCGTTTGTTCGGATCGCGCAACGGTGTCAATGCTTAAGTAAGAAAATGCCAACTTTCTAAAAGTGCCATTTTCAGAACTGCAATTTAAACACAAACTTCACCATCAGTCGTGTTTTTAAATTGTGAGTCCAGAGACAATAAATGTGGGTTTCCCATCTCTCTTCCCAATTGGAAATTACACTTATAAAATGTAATAAGGCGATCCCAATGTTATCCTGTGGGAGAGATAGGTCTTGTGGTAGTGAAAACTAATTTAAGAGTATTTCACTACCAGAACAAGGAAAACTTAAAAGTACATGTCCAACTTGTTTAATACACTGCACCATGCCCATGGGCTGTCCAGAGCCTACCTTAGTAGTGACCTATTTCTAATTAAATTAAAAAGAAGGTGTCGGACAGGCAAGTAGATTAACTTGCCAGGTCATAAATAGCAGTTACTTAAAGAAACCTAACTGTCCCTTCACTCGACGAAGAGGAGAAGTGTTGGACTTGTCCCTTTTTGCAGGGTCATCCCTGAACTTTTTGCCTTCCTCCTGTATTGTTTCTGACCTGCTGTTGGCTGATCTATGACTCTGGGCACTTTACCACTACTGATCAGTGCTGAAGTGCATATGCTCTCTATTGTAAATTGATGTATGGGTAAGTGACTCCATGATTGGCTTATGTGGTTTACTTGTCAGACCCTAGTACAGTGCACTGTGGGTGCCCAGGGCTTGTGAATCATATGCTGCTGGTGGGCTTGCAGCACTGATTGTGCCACCCACCGGAGCAGCTTGTAAAGTGTGTCCCAGGTCTGCCATTGCAGAGCCTGTGTGCAGTCTGGTACTGCCATGTTGGCTGGGCAAGTGCACCCACTTGCCAGTCCCTGAACCTTCGCTTTTATACATGTTAGTCACCCCTAGGGTAGGCCCAAGGGCAGGGTGCATTGTTGGTAAAAGGTAGTACATGCCCTGATGTGTGTGGCATGTCCTAATAGTGAATTCAGCCTTTTTCGATTTTCACTATTGCAAGGCTACCTGTTCCCCATAGGCCAGAATGGGCAGTTTGATTATACCATCTTATAATCCTAACTGACTCAGGGAACTAGGTAGAAATTCGAGTTTAGTATGCCTGAACTCAAGATGATAAAATACATCTTTTAGTGAAGTTAGTTTTTAACATTCTGTGTTTGAAAATACCACTTTTAGAAAGTAGGTATTTTCTTGCCTAACTATCCAAGCCTGCCTCTGCTAGGTTGTGTATTCCTTGTCTGGAGTTTGAGTGACAGGGGCTGGGGGATTCCAGGGGACAGGCTGAGTCAGCACATGGCTGAATAGAGAGATCTGTATGCAGATGGGAGGGAGGAGTTGCACCTGGTACCTGAATAGGGCTGTGCCTTCCCTCCACAATGCTAGCTCCCCCTCCTGTGGTGCGTCTGATGTCCGTGGTCTACACTTAGAAAGGAAAGAAGGAGTCTTGTCAACAAAGTGCTCCAGGACTGACCAGAACTGATTTGGACTAGGCAAAGGCCTCTCTGCCTTCAGAGAGCAAAGGGAAAAGGAGTATAAATATTGGGACCCAGACCCAAGAACTTTAGATCACTTCTGGGAATCAAGACAAACCTTCGCTGAGCAGAAGAATCAGGAAGCTGAAGGAGGAGACTATCTCTGTGCTGGGTGTTTGGGGGATTGGCCTGCAGTGGTTGCCATTTGCCAAAGAAAGGAAAAAAGGACTGAGTGTGATTTTTAACTAGAGCTTGCCTCCTGCTGAAGTCTCAGGGATACAAGACTTCACCAATCAGCTCCCCCCTGAATTCCCTTGCTGGGAACTGAAGTGCCTGCTGTTGTGCTGGGCCTTCGGAGAACCTGCATGTCGCTGGGATTTGGAAGCGCGACTCAACGACGAGAAGCGTGTTGCCGCCGCAGCACAGTACAGTATTGTGGATTTTTGTTGTTTGGTCTTGTGTTAAGTCTATATAAAAATATTTATTTTTATAATACAACCTGTGTGGTGTCCATCTGTAGTGTTGTCACTGTATTACTGTATGTGTTCACAAATGCTTTACTCACTGTCTCTGAGATAAGCCTGCCTGCTCGTGCCAAGCTACCAAGGGGGTGAGCAGGGGTTATTTTAGGAGTGTAACCCCTTACCGTGACTAGACACAAGGGTCCCTATTTGGTCAAAGGTACCAAGCTCTGCCAACTAGAGACACCCAAATCTAACAAGAAGGAAGAATTAAACTCTGCCATTTCTAAGCAAAAAGTCAAACATTTAATTAATAACCTAAAAACTAGTACAGCTCCAGGGCTGGACGGCTTCTCAGCCCTTTTTCATAAAACATTTGCAGACCTACTCCATGACCGCCTGCTTTGTGTATGGCTGTCTAGAGGGAAAGCAGGAAGTCAGCTCCCGGCACCCCAGACGAGTATGCCAGAGACATGGT
Source organism: Lissotriton helveticus (assembly GCF_964261635.1). NCBI lineage: Eukaryota > Metazoa > Chordata > Amphibia > Caudata > Salamandridae > Lissotriton > Lissotriton helveticus. The sequence goes on from NC_136061.1 coordinate 438,358,796, forward strand.
GTTCCGATTAAAGGCTCAATTGTTTAAGTACAGTTTTGTATTGCACGTCAGAAGAAAATACAAATTATTTTTTCTAATTAAAAGCACTGGTTGGAATATGGCTTACTGACTTAGAATTGATGTTTCATTAAGTTTTGAGTTTCTATAACACAACCTTCCTGCATCATCCTGCTAGCCTTGGGGCCAAGAATGAAAAAATTGCAATTGTAGGGGTGGGGGACAAATCCTGCTTAACCGGTGGATTGGCGGAGTTTTAGCCACTCTGGATTACGCATGCATGCACCTGGTGAGATTTTCTCAACACTGGTGGTTTTCGGGCGATCGCGACCATTCACGTTGAGAAAGCTGTCACTCAAGTAGAAAATTTACTGGAGTGAAGAAGCAGTACCCTCCGGTCTGCCACGTGGTCCCGCTTGCATTGATTTTGCAGTTCGGGACAAGCGCCCGGTGCTAAAAATAAGCATGAGAAGCATGCATTGCTGATTCCCGGCCATTTGCATAACTCTGTGGAGGTTTCATGTATCTCAGCAGAATTCGGTGAGGTGAAATTCTGAGAGTTCCGCCCATCGCTATGTAATTAGTGTTAATAATAGGGTAAATTAGCAGGATACTAAGTGGTAAATGTCTCTGATTGTTGCAGTCTGAGTTTAGTAAGCAGGGTCTGCCCTGGAACTCCTGAACTGGTTCATGCTGATTCAATTGCCTTTGACTGCTCTGCAGGTCTCAGAAACAAGTTCTCTTAAATTAAGGATCCCAGAGATACTCTTCAGCTCTGAACTTTTACTTGCTCCATGAATTGACAAAGTAGCCAGAGTATTAACATTTAGCTATCCATACTGCAAAAATATCCTTTCTCTATTCCAAACTAATCCCGGTAAGGATCCCCGAGATACTCTTCAACTCTGAACTTTTTTTTGCCCTATGAATCAATGCAGCAGTCAGAGTATTAGAATTTAGTTTTCACTGCGCCAAAAAAGTCTACCTCTATTCCAAACCGATCACAGAGGGAAAATGACAAAAGCTTTTGTCTTGACGTTGCTTGATTATTGCAACATCACCCGCATTAACCTACACAAAAACCTCATTGCGTTTAAAGCTACATAAGAACAACTATAGCAGACCCACTCTAAAAGCACTCCACTTGCTCCCTGAGGATGTGAGGATCACACTTAAGGTCCTCTGAACTAACCACAAGGCATAAGAGGGTAGAGGTCTAGACATTTACAGAAATTGGAATGTACCCTTGCATCCGTCTGGAACCACTGTTCCGTGTCCACCCATCTGATAAACCTATGTCCCCTTGAAAGAAGAAAATATGATTGTCAGAACCCGTTCAGAAACCACAGGGCAGACAGGCTATTGAGTTTGTTTGCCCCTGGTGTCCTACTATCATTGTCCAACCTGCGCTAAGTAAAACCCTTTTTGCTCTTGACTCTTATGGCAGTGAGGGCAATCAGCCACTGGCTGCTCAGGGAGGTAGAGTAGGAAAAGGAGATTACATTTGAACAGACACCCAGCAGACCCATTAACATAATGTCCAGCCTAGTGAAAACAAAAGTACTTTCATCTCACACCAAAACTAGATACTACACAATCCAAGAGATATATTGGGTTGCCATAAGTTGGCTTTAACTGTGATGCACTACACAACATTTTTTTATGAATAAACGTACTCCTCCCACAATAGTTGGTATCCTGTTATGAACACTCCTGTTAGACCTGGCAACATTGGCGTGGGTTTCCCCTATATTTTTGTCTTTGCCTCCTATTATTTTGCTGTGTGTTGGACTTCGTTTGGCTAGTCTAGATGCTTGGACACTTTGCCACTGCTGTTCAGTGCCAAAGTGAAACTGCTCCCTGTAGGACTTGGCATTTTTGGCTAAAGTTCCGTAAACTTTTTGCTTTCCCCCTAGACTGTTTTCCTGACATAGAGTTGCCAAGTTAGATGCTTTGGGGACTTTGCCACTGCTGATCAGTGTCAAAGTACAAGTGTTCCCTATGTAAAGTGTAATGGTAATTGGTTGGCCATGATTGGTATGTTTGCCTTACTAGTAAAATCACTAGTGATGTGCACTGTGTGTGCCAGGGCTAGTAATGCAAAGACGTGCAGAGAAGGGAACTCAGGTCTGCAGTGTAGGGCCTGCACGCAGTTTGCTAAGTTAGTGTGTTGTCCTGACAAAGCCAACCTCTTGTGAGGCCTTACTTTCCCTTTTGCGTACACAGTGGACACCCATGTGGTAGGTCCCGGGTATCCCTGGGTAGTGTGCAGTGTAAGTAAAAGGCAGGGCATATACTAAGGTCTGAATTATGTCCTGACAGTGAAAAACACTCCATTTCATTTTTCACTGCTGCAATTCCACCCTGCCCATGGAACAGAATGGGGGAGGCTGGGTGTTTTTGTTTGTTAGCCTAGTTCCCTGTAAGTTTATAATGGAAAGGTGAAGTTTATTGTGTATGAATTCACAGTGTCATAACACATCTTTCTGTGAAAGTGGTTTTATCACTGTGTGTTCAGAAACCACTCTTTCAGAAAGTGGCTGAGTTTTGTGCTTTAAGCATTTCTGGGTGTCTCTGCTGAATGTGGATTGAATGTCTGGATCTGAGAAGTGAGAGGAGCTAGGAGATGTCTTGACCCAGGGAGGGTTGAGATGGCACCACGCTGCCATGCATCTGAAGAGTAGGAGGTGGTGAAGCCCAGGAGGTGAAAAAGCCTGGGCTGGTGCTATAAACCAAGTGGCCCATCTCCTGCTGAGTGAGTAAGGAGCCAGACCCTCACTATCAATGGGAGAAATGTGACAATGGCAGGGAGACACCCAGAACTGATTTAGGGAGGGGTCAGAGACCCCTGAGCACAACAAACTTCAAAGACATTAAGGGGTATAACTATGAGAGGTGAAACCTCCGAACGTTGGAATGAAACAGAAATGGATTGGGACTGAAAAGGTTTGGACCCATTTTGTGGTCAAGAGGAACCTCTGCTAAGGAAGGAGCAACTGAAGACACTGCTAGGGAAAGACCAAGCCTTGCTTCAGGATCTGGGGCTGGTCTGCAGTTTGCTTTTCTAACCAAGGAAGAGGCCATTGGGACTGTGCTTGGAGGTGCTGGATCCCCCTGCTTGACAAAGACTGCTTTGTGCTGTGTCTTGAACCCCAAGGACCTGAGGGAAATGTAAATTGATACTTGTATAGCACACAACTCACCCGCAAGGGTCTCAAGGCGCTTGTACGAATACCGCTGTGGAACCCATCCTGGCTTTCCCTGTGAGGTGTCCACTCCTGGGCACCCCATGGTGGAGGCCAGGCATCTTAGCGTTGTGGGGGCCGTTGTGGAGATTAAGCAAGCTATTGCCCAGAGTTGCAGAGTGGGACTCCATGATTGGAATAGGCACCGAGGCGAGAATTATCAGGTCCGTGGAATTTTTTAGCCCAAGACCCGCCGAGGTGGGGAATTGAACCCTGGTCCCGGGCTAGACCTCTGCATCAGGGTCTGCCGCTCTAACCATTGAGCCACACTTCTCCACTCCAGGTGAGCCGGCTCCCTGTTTGAAAACACAGGAAATTAAATGTTTCTATAGAAGTCCCAAGTAGCGCAATGTGCCATGCTTTTGCAGCTTGAGACCCTCAGAAGTTGTGCCTTGTGATCGTGGGCACACAGGAAGTAAACAGAGTCTCTGACGCTCATGGTGCGTGTCATGGTGCAAGCCAAGGCGTTGGTGAGGAGCGTCTGGTAATTGTATGTACTGGGAGAAAGAGGAGGCTCAGACGCGTAAGGTGAGTGTCGTGGTGCAGGCGAAGGCATTGGTGAGGAGCGCCTGGTCGTCGTGTGCACCGAGCGAAGAAGTGAGTCTCGGACGCGCAGAGTGTGTGTCGTGGTGCAGCCAAGGCGTTGGTGAAGAGCACCTGGTTGTCGTGTGCACCGAGCGAAGAGGGGAAACTCGGACGCGCAGGGTGCGTGTCGAAGTGTAGCCATGGCGTTGGTGAAGAGCGCGTGGTCATCGTGGGCACCAGAGCAGAGGCGAATCTCGGACGCACAGAGTGCATGTGGAGGTGCAACCAGAGGCGCTGGTGAGGAGTGCCTGGGTAGGGTGAGCACCAAAATCAAAGTACGTCTCCACAGTGCTGAGGGCGGGTTTTGGTTTCCACTGAGACCGCCGGAAGGAGGGCCAGGTCATTGGACCCTCGGAGTGAAACAGTAGTGGCCCAGACCGGCAGCCCAGGCCCTAGCTCACCATGCCTGTTGACGGAGTTCTGGATCAAGGCCCAATGCAGTGAAGGAGGAGAGGAGAGTGGGGTAATGCCTCCCCGGGAAACGTGGATCACTCTCTCGGCCTCTCACTTCTGTCGGCTGTGCAAGCCTGTTGCTTTGGCTCAGATCTAGGCCCGTGCTGGCCCAAGGAGGGACAGTACCAGAGCCGGAGTGAGAAGCTGTACTTTTGTGTCATCATTGATCCAGGTTGGGGGCAGCTGTTAACGGAGCACCTGAACTTGGTGTATTACACTTTGCATTATTGCTGCTAACGAACTATCGAACTGTCGTATGACGTCTGACCTTATTTGTGCCTGACGAACTACATGCTTGGTGCACTACGCACTACGTTATTTCTGCATTGCACAGTACCTGATTGTAATGTGGTGCATTGTATTATTTCTTCATCGCACAGTACCTGAGTATAAAGTGGCGCATTGCATTATTTCTTCATTGCACAGTAAATGTTTGTGGCGTGATACATTGCTTTGTTTATTCCTTGCACAGGGCATGCTGGTAGTGATACGCATTGCATTTTTCCTTCTTTTGCAAAGTACATGACTGTGCCGCTACGTATGGCCTTGTTTCTCTATTGCACAGTACAGGAGTATACTGTTACGCATTGCAGTATTTCTTTTCTATTGCAATGTGTGTGATTTTTGCAAACAACCTACCTGCCAAACCTTTTGGAAATGGGTAGAAGTACGCTTAACTGTTGGTTAGAAGTGATTGTTGGGATTAGAACCTACCAATCCACCAAACAGAAAATTACTGGGAAAAAAGGACCAGTACGAGTACCAGAGAGGGTTGGAATTGTTAGAACTATTTTAAGATGGGGAGAATAAATATCTGTTCAATAAATGTGGCAGGACTTAATGATGCAGCCAAAAGGGGGAAACTGGGGGAGTTGGTAAAATTAAATGCATTTGACGTTATCTGTCTCCAAGAGACCCATCTCCCCTGGGACAAAGGCATCTTATGGTGTTACAGGGGTATAATTTTTTGGTAGCCACATCACAAACCTCGAATATTCTAGGGATAGCCATTCTGGCCAATACATTGTTGGGCCCAGTCAAACGTAAGGCAGCAGATAAGCTTGGCAGGTGGGCTATAGCCAAGCTAGGACTGGGTCTCACTATATGTTCAATCTATGGCTCAAATTGTGATGATCCCCAAATTTTCGAGGATCTCGAGGTAGAAGTGGGGCATGGTCTATACACTTCATCCTATGTGGAGATATGAATGTTGCACTAGATCCATTACCCGATGCCAATAACCAAGGGCAGTATCAAGGGTGGAAACCAAGGGTATATAGGGCACTTACATCACTTATAAACAATCATGGATTAGTGGACAAGTGGCAGGCAAAAAAGACACCTCAGAGTTTTGGTAGCACTTATTACTCATTTCCGCATAGAAATATGTTAGGATAGATTTTTTTTTTGTACAACAGACCTCCTTGATAAGGCTAATATAACAATCCTACCTAAGCTTATATCGGACCACAATCCGTTAGTTCTAGGGGTGGAAGTTTTAGACGGCATTAAAAGTAGGGGAAAATGGACTTTTGACAAGAAGTTATTAGTTAACAGGGAATATGTCGAGCATATAAGAAAATGGGTAATCGACTATTTTGACATCAACAGGTATAGTGCCTCAAGAATAATAGTTTAAAGCAGGAGTGAGGGGAGAAACTATTAGCTATGTGGCTAAAACCCGAGCTATAGGTAAGCTGAAAAAATCAGGAACTAATGCGAAGGTTGAAGGCAGCAGAAGATGAGCACTCACTTATAATCAGGCAGGGGAGAGAGACAATGCAGAGCCAGGTACAGATACAGACGCTTAAGGCAGAGATTAATAGGTGGCTTGCACAAAAGGCGGCAGAGGAGTTCCAGTCCCACCGTAATAGCTCATATGAGAGCGGAGACTTAGTTGGGAAGAAACTAGCTCTTCACACTAGGCAAAAGTCAGTGCAGAATCAAATCTTAGCTATCAATAGGGGGGGTATGGAATATACTGATCCGGAACGCTTAGTTAAAACTTTCCAAGATTACTATCAAATGTTATATTCTGAAGAAGCTGGTAGGGAGGAAAGTATTACATTAGATGATATGAGATAGCTGGTAACAAAAGAAGACCTGGATCAAATTTTAAATGAAGATCTAAAGGACGAATTGGAATCAGAGATCTCACAAGAGGAAACTGAAATATCAGTACAGAGTCTGGCTACAGGAAAGGCTACAGGCCCTGACCAAATACCCCTTGAGTTATATAAAGTGTTGGGTATGAAGATAATACCCCTCTTGTTAGATCTGTTTAAAGGGATCCAATACAATGGAAACATTCAGGAGTCATGGAAGGAAACCAGAATTGTTGTCTTTCCAAAAAACCCAGGGTCATACAGACCAATTTCTCTAATCAATACAGGCATAAAGATTTACTCTAAGATCTTGGCGACTCAGTTAGGAAGGGTCATTGATCGTCTGGTCTCCCCGTGGCAACATGGTTTTATACCAGGGAGGCAAACAACTGACCACATCCGAAGAGTAATATCATTGTTTGATATTATGTCAGATGGCCATGATCCTTCTGGATGCCGAGAAGGCGTTTGACCGTGTAACATGGGGTTTTCTATGGGGGATACTGGAGCTAAGGGGGTTCGGTCAGGGATTTATAAGAGCGATTAGAGCAATATATCGTGATCCAAAAGCTCGGATACATGTAATGGGCAAAGAGTTAGGGGAGATTCTAATTTGCAGGGGAACCCGTCAGGGGTGCCCCTGCTCACCCATTTTATTTGCTCTTTATATCAACCCGCTTGTAGAGATGCTGCTGCGGGCAGTTAAAATTAAACCTATCTGCACTAGGGGGTACCAGACAAAAGATATAGCCTACGCTGACGACGTGGCAATTGTTACAACAGATCCCAAGTAGGCGCTAGACGAGATTGCTGTTATAACAGGGAGATTTGGCAGGCTACCAGGGTATAGCTTGAATAAGGAAAAAACTATTGTAGTTTGTACACAGAATGTGGAATTTGAGGATGTAAGCCGAGCAGAATCAGCAGTCTATCGAGGGGTCCCCGCCACGGCAAAAGTGGATAGGATTATTAAAGAAAGTTTCGACCCATTAATTAAAACTATAGCTTTGGAATTAAAGAGGGTTAATGGGCTACATTTGTCAATCATATTGAGGGGTAATTATTTGTAAATGAACGTTTTGCCGAAATTTTTATACCTGTTAAGGTCAATTCCACCAGTTTTGGATGACACCATACTTAAAAACATCAACTCTATGCTCTCTAAATTTGTCTGGCAGTACGGGAAGATAAGGAGGTCTATGAAATTGCTGACATTGACACACGATCGAGTGGGGTTGGAAATCCCAAACATCATATTATATTATTGGGCAGCTCTGCTTCACCAAATATCTTTTTTATTGAAGTTGGATGGAACAGACGATATGAGTCTGAGTGAAAGAATTCCTACACTATTCGAATTAGCAGTTGGAAAAGAAGCCGCGGGGCTTCTCTTAAAACAAGTGGAGCACGGTTATTATAACAAAGTATGGTTTAAAATCATAAAGAATGCATGGTGTATTTGGAAAAAGATATCAAAATGTATGGGAATCCCTAGAGTTACACAATATACCCCCTTATGTCACAGGTCACTCTTTTTGAAGGACACCTATGATATCATGGGGCAGGAATGGGAGAATAAGGGTATAACTACCGTTGCAGAGTTCTACGGTGGAAAACAGCAGCCACAGTACGTGGATCTACAACAGGAGTTGGGATACATCCCAATCAGTGTTTTAAATGTGCACAGGTTAGGAGTATTCTTATGGCATATAGACCCAGGGTGATGATCGGAAAGATTCCCCTGTTGGATTTAATTAAAACTAAGCCATGTAGAATTGCGGGCATATACAATCTTCTATTGGCAGAGCTGCCGGATGATTTAGAAAAGAACAAGGCATCATGGGCAGTAAAACTAAACAATCCAGATGTAGACATTTAAAGGAGTTTAGAGTTATCAGCGGAAATCATTTTAGCTTCTAATTTGAAAGCACAGCTATATAAGACTATATTTAACCTGTACTGCACACCGGCGAAGCTGTTCTCATGGGGAAAAAGAGAGGATGATCGGGGTCCTAGGTGTGGGGTGGGCCCGGCCACAATGATACATATGTTTTCTGATTGTGATGAATTGATCCTTTTAAAATCGGGGATCTCTGGCTTTTGGAGATCCCTATTTGGTAAAACTAAAACACATGGAAGGCACTACAGGTCTGACAAACACAGAGGGAGAGAAAAGAAAGTAGCAACTCTCTCTTTGGGACCTAATAGTGTCCTCTTTTCATACCCAGACTACACATTTGATCTGGAGAAAGACAAGAAAGAAGAGAAGATACAAGAACAGGAAAAGGATACCCATCAGCCCACTCATAAATGGAATCTCGTCATCTGGGTATGTGTTGGTAAATGGTGTCCTTTAGGCTATATCTTGGAAAAAATCCATAGGGCTGCCTAGTGATGGACCCAGAACATTACACCAACAGACGACAGTATATGAGCGGGAGGGGCTAAGTTTGCAGTGCTCAAAGAAAAAGAAGGAAAAGGAAAATGATCCAAGTGATACTAAAAATACCTACAGTGATGTCATAAAACACTTTATTGGGGCTGACCATCAAAGTGGTAAAGTTAAAAACAGTGTGCTGATAGCATGTAAAGAATTGCTACCCACCAGTGTTGTTATTGGTCAACATGTTTCAGCCGAAAACGGCTTTCGTCAGGACCGATGGTGCTACTGCAACACTTACTTAATAGATGTGAAGTAAAATCTACACCTGCTTTCCAAAGTAAAGATAGTGTATCTTCTCCCTTATTGTGGGGAGAAAAAGCCTCACCTCACCTGGCCACTGCTCAGGATAAAAGGAGGCCACGCACTCTCCGTCGTTGCCTCGGAGTAAAGACTGAGCCGAGGGGGAGGCCTCTGTGTTTGTCAGACCTGTAGTGCCTTCCATGTGTTTTAGTGATTAGTTGGGGGACTAGGTACCAGTAGGTCTATAATAGTTTCTCCCCTCGGACCCTCCATTAACTTTTTGTTTCTCCGATCCCTATTTGGTAGCAATCTGGAGTTAGCTACTACATTGGCAGTATTGGGGTATGACAGCTCTCTCAGTTGCATTAAGGAACAAGAATATTGCTTGTTTTTGGGTACAGCTATATATCGAATAATGCTGGCTGCAAGATGGGAGGATAAGGAACTTCCCACCTTTCAGACGTGGTTATCCAGACTTCTGGGAGTCTGGAAACAGGAGGCAGCCCTATATGCATGTAGAGGCAGGAAAGCTAGAAGCCGTGGGATAAAAATATGGGCTTGCATTGCAAAGTGGAATGGTGATGCGGGGGGCATATTAACAGCAAAAACAGTAAAATGTATAATAAGGAGTGAAATAATCCTTCTGTATGGATTAACCATGTAGGTATCCGTTTTTTAAGTTGTACACCTTTCTGTGTTCTGATATGGGTCCTATTTGAACACCGCATTTATTATGTAGTAGATTATGCATATACCTGCTTGCTTTATTTTAGTTTTTGTTGCTTTTGGTGCTACATTCCTTATTGTAAAATCGTGTATTATATGTCTGTTCTATTAATTCTCATATGGCAAAATATTACGATAGTATGTATTAGATATGTCTCTTTTGGAAAAACATCTTCTCTGATGTGAATAATAAAAAGATTTTTTTTTAAAGGAAATGGGTAGAAGTAAGCTTAACTGTTGGTTAGAAGTGATGGTTGGGATTAGAACCTACCAATCCACCGGAAGGAATACTACCCTTTATTATATGTTGGTTTTGTATCGTGTGGTTATATCGTATATCTTCTTATATAAAGATTATACTCGTTTTATAAAAACTCATGTGGAGTCTATTTGTGGTGACATCATTGGGTTGCTGTGAGTGTGGTTGCTCATATTGTATACTTGTGCCTTGGAGATAGGCCTGGCTGCTCCTGCCAAGCTACTCAGGGGGTGAGCAGGGCTATCTCAGACGGTGTCCTTACTTAGCCTAACATTGAAACGAGGGGTCCGGAGCTCACACCTGGCAACTGCGGTGTGGGACAGGGACGGGGACTCCAGCATTTGGTGGCGGTGGTGAAGGATAAGGACCCCCACTTCCAACACTCCCTTTGTAAACTCTTGTTATGGATTGATGTTTCTATGATTGGGTTATTTGGTTTACTGTTAAGTCCCTAGCATAGTACACTCTGTGTGCCTAGGGCCTGTAAACAAAATGCTGCTAGTAGGCTTGCAGCACTGATTGTACCACCTACATAAGCAGCCTTGCAACAAGGTCTCAACCCTGCCTTTGCTGTGCCTGTGTACAGTCTAGTGCTGCCATGTTGATGTGGGTTTGGAAATACCACTTTTAGAAAGTAGGTATTTTCTTGCCTAACCATCTAATGTGCCTCTGCTGGGTTGTGTATTGACTCTCTGGCTTTGGAGTGACAGGCGCTGGGGATGTGCTTTCTGTCCAGGCAGCAACTTGGGGGGTTGAGGTGTGTCCTGCCTTTCCAGGATAAGTCAAGGCTGGGCTAAATAGACCTGGGCTGCATTCAGAGTAGGGAGACAAGATTTCTTTCACACTGAATGGGCCTGGTCTGCCAAGGACAATGATGTCTCCGTCTCCCTCCAGGAAGCAGCACCAGAAAGGACAGAACTGGTTTTGGCTGGACAAAGAGCTTCTCTGCCACAGAGAACAAAGGGTTTTGTATTATGAAAAGAGGGGTCCAGACCCCAGACTTTTAGATCACTTCTGGGAATCAATAGGAACCTTTGTCAAGGAGAAGAGCTAGAGAAACTGAGGAGCAATACTGAACCTGTGCTGTTTGCTGTCTGGTGTTGGCCTGCAGTGGCTACTTTCTGCCAAGGAAAGGTGAAGGACTTTGTTGTACCCCCTGTTTGAGGAAGATCTCCAAGAGCTTGAAATTGAGCTTGCCTCCTGTTCTGAAGTCTCAGGGACACAAAGACTTCACCCCCGTCTCCCCTGAACTCCTTTGCTTGGAGTTCGGACCTGCTGAGAGGTGCCTGCCAGTGTTCTTGGCCTCCTGAGATTGTTTTGGGACTGGAAAATACAAGAACTGTGAAAATCGATGCACTGTCTGTTTCCATTGCATCGCAGCGGTGTGTGAAGAATTTTCCAAAGCATCACTGCCGCTAAAGACTCAACGCAGCACCTGCTTGCAACTTAAGTATCTGCTGTGTGATGAAGCTGTGCAACGATCTCTGACGTCTAAGATCACTGCACTGATTCTGATGCGGGCCCTGTTGTGGATAAATCGACGCATCAAGGGGATGCGGCTGAAATCATCGTAGCGCATACCGGGTCTTCACGCAGCGCATCATACCAGCTTGTCACGCATCGCATCGAAGTGCCAAGTCTGTCGCTTCATTGGGAGACGCAGTATGAAACTGATGCATCAACCTCCCCATGTAGTAAGAAACCGACAAATCACCTCCTCTCCGGTAAGGAACCGACGCATAACCTCCCCTGAGCAGCAGTAAGGAACCGACGCATCACCTCCCCGGATCAAGGAATCGACGCATCACCTTCCCTGAGTTTAAGGAACCAATGCATCACCTTCCCTGTGACCATTTTTGCTGGCATTTTTCGACGCATTCAAGGTACTTTGTGTAAAAGTGTTGCATCTAACCGTTTCTTAGAACAGAACTGTTTTTACCTTCTACAAATCATATTTTTAGTACTGTATTGTGGATTTTGTCATTTTGTTCTTGTTTTGGTTTAGATAGAGATAACTTATTTTTCTAAACTAGCATGGTGTCCATTTGTACTGTTTTCACTGTATTACTGTATGTGTTCACAAATGCTTTACACACTGCCCCTGAGATAAGCCTGTCTGCTCATGCCAAGCTACTAAGGGGTTGAGCGGGTGTTATTTTAGATGTGTATTCCCTTTACCCTGACTAGGAAGAAGGGTCCCTACTTGGACAACAGCGCAAGCCATTGCTAACTAGAGACCCCCATTTCTAACACTGGCGGTCAGCGGTGAGGATCTGGACTTGCATTTGTGTCTTACATAAAGTGATTGGTGTACATTACTAGTAGAGTGCAGACCATCACTCAACCACATACAATTGGTGGAACTTCTTCGTTGGGACTATTTTTTTTTTGCAACTGAGAACTACCAATCTTCACCATGTCAAAGCCAGCATCACTTGCATTTGTGGATATTGAGTTTGAAGAGGAATGGGTTGAAACCTACAATGTACCACAATTGATAGCTATTTGTAAAAAGTTTAAAATCCCTGTAAAAGGCCTCTCCAGAAAGGAGGAATTCCCAAAGGTGCTGAGGGCCTGGTTGGAGTCAAGGGATGCCAGCTAGCATGACATACAACCTATCGATGAGGTGGAGTATTTAGATGAACAGCAGGATAGGCTATTGGGTCTGCCTGGGGGGAGGTACCTCCCAAGGGGACAACAGTGCATCTTCAAAGGGGCTGTCTCCATCAGAAGAGCTGGAGGACAAGGACAAAAACAGGGTGCATGAATTGGAGGTTATGAAGCATAGGCTGGGGAAGGAGGATAAGGAGTTGGCATTTCAGTGGGAGAAATTAGCCCTGGAAGACAAAAAGATGCTCTTAGAACATGAAAGAGGTTTGAGGGTACTGGATCTAAAAGCAAAAAGTATAGAATCCAATCCCAATGGTGTCAGCGCACCATCAGTACCTGGAATAGGGAGGGTATACATCTCCAAGGAGGTTATTAGGGATTTTGTGAAGCAGGAAGACATTGGTCAGTGGTTTCAGGCCTACAAGGTAATGATGAGGTCCTACAAAATCCACGAGAGAAACTGGGGAGCGGCGTTGTGGAGCCGCTTTGTCATTGAAAGGTCTAACACGTTGCTTGCATTGCCCACTGAGGACCATATGTCTTATGCCCCCATGAAGGAAGCCTTGTTGGGGAGGTATGGGTTGATCCCAGAGCTATACAGGTACAGGTTCATGGCCAGTAAGAAGCTGGAGTCAAATACTTGGGTAGAGTTTGTGTCCTATTTTTGCAGAGCACTTGATGGATGGACAGAGGGTAGCCAGGTAAATGATTTTCAGGGGCTCTATGATTTGGTTGCATGGGCGCCCTTGTGAGATAATTGTTTTCCACAGCTGTACCAACACTTGATTGAAGGTAGGCTGACTGATCCCAGGAGTTTGCTGTGGAGGCTGATGGCTGGGTTAGTACACAGATCTAAAAATGTTGTGTGGGATACTACGCCAAGTGTTGCCATGGTCCCTAACAGATGAGTGGGTGGGACAAGTGTGACAGAAGGAAATCCAAATAGGGTCCCAAACTAATTCCCAAGGGAACCTCCCACTAAAAAGAACCATGGCCCAGAAGGGCTCCTGTGCATGTTATGTTGTTGTCAGGTGGGTCACTTCCAGGGGGACCCTAAGTGTCCAAAACTTATTACCACTGCACCCAATGGTGTACCACCCTGGAAGATGGCTAGTGTAGCCTTGGGGAGGAGTCGGTTACCCAAGACTGGTGGGGGCCCGCAGAAATGACCCTGGTCTCTTTAGGAGAGAGTGAGATGGTCCCAAGAGTTCATCTGTCTGATAACACTAAAAAATACAGGCAGTGGGTGACCATCAATGGCTCTGCAAGACAATTGAGACAGTGTGACAGTTGTAAGTTGTTGTCTAGTGTCGGAGGAGCAGGTGGTTCCCAACATATTCTACCCAGTTATTGCAGCTGACAACTCGGAGTGCCTCTGCAAAGTGGCACAGACTTCCTTTGAGTGTGGGGAGGGTCTCAGGTACCTTGAAAGTAGCTGAGAGGTAAACCACCGTTACAACGAAACTTTTACAACGGACTACTTTTACAACACAACTTTTACAACGCAGGAACCATTACAACGAACTACCATTACAACGCATTTTTTTACAACGCAATTCCTTTTCAGCGCAATACCTTTACAACGTAAGTATTGGTAAGTATATTATTATAATAAAAAGTTTGGGTTTTTAGGTAAAGTGGTATTTTTAGGGTTCAGGGCCAGGTTTGGGTTTTTGGGTAAAGGGGTATTTTTAGGGTTCAGGGCCAGGTTTGGGTTTTTGGGTAAAGGGGTATTTTTAGGGTTCAGGGCTAGGTTTGGGTTTTTGGGTAAAGGGGTATTTTTAGGGTTCAGGGCTAGGTTTGGGTTTTTGGGTAAAAGGGTATTTTTAGGGTTCAGGGCAAGGTTTGGGTTTTTGGGTAAAGGGGTATTTTTAGGGTTCAGGGCTAGGTTTGGGTTTTTGGGTAAAGGGGTATTTTTAGGGTTCAGGGCTAGGTTTGGGTTTTTTGGTAAAGGGGTATTTTTAGGGTTCAGGGCAAGGTTTGGGTTTTTGGGTAAAGGGGTATTTTTAGGGTTCAGGGCTAAGTTTGGGTTTTTGGGTAAAGGGGTATTTTTAGGGTTCAGGGCCAGGTTTGGGTTTTGGGGTACATGGATACAGGGTAAAAATAAATTAAAAATAATATTAAATTAAAATAAATTATATTAATTTTAATTAATTACATTTAAAAAAATATTATATAATTACCAATACAAGGATACAGGGTAAAAATAAAATAAAAATAATATTAAATTAAAATAAATTATATTAAATTTAATTAATTACATTTTAAAAAATATTATATACTTACCAATACTTACGTTGTAAAGGTATTGCGTTGTAAAAGTATTGCGTTGTAAAAAAATGCGTTGTAATGGTAATTCGTTGTAATGGTTCCTGCGTTGTAAAAATAGCGTTGTAAAGGTATGCGTTGTTAAAGTATGCGTTATAACGTCATACATCCAGCTGAGAGGCCAATCATGCCTGTTGACTGTCTTCTAGGTAACGATTTGGAGACGTTTCCTTAGGAGAAGGTGGAGCGTAAGTCTCGTTTGGAGATGTTGGGTCTGCCTGTGTGGGTGTGTGTGACTACTCGGACTATGGCAGCCTGTAAGGGAGGTCAAGAGGACCTGGAGCCTGAAACAGTGGCCCAGGTGCCACCCTGAAAAAGAAGGGACAGGGGGTGCGGGAAACGGGCCCCCCAAGTTCCCAACGGTCCAAGATGAAGCAAGCCTTGAGGGGGATGCCCTGGAGTCTACAGGAGAGCAAGTGGCCGAACTGGTGGGCTTGCCTTAGCTGACCCAGTTAACTGAAAATGGGCGTTCTGTTCACCAATAAGTCAGCAAGTCCCTTCCAGCCATACCAGAGACACCTGGACACGATATTCGGCCTGGAGACTTCATTCTTGTGTAGAACTTCCAGCGGAAGAAGAGTTTGACACCCTATTGCAAGGGACCTGAACAGGTCCTCCTGGCCACTCAAACCGCCGTGAAAGGTGCCGGCCGAAATAACAGGACTGGCGCCAGCCATTGCCACATGATGCATCTTATTTGATTCTTTTGAAAGCCCTCACTCACCAACCTAGTTGGTGACATGCTTCATCATTGGCCCTCACCAGGGGAGGCCGAGTGCCTCCCCTGTGTGCTTCAACGCCAGATTTACTGCGGAGCAGGATTATTTGATTGGGTGACAAGTGAAAATGAAAGTGTTGTGATAAAAAATGTGGTGATTAAAAATGTCTCGATTGTGTCCAAAAAACCTTTTATTAGTTGGCCAATCATTCACGCTAACAACAACGTGTGGGATGGAGAAACTGGATAGATTGTTCAGTTATGTCCCATTGTGTAAGGGCGAAATGTTTCTGCCTAAGTGGTGCTATTTACCAGGCATTCTTCAGGACCGAAGACCTGTACCTCGGTGGTATGGGCGCGCTAAAGCCCACCCTAACCAGAGGATCGTGAAAGTAAAAATTGAGTACAAAATGTGTAAAAAATGCAATCTAAAATTTTTCAAAGGTTGCTCTATTCAGAGAAACCAGATTGCACCTGTAATAGGAAACGAAACATGACAAACACACAGAGAGAAATTAAAGAAATATTATTCATGTTGCGCGTTTGTTGTCACAGAATTTTCATGCTCAGGTGCTCTTCATAGTGCACTTACTGCGTAGCTCAGAGTGCAAATGTATACTGAGGTGACTAGTAACATGCCATTATTTTACAGTTAGTTGTATAGCCAGCTTTAGTTGTATAGGTACCTCAAATATAGCGATATTTCACCTGCACGCCTACTAGGGCGTTTAGCGGTATCAGTAGCATTGTGGACAACGCTATTCAACTTTTAACGAGTGAGCCGGTATGGCTTGGCATGTGTCCTGCACACAATACACAAAACTTTATGCACAAAATGTCTCACATGAGGTGTAATCATCTATCACACCATGGGTCTCGGAAGGGGGGTGGTGGCAAAAATGGCACACCCTGTAGGTAGAAAGAATACAGGGAAGTCAATGATGTGTCCCCGTGACACAAAGGTTACTTATCTTTTGTAGGCACGCGATATTCACTCACGCCGTCACTGCCAGGCACCAGCTCGGTACCTGCTTCTGCCCTTGTACACCGGACCCCGTAGATAGCTTGTCCGGTTCCCTCACGGTCTAATAAAGGAGCGAGCCAAACCGTAGGACGCAACCCCGGTGAAGCAATGGGCGTGTCTTTGCGGGTTATTGTGTCTGAGTATGAGACGCTACATCAAACGCGGCCAATCTCAGGGCGTGGGTTAAATCATTGAGAAAGATAAAACAACCGGTGTATCGGGCTGATTCTTGTGCTCGGCCAGCGGCCAGAAAAGACTAGACTGTTCCGGTTAATTGGTCTAGTTCGAATGCAATTTTATTAATGCACGATGTAAAGCAGACATCAAAAGTTATTTCGTGAACAATCTGCTACTAGCAAGAACAATGTAAGAATAAAGAAAAAAGAAAAACAAAGGGAAGGCATGTATCAATTGTAAATGCCTCCTTGGGGTGGGTAAAGAGAAAGCTGTCAATGCAGAAGGGGATGGGTTCAAACATGAAAAATGATGTCAGTAGTTACTAGCAGGAGAAGGAAAAAAGGGGGCGAGGCATGTATCAAATGTAAATGCCTCCAGGGGGTGGATAAAGAGAAAACTGTCAATGCAGAAGGGAATGGGTTCAAGGATGACACTTTGTCATAGGAAGTACAGTCTTGATTAATTTCCAGGTTTTTATACGTTTTTAAAAGTTCTGTCATAATTCTATTCCCAGGTCTTATGTGAAATAGGAAACGAGGCGTAATAGTCACTGTTGACAGTGCAACCAAGGAGCTCAGGGGCGCATTGACAGCTTTCTCTTTTCCAACCCCTGGGAGGCATTTACAATTGATGCATGCCTCCCCTTTATTTTAGTTTTTTTGTTTTTAGTGTGTCTGATTGGCCAACTAATTTAAAAGTTTTTTGGACACAATCCAGACATTTTTAATGACCACATTTTTAATTATGTCACCCAATCAAATAATCCTGCTCCGCAGTAATTCTGGCATTGAAGCACACCGGGGAGGCATTCAGCCTCTCCTGGTGGGGCCCAATGATGAAGCATGTCACCAACTAGGTTGGTGAGTGAGGGCTTTCAAAAGAAGCAAATAAGATTCTTCATGCCTGCTCTTCCTGTTAGAAGGCACACTCTTTTGTTGTTTACAATTTCCTCATGCTTCATGAAATACTTAAAAACCTCTTTCGGGATGTATACCTTCCCTTCTCCAGGCACTGACTTTTGGCTTTCAGATTCAACGCCTTCAACTCTCTTTCATGCTCTAAGAGCATCTTCTTCTCTTCCATTGCCAATTTCTGCTTCTCTAGCTTAAATTTCTTACTCTCCATGTCACACTTCTTTCTCAGCCTGAACTTTGTAAGCTCCAACTCATGCACTCTGCTTCTCTCCCTGTCCTCCAACTCATCATGGAGACAGACCCTTTGAAGAAACACTGCTGCCCCCCTGAAGGCAACTTCCATCCAGGCGGGCCCAATAGCCCATCCTGCTGAACATCTAAATGTTCTCCCTCCACCATCAGCCCCTCGGTATGCTCACTGGCATTCCTTGATTCCAACCAGGCCCTCAGAGACTTTTGGTATTCCTCCTTTCTGATGAGGCCTCTTACAGAGATGTTAAATTTTCTGCAAACAGCTTTAAGTAGTGGCACAGTATAGGTATCAACCCTCTCCTCTTCAAATTCAATATCGACAGATGCAAATGATGCTGATTTACTCATGGCGAAATTTGGCAGTTCTCCAGTTGCAAAAATGTCCCAGGAAAAAGTTCTACCAAATGTATGTGGTCGCCTAATTGTCTGCACTATACTGGTAGTGTACCCCAATCACTGTATGTAAGACACAAATGGAAGTCCAGATCCTTACTGCTGAACACCAATGTTAGAAATGGGGTCTCTATTTGGCAGAGGTAGGTACCTTTGTCCAAGTAGGGGCCCTTCTTCCTGGTCAGGGGGTATACACTTCTAAAATAACCCCTGCTCATCCCTTTGATAGCTTGACATGAGCCGACTGCTGCACAGGGGAGGTGATGCGTCGGTTCCTTACCAAAGAGGAGGTGATATGTCAGTTTCTTATTGCGTGGGGAGGTGATGCTTCGGTTTCTTACTGCGTCCCCTAACGATGCGACAGACTTAACGCCTTGATGCGATGATCTGGGATGATGTGTGGATTCTTGCAGCCGCACAGCAGGGCTTGCGTTAGAATCAGTGCGGTGATCTCGGACTTTGTAGACCATTGCACTCGATGCAACGTGCAACGATTTCTCGAGCCACGGCAGGTGCTGCGATGGTTTCTTTGGGGATGCGTGGGAAGCAGGTACGGATGTGTCATACTTGTCAGAGTTGCGTAGATTTTTCGAGCTCCCAGTGGAAAACAGTCTTTAGAGGTCCAAAACAACAGCAGGTACCTCTTTGCAGGTCATACCTCCCAGCAAGGAAGTTCAGGAGAGCTGGTGGTGAAGTCTTTGTGTCCATGAGTCTTCAGATAAGGAGGCAAGCTCAGTTTCAAGCCCTTGGAGATCTTCCTCAAGCAGGGGACAGAGCATACAGCAAAGTACTTTATCCTTTCCTTGGCAGCAAGTAGCTACTGCAGGCTAACCCCAGAAAGCAAACAACACAGGGGCAGTATTCCTCCTCAGCTTCTGTGACTCTTCTCCTAGGCAAAGGTTCCTCTTGATTTCCCAGAAGTGATCTAAAAGTCTGGGGTCCTCTTTTTATACAGTAAAATCCTTTGTTCCCTGGTGGCAGAGTGTCTGTGCCAGCCAAAAACAGTTCTGTCCTCACTGGTGCAGCTTCCTGGTAGGAGGTGGAGACAGAATTGTGGAAGGCAGAACAGGCCAATTCAGGTGAAATGAAATCTCCTCCCCCTACTCTAAATGCAGCCCAGGTCTATTCAGCCCAGCCCTGACCCATCAGACTCTCTGGAACCACTGCACCTCCCAAGGCCCTGACAACCCCAAACCCAGACAGTCAATCCAAATCCTAGCAGAGGCACACTGAATGGCTAAGCAAGTAAATACCTACTTTCTAAAAGTGGTATTTTAACATTCTGAGTTCAGGAATAGTAAACTTAATTTTCCTACCTTGCTCCCAGGAGTAGTTATGTTTATAAGATGTTATAAGCAAACTCCCCAATCTCACCTATGTGAACAGGTAGCCTTGCAATAGTAAAAAACGAAATTGGAAGTAATTCACTATCAGGACATGCCACACACATCAGGCCATTTCATACCTTTTCCATACATTGCACCCTGTCCACAGGGGTGCCTTGGGCCTACCTTAGGGGTGACTAACATGTAAGAAAAGGGAAGGTTAGGACCTAGCAAGTGGGTGCATTTGCCAGGTCAACATTGCAGTACCAGACTGCACACAGACTCTGCAATGGCAGGCCTGGGTTACATTTACAGGCTGCCTATGTGGGTGGCACAATCAGTGCTGCAGCCCACTAGCAGCATTTGATTTACAGACCTTGCGCGCACACAGTGTACTGTACTAGGGACTGACTAGTAAATCAAATATGCCAATCATGGAAACACCAATCCATAACAATAATTTACAAAGGGAGCACTTGCACTTTGGCACTGAACAGCAGTGGCAAAGTGCTGAAAGGATCTAGACCAGCAAAACGGAGTGCAACACACAGCAAAAACATAGGAGGTCAAGGCAAAAAATACAGTGGAAACCCATGCCAATGATGAAGTTCTAACGCGGGGTACGGCACCATTTTTGCCCCCTTAAATGTAAATGTAAATGTGTGTATACTTGTAAAGCGCACTATCACCTGAAAGGTATATTGGCGCTGTATACCGCTGTGGAACCCTTCCTGGATTTCCCTGTGAGATGCCCCCTTACTGGGCACCTCCAAGGTGAGGCCAGGCATCCTAGCGCTTTCGGGGCCGTTGTGGAGATTTAGCAAGCTATTGCCCAGAGTTGCAGAGTGGGACCCATGATTAGAGTAGGCACCTAGGCGAGAATTATCGAGTCCGTGGACATTGAGCCCAAATCCAAGTCCGTGGACATTGAGCCCCTTAACAGAGCTGACTTCCAGGAAGGTGAACTGGACTGACGCCTGCCGTAATGCTTTTGATGCCCTGCCATGTGCATGGCGCCTGTGCATGGCGCCTGTGCTCAAGGCACCCAACTTCTCACAGGAATTTGTGGTGCAGACAGATGCTTCAGAGCATGGTATGGGGGATGTGCTGGCGTAGCCAAGCACAGGACGGAGCATGGGGAGGAGGAAACACAAAACAACATAAAAGTGACAAAACAGTGATAACAAAGTGAGTGTTACCCTGTGACTGGGTATAGTGATAAAGAAAAGTGCAGCAATAGAAAGTGCCTAAAACCGGCTAATGGATACCTTTCAGACCTTTATTCATAGGTTCCATGGTCAGGATTAAAATAGTGAAGGATGGGAAGTGTTTATAGAGAATGTCAAGTTCCCAAAACACCCCGCCTTAAACTGCCAATGCCAACATGTTTCGACCGCCTTATTGTGCCCCCACTGAGCAGGTCACGCCGGTCTTCATCAGGACGTCTATCAGTCCCAGTCCCCTCTCCCCCCTTACCTCAATCAGGTTAATTAATGGGGTGAAATGATCATTGTCAATCAGAAACGTGTGGAGGTAATTACCGCCGACACGGGATACAGATACGAGTTTATTGGTGGATCAAACTCGAAAAGGCGCCAGGCAGGGAGATCTCCAAAGAACAGAACTGTTCCGATGGAAGTCCACACCACACGTGCCTGCTCCTACGGCGCCGTTGGAGCAGGCACGGCGCCGTAGGAGCAGGCACGAGTGTTGTGGACTTCCATCGGAACAGTTGTGTGAATTGTGGTGAACTGTGGTGTAGCAGAAACTCACCTCAGTACCTAGAAAAACCCCAACCAGCTAGCATCAGTGTCACATTAGCTCTTCATCCTATAGCAAAGTAACCAATGATTAGACAGACAACCTAAAACATGCAACTTAGGACCATCTCAGGAATGGTGGGAAGTGAGAACACTCTTTTGTTATACTCTCATACCAGTCCACAACAGGAGTAAATAAGAGACACAGTAAGGTTAAAATATTTATTTTAACGACGTGATCTCATGTGCAGTATTTTAGCCAACATAAGCAGACATATGATTAAAAATAATATGGTCAGCATGGTTACAGTTCCATGAAATACAAAAGGAGAAATCATATTACAATGATGGTGAAAACAGGTCCTATAGCGCCTACTTTTAACCCCCTCCCTATATAGGAACTATGTATTATAAACTATAGAAGGTCTCTTAGGCTTGTGTGGGGGACCCCATTACCTTTCTGCTCAGTAAGAGTAAATTACATCTGAATCAGCATAGGCTCTCTGCATCCCTGGAAACGGAAATCTTCCAAGTGCCTGAAATCATGGCAAGTGTGTGATAATAAGGACGCCAGAATCTTACTTGGCTCACAGCTGCCAAAATGTTGTGTCTAGAAATCGTTACCCGAACATGTCGAAAAACAGCTAACATGTTTTGATAACCTTAACGGCTTCAGAACTCACTGTGCAGACTAGTGGCACAATGTAACTCTAGAGATGTTGAAAACAAACCTTTTCTCATGTATAGACCTTCGTTAAGGCTAATGTACAAAAACAGCTATGCAGTGTCGTGTGCAAAAGCAGCAAAAGGTAAAATGGCGTTTAAACTTCTAATAAGCCATGCTAACATAACATGCATGCAAAGCAGGCCTTAGGCCATACTACAGCGTATACACTGTCGCAAATCTGAATCAATCGGTGTGTACATAACACTGATCAATGTCATGAGACATCATTTTTAATATCCTCAATAAAACAATCCTGCAATATAATGGATTGGACCTACGGATGATTCCCCTACCATCATCCCCTTAGGTCCCTCGTCATTTTGAATGACAGATCTTTATTGATTAGGATAGCATCTAACAGAGAACCATAGCTGGGAGTCTGTAATTGGGTTTAGAAAGAGGAACAAAGACATGAGTATTGTGACATGATGTTTGTCAGCATTCATGTTATTTGGTCAAGAGGCGACAACATCCAAAGTCAAGTTGTATTAATCTTTTAAAAAACAATGCACAGAGGTAGTGACACGCACAAAAGAAAACTCAGTTTCTCAGCATGCTTGCTTCTACAGGTGCTCGCACCGCATGATGACATGTGACGAGTACTTACAGACCCACCCCACAAGCTCCAGCACTCGGCGGCGGACACAGCGAGATACGGAGGTACTCAAATGGTGCTTGTATTTTGACGAAGTAAGTCGGTTGTGTGTGGAGATGTGTGGTGATATTCACGAAGGGGGTGAAGAGGGATATTCATCACCCCGGAATATTAGAGACTGTCCCGAATCACGTAAAATGATTGTGACGGGCGTTTTGAATCCCGTGGTAATCATTATGCTAAACACGTGCGAACGACAGCAAATTTCTACACGCTGCCAAGTACGATTGATAACCACATCCCGAGAGGGAATGAGCACAACACGGGAACGGGTTGATACTGTGATCACCAATAAACATTCCACAATAATAAAAATGTTGCAAACCGTGCATGCATTATACAATATGAATTGATGCGGGGCAAGGCTATTGGAGCTTTCTCTGCCCAGTAAGCTCATACCCCACATAATCGTTAGGAATGCATGTTATATACTCTTCTTATTCCTCACAGTGTATGACTATAAGACAGCACCTACCGCCTGATCCGCATGTTGCCAAATAATAAAACCCAGTAGGTAAGCATGAGATGTCAAATATACAGGCCAGACCGGTGTGTATACTGTTTCATATATATATCTACACCTAGGTTTGACAGCTGGACCTAGTGTAGTCGGCACAACAAGAAATAAGTGTAGAAAGTATGGATTAAGACCAACACAATCAACATTGTTTATTAACTAAATAAATCTTTTTAAGCTGCACAGAGATCACCTTTACTTAGGTAGAGTTGTGAGGAAATTGGCCAACGGTAACACACCACACAGGATAGTTGTTGAAATTATGACCACATGGTCAAATGTATAGAAATGGAGGAATCACGGTGGAAGCAGCCTGTCTTAAAACTGGCTAGGTTTGACGTCCCCTTCTTTTTGTTTTTTCTCTCTCTTTTCCTTAGAAAATCTACTGAGGACACAGTTAAGACAGCTTAGCACATTAGGCCTCGTTTTAGTGCATGGAATATGTACATTTTTCAGAAGCAGGGACACTTAGCAGTAGATAATCAGCCCTGAAGAATGCCCCAGACCCACGTGGCCTCATAGTGCAGGCCGAAACATGTTGGCACTTTAGAAGGGGTATAACTGAACAATTACACTCCGAAACCCCCGAATGTTTCACGTTTTTATTGATGCCCCAGGTACCCTCCTAATAAACATATTGTTTGGGTATACCTGAAGGCATTTTTACTATCACTCATCTGGTTCCCTGCATGACCAGTACTTGCTTTATATAAGAACTCCCATAACACCTTTAGTTGAGTCCGCCCAGGTAGTACCATCTTACCTGGGTGTGGATAGATGCCTATGATGAAGCATGTCACGATAAGTGAGTGAGGTGTCTACTCCAATACCTTTGGATACCCCATCGCCCAAAGACTAAGCAGAGGGAGACTAACATACTCCTTTGGGACCCGATTAACCTCTTTCTTCCTTTCCACTAGGAAAGGCTTGATTTCCTTTTGGAAATTCAGGCGGTAGCAGTTGCTTTTATGTGATACATGTGCACCCAGTTGCCAGGCACTAGCCTTACCTTTTCTCACTTGTGAGTCACCCCTAAGGTAGGCCCAAGGTACCCCTATGGGCAGGGTGCAGTGCATGTAAAAAGTATGGCATGCCCTGATGTGTGTGGCATGTCCTGATCGTGATATACTGCCAAATTTGTTCATCACTATTGTAAGGCTATCTGTTCCATAGGATAGATTAGGGAGTTTGCTCATAACATCGTATGCATATTACTGCCCGTGGAACACAATACGAAAATGAAGTTTGCCATGTCTGAACTCAGAATGTTAAGACTGAGCTTTTAGTGAGGGTGATTTTTACATTCTGGGTTTGAAAATTCCACCTTTAGAAAGTAGGTATTTGTTTGCCTAACCATCCTGTGTGCCTCTGCTGGGTTGTGTATTGACTGTCTGGCTTTGGAGTGACAGAGGCTGGGGGTGTGCATTCTGTTCAGACAGCCACTCGGGGTTGGGGTGTGTCCTGCCTTTCCAGGGTGAGTCAGGGCTGGGCTGAATAGACTCGGGCTGCATTAAGAGCAGGGGGAGGAGATTGCTTTCACACCTGAATGGGCCTGATCTGCCAAGGGCAATGCTGTCTCCACCTACTGCCAGGAAGCTGCACCAGAGAGAACAGAATTGGTTTTGGCTGGGCAAGAAGCTTCTCTGCCACAGAGAACAAACTATTCTTTATTATCAAAGGAGGGGCCCAGACCCCATGCTTTTAGATCAATTTTGGGAATCAAGAGGAACCTTTGCCAAGGAGAAGAGCTGGAAAAACTGAGGCGGAATACTGTCCCTGTACTGTTTGCTGTCTGGGGTTGGCCTGCAGTCGCTACTTTCTGCCAAGAAAGGAGAAGGACTTTGGTATGTGCTGTGTCCCCTGCTTGAGGGAGATCTCCATGGTCTTGAAATTGAGCTTGCCTCCTGTTTTGAAGTCACAAGGACAGAAGGGCGTCATCCCCAGACCCCTCTGAACTCCTTGGCTGGGCGTTCTGACCTGCTGAGAAGTGCCTGCCAGTGTTTTGGGCCTCTGGAGGTTGTTTTGGGACTGGAAACTACAAGAACTGTGAAAATCAACGCATCGCCTATTTCCGATGCATTGTGGCAGTGTGAGAAGAATTTTCTGATGCATCTCTGCCGCCGAAGAATTGACGAAGCACCAGCTCGCGGGTGAAGTGTCTACCGTGCAACGAATCCTGTGCACAGATCACCGACGCCCGAGATCACCACACAGATTCTGACGCAGGCCTGTTGTGGAGAAACCGACTCATCGAGGGGCCATGGCACAAATCATTGCAGTGCATCTCGGGTATTCATGCATCGTATCAGATTGTCACACATTGTATTGAAGTGTCAAGTCTGTTGCATTGTTGGGAGAAGCAGTAAGAAATTGACACATCACTTCCCCACTCAGTAAGAAACCGACGCATCACTTCCTCTTCGGGTAAGGAACCGACGCATCACCTCCTCTGCGTAGCAGTAAGGAACCAACGCATCACCTCCCCCTCAGCAAGAAACCGACGTATCACCTTCCCTGAGTGTAAGGAACCAATGCATCATTTTCCCTGTGACCCTTTTTACTGGCATTCTTCTACGCATTCAAGGTACTTTGTGTAAAAGTGTTTCATTCAACCTTTTCTTGGAACAGAATTGTTTCTACCTTTTAAGAATCATATTTTTAGTACTGTACTGTGCATATTTGTCATTTTGGTCTTGTTTTGGTTTAAGATAGAAATTACTTATTTTTCTAATCTGGTGTGGTGTCCATTTGTAGTGTTTTCAATGCAGTACTGTATGGGTTCACATATGCTTTACACACTGCCACTAAAATAAGCATTTCTGCTCAGGCCAAGCTACCAAGGGGGTGAGCAGTTTTTTTGGGAAGTGTATCCTTGTTCCTCTGACTAGGAAGAAGGGTCCCTACTTGGACAAAGGTGCAAGTAATTGCCAACTAGAAACCCCCATTTGTAACAACTCCCATTACACAATGGCATGGGTTGTGCATACTGAATATCGAAGTCAGAATATCGATGGAACTAAATGTCTAGGACAGAATATTGTGGTACCAAAGGGGTCGTGATGGACGGAGCATCTGAACCAATCAAACACTCACACCCAGTCAACAGATCTGGGTTTAAACCATCACCGTTCTTTAGCCCACTCTGCCACCCCAGTTCAGACATGGCCATATGCAAATCAGTCTGACCCTGTGCCTCATGGGAACAGTCCAGCCCGAACTGCCAAGTCATGCCTTCCCTGGACCGGAAACAAGCTTCCGAGGACCGGTTTCTGGCATTTCAGCCGTCTTCAGCCCGGCTTGCTTGAATTCAGTGGCAAAGTGAGCAAGGGACTCACGTCTGAGCATACCCTGCCAACTTAAGCGAAAAAAGTGGTACAAAAGGGGTTGTGATGGACGGAGCATCTGAACCACTCAAACACTCACACCCAGTCAACAGATCTGGGTTTAATCCAGCACCGTTCTTCAGCCCACTTTGCCACCCCAGTTCAGACATGGCCATATGCAAATCAGTCTGACCCAGTGCCTCATGGGAACAGTCCAGCCTGAACTGCCAAGCCATCCCTTCCCTGGACCGGAAACAAGCGCCCGAGGACCGGTTTCTGGCATTTCATCCGTCTTCAGCCCGGCTTGCTTGAATCCAGTGGCAAAGTGAGCAAGGGACTCACGTCTGAGCATACCCTGCCAATTTATGGCGAACAAAGTGGTACAAAAGGGATCGTGATGGACGGAGCATCTGAACCAATCAAACACTCACACCCAGTCAACAGATCTGGGTTTAATCCATCACCGTTCTTTAGCCCACTCTGCCACCCCAGTTCAGACATGGCCATATGCAAATCAGTCTGACCCTGTGCCTCATGGGAACAGTCCAGCCTGAACTGCCAAGCCATGCCTTCCCTGGACCGGAAAGAAGCTTCCGAGGACCGTTTTCTGGCATTTCAGCCGAGGGACGCCACGTGAGTCGCTTGCTCACTTTGCCCCTGGATTCAAGCAAGCCTGGCTGAAGTCGGCTGTAATCTGTTGACTGGGTGTGAGTGTTTGATTGGTTCAGATGCTCCATCCATCACCACCCCCTTTTGTACCGCTTTGTTTGCCATAAATTGGCATGGTTTGCTCAGACTTGAGTCTCTTGCTCACTTTGCCACTGGATTCAAGCAAGCCTGGCTGAAGAAGGCTGTAATGTCAGAAACCGGTCCTCTGAAGCTTGTTTCCGGTCCAGGGAAGGCATGGCTTGACAGTTCGGGCTGGACTGTTCCCATGAGGCACAGGGTCAGACTGATTTGCATATGGCCATGTCTGAACTGGGGTGGCAGAGTGGGCTAAAGAACGGTGATGGATTAAACCCAGATCTGTTGACTGGGTGTGAGTGTTTGATTGGTTCAGATGCTCCGTCCATCACCACCCCCTTTTGTACCGCCTTGTTCGCCATAAGTTGGCAGGGTATGCTCAGACGTGAGTCCCTTGCTCACTTTGCCACTGGATTCAAGCAAGCCTGGCTGAAGACGGCTGTAATGCCAGAAACCGGTCCTAGGAAGCTTGTTTCCGGTCCAGGGAAGGCATGGCTTGGCAGTTCGGGCTGGACTGTTCCCATGAGGCACAGGGTCAGACTGATTTGCATATGGCCATGTCTGAACTGGGGAGGCAGAGTGGGCTAAAGAACAGTGATGGATTAAACCCAGATCTGTTGACTGGGTGTGAGTGTTTGATTGGTTCAGATGCTCCATCCATCACCACCCCCTTTTGTACCGCCCTTTCTGTACAGAGCGATAACTTGCTTAGTGGGTAACAATGGGGATGCTCCAAGCAAGAGCACCCAAAACAGGGGCACAATGAAGTGGGGGTTTCTGCACCAGAATAACATCAGTCTTCCTGAAGCAGTAATCAGAGATAGACAAAAGGACAGACTCTACCAAGAAACATCCTCAATCTGAACAACAGAAACTGTTGTCCCACCCCTCACCCTTATCATCTGCCAAATGGCAGTTCTCAGCAAGAAGTATACAGCAGTCCATTGCTAATAAGGACTTCATGGATTTACTAAAGTGATCCCTCTTTCTCACTTGAGAGTCTGGGTCGCCTTCATGCAGCCTAAAAACAGCATGCAATACACCTCAACTGCCTGGGGAACCTGTCCTCCATTTTCCATCTTGTGTCATTTCAATCCAAGGGCATTTAAAATGGACCCCAGTGGCCCCAATGCTCGGACCCACCCAACACACAGAGGCCTGCGACTATACACATGCACCTTATATCAGAATATCTTCTGAAACTTTAAGGTACACGAATTTTTGTTAATGAAAAGAAATTGCCTCTTTGGAAATTGATCAGTATTTCACTTCTAATTAAAGTATAAAAAACGAAATGAAAACAGAAAGGACTGCAGCTACCACAATGCTCTAATACCTTTTTGAACGCATGCAGTCAGATGGCGAACACTTTTGAAAAGTCCTGTTCCACTTTCCCCGAGCGCTCCCAAAAGACTTTGGATCGTGTGGTTTCTAGGGCCAGTGGTCTGCTCCTGTTTTGCTCCCTTTCCCGAACAGGTACTCGAGCACTTTACCATTGAATTGTTCTGCAATATACATAGTTAGCATCACTTACCAAGGTTAGGTTCCTTTGTAGACCTTTAATGAAAGTGAAAATTAATCAGTTCAGGAGATCACCACATTGACGCTACGCGTTCTGCCTTTTTCCCCCTGCTGAGCCTCTCATTCACCGAATTCTAGAATGTATCCAATCGGGGTGAATACATGGCAGCGTTGTCGGAACATCTCCTTTTCTTTTTAAATTATGAACGAAGGAATGCACTGTGTATAGCTGTTTAAAATCATAAGACCAAAAAACTCTTACAAAATAGTAGTGTCGTACCCATTGATATTTAAAGTGCCAAAAATACAATAATTGCACTTGTTGGAACTCAACTCTGCTCTAGTACTACGTACTCTGTCACGGAGCCTGTGCATCATTCTTGCGCTGGTGCAACAATAAACAGAATAATTTAATACCCACCACTTTTTAATGCTGGACTTTCAACAAACGGCAAACCGAGGCACAGATCGGCATACACCGCTTGGACCAGTAACGCCGGCGACAGCGGCTATGTGTATTATCATGTTGTGCTTTCATTCGTGCGCGCGCCGCGCATCCACACAGGTAGTCATTCTTTATTTGTCCGTCATCCACCGTCACTCAACAACCTTCCTTCATTCATTCGTGGTAGAGGTTGTGAGTTGAGGAAAGTCGCGGAGAGAAAATGAAGAGTGTTCCGGGCGGAGGAGCATGGGTATCTGAAGGATTCGTACCAGCAAATATGGCAGAGAGGGTGTGGGAGGGCTAAGAACCGGGAACGCGAGGTGGACACGGCTGGTCAGCTGGAGATTTGAACATAAGGGAGTGTGTGCTGTGTTGTATCCGCGCACCTCGAACATACTGGGTGCCGTTAACTGCTCAGAGTGCAGACACCTAGCGGTAAAAATCTGCTTTGTGGCAGCCCGGCTCCTGGAATATTGGAAAACCGTGCCCACTTTGCCCCCGACCGCACGTCACACCGTCCTCTGAGATTGGGTCTTTCTAGGAGCTAGGCTGTCGTCCTTAAAGAGCAAGGACGCCAGAATTCCGATCTTCGTTTCTTCACAGGGTCAGCATGGTGAAAACAAATCTTGTTGCTCCCTAATAATGCCCCATGCGCCCCTTTTCGCTTTCTGGCTGTAGAGGAGTGGGTGGGTGGGGGGGGGGGGGGGGAGAGGCACTTAAAAGCACCCTGAACAGCAGCAGTCAGAAGCGAGACAATCCAGCACCCCTGTACAGTCAGGTGGTCACTCGGTTCGCTGTTGTGTGATGAGCGCGTCTCTTCACTCCTTCGCTCAGGGAAAGCCCCACGAAAGTGCAAACACCACGCGGCGCTGTCCATGGTGTTGAGCAAGTAACCACGGCGCTATCCTGAGGGCCGAACAGAGAACCACGGCGCTGTCCACTGACCTACGGCGCTGTCCAGGGTTCTGAACAGAAAACCAAAGGGCTAACCAAGGTGCTGAGCAGGTAAAGTATGTACAGTTTCATGGTACCCTCTTGCAGCATATTCGCGTGTTCACATCTCTTTAGCGCACCCTGCTTTCTTACATTTGAACCACCCGCCTGGGTGTAGACATGGTATAATTTGCAGCCCACCTCCCACAATCACCCCAACACGCTTCCCCAAACCTTTCCGTGCTTTAGATTCCTATTTAGCAATTCACCCAGTTGGCATCTAAGCAAAAACATAAAGAGGATAAAATAAAAGGAAAGCAATAAACAAATACAGAAGCATAAATAGTGTACATGGCAGTAAAGAGCATGATGACACTGGATAAGCGTGGGTTATTGGGTTTGTCTCGAGAAGTGCACTAGCATTGACATGGAAACTCTAGGAAGGCGCGGAAGTAGAAATAAATACTCGCACTTGTGATCAATTGCACACATTTGTTACAACTAGGGCCGTTTCATGAGCTTTTCGGGCACAGTACAGAGCAAAACGATTGTTATATGCTCCTGCGGGTCGTAAAGTGGATTCGGTTAACCCGATATTTCTTAGAGCTGGTCCTTCATTTTTTACAGCACAGTTCGGAAACAGAAGAGGCAAACTTGCTCAGTGTGTCCGGGTTCTAATCTCTGAAAATCAAACGATAACTCGGAAAAATAGCGGGTTGAATGAATTCACTTTAGAACTGCGGGCGCATAAAACACGCGCTCGGCTTTACGCTGGGGAAAGATAACGGCTTTCGGAAGTTTTTACTCACTGAGTTATTCATGAAAAGTTTTTAGGGAATTCAATCCACGAGCCCCTGGTGGTGAACATGCGTTCGTTGGATTAGCGTTACCTGTGTAAGTTTGTGTAGTGATCGTGTTGCCGTCCTCGTAAAAGGGTGAGTTATGGGTACAGCATAAGGATATTAACATTTAAATAAACACATACATATACACTTACGTGCCTAGATGGAAAGACGTATATAAACGCATGTATGAAAATGGCAGCAACGCCCACTGTTGATAACATGCGAGTTTGAATTCAGTTTAGCCATGAGACATGGAAGGAGAAACATATATTTTTTGCAAGCGCTTTATTTTGCACAATGTATGGTGATCGTGAAGCACCTTCATTTTCCGGAATGGCAAAGAAGGGCTGAATGAGCACTTTCTAAAGTTAATGAGAACAGCGCCTTTCTACTGCAGGGGAAAAGATACCCACAAATTATATATATTAATAGATAGATAGATAGACTCCACTATCTACGTACATTTCTATATTTGCATAAATGCATATACATGTAAACGCACATAGTCACATATATGCTGAAACCCGTGCACACATATACAAATATCTCTAGTCACAATGCACTCACACACGCACACATAGATATTTACAAACGCAATTGATAACATTTATAAAGAGTCAAGTCCTAAATTAATCTTAAACACCTAGCCACCCCTTGCCTACAATATACTTCATTATTGTCTGGCCACATGTTTTACCCGCCAGCTGAGCGGATGAAGCGCAGCTGGCTGGCGGAGGCTTCAGTCTGTAGTACTTTAGCAATGCACTGCCCCTCGTCTGGAATGGGGGCTCCGACGTGTGTCAGAGTGTGCGGGAAAATTCAAAGCCTCTAAACCAGATGGGATAGCAGCCTCTGTTTCATGTGCCCCACAGTACGGGGGACGCAGCGACACCACACCCTTCCCCGTGCCCAAGGAGGACCCACTGCTGGACTCAGCCCACCTCTAATACGACCCTCATTGACCCCTTGGCCTGCCCCGACCCCGCGCGTGGCGACAGCCACCTACCTCATCCACTGACAGAGAGCACGCTGTGCACGGTCCGAGTTGATCCACTCCGCGCGCCTCTTTCTCTCCCCGTCAAGTCCCTCAGCTCTCCAGTGGGTCTTTTAACAAGTGGGAGTGCACGGAGCGCTAGCTGGATGGCACGTCAAAGCTCTGTGCCGAAGCCCCCACCCCTCCACGGGTGCCCGTGGCAGACTCTCCTTCAAGGAGCACTCCAGTTGTTTTGCACGTGTCCCCCTGTTCTCAGAAATTGCTCTAAAATTCCAGCAATCTCTTCCAAACGGCAGCATCTCCAGCCATCAAGTTTTATTTCAAAGGCGTACTCGAGTGTCCCCAGTGCAGCATTGTTCCCAGTGCACGGACACTGCTTGCGCTTGACCTGCGAAGCGAATTGTCGACGCGAACCCTACTTTCAGTATGTTCCAATACGGTACATTGATTTTAGAACAGGTTAATATGTGGATGACTTGTAACCATCTCTTAGTTTAACGATCTACCCTTTAGGCAAATGGAGCTTATAATTATTTTCAGCAAAATGCGTGAACATGACAATGAGAGCGAGGAATGTCGATAGGGACAAGGACGATCTAAAAATACACTCAGTGATGTTGTATAGGGAAGTTGCCAGTCAATATAAATTACATGCCCTTATATTTGCATATTTATATAGTTATATATTAGACATCTGCATAGATATGGGGCACATTTGCAAGAAATTCATGCATACTTGTACGTTATCGATTTTATTCTGCATGCATATGTATTAGTACACCTTTGTAAGTATATATATGTACACATATATAGCATGCATTAATTTCTTTATTTTTATGTTTTATACAGACATATGTCATGTCTAGATCATGACAGCCACCTGTATGCTGGGGAGACTCTTTTTACTTCATAAACTCCAGAGAATCCAGAATGCAACCGTCAGACAACTTCTTCATGTATGTACAGACACTTTTCTCCAGCCATTCAAGCTCTTCACTTGATACTTGAGGCCAGGTGCATCGCCTTCAGAGCTCACTGCTTCGCCCCACTGAAAAGCCTTGTCATCAGACCATGGACGTCGATTCTCCAAATGCCAGGGTTAGCAAATTTGGCACCATTCACCCTTTGACCATAATGACATCATAGGAAGTGACATCATATGATCTTTGACCCGAAATACTCCATGAAAGGGTGTTGCACAGGCCACAAGTCAGCGGTTCAGGCAGGTACACAGCGTCCACCCACTATTTTCACAAGGTGGACACCGTCCACCCTGCTAAGAAGTTGGGTCCCACAGTTGAACTTGGCTCAGTGTAATTTTGAGACACTGGGGTACATTTAGCAGCTCCTGCACATTGTCTGCTTTCCTTTCCAAGCAGCAAAGTGCAGGCAGTAAGGGGTCTTCATTTTCACCTCCGGATGGGCACAGATAAAGACAGAAGTTAGGGGGCCATCAGACCTCCTTTTGATCGAGTATCGGGCTGGAGGCGTCCTGGAACCTCACAAACGCAAATTTACCAGCGAGGAAACAAAACCACACAGCTTATCTTTTCACAGGTACTTCAGAGATTGCATTTCAGTTGGCACATGTTATAACATAAACATATCAGAGCACTATTGCATAATTAAGGGGTACATTTATGCTCACAACATTGTATACGCTGCACACCATGTGTGTTGCGATATCATGAATAACAAACCAGAGGAAGGTAGCAATAAAATAGAGGTTCAACATTCCCCAAACCCCCCACTCCCCCCAAAGAACAGTGGGTGATTATGTTTTGCAGGAGACAAGAAGACAACTCAATCTCCAATACTACTTTGATTCAAATTTGGGAATACACAAAACACAGATCGCTCCAACAAATTCGTTAAGCTCCAGAGTTATCTCATCATTATTATTATTACCTGAGATTTACTGGGCATCTATGCAGCAGATGCCTTAACCCCATGAAATATTTTAAAATGCAGACTTTGCAACAAATAAATCAGAACTTCTACTACCATGCTTTTCCTTGTTGCCAATTTCTTTGTGGCAGGGTTTTAAAAAAATGTATTCATTGAGTCTCAGATTTTGCGCCAGGATTGCACCACTTTTTTGGCACAACCTCAACTCCAAATCTCATTTGTTAAGCATCATAATGCACTTAAATGTACTCATGATGCACCTGATTAACATATGTGTGAGATCTTAGTATCTGATGTCACTTCTTGTGATGTCACTTCAAGTGAGGTCACTTCATGTGATGCCACATGGAGTGTCACACGTCATGACATCATCTGCTTTGATCTAGAAAAACAACACAACTGCCAATACTGAACTACTTTGATTTTTTCTTTGAACAAGAATCTGCTATGAATAAAACATGGCAGTCTATTATCACTAACGTCACTAGTTTATTATAATCATTTTTTCATGTCAAAGAAGTCTTTTTCACTTTTTTTCAAAAAACATTTCTTGTGCATATACAACTATACAACATAATGTACAAATATATACAAAATTTACAAAAAGCAGTCTTGAATTTCTCAACAACACATCCATACCAAGCCTTTCTCACTACAATCATACACAAACCATTCATACACATAAGTGGAACACAATACCTCTGAGGTATAGGTCAGTGTCAACAAAAAAGGAACTTATTTTACATAAAGTTGGAAAAATTATGATGTATCCTAATTTTTTCATTCAGATAGTCTGAGTAATTATAATTATGTCATGTCCTAAACCAGTGTTTTCTAAGGACTATTTGTATTGTTGACCATTGACCAAAGAGATCGACGCGTTTCGAACACCCTAATTGCGGTGTTCTCCTCAGGATCAAAACGATTTCTTAAGGCTCCTATGCAAGGTATCAATCGGAACTGGTGTGGGTGTTGTTGTATGAGTGCTCGCAAGTCTTTATTTTGCTTGGAGTGCCCGGTATAGTCATATGAGTCGCTTCCCCGGGCTCGCTTTCGTACAGAAGGAAGCATTCGACAAGAGCGTCCAGCGCTACACTGACAGCGTTTGTCTAGAATCAACGTGCGTGACGGGATGGCGGCACACTAAAACAATCGTCACGCCTCGAAAGCGAGCCCGGGGAAGCGACTCATATGACTATACCGGGCACTCCAAGCAAAATAAAGACTTGCGAGCACTCATACAACAACACCCACACCCAGGCCCGGACTGGCTGTTGTGGGCACCGGGCAATCCCCCGGTCGGCCGCATGGGTGGGGGCCGGTTTTGGGCCCCAGGGGGCCGTTTTTGTTACAGGGCCGGTTTTTGCAGCATAGCTGCAAAACGGCCCTGTAACTAAATCGGCCGAAAACCGGCCCTGGCAGAGAGTGCGGTCGCACCCCCAGGGTAGAGTGGGGGGCCGGCTGAGCACTGTGCCAGGGCCGATTTCGGTTCCCAGTCTGGCCCTGCCCACACCAGTTCCGATTGATACCTTGCATAGGAGCCTTAAGAAATCGTTTTGATCCTGAGGAGAACACCGCAATTAGGGTGTTCGAAACGCGTCGATCTCTTTGGTCAATGGTCAACAATACAAATAGTCCTTAAAAAACACTGGTTTAGGACATGACATAATTATAATTACTCAGACTATCTGAATGAAAAAATTAGGATACATCATAATTTTTCCAACTTTATGTAAAATAAGTTCCTTTTTTGTTGACACTGACCTATACCTCAGAGGTATTGTGTTCCACTTATGTGTATGAATGGTTTGTGTATGATTGTAGTGAGAAAGGCTTGGTATGGATGTGTTGTTGAGAAATTCAAGACTGTTTTTGTAAATTTTGTATATATTTGTACATTATGTTGTATAGTTGTATATGCACAAGAAATGTTTTTTGAAAAAAAGTGAAGAAGACTTCTTTGACATGAAAAAATGATTATAATAAACTAGTGACGTTAGTGATAATAGACTGACATGTTTTATTCATAGCAGATTCTTGTTCAAAGAAAAAATCAAAGTAGTTCAGTATTGGCAGTTGTGTTGTTTCTCTAGTTTAAATAGGCTTAGCCTTGCTGTTAAGGAGCCAAGACCCTGTTTTTTTCCTATAATCTCCTTTGATGGCACCTGTCATGATGTCACTTGCATACTCGCATCGCAACAGATCTTTTTGTGACTGGGGGGCGAGTAAGTACATTGAACTCATTTATGTTGATGTTGGGTAACCCTCTGCATTTTATTTGTGAACTGTGAATTGAATCTGAGTATTTTTTAACTGTGGGAAAACTGCTTTTTAACTTCTTTTGGGCACATTACACTTGTATTTTCAGCCCGCTGTGACACGAGGAGACATCATTTTGGTTAGCGCTCCAGTGTTTCACTAGCTCCTCCACTACTTATGGGACCAGCTGTGCGGACGCTCGGTTAGTGCTGTGACGCAAGGAGACACCATTTTAGATAACGCTCCATTGCTTCACAAGCTCCTCCACTACTTATGGGACCAGCTGTGCGGACACTTGGTTAGCGTCGCAACAGATCTTTTGTGACTGGGTGGCGAGTAAGCTCATTGAACTAATTTAAGCTGATGTTGGGGAACCCTCTGTAGTTTATTTGTGAACTGTGAATTGAATCTGGGTATTTTTTAACTGTGGGAAAACCTGCTTTTTAACTTCTTTTCAGGCACATTACACTTGTATTTTCTGCCCGCTGTGACACAAGGAGACGCTATTTTGGTTAGAGCTCCTGTTTTTCTTGAGCTCCTTCACTACTTATGGGTCCAGCTGTGCAGGCGCGCACAGTGGGCGCGCCACCAATGCGCTGAAGGCATGCCGAAGGAGGCAAGCCCGTCAGCGCCCATCCGTGTCCGACCGGGGCCAAGGGCCAGAATCCCTGCCCATTTTTTCGTTAAGTAAACTTACTTACTCTTCTGATCAACTTTTAATGCTGTGGGGATCCTTCAAGGAAAAGTGTTTACATTCTATCTGCCTAGCCAATGATGATTCCAGTTGTGTCCAATGCTCTTTCTAAGCTATGATCGGTCCCAAAGCCCCGGTCTGCTTTGCAGATCTTATATCCCTACAGATGTTTTTATTAAACTGCCGATCCTTACCTAAATACTCCTCTGAAATCCTCATTTTTCTAGAAGAGGAACAATCTGATGCCTTGTTTTTAACTTAGTGGTACAAAAGGGGGTGGTGATGGATGGAGCATCTGAACCAATCAAACACTCACACCCAGTCAACAGATCTGGGTTTAATCCATCACCGTTCTTTAGCCCACTCTGCCACCCCAGTTCAGACATGGCCATATGCAAATCAGTCTGACCCTGTGTCTCATGGGAACAGTCTAGCCGGAACTGCCAAGCTATGCCTTCCCTGGACCGGAAACAAACATCCGAAGACCGGTTTCTGGCATTTCAGCCGTCTTCAGCCCGGCTTGCTTGAATCCAGTGGCAAAGTGAGCAAGGGACTCACGTCTGAGCATACCCTGCCAACTTATGGTGACCAAAGCGGTACAAAAGGGGGTGGTGATGGACGGAGCATCCGAACCAATCAAACACTCACACCCAGTCAACAGATCTGGGTTTAATCCATCACCGTTCTTTAGCCCACTCTGCAACCCCAGTTCAGACATGGCCATATGCAAATCAGTATGACCCTGTGCCTCATGGGAACAGTCCAGCCCGAACTGCCAAGCTATGCCTTCCCTGGACCGGAAACAAGCTTCCGAGGACCGGTTTCTGGCATTTCAGCCGTCTTCAGCCCGGCTTGCTTGAATCCAGTGGCAAAGTGAGCAAGGGACTCACGTCTGAGCATACCCTGCCAACTTATGGCAAACAAAGTGGTACAAAAGGGGGTGGTGATAGACGGAGCATCTGAACGAATCAAACACTCACACCCAGTCAACAGATCTGGGTTTAATCCATCACCGTTCTTTAGCCCACACGATGTCGAGCATCTGGATTTTTAACTGAATTATCTTTTTGAATCCAAAGTTAAAGATCTCTTGCATAAGAACATTTTCCAGTCCTGAAGATGACCGTTAAATAATGTATCGGTCGAAACGCCGTCGACGCTTTCCTGTGGCTTGATCTATTATAAGGACACAGTATTTATGTTTTGGGTGTTCCTTTTTGCTTCTGTGATGTGTATTGTTGTTGCCACCTGTCTGGTTTATATGTATTGTTTTTTGTACACCAGCTTTTTTCTTGCTTGAGATTATTTATATGTTGAAATGAAACTTTCTGAATTGTCGGAGTAAAATAAATGTATATTTTTTGATACCATGAGGCTGTTGTGAAGGGCTTCTCTATAACTTATATTGGATATCTTTCCAATCTTTTATTTTTTAATTTTTCCTAGTCTAATCATGGGTCCCACTCTGTGACTCTGGGCAATAACTTGCTTAATCTCCACAACGGCCCCAGCAGCACTCGGATGCCTGGCTTCACCTTGGGGGTGCCCAGGAGTGGACATTTCACAGGAAAGCCAGGATGGGTTCCACAGCGGTATGAATACAGCGCTACGAGACCTCTGGGTAGAAGTGCGCTATATAATTACAAACACACATACTGTGGTATACCTACTGTGCCTCACTTCTGTCGATTTTGGGCATAGGGGGCTTGATGCTATTAGGATTATGCCCGCCTCATGGTTCGTGCACACTGATGAACGGCATAATGTGTTTTCTATGCCTAAGGAAATGCCCCGTGCTAAATGTGATTCCTGCCTATTGGGACAGGGCCCTACACTGATGTACCTAATGTGTTTTCCCTAAGGGGGATGCCCACGGTTAAGGTTACTTATGTTTTTGCAAGGCCTAGTAGACTGCTCCAGGTTAGGCCGGATGCTCTTGGGCCTCAATATCATTTATGTCTAAGGCCTCAAGATTTATATCTACTGATGTTTTATGCCTCAGGTGAAGGTTCATGCTAATGTTTTCCCTTACAGCTTTCCTGCCTAGTGGGTTAAGCCTATTGAGTTGCCTCATGATGATGCCATGTGTTTTTCCATTACACCATAAATAATCCTGTGCATATATTTCCCTGGCGCCAGTTGGCGCAGTATAGTGATTACTGTGTTTGCTTTTGCATATTTGAGACAATACAAAAGTTATTCTTTTCCATCTGAA
Organism: Lissotriton helveticus; assembly: GCF_964261635.1. Taxonomy (NCBI): domain Eukaryota; kingdom Metazoa; phylum Chordata; class Amphibia; order Caudata; family Salamandridae; genus Lissotriton; species Lissotriton helveticus. Next base: position 438,398,130 of record NC_136061.1, read on the forward strand.
CTGGTGTTGTGTCTCTTTTTGTGGTGTGCCTGGTGTGTCATCTGTGTGTACTGCGTGGATGCTTTACACCTGTCCTCTGGAATTTGGCCCGCCCGCTCTGCACCATGCTACCCCATGTCTAACACGGTCTGAACCCGACCTTGTGCAAACTCTCCCTAATGGCTATCATATTAAGCGGAAACACCGCAAAAAAGAAAAATTGTACTTAAAGATTCATTTGAATGTCATAATGAACCCGATCCCTTACCTGACTGCGAAAATCTTTCTTTCGCAATCACATTCCCTCCCACCCACATTTTTTCAGGCATCTTAATATATAGTCTCCCTGGAGCCTATGGACAACTTTTTAAATTCTACCTGAAATTGTTGGCAATTTGGCTAGTTACTACTCCAATTTCACTCTTTTAGGGGATTTTAATTTGTATCTGGATGACTCATCAAATTCAGTAGCCTCTGATCTCATTTAAGATCTATTAGCTATTCAGATAAATCAAAAAGTCATCGGCCCTATCCATAACAAAGGTCATCTACTAGACCCTATATTTACTAACAACAATGAGCTCCTAGTGGGCGATCCTACTCCTCTGCCTTGGTCAGATCACTTCCTGATCCCTCTGTCCTGGAATACTTTGAGGCAACCTTCTTCTACTAGAACCGTTAGAGGCTGGGAATGCACTTGGTCTAAACTCCCTCTGGAACCTTGGATCTCAGCTCTTAAAGATACAAGGCCTACACTACACTCTAACTGTTAGATCTAGGGGTCTGTAGTTGGAAGATGTAGGTACCACTGTCCAAATAGGGACCCTTGCTTCTAGCCAGGGTAAGAAGGATATATACACTCTTTAGATAACCCCTGCTCACCCCCTTGGTAGCGTGGCACGAGCAGTCAGGCTTATCAAAGGCAATGTGCAAAGAATTTGTACCAACACTCACAGTAACAGAGTGAAAACACCACAAACTGACTCCACAACAGTTTAGAAAAAAAAGGTCTTTTATTCTAAACTACACAAGACCAAAACGACAAAAATCCAACATACACAGTTCAAGAATATGGTTTCCAAAGAGTTCTTAAGGTTGCGTTAAAATGATCCACAGTTGCGTCACGTTTTAGCCATCATTACTTTTAGATGCGACAAAAGTTCCAAGTGAAAGCTGCAGTGTTGAAAAGCAAGTGATGCGTCACTCCTGAGACCCTGGGGATGCTATGCGACAACCCCGCTGGACTCAGTGTGCGTGTTGCGATGACTCCGGTCTATATGGGGATAGATGCAATACCATGCGTGGATTACGGTGCGCAGGTTTTGGTGGAAGTGGCTCGAAAAACGTTTGATGCGATGATATTTGGGGCGGTGACGATCTCCAGTGCGGCGACGATGCACGTCTCAGGGTTGATCTTCTCCTCTAGAGGCCCCTCGATGCGATGGCTCTGCAACGACTCTCGCAGCGACGTAATGCGGTCCGCAAGCAAGCGGTGCGATGATATCACCCAGTGACGACAGGTTCTTTGTCGATACTCGCAGTGATGGTAATCTTCCCGCACCGGACTGGTGCATCCCACAAGCGAAGGATGCGAGGACTCTGGCAGCGGCAACAGGCGCTGCGACGATCTCGGCCTTTGCGGCGACGGGAATTTCCTCGCACCGACGGGGATGCGCTCCGTAAGCTTCCCAACACAGGTACAACTTCCAGAGGCACCACAACTGGCCCAAGCACTCTGTGAAGTTCAGGGATGCTGGGGGTGAAGTCCTTTAGTTCCTAGGACTTCCTAACAGATAGCTAGCTCTTCTCAGGCCCTTGTAGATTCCTTCAAGCAAGGGGGCACAGCAAAAAAGCAAAGTCCTTCCCCTCTCCTTGGCAGCAAAGCAACTGCAGGTCAGTCCACAAGCACACAGCAGGACAGTCTTCCTTCTTCAGTCTTCCAGCTTTCTCCTTGGCAGAGGTTCCTTCTTTATTCCAGGATGATCTAATTTTCTGTAGTCTGGGGTTCTTTACTTATACCCATAGAAGTCTTTGTTCCCTTTGTGCAGGAGGGCTCTGAGCCCGGTCTGAACCAGTTCTGGGTTTTCCTTGAACACTTTGTTTTCCTGGCCTCTCCTTTCTTTTCAGAGTGAGGGGCAGGGTCGTCAGCTGCCCAGCAGGAGGTGGAGCCAGCATTGTGGAAGGCACAGCCCTATTCAGGCCCAGGTGCTACCCTCTCCCACCACTCTAGATGCAGATGTAGCTATTCAGCCCAGGGATGGCCCACTCAGCCTCTGGTAGCCACCCAGCCCCTGCCACTCACAAACCATATAGTCAATTCACAAACAGGCAAAGGCACACAGAAAGGTCAGACAAGAGAACAGCCACTTTCTAAAAGTGCTGTTTTCAAACACAGGATTTAAAAACACCTTTCCTAAAAGATGTGTTATTAAATTCTGAGTCCAGGGGAACCACACATTTGTGTCCTATCTTGCTCCCATGGGAAGATATGCAGGTAACCACTGTAACCAGCATTCCCTATGATAGCCTATGGGCAAGATAGCCTTGCAATAGTGAAAAACGAAAATGGCTGTAATTCACTACCAGAGCATGTGACCTGCACTAGTTCATGCTCTACCTTTCACATACACTGCACCCTGCCCAAGGGGGTACATTGGGCCTTCCATAGGGGGTGATCAATGTGTACAGAAAGGGAAGGGTTAGGCCTGGTCAGTTGGGACACTGACTAGGAGGACATGGCAGTTCACAGACTGCACACAGGCACTGGGGTGGCAGGCATGAGACACCATTTTATGGCTTCTCATGTGGGTGGCACAATCAGTGCTGCAGGCCCACTAGTAGCATTTGTATCACCAGCCCTGACACACTCAGTGCACTTTACTAGGGACTTCTTGGCGATACAATCATGCATAACCAATTACAATAAAAATTTACACAGGGAGCACTTGCACTTTGACACTGATCAGCAGTGGCAAAGGGCCCAACGCATCTAAACCAGCAAAAACGAAATCCAGCACAGCATCAAAAATACAGGAGGCAGAGGCCAAAAGACAGGGGAAACCGTGCCAAAGATGCCAGGTATACCACTAACCATACATCTTTTAACGAAAAATGTAATCAGTGGATAGAGTCCTCTTTGGACCAGTTATCCAGAAGAAATTTAGGGGGTGATTAGGATGGCGGGCAGACTTCAGTCCGCCTGCCATCTCCGTGGTGTTGGGACCGGCCGCCAGACATGCAGCGTCCCCGCACCGCAAATTAGGATGCGACCGCCACCCTTGCGGTCGGATTACGCAGTTTAACATTGTGGCGGGTGCTACTTATAGCAGCACCCGCTGCAATGCCAAATTGACATGTGGTGCATCACCATGCACAACATGGCAGGCACCGCGAAGGGCTGGCCACCTTGTGCATGGAAATGGAGGGGGTATCATGGGTTCCCTCCAAGTGCACCCCCCAACACCCACCCCCGGGGGCCCGCAACGGCCCCCATAGCAAATACCCACCAGCCTTTTCATGGCGGCCATGCCGCCATGGAACGGCCTTACATCCCAGCATCCTAAAATGGATGGCGGTGCCTGCTAGGCACTGCCACCATATTGTGGCCCAAGTATGCCTGGTCGGAAATCGGGATGATTGCCGACCGTCGGAAAAGCGGCGGATGCACTTTGCGTCTGTGGTGATACGCCCGCCCTTATAATATGGTGGGCCGTAAACCAGGTTACGATGGCGGGTGGATCAGCGATCCGCCTGCCATCCTAATCAGCCCCTAAGTCACAAAAGAGTCAGAGAAAACTCAACTCTTTGGTATTCTCCTGAGCTTATCAAATATAAACAAACCTGTAAAAGATTGGAAAGTAAATGGAGAAGGGAATATAATGAACAAAGTAAACCGAAATACAGGGACTCTATAACACTTTATCAATCAGAAGTTAAAATAGCACACGCACTTTACTATGAGGAAAAAAATCAATCTTGCTTCTAACTCGCCTTGGGAAATCTTCTGTATTACGAAGAATCTTCTGAAGCTTCCCCCTCCAGATGCTACTCCTGCCTGCTGCAACAAACTGGCAGAATTATTTCACACAAAAAACCCAGGCTATATATATATTACCTTCTCTCACTCCTCCTGCTCCAGTAACCATCTCTCCAGGGACATTGCCCCCCTAACACTGAGCACCTGTCGAAAGAAATTCCCACGATGTGTCTGGACGCTTTAGTATACATTTTCGTCCAAGTAAAAACTGTCTCGCCTCTTAAGCCGGCATCTCCTTACATTTTGAGTCTGGCTGTGGAAGTATTCCTGCCATTTATACTCAAGTTGTTTAATCTATCTCTACTGGCCTAGTGCCATTGCCCTGGGAACAGGCACTGCTAAAGAAGCCTTATTTAAACCCTGAGACTTTGGGAAATTGTCGTCCCATTTCTCTTCTCTCTGAGATAAGCAAGATCCAAGAAAAATATATTAATATCGTTCTCTCGATGTTTTTAGAATCCCACAACCTACTACATTCCTCCTAAACTGGATTCCGACCCCAACATGACACAGAAACTGCTCTTCTTGCGGAGTCCAAGAAAATTCTAGACCAAGGAGGTACAGTGGCAATTATCCTTATCGACCTCAGCTTCGCATTCAACACTGTTAACTATGTCATTCTTATCAACAGACATAGGAATGTCGGAGTCTCAGGGGGTGTTATCACCTGGCTGCAGTCCTTCTGGGAAGGCAGGACTTTCCAGGTCTTTGAAGGAGGTAACACCTCTAAGAGTACGTCACTTAGCTGCAGAGTGCCTCAGGGCTCTTCCCCGAGCCCTACATTGTTTACATTGTTCAATGTATATATGTGACCCCTTGCAGATATTGTTCTTCCACATGGCATTATTAAAGTCATGTACGCTGATTACACTCAACTAGTTGTTGCTTTAAATCACTCCGAGAACTTGCCATCCTGTTTGGTATCCTGCTTAGAAAAAGTGGGTAATTGGATGGATCTCTCCTGCCTTAAACTCAATGAAGAGAAGACATATCTCATGCTCATGGGTAATTCTCCCATCTCTGACCTTGGATTAGTGAAGCCAAATTGTCTGGGCTCTGTCCCTAAGACACAGATACAAAGTCTAGGTGTGTTTGGTTGGACAAGTCCCTCAAATTTGATCACCAGGCAGTGAAACTTGCAGGGACCTGTTATAGCATACTCGGAATGCTCTGCAAAGTTTTTCCTCTCCTCCCCACTTTGGCAAGGAGACTCATGGTCCAGGCAGTTCTTTCTTGCCTAGACTATGGAAATGCCCCTTACCTAGGGGACCCTATGTCTACCACAAAGAAGCTGTGGGACATTCAGAACTGCTCAGCATGAATGCTGCTTAAAATCCCCAATAGCCAATCTGCCAAGCCCGCATTGAATGCTTTACATTGGTTTCTAATATTGGAGAGAAAAAAACTCAAATCTCTGTGCATAGCCCACAAGTACTTTTGGGGAAGAGGGCCCTCAATCAACCACACAATCATTTCCTCTTACTGTCCCAAAAGATCCCTACAATCAATCAACCTCTGCCTAGACTCAGTCCCTAAAATTAAAAGGGTAAAATGTGGTGGTCGCTCTTTTTCTTATAATGTTGCTAAACTATGGAATGCTCTTCCTCCTCATCTTTCTTCAGTGACCAATCATTTTTCTTTTTGTAAGCTTCTCAAGACCTTACTTTTCCAAAACCCTACCCATTAACCATCTAGCCTGCCAGTCTGCTGCTGTTGCTAGTGCTGGGATGCCTTCGAGTAGCTATGCTCTCTATAAATATTTCTAATAATAATAATACTGCCTAACTTGGTCAGTCCCCCCACTTCTTTTTCAGGTCTTGTGCCCTGGTGCATGATCTTAACTATGAAAACATCACAATATTGGACACTGCTGAAGCTCTGTAATAACTGCATGATTAGTATAATACAACACAGACAAATAACCATTTTCAAAACCCCCTATTCAGGTGCTGGCATGATCTTTGAAAGTGGTGGGATGTAATACTTACCCTGCATTGTAGTGAGCCAGACCTCTTCTTTGTGGGTTTGGAGGGGTTCTCACACCGAGAAAATGTGAAAAACAAAATGGGGCAAATAGTGTACTAAAAAGCACAATGTTCACATAATTTTCATAAAAAGCCATAGGCTCTGAAAAGGCAATTATTAATATTCAAGTCCTTTCAAGGTATGCCCAGTCAATGAAACCTGACACTCTCAAAGAGTTTGCCCATTGTTTTCAATGTGCCATAGTGCCGCCCTCATGACAAAAAACACTTCCATTGTGCCAGAGCCCACATTTTGTCCAGGGTGTCTCTCAAATACCATGGGTGCCCCCTAATGTAAAAAATTACCTACCATTTCCCAGTGTCAGAATTTTACAAATAATGTCATCATATATTTTGGTTCAGAAAAGGGGGGTGGGTTACCCTTTTCTGAAAATGCCTCCAGTACATCAGGGTCAGTATTTAGTCATGGTTGTGCCCCTCCCATATATCATGGTTTTCCTACCTTATGCTAAAAGTATCTCCAAAGAGTTGCACCAGCATTTTGCTATGGAGCCCCCTATGCCATTTCATCAAGCACAACAGTGTTAATATTTTTCCATGAGTGCCTATTATGTCAAGAAGTACCCCACCATTCCAGTATCAGTATTTTTTACAGGTGCCTGTCATGTTAACAATTGTCTCCAGTATGACAACAACAGTACTTTTCCATGGGTGCCTCTAAGCCAAGAATTACTTTCAGTTTGCCATGGCCAATTGCAAAGTAGCAAGCATACCACCACATTCTCACTCCCACCCACCTATGTTCCAGTGGCAGCTCCTCCGCAAAGGTGGAGGTCGAGATTTGATTGCCTTGATTTAAATATCTAAACCCTGATGAAGTTCCAGCGGTGGAACGAAAAGCGTTGGCTGATGTCCAATTCTCACTTTCTACGACAATAAATATATTTTCTGGACACATTTGGAGTAAATTGACTTTGTTTTAGTGCACCTTCCCTTCTGTACAAAGTGTATTTTAATTTTGTTTTCATTTTCTCCTGCCCTCACCCCCGCGATCCACCACATGGCCTTCAAATACCAGCCACCGCTGTTACATTCACTCACTCACACCCAGTCGCACTCACACTCCCACTCCATCATTCATTCTCATACACTCAATTATTCTCATTTATCTACTGGCACTCTAACTCACTCTCTTACTTATTCTTATTCTAACTCAATCATAGTTACTTATAATCACTTTCACTAATTCTGTCATTTTTCTCATGCACACTTATTCCCACACACTTTCATTCACTCATTCTCTGTCCTTCATTTACACTCACTCTCACTGATATTCACTCTAACTCTCACTGACTTGCACTTTGTCATGTGCACTCCCTCCTATTGTCACTCATTCTGATTCATTCATATGCAATGACACACAATCTCACTTATCCTCACTCACTACCTGTCACTTACTCTCACTCACTTTCAATCACACGCACACATGCTCACACCTACAGACACACCCCACAAACACACATACTCTTTTGCACACACACACTCTCACCCACAGGCAAGCACACTACATACATGCATTTAAAAACTTTTTTTGCCTACAACATCTGCCACTGACAGTATTGTTCTTGCTCCTGGTGCTCCATTTTTGATTACACTACTAGTGAAAGTAAAGTATTATTTTATTATTACTACTAATAATACGTTTTTTCATTTTTAGTATTATTATGGTTTGACTGGGACAGAAAATAGGGCAGGGCACCAAAATATAATTGGACCCCATAGTCAAATAGATAGCTAAAAAAGTTGTCTATATTTGCAAGTTGGGGCAGTTTTGAGCTTGTGAAGACACACTGTATAAATATTTTGCAAGGTACGGATGTCTGCATAGATTGGAGATTGCTACATTTACTGTTTGTTTTAACATCAGTAAAATCCAGCCCAGCAGACCACAAAGCAGGGCCATAAACAGCCAAAACAATGGCTCAGACAATTGCCTGTCATACAAGCCCTTTGCACATTGCCTGATCGCCCTATTGGCCAGTCTAAATCTGAATGTAATGCCATAAAAGAAGGTGGAGCACAATGCTCTAAGGGGCGCGATGTCTCTGGCTGCTTGTCACTGAGTTTGCCAAATCTGAGGCCAGGAGTCACAGAAGCAGTGCCAGGGGCTGCCAGGGGCAAGCTGGGGGTTGCAGGTCTGACCCCTAAAGATGTCCCTGCACCAGACCTGTCTCTCTCCCACTGAAATATTGGACATAGTTACAAGAAGGATGCTGTGCAGTCCTTAATTTGAGCTAGTGTTTTCCGGAGCTTAGCACCTGCACTTAATCATCAACACCGGCACTATAATTTCATACTCGTTTTTGGTAGTCACTGAGATATAGGGCCATATGTATCAAGCATTTTTGTGTTAACAAATGGGCCGATTCGCAAAAAATGCTTTTCACATGTACCAAACCCTATTTTGTGATACAGTAGCCTGTTACCAAATCACAAAACGGGTTTCCGATTCGCTATTTGGAAGGGGTGTATTTAGGGCGTCCCTTCCAAATAGCAAATCATAATGGTATGTATGAATATTTTGTGACAGTGAATGCGGTTGTAAAACATTTGCATTTACCACCTACTTCAAGTAGGTGGTAACCCAATTTGCAATTGGGAAGGGGTCCCAAAGGGACCCCTTCCCCCCTGGGAATGGAAGAAATAACATTTTATATTTTTAACCTTATGTGGCTGGCATGCACAAATATTGTAATTTACTAAAAGTTGGTAATATAGTTTGGGAAAGTCACATGTGGAGAAGTGTGGTTTAACAGTTCCTCATTATTAAATCACCGGCTAGCCAGGCCACTAAAGTGAACATTGGTGCATTAAAAAATTGATTACTTACAATTATTCTTCATATATTTCACTTGAAAGTAGGAACCTTACTCAAGGACCTGTGTCCTTTTGGAAGGAGGGAGACCTTGGGGAGAATGTGTGTGCCTCGATTTACACATGATTTGGACACTGGGGACAGCCTACCTGTCAAAAACAAAATGTACAGGCATTCTAATAAAGTCAAGTAAAGCATCACAGCTGAAGTCTGCAAAATGCTGGAGTTAGGGGTGATTGCACAGTTGTCTTAGTCCCCAAACCTCATTCCAAGGGAGGTAAACCAGAGCTGGGATTTTGTGTAGACAACAGAGGGCTCAATGCAGTCACTAAGACCGATGCACACCCTATTCCAAGAGCTGATGATCTGATTGACTGGTTGGATGCAGCAGCGTTTCTCAGTACATTTGATTTGACATCAGGGCACTGGCAAACTGGAATTACATCAGGCTACTAGCAAATTGGACACCTTCGAGCTCAGGAGCCAAAAGAGAAACCAGCATTCCCCACCACAGATGGGCATGCCCTTTGGTTTAAAGAATGCCCTTGCAACCTTCAAAAGGCTGGTGAACAAAGGCCTGGCTTGGCAGAGTATTTTAGTGCAGCGTATCTTAACCTCTTGAATGCTATGGGGATTTTTCCCCTGTGCTGGAAACCCATGAACCCCATTATTCATGACGAGCTGGGCTCGTCATCAGCGTAGCAGGAGGCTACTGCATGACGAGCCCAGCTCGTCATGAGCGTGGAAGGGGTTAATGATATTGCTGTCTATAGCTTCAATTAGCAGGATCACCTCAAGCACCTTGGATAGGTTCTTTAGGTTCTGAAGAGTGCAGGTCTCACTATCGAGGCAAGCAAGTGGCTGATAGGGCAGGACTCAGTTGTATACGTGAGCCATTGTGTAGGTGGAGGACAAGTTCAACCCTTCCAGCCCAAGATCCAGAGTATTCTGGATGGTGAGGCTCCAAAATCCAAGGCTCAAGTCAGGACATTCCTTGGGTTGACTGGTTACTACAGGAGGTATGTAAAGGGGTATGGTACTATTGTGGCACCCATCACAGAACTAACCGCCAAGAAACAACCTAAGAAAGTAAACTGGACAGTGAGCTGTCAAAAGGCTTTTGACACTCTGAAAGAAGCAATGTGCTCAGCATCCACTCTAAATCTTCAGAATATGCAAAGCAGTTCATTGTGCAAGCAGTTCGTTGTGTACGCAGATGCCTATGAGCATGGGATAGGAGTAGTCCTATCACAGAGCAATGATGATGTCCAAGACCAGTCTGTTGCTTTTATTAGCAGGAGGTTACTCCACATAGAGCAATATTGAAGTACCATTGACTGGGAAGCCTTTGCTGTAGTTTAACCCCGGAAGACGCTGAGACCATACCTGTTTGGTACTCACTTCCTTGTAAAAACTGACCATAGGCCTCTCAGTTGGCTGATGAAAATGAAAGGGGAAAATTGTAAACTATTGCAGTGGTCCATCCTCTTACAGGAATGGACTTTCCAGTGGAACACAGACCTGGGACTGACCATGCCATTGCAGATGACCTATCCAGTATCTTCTACTTAGACAATGAAGACTCACTTGTAAGCTCCCAGTAGAAATACACACAAGGGATGGTGATACGGGCGATGACTAGCGTATATCACTCTGTAAGTATATGGTGCCAAAATTAAAAGAACAGAAAGAGCATATTTATCGAAAAGATCGCTATATAAATAGTGCCACATGATACGAAAATTGCATGTTCTAAAAACATTATGACCAACATGTGGAGGTGAGATATATTAAGTCTGTGTGTCATTATTGGAGGCCATATATAACCTGTGAGGATGGGCTGATCACTTAATCATTTTGGGACACAACTTTTGTTGTTTGCCATTGAATTGCTCTAACGATGGAGCCCTTCAGGGTTTCTTTTTGGAACATCATGTGATCTATATTTCTTGTTGCTATTTGTTTTGATCTTCTCCCTTTTTCTGCTGGTTTCTTCTTCAGTTCTTTTCTATTTATTTTCTTCTTATTCATATGAATGATATTTTCCTGCTTCTAACTCTTGGCATTAGTTTTAAGAAATACATGTCAAATGAAGTTCTTTGTGAGTCAATCTTCTCGAAAGAGTTGGTCTTTTTAAATGTCATGTCTTAGTGTTTTTTTCAATACATGTATGTAATTAATGATGTGCAAAACATTTTTTCTAACTCTTTGTTTGTCTCCTTGGGCCATTCATCTTTATGTTTGATTCAATGTATGATATGTGTTCTTATCTATGGGTGTTATATATGTAGCTTGTAAATGTTCGTTTTCTTTGTGATCATTTGCAGCCCTGACGAAGTTCCCTCTCAGAATGAAACGCGTTGGCTGTGTGCCATTCTTGTTAAAGATTATTGGAATAAAAAAAGACATTTTTGGGACTAAGTGAGCTTGCGTCTGATTTCAACTACTTCCAAAGTTAGCATTCGACCTTTGATAAAATATGATATTCCAAGATGTTATAACATTCGTAGGCTTAAAGTAAAAATACCATGGATCTTGGCTATGTAGATCTTAAGAAGTGCATCAGTAATTTGACAACCACTGGAGTTGAGGGTCTCAAGTATCCTATTGTTTACACTAGCAGTTTGCTCTAGCAGTCTGGATTTCTGCAAGGTCCTTAGTAGAGGAATATAGGGCCTTATTTATTAGACCTTGCAACACTTTTACACCACCGCTGCATCACTTTTTGTGACCCAGCGGCGGCTTAAAAAATGCATCATGTTGTGCCCTATTTACAAAGTGATGCAACTAGGCAGATGCGTCACTTTGTAAACCCAAGCGCCACACTATACCTGCTCCTGGTATAATGTATACAGGGTGGGCGTTACCCCGCAAAAAGCCTCGTAGTCGGGGCGGATTGAACTCTATAAGATTTCAGTGCAACACTTCTAGGACGCTACTGCGTCAATATCTTACACCTGCCTCACAGCAGGCGTATGACTGAGGCAGGCCCTTTCACATGGGGCTTGGCCCATGTGAAAGGACACATTGATAGTGTTGCATCTGTTTTCAGACACACCCCAGCAATGCGCCACTTTTGCATCTACAGATACATCAGAAATTCTGAAGTATCCGTAACTCCATGCGACATGGAGGGCCATACAATAAATGCAGTGCATCCATCATGTCGCAAGTAGGGTGCAGTGAAAACTGTTGCATTACTGTTTTCACACAGCGATGCAGAAGTTTTCATAAATGAGGCCCATATTTTGAATTAAAGCCTCAAAGTAAATGCAATGAAACACTGCTTCCAGTAGCTGGATTTTAATGTCCCAAATATAATGATTCACACAAGCCAAATGCCCAAAGACCATGATCTTAGTTGTGTTAATGTTAATTACAAGACTAAAATTTTCCAAATATTTAGTAAAATAGTTTCTCTTATTCTGTAGACCAGATGAAGTAGACTCAAGTAGAACAATGTAATTTCTTTACATAAGTTGATTAATCTTTCTCCCACTCACAGTAAGAGTATTGGAGTTTGCTAATTCTGGATATTGTGGAAAATCAGCAACAGATAATGACAATAAAAGAAGAGCCAAGTTGCATCCCTGCTTCAAAAATGCTGATTAACTACAGCAAGCAGTGGAATACTCCAATTATTTATGTAATTTCTATCACAAAGAAACAGCAGATCAAAATTGAGCACCCCATCCCAGATTTCATCTACCTATTGTGTGCAACAATGGTCTCTACTTTTCCTCTGATTGTTTTGTTTCTCTGCATCCAATATAACTCTTAATGCCTCCTCTAAGCTGCAATACCTGCCATAGCCTGACAGCACAGTTATTAAATTAAAAGGTGACTAGCCCAGTGGGCTGTGCTCACACTACTTGTAAGATGGCCACCAGCTTTTAGTGCTTCCAAAGCACAAGAGACTGCGAAAGAAGCCTTGCCATCCTATGCCATCCTCTACTTATGAGACATGCCATGGCAGCTTCTGAATGTGGAGAGAGTGGGTAGGTGTTATTATTAGAGCATGCTTTGGTATAGTCACTTCATTTCTTCAGCCCGTTTTTTCCCCGTCATTTTAGGCATGTACAAAGCAGGTTCAGAACTTATGGTGCTTGCCCTGCCTATTGGAGGAGATGGTTAGAGGGCTCCTGTGTATGGGCACACTTTTATTTTACTCATAGAAAGGTAGGAGAGAAGCAACAAGAGAAGGGGGAAACAGAGAAAGAGATCAATAAGATAAGAAAAGGAAAGGGAGAGATAGAGCGAAGGAAGTAGTAAACATCAATATTGCCTGCTCTAATAGTTACATTGCATCAGTCTCTTCTTACCTCACCCTCCCTATGCAGCATTAATGCTTAAACAGGGCCAGCTTTGTTTAAGGAGAGGATGGATAAGGTTGTTCTGTGTATTGTCCACCAATATTCAAAGCTGGAGATTCCTGAGTTGCTCATTGCTTCATATTTACTAGTCTATTTTCAAGGCCTTACAAATATTTTGTGCTGCTAATAAAAGGATTTCATCTCCTTTTCTTGTCATTGCTTGCTCTCGTCTATCCCCTGTTTTAGAGCCTACATCTTCATATACAATAATGCCTCTTTCCATCTAGGACTCCAGTAGCAACAATGATAAAGGGCAAAAAAAAGTTCCTACTCCTCCAACAAAGTCTCCCTTGCCGCTGACACTCGAGGACCTAATGGGGAAAAACATTTAAAGCCATTTGTGATGGAAATGAATACAGCGCTTCAGAAGATTGAGGAGAAATGGTCAAGCCTTGAATCTAGGGTGATCAAGGTGGAAGAAAGAATAATTGATGTTCAATATGCGATGTCCAAGGTCGAGATGATGTCCAAAGAAATCACTCTTCTCAAGCAACAAACAGAGGATTTGGAAAACTGTAACAGATACAACAACCTGTGAATTTATGGAATTCCTGAGGGCACCAATTTGATTTCCTTTCTGAAATTACAGATTACAATAATTGTTCGTCTTAAGGAGGCAACTGACAAACCCACCATGTTGGCTCTAAGCCATGGATGCCATCAACTTTAGATTGACCTAGCGGAATTATAGTTCTTTTTCAACAATATTCTGATTTGATGATGGTTCTGTTAGCAGCCAAACAAAGAAAACAAATGTTGTGATTGGAACAGAAAGTTTTCTTCGCGCAGGATGTGGCTAGAGAGACAGCAAACAGATAAAAGGAGTTTCTTTAGCTATGTCCTGCCCTACTGTCCATGAATGCTCACTACGGCCCTGTACAACCTTGAATCTTCAAAGTCACTTACGAAGAGAGAACTTCATCTTTTGACTTTTCCGTTGATCTAAAGAAATGTTCCTCTCTTCTTAAAGGAGAGGAAGTAGACCTTAGGAAGATTTAATTCTTTATAAATTATAATATTTTGTCCTATCTGTTTATTGAGGTTTGCTTGTTAGCTTTTTTCAAAAACGGCATCGTTCTAATCCAAGCCTCAACCTACAACCTCAACAAATTCTCAGACCTCTTCCCTCTTCTCAGAAACCACGTGCATCACTCCGACTGGATAACCAATACCCGTACCAATGACCCACCACCACGCTATCCTAACAGATCTAGCCATCCATTTACTAGTCCTCCAAGGGTCTCTACTTCGGCTCACCCAATCCCCCCTATCATGTCTACTGTCCCTAACAGATCCAGCCATCCATTTACTAGTCCTCCAAGGGTCTCCACTTCGGCTCACCCAATCCCACCTATCATGTCTCCTGTCCCTGGCATCAGCATTTCCCCTACACCTGTTATCTCCTCCCACCTAGTGCCCCCCTCTGCCGAGGAGACTGATACGCTCCCAATGTCCCCTGCCCCTGAGAGTGCCAGACCTCTAATGGCTCCCTCCACTGGTCCCCCCAACCAAGGCACCTATAACAGAACCACCCCTAGGCCTCAGAGCTCCTCCCTGCCAGTCATCTACCAAAATCGCGAGCTAGATACTCCTCCTCCAAAGACCCCTGAGCCTGCTCCAGCCAATCCCCTGCCACTATCACATGCCCCTTCGACTGATCCTGAAATTTCAAACCCTCGTCCCTTCGTACCCCTTGTTTATAGTAATCTTAAAACGTTGCACTCCAGAGCGGCCAAACTCACCCAGAGCATTCATAGCTCCATTCTGGACCTTATGAACCTCCTTCACCTTGCTGAGATCTTACTGGCTAACCTCAAGTCACCGCATACGTCCCCCCACCGAACACCGAGCCTCCTAAGCAACCTCTCCCGCCTCCTCTGAGACATCTTCGCCCATGCAAACAACTCTGCCTCCTCTCTGAGGAGGAATCCCAGGCTCTCGCTCTCACATACAATGCTCCCACCGCCTCCTCTAATCCTCTAGACCTCACGGGAAACGAAATCCTAGCCATCCTCCAAGACCACAACTCTATCCCAGCCATTCCCGTCCGCTAAATATGAGTCCCGAACACCCCATCAGCACGGTCACCATTAACCCCAACATGCCAGCTACCCTCCACAACAGAAGTGTGGTAAAAGCAACCTGGCGCCTGTAGTTCTATCTGTCAAGACTCCTGACTCTCTTTCCGACACCCCCTTATCTGGTCTTTTAATTAACTGGCGTTCAGTAGTCAAACATGCCGCTGACATTGCTGACCTCGTCCTGGACAAAAACCTAGACCTAGCCATACTAACTGAATCCTGGCTAAATGAATACTCTTCCCCTTGCCTGGATATATTAGTCCCGCCCAACTAAAATATCACCAGACTGGATAGACACTCCAATAAGAAAGGAGGAGGCATAGCCTGCATCTACCGATCCTCCCTGCTTGTCTCAGAACTCGTAACGGACACCTCAGACTCCTGCAAATACCTTGCACTCTCCGTCTGCAGCAACTCATTACACCTCTGTAACTTGCACATCTTCTACCACCCACCAGGTTCAAATAACGCTTTCACTGATCACCTTCTGGAAATCATGACAACAAAGATTTCCTCCAATGCCACAGAGGTCTTCCTGGGTGATTTCAACCTGCATTGGAATGACGCTAAAGATCCCTACATCAATGCCATCAAAGACCTTCTAACTGACCAAGCCCTGACCCAAGCCTGCTCTATGCCAACCCACTCAAAAGGAGCCATCCTTGACGGGATCATTTCTAAGGAGTCCGCTGTCAAGCTTATCTCCATTGACCCCTGTGACTGGTCTGACCATCACTCCATATCCTTCATTTTACCCGGGACCCGCAAGACAAAGTCCTCTCAACCGGTGATTCCCAAACGCTGGACCAGAGACACTAAGAACCTAGACTTTATGAAACTAGAGGCTCGCTGAAAATCAAACCTACCCCCCCTGCACATAACCAAGGTTAGCGATATCAATGAGCACTACTCATCGTCCATTTCAAACATTCTGGACGACCTTGCCCTTCTAAAACTAAAAAGAACACAAATCAAAGACAGAAACCCTTGGTTCACTGGCTCCCTCAACATGGAGAGGAGATCCCTACGTCATTCTGAAAGAAACTGGAGACAACACCACTCCGCAGCGCATCTAAAACTTGTGCGCCAGGCGAGAAATGCCTACAACAAGCACATCATCAATTGCAAAAAAGAATACTTCAGATCGGAATTGGGGAACGCCAAGAATAGACCCCAAAAGCTCTTTGAACGGGTAAAATTCCAATCTAATAAACTGGCTAAAACACCGAAAGAATCCCCCAAATCGCTAATATCGTCAGATGAATTCTCCTACTTCTTTGCTGATAAAATCACAGCATTAGGAATTGAACTCAGTACCACCACCTGCCCCCAATCCCCTCCTGCTCTGCCACACTCTTCCGCTCCTACCATCCTGGCCTCTCCTAAAAACCAAGCCAGCTGGACTGACTTCGAATAATATAATGAAGACTCCATCTCAAAAATCCTCTTTACCTTAAAACCAAACAACCACGTCAATGACCTACTACCTTCCAACTGCCTCGCCGCTGCCTCCCAATTGATTGTTCCTTGCTGGACTACAATTATCAATGCCTCTCTCCAGCAGGGCTTGATCCCGGACCCTTTGAAAGCCGGGCAAGTCCTCCCCATCCTGAAAAAGCCTTCACTGGACCCAGCCTTCCCTGACAATTTCAGACCTATCTCCAATATCCCGCTACTAGCCAAAGTATTGGAAAAGGGTGTTCAACAGCAACTAAGCCAGCACATCAACAACTTCCACCTACTCGATGACTTCCAATCTGGATTCAGACCAGGGCACAGCACTGAAACTGCTATGCTCCACATCGTGGACGATGCCCTCCAAGCCCTAAACAAAAGCAAAACCTCCCTTCTAATCCTCCTTGATCTATCCTCCGTCTTCGAAACGGTCAACCATGAAAAACTACTTAAACGCCTCAGGCTCAGGATGGGTCTGGATGGCGTGTTACTAGAATGGTTCAGGTCCTTCCTCCACAACCGCTCTCAGAGATTCCTCATCAACGGCAAACTATCAGTTCCCACCCCGGTCACAGTCAGAGTTCCCCAAGGTTCAACCCTCTCCCCCACCCTCTTTAACCTTTACCTAGAGCCTCTCACCGAAGTTCTCCGTTCCGCCAACATCTCCTTCCATATGTATGCGGACGACACCCAAATATACATCAACATCTCTTCGCTCAATGAGATCCTCTCCCTGAATGAGACCCTGAAACTAACTGTCCAATGGCTAGCCAATAACCAACTCAAACTTAATGAAAAGAAAACTGAATTTCTCTTAATCTAATCTCCCCATCAAAAGCCAAACCGGAGATTCAGATGTGGATTAAGGCCATCACAGCCCTGAATGGCCCACCGACCATTGTGAACTCTGCCAAATCCCAGGGCATAATCCTCTACAGTAACCTCAATATGAGAGACCACATTAACTCGATGGCCAAAGCAGCCAGATTCCACTTGAGCTACCTTTGGAAGCTGAAACCTTTCATTAATGCACCGGACTTAAAAATGGCAGTTCAAGCACTTGTCATCTCCAGACTGTAATACGGCTGTTCCACCCTCACAGGATTACCTAAGACCTCCTTAGTGCCTCTAAAAGCCTGCCTCAACGCGGGTGCCAGACTACTCACAGGTGCCAGGAAGTTTGACCACATCTCTCCACACATGAAAGCGCTGAACTGGCTCCCCCTGGAGGCCAGAATACAGCTTAAATTGGCATGCACTATACACAAGGCTCTATACACAAACTCCCCTGCTTATCTGGCACAGAAATTAGTGATATCTGGAGGAAGCAGGAATTCCAGGTCTGCCAGAAACCTCCTGCTCCAACCTGCCTCTTTAAAAAAAAAAAGAACCTACAACAGGACATTCACCGGAGTAGCACCAAGAATTTGGAACTCTCTCCCACCTTCCATCAGGAAAATCCTTCTTCTAGCACGCTTCAAAAATTAGACTAAAACCTTCCTCATGGGTAAATTCCTCGCCTAAGGCCTGCCCGCAACCACCTCATAGAGCGGGACTACTCTATGACTACCGCATGTTGATCTTGTTTGTCTGTGCACTTTAAACATTTTGCTTGTTCAACAATGGATACCATGTAAAGCGCTCTGATACCCTCACGGGTCATGTTCGCGCTCTATAAAACACAAAAATTAAATAAAATAATAAAATAAAATCATCTTTATTTTAAATTAATTTCTTCCCCTGGACTCTCTTGTATTGTGACAACTAAATCCAGTTCCCCAGATGTGAGAATTTAACCAATGTGAAGGTTGACTTATATGGATTAGCTCACCTACCACTTGTGGTTGGAGCCATTGATGGCACTCATATAGCCTTAGTACCACTGCACGCCAGGGAACAAGTTTACTGTAACAAGAAGCACTTCCATTCTATCAATGCGCAAGTTGTCTGCTTACCAGATTGTATAACATCTGTGCCCGGTTCTCTGGATCAGCCCATGATTCCTTTGTACTGCAGAACAGCACCATAACCCAAGTAATGTCACAACTCCTACATGAGAGGATCTGGCTTATTGGAAAGTATGATCTGTCCTAACTTTGTATGGGCAATGTCAAGTAGTATAATCTAAAAGTGTATAACTTATTGTTATCTGTCTTCCATCTAAAAAACTCATACTATCCCAACTGGCTGTGGTTGTTGGCACCGCTGGAGAATTCAACAATGCCAGGTAAAGTCCACTTGAGTGAGGTCCATGGAAGGACACGTGGCCAGTGGAGCGGGCTTTTAGGCTCCTGGTTTCAATGTCAGGACATTACTGGGGGAGCCCTCACCTACTTACTCAGGAAGTTGTGTCAATTTACTGTGGGTTCTGCATGCTCCATATCGCCCTGTGACGGAATAACCCTTATATTGCAGAGGATGGAGGCCATGTAGTGCCACCGGGTAAGGATCCTGAAATGACAAAAGAAGAAGATAGTAGTGTAGAGGAAGGGCGCTGACTTACGTCAAGATCTCATCAGCAACTTCTCATGAGTGTAAGTATTTTGTCAAATTTCATCACTTTAACTGTTACAGCAAGTCTTGATGCGATGATGAGAGGAGTATGTTAAGGTTAAATCTTAGGAAGACAGTGTTTATTAGACATGGTCATTTCGGTTCTGTTGCATTGTTTTGCTCCAATGTTTATCATAGACTGTGTTCTCCAGAAGTTTAGTATGTGAATTGTCTTAAATGTATTGTTGGATAGCTCATTTATTTGTTTTGGTCAAATTTAGGTACCTTCACCATGTCATATTCATTTGGACATATCAGAGTTGTGACATTTGTGGGTATACCATGCTGTTTGCAGATACAAAGGGAATGGTGAATGAGAGACACAGACTTTGGGTGTACAAATCCTGTTACAAAACAGTTTGCACAGTGATAGGATGGTGGTTCTGAGGAATCCATTAGACTTGTTTCTTGCCGTGTGTTGGCCTTAATGCAATATGTGTTGCATCAACATGTGTTAGTGGAGCCAAATCATGCTAATCTCCCTTCGCATTTGCTAAATCCTCGTTGTATGTAAAGTGTATGTAGCTGTTGATGTGTCTGCTCATTGCAGGCCAAAGTTCTTGTGGCACACCACTGAAATTTGGTTGTAACGTTTCACCAGACACTGTAACAATGGATTGGAATGAACCTGTGATCACAAAATTAGAACTGACATGTGTTTGTCAATTGTGTTATTTATGTGCGATTCCTTTTGTGTTAGGTGATACAGCTTCAGCTGATGACTTAGGCCAATTTTAATTTGCCTATTCAATAGGAAATTGTCGGATGTATCCCCTCCTTCCACGTCTGTAAGGTCTAGAACTGCAAATGTGATAACTGACACAGAATATTGGTTTAATGTATGATTTGGTATGTTTCTTACATGATGACAGCCTATTGTTGGTACGATGGAATAAAGATGGTATTTGAAAACATACTCGTATATATGTTTGGTGAGACATGCTAAACATTGTGCCCATACAAAATGTCATGCTTACACAAGTTAATATTATTGGCATTGTAAAGTTCAGATGGGAGTACATGTATACATTGCTAGATTTGTGATATACTACAGCTGGCAATGAGTTTATGATTGGTGGAATTATTTAAGTGAACAAGGAGAAATTAAACATTGGTAAAAACCAAACAGAAAAACAAGAAAAAGTGAAGAAGTGAGTCATGGTGAATGAAACCTTAGTTGTAGATGCCAAATTGTTTGAAGTCTAATGTCCAAAATACTACTGCCATCAGAAAGATAAATGTGTCCAGAAATAGTCCACAGAGTAAATATGTTACACACACTGGAAGAAATTAGGTTTGAGGTTTATTACTGGTGGTAGTTGAGGTCTTGTCATCCGCATCTCCTGGAAATCTGTGAGGATGCCCCCACCTGCCAGTGTGGAGGAGTTCCACAGCTACAGGTACAGAGGTGTCTGTAGGTGTGTCTTCCTCCAGCAGGGCCTCCCTTCCCATGGCTGCAATTGATGTTGATGGCTCTGATGTTGCTGAACCACAGGACGAGGTGGATGGTGCTGGAATAGCCCTGACCAGAAGGGCGTGAATGTCACACAGAACCCTATTGAGGGAGCCCATGTTAGAGTTATGGACCTCCATCTGATGGTGTATCTCCCTTTGCAACCGATTCATCTCCCTGATTCTGGTGAGTACTTGATCATTCATGCCTTGGGGACACATGATAGACTCCCAAGACTTGGTTTATTGTGACCTGGGTGTGAGTGTCCCTAATGGCCTCACTCTGCCAGCCCAAAGTTTCCCTCCTGTGACCCATAGCCTGTGCCTTTCACCCGGGGTGCCCTGTGCCACTGGGTCCTGGCTCTTCTGTAACTGGGGTGGTGATTCTCACATCCGTATCTATGACTAGGGGCACACAATTGGTGTTCCTGTGCTAGGTACACAGGTTGTGGGGGCTAAGGTTGACTGAGGTGTTGCAGCTGGGGTGGGAGGTGTTGTTGTGGGTTCAATGAGACTCACCGTTTCTGTCTGGCCAGTCTGACCAGATAGACCGCACCGTCATCCTCATCCGGATCAGCAGGAGTGTTGTCATCACTCCTGGTGGAGTGGAGTGGGTGTCTCTTCTGTGGCTGAGCTCTGGCCTTGTGCTGTGCAAGATAGATCTATTGCAAAATAGAGAACATTGTTATTGGTGGAAGTGTGGTATCTATATCCACATCTTTTGTGACAGAGAAAGTAGAAACCTAGGACAAAACAAAATAGATAGAGATTACTATTGTGATAAATTTCAGTGGTATTGAACTTGTTAAACAGACATTGTGAGATTTTAAACACATGTACTTGAATTAAGCAGATAACTAGATGTCCAGAGGTATTGCGTTTTGGATGAGGAAATAAACATGACATCTAATAAATATTCAAGCCAACACAATGGAGAGGTGACATATATTTGTCCATTGTAAGGCCTAGCTGTGTGCTAAAACACGTGATGATACAGCTTGGTTGTATATTTGGCATTAGTTATCATGTGAGCAGTGCAGAGTCAAAGGGTCACCTGCCCCTTCAAATCAGCCGAGTTAACCTCATTCATTACAAATATTAGAAAAACACACTTGGGATGATGTCACTCATGCCTCAATCATTTCAGTTAGGAGACCAGGAGAACATACATGAAAGTAGGTAGACATGTCTCTGAGGAGAGCATTGAATGTAGATTGTTCACTCCCTGAGAACTGAACATCTGTTGTAATATGTCAGACGTGTGATAATAAACAAAATCACATTTTCTCTTGTTTTGAGTTACAGAAACAGGGCATCATGATAGTAACTGCAACAAATGATGGATGGAATGATGAAGCATTCAAACATTCTCCCCCAGTCAAGAGATCTGGGTTAAATCCATTGTTCTTTTGCACACTACACCACCCTAGTTTGGACCCAGCCATATGCAAATCAGTCTTGACCCTGTGCCTCATCGGAGCAGGCCAGACTAAACTGCCAAGCCAGGTCCTCCCTGGACACTAAATAAGCATCTTCGGACCAGTTTCGGGGTATGTCACCCTTCATCAGCCAGGCTAGCTTGAATCCAGTGGCACAGTGAGCAAGGGACCCACGTCTGGGCATACCCACCCACCTAGGGTGAAAAGTGTAACTGCAACAAATGATGGTGGGAATGCTGAATGATTCGAACATCCTCCCCAGTCAAGAGATCTGGGTTTAATCCATTTTTCTTTAGCCCACTATGCCACCCCAGTTTGGACCCAGCCATTTGCAAATCAGTCTTGACCCTGTGCCTCATGGGAACAGTCCAGACCGAACTGCCAAGCCAGGTCCTCCCTGGACCGGAAATAGGCATCCTGGGACCGGTTTCGGGGTTTGTCACCCCTCATCAGCCAGGCTAGCTTGAATCCAGTGGCACAGTGAGAAAAGGACCCACATCTGGGCATTCCTATCCTACTTAGTGCGAAAAGTGTAACTGCAACAAATGATGGACGGAATGCTGAATGATTCAAACATTCTTCCCTAGTCAAGAGATTTGGGTTAAATCCATAGTTCTTTTGCACACTACGCCACCCCAGTTTGGACCCAGCCATATGAAAGTCAGTCTTCACCCTGTGCCTCATGGGAACAGTCCAGACCAGACTGCCAAGCAAGGTCCTCCCTGGACCAGAAACAAGCATCCTGGGACTGGTTTCGGGGTATGTCACCCTTCATCAGCCATGCTAGCTTGAATCCAGTGGCACAGTGAGAAAGGGACCCACATCTGGGCAAACCCATCCCACTTAGGGTGAAAAGTGCAACTGCAAGAAATGATGGATGGAATGCTGAATGATTCAAACATTCTCCCTCAGTCAAGAGATCTGGGGTAAATCCATCATTCTTTTGCCCACTATTCCACCCCAGTTTGGACCCAGTCATATGTAAATCTGACTTGACCCTGTGCCTCATGGGAACAGTCGAGACCGAACTGCCAAGCCAGGTCCTTCCGTGACCTGAAACAAGCATCCTGGGACTGGTTTCGGGGTATGTCACCCTTCATCCGCCAGGCTAAATCAATCCCCATCGAACAGTGATCGATGCTCAAGTATTGAATTCCCCCTGCACTGAGACCCCTTATGATAAAGCCAAAAACCCAGGGACTGGGACTACCATAAAATACTGTAGTGGCCTTATGGGCGCAAGGCGTGAATGCTGATTTCTAACCCAGTGCCAGAGCTCAGAAAACCCATTATCTTCTCAGACTGCCCCGATTCACATTATGTTTGAGAGTGCAGTTGAATCTGAACAGGATCAATAATTGTGTCTGAAGAGGGAGGAGGAATGCATGCCTAGTGTAGTCTTAGCAGTGGATCATAGTGGTCCGTACATAGAAGAGGAGGTTAATGGATTTCCTCTATTCTTTCTAATAGACATTGGATCTACTCGTTTAACCGTTAGGAAAGTGGCGGTCACAAACCTACCACTCTAGGGAAGAGAAAAATTGTTGGCATTAAGAATCAGCACTGTAAGAAAGTGCACTTTTATGACATGGTCACCCCCACATTATTCCTGTTATTTGATTCAATTTTGACTGGGTTCCTGCTAACTATTTCCCCAGTGCCAGTGTTCTTTCCCTAAAACAAGGTAACTTCTCAATTTTTCCCCAATTGGCCAGGCCTTTAGCACCTCTGCAAGTCCCTAGTAAATGATACCTCTGGTACCAAGGGCATGGCCACTAAAAGGGGTCCCTAAGGGCTGTAGCATGTATTGTGCCACCCTAAGGGACCCACCACCAAATTCATGCAAATTGCCATTGTAAGCTGCGTTAAGTGATGCAGACAAAAGTGAAATTACAAAATGGCACACACCCCGTGTTCCATTCCAACAACCACTGCATTCACGATAGGTTAGTTACCCCTACAGCAGGCCTCACAGCCCTAAGGCAGGCTGTATTACATTACATGTGAGGACATATCTGCATGAGCAGATATTCCCGCGTGCTGTCTAGTTTCATTGCTAGATAGTCGAAGTATACTGGGAATGCAGTATATGTACTTAGCACTGGTCATTATGAGTTCACCAGCTTTATGGCTTCACTGAAACCTATGGTGTTTAGTATCAAACACCATGTCCTAATAAATCCATACTGATGTCAGTAGTGCACATCTGAAGGTATGCACCCTCTGGACATCTTAAATGTGCCATCCCAAAAGCCCACCAGCCTCTTAGTGTGCTGGCTGATTAGTATATTTCAGCCTGCAACCACAGATGTGTTTCCGACCCCTGGAGGTGAGAGCCTGCCCTCTCAGAAGTCAGAAACAATGCTTGTCCTGGCAGTAGGTGTTTACACTTCCCTCAGCAGTCTGGCTAGTGAATCTGCATACCAAGGCCAGAGGCTTCAAAGCTTCAGCAGCCTTTGATATGCGACCCCAGCTTCCCTCAGACTTAGGAGATGCCACCCCCTGCCCTGAGGTCCATCCGGCACCAGGACTGGGCACTTAGGTATGCAAGTAGGCATGGTGCAGTACCAGGAGGCCAGTCACACAGCCTTTAGGTGGGCTGCCAGATGTGCCCCACGAAAGAAGGGTTCCACCATTTTGATTTTGGTGGAAATAGGAATTCTGGGAAAGAGTTATACCCACCCTCCACAGCACTTGATCACATCGGAGTTGTAGTGACCACAAGGATAAGTAGCTCATTGGCTACTATCCTTCCCTCCCCTTAATACCCCTAAATCGAGTATTTAGGTGGCCCCCTGACACCAGGATCTTAGTTTTTGTCAGACTGAAGAAAGAAGAGGACAAAGAAGAGCTGAGGAAGCAAGAACTGCAAACTACTGGTGGACTTTGGTACCAAACCCTGCCTGTCTATCTGCTCCTATCCCAACAATTGTGACAACCCGACTTGTCCTGCAGCTGTGCCATCTCCAAAAGCCTCAGAGGGCCTCCAGTACTCTGCCAAGCCATCAATATTTCCCTCGAAGTGGAGATACAACGATGGGGATCTGCTTCTGCGATGGCATCTGGGGTCAGTTTGTAAGGACATGTATAGGGAAAATCATTGTAGACCTGAGGATTATTCTTTCGGGTTTAGCACCCTTTCCCCATTGTCATTCACCCTGGCGATGGAGCCCTTGGTTTTCCTAGTGCGGGCTGAGTACCGCGTCCGTGGCTGTGAGGCCTAATACCGAAACTGACAAGATTGCACTATATGCGGAAGACGTCCTGGTCTTCCTGGCTGAACCAGTCTCCTCCGGGCCATACTGCCTCCAGATCTTACATTCTTTCGAGCAGGCCTCAGGTCTGCGGCTAAACCCTGGGAAATCAGTTCTGGTCCCCCTCTCTAGGGATTGCTTTGATTGGCAGTCCACCATACCACTTCGGCGACAATCCTTTAAATACTTAAGGTTATGGATTACCCTCCTTCCCGAGCTGGGCTGGTCCCTCAACGTAGCCCGTTGGGTAAGAAAGCCAAGGAAGTCCTCCATAAATGGAAAGCGCTACCTTTGAACCCCCTGGGGAGGGTGGCCCTGTTTAAAATGATGATTCTCCCCAGATTTCTTTATGTCCTCCAAAATACCCCCTTCTGTTTTCCCAGAACTTGGTTCCGGGAGCTGGACAGTCTAACTACCAAATTTCTCTTGAGCGGAGGAAGAGCGTGCCTGGCTCTGTCTGTATGCCGGATTCCCTCCTTCTCCTGGTAGTCCATGACTGGTTCAATGGGGGCTGGTCTGACGGGCTTATAGGCTTGAGCTGAGCGAACTAGGTCTAACTAAAATCCAGGTCATGATGTATGGGCAGCCATGGCCGGTAGAAGGTGTAACTGCGGGGCGGTGACGTGGGGAGGGGGAGGGGCAGGGTGGGGGTAGTAATGTATGGATTATGGACTTTAACAGGTAAGTAAACATATAAATAAATAAAACGAATTTCGTTGCGCGCACTGCATCACATTTGGTGATGCAGTGCACACAACGAAATTCGTTTTGCGGTTGCGAGAGGTCTCGACAGTTCATGTTCAGAAAGCTGCTGCTCACGTAGAAAATCTACTTGAGCGGCAGCAAAATCAACTCTAGAAGCTGTGCCCCCAGGTGTGCTGTTTGCACTGATTTTTCAGTGTAGGATGAGCTTCCAGCGCTAAATCACAGCATGCGCAGCGCAATGTGCCTATTTCTGCCCATTTGTGGAATTCCATGGATTCTCTCAGAGTTTTTCGTAACTCTTCCAGAATTTCACAGAGTCCGCGACTTCCACCCAGACATATTAATCACAATACTTGTCAGGTGATTCACTATAGTCACTAAATATATAGTGATAAAGTGAAAAACAACACAAGAAAAATCTCAAAACAATTTAGGAAAATAAAGACTAATTTAATAAACAAAATGACCCAAAAATGACAAAAATCCAAACAGTAAAACCATAGGCATTAATTATTAAAGCTTGAATTAATAATAGCATAAAAAAGCCCAAAACAGGAATTGCGGTTATCTGGTCGGGCTAGACTGGGACAAAGTTAAAAGTTAAGGCTGACTAAGATGGATCGCTGGTTGGATACAGGGACCAGGTTTGTCCAAGTGGAAATTTTACCTTCGAACTTAAAAACATTTATGGAGAAAAAGTGGTTGTTGACAAGTTGGCGTCAGAGCAAGCTTCAAGCTGGATTTGAAGTGGTCCTTGACAATCATGGGATGCTGAAGAGAGGGGGTCTGGTGCAGTCATCAACAAAGACTGTGTTCCGAAAGGCCTCAACGTTGATTGGATAGTGCTCGGAGTTGGTCCAGATGAATCCCTCTACGTTACTTAGAAACTTTTCTGGAAAACCAGATGTCCTTCACCGGGCAAACCAACAAGGAGAGGGCTGACTGGCGATTTGATGTTGATGGGTGCGACTTCGAAAGCAATCGTAGTGTCCTTCAGTTCTCCAAGCAGAAAGTTGCCAAAAAGTTTCTACGTCCCACTTCTTCCAATTTTGGCACAAGATGACACTCTCTAACACCAGCTAAGGGTCCAGAATCTGGAGGGCACAACTGGGGGAATCACTCCAATAGAGGCCAGCAGCAGGATCCAGGGCAGGTCCGGTTGGAACTGGCCATCTGGGCAGTTGCAGTAGGAGAGGCTTCTGGAAGCTTGCTGTGTCCCTGTAGCTCAAACAGGAGGTCAGCCAACTGACCTTCTAGTCATTTGTGGGGTCCTGGGTTCAAGCAAGCAGGTCCAGTTTTCTGTCAGGCTCTTAACACCGAAGGGTCCTTCTTCTTATTTCTCACAGGTCCAGGAGTGTTTTGAGGATAGGTTTGTGGGGTCCATTTTATGCACTTTGTCAGCCTGTAGGTAGAAGGCAAGCCTTTGAGCACTCCCTAAACCAGTTTTCCTCAGTTCCTCCCCTACCTCTGGGTTTTGGCCAGCCAGATTAGAGAGACAAAAAAGAGACAGGCTGAGGTGTGAGCTCCATCTGCCAATGATGAGGTAGGCATCCTTTAAAGCTGAGGGCTGGGCGCTGCCCCCAGGTCAAGCTATCAAGGGGAGAGTCCCCCTCTCCAAAACCAGAGCCCTTTGTCCACTGTCTAAGAGCAATACACATCTCACCACAGGGGAGTCATCAGGGGTCAGGTGACAGCTGGACACTGGCAGAAAAGACATTTAGTTTTAAGCAGGAAAATGACAACTTTCTGAAAGTGCCATTTCAAAAATAGTAATATAAAATATGACTGGACCATTACGTTGGATTTTAAATTTCTATTAAAATGAGTCTTTGAATCATTTTTCGCACTACTCCCAAACGTAGTTTAGCACTTACTAAATGCAGCTATGGGAGAGCAAGCCTTGTAATAGCTAAAAATGATGTTAGAAGGTTTTCACTGCCAGAGCATTTAAAACATTGAATATACATGCCCTACATTTTAAATAGTATGGACCCTGTCCTATGGGCATTTAGGGCCTACCTTAGGGGTGGCTTATAAGTGTTAAAAAGGAAGGTTTACACCTGGCAAAAGTTTTTGCCAGATTAAAAAGCAATCGAAAACTGAAGACCCATGCTACAGTAGAATGACTGGAGACATGTTTTACAGTGCTACAGTAGTGGGTTGCAAACACAAGGAGATGATGGACGGAGTGCTGAAACTTTTCAGACACTCACCCCCAGTCACAGATCTGGGTGAATCCATCATTGTTCTCTAGCTCACTTCACTGCCCCAGTCCAGACCCAACCATATTCAAATCAGTCATAACCCTGTTCCTTCATGGGAACTGTCCAGCCCAAGGTGCCAAGCCATGTCGTCCCTGGACTGGAAACAAGCATCCTGGGACCGGTTTCGCAGTAACATCCCTTAAGCCAGGCTAGCTTGAACCCAGTGGCAAAGTGAGCAAGGGACCCACGTCTGGTCATACCCTGCCAACTTAGGGCGAACAAAGCAATCACAAGGAGATGATGGAAACTTTTCAGACACTCACCCCAGTCACAGATCTGGGTTGAATCCATCATCGTTCTTTAGCTCAATTCACCATACCAGTTCAGAGCCAGTCAAATGCAAACCAGTTATTATGACCCTGTTTCTCATGGGAACAGTCCAGCCTGAATTGCCAAGCCAAGTCTTCACTGGACAAGATACAAGCACCCTGGGACCGGTTTCAGGGTAATACCCGTCATCAGCCTGGCTAGCTTAACTCCAGTGAGCAAGGGTTCCATGTCTGGGCATACCCTGCCAGCGTATGGCAAACAAAGCAAACACAAGGAGATGATGGATGGAGTGCTGAAACTTTTCAGACACTCACCCCCAGTCACAGATCTGGGTTGAATCCATCATTGCACTTTAGCTCACTTCACCACCCTAGTTCAGACCCAGCCAAATGCAAATCAGTGATGACCCTGTTCCTCACGGGAACAGTTTAGCCCAAACTGCCAAGTGAGGTCTTCCCTGGACTGGAAACAAGCATCCTAGGACTGGTTTTGGGGAAACACCCCTCATCAGCCACGCTAGCTTGATTCCAGTGGTAAAGTGAGTAACGGACCCTACATTAGTGGGTAGCTCAATGAGCCCTGCAGCCCACTAGTAGCATTTAACTTGCAGCCCTGGTTACATGTGGTGCCATGTATTAGGGACTGAAAGATCAATTAAATATGCAAAAAGGGGTTTGCCAATTCTAACTTGTTTAGAGAGGAGAGCGCAAACACTTTCCCACTGCTTAGCAGGAGTAAAGAGCACAGAGCCCTGAGGTCCCACAACCGGGTTCAGCAAAAGAAGGCAAACTCTGAGGGAATACCATGCCAATTCCGACAGTATTCTTCCATCCCACAGGTCAACATGTTTCAGCTGTATCTCACTGGCCTCATGGGAGGCCCCAAGCTTTCCTATGGACCTGGAAACCTTCCTTCCTTATGGGAGTTATAAGGTCTATAGGTATACCCTATATTAAATAGGATTAGGTGTATAATAGTGCATGTGTCTCCTTCACATTCAAACTCATGCATGCAAGCTTATGCACAACAACATTACACTTGCGTCTTAGGTAAAGTCATCATAGGAAGCCCTAATGGTTTAAAATTGGGGCCCCTTGGAGGGAAAGCAGTGGGAGTCCTCTGTAGTCACAAATTATTCAATAGAATCTCCCACCTGTGTGCATACAGGTGCAGTAATACTCGGCATTGTTTGGATTGTTCATTTGATATTGTGGATATTCCCACATGTATCATTGTCATAGACCATATATTGACAAGGAACTATGTTACTGGCTTAAATTATATTGTATTGATAATACATTTTAATTTATGATAATGTTGAAGGCACTATCACTTGTGCAAAGCACAGAAGGAAAGGTTTTACTTAAACATATCATTGTGCATGTATTCACAATATTAAAACATGGCAACAACATGATTAAAATGTGTTTTTTAGTACAAATTTTAGCAGAGTGTGCATTGCAGTGGAAATCTTCTTTATTTTATAAAACCTAAAACATAATGTCCCGGTCCAAGTAGAAGATGCAGAAAGTCAGCAGTGTTCATCAGTACACCCTTTACCTTCTGTTCTTACAGTGGCAGCTGGTATTTTTTTAAGTGGGGGGGGGGGTGTACAACTTGCCCTAAAATGTAGCATGTGCAAGTGAAGTGAGTGAACCTAATTTCTTTAATTGAGGGATTGGGGGAGGGTAGGAGGTTCTTCCTCTGAAAAAAGTTTGAAAACAAATGGTTCTCATTGTGCATTTTAAAGCACAATATTCACAGACATTTCCTAAAAAACCACAGGCTCAGAGAGGGCACTAATTAAATATTCAGTTCTACGGTTTGAAGAGCCAATGAAGCTGGACACTCCAAGGAAGCGTGTTACAGAGCGACCCTTATTTAAAAATGACCTCTTTTGCCAGCCACGATCCGTGCAAGTAACAGCGGTAGGGCGGTGCAGTCAGGTGGAGGGGGATTACAACGGACGATGACGAGTGAAAATTAATTCTTTATTTAATTTTTCCTCTGCATCGTCCCTCGAAATCCCCCCCTCAAATGGCCACCGCCCCACCGCTGTTACCTGCATGGACCGCGGCTGTCCTTTGCTCCAGAGACAATATTTTGTCTTGGGTGCCTCACATGTGTCAATGGTGCACTTGGGACAAAAGTTACCAGTGCCAGATTTTTCCTAATAGTGCCATCCGTATGCATTGTGTCACTTACATCAAAAATTATTTCTAGTAAGTCAGGGCCAGCATGTTTTCATGGTTGCCCCTCTCATATGCCAAGATTTACCTCTAATGTTTGAGAACCAGCATTTTCCTATGGGTGTTTCCATGCCTTAAATTTACTCCGGTTTCCTACGAACAGCATTTTTCCATAGGTACTGCTATGCCAAAACTTACCTTCAGTATGGAAGCACATGTTATTTGCCATGAATGTCCCTTATGATGAGTATCACTTCCAGGATGCCAGCCCCAGCATTTGAACATGGGTGACTCTAAAACAAGAATTACATCAGTATGTCACTGCCATTGGCAGACTTGAAGCATAGCATCACATTTTCACTCACGCTAACTTATATCCACTCATCCGCACTCATTCTCACTCACTTAATGCTCTCGCTCCTTCGTTCTCTCTCTTAAACTCACTCATTCTCTCATTTGCACTAACTAATTCTTCATCTAACTCACTCCATTGCACTCTTTTTTACTCACACGCACTTAAGCTCTCTTATTCTCACTCACTCTGACACACTCATTCTCACTCATCGTTATATTCACTCAGTGTCCCTCACTTTCAATCACTTTTAAACTCATTTTAGCTCACATTCTCTTACACTTTCTAGTAATCTCTCACACTTATTTGTATTCATTCCCACTAACTCGCAGTCACTTTGACTCTCACTCCTTCATTCCCACTCACTCTGATTTACTAACACTCAATCTTATTAAATCTCACTTTCTACCTGTCACTCACTTTCACTCACATGCACATACTTACATACATATACACAAAGCCACTCACAAATAATACTCTCTTTCACACAAAAAGACTGGCACCCGCACACACTCACAGCATACATTTAAAAGCATTTTATTTTACTTACCACAGCTCAGGGACAGGAGTGGGAAGAAGGCCAGGAGGGGGATCAGAAGGGCAAAAGTATTCAATTCTCTCAACTTTGTGACCTCTTGAAGCGTATTAGAGATGTCCTGGGCATTGGAGTAAAACCCCCGGAGAAAGAGGGGCTTTATTCTCAAAACAGTGCAGCCCAAGTGAAAGATTTGCCCCTCCATGATGTCATCAAACAAATTGTATGTACGTCCTTGCCATACTCTCTGAATCTCTCCAAGATTGTGTAGCTGAATTTACACAGACCCCTATGGTAGAAACTTCTGGCTTCAATGGCTTCAACATCATCCTTGGCCTCAGATGACTATTCCTTACCGAAAATTGTGGATAAAAAGGCGGAGGGCTAAGGCATTGTCAGCAGCAAAAGCAGCAATGGCAGGGCGTTGTCTTCTGTGGATGAAGTCCTGGAAACTGGATTCAGCTCGAAGATCCTTAGTACAAAAGTTTCCATTTATAGGTACGAAAGTGATTTGGCTCTGAGTTAGATGGAATGTTTCAGAATGCTGCTGAAGAGATAGAAATGTAAAAGCCCTTTAAGCTAATCTGCGGCAAGAAGTCTTTCTTATCAAAGCAGCAGCCATAGAAATCTTATGACAAGCATCCCTTTTGGGATCAAGTTCGTGGCAGGGGGACTGCATTTCCCCACAACCGGCCAGGTACTTCACAAGATCAAGGTCAGTCTCAGAAACAACTATGGCAACGTTGGAGCGAGACGAAGACAATTTGTCCATCAGTGGGAGGAATGTGTTTTGGATGCCTGAGCCCTGAGCTTTGTCAAGGGTCACACTTTTTCTCACCGACCTCCAGCAGGTAGTTTTCTGTCTCCCACAGCTCGAGTTAAAGAGGCAGTGATTGTTACTGGGGGTTCAAGACCAACTAGAAAAAGGTGCAGAATTTCTGGTACCAGAGGATGAGAATAGAATCGGATTGTATTCAATTTAGTTCTAAACAGACGACAGATACCGCCCTGTCTTAGACTTCTAAGCCCTAAACTAGTTTATCTTAGTGGAAATATTTCAGATGGTCTCACTGGAGTCAATCATTTCAATAGCAGTGGATAGAAATGTTCTCATGACCTAGACTTACAGGATGCATGCCTATTCACCTGGGAAGACAGATATTTCTATGGTTTTCTGTAGGAAACAAGCACTGGTAGTTCTGTGATCCTTCTTTCAGCCCAACTACATCACCCAGCATCTTCACAAAGGTATTGGCACCTATTATAGCATACCTTCAGTTATCTACAGTTACAATCTTTTCACATCTTGACAACTAGATATTTTCTGCTTCTTTTCTCCTTAAGGCACAGCAAGATGTGAAGAAGGTGACTAGAGTACTACAACATTTGAGATTCATCATCAACTTCCAGAAGTTGAACCTTCCACCTGTCCAGATCCAGGCTTCTGTAGGATCTCGGTTCAGTTACGAGCTACGTTGAGTCTTTCTACTGCACACAGAATAATTGCAAATCAGAGAAGTCTTTCCATCCTATTCAGTCAACCTTGGATTACAAGCAGGGATTGGTTAAAGGTGAAGTGGTTGATGGCGGCAACTAAGGCGGCTGTCCTGTGGGCACGTTTCAATCGGAAGCCTTTCATAGATCAACTCCTACAACAATGGTAACCAAGCTTACAGGTGTTCAAGCATCAAGTTCAAGAAATCCCTCAGGTTTGACAAGCATTGGCATGGAGGTTTCAGGAAGATAACCTCTCAAAGGAATTTCCACTCCACCTTTCTCCCCTCAACAACTGGATGCAAACCTGTGGGCTTGGGGAGCAACATTGGGGTATCAGGAGAGAAAAGAATGGTGTTCAGAAAGGAGAATCTACACTCGTCCAAGTGGCAAGAGTTAGCAGAGGTTTTGGGGAATTTACGGGGGAGACAACCAGGTCACAAAACCCTATCTGACCCAGCAGGGCTTCGCAAGAAACAAGGAATTTAAACCTCTTAGCAACACAGATATTTTCTTGAGTTGAGAAGTACCTCCTTGCCCTAGGACCTGATTACATTCAGGGCCAGTTGAAATACCAGGCAGACAGTCTCAGCTAAAATCTTTCATCATCAGTGATCTGTCATCTGTCTGTCCAGGAGGTCTGCCAAATCTGTGCACAGTATGGAACACCAATGATAAATTTGTTTACATTGCAGCAAAAAGTGATGATTCTAATGTTCTGCACAGAAACATGGTGCCCACAAGCTTGGGCACTGGATGCCTTCTCCGTCCATTGGGCAATAGGTCTTCTCCATTTCTTTCTGACTATTCCCCTCCTCATGAGGGTGCTTTAGATGATTCTGGAGGAGAAGATATCAGTAAACCTAGTGGCATGTTTTTTGGCCCAAAGCTCTTGGTTTTTGCTCTAATGCCCTTGTCCAAATCTCCAGTTAGACCTACATTCTTCCCCTCTAAGGTTTGATCTGGTGCTGACAATTCTGCTTTGACATCTCAGGCTTAGGACTTGGAACTTGAAGGGACATTATCACAACATGTGGGGTAGTCACACCAGGTGGCCAGGGACAGTCAGACATCAAGATGTCCTTCCAAGTTAATTTCCTACAAAAAGCGATGGAGTTAATTCAAAAGGTAGTATCTTTCCAATAGTTCTGATCCTCTATTAGTAGACAATTTTGGAATTGGAAATGTGGAGACCTTAGTGTCTCACTGACAGCAATAAAAGCCCTGAGGTTAGATTAGAATGGGGTGAAAGCTGCCCCTCTTATGGATAGACCATTGAAGAGCTTTAGACTAAAAGAATTGCAGTTAGTTCCCAGACACCAACTTGGAACTTTTCTTAAACAGGATTACAGCAATCTTCATTTGAATCCCTCTAAGAAGCCGACCTAGGATGACTATCTGCTAAGACAGAATTCTTAATTGCAATCACCTCATCAAGGAGGTTGGTGGAAACTGGGGGCAATGATCTTTTCCTACCCATACTTAAGGATTTTCCCCTGATGGAGTATGTCAGGAACCATGATGTGTTTGCAGCACCCCCCCATTTTTGCCCACATTGTGACTACTAGATCCTGGTTTTCAGACTCTGATTGTGCCCTGGGCCCTGCTGATCAGACCCATGGCCTGCACTCTGATTATAAGTACATGGTAATTAGGTATAATTACAATTGGTACTGACAACCCACATGTAAGCCCCTATTATATGGAAGGGCATGTAGGTTTAGAAGCCCAGTAGACTTAATGGACTTAAGTGTGCACTACATTGCTGCCTGCTGTCATATTAAAAGCCAGCACTGCACTGCAGGTTGCTTTTAAAGTAGAATTATATGCAAATTCAACTTGGGAATTTAAAGGTGCTTCAAAAGTAGTAAATGACATTATTATTACATATAAGTCACCCCAAGGTCTCCCCTATGTGCACCAAGGGAAGTGTGCCTTGTGACTATAAGCAGGGATATTATAAGATATGTTTCTTATGCCCTGGTGAAGGAAAAACAGCAAATTTCGCTTTTACCTATTGTAGTGCATTGGCTCCACAGGCTACCATGGTAATACATTAATAAAGTATAACAATTGATAGTAAGGAGCTAAAAATATAATTTGATGGCTTAAAAGAACATGTATGATAAATCCAATAACTTGCCATTGTTAGATGTATTATAAATATTACAGAAAATAAGTTATAGGACTTTCTTTTCTGTGAGCCAAAATGCAGCCTTCCAGCAGCCCTTTTCTGAATGGCCAGCCACTGCCTGGCTGAGCCACGCTGTCTAATGAGGTGTGTAGTGGCCTACTAGACAGACAAAGAATTTCCTGTGGGAGGAGAACTGAAACTGCAGAATCAAAACGCAGGAAGAGGGTGGGGGACCAAACTGGGCTTCACAGAGGGATTTCCAGTTTGTACAGAATACAGCCTTACCCCCACATCCTGCACCCCCAGCCAGATAGGAGCCCCAGTAATTAGATTGGTGTGGGTTGGGGCAGAAGGGGGATGTTAAGGAATCAGCCACACCAGTGGTTAATCCTCCAGGAGAAAGTTTATCCATTTTGGAAGAATAGTGCTTTCTGGGACAATGATATGCCACACTTTGGAGGAAGTGGTCATACCTAAGGGTGGCACTCGGCATCCCATTCGTCAAAACTTGACTTGGCTTGAAAACCAGGAACACTAAATAAATATGGGATAGTTGCCAAGCAACTCAGATCTGCTACCTGAAACAACAAGGAGAAGAAGGACTGCCCTGCTGGAACCCTGAACTGCACCCAAAGGACTGCACCCTGAAGGACTGCACCTGCTGCACAATCTAGTACTACAGCCATAAGAATTTTTCCTGGCTTCACAAGGATTAGGGAGTGGTTTCCTTGAATGCTATAGATTAACAGATCCCACCTGCATCATCCACACCAAGACGTACCCATCCTGGAGTGCTTCCAGTGGACTTTTATGGATTTGGCCGAGTGCATTAAGGGACTTGTAGTCCAGACATTCCAAGGACCATCTCAGAGCTTATAGACCCTTGGACTTGTGTTTTTGGGCACTTTTAACCCACAAGAGGAACTTCAGGAAAAAGTTACAGAGGTTTGGAGGATCTTTTGTAAAAAGCTCCATAAGTTGACGAGGGGCATTGTAGGAGGTTTAGACCCAGACTCCAAGAGGAAATCCAGAGCATCTGGACCCTTGGCTGGTGTTGGAGACCACTTTCTTGCATCAAAAAAAGACTGCTGTAAGTAAGAGTGAAAGGGGTACAGCGTGAGTAGCCAGATCTCTGGACTTTGTAACAGTCCAGCGTGACCTTTTATAACCCTTTGAGGGTGAGTTGCTTATAACTGTTAGTTTCACCTTTAATCCTTAAAAATCGATATTTCTGGTTCCCTACATTTTTGTCATTTCAGTGTCATTTAATTCATAAAGATATAACCATTTTTATAAATTGATATTGGATTTTTATTGTGCTTACTTATTCAATGTATTGGTGTTTTTAAATACTTTACATACCTATCTCCTAAGTTAAGCATGTCTGCTCATTGCCAGCTACCAAGGGTTGAGCAAGGAAATATTGTATTGAGATCTTGCCTGAACCTTTATTGTGCTTATGAACTGATTACTTGTGGTAGGTCCCTACTTATCACTACTAATAAACCACTTTCCAACAAAGGAATTCTGAGTTTGAACCCTAAATGAATATCCTGTTTCATTTATTTTAGGAAATTATCCTACCAGTCTTGCACTATGATGAGAGTTCTCAAAGTTCTTCTTCCATGAATTGGCATGCATACTTTGTCCATCAATCTATCCAGAATGTATCAAGGATTTCTGGCTCTGTAATGCACAACCCATCTCTTATGGCACACAAACAATAAGGGTAAGAAGGTAGCCTCACAAACAATCATTAGATGGATTTGTCAGGCAATTTCTCAATTATATATGATGCTACAGGAATCCCCTACATCTGCTATTAAGGTGAGGTCCACAAGATCTGTATCAGCCTACTGGGAGAACTAGGAGGGTCATTGTTTTAAGAAATATGAAGATATGTGCAATAGTTGTCTCATCAGATGTTTATTAAGTGCTATAGATTTGAGCTGCCTAACAATGATGTCTGTAATTTAGCTAACAATGTCTTGACATCAGCAATGAAATAATTTTTGATAGAATAAAATGCATTGATTCCTGTATCAGTGGATTATCAGTGTAAGTTTTGTTTAATATTGGCAAATCCTCAACTAGGAATGCCTAGCACAAGGAGGACAGAGATGAGGGGATAATGGCATAATTACTTATTTGCATAGAAATCAGATGAGCTAGGGCTCCTTGAACATTCAGATAGTTTGTAATGCATTCTGTAATTACTGACCCTCTGGTTACATTTCCAGATTTCACCCATAACTCATGTATCTTTCTCCACTGTGCCCTATACAACCATTTAGCAATTGTATTTTTCATTTTTGTTAAGAAACAATGCTAATGCAATATGCGCATGAATTTTCACCCCACACCTCAATACAAGCACATGGAGTGAACGCCATTACAATATTGCTCACAAGTAGACAAGGGCAGTCATTGAGTGTGGACTGCTGAAGTCAAGGTTTCGCTGCCTTCATAAGAGTGGGGGAGCCCTTCAGTATTCACCTCCAGTTGAATGCGAGATTGTGACAGGGTGTGCTATGCTCTACAATATTGCAACAGGCAAGGGGCTTCCACTACAGCCAGAGGGGGACATCTCTGTGAAGAGGAATCACACCCACCACCAAACACATCACAAGATACAGAGCAGCAGATATAAAAAAACTGCATTACCAAAAAATTTTTCTAAGTAAGTTTATCACAGTGAAACCATGAAATGTATAATGAGCTAGCCACTCTTAGAATGGTGAAAAGTTATTTAAATTTCTATTTTTTATCATATGAAAAAGCAAGCGTCACAACAACGTTTTTCTTTTTGTTTACCTCAAATTATTTAAACTAATTTATCTCAGGAAATTAACATCTGTTTGTTTTTTCACTAAAAATAAATTCAATGTCTTCTTTTTTTTGCTGACAGTGGCCCTCTCATGGTCCCTTGTAAAAATATCCAATTCTATATCTTCAGCTTGACTGCTTGTATGTCTTGCACTTATGGTATCGGAAATACAGCTACTACTTCAGCTAAGATGCCTCCTCGCTCTCCATTGCTGGGGGTGCCATACCACTAGAACATATTTGGAAGGTTTGAACAATTTCTAGACAAGATATTATCTGACATAAACTTTTCACTGTATCTTTGCAGCAGTGAGACAATTCATCTGGATCTGTAAGCTGCGATGATTGAGTATTCCTGTTGAAGCTGCTAATCTTTCAACATTTTAACTTAGTAACTTAGTATTTGAAATACATGTTGATGTCTTTGATATTTTTGCTGTGTCTCTTGAACAATAGCATTTGTTAATTTCTTCATTGTAGCATTTAAATTGTCTGCATTGTTTATCATAGCTGACTTGCATTCATCCATGTTCATTTTAAGCGTCTCGATTGTTTCAAATTGTTTGATTTCTATGTCTAACATATCTTTTTCAATTTTGACAAATTCAGCTCTATATGGTGATGCACCAGTATCACCATGTCTGTTTTGAAAATCGATAATGGAGAGGTAAGTATCTTTGACTCTGGAGTCTCTGTGGCAAAGAGCGTGTTCTGTTTCATGACTATGGGGCCTATTAGGATTGCTGTTTTTCCGCATCCTCCGGGCCGGCGGAAGTCACCGCCGGCCCAGAGGATGCGGAAAAACCACAGCGGACCCACCAGAGACCCACCGCCACATTAGGATGGCTGGTGGGTCCTGTTTTCTGTCCGCAGCTATTCCGCCGCGGTTGGCTTACAACCGCGGCGGAAAAGCTCTAATATGGTGGAGGTGTCTCTCAGACACCGTCCACCATATTAGGAAATGCTTGAAAAGATGCTTTTCCGCAGCGGATTTTCCGCCGTGGAAAAGCATGTGAAACTTCACTGCGGGGGCCCGTTGCGGCCCCCTAGGTGAAGGGGGGGGGGGGTGCACATGGGGGGTACCTATGGTACCCCCCTGCATTTGTATGCAGAGATCGGCAGGGACCGCGCGGTGCCTGCCGCTTTCTGCATCCAAAAGCAAAGTATGCATTTTTTACATTGCGGCGGGTGCAGCTTGAAGCTGCACCCGCCGCAATGTTAAGGATAGAGGATGTGACCGCCACCCTGGCGGTCACATGCTAATCTTCACGGGGGGAACGCCGCTGCCCATGCGGACGTTCCCCCCCCTACTCTATGGTGGCGGACGGACTCAGGTCCGTCCGCCATCATAATCGGCCCCTAAGTATGTAACGTGAATTTGTAAGAAAATAAAATATGTTTTAGTGTGATGCTCTATTATTTTACAATATCATGATGTTTTTTTCTTTTTACAAAATCATGATGCACGTGTTTAACAATCAACTATATTATTTATGTGATTTCATAATGAAACAATGGCTAACGCTGCCTAATTAAGGACTCCAAAAATCAATAATACTGTCATTGGACTACATGTTACATAATAAAAATATTTTGGACTTAACCAATCTTAATATATTGAGCTATTACATGAACCTGATGCAAAATATCTGTGCTTGCATCACACATAATTAAAACTTTAAAAGATAGCAAAATGTGTAGTGTCATTTAAAAAAAATAATGAAAACAAACTAACCTTAGATCTGTTTAGTAGGTTTTGAAGTATCAATATCCGTATGTCCATATATATCCTCCATAGTGAAGATGCTTTTAATGGCATCATCTATTGTTGATGGTGGTGGCTGGGTGGACCGACCCTCTCCATTGCCGGCAGCTTCCTCCTTCCTTGCAGTAACGGCTGGCAGGGAACAAGAGTGGGGAGGCAGGAGAGAGGGATTGCGGAGTTGGGGGGGGGTTGGGAGGATTCAAAATAATACCCAAAAGAAAAAACACTTACCTCCATGCTGTGTTTCTCTCATCAGTCATCCCTTGTCGTCTCTCTGGTTGGAACCAGGAAGCACACAGGCTCCCTTCCCTAAGCCAATCACAACGCTGCAATGCAGTGTTGTATTTGATCTGAGCACCCTGGCTCAGTGCTCAGAGGTGGAATTGGATGCTGGGCATTTTCCCCACCAGTCTGTGTAATGCAGCCTGGTGGGGCACATGCAAAGTGCGCAGGACTCTTTGGCCTGCCCAAGCAGTCATGCACACATTTGAATGCAGCAACCACTTCTCTCGGAAGTCATGGGAGCGGAGCCCAGCCCCGCCCCGCCCCGCCCCGCCCCGCCCCACCCCACCCAACCTTGTGGATAATAG
Organism: Lissotriton helveticus; assembly: GCF_964261635.1. Lineage (NCBI taxonomy): Eukaryota > Metazoa > Chordata > Amphibia > Caudata > Salamandridae > Lissotriton > Lissotriton helveticus. The sequence goes on from NC_136061.1 coordinate 438,438,736, forward strand.
AAATAAAATGATAACAACAGAAATAACATCTGTTATCATTTTCTTTTTTCTTTTACACTGCTCCAAGAGCAGTGGGCTGACGCTCCTCCGCATTAGGGGAGGAGCCACCACTGCAGGCTCCTTGTGTCCAGCTTCTCCTTTGTTTGTGAGCGAAGGTCGTACCAGTGCTTGCATATTACCAGAATACTGTGAGTTGTTATTCCAGCAGTATTGAGTATTTCTTGGATTTGATTCCAAATTCGCTTCTTGGTGGCTTAAGGCTACACACTCCTCAACAAGCATGGCTATCTCAGCATCTGTTAACTTCTGCAGATATCCTTCATGAGATGCCATTTTTATCCACGCAATATGTCTCCGAAGTCCTCTCAGTAAGCTACTGTGCTGCAGACTGGCAGGGCAACAGCGTGTTTGTCATCAGTATGTGCATGTGTGCCCGGTCACAATTTGCGATCATGAAAACATTTTATTTTGCAAATCCATATTTTATTAAAGCCTTTCCTGAGAAATTACAAATTTGAATATGTACGCTATCGTATTTCATTTTCCGATTCCCAAAATGCGATTTCTTAAGTATCATAAATTAGAAATCGGCAGCCACGGCCCATGGAGGGAGTTCCGGTGGGGCTGAAAGGCGGGGCGGGGCAGGGTGGGGGGGGGGGGGGAGTGCTAAAAACCGGAATATGGCAAATTGGAGGTAAGTAAACAATTGAATAAATAAAACGAATTTCGTAGCGCGCTCTGCATCGCAGGGCGCGCTACGAAATTCGTTTTATTTATTCAATTGTTTACTTACCTCCAATTAGCCATATTCCGGTTTTTAGCAAACACCCCCCCCCCCCCACCCTTTCCATCACCCGCCCGGCTTCCTGCAGCACCATAACTCCCTCCACGAGCTGCGCTGGAAATCGGTAAATTTAACTATAGTACATCTGGCCCATAGAGCGTGGCAAATGCTTTGTCCCAGGCAGGGTCACCTCAACTAGTAAGGACTCGGAGGAGGAGGGCTAGAAATCGAGGTAATGAGGCGCTATGTTACCAGGTGACAACCACTAGGGTGTGCAGTCACATCTTGATTGGCAATCTCGATAAAGGCAATAATCTCACGATCAGCCCCATCTAGAGGACCACCACACCTGGGGAGCTGAGTAAACATCTTCCAAGCAGTTTCTGTTGTTTACAACCCCCTCGTGATTCAAGATACAATATGTGACGCTGAATTCTCATGTCAGTACAAATATGCTGTAAACACCATCCTACCTTCTTGCCAATAAACTCACAGCGCACGAAGAGCTGTGCATAGGCTGCGAACGCACAAACACACACACGGGCCAGATACGCTGCGAAAAAGAAAAGGCGGTTTGTGTGAATCACTCGCTAGTAATGAGCAGCCGGGGTTTGGCCTGAAGCGGCCATTAAGCATTCTCAAGCAATTTAAGGCAATTTTCTCTCTCCTCATTTAATAGTAGAGGCGCAAGAGAAATAGTTGTAGTGTGTGGTTCTTTCGAGCCTCTGTTCTTCCTTCACCAAACTACCTCCTTAGGGACAGCTTAGGCAGAAAGATGTGTAAATGCGCGAGTTTGTATACTTTTAACAATGGAAGAAACCTGACAGCACTCGTTCACAGAAGTTGTCAGAATTTTCAAGCATAATTTATGCTTTTGACTGCGAATTTTGACTGGTTTTGCTATTCAAGGTGATTTGCTTCATACTCCACAAATTACAGATCTCTCGCCTGTAAGCACAGCTGCAGACATAAGTGACAGGCGACAGGTGCACAGAACACATTACATAAAGCGTACCCATCTAAGGTTGTGTAAAAGCACATTTACAATTGTTTTATTTGCCCATTTCTTTCCTCGAGATAATATATTTTCAGTGCATGTTCTGAGAAAGTTGCAACGACTGGGGTCCCTTGGTATGCTATCTGCAGTAAATGCGACTGATGTATTAAGAATATATTCAGGCGAGTGTAGGAAATGTGGATAAGACGTTTCTGAGCACAGAGAGTGACTTGGTGGGTTTGGTATTAGTTTCCATTGTATGTCCTTTACTACTTTTATAAGAATGTCATTTCTACACATCATCAATGTGGAAGGACTTATTACCTCATCTACAATCGCGAATTTGCAAGAAGCAGTTTGCTCTTCGCAGAGATACAAAGTTGCATCCCCTGACTCTGGTCGCACTCCACCAACAGGGCCAGAGGCAAGATGAGGTCTGGCCTGGCAGTGCAATTGTACCTTGTTGACAAAAAGTAATTCAGTGGCAGACCTGATGCTTTAGTATTCGTTGGGTCTTCTGAGCCACACAGGGCAAGACTGGCATCTGCTCAGAAGAGCAGGCTGCCAGACCTCCACCCATGTGAGGCCCATATTTATTAACGCTTTGCGTCAAGTTTGCATTACTTTTGGAACACAAATACAATGCAAAGTATTAAGGTCAGATTTACTGTTTAACGCAAAGGATAGCGCCTAGATTCCCCACCCCACCGGTGATAAAGTGTGCTTTACTAATCCCTATTACAAAGCATAACATACCATAACATACATATTACCCCACTCTAATGCAAAGCTATGCAATGTGATGGTTTATGCTACTTTGTATCAAGGATGCGTTCCATGGGCTGTAAATTGGCAGCGATCGGGGTTAGCATTTAGCTGAAGCCATCTTGTATTCGGCAGCCATCTTGTCTGCCATGTACTCACCATGGGCTCTGTCCTTCCTTGCTGTCGTTTACTCTTGCACTCTGCTGATAGACAGACTATATTTAGGCTCTGCTACTCTGCACATGCGCAGAAGAGACTGTGTCTGTTCACACACCTGTTCTAGTTTGTAACTGTCAGGTTATTCTTACCAGAATCAGCAAACTGCTAGCTCCTCCCTACTGTTGACTGTGCAGTTCTGTATGACCTTTTTTGTATGTAACCCTTCTCTTCTGTACTTGTGTCGCCTTCTTTTGAGCCCCTGTGTGGGTATAAAAGGACCATGCCCCTTCTGTTCAGTGTGCTACTTCATACACTACCGAAGGGTGTTGTGTGAATGTAGTTCCACCTCATGAGGTTTAATAAAACTTTATTTTATATTCCAGTTTCTGTGCCAACTTCTTTTCTATGGTCTGAGGACTTGTGCAGAGAAGGGCGAACCCTGAGCACTGGTAGGCCTATCTGAGGCCCACCCCGACAAATTAGCACCCAACCAGTGGGGCTCATTGGCGAAGGAGTGGTCGAAACTGAGGATTGGAATCTCGCTGCCGACGATCACTGCCCGAGGAGACCCGTGTTTTCGCAACCACATCGTTTTTCCTCTCTTTCTGATCTGACCCTCCAGGTGGTGCGGGTCCTTGACTGAGATCTCTTCTGTTGATTCGCCGTGAAGTGACCATTTGGTCGATTCAAGAACTTGGCAGTTGGAATCTGGACACCAGGGATTGATAAGGGCCATTTTGATGCAACACTTGCTGTTGGTTTGATACCAGGGATTGGTAAGGCCATTTTATGCAGCTTACTGTTTGGTTTGGTATTTGGATTGGCCAATTTTGGGATTGTGGATTTGTTAATATATAAATTGCAATTTATATAGGCAGGTAATGAGGAGAATTTTCTCTACTTTGAATAAGATTTGAACGGCACAACATACAAGCGTACCTTAAGTGCTACTTTGCGTATAATACTGCATATCTTGCACTATTTTCGGCATGCCTGTTTCTAGCACACTTCGTAGAATGTGTTGCTTTTGTGGTGGTACCAGTTTACGACTCGATGAAGCACAACCAGCCCCCCCAGAGGGGACACCAAATAGGGACATGTATATTAAGTATGGTATTTCTTCTATAATATACAGCATGTTATGGAATAAATGCACTAGTAAGGATCCTGAGTTGCGTTGGCCTATGCATGGGTCATTTGATTTACGAAAGATTCAGTATGTAGAACAATGTATGTTTAAGCCAAAAACTAGGCAAGATATGTTTGACTGTGTACGAATGTGGTAGAAAGAAGTGCGTGAACGAATGAAGCGAGAGCAAGCCTTGGTCGAAAGGATAGGGAGCGTCATTTGCAGGTAACTGGCCAATACGCTGTTCGGCAACCCCTCTATCCTATCCTTAATAAACCGCAAGATGATTTCCTATTGTTAGATTGTTCTCCACCTCCGTATACTCTTCCTTCTACTCCTCATGAGTCAGATGAAGACTCTTCTACAGAGCAGGAGAAATCACAGGAAACTCGTTCTATGTTGTCCGCTGAGTGTGCGTCTGAGCTTAGATCTGCTGCTCGTAAAGCCGTTCGTAGTATTGCCCCTGCTTCTGAACTTTTAGATAACATGAAAAGTTGGCAGGAAAGGAAGCAAATATATTTTACCGAGGTATTTGCTGCAGAGGTCCTTGAGTGATTTAGGAAACATTCAGAGGAGTTGGAGCCCGATGTTGTAGCAAATGATTGTAAGCAAATGAGTGATGGTCTTTCTGTCTTTTCTCAGGTAGCTGACTCAATCAGGCGTTTGGTTAAACTGCGTGCTGATGCAGTCCGTTTGCGAGAAGAGAAAAAGGCAGCAGACGCAGCTGCACAAACATCCCTGACCAGCGTGACACAGGCTTCTGCTTCTGGAACAGATAAGACTATGATAGTTCATGCGAAACCTATGCGGGAAGCCGCACCTCTCTTTGTTCCTCCTAGAGGCGAGGGAATAAGTGATAATAAGGATTCCGCTGATGCAAAGGGTTATTTCATTTATAATTAGGTTTACACTCCTTGGAATAGAGCGGATGTTATGGCTCTTAAAGCTGCATTAACCAAAAAAGAGAAAGGGAGTGACCCACCGACCAAGGGGCTGGGTACTGATATAATCAAAAAAGAAGGAGCCCCTTGAACAGAAAACCTTGCATAATGGTAATATCTAAATACAAACACTCCTCATTCACTCAAGTGTCAAAAATCAGAATATACCTAAACTAAACATAGCATAAATACTGTGAATATAATAACAGTAAACTGATATTAGGTTTGTTTGTGAATTTATTATACAATTATAACCGTATACATTTAAAATAAAAGAAACATAAAATCACAAATTCATAATGTTGAAAGCAATATTAAAAACAATATATCCTCAAAGATATACAAAATATAAAAATTGTACATAAGAGACAAAAAAACAGTGAATCAATTGAAAACCATCATGAAGTATTAATCCGATTAGAATCAAATTGTTGGAGTAACTTATATCAACTGGTAACACCCTTAAAAGTTCCTCAGATTTAATGGTGAAATAACGTGCGCCGACGCGTTTCGGTCTTATTGCTCTATATTGCACCACCTTTATCAAGACGAAACTATACGTAGTCTCTTATTCAAAAAGGACCTCTAACAAGCAATAAAAACACAATAAACCCAATCATAAGAGTACATGTGTAATATTGTGAAACATATTATTACAGATTCCCATTGTCAACTCCTTAAACAATCTCCATATAAATTGGATGTGTATACATTTTTTTATAAGAATGGCCCCCATCAGATGCATCATAATTAATAAACAATTTCCTATGACCTGTTCCTACATTGGAGATGTACAATATATAGATATTCAGTCTGTTTTGATGTAAAAACACATATTGTGCATGACATATTATATAAAATAAAGACTTTAATTATCCTGATTTAAAAACAACATACATAATTGTGTGCATTTACATGTAAATAATTCCAACCCTTGACACTGCTCGTTCATACAGTAATTTCTCACATATAATTAGCCTTTAAATCTTATTCTCAAACCCCATTTACCACTGTTCAATAATCTTTATGAATACTCAGGGTGCCTCTGGGTTTCATTATCGTTCTGACATACCTGATAAAATACTGGATCCTTCAGCCAGCGGCTGAATCAAAAACAATGTATCCGCTCAATGTATCAAAGCGCCTTTCAGAAACATTATGATATTTACATGCCAGCTCGGATTTAGGTTGACGCCCTGTATGCGTTGTACACGACGGCCGCAACATAATGGTTCAAAGTCTCAACAAATGAGCGCAGAATCATGCCTCCGGTGGTTGGCTCGATTCAATCTTTTCATTCAGTGCGTTTTCCTCGTTTTATTCAGATCGTCTGTCAGTTACTTCCAACGATCTGTAGATTAAAATTGGGTGAATCAATGCTAATGCATTATGTCTGACATCTAGCGAACTTTGAACTGGTGCCGATCTCTTTGTTTTGTAGGCACGATTTTGTAGGCACGATTCTGCGCTCATTTGGTGACTTATGATCTAAAGTTTAAATTTTCCCCATGGTTTATTTAAAAATTTAAGACAGGGCTCAATTGTCACATCCCTTACAACTCTATCATATTACACAGATTAACCGAACCCAGAAGATGAGACCTCAGCCAGCATAGCTCCATGGTTTCCGACTTATGAAGGGACCAGAGGTGAGTGTCTTAATATCCGGCAACTCGCGGAATTCTGGATTTTTAAACTTAAAATCCAATCTTATTCTTTTAAATAGAAGTCTTGTGCAGAATCCGAACCTGATGGTTTTCGATTTAACCAACAGGCGTAATATCACTTTCCCTGCCCCCGTCCTGAAGAAGACCCGCCAGAGACCCATAACTAAGGCGTCAAGAGGGTCGAAACGTCGACAAAAATACCACAAGGACCAGTCAACCGAGTCCAGCATATCACAGCCAACTAATATGGCGCGTTGGATTTGATAACTACCAAACTAGAGACTGGCCTTCTAAATGCCTAGTTTCCTACTCCCCCTCAACATCCCCCAATCACGTGTATATAGATCACCAATTGTTATGCCACTCAGTCACAATATTTCACGTTATGTCACATTTCACTGACTTGAATTGATGCGCAGTTTTCATAAGGAATTCTATGCATATTATAGGGTGTCAGTCAAAAACAAAAAACAAATCATGAATGAAAAATAATTCAATGATTAAAACATTTACTGACCCCTCTCTTTGTTTGGATTTGCACTTAATGATTTAATCTAGATGTCATAATAAGTAGTACAATTATGTCTCAATATAGGTTGAACGATATGTACAGACTTTGAGGAAATTTGGTTCACACCCGACAGGACCATTGTTGATATCAATATTGTATTGCCCAGGTTCTGAGGGATACTGGGTTGCCCTATAAGAAGTTTACTGTACAGAGTGCAGGTGTTTACCTGCGAGGGTTTTTTCTCACTCTCATTTATTGTTGTATTGTATTGTATAAATGTAAAATTGTATTGTCTCTTTCAAACGTTTGTATAGTTGAATATGTCTGAAAAAGAAACCTTGTCATACAGTGAAGAATACATAGCCAAGCTAATCCAGGAACAGGGTGCATCTAGCTTCCTATTAGGGAACAACAGAGTACCAGCGGATGCTGGCCTCAATGAAAAGCTTGCCAAATTGGAACGACTAGAGAAGAAATTGATCAGATCACGACTACATGGTCATGTTCTGACCAAATACCTGGAAGCCAATATAATACCACAGGGCCTCCAGGTACGAAACGAACCAGGTATCTTTATAGACGTTCCCAAATTCCGAGAAGGGTTTAGCTACGTGGCCAACAATTGCTCCAGGCACTGGATGGTGCCTGGAGTGGAGACGGCCATTGAGTATGTGAAAAAATAATACAGGAAATAGCAGATCTTAAGAACGAAATCCTAGGTGATTCAGCACTCACGAACGCAAAAGAAGCGTTGGAGCGCGCGGAAAAATCCCTAGTTGATTTCAACACCATCACACTCGGCAGAAAGCTTGATAAACTAGCGAAAGACGTAAAGAACTATGATAAAAAGGTTACATACCCATACCTTTCCGACAACTATTACCAGCAAGATAGTCAGGGCTTCTTTACCAACAAGGGAAGGCAGGGACCACGAAGGTTCTAGACTTTTTCGAACTCGTCTGCAGGGAGCGGCTCAGATTCAGATACTAATCAGCCCTCTACAAGTAACTCTGAGTATCAGACACAGAATCTTTTTTTAGGGGAGGGCCCCACCAGAGGAAACAGAGGCGGGGGGAGACAACAGAACTGGGATTGCCCCAGGAGATGGGGGAGGGTAAGATCCACACATGGCACATCCCGGGTCAGGTTCTTCCAACCGGATTCACATGGGGAGATATCAACAAGGAGACAGACCTACCGATGGTGATGGCTCATGAAAATATTCCAACTACTACATTAGAAGATACCAACCCGTTAGATTCAGAAAGATCCACCACTGATGTGGAACACCTCCCACCAAATACCATGGCACGACCACCACACTTTACATTTGATATTGGAGCAACAACATCCATAGCTCCGTTAGCGGAACACCTGAACTCTGCAGTACTTGCTGAATCGATCCTGGATCCAAATTACACCGAGTTGGCAACTGCAATTTCGAGCCAACAAACTATTGTCAATCAGATCGAAGAAGGTGTACCTAATACAATACAAACCATTGCAATAACGTCAAACCTGGATCCAGTGATTAACCTATCTAACTATATCCTAACAGATGTGGAAAAAGACATTCTAGCCAGAGGGCTGTCATTTGTACCAACAGCCATCCCTGACTCTTTTCAAGTAAGGTTAGAATTACAGAGATTTTTCAGAAAAATCAGATTGAAATATTTCTTCCTAAAAAATAACCCTACACCAACACGATCGGCTACCATGTTCAGACCAGTTTCTACATTCACGCCGGCCTCATTCATGATGAGTGAAAGGATATTGGCCTTCGAGAAAATAGTTCTAGAGGAAATCATGCAAACAATGGGAGAACGGAAGTACATAAAATATAACACGAGTAAGGAAGAGAAAAAAGCACTACATGAACTGGCGCGCAATGAAGCCATAGTGATAAAGGCGGCTGATAAAGGGGGAGCAATCGTGGTACAAAATACACAAGATTATGTCTGTGAGATTGAACAACAACTTCGAATGCAAGACAGTTACAGCAAGATAAGAGGAGACCCCACCTCGGAAATAAAGGCATTAATTGAAACCACGACCAGAGCGGGAATGGAAGACGGCTTCTTAAGCCAGCATGAACGTGATTTTCTCAACCAGCGGGAACCCAGGATTCCGACAATATATGCGCTACCTAAAGTGCACAAAAGGCTCGATAGACAACCTGGTAGGCCCATAGTATCAGGCTGTGGCTCGATCTTGGAGCCTTTAAATAAGTTTATAGATCAATTTCTGCAGCCCTGGGTTCCAATTACAAAATCTTATGTACGTGACAGCATGCACATCATCCAGCTACTAGAAGGCCAACCTTTCGATGACAAGAAGCAGATGCTGGTGACACTGGACGTGTCGTCCTTATACACGTCAATTCCCCAAACAACCGCGATAGAAGTCATCAAAATCACACTGGATAAAAGGGAAAGACCGCACTGGATCCTGACCGACTTCCTGATTAACATCCTGGAAATAGCAATGAGGAAGAACTTCTTTGTATTTAAAAAACAATTCTACTTGCAGTGTAAAGAAGTCGCGATGGGCGCTACCTATGCCCCAAGTCTGGTCAATATATTCATGAACAACTACGAAGAGGAACACCTATACGACCTAGGTAATCCGTACTTGGACAAAATCGATGTATGGAAGAGAGCTACATCGATGATGTGTTGATGATTTGGTCGGGGATGAAGCAGAACTCAAAGAATTCCACGCTTGGTTGAACAGCAGAAGCGACGACATTCAGTTCACAATGGCCTATGACTCAGATTCCATCGACTTCCTGGACCTCACATTTAAAGCGGAAAATGGTCATTTATACACGGATCTATATCGTAAACCCATGGAAAGGAATACGCTTTTGATGTACGGATCCCATCATCCAAGGAAACTGAGGGACAACTTGCCCTATGGGCAATATCTGAGGCTAAGAAGGAATTGCTACCAGAGAAAATACTTTTTTCGTGAGGCAGATGACTTGACCTTGCGATTAAAGAAACGGGGTTACCCATCGGGATTACTCAAACGTGCAAAAAAACGTGCATGGTATCAACCACGGGAGCAACTACTTGAAACCAAGGAGAGAACGGATGAAACAAGGAGTTTGGTGTGTGTTACCACATACAATACAAGAAGTACGGATATCAAAAAGATTATAAAAAGATACTGGAACCTTGTAGCAGCGGAATTACAGATGGAAGAGCAATCGCTGTTAGCATTTAAAAGAGGAAGACACATTAAGGACACAGTGATCAGGGCATTTCTAGATCCCCCTAAACAGCCAGACCTGAGGAACATGCTGAATTTGCCACCGGTAGTTGGGCACCACAAGTGTGGGAGCTGCAAAGCCTGCGATCTGTGCCAGGAAGGATCAAGTTTCACTTACAACTCCAAGACATATAGATTACCCCACTTCACTAATTGCAACAGCTCCCACGTCATATACACCATTACTTGTCCCTGTGGGTTGCTGTATGTGGGCCAGATGATGCAAAAAGTCAAAACGAGAATTCTACAGCACATGAGCAGACTTAGATGCAACACCATTTGGGGCTCCACTTGTAGAGCATTACAACACCCACAAACACAAACCAGGGGAACTTGAGTGGAGAATTTTGGAAAAGGTAACCACGGGCGCTAGAGGAGGATCACTAACAAAGGCCATGAACTATAAAGAATGTAGGTGGATACATTCCCTAAACAGTGTACAGCAGGGTTTGAATGAAAGAGAGGAAACAGTGAGGCAGATGGGACAACTGTAACTGAATTAATAGGAAATGTATAATAATGTGTCTTTTCTTCTGTATTTGTATTATACATTCACAGGATTATGTGACCATGCATTACCAACCCATGACATGTATTAACTATGTTATCATCCAATCCCTGCCCTTGCTATACAATGTCGATCCATAATAATGCCCTCCCAGGTCAGTTCGAAAATACAAAAGTCCCACTTTTTAAGTCATATGCAAGCAAGCCGATTAACAGCGTATTGCGATACGCTACAGGGCGGTCTGCATGTAAAAACTCCTGAATTACGCTAGAACCGAGAAGCGTGGTAATAGGTCGCTTAGCAACATAACATGGCACACCTCCCAGCGCCATGACCTCATCGGGACCAACGTAATTCTGGACCCAGACGTGTGGTTTTCTAGCAACGAGGCTACATCCTCGAGGGTAATCGCGGAAGAAGGTGTATTAGCGGTCCCGCACTCGGAGCCAACATAACACTGAGAGAGCTCAACGGATGTTGACCGTATTCAGACTCCCGGATGGGATACTGAGATTTTCAAGCTATGGTGAGAGTAGCGGCTATCGCTTGTACGTATTAAATACACCGACTTTGAAGCCCGCTATTTGCTAAACACAAGGCATTTACCGACCCTTATTCTAACCTACAGATCGCCGAAAACAAATGACAGACGATCTGGGTGTAACAAACACATTGAATCGTTTCCCAGGCCCACGGAGGAGATATTGAAACCCTTACCAGATGGTGAGTGTAGCGGCTAGCGCTTATACAAAACAAAGAGATCGGCACCAGTTCAAAGTTCACTAGATGCCAGACATAATGCATTAGCATTGATTCACCCAATTTTAATCTACAGATCGTTGGAAGTAACTGACAGACGATCTGAATAAAATGAGGAAAACGCACTGAATGAAAAGATTGAATCGAGCCAACCACCGGAGGCACGATTCTGCGCTCATTTGGTGAGTTATGATCTAAATTTAAAATCTTCCCCATGGTTTATTCAAAAATTTAAGACAGGGCTCAATTGTCACATCCCTGACAACTCTATCATATTACACAGATTAACCGAACGCAGAAGATGAGACCTCAGCCAGCATAGCTCCATGGTTTCCGACTTATGAAGGGACCAGAGGTGAGTGTCTTAATATCCGGCAACTCGCGGAATTCTGGATTTTTAAACTTAAAATCCAATTTTATTCTTTTAAATAGATGTCTTGTGCAAAATCCGAACTTGATGGTTTTCGATTTAACCAACAGGCGCAATATCACTTTCCCTGCCCCCGTCCTGAAGAAGACCCGCCAGAGGCCCATAACTAAGGCGTCAACAGGGTCGAAACGTCGACAAAAATACCACAAGGACCAGTCAACCGAGTCCAGCATACCACAGCCAACTAATATGGCGCGTTGGATTTGATAACTACCAAACTAGAGACTGGCCTTCTAAATGCCTAGTTTCCTTCTCCCCCTCAACATCCCCCAATCACGTGTATATAGATCACCAATTGTTATGTCACTCAGTCACAATATTTCACGTTATGTCACATTTCACTGACTTGAATTGATGCGCCGTTTTCATAAGGAATTCTATGCATATTATAGGGTGTCAGTCAAAAACAAAAAACAAATCATGAATGAAATAATAATTCAATGATTAAAACATTTACTGACCCTCTCTTTGTTTGGATTTGCACTTAATGATTTAATCTAGATGTCATAATAAGTAGTACAATTATGTCTCAATATATGTTGAAAGATATGTACAGACTTTGAAGAAATTTGGTTCACACCCGACAGGACCATTGTTGATATCAATACTGTTTGATCTGTTGGCAGTACAATCCTGGAAAAGGGACACGAACTCCAACAGGAGAGTTTGCTACATCAACTGCACCTTTTGAAGTTTTGCAAATGGATTACATCCAACTTGAATGTTGCAATAACTTGAAGTATGTTCTAGTGGTGGTATGTGCCTTCAGTAAATGGATAGAGGCATACCCTACTAAGGATAATACGGCTCTCACCACAGCAAAAGTGCTTTGGTGTTTGTAAACTTTTGTAGAGTGAAAACAGACCTCATTTTATTGGGCAAGTTGTTGAGTATGTTCTGAAAGGATTAGGGATCAAACAGAAGTGTTGGTATTCGGTAGAAGGATGAACATTTGGGGAATTCCTAAACCACGCCCCATACATGATGTACCTTGTGTTCTGATGAATGACTATTTAGCACAGTTGACTGACAGTTTAAGCTCTGTTCATCAACAGGTTCGTGAAGCTCTTCTTGACAGGTCCACAGGTGAGGCCCATGAACTCTGGCCCGGTGACCATGTGATGGTCAAGGTCTTTGAGAGGTCTAACAGCTTGGAGCTGAGGTGAAGAGGACTGGAGAAGGTGCTCCTAGCGACGAGGACATCGGTTCGAGTGACGAGCAGAAAGAACTGGATCCATAGCACTCACTGCAAGCGAGTGTCGCCTACCTTGGTGGAACCTGCTGTGCTGACGGACCATCGAGAGATTCTGGAAATGGAGAAAGGCCACGCTATCTCACCTGATGAATCCGAGGAAGTCTTCCCGGACCACATGATCCCTGGAGTATCCCGGTACCAGCTAAGACTAAGGAAAGAACCTGCATTGTTGAAAGAGACTGGTTGAGCTACCATCCTGGGTTTGTGAAATGGAGTGTTCATGTGGCAAGGGGGATCAGTCCTACATAGTGACACCCGTCTTGACCCTGGGTGAAGAACCCAACGGCTGCCCAGGACATTAGAGCTCCAACGATTGATTCAACGACGAAGTGATCATGTCTGCAGGGAGATCAACTGCTGCTAAGATCTGTAATATAAAGACCATTTGTGCTGTAGGATTTGTTGTTGCTATGGTGGCTGTACCAGTGACAACCTGGTTTGTTGAGAAAGTGGCTCCTGCTCGACAGTTTCTGATCGCCACTACTCCAGTACCAGTTGAGCATCATTACTTTACGCTTCCATATCATGAGCAAAAGGATCGACAATCCTACCTAAACAATACGTTAATTCAGATGTTGCATCACACTCACAATGCCACAAATACTACCAACTGTTGGTGTGTGGGATGATACCTGCTCACCAGAAGAAGGGAGGAACACCTTTTATTCCTCTTCCTTTCCCACATAATGGTTCTTGCCAAGCCTGGTTTGTGCTTTTAATTGCTTCTGGAAAGGCGGCAGTAGAACGGATTATCATCTCAATAAAGTGTGTTATCCATTTGAAGATTGTTATCCGCGAGCTGCAGGGAATAAATGGGAATGGGAAGAGTATCGACCTGAGAATATTTCTATGCCATATGTTTTCCCAAATATGAGAACTATTAAGAACAATGGGCATTTTGTGATTTCTGTTGCTAGAGCTAAAGCAGATTTGTGTATAAGTAGTGTTGGGAGAATTCCAGTGGGGAGAAGTGAGTGTACTGTGGTTTTGACTATTGAAAGCGCCAATAACAGCAGTTTCATATCCTCACATAATACCTACTTTGTCTGTGGTAACAAGGGATATTACCAAATACCAGTTGGATGGTCAGGTGTATCCTATGTGTCCTTTCTGTTGCCACCTGTATTTCTGGCACCTGCATTGTATCACAAAGACTTTAAATTGTACAACGATATCTCTAAGAACAGATATAAGAGGACAACAAGCACTGATGAGGTAGACCAGACTGACACCACCTTACAACAATATGTTGATTTCAATTTGGGCTTGTTTTTCTTTGTGGGTGCTGCCTTAAACAGTGGAAAGATAAGACGATTGACTCTTGTTGTAGAAACTGTTACCAATCAGACAGCAATGGCACTTGGGATCATTACAGAAGAGCTGCAAGTTGCGAGGATTGTAGCACTCCAAAATCGTATGGTTTTAGATGTGGTTCTGGCTGATCGAGGTGGTGAATGTCGCATCATCGGTAGTAGTTGCTGCATCTAAATTCATGACCACTCACCTTCAGTGTTCAATGCAATCTCTAAACTGCATAAGATTAGTGCTGATATCCACCCAGAGACTGGCACCTGGACTTTTGCTAGCTGGTTCTGGACACTCTTTGCAACTTGGGGCTGGAAGCTATTGACCATCCTATGTGTAATACTAGTGATACTATTTACATGCTGTGTATGTATACAATGTGGTCCAATGCTTTGCTCCATCTGCATTACTGCCTGTACTCCTGCCAAGCAAAAAGGTGCAGAAATTAGAGTTCAACATATGCTAAATAAAGAGGTTATTGAAATGATGAATATAAATGTACAAGATATGAACCTAGATTACCCCAAATGAATGAATGTCTTAAGCTAATGCTAAAAGGGCCGTCTGTTGTAAATTGGCAGCGATCGGGGTTAGCATTTAGCTGAAGCTATCTTGTATTCGGCAGCCATCTTGTCTGCCATGTGCTCACCATGTGCTCTGTCCTTCCTCGCTGTCGTTTACTCTTGCACTCTGCCTATAGGCAGACTATATTTAGGCTCTGCTACTCTGCACATGCGCAGAAGAGACTGTGACTGTCCATACACCTGTTCTAGTTTGTAACTGTCAGGTTATTCTTACCAGAATCAGCAAACTGCTAGCTCCTCCCTACTGTTGACTGTGCATTTCTGTATGACCTTTTATGTATGTAACCCTTCTCTTTTGTACTTGTACCGCATTCTTTTGAGCCCCTGTGTGGGCATAAAAGGACCATGCCGCTTCTGTTCAGTGTGCTACTTCATACACTACCGAAGGGTGTTGTGTGAATGTAGTTCCACCTCATGAGGTTTAATAAAACTTTGTTTTATATATTCCAGTTTCTGTGCCAATTTCTATTCTATGGTCTGAGGACTTGTGCAGAGAAGGGCAAATCCCTAGCACTGGTAGGCCTAGCTGAGGCCCACCCCGACACATGGGTTGTGAATGGGCATTCCTATGCAACCACCAATGGGTTTTGACAATAACCCTAATCTACAATTGTAGAACTGCACCAAAATCATATGACTCATTGAAACAAAATGCAAAGAGGGCACAGCCTAGCTCTTCTACTGAAAAGGCCCCCTTCCAGTAGAACACCTATGCTTTAAAGATCGCAGACAAACTTGCACTATGGTGCAATGGTATGTGCTTGGCGCATGTCTGCCAAAGGTGTTCCAGTACAGGGAGATTTTAGTAGATATGGTGCTGTTCTGCTCCCTCTCTTTCATACAACACAGCAACTGTAGTTGCTGCAATGTGGTACAGGACTTCTTGGTAAATCTGACACTAAATGCACTACTCTCTATTTGATTGAAATGGAACATCCAGGCAAACAAATCTGATTTCTTTCCTTGCTCTAATTTAGGGTGAGGCAAGATTTCATTCCTAATTATAATTCAGTTAGTTTTTTATTTTTGGCAAAATCTTCTTATTGGTTTTACAAATATGAACAACATTAGTAGCTCAACCGAACTCAGTTTGCATGCCAGGATCATCAGTTATCTAAAGACAGCACACAGTTTGTCCACAAGTTCTCCGCATGACTGGCGGCCTTACCTAGGTGCAAACATTCCATCAATACAGTACCTTATTGGCATAGTTTACATGTCTTGTGTTGCTTCTGTACTCTACAATCGGGAGATAACAAATTAAACCTAACTTAAAATTACAAAACCTTTCCGTGGTGCCACATGTACATTACACTGACATGGCTGAGGAGAGAAAATGTTTCCCCGTTAACGTAAAGACACAATAATTTCAAAACAAAGTATAGACAATTTATTTTGGTCCTTTCTTTTCAGGCTTTTATTCTTTTGATTTCAGCCACAGCCAACACGTGTTTCATCGCAAGTGGGGCGTAATCCCGAGACTTCATCTAGGCTATATCTTCCAAAGTGTTGGAACGTACTCGGTGGATGCCCTGACACAGTATGGGATGGCGTACTCTTTAATTCCAAAGAATACTACGTGAATGGCAAAGGATATTTAGATCTAGAAGTTGTATCTGGAATACCGCAACATTACTTGGAACCCCAATGTGGGTTGGAAATATCACCACATTTAAAATCTCAACACTTTGGAAGATATAGCCTTGATGAAGTCGCGGGATTACGCCCCACTTGTGACGAAACACGTGTTGGTTGTGGCTGAAATCAAAAGAATAAAAGCCTGAAAAGAAAGGACCAAAAGAAATTATTGTGTCTTTTCGTTAACGGGGAAGCCTTTTCTACACGTAACGTGTGCTTGGGAGTGAAGTAGATTTATATATAGCTAATGCTTTGTTTTGTGGAGTTTAGTGGTTCTCCACACCTGTGAGCACCGTTGATACACTTTTTCTATAGTTATAATTTGTGCAAATCCACCAAAGTGGTGCCAAAATCCCTGTACTAAATACCACGCATCTTAGGACCTATTGGCTGAGTAGAGTGTAGGGCGTGCGTTACCCAGAGCCCCGAGGCCTCAGGGGGTATCGAGTGCCAGGATCGGGGAGAAAAATGAACCACCCCGGGTAGGTCAATAGAAAGCCTGGGTACTCTGGCATCCCAGGAACTCAGGTCCAGGGTCCGTTCTATTATATCTGGAAAAGGTGTAAGGCTCGCAACCTAGGCCCCCAGGCAAATAGCGATAATCACTCTGACAGGTAACCCACCAAGGGACTCCAGATAAAATCAAAGCTCTTGCGGGAATCTTCAATAATATCTGTCATCCGTTCGAGGGCTTGCCACAAACGGGCATGCCATTGGGTTAGAGAGGGGGCTACCAGCTTTTTCCAGGCTGCTCCTATTGCCATTTTGGCTGCCCCCAGGCATAGCCACATAATCGAGCGGTCTCCCTGGGTTTGGTGCTTCAGGGTGGAGTCACGTACCCCTAAGAGTGTGTGTTCTGGGGAAGTGGGGATTGGGTATCCCAGCATTTGTTTGTTTTGGGAAAGAATCTCCTTTCGGAAGGTTTGAATACAGGGGCAGTCCCGCCAAATATGACAGAAGTCTCTCAAAAGCCCACAGCCCCACCAGCATCTATCGTAAGCATTTGGGAAAATGTAGTGTACTTTCTGGGGGTGTAGATTCCATTCATACATGATTACTTTATATGTTTTGTTCATTTCAGCAAAATTGTACATTTCACTTTGGCTATATGTAGATGTTTTGTTTATTTGAGTTTTACAAATCACACTAAAACCTAGCTGTGGAGCTACATGCTAAAAAATAAGCAACTGATCTTAGATAATTTCACTTGGAAACTGAACTTTGCTTAGCATGTATGTTTGTGACTAAGGGATGTGCCTCTATTTGCTTCCATAAAAATAGTCCTCCTCCAATACATAGGTGTGTCCCCTAAGTTGTACGCACACTGGTGAATGGGTGATAGTGCAAATTTCATAAAAAATGATATGCATGCAAAAAATGCGAATTTTCTATCAATCTTCCAAGTACAGAATGGAAAACGTTTGTAAACCTAATGCAAACACATCTGAAGGAATGCGTAGTAGGAAGAAAAGGAGTCATGCCAAATGAATTGAAATTAAAGAGAAGCTCTCAAAGAGCTGTGCCTTTCTGTTCCTGGCACTGAAAGCCAAATTGGTAGAAGATACTTGCTCGCCCTTAAAGTATGATCTTTGTCAATTATACATACCTTTAAGCTACACATGCATTGAACAGTATGAAAAATATAGTTTAGGTTTGAAGTGAGAATTCTAACTCGAATTCCTTTTCTCAGACATAATAATGCCAATAATCATTTACTTGCAGGGTGGGATTGGGAAGGCAAATATCTTTGGAAAGTCTAAAAAAACTGAATTAAAGACTGTCATATTTAAAATGATATTAATCAGTTGCAGGAAAAATTCCCTTGTATGAGAATTATAAAGCTGGATCAAACTCTTGCACCTAAATGTTTTGAGCACACAGGTCTCACTTCATTATCCGAATCTGGGTTCAGGAGAATGGAGAGATAGCAAAAGCACATGCTACGCTTAGAGTTGGAGTCATGTACTCTGTGCAAAGAAGTGAGCAGGTGTAGGACCACTTTTCAGTATTTATTGGGTCCCCTAAACCATGTGGATGCATTGGCGGGACTGTACCAATGTCAGTCTGCTCCTGTCTGTCCTCCTACATCATCTGGGGGAGCCCATTGACATGGAAAGGCCATAGTGGGCCTATACATGTCAATCCAAATAATTCATTTTCCACCCATAGTTTAGGGATGGTAATAGAATTCTGTACTCAGCCACCTATTCATTGTGTAAGCTCCTGTTTGTCATCAAAGGTTAAAGTTTTGTCTTTCGTTCTTTTCCTGCTTGGTGCATGAGATTCAAGTGTGGGCAGGAGGCACAAGCCACAAGAAAACTCAGCTCATTTTGGGCTCAATGGGAGAGCCTAGTATTAGAAATGGAGGGTCCTGGATGCCAGAGTTTACACCCTGTCCTAGCAGGAGCCTCAATCCTAATCAGGGTAAGCCATAAACACAACCTAAAATAACCTGTACTCACCCTCTGTTAGCTTGGCACAGAGCTGTCAGGCTTAACTTCATAGGCAATGTGTAAAGTATTTGTGCACACTTTAATAACAGTAATACAGTAAAAACACCACAAGATGACTCTAAACCAGTTTAGAACAATAGAGAATATTTATCTGAGTAACACAAGACATACATGACATAGATCTAATCAGTAGAAGTCATGATATGAATTTTTAAAGATTACATCCCAAAACAGCTTTTAGAAGTCAATTGTACTAAAAGGTTACTTGAGGTTGTGCTATAGTAGGGTAAATCCAAAGTTGGCTCAGATCAGCGCAAAGAGGTCACTGCATCAATTCCTTCAGCAAACAGCTGTAGAACCCAATTCTGAGGCCCAGGACTGGATGGGGCACCTCGGGCAATTGTATGACTCACAGATGACAGAGTCCAGCCACACCAGCAGAGTTGCAAGAACCCTATTGTGACCTGAGACTTCAGAGAACAGGAGACAAGCCAAAAAGCCCTTGGAGAAACCTGGGTTCAATGATGTAGAGAGCAGGCCCAGTGCCTCTCACTCCCTGACATAAAGCAGCAGGCAGCAGGCCAACAGAGCAGAGAAGGTAGGAAAGTGTCAGTTCCTCCTACAGCACTGCAATCAGCAGGCAGCAAGCCAACACAGAAATGCAGGTGGCAAAGTGGCACTCCATACTACAGCACAGCAGCTCTTATTCCAGGCAGACTGTCCTTAATTCCAGCAAAGTTCTGATTTGGTGGTGTCCGGGGTCCAGTACTTATACCCAAATGTGCCTTTGAAGTGGGGGAGACATCAAAGAGGCCTTTGAAGATCACACAGTGTCTGCCTTTCCTGCCCTGGCCCAGGCTTGCTACAAGGAGGTATCCAGCTCATTGTGTGGGTACGGGGCACAGCCCTATTCAGATGAAAGTGTAATCTCCTCCCCTCCCAATCTACCTCAGGAAGACCCATCAGCCTACTGATGAGCCATCAGGTTACATATGTCACACTCTCCAACCTTTGTGTGACTGTCTAGAGGGAATGCACAAAACCTAGCTGTCACCCAACCCAGACATGGATTCAGAAACAGGTGGAAGCACAGACGTGTTAAAGTGAGAAAATGCACACTTTCTAAAAGTGGCAATTTCAGACTTACAATTTAATATCTGAGTTCACCATAAGTAGTGAGTATAAATTGTGAGTCCAGAGACACCAAACACCACATTTCCATATTTTCCCAATTGGAAATTACTCTTTAAAGATGTTTAAAGGCAATCCCCATATTAACCTATAGAGAGATAGGCCTTGCAGTATTGAAAAATAAATTTAGCAGTTTTTCACTACCAGGACATGTTAACCTAATAAGTACATGTCCTACCTTTTATATACACTGCACCCTGACTATGGGAGGTGTTGGACTTGGCAAGTAGGTTAACTTTCCAAGGTGATATGGCACTTTAAAACTGCACACAAGGCTCTGCAGTGGCAGGCCTGAGCCATGTTTAAAGGGCTACTGAGTAGGTGGCTGTTAGAAATGGGATTTCTGGTTGGCTAGGGCTTGCTCCAAAGCCAGGCAGAAACCTGATGATAACCCCTGCTCACCCCCTTGGTAGCTTGGCACGAGCAGTCAGGCTTATCCCAGAGGCCATGTGTAAAGCATTTATGCAACACAAACACACAGCAGCAACAAACTAGGCACCCCACATAAGAACCTCCACACAAGGGTATATAAAAAATAGCCTTTGTATTATCATAAACACATTAGAAACCTAATCACACATTTCCACTGTGCCAACTGGCACTAGGCAATATTCACAGGGGATTATATATAGGACCAGGCCAATAGGCCCACGGTCAGAACCATCAGATCAGGTAAGTAAATGCAAAACACAACCATAACTACTGGTATCATAATGACATAAGCCTGATCACATTAGCATTAGACACATCCTAGAATATCATAGCATGACATTAGGCATAACCACATTAGTGTTAGACACCCTCCTAAGCATAAACACATTATGCATTAGGCCTCACTAGCATAAACACATTACGCAATAACCTCATCATTAGAGGCATAAATCAGGGTGCATAAATCACATTTGGTACATCATACATAAATCACAGTAGGGCCCTGCGCCCTACCAACCTACAACTGACCCCCAGGCCAACTGGTCTTCTCAGAGGGCTCAAATGCCCTATGTCCCAAATGTCAGGGGTGCCAATGCAGTAGAAACCCAAAAGTGCGCAATTGCGCTGGGGCAGAGGAGTGCACCTCACTCCTACCTCATTTAAAAATGCCCCCAAAGAAAGGTTGGCCTAAACGTTGCAGCCAACGCTAATTGATGCAAACTGGGCCCTCAAACAACAATATGCCCCCTCAGGAAAGTGGCACCGACACTGTACCTCGATTGGCACAACCCTCCCAGAGCCCTCACTCATCGGCTTTTGTGGGGGAGGGGAAGTCTCCTCTCTCCGCATGCGGGGAGCCTGCAGCTTCACCCGGGTCCTCTACTGGGCCTCTGGACTTCTCTGCTTCAGGCATGCGAGGAAGAGGGACACCGACTCCGATCCCTCTGGCACCCGCAGGGCTCTCTCCCACACACAGTAGCCCCGCGAGTGCATGCGCCGACCTACTCCTGCATGCGGATGCTTCCCTCGCTCACGGGAGTCCACGCTGCCATCAGCGGCCTTTCCTGCCTCTCCTCACTTCACCCAGGCCCCCCAGGACTCAGGACTTCCATGTGGAGCCCACGAGGCTCCTGGACTTCTTGCTTCCGGCCAGCAGCTCCTCTGCAGTAATACGGGGTAGGCTCCCTTTGTAAACGAGGACAAAGGCAGTGTGGGCACCCGCCGCAACCAACACCAAAGCGGGGTGGCCACCCGCCTAAATTAAAAATAACGCGGGGTGGGCACCCACCTAAATAAAGAACAACGCAGGGTGGGCACCCGCTGCTTGACATCACGGGGTGAATCCCTACGATGGGGATTCCCTCTAAGACGGGCTGCAGCTCAGTGCTGCGTAGCCCTTGCGCTTCCTCTTCTCCTGGGAAAAATCAACATAAAGTGCCCACAGGGTGCAAAATGCATCAAAAGAAAGGTCCTGAAGGTCCTGGACTATCAAGGGAAGGTAGAAGGAATCAAGCAACCAGTTCTTTCAGGTCCAAGGGGCATAGCTGGGCCTGGGGAGGCCAGCACACAGGGTCCTCCAGCAGGGAGGTAATCCCCCATGGTGGTTCCTCCTGGGTCCTAGTAGCAGCACGCCCCTAAGTCAGGAACAGCACCTCTTCATGGGGTCACAGCCCCAGTATTCATACACCTTTTCCCTTTGTCTGCGCCAGCACAGGGCTTGGGGTACCACTAAAGACTGGTTCTGAAGCACTCTGTTTACCAGGCTTCTCTTCCCTATGGTTAGGTGGGGGCTTGTCATCAGACACACCTCAGGGGGGTGGAGCCAGCATTCACTAGGGCCGGCACAATTGTATTCAGGGACTAGGGACTTCTCCTCCCGCCACTCAAAATGCAGATGTACCATGTAGCCTAGCGCTGACTCACCCAGCTATTCCTGGAGCCACACACACCTCCCGGCCCCTGTCACTCAAATGCCAGACACGCAATTCACATCAGGCAGGCAGATACACACAGAAATGTCAACTTCTAAAAGTGGCATTTCTAAAATAGTTATAATAAATCTGCGCACACCATTGCGTAGCATTTATTATTACCATTTCAAACATACCAAACTTGACCATGCTGCACCTATCATATCAGGGATTACACTTATCAGATAATCCCCAATGCATTCCTATGGGAGGGCAGCCACACAGTAGTAAGAAAACAAAATGGCTGATTGTCACTACCAGGACATGTCACCCACTTAAGGTACATGGCCTATCTTTTACCTACAATGCACCCTGCCTGTAGGACTAGCTAGAGCCTACCTTAGGGGTGACTGACATGTAGAAAAAAGGGGGGTCATGGACATGGCACACACTGTAGGTGCCACGTCACAGCGGCAGAGACACTGCACGCATCACAGCGGCAGAGACACTGCACGCACAGGCCCTGTAATGGCAGAGGTGTGAGATAGGTTTGAAAGGCTACTTTGGTGGGTGGTGCAATCAGCGCTGCAAGCCCACCAGCAGCATTTAATTTACCAGCCCTGGGTATCTGACATACAACTCTACAAGGGACTGACAGGTAAATTATATAGGCCAAACATGTGTACACCAATCTTACCATATTTATCACAGAGAGCACACGCCCTTCACACTGGACACCATGTCAGAAAAAAAGGCTACGAGAAAGGCAAAAAGTTTAGGGATCACCCTGCAAAAAGGGCCAAGTCCAACAGTGGCGAAATTAGTGCTGCAGGCCCACTAGAAGCATTTAATTTACAGGCCCTGGGCACATATAGTGCACTCTACCTGGGAACATATAAGTAGATTAAATATGCTAATTGTAGATTAGCCAATGTTACCATGTTTTGAGTACAGAGCATCTGCAATTTAGCACTGGTTGGCAGTGGTAAAGTGCCCAGAATCCTAAAGCCAGCAAAATTGAAGCCAGGAAAACAGGATGTTAGAAGTCAAAAGCCATTGAAAACCACACCGAAGATGCCAGGTCTAACACCTAGCATTTGGCTCGAGCCATGTCTTTGGAGGAAGCTTGCACTGGCCCTGCAGTGCCACACTTGTTCCATGTCTTTGAAATGAAGCTTGCACTGTCCCTGCAGTACCAGATTTGTTTCATGTCTTTGAAAGAAGCTTGCACTGACTGACCCTGCAGTAGTAAACTTGCTCCCTGTCTTTGAAGGAAACTTGCACTGTTTGGCTCTGCACTACCACATTTGTACCAAGTCTTTAAAAGAAATTTGCATTCACCATGCATTACACATGTCTTTCAGGGAAGAATGTGATGTCTTTGACCCCGTACTGAATGTCTCATGTGTTTGTGCAAAGGACACACTGTGCTCCTGCTCCGTGTTTTTTATCTTTTTCTGTGTATTTTAGGTTTGACTAAAAGACTGTTTTCGATGTCTCACCAGCCTCATGTTTTCTCAAAAAAGATACATATACTTGCATTGAGAAAATGAGTTTTATTTATTCATCAGACAGAGTGTTATACACATATTAGTTCAGCCTTTCAGAACAGCATACATACAATTGGTCAGTGGGTCAGCTCTCTTCAATCACTGGCTCTTTTGCCAATTTGTGGTTCTACCTAGTAGATAACCACTGGTCTTTAGGGTGGCAAGTAGTCTAAGCAACAGTATTTTGCCCTGTTTACTCTATCTTACTCTGCATCCAGAGAAGTTCGACCTCATGAGATATTTCCTTTAGTTCATCCCTCAGCATTTCACCTGGAAATGCAGAATAGTGCTAATTGAGTAACAAGAGTATGGCAGATCAGCGCAAAACTTTAATGTTTACTTTTTTATTGAAACACATGCCCTCCACATTTAGTGCCATATTTTTTCTTTCTTCATTTTAGCATAAGATGTCACTAAAAAGAAAACTACCACCTTGTTTTTTAGCAGGCAAGTGGGACTTTGTTTGGATGTCAAGACTCTTCCCTGCAAAAGTCCACAAAGATCAGACTCACATATTCTGCAGTGCTCGTCAAAGTGTGGCTTATGGGAGATTAGATAACCTCAGTGGATATTCAGGTTTCCATGTAGCTTACTTCCAGAGCTTTGAATGACACTAGTGGACCGATGCACCAGATGATCAGCCTGCATCACCTATGCCACCATCAATACAAACTGTGATAATTTCCAATGAGCCGTTTACCAGTGTGTGTAAGCAGTGTGCTTGAATGAATGCAGAATAACTACCATGCTTTGTGAGTAAAGCACCAGTGTGAATGTAAAATGAACATGACCTTTTATGAGTGTGGGGTAAGTGGTTTACAGGTTGAAAGTTGTGGTTGTGTGAGTGCGGAGTGAGGGATATGCGATGTGCAGGTTGTAAGTTGTGCCTAGGTGAGTGCAGAGAATGACATATGCCTGTGTGAGTTCAGTTTGAGGGAAATTCATGTTTAGATACTTTCACTTCAAATAAATCTCAATGCAATGCTCTGATCTAATGTACTAAATTGAAGCACTGCCATATGTTAAAGAAACACTTCATATATTTTTTAATCTTTATCACGTTCTTACATTTTGTTTGTTGTGTAATTTACATCCCAAATATTTTGAAGATGGATGGGGGGGGGCAGATGTACGACCATGGAAATAGCGCCTCGCAATTTGCACGTTTTTTTGCGAGTTTCAATTTGCGAGGCGCTATTTCCAATGTACAACAGTGTATTTCGCACTGTTTGCGATTCCCAATGGGGTCGCAAATTGAGAGGCTCATGAATATTAATGAGCTTCTCACAATTTGCGACCCCATTGGGAATGGCAGGTCCTCCCAGGTATGGTGGCCTCCTGGGCTGAGCAGACCACCATGTCTGGGACTGCTTTTAAATAAGGCATTTTTTTTTTATTCAGCCAATTTTCAGAAAACGGGATGCATTTAAAAAAAATTGATTTTTTTTTCTTTTTTTTTTAAGGGCAGGCAGTTGTCCCTGGGAAAACTGCCGGCCCTTAAAAAATATTTCCCCCTGTATTTCCAAAGGGGAAGGGGCCCCCTGGGGACCCTTTCCCTTTTGCAAGTGCATTACTACACTCTTGAAGAGGGTGTTAATTTGCGAGTGTTTTGCACCTGCTATTGCGGACGCAAAACATTCTTACATAGTGTTGCTCTTGCTTTTAGGATGGGAACGCCCCTTTCTAATAGCGAGTCGCAAAACCCTATTTTGTGAGTAGCAGAAAATTGTTTCTTGAAAAATAGGGTTTGTAGATTCCCCATGCTGTTTTGCATGCGCAAACCGGTTCGCAAACCTGTTTGTCAATGCAAAAATGGTCTCACATATGGCCCTCAGTTCTTTGGCACTTGGGGACGAGCCACATAATTGGTTTGACCTTGGCTCAAATGCAGAGCCATTTTAAGAAATGGACAGAGTGGGCAATTGCCCAAGGAAAAACTTTCCAAGGGATCAGTAGACCATTGCACCAGCAGAGTTTGCTAGGGTGGGACGGTGCTGCTTGTTCAGCCACTTGTCAGTGCCTCTTCTTTTTCTGCCCTTTCTGCTGAGATTATTCTCCAGGTACACAATACTTTCTGATACTCATGGTGAACTCATCTTGTCTGATTATAGGAATTTTCACACATTTTTCTTCTCTTCCTTTTTTACCCAACAACAACCCTTTGAATCAGTTGTTGTGAATCTCCCATCTGATGTCAATTTCCTCCTGCTCTTTAATTCTCTTTGGACATCTGTGCTCCCAGTTCTGAGATAAATGTAGAGTCCCATATGAACACTATAGTGCTGTGAGACTACATGCATGTTGAGGTCTGGGGTGGAGGGTAAAGTCAGAGTTTGTGGAGTGTTGCCACTCTGCCCTCCGCTAGGAACTCTGCGCTATACTTGGAACGCAGAGTTCGTCAAAAAATCCACCAACTCGCTGGTGGAATGGAGATAACCGACACCCTCACCCCTAGTCTCAGCAATCCCTGCTGTGGAGGAATAGGGGTTCTTGGTTCTCAATGACCCTCAGCAGCCAAGGGGACTTCATTAGGGGTGGCAGAGCAATACTCCGCAAGCTCACGGAACATTGTGGAATTTGGCAGAGTTTTTCCACAACTCCATGGAATTCCACAGAGTGAAACTCCACGAGCTCCACCCAGGTCTAGTTGTAGGTACTTAATATCCTGTGTGAGACTGCCGCTCATGCTATCTGTTCTGCCTTTTTAATTTTTTTAGGTTTAATGTCAGTGGAGAGTGAGATGAGTCCGTTTTTTTGTTCTACTTGTCTAAACTAGCAGAATGTGAAAACCTCACCTACTTTAATATTTCCCTAACTGTTTGCCATGGGTTTTAAAATGATTAGAAACATAATCAAACTTTTGCTGTTGGTTACTCTCCTAGAAAGGTTCAGTAAATTTGGTAGTCCTTGACACCATGCTCAAGAGCATCAATATACTATTGAACAAGGACATGATGTGCCACATGAAAACAGCATACCTACAGGCAATCACATACGGAGCAAAGTGAATAAATATTGTTATATAGAAAATAGTAAATAAATGCACGGATAAAGTCGTGCGGAATTGCCACTCCCCAGATGTGTCATTAAAATTGACCTTTTGTCCTGAATTTGTGTCCTGAATTTTGACCCTTTGTCCTGAATTTTTTATAGTCCTGTCTAGAATTTGCCTTCATGCAGGTGGTCACCTCACCCGTAATGTCTGCATTGCACTGAAGGTTAGAGAGGCCTTTTGCTCCACTGCATTTCCCCAGTGAACTAAAGCCCCTGGAGGTTGTTTTTTGGCAGGATGCCACTCTTGCATATTATCAAGGACGGCGTTAAAATTATCACCGGTTTAGCGGCAGAAAACTGCTGCTAAAGCCGCGATAATGGGCTTGATAATATGCCCTGGAGAATTCCAATAGAAGCCCATGTTCACACCAGAACATGGACTTCTATTGGAATTCTCAAGGGCATATTATCAAGCCCATTATTGCCGCTTTAGCAGCAGTTTTTTGCGCTAAACCCACGATAATTTTAACTCCGTCCTTGATAATATGCCTCCCAGTACCTCAGTTGCTTTCCCCAGCTCCCCAAGTTTAATTTTAGCTGGCACAGGGAGGCTTCAGAGAGAGGGAATAATGGAAGGAGGAAGGTTGCAAGAAAGCAATCAGAGGGGTAGAAGGAAAGATGATGGATGGATAGATGGACAGAAAGAGAGAAGGCACAAGGAGATGAAGGGAGTGGAGCCTCTTTAAGCATTTTTGCCAGGGTGGCTTTTGGTTCCCCAGTTCGGCTATCATTGCACTTTTTTCTAGGGCAGCCTAATGCTTGTTCAGGAGTGCCATGGACGTAGGGCTAACATTGGTGTAAGTTATATTCTACCCAGGCCTTATTCAAATCAGCATCAGCCACACCCACAGGAATGCCACCAAGCATGGACTTTGCAAAGGAGGAGAAATAGAAGCCTTTTTTTACTTTATAAACTTTATTTCGCAATTCAAATGAACACAAATCTATTCTATTCTTCTACTTGTATTCTTTGCTGTTTTGTTTATGGGCATGCCTTCCATTATGAATTTGACAACTTCTTGAAATGGGAGGAAACACACTTTCTCACGAACACAAGAGAATTATTTCAAGAAGTTAAACAACAAATTTTCAAAGTCGGAGAACTCCAGAGGCAAGGAACAAAGACTGCATATCCATGGTCACATCTATTTCTCCACTCGATGCCTAGAAAGGCCAGTTGGTATGATCACCTGAAAGCAATCTGGTAAGGGATAGTTAAAGCTGAGCCCTTCAGGCAGCGTTTCCCCAAACATTTTGCTCTCTCTTCCTGGGTTTTGCTGATTTTCTTGTTAGAGCCCTAGGGCCTGGGGCACATTCCCACTGTAAATGTAGTGCGAAAATGCGCAAATCATTCCTGCACACAGTAGAAAGTGGTGCTTACCTGAGGCTGTAGGTATGTGTCTGGCCTGCCATAGCAAACTAGTGTGCACCCTTGCACCAATGGTGCTCTTAATTATCTGTTCAGCCTGCCATTGCAGGCTGGTGTGTGCTTTGTACCAATGGTGTTTTTAAAGATGTGTCCGACCTGCCCATTACAGGCTGACGTGCACAATTTGAAGTTTACTCAGACTGACCCGTTTAATTTTTTAGCCATCCTTGGAAGGTCTTTGACCTCCACCCGAGTACCCAAAGGGTACATCTAAAGGGGGTGAAGTGAGTGGAAGGGGAAAGGCAGGGCAGGCACAAATATGTGTCCCCCGCCCAGGTAGTGAGGAATACTCATGAGTGTTTTCACTGCCTATGAGGTTTGCTCTTCTTATAGGCTAACATAGGGAAATAGTTGAAATCACTTCAGACTGCAATAGTGGGTTGCAGTGGAGCATCCTCATGATGTTTTAGATGACTGGATTCACAACCCCTTGACAGTGGTAAAGATGGCTTTGTCATAGTTTGCGCAGAAATGCCACTACTAGAAAGTGAGAATTTCTGTGCTCTAAACTCTTTGTGTTCTTTGGTGCTTCGCTCGAGTCCACACTGGAGGTTGTGGGAGCACATATGGGCATTCCCCACTGACAGCTATAAAACACTGGGTATTCAATTGTAAAGACAGACCTCTGCCAATTGTGTGCATGGCTGCAGAGATTGTAGGAGAAGGTTTTGACACTTGACCTCCGGACCCAGATTGTGGCCCAACTAAAGCTTAAGATCTGCATTCCAAGGCTTCATGCAGACAGGACTGAAATTTAGGGGAGACATCTGTAGTTCAAAGGGTGACCCTTTGAAAACCTGTACTACATAGTGCACAATAACAGAGGACTATGTTGTACACAAGGAGGATTACTGCAGTTGAAAGGGACAGCATGTCCTTCCTGAATAGTGGCTGGCCTGGACCAATGACCTGCTGCTGTGGGGCACCCTGGAGGTGGCTCTCCAAGGGCTTGCCCCTGTTCTTTCAGTGGTCTCAGGGACATCAAAGATCTCCTCAGAGGGACCCACACTACTTACCTGTGACACTAGAATCACGGTGCCCTCTCAAGTGCCCACATTGACTACTGGATTCCAGCTGGTAGCACAGCATGTGCATGGACATAAGAATTGTGCCTGGAGACCGGATCGCCTGATGCCGGGCCGTCAAAGACTGGCCTGCAACGAAGGGGTGCGGCCACTGCATCATGGAGACCTTGGCACGCATAATCGCCTAGTTGGTGGTGAGCGGATTCACCAGTTGCGGCACCTAGAGTGGCCCACTTCATCGACGGTGCTGCATCTCTCTTATGAGACACCCCAACTGCATTCTCTTTTCGTGCGGTGTCTGATTCCCAGGTTGCGACCCTTTGTGGTGGGGGCGTAACCATAGCATTGCTTAATTCTACCTCGTGAGGCATTGCTGAACTTGCACCTGTGTGTGTGACTGCCTGGACCTGTCGTGTGTGACCAATATAGATGTGCACTAGATGTTGTGCCTCATTCCCAGGGAGGTATGGAATCTGCAACTCTTCGATCATGTGTGTGACTGGAGCTGCCTGGTGTGGCCAAAATCGACATACACCAAACATTGTGTGATTTCCAAGGAGGCACTGATTTTGCAACTCTTATATGCGACTGGAATGGTCTGATGAGACTTGTATAAATGCCCAGATTGCCTGATCAACGTGTACCTGACAGGGTGCCTCCACCTTGTCAAAGGTCCCCAGCTTCATTTTCCCTTCATCTACTGTTATCTTACTTGGCTCTTATCGCGGCGGACCACCTTCCCTTTTCTCACTCTGTCCACCCAGAAAACACTATGTTGCCAGGTAGCATTGCCCAGCTAGGTCCTGGGTGGTGAGAGTGACTTAATGGGCTGGAGGAATGCCTCAGAGAATTATCAGAAGCAGGTCAAGAGACTGTGTGACGCTCCTGTGCTTTGCAGCACTGGGCTGGTGCCACAGGGCCCCTGGGGACCCTTTTGGTGTGACCGTCTGTTGCCCTTGTCCTGTGTCTACTCTGCATCCTGTGGGTGAACTTCCCCAGTGCCTGCCAAACCCCTTTTGCCGTCTGCTTCCTAATTTACCTTGTTACCTACCCTCACCTACTTTCTGAGACCATGACAAAGAGTAACTTTAGCCACGTGCGGCCTGGTGCCCAGGAGGGGGAGAGGGAGGGGAGGGTGTCACCATTCTGTGTGATGTGTGTTGGTATAGTCAGGATGAGTTGGAGGGCAGAAGGAGCCTAGGGGCCACAGGGTCTGCAGAGTGTAACCAATTAACCTGCTGGGTATCAATGCACCACATTAGGGTGCTGAGTGTGAATGTATGCGAACGCTCCTATACGGACTTGCCTGATATCTATTCCACTGCGTGGCAGTACAGAGTGTGTGTGGAAGTGACAGTGGGGAACCGTCTGTGCTTCACAACACTAGATGGCGGCATCCTGATATGCTGATTTCTTATCTGAAAAGCTTTATATTTGACATTGGTTTTCCCTGTGTGGCCTCGGACTGCGGTGTTGCAAAAAAGTGCTATAATTTTGTGTATGTACATATTTCTGGTATCGTTGTGACCCTGGTGCATCCTCTAACAGTGTGATCTTGAATTATAACAATTGTTGGGGTAGGCCCAGGGTGGACAACATGCTGCACCACATAAGGGTGCTGGGGGGATGGTGTATATCAGGATTCTTGTCATATGTGCATATTTCTCATGGCATTTGAACAGGTCTGGGCCTAGTAATGACAGTCATAATTCCTAATTTGATATATGCCCAGAAATACATGAAGTTCATGTTGTGTTGATTATTATATTTATTAAATACAAACTGTATTTACAGACATCACATGTGAGGTTTCTTTTGTGATGCTTAAGGTATTTATTGTGAGTGAGTGCTATGCCAATGCTTTACACATGGCCTCTGCAGTAACCTTGACTGATCAGTGCCAAGCTACCCATCCCTGGTTTCACTGGCGCCGCTGGGCTACCGTCACCAAGCCGCAGCTTGCTGCTGCTTTCACCGCATCCACTCTGCACCGCCTCGCTTCACTCTGCTCGGACATCACCGATACAGTCGATGCCCGATCCGAACATCGACCGGCTCTGTCGCTTGCACTGTGACCTGCCAGCACCACATTGAACACCGCCTCACTGTGCATCATAAGCCTTGGCCTCACCGACACCGTTGGACGACCGTCTCCAAGGCGCTACCTGCACCGGGCCGTGAGGGCACAGCACTCTGTACCATTTCTACTTCACATCTCAACCGCAACGGTTTCCCGGCCCACACCAATGTGTCAGCCGCAACAAGAAAGGTACTGTCTACGAGTCTGTCAACACTTTCGCTGACCCGTACCGATGCAATTGGCTAGATCTGTCATTTTCAGCATCGCAGTAGCTCCTGATGGAGCTACAGACTCGGAAGAACTGTGTTTTTAGCTACTCTTCCAAATTGAAGGTTATCTTGCAAAGTAACTATTTTTACAGTAATTTATGTTGGATTTTTGTTGTTTTGGTCTTGTTTTTTAGATAAAGTTTTGCTTATTTTTCTAGACTGGTGTGGTGTTCATTTGTAGTGCTTGCACTGAGTTACTGGATGCATGCACAAATGCTTTGCACTCTGCCTCTGAGATAAGCCTGTCTGCTCGTGCCAAGCTACCAAGGGGGTGAGTAGGGGTTATTTTAGCAGTGTATCCCCCTTACCTATCCTTACCTATCCTGACTAGGAATAAGGGTCCCTACTTGGCCAAATGTGCAAACCATTGCCAACTAGAGACCCCAATTTCTAACAATTTCCATTACAGTTGTAAGTACATAAGTGGAATGTAAGTATATCCCTTGTGTTAGTTTGAGGTGAACTGCACGACCCTCGTATCCAGCTTGCATGAGAATGAATATTTCACATTGTTATGTTTCAAAACATCTACAATAACAGTGGGGCAACAGGAACAACTAACCTAACTACCAGCACTACTACTATGCAAAGTAATAAACAGTTCAGTAAAGTAAGAACACAAGGGTTATATTTGAAGCCAGTTGTTAGCAGATCAGCAAAATATACCACCCAGATCAGATTAATTAGTAATGCACATTAATGAAATGACAAAGCGTGCATAAGTGCATCTTTCATAAAGGTTTGAGAGAGTTGTGGGAGTCAAATGCCACAATAAATCTTCCTTCCTTTCTACAACTGTTCCTGGCTGCCAGCACTTACTTCAAGCGCACAGATGTGAGGAGTGTAGTAAAAATCCTATATGGATGTTTAGGTTTGACTTGACAGTGCAACTTTCACCTGACCTTTTAACCTACACTACTATTATCAAACAGTTCTTTGATTCCGCACAAATTCATTTAATTCCCAGGTTAGCAACTTGTAATGCTTCACATTATCATACAGCATTCCTTTATAGCCAGATTGGTTGGCATTGCCAATGCTTGTAATTCCTAGCCTGGGGCACTTAAGTGCTCGCCTGCATGGGTTGTAAACTACTGTGTAGAATGTGTGGTTGGGTGTTGTTTTTAAGTTTATCCTATTTGGGAAGTCTTTTCATCTCGTGTGTGATGGACACCGATGTGCAGTTATCGTTTGTGAGTTGAGATAATGATGGAATTCCCTACTCAGAGGGATTCGAAGCAGCCCACACACGCAGCAGTGTACATTGTGATGTTGGATATTAAAGGGAGCAAAGCCTTACGTATGAAAAGACTTGAAAGTTTCGAGCTTGTCACCTGCATCCTAATTCGTATGAACTCCGAAGGTTATGAGCTGCGTCAAATTGTCAGATCGCAGTGTAAACAAGTAAAAAAACTATTAAAATAGTCTTTTGTAGTTGTGTTTTCTCCACCGCAATTGCAATAATGACTTCCGGGTGGGGAACTTCCATGCTATTAGTGTTGCCTCTGGTCAAGGATCCTGTAGAAAATATTTGTTTCTTCTTTTCAGTTTCACGTCTTTGCTTTCAAATGCATTACTAATAGCATTTCCCACATGCAGGTGCCACAAACGCTAGCACCCTTGGAAGGATGAAAGGATGAGTTCACTGATTGCCAGCAATGACACATCAAGCATAGTCCAAAGACTACATCTAAGGTAATGGGACCGTGTAAACACCTACACTCATCTTTGTTTATACTGGATGGTGATATTAATAAGAAAAAGAACGAAATCAAAAGGCTGCTGTATGAAATGATCGCTCGAGCCAATAGCGTAGCATGGCTGCTATTGGCCCTAATACAAGCAAGAAAATGGGCCTTCTAACCCGTGGTTGGCAGTAAAAGGGTATCATCTTTTGGGTGAAGAGGGCCCAGATATCCCTGGGCAATGTTACCATTGCACGTGCTGTGCGATTGATAGTCACGATCGTGGTCCAAACTGAAGATGCAAAATCCTGGGCTGAATCCACACAGATCAGTTGCAAGTGGTTTCTACTACCGCTTCCAAGTGGGGTTTTGGTCATCCCATGACGTGCTCTTAAATGAGACTCCTGGCGATTTCAGATGGGCCTGGTTTTAGATATCTTATTGCGCTTATTGGTTCACCAGTAGAATTGTTCATGTCCCTCCCCCCACTACAGTCATAGCCCAATTAAAAAACAAAACTCACGGGCTTCAGGTAGATTGGATAGAGCCCATTGTTAACTGACCAATAGGAGCTTCGCCATGATGACCACTTGTCGTGTCTTTCAAGTGGTCTGCCTCACTGAGCAGAATAGATGAGGTCATTTGTTCCATATCAAGACGACAGATGTGCGCGTGCTGCGTGAGTGTACGTGACATGTTTGGGTGCTCCATGTGTGCTGTTAACCAGTTTTACTAAGTACAGCTCACTGGGTCGGACCAGCCTACTGGGTAATCTGGCAGTGCTAGAAGGGTTGACTCTGGCATGTCAATGTGTGGACCGTTTTCTTTGGCTTTTTGTGGTCCTATTTTATGGTCTCGTGGGGTGTTTTACTGTTGATTTCCTTGCTATTACCAAAACACTGCCATCAGCACACACATGCATTTTCCCACACAAGGAAGTAGCCAGAAAAATAAAATATCCTCCACCACCACTTTGAACTACATTTCACTGAGTGAACAAAGTGAGCGATTCGACTCCTGCTATGAAAGTGCACAGTATTCATACGCCTTTCCATATTCTTCTCCTTGTCATTTCTAACACTGCTCATTCCTTCTTTCCCTACTTCATTCATTCTTTCCTTCATTTCATACTATTTTTCTGTTTTTCTTTCTTTCTTTCTTTCCGCTTCCCCTTTTCCATTTATTCTTCTTTTGTCCATCCTTTTCTTCTTGTAGCCTTTCTTTCCATCTTTCTTCCTTCGCATCCTCCATTCTTCCTTTCTTTCCTTCCTGGTCCCCTTTAACATCTTTCTTCGTTCGTTCTGATCTTCATTTGTGACTTCTTTCCATTCTGCTTCCTTTCTAGCTTTGTATCCTTCTTTCGTTCCTTTTTTGCACTTTCTCGCTCAATTTACCATTCAATGACTGTATTTCTTTGCCATTGTAAGTATTTTGAATGATTGTCATCCGGTTTGGCTTCTGTGCCCTCCACTCTTCCCTAACCACCAAACACATGACAGGGCATCTTACTTTCATCCACTATTTTTAGCCTCTGCTCCTTTCAAGTGACCTTCCAGTCACAGAGCAGTTTAAGAAAGGCCATTACAAACTTCCATTAGCACCCCCAGTCAATGGTTTCCTCCCATGCCTTTCAGAACATCCATACAAAAAGGGCCACATTTATCAAAATGTGACGCTGCGCAGCAAACCACCTTGCTGCGCTGCGTGACAGGGAAAGGGCAGGAATGCTCTGAATTTAACATAAAATGGAGAATTACTGTCTTTTCCCAGCGCTGGCCCAGTTGCACCATGGTGCAAGTGTGCCGACACTGCAAGCAGGATTGTTTTTTTTCAGGAAGGGACACCTTCCTGCACTATAACAAACCCCACAGACATTTTCTTCTTTCTAAGTGTGCTGCAGAATGAGGAAATAACGAGAAATAAAGATATTTCTCCTTGTTACGCCTGCCCTGGGGATGCATTTCTCCTCGTTATGCCTCGTTATGCCTCCCCCGGGGAGGTCTACCAGTATTGGTAAATCTGGGAATGCGCCAGTATCCATGGGAGATGTGGGGAACGCCCATGCAGCACCCATGACCCATGGATGCAGAGTAATCCAACGCAGCGATTTACATTTTGTTGCGTTACTCTAGATTTATCAAGCTACGTAGCCATGCAAGGGGGCCTTGCACAGCTTGATAAATCTAACTTATAAGTTGCGTCTCTCTGCCGCCCCATTGCGTGGTGCAAGGATGACCCAGCTCATTGCTATATATGGCCCCAAGTTCTTACAAGTTTTAAATTGCCTCGATTTGCAAATGTGGGCCACTTTTTATCTATCTTACTCACGAATGAGGGACATTTTTTTTTAGGTGCTGCCAGGGCCGGACTGGCCATGCCGGGCACTGGGCATTTCCCTGGTAGGCCGCTAGGGTGGGGGCCGGTTTTGGGCCCCTGGGGGACCGTTTTTGTTATGGGGGTCGGCAATATCAGCCCCCGGTAACAAAATCGGCCGAAAACGGCCCTCGCAAACTGCTCAGCTGCACTCCCCCTCAACCCAGGGGAGGGGGGGGAGGCGGCGGAGCAGTTTGCCAGGGCCGGTTTCTGTTCCCAGTCCGGCCCTGGCTAGGGCTTATTTTCTTTCCCAGGCTCACCTTTCTTTGCAGGTTTCTCTGAAAATGTTCAGCACAGCCAAACTTTTTTTAATAATAGAAAACCCGAAGCAAAATTGATTTCGGAATAGCACAAAAAAGCAATGTAGGAAAAACAATCACATTTATCTTCTAGCAATACTCTTACCTGAATTAGTGTTAGGAGGAAAGGTCAGAGGGGAAATTATACAGCATCCCATAATGAGCTGCGGTTGATGTCACAGCCCAAATGTCTTCTTCACCAAAGCAAATGCAGCGACTGCGGCGGAATGACTCATACACCGTAGATCAGGCACTCGAGGAAACAGGCTTTTAATTGTCCACAGTACACAAACAACGAAGAAGAAAGCAGATGTCAGCATCCGCATTGCAAGGATGCGGCGGCGCCCTATCATCAGCGAGGCCACCCCGCCGTCTACACAATGACGCCGACACCAACACGCAAACTGCTTTCACAAATTCTCCCTTCCTTCATTAAAATGAATCGTAAATCCACTTTTAATCTCTTTAATGTAAGGGAAAAACTATTCTCAATGGGAGAAGCAGAAACACAGGACCTGCCTTGAGGCGGAAAGGCTTATAATTGCCTTAAAGGGGAAGTTGCTGAACTGTTGTGTGTCATGGAGCTTGCAATGTCGTCAGTGCATCTTTTTAACCAGATGCACACGTTATGACTCAGAACGGATTAAATTAGTTGAATCTATTGTACTAAGTACCGAGATGTTCCAGCCAGCACCAATTTAGATCATTTATAGATTAGAGAGCGCATGGCCGGGGTCGGACTGAGATAGAAAATAGGTCTGGCCTCCAAAATGAAAGTGGCACTCATTAGTGAATTATATACCTAAAAATGTGGCTAATTTTTGTAAATAGGGTCACTTTTGAACTTGTAAAGGCGCTGTATAAGTATAAGGGAAATCAACAGTAAAAACCGGCCCTGCAAACCGTAAAACAGGCCTCAAAGCAGCTAAAAAAAACGGACCCACACACTGACCTGTCAGAGCAGCCCATCAGGCACTGGATGATTGACCTATATTCCAGTCAGACCCTGCACACGGCTTCTTCATTAGTGACAAGGGTACGATTTAGATGAAATGCAGGTGTCATATAGGTTCTCATTGGCCAGTAGGCACTGCAACCTGAACGACTGTCTTAAAGGTGAGGAACTTAAAACCACATAAACTAAAATTCAGGGTCAGACTAGCACAAAAAATAAGCCCCGGCACCAAAATGAATGTGCCTCCCATTAGCAAACAAGATAGCTAAAAAGTGTCCTATATTTACAAATCAGACCAGTTTTTAACTTGTTAAGTTATTCTGCATGGGTATTTTACAAAGTATAGAAGATCGCAGGCTTTTGTGTTGGCTGCAGGCAATACTTGTGGTAATATCAGGGAATTCAGCAATACAAAACAGCCAACCTGGCCATAAACTAGGGCCACAAACTGCGAAAATCCAGCCCACGAACAGATCTGTCAGATCAGCCCATTGGCACTGCATGATTGCCCTAGAGTCTAATCCGACCTTGCTAAAAGTCTGATTTGGAACCTGGTGCAACAGTAATGTCCCTAATTCATTTTTTAGTGCATTCATAAGTCCAAAAATCTAAGGAAGAAAAAATGTGTTTTTAATGCCAATGGGTCTCTGCTGTAGAAGACTGTGCTATTCTATTTGCCAATGCTTGTTTGCATTGGCCTTACTAATGAAACATTGGCTGCCCGTGCTTAACAATACAGGCATACACT
The DNA here is from genome assembly GCF_964261635.1 of Lissotriton helveticus. Lineage (NCBI taxonomy): Eukaryota > Metazoa > Chordata > Amphibia > Caudata > Salamandridae > Lissotriton > Lissotriton helveticus. The sequence goes on from NC_136061.1 coordinate 438,476,894, forward strand.
TGCATCATGGCATATGCGAATAATGCTAATACATGTGCGTCCACCAGGAATGGTATTTCTTTAAAAAAAAATGTTCTAAGATGGCTGCCAATGCCTACTTCTGAGTGCACATGCATCGTGGAGCCTGAATGAGCATATGTCATCACACCTGAGAGACATTTTGGATTTTTTTAATTAAAACTCTTTTTATTGTAACTTTTCCATGATTAGCAAGCCACGTCAATTTCACATTTGGTACAAAAACTGTCAACAGGCAATATACATTACTCATGTAGTTACAGTGAAAGTTCCATTCTTGTCGGCTCAACATATCACTACTTATGGACTCGGCATAGGACTCCCACTAGGGTCTACTCCCCTCCCGTCCAGGGGCGACTGCTCGGTAGGGCCTCTTTCCTCCCTGGGCATTGCTACATCAATTGTCCCCCCAGACGTTTCAAGAAGCTCAAGCCCATAGTAGCGAAGCCAGGGACACCAAATCTTAAAGCATTTTGGCATTTTTAACAAATTAAAAGTGAAAAAAAAGTGAATGTGAGCGCAAATGTAGCAGAGACAGGCTTGGGGCAGTTTGTAGCTGTCAGGCCCTCTCCCAAAAATGTAAGGAATAAATAAAATTGGATGAGTCTGGGAGCAGGACCAGGAGCAATACATGAATGACAGGGGTGGGGTCAATATAGAGAGTTGCCAGTTTGATGGGGGAGCATGAAAGAAAGAATAGTGGAGCATTGGGGAGAAAGTAGTAGAAATAGAGCGCTGAGAGGGGAGTGTCAGGAAGAAAAAGCAGTTAGTCAGGGTTGTCAGCAGGATCAAGGAAACACATCCACCAACGTAGAGGTGTGTCAGCTCTCTGAGTCACTGCCTGCACTACCAACTGAAGAAAATGACCAACTGCCAACAGCCCTATCATTTCTTTGTTTTCTGGGGTTTGTTTGGAATGTTTACTCCCGTGCCACTGTGTCATCCATTCAGACGAGCCCACATCTACTAGGCTCCCTATCATAGTCTCTACAGCAATCCCCCACACAAGTATCTCACCCATTCACTCTGCAGTTGGGATCGTGGAAAATAGCAGGTGATTGTGGAAAATAGAATACTTAAGTGAGATCAGACTCTCTTTATTCAGTATTCTATATTCCTGCAACTCTGGGCTGCTTTCAAGCTCAGAGCATCACAACCCACCTCTAAGCAGACATTCGTGAAGGAGCTTAGTGGAAAATCATGCAGGAAACAGATGGGATGCAGTAGTGCCTCTGAACTGCTCTTGCATAAGGTGAGTAAAACAGGGAACCAGGTGCAGAGCACGAGCATTTATGGAGCACCCAATACCCTCATGAAGGGGGGCAGTTGGGAGCCCAACTGGGTGGACTGAATCACATTTGTTATAGCACAAATGCGTTGGGCCTCATTACATTTTTGGGGGACAATTCAAGTATAGTATCTCAGTCTACCTTTAGAAATCTCATAACCTCAATAGGTCCTCCAATGGATCTTTTTCTCTGCTGAAAGGGACCAGGATACTTAGAGAAAGACCAATTATCATATGAGAATCTCGAATAAGACATTTGTTAACATTTATTCATTACCAGTAGACTTTTTACCAGATGAAATCCACCCTAGATCAGTAAAATGTGAAGCCTAATAAATTGGCCACAACAACTAATGAAACAGAATCAGCAGAATGATTAAACTCAGATCGAATTTTATATCATTCAAAGGATTAGCATCCAAGATCAAATAGATAATTTTAAAATTCATTTAAAATGAATAACAAGCCAGTGTAACTCAATTTTGTGGAGAGCTATCTTCCTCAGCCAAGAGATATTTAGTCCTAAAAGAAAACTTAACTCAGGAAATTAGTATTCTCTTATACAGACTCTATTAGTGAAAGGTCAGTAAATCACAGAATGGCCAGTTCCAGATCATAGACAAGTTTTCAACCCCTGTCTGCACTACAGCGTCAATGTCACAGTAGTTCATAGAAACCCTTATAGCCGCAAATATTCCTCCACACAAGCATACAAAGTATAACTTCACAGTTTACATTGTTTCTGGAAGTCCAAATCGTCAGTCTATGTACGGCAAGATGGGTAGAGAAGGTGGACGAGAGTAGAGGTGGGGTAGTGGTACGCCCACTCTGTGGCAATTGTACTACATCAATTTATTGTTACACCCGTAGACATCACTGAATTTTGTCAGGCCAGGTTGTCCCATTTGTCAGTTTCGATAGAATAAGATGATGTAGTGGGTAAACTTATACAAATCCGGAAGATTAAGTCATTCATTACTTTGCATTTTCCATAAGAACACTCATCTTTAACCATACAATTGGTTACAACATCTAGGAAGTAGTCAAGTCCATGCTCTCATTCTTTGTGAGTCCTTTCCCAAGCATGTACTCCAGGAAGTAACTAATTTGTTACAAGTCTTGTCAAGTAAGCTTGAGTGTTAGAGCACAAGTAGAAACTTTACAAAAAGTTCTCATAGGCTTCAGACTATTCAATTCATTAGTTCATGCTAGGAAAAAAAAATACATTTGAGGCCTTGATGAAATGCAGGCTGTGCATGCTGAGGTTGTGCTAAAATTTGTATTTCACGCTATTGAATACAGTTTATTAGATCTTCATTTAGGTCATTTAATAACTTGCGTCTACATTATGTAAGTATGCAATACCCATAATTATTTTTTTATAACACCTCGTAATGGATTTGCATATTATTTTTGCAATTCTCTTCTCATGTTACAAGCTTATGATACCATTCAGTATTTGAAAGCATAGCTAAAATAAACCTTTACGAAGCACAAATTATTATAGCAATTGTTTTTCTCATCAATATCAATGCTCACATTAGACATTCTAATGTTAATATCAATTCATAGAGTTTAGATGAACGATAACATCCAGGCTCTATCACATGGGAAGACCATTGGTTGGGATAACGCAGTAACAAGGCCAGCAAAGGAGAAACAAAGACATAAAAATCTAAATAAAGAAACAAAAGCAGTGGGATGGGTGTCAAGATACAGAGACAGGACAAGGATGCTGGAGGAGCAGGTAAGCACATGCCATCCCATGGAATGCTGAAATCAAAGTAATCAAAAACCTGAAGTTATCAGAAGGATACAACTCTTCCAATCAGACCACTGTGATACTGAAAAGCTACAGGGCGGTACAAAGACAATAATAGGGAGGAAAGTTATTGAATCAAGTGCAGAGACCTGAAAGAGACAACAACGTCCTTACGTCACAAAGAAGGGGCTGACCTACATCCCACTCAAGGCACATGTAATGTATTGTAAACAATAGGTCTGTCCACAGACAGCCAAAGCTGTTTGTAGCGGAGACCTAATAAGAAGGAAAACATGCTGCCACCTGAATCTGCTGGACTTATGTTTGCAACAAAAAAGTGAAATTAAAAGGAGACTTATTAGTCAAATATGATTTTATTATAACAATAAGAGTGTATCTTACCAGTCGTGATTTTAGAACAGGTATAAACACCCTTTTATAGTTTTAATGCACATGACCGAACAATTGGATTTTACTGGTGCACAGGAAAGCTGCTATTGGCTTTGCTTTGCATTGCAGCAGCCTTGCTTTCTGCAATTTTATATAGAGTGAACTCGACCCAAAGGTATTGGAGCACTTTACATGAGCACCAGTTACATTACACAAGGACACATTCATTTTGTGTGGTAGGCACGGGGAGATTAAATGATTTGTCCAGAAGCACATGATATTGAGCCAATGCTGAGACTTGAAACTGGTTCCCGAGCTCTAAAGTTGGTAGGAAACAATGGAAAAGTAAATTATTGTCCCAGCTGCTCTTTGAACTGAAGGGAATTTATTTTTAGACAGGTGTCCTCTTGCGATCAGACCAAATTCCATCATTCAAAGCACAAGGGTGTCAGTGACTGATGCTATGCTGTGGTGGGTGGAGGTAAAATGTAAATGACAGTTAAAGAGACAAATGGGTGTAGATAAAGCCCCTTTATATATAATATTATATATATATATATATATATATATATATATATATAACATCCAACGGCAACCTCAATGGAGTATCCCTCGTCAAGTGGGGGTGGCGCGCTACCGGCGAGGAAACCGGTAATCAATATTCAAACAAAACGGCGTTCCAAGCGCGCTACTCAGGTACCAAAAGATTCCACACCAACAAGCAGGTCTGTCAAGTAGGTAGGGTTTATTCACGCCATAAGCCCTACGTGACGCGTTTCGCACTCCATGAGTGCTTGTTCACAAGAGAAAGACCAATTATCATATGAGAATCTCGAATAAGACATTTGTTAACATTTATTCATTACCAGTAGACTTTTTACCAGATGAAATCCACCCTAGATCAGTAAAATGTGAAGCCTAATAAATTGGCCACAACAACTAATGAAACAGAATCAGCAGAATGATTAAACTCAGATCGAATTTTATATCATTCAAAGGATTAGCATCCAAGATCAAATAGATAATTTTAAAATTCATTTAAAATGAATAACAAGCCAGTGTAACTCAATTTTGTGGAGAGCTATCTTCCTCAGCCAAGAGATATTTAGTCCTAAAAGAAAACTTAACTCAGGAAATTAGTATTCTCTTATACAGACTCTATTAGTGAAAGGTCAGTAAATCACAGAATGGCCAGTTCCAGATCATAGACAAGTTTTCAACCCCTGTCTGCACTACAGCGTCAATGTCACAGTAGTTCATAGAAACCCTTATAGCCGCAAATATTCCTCCACACAAGCATACAAAGTATAACTTCACAGTTTACATTGTTTCTGGAAGTCCAAATCGTCAGTCTATGTACGGCAAGATGGGTAGAGAAGGTGGACGAGAGTAGAGGTGGGGTAGTGGTACGCCCACTCTGTGGCAATTGTACTACATCAATTTATTGTTACACCCGTAGACATCACTGAATTTTGTCAGGCCAGGTTGTCCCATTTGTCAGTTTCGATAGAATAAGATGATGTAGTGGGTAAACTTATACAAATCCGGAAGATTAAGTCATTCATTACTTTGCATTTTCCATAAGAACACTCATCTTTAACCATACAATTGGTTACAACATCTAGGAAGTAGTCAAGTCCATGCTCTCATTCTTTGTGAGTCCTTTCCCAAGCATGTACTCCAGGAAGTAACTAATTTGTTACAAGTCTTGTCAAGTAAGCTTGAGTGTTAGAGCACAAGTAGAAACTTTACAAAAAGTTCTCATAGGCTTCAGACTATTCAATTCATTAGTTCATGCTAGGAAAAAAAAATACATTTGAGGCCTTGATGAAATGCAGGCTGTGCATGCTGAGGTTGTGCTAAAATTTGTATTTCACGCTATTGAATACAGTTTATTAGATCTTCATTTAGGTCATTTAATAACTTGCGTCTACATTATGTAAGTATGCAATACCCATAATTATTTTTTTATAACACCTCGTAATGGATTTGCATATTATTTTTGCAATTCTCTTCTCATGTTACAAGCTTATGATACCATTCAGTATTTGAAAGCATAGCTAAAATAAACCTTTACGAAGCACAAATTATTATAGCAATTGTTTTTCTCATCAATATCAATGCTCACATTAGACATTCTAATGTTAATATCAATTCATAGAGTTTAGATGAACGATAACATCCAGGCTCTATCACATGGGAAGACCATTGGTTGGGATAACGCAGTAACAAGGCCAGCAAAGGAGAAACAAAGACATAAAAATCTAAATAAAGAAACAAAAGCAGTGGGATGGGTGTCAAGATACAGAGACAGGACAAGGATGCTGGAGGAGCAGGTAAGCACATGCCATCCCATGGAATGCTGAAATCAAAGTAATCAAAAACCTGAAGTTATCAGAAGGATACAACTCTTCCAATCAGACCACTGTGATACTGAAAAGCTACAGGGCGGTACAAAGACAATAATAGGGAGGAAAGTTATTGAATCAAGTGCAGAGACCTGAAAGAGACAACAACGTCCTTACGTCACAAAGAAGGGGCTGACCTACATCCCACTCAAGGCACATGTAATGTATTGTAAACAATAGGTCTGTCCACAGACAGCCAAAGCTGTTTGTAGCGGAGACCTAATAAGAAGGAAAACATGCTGCCACCTGAATCTGCTGGACTTATGTTTGCAACAAAAAAGTGAAATTAAAAGGAGACTTATTAGTCAAATATGATTTTATTATAACAATAAGAGTGTATCTTACCAGTCGTGATTTTAGAACAGGTATAAACACCCTTTTATAGTTTTAATGCACATGACCGAACAATTGGATTTTACTGGTGCACAGGAAAGCTGCTATTGGCTTTGCTTTGCATTGCAGCAGCCTTGCTTTCTGCAATTTTATATAGAGTGAACTCGACCCAAAGGTATTGGAGCACTTTACATGAGCACCAGTTACATTACACAAGGACACATTCATTTTGTGTGGTAGGCACGGGGAGATTAAATGATTTGTCCAGAAGCACATGATATTGAGCCAATGCTGAGACTTGAAACTGGTTCCCGAGCTCTAAAGTTGGTAGGAAACAATGGAAAAGTAAATTATTGTCCCAGCTGCTCTTTGAACTGAAGGGAATTTATTTTTAGACAGGTGTCCTCTTGCGATCAGACCAAATTCCATCATTCAAAGCACAAGGGTGTCAGTGACTGATGCTATGCTGTGGTGGGTGGAGGTAAAATGTAAATGACAGTTAAAGAGACAAATGGGTGTAGATAAAGCCCCTTTATATATAATATTATATATATATATATATATATATATATATATATATATATATATATATATATATATATATATATAGATGCACCACGGCTGTACTCCTTTTCTCCTTGCGCAAAAGCACAGCAGTCACCGACACAAAAGCAGAGTTATGTGCAGCAGATGTAGATTTATTCAGCAAACGGACCTTTTCTGAATAAAGGGTTTGTCTTTTTGCCCCAAACACAGATTTTAGCACCGTTATAGTTAGTTCGACAATTCACTCGTACAAAACCAGAAAAATTTAGCCGGTATAGTTAGTTGAGCTAACTTTAACTCGCGCCCCCACAATGCACTGCCTATGTGTTTCTGTAAAGTGTAAATGTGATTTGTATCTATATATGCCATGGTGTATTGCAGAATGAGTGGGTGTATAAGTGTCTGAATGAATGCTTTAGTAGGTGCATGACTGATGATATAAGCAAGTGATTAAATGTGTCTTACTGAATGCATGGGTTATTGACTAAACTGTGTGAATGTCTGTATCAGTCTGTCATTTGGTATGTAAGTGGCTGCATGGGTTGGTGAGTAGCTACATGAGTATCTACCTGGGTTATTTATTGGTTGTCTGAGTATCTGTAGGGGTGGGTGAATGTGTGTGTATGGGTGCGTTGGTGAGTGAATGGATGTCTCAGTGGTACATGTGTGAGTAACTACATATGTAAAAGGCAGTATATGTGAGTGTTGGAGTATATAAATGACTATATGTGAGGGTGGGTGATTGTCAGAGTGGCTGTATGGATGAATGTGTGCTTGTATCAGTGATTGTATAAGAGATTAAGTATGTGTTAGTATCTGTATGAATAAGTGAGGTGGTGTGTGTATAACTGTATAGGTGAGTAAATGGGAGTGTGATTGATTCTTTGCATGACTGACTAGGTGTGTGAGTAACTCTGGATGAGTGAAGGTGTATGAGAGTCTGAATAGCTGTATGAGTTCATATGATAGTGCTGTATTAATGAGTGACTGCATGTATGAGTGACTGTATGGGTGAATGAGTGGATGTGTGACCTAGGAATCAGTGAGGTGTTATGTAGTAACTGGTATTGGTGTGTCTATGGTTTCGAAAATGGTAGTCGGTATTTTAGAGTGGGTGTATCAAAGGTAATATTAGGGTGTGATGAGGTGCATCAGATTATCACGTGGATGATGTCATTAGTGAGGTCCTTTGAGATGTCATCAGTGATGTCACTGACTGTGTCATGAATGATGTAATATGTGAGGTCATCAGCATTGCATTGCGGGGCAAGAGTTATAGTTAGCTCAACTAACTATAACAGCCAAATTTCTCTGGTTTTGTATAAGTGAAATGTCCAACTAACTATAATGTCGCTGAAACCTGTGTTTTTTTCAATGAATTTCTAAAGTTTTTAAAATGCTAATTTCTAACTATAACGTCCCTGAAACCTATGGTTTTTTGAGTGAATTTCAAAGGTTTTTTAAATGCTAATTTCTAACTATAACGTCCCTGAAACCTGTTTTTCTAGTGAATTTCAAAGGTTTTTTAATGCTTATTTCTAACTATAACACCCCTGAAACCAGTGTTTTTTTCTGTGAATTTCTAAGGTTTTTTTAATGCTAATTGCTAACTATGACTACAGAGGAAGGACATGTGCATAAAGAGGAAGAAAGGCGCAGAAAGAAGAAAGAGAAATGCTGAAAGAGGCAGCAGAAGTCCAGAAAGAGGAAGAAAGGTGCAGAAAGAGGTAAGAGATATGCAGAAAGAACCAATAGAGGTGCAGAAAGAGGCCTTGTTGCAAAGTCTTCCTGTGCCCTGGGCACCCTCCATCTTTTTCTTATTGGTACTGGTGGTAACTGACTCTAAATGACCTTGGGCTCTGCCTAACCAGGGCCGGAGCCAGTGCTATGCTGAAAGACACTTAGAATACAGTGATCTGGTGGCTAAATATGTTCAATTACGAACCTCTATGTATGAATTTGGCGAAAACTCGGACAGGGTCCTAGCCAAAAGACTTCAGCAAAAGTGTGTGGCAAACTGTATTGTTCGTGTTATGGATCAGCAGGGCTGTATTCAGGATATCCCATGGGGTGTAATGGATGTCTTTATGAAATTTTATGCTATTCTTTATACTCAGGAGGCTAATGTCATTCAGAATCAGGATAGTGTGGATGATTTTCTGTAGGCTATAGATGCCCCGAGGATAACAACAGAACAAAATGAGGTACTCTCTGCACCTATTACTTGGGAAGAGGCAGAAGTGGCAATTAAATCTCTGGCTAATGGTAAGACTGCTGGCCCTGATCTTATTCATTTAGAATTTTATAAGACCTTTTCTGCAGTGATGAGACAGGATCTGCTTGCTGTATTTAGGGCCGCACAGGCAGGTGTTATTCCTGACTGCTTTGCGCCATCGTTTGCAGGTCTCTACATGGGGTATTGGGAAGAGGAAGTAGTAAGTCAAATGACACAATTTAAAGACAAAGTCCCAATGTACATCAGGTACATTGATGACATTTTCTGTATATGGAGAGGAACAGAAGAGGAAGCCAATGAATTTGTTAAAACACTTAATGTCAATTCCTTCAATCTCCACTTTACTTCACAGTGGTCTAAAACAACATTGGAATTCCTCGATCTTAAAGTATTTATTGAAAACAGCAGAATTGAGAGTTGCCTCTACAGAAAGAGTACTGCAGGAAACAGTCTGCTGCACGCTGACAGCTGTCATTCTACTGCACTTATCCAAAGTATACCACTAGGTGAGCTCCTAAGAGCGAAACTTAATTGCAGTACGACTGAAAAGTTTGAAACTGAATCTAAAGTTAGGTCAGAATGCTTTCTGCAACGTGGTTACATCAAAAAAACGGTGAATAAAGCATTAAAAGAAGTATCCCAACGTTCTAGAGAATCCTTGCTTATTGATAAGACACTAGAGGAAGAGGGAGCAAGCAAAGATGATAAAGATCAAAATCTAAGATTTATAACCACGTACAGCAAACAAACACATGCAGTGCGAAAATGTCTGAACAAATTTTGGCCAGTTTTAGGAACTGATAAAGATCTGACTGATTGTATAGGGTCAAGCCCGCAAATCACATGTAAGAGAGCTGGATCTCTCAGGGACACTCTATGTAGAGCTGTAGAAACTACCAAGAGAGGGATTCCTGGAATTCAAGGATTCTACACATGTAGAAGCTGCAAAGCTTGTAAAAACAGCAGGAATAGGAAAGAGTGCATCTTGTCCGCAGAGAGTCAGCCATATGTGATTAAAAAGCACACCTCATGTAATACAGAATACGCAGTTTACGCGTTATTTTGCCCCTGTGGTCTAGCCTATATTGGAAGCACCATCCACAAGGCTAAAATACGGATTCTAGAGCACTTACGAGCAATAAAATACTTGGATAAAGCGTACCCCATAGCCCGCCATTTCCAAAGTCTTCACGAACAGAACACAAATTTACTTAGTTTTGTAGTACTGGATTTTGTTAAAGCGGATATGCGGGGAGGCAACAGATTGAAAGATCTCTGCAGATTAGAGTTGAAGCTCATTATACAATATAGGATCCTTACCCCTTCAGGCCACAACTGTGATGAGGAGTTAGCCGTCCATCTAGGGTAATGAGTCCATTGTATTATGTATGTCAACTTAGTGGTATATGAGTACCTTCCTTAGAATGTCCAGAACTATGAAATGCCGCAGAGCAAATGCAATTTTAACTGTTTTGACCGTACTGTATTAATTTATATTTTTGTTTAATATATGTGACACGTTGTTATTTTGTATATTTTTTTAGATTTGAATCGCGTAAGCTGAAGAAATGAAATTTAGCAAAAATGGTGCACAATATGCCGTGGAATTGAAATTTGATGGCCAGAACATTAGGGACTGCCTATTAGCCCACTTGGGCTGTACTAATGAGTAGTGATTTGTTGTCCGTGCAGCAGTAAACAGTGATGCATTGCCCACATGGACTTTAAACTGTAATTTTGTGAATCAGGTGTCCACATCATTGTAGTGTGCAGACCGATACTAAATAATCGAGTATTTGCTTACACGGAGCCTTTAAGCGATAGCTTTATTAGGCACATAAGGCACGAACAAACAGAGTTTCGTTTGTCACTAACGGCAGCACGTCAGATTATGCTATTCACTTACGCTCACATTTATTTGATTTATCACATTTGAGACTCATGCATTTCTAATATTTTTGTAGTAGTATTTAAACTGTATTTAGAAATGTGTATTTACGATTAGCTGAGTCTGTTTTCACTCACATTGGTGTCACGTGTTATATAAAAACTAATGCAACGTAGGATCAAACACTCGTGAACAAGGGAGTGATCCTGAAACGCGTCGAGTGTAATTCTTGTCAAGGTCCGTTTGCTGAATAAATCTACGTCTGCTGCACATAAGTCTGCTTTTGTGTCCGTGACTGCTGTGCTTTTGCGCAAGGAGAAAAGGAGTACAGCCGTGGTGCATTTCAAAGAGGCTGCCTGCCTCGTCACGGACCACCTTCACCAAAGCGGCTGGGAGAGGCGTTGCGAGCGTTACCGCTCGCATTTGGGATTTGATATATATATATAACCCAAAACACGTCTCTCTTACCTCAAGAGTTGAGGGTGGACCTGAGCAATAAATATTTGCCTCATCTACCTCGTGTCCGTGCCTTCGTCCATGGATTTGTCTGTGGAAGCTGGATAGTTTGGTCATTTATATATGTATATATATATATATATTCACTGACCAAACCATAAGTTTCAAGGACGTTACTTTTAGAAATTAGCATTTAAAAAACCTTAGAAATTCACTGAAAAAAACACAGATTTTAGCACCGTTATAGTTAGTTCGACAATTCACTCGTACAAAACCAGAAAAATTTAGCCGGTATAGTTAGTTGAGCTAACTTTAACTCGCGCCCCCACAATGCACTGCCTATGTGTTTCTGTAAAGTGTAAATGTGATTTGTATCTATATATGCCATGGTGTATTGCAGAATGAGTGGGTGTATAAGTGTCTGAATGAATGCTTTAGTAGGTGCATGACTGATGATATAAGCAAGTGATTAAATGTGTCTTACTGAATGCATGGGTTATTGACTAAACTGTGTGAATGTCTGTATCAGTCTGTCATTTGGTATGTAAGTGGCTGCATGGGTTGGTGAGTAGCTACATGAGTATCTACCTGGGTTATTTATTGGTTGTCTGAGTATCTGTAGGGGTGGGTGAATGTGTGTGTATGGGTGCGTTGGTGAGTGAATGGATGTCTCAGTGGTACATGTGTGAGTAACTACATATGTAAAAGGCAGTATATGTGAGTGTTGGAGTATATAAATGACTATATGTGAGGGTGGGTGATTGTCAGAGTGGCTGTATGGATGAATGTGTGCTTGTATCAGTGATTGTATAAGAGATTAAGTATGTGTTAGTATCTGTATGAATAAGTGAGGTGGTGTGTGTATAACTGTATACGTGAGTAAATGGGAATGTGATTGATTCTTTGCATGACTGACTAGGTGTGTGAGTAACTCTGGATGAGTGAAGGTGTATGAGAGTCTGAATAGCTGTATGAGTTCATATGATAGTGCTGTATTAATGAGTGACTGCATGTATGAGTGACTGTATGGGTGAATGAGTGGATGTGTGACCTAGGAATCAGTGAGGTGTTATGTAGTAACTGGTATTGGTGTGTCTATGGTTTCGAAAATGGTAGTCGGTATTTTAGAGTGGGTGTATCAAAGGTAATATTAGGGTGTGATGAGGTGCATCAGATTATCACGTGGATGATGTCATTAGTGAGGTCCTTTGAGATGTCATCAGTGATGTCACTGACTGTGTCATGAATGATGTAATATGTGAGGTCATCAGCATTGCATTGCGGGGCAAGAGTTATAGTTAGCTCAACTAACTATAACAGCCAAATTTCTCTGGTTTTGTATAAGTGAAATGTCCAACTAACTATAATGTCGCTGAAACCTGTGTTTTTTTCAATGAATTTCTAAAGTTTTTAAAATGCTAATTTCTAACTATAACGTCCCTGAAACCTATGGTTTTTTGAGTGAATTTCAAAGGTTTTTTAAATGCTAATTTCTAACTATAACGTCCCTGAAACCTGTTTTTCTAGTGAATTTCAAAGGTTTTTTAATGCTTATTTCTAACTATAACACCCCTGAAACCAGTGTTTTTTTCTGTGAATTTCTAAGGTTTTTTTAATGCTAATTGCTAACTATGACTACAGAGGAAGGACATGTGCATAAAGAGGAAGAAAGGCGCAGAAAGAAGAAAGAGAAATGCTGAAAGAGGCAGCAGAAGTCCAGAAAGAGGAAGAAAGGTGCAGAAAGAGGTAAGAGATATGCAGAAAGAACCAATAGAGGTGCAGAAAGAGGCCTTGTTGCAAAGTCTTCCTGTGCCCTGGGCACCCTCCATCTTTTTCTTATTGGTACTGGTGGTAACTGACTCTAAATGACCTTGGGCTCTGCCTAACCAGGGCCGGAGCCAGTGCTATGCTGAAAGACACTTAGAATACAGTGATCTGGTGGCTAAATATGTTCAATTACGAACCTCTATGTATGAATTTGGCAAAAACTCGGACAGGGTCCTAGCCAAAAGACTTCAGCAAAAGTGTGTGGCAAACTGTATTGTTCGTGTTATGGATCAGCAGGGCTGTATTCAGGATATCCCATGGGGTGTAATGGATGTCTTTATGAAATTTTATGCTATTCTTTATACTCAGGAGGCTAATGTCATTCAGAATCAGGATAGTGTGGATGATTTTCTGTAGGCTATAGATGCCCCGAGGATAACAACAGAACAAAATGAGGTACTCTCTGCACCTATTACTTGGGAAGAGGCAGAAGTGGCAATTAAATCTCTGGCTAATGGTAAGACTGCTGGCCCTGATCTTATTCATTTAGAATTTTATAAGACCTTTTCTGCAGTGATGAGACAGGATCTGCTTGCTGTATTTAGGGCCGCACAGGCAGGTGTTATTCCTGACTGCTTTGTGCCATCGTTTGCAGGTCTCTACATGGGGTATTGGGAAGAGGAAGTAGTAAGTCAAATGACACAATTTAAAGACAAAGTCCCAATGTACATCAGGTACATTGATGACATTTTCTGTATATGGAGAGGAACAGAAGAGGAAGCCAATGAATTTGTTAAAACACTTAATGTCAATTCCTTCAATCTCCACTTTACTTCACAGTGGTCTAAAACAACATTGGAATTCCTTGATCTTAAAGTATTTATTGAAAACAGCAGAATTGAGAGTTGCCTCTACAGAAAGAGTACTGCAGGAAACAGTCTGCTGCACGCTGACTGCTGTCATTCTACTGCACTTATCCAAAGTATACCACTAGGTGAGCTCCTAAGAGCGAAACGTAATTGCAGTACGACTGAAAAGTTTGAAACTGAATCTAAAGTTAGGACAGAATGCTTTCTGCAACGTGGTTACATCAAAAAAACGGTGAATAAAGCATTAAAAGAAGTATCCCAACGTTCTAGAGAATCCTTGCTTATTGATAAGACACTAGAGGAAGAGGGAGCAAGCAAAGATGATAAAGATCAAAATCTAAGATTTATAACCACGTACAGCAAACAAACACATGCAGTGCGAAAATGTCTGAACAAATTTTGGCCAGTTTTAGGAACTGATAAAGATCTGACTGATTGTATAGGGTCAAGCCCGCAAATCACATGTAAGAGAGCTGGATCTCTCAGGGACACTCTATGTAGAGCTGTAGAAACTACCAAGAGAGGGATTCCTGGAATTCAAGGATTCTACACATGTAGAAGCTGCAAAGCTTGTAAAAACAGCAGGAATAGGAAAGAGTGCATCTTGTCCGCAGAGAGTCAGCCATATGTGATTAAAAAGCACACCTCATGTAATACAGAATACGCAGTTTACGCGTTATTTTGCCCCTGTGGTCTAGCCTATATTGGAAGCACCATCCACAAGGCTAAAATACGGATTCTAGAGCACTTACGAGCAATAAAATACTTGGATAAAGCGTACCCCATAGCCCGCCATTTCCAAAGTCTTCACGAACAGAACACAAATTTACTTAGTTTTGTAGTACTGGATTTTGTTAAAGCGGATATGCGGGGAGGCAACAGATTGAAAGATCTCTGCAGATTAGAGTTGAAGCTCATTATACAATATAGGACCCTTACCCCTTCAGGCCACAACTGTGATGAGGAGTTAGCCGTCCATCTAGGGTAATGAGTCCATTGTATTATGTATGTCAACTTAGTGGTATATGAGTACCTTCCTTAGAATGTCCAGAACTATGAAATGCCGCAGAGCAAATGCAATTTTAACTGTTTTGACCGTACTGTATTAATTTATATTTTTGTTTAATATATGTGACACGTTGTTATTTTGTATATTTTTTTAGATTTGAATCGCGTAAGCTGAAGAAATGAAATTTAGCAAAAATGGTGCACAATATGCCGTGGAATTGAAATTTGATGGCCAGAACATTAGGGACTGCCTATTAGCCCACTTGGGCTGTACTAATGAGTAGTGATTTGTTGTCCGTGCAGCAGTAAACAGTGATGCATTGCCCACATGGACTTTAAACTGTAATTTTGTGAATCAGGTGTCCACATCATTGTAGTGTGCAGACCGATACTAAATAATCGAGTATTTGCTTACACGGAGCCTTTAAGCGATAGCTTTATTAGGCACATAAGGCACGAACAAACAGAGTTTCGTTTGTCACTAACGGCAGCACGTCAGATTATGCTATTCACTTACGCTCACATTTATTTGATTTATCACATTTGAGACTCATGCATTTCTAATATTTTTGTAGTAGTATTTAAACTGTATTTAGAAATGTGTATTTACGATTAGCTGAGTCTGTTTTCACTCACATTGGTGTCACGTGTTATATAAAAACGAATGCAACGTAGGATCAAACACTCGTGAACAAGGGAGTGATCCTGAAACGCGTCGAGTGTAATTCTTGTCAAGGTCCGTTTGCTGAATAAATCTACGTCTGCTGCACATAAGTCTGCTTTTGTGTCCGTGACTGCTGTGCTTTTGCGCAAGGAGAAAAGGAGTACAGCCGTGGTGCATTTCAAAGAGGCTGCCTGCCTCGTCACGGACCACCTTCACCAAAGCGGCTGGGAGAGGCGTTGCGAGCGTTACCGCTCGCATTTGGGATTTGATATATATATATAACCCAAAACACGTCTCTCTTACCTCAAGAGTTGAGGGTGGACCTGAGCAATAAATATTTGCCTCATCTACCTCGTGTCCGTGCCTTCGTCCATGGATTTGTCTGTGGAAGCTGGATAGTTTGGTCATTTATATATGTATATATATATATATATATTCACTGACCAAACCATAAGTTTCAAGGACGTTACATTTAGAAATTAGCATTTAAAAAACCTTAGAAATTCACTGAAAAAAACACAGATTTTAGCACCGTTATAGTTAGTTCGACAATTCACTCGTACAAAACCAGAAAAATTTAGCCGGTATAGTTAGTTGAGCTAACTTTAACTCGCGCCCCCACAATGCACTGCCTATGTGTTTCTGTAAAGTGTAAATGTGATTTGTATCTATATATGCCATGGTGTATTGCAGAATGAGTGGGTGTATAAGTGTCTGAATGAATGCTTTAGTAGGTGCATGACTGATGATATAAGCAAGTGATTAAATGTGTCTTACTGAATGCATGGGTTATTGACTAAACTGTGTGAATGTCTGTATCAGTCTGTCATTTGGTATGTACGTGGCTGCATGGGTTGGTGAGTAGCTACATGAGTATCTACCTGGGTTATTTATTGGTTGTCTGAGTATCTGTAGGGGTGGGTGAATGTGTGTGTATGGGTGCGTTGGTGAGTGAATGGATGTCTCAGTGGTACATGTGTGAGTAACTACATATGTAAAAGGCAGTATATGTGAGTGTTGGAGTATATAAATGACTATATGTGAGGGTGGGTGATTGTCAGAGTGGCTGTATGGATGAATGTGTGCTTGTATCAGTGATTGTATAAGAGATTAAGTATGTGTTAGTATATGTATGAATAAGTGAGGTGGTGTGTGTATAACTGTATAGGTGAGAAAATGGGAGTGTGATTGATTCTTTGCATGACTGACTAGGTGTGTGAGTAACTCTGGATGAGTGAAGGTGTATGAGAGTCTGAATAGCTGTATGAGTTCATATGATAGTGCTGTATTAATGAGTGACTGCATGTATGAGTGACTGTATGGGTGAATGAGTGGATGTGTGATCTAGGAATCAGTGAGGTGGTATGTAGTAACTGGTATTGGTGTGTCTATGGTTTCGAAAATGGTAGTCGGTATTTTAGAGTGGGTGTATCAAAGGTAATATTAGGGTGTGATGAGGTGCATCAGATTATCACGTGGATGATGTCATTAGTGAGGTCCTTTGAGATGTCATCAGTGATGTCACTGACTGTGTCATGAATGATGTAATATGTGAGGTCATCAGCATTGCATTGCGGGGCAAGAGTTATAGTTAGCTCAACTAACTATAACAGCCAAATTTCTCTGGTTTTGTATAAGTGAAATGTCCAACTAACTATAATGTCGCTGAAACCTGTGTTTTTTTCAATGAATTTCTAAAGTTTTTAAAATGCTAATTTGTAACTATAACGTCCCTGAAACCTATGGTTTTTTGAGTGAATTTCAAAGGTTTTTTAAATGCTAATTTCTAACTATAACGTCCCTGAAACCTGTTTTTCTAGTGAATTTCAAAGGTTTTTTAATGCTTATTTCTAACTATAACACCCCTGAAACCAGTGTTTATTTCTGTGAATTTCTAAGGTTTTTTTAAATGCTAATTGCTAACTATGACTACAGAGGAAGGACATGTGCATAAAGAGGAAGAAAGGCGCAGAAAGAAGAAAGAGAAATGCTGAAAGAGGCAGCAGAAGTCCAGAAAGAGGAAGAAAGGTGCAGAAAGAGGTAAGAGATATGCAGAAAGAACCAACAGAGGTGCAGAAAGAGGCCTTGTTGCAAAGTCTTCCTGTGCCCTGGGCACCCTCCATCTTTTTCTTATTGGTACTGGTGGTAACTGACTCTAACTGACCTTGGGCTCTGCCTAACCAGGGCCGGAGCCAGTGCTATGCTGAAAGACACTTAGAATACAGTGACCTGGTGGCTAAATATGTTCAATTACGAACCTCTATGTATGAATTTGGCGAAAACTCTGACAGGGTCCTAGCCAAAAGACTTCAGCAAAAGTGTGTGGCAAACTGTATTGTTCGTGTTATGGATCAGCAGGGCTGTATTCAGGATATCCCATGGGGTGTAATGGATGTCTTTATGAAATTTTATGCTATTCTTTATACTCAGGAGGCTAATGTCATTCAGAATCAGGATAGTGTGGATGATTTTCTGTAGGCTATAGATGCCCCGAGGATAACAACAGAACAAAATGAGGTACTCTCTGCACCTATTACTTGGGAAGAGGCAGAAGTGGCAATTAGATCTCTGGCTAATGGTAAGACTGCTGGCCCTGATCTTATTCATTTAGAATTTTATAAGACCTTTTCTGCAGTGATGAGACAGGATCTGCTTGCTGTATTTAGGGCCGCACAGGCAGGTGTTATTCCTGACTCTTGGTGACAAACCACAGTCGTATTGTTTAAAAAGAAAGGCAAAGACGAGCTGAATCCCTCTTCATACCGGCCAATATCGCTCATCAACACCGATAGCAAAATTTACTCCAAGATCCTTGCTTTTAGATTAGCGCGCTACATAGTTCCTCTGGTCTCTTTACACCAGCATGGGTTTATTGCTGGCAGGGATACAACCGACCATGTCCGGCGCGTTATTGCTCTCCTGAATTGGGCGCAGGCCACGGGTTCCCCCCTCAGGGTGATCCTGTTGGACGCCGAGAAGGGGTTTGACAGGGTTTCCTGGGGGTTCCTGTGGTCTGTGCTGCGCTGGAAAGGGTTCTGTGCTGAGTTTATCCAGGCTCTTCAGGCACTTTATATCTCTCCAGTTGCGACAATCCGTATTTTAGGGCAAGAATCAGGGTGCTTTAATATCAGCAGGGGAACCAGACAAGGCTGCCCCTGCTCGCCCCTGCTATTTGCCCTGTTTATCGAGCCTTTTCTCAATATGATTGAAGCGTGTCAGGATATATTGCCAGTTAGGGTTCATGGGGTAGAATACAAGGCATTGGCTTATGCCGATGATATTGTCGTTCTAACTGATGATATTGGGTCCACCTTTACGGCCCTAGAGACTTTGGCCGCTCAATTCGGGGCTATGTCTGGATATAAGCTGAGTATTACAAAAACACAAGTTATCCAGTCAGCAGGTATGCCCTCTTCTCAGGTATCTGTTGCAACAGAAGCTATCTATCTTGGGGTTCAAATCTCTTCCGTGGTCGATCAGATTCCGGATTTAAATTACCTACCTGCTATCGATTCTCTCCATACCAAGCTTGAGAGGTTAGATCATCTCCATTTGTCACTCTTTGGACATTGTAATGTTCTGAAAATGTTAATCCTCCCAAAGTTTTTATATCTCTTTAGGTCAATTCCTCTTTTGATCCCGCAGGTAACATTGGTTAGGGCTGAGAGAATTTGTCAGCGGTTTTTATGAGGCTATCGTCGGGTAAGAAGAGCTGCGAAATGGACCTGTCTCCCCAGGGGGCAGGGGGGGGTGCTGGGCCATCCACAATCTCCTATACTACTATTGGACTGCCATGTTACAACATTTCAGCTCACCATTGATGGGTGATAGGGTAGATGTTCCCTTATGTATTAGTCCATCTATATACGATCTAGCCCTCGGTGATGCTGCTAAGGGTCATCTAACACGTGTGTTAGAGCCAAGCTATTTCAAAAAAATGAAATTTAAGGTAAGTTGGGCTCTGTTCTCTATCTGGCAAAAGATTCGCTCTCGTATAGCTATTCCTAAGATTAATTTCTACACTCCGCTTAGTGCTGTGGGTGTGTTTCCACCGATATTTCAGGATGGTGTAATATTTAAATGGTACTCTTCGGGCTTAAAAGACATCTGGGATTTGGGTCATGATGGTCAGCTGGCCTCTTTTTCCTTCTTAAAGGATAAGTTTCATTTGCATCCCAATGATTTCTTTAAATATCTGCAGGTTAGGAGCTTTCTGGATAGAAACTACCGTAGGAATCCTAGCCTGTAAGATAAGATTACTTTAGTCGAACTGATTAAGAAAAGAGCTAGAATAGGCGTTATCTACCAATGTCTCTTGTCAGATCTCCCTGATGATCTAGATATCCACAATGGTAAGTGGGCGGCGAAATTTGGTATTCCGACATCGGACTTGAAACAGCCGCTTGAACTAGCCAGCTATGTTCTAGTCTCGGGTACTTTGCGTACGCAAAGCTAAATGGCTATGTTCAATTTATATCATACCCCGGTCAAGATCGTTAGCTGGAGGGGTGGTAAGGGGGATTCCTGTTCTAGATGTAAATTTTTTGCAGCTGATGCAATTCATATGTTTCATTCATGTTCTAATTTGAGTTCCTTTCTGAAGGATATTGAGGTTTTCATCAATCAGGTGTTCAAAATCCCGGTCAACATTTCTCCGGAGTTAATTATATTAGGCTGTGAATATTCAGGAGCTATTGAAAGAACAAGATATGCTCTAGCATTTTTGTTTATCGCAATGGCAATGATTCAGCTATGTATAACCTCACAGTGGCTAAGTCCGGAGGCTCCCACCTTTGGTCACTGGAAAGCTAGGATGTTGGCCTGGTATAATTTGGAATCTTCGGTGTATCTGTTGAGGGGGAGAAGGAGGCACCAAGTGGCATCTAAGATCTGGGCCCCTCTCGAGCACTGGCTCTCGCATTAAACTTCTATTTCAATGTTCTTTTTCTTCTCCACTGATGTAAAATCCAAATTGGTTTAGTAGGCTAAACTCTTGTTATCTTTTCCGATTAAGATATATGTATTCTTTAACTTGTTTCCCCAACTCGACATACTGTGCTATTGTTGTTATGTTTTTTTTGTTGTGAAAAATCTTAAATAAAGTTTAAATAAAAAAAATAGAATACAGTGAAAACACCTACATACACTAGGGTACACTGTGGGTTGGGGTACCCCTGTGATTGACTTGACCTCCCCTGTAAGGCCCTATTACATAAAAGGACAAGGGGATTAAAGCTATCTCTTAGTCCATAGAATACAATAGGGCATGGCAGTTTAGAGGCCAGCAGCCCTTTTATGCACTTGCATGTGTACACTGCTGAGCCTGAGGTCAGTTTCAAAGTATCCTGGTGTGTGCAGAAAGAGGCCAGAGAGGTGCAGACAGAGGCAAGAGAAATACAAAAAGAAGCAATAGAGGTGCAGCAAGAGGGAAGAGGATTGCAGAAAGAGGCAGGAGAAGTGCAGAAAGAAGCCACAGAGGTGCAGAAAGAGGCAAGAGAAGGTCAGAAAGAGGCAGCAGAGGTGCAGAAACAGGCAGAGGAGGTGCAGAAAGAGGGGACAGTGGTGCAGAAAGAGAGAAGAGGGGTGCCAAATGATGCAAGAGGTGTGCAGAAATTAGCAAGAATGCAGAAAGAAGCAAGAGCAGTGCAGTAAGAAGCAAGAGAAAAGTAGAAGGAAACAACAGAGGTCAGAAAGAAGCAATAGTAGTGCAGAAAGAAACAACAGAAGTGCAGAAAGAGGCACGAGGGGTACATAAAGAGGCAAGAGAAGTGCAGAAAGAAGCAAACAAGGTGCATAAAGAGGGAAGAGACGTTCAGAAAGAGGCAGCAGAGGTGCAGAAACAAGCAGAAGAGGTGCAGAAAGAGGGGACAGTGGTGCAGAAAGAGAGAAGAGGGGTGCCAAATGATGCAAGAGATGTGCAGAAATTTGCAAGAGAGGTGCAGAAAGAAGCAAGAGCAGTGCAGTAAGAAACAACAGAGGTACAGAAGGAGGCAAAAGGAGTGCAAAAAGAAGAAAGAGCAGCACGAAAAGTACTAAGGAAAAGGAAAGAAGGGTGCAGGAAGGAGGCATGAGGAGTGCAGAAAGAAGCAACCGAGGTGCTGAAAGAGGCACAAAGGGTGCAGAAAGAGGCAAGAAAAGTGCAGAAAGAAGCAACTGAGGTACAGAAAGAGGCAAGAGTGGTGCAGAAAGAGGGAAGAGAGGTGTTGAAAGAGGCAAGAGATTTGCACAAAGAGGGAAGAGGGATGCAGAAAGAGGCAAGAGCGGTGCTGAAAGAAGCAAGTGAGGTGCAGGAGAATGCAACAGAAGTGCAGAAAGACACAAGAGAGGTGCAGAAAAAAGCAAGAGAATTGCAGAAAGAGGCAAGAGAATTGCTGAAAGAAGTAACAGAGGTGTGGAAAGAAGCAGGAGAAGTACAGAAAGAGCAAAGTGTGGTGCAGAGAAAGGCAATAGAACAGCAGAAAGAGGCTAGAGGGATGCAAAAAATGGAAGAAGGGTGCAGAAAGAAGCACTAGAGGTGCAGAAAAAAAACAAGAGAAGTGCAGAAAGAAAACAGCGAGGTGCAGAAAGTTGAAGAAATGTTGCAGGTTAGCTGGATTTCAAGAAAGAAGCTTATTGGTTGATCCTTGTTGTGCTGATGAATTTGTAGCACTCCACTTAGAAATGAAAAATTCCTGGAAATTGTATATCTCTGAAGAAAAGTGTGTAGCCGTTCTTGTGATGAAAAGTGATTTTCCTGGGCAGGAAGAAGCGATATTTGAGAATAGGATTCCTGCTCGCTGAGGTAACCAAATATTTGCTGTGATTTAGCTGCACAAGAATGATACGGGACTAGTTTTGGAACTATCGACACAAGACTGAGATGACTATCTTGTAGTCTACTCCAGCGTCAATCTAAAGTAACCGTTTGCGGTCAACAAAAGAATTGTAGCCTAAGCTCACTGCCACTCTGACCTCTCACTCATTACATCAAGCCTGTTGCAAACTTGGCTGATGAGCCCTAAGTGGGGCAAAACCAGCCCATGGTTGCTTGTGTTCCGGTTCAGGGAGGACCTTGCATGGCAGTTTGGAATAGACTGTCCCTATTGGAGCAGGGTCAAGACTGATTTGCATATGGCTGGTGCCAAACTGAGGAGGCATGGTGTGCAAAATAGCAATGGATTGGGATAGGGCCTGAGTAATTACCAGTGGCTGAGATTAATTCAAGCATTCCACCCATCACTTTTGTGTATACTTTGATCCATAAAAGAAAAGGTATAGTTTTAGCTGGTCTAGGAAATATTAATGGGATCTCAAAATTGCTTGGCCTAGTATATTTGTACAAACAAATTGATGAGTGGCAAACGGAATTGATTCATCATGACTATACTAACAATAAACTGTCTATTTTGCAATTTGTAAAACAGAATCTGAAAATACCACTCCCGTCTCGTCAAAGTTTAGCCAAATTGCAGAAAAATCAAAAGGTACGGATCTCTTGTTAGTCTTAAAAAGACTCTGATTCTCCATCTACTTTATATATATGTTTTGAACATTTTTATAACGTGTTGATACGACCAAAGAACACAAAAGAGTACTGGATACCTCCAGAAATGGGGGGAATGGCAAGTGTGGTGACAGAGTCATTC
Source organism: Lissotriton helveticus (assembly GCF_964261635.1). NCBI lineage: Eukaryota > Metazoa > Chordata > Amphibia > Caudata > Salamandridae > Lissotriton > Lissotriton helveticus. Next base: position 438,500,152 of record NC_136061.1, read on the forward strand.
AGGATTAAATGCTTGGAGTAAGAGGTGTCAGTTTAGGCACTTTTGAAAGGAGCTGATGTTAAGATCATTCCAATGTCATCCTGAGAGGGAGCTCCATAGGGAGTAATTTTGACGCTGCAGAGATTTTCTTCCAAAACATTTCAATCCATTGTAATTTAAATGGGCGCAAAATGAGGTGGTTGAGGGAGGCCAGCGCTAGGCAATATGGGGTGAAACATTTTGGGAGGTAGACTGGACCTGTGTCATGTAGAGAAATGTGCACCAGACCCCAGGTTTTCAAATCAGAGGAACATCTCTTAAACCTTGCAGATGTGCTGAGAAATAATTCAGCATTGTAAATACTGCAGGGTCCCTTAAGAAATTGAATGTCTCAACTTATATATGCTCATATTGTCAGCCCAACCATTGCTCGCAGCCTCATCTGCGCCTTCACCTTCCACTATTGTTCTTTCTAGCCACCTCCTAAACTACTTCCTTGTAAATAAGTGAAAGCAGATGAACTTGTAAGATGTATAAATCATATTAGAGTAGGACTTCATTATTACTCAAGGCTCTTTGAGCATTCATAGCATAGATCACTCTTGTTCCCACACAGTGCCCTTACATGGTTCCTCAAAAAGTTACTTAATGCTCCACTGGTGGGTTTATGAGTGCACTCTAGCGTGAGGCTGGAGAAGATGATGGAGTGGCGCTTGCTGGGCACTCCTGCGAACACTTAAAGGTGCAGGTGCTTCCTGGTAGTGCTAGGGAGCAGTACAACCATGTTAGAGCAGCATAGGACCCATGTGTGATGTGAATGCCGTGGAGGCGTGCAGTGTAACGGTTTAAGTAGTGCTGAAGCTGAGGAGCAGAGCAAGCAGTACAGCTGGTGATGGAATCAGGAACGGGCCCAGGATAGCGTCGGTGTTAGGGGAGTTACAGGAAGCGCTGGATTCCAAGCGCCATTCAGGTTTGGTTCGTTGTGAATTGTCTGGGTGTCTTGGAGAGTGTTTACACTCGTTTACGGGGGTACTCCTCCGATACGATCCATGCGTCAACAAGTACCACAAACAGGCTCCTGGGAGGGGCACAGTGCCCTATGGTTGTCTCTTTGTTTTAGATGTTTCTTTCCTTTTGTTTTTTTGCTCTGTGAATCATTGTTTGGGGCATACTGGGGAGTTAAGAGGGAAAACGTGACTGCAATTGCTTCCCAGATCGTTTAAAGTAGTTGTGTAACAACAACAAAACACCTCACATCCTGCCCCAGTCTTTGACACTGGATTAAAGGAGGCAGGGGCTTTATTGTGTGCTCAGGGCGAAGGCTTTGTGGGTTTAAGAGCAGGCCCTCCTGAGCCTGTGTGTACCTGAGCTTTACAACCTTGGTGTTACATATAGACACACACACACAGTGCCAGCATTCTGTTTCAGACTGATGTGTATGGCACAAAAGAGTGTTGTTTCTACAATACGGTGTATACAGTACAGGGATGTCCAGCACAGGGCCTCGATAGTGGTGCATTGAGGCCTGGCGGGGGGGGGGGGGGCGGCAGCCCCGAAGTTGGGGGGAAACATACAACCATGGCTTCAGAGACACATTGATGCATCATCTAAACACATTTCTGTTCAATATTGTCTCCTGCGTAGGCGTATGGGATGGTAGCTCTAGACAAATTACATACAATGTGTTCATCTTTCATCATAAGTAACTCTACTACACCACAATAGTGTCTAATAATAAAAGCTTGAGTGTCTGCAGGCACGTGGCTTGGTGCTTGGTCTGCAGAAACAGCGGTACATTCGAAATTAATGTGCACTATAAAAACACTGTGGTCTGTCCTTCCTAGAAATGTAACGTCTCCCCCAAACACAATGGGGCAGATTTATGAAGGCCTTGCGCCGCCGGTGCGTCATTTTTAAAATGGGAAAAAGTGACGCACCGGCGGCGCAAGGCCTTCATAAATCTGCCCCAATGTTTGTTTACATTCTCTAGAAAAAAGAGGTCGAAGACGTTGTGCACGCGATGATGCAGTGCTGCACCGGAGAGGTCATCGGTGTGTATATGTCACTGTAGGGTGACCAACCGTCCGTAAATTTCACAGACAGTCCGTAAATTGGACCTCACGTCAGTTGTCCGTGAAGATCCCTCTTACGAAAGCCTTTAGTCTGTAATTTGGGGTTTACGGCAGCCTGCACTGCTCACCTTTGTGACGCCTCAGTGTTCTGAGAGAGCTCCCTGCTGGAGGCCCCTCGCACTTCTCTGTGCTGAAAAGCAGTCCCACACCAGCCTCTCACAGACTGTGATGGGCCCATTGTCATTCTGTATGCTGGCTGATTGTCGCATACAGAATGACAATGGGCAAGTCAGTTTAGGTAAGTAAGAATAAAGCTGAACACGATGTTTGGTCTAATTTGCAAGGGTGTTCACCACCATAAAGTGATTTAGTTTATGACCTTTAGGCAAAGTGTAGGCACGTTATTTCACACTGCTCACGAGCACTGTGCCAGATGTATCGTTAGTGTCCTTTATAAAATGCAACTATTTGCAAAGAACATATTTAGAACATTTTGTGCAAGAATAAAAAGTTGGCCCTGTTAAAAAAAATATCTTGGTGTTGTGGGTACCACCTTCCGTCCCAAGCCCTTTCATGGAGGGCCATTCTTGCTCATAAATTCTGTGCAGCATGGGTCTGGTTCCAGTGCTGCCTTTGGCCGCTTTTCATACTTTGATGAGGTGGTCGGAAGCACAAAAACTGCAGAAGGACTACACTTTCTATTCCTCATTTGCTGCGGATTCGAGTCCAGAGTATGGAACGGTGTAAGGATTTTTAGCTTTCCGAGCAAAATATGTGTTTGTTTTGGTGTGCTCCCTCTACAGAAAAAATAAGGCTGTTTTCAGACCTTTATTGTTTTTGGTGTAACGCAGTGGCAGTTCTTAAAGGGTCCTGTCTTACCTAGCTTTATGAAGTGCCGTCCCTGCCTCCTGGCTCCATGTTTTCATGACTGATTTTCATTTGCAAACCATTGCTATCTGTTGTGTTAGTCTAAATAAGTCAATGTAAACAATAGTTATTAGTAAAAGCAATCCCAACCAACATGTTAGGTTTTAACTCTTGAGTTTCTATAGTTACCCAGGCCACCCACTCTTAAGATAAAATACCTACCAATATAGATGACATCTGAGTCTTACACCTTGTAGCCCTCATTGTCTTATGTAACTATTCTTATACATTGACTTACACATTTGTATGAGTCATTGTCTCGGTGGGGCGTGGCTTAGCGCCCGATGCGGATGGAGGTCCCGGGGTAGAGCTCCGTCTACACCGGAGTTTTGTGGCGGTCCTACTCTTCCCAGAAGGAAATGGTGCACATTGAACGACGTCGGAACGCCCCGTCTCCCCACTAACCTGTCTACCGCTTCTAGGCTCCCTCAGCCTCGCACAGCAGCTCCCGTTTTCCTTCGGTCGCGGCTTTCCTTCAGCCGCGGCCGCCATTTTGTCATTTCAGACGGCGCTCGTCTGAGGAGCGAGTCTGCGACGGTGACAGCCTCCTGACATCAGCGCTTCACCGAAAATGCCGCATTTCAACGGGAAATAAGGACAAATCATCAGAACCCTCACAGGTGATTCTACTCTTTTTTCTTGGAACCGTTTTTTCGTCTATTTTTTCTCGGAGTCTTGCCTTCTCACTAGCATTGGCTTGGCAGCCATTTTAGGCTCCCTGCTCCCTCAGCTGTGAGTCGCCTATATAGCAACTTGACTTTCCTCAGTTTTACAGCCACAATTCATTGACTCCTTCGAATATTTGTTGCATTTGGCGCTTGCTCCTCCTACTATTGACTGTTGTGTATCCCTAACGATTGCAGTGCTCACCACCCCGCACTTTATTGCTGAAACTTTATCTTAAGTGCTCTCATGGCGGAGGGCCCTGGTAAAAACCCTAAACGGAATTTCATCAAGAATTCAAAGCTTTTCACTGCATTGGCTAATTTGGACGCTTCTGGAGAGTCCTCCACTGGTGAACCATCTCTTACCATGGATGCACCCCCGCAACCAGGGTCGAAAAATGCCATCAAGAGACTGAAACAGCATCCGCCCTCTCCCCCAAAGCCTACCTCAGCTATTTCTATAGAATTACTCCTCGAGGAAATAAGAGCACTGCGCCCATTCATGGAGGAGACAAATTCCAAATTGCAAACCTTGACTGACAATTGGTCCCTAATGGATACTAGGGTCTCCAAGGTGGAAAAATCAGTCTCATCCTTCCAGGAAGCTACTACCAAAGTTGTCCACATGGAAACGCAAGTCTCGTCACTCCAGAAGCAGGTGGAGGACCTTGAAAACAGAAATAGGCGCAATAACCTACGCCTTTACGGCCTGAAGGAAGGTTGCGAGGGGAACGACGCCATTGCCTTCTTTACATCCTTCCTGCCCAAACTTCTTCACCTTCCTGAAGGCACTTCTCTTAACATTCAACGAGCACATAGGCTAGGTCGAGCGCCTTCCACCATCTCTCCTACGACAAAGCCTAGAGGTGTTATTATGTATTTTCTTGAATACACAGATTTGCTGAAGGTTCTATTAGCGGCTAAAGCTATACCTCACATCAAATGGTCGGACTCCACTTTATTCTTCGCCCAAGATTATGCCAAGGCTACTGCTTCACGCCGCAAAGCATTTCTCGACATGAGACCAGAACTGCGTTCCATTGGAGCCAGATATGGACTTTTCCATCCCTGCTTATTCAAAGTCACACATAACAACAAGACTATGACTTTTGAGGATCCTCTCCGACTTCGAAGTTTTCTGAATTCCTGTGGTACAGCTGACATGGAGTTTTCTGGCCCTTCCTCTTCATTTCCACCTTGACTCTCGTTGTTGATATTTTTGGATTACCTTACAACTTATGGTTCCTAGTTCTTAATATATTATGATGTTCTTTTTTTTTCCACAGGTTCCTAAGCTATCGCATACCTTTCATGTTCATTACCTGTGTTGGTTCGTTCTCGTTACTTAAATGTTTAATCTTGTCTTTTCCTTGATCCCTTTTCCTTATACACCTGGAAATACGTTGTTCACCTGGTTCTAATATTATTGTTTTCCTTTTGCAGAACACCTCCCTATATTCCGTCACGTCTCTCCGGTTGGACGTCTTGTAGCCCCGTCTACCTACCTACCGTTGGTTGGTCTTCCCCCCCTCCTCTCATCTCCGTTTTTCTCCTTGTGTTCAGTCCTCTGAACGTATCCACTTCCCAAGATCCCTTGTAAGTATCGACCTATTTTTTCTCCCTCTTCCATTGTTGACATGCTTCCTATTGTTTTATGTGTTCTTGTCTTGATTTTTACATGGCGACAGTTTCATCCTTTAACATCGCTCTCTTACAAACCACTCTTCTTCTTATTTTTGATCCTAATATTCCACTCTCTTATTGTTATTCTACATCCCCTCCCTTTTTCTAGTTTTATTTTACAGCCCTATGCTACACCCTCTTTACTCTTGTGTAACTTTCTATGGTTCTTTCCAAATTATCTTCTTTTTCCGACATTTATGGCCTACTTCTCTTCTTGCCTTATATTCTTTTCTGCTCAGCTGACTTTTATCCTCTCATCACGATTTTCTTTTCATTTCCCAGCGCCCCTCTTCTCCATTGTCCTCTTTCACTCTCTTCTATCTGTCCTTCTTTTTTTCAGGCTTTCTTTTTCTTTTTTCTCACACTCCTCCTCTCTCGATGTATCTGAGGCTTTTTTCCATTTCGTATTTGCACTCCCTCTCTCTAATTATTCTTAATGTCAGTACGCATTGTTTCTTGGAACGTTAAAGGTTTAAACTCACCTATCAAGAGACAAAAGATCCTTTCCCATTTAGCTAAACTGAATGTAGATATAGCCTTTCTTCAAGAAACCCATTTATCTGATACTGACGCTGCTAAGCTTCAAAGAGGTTGGGTGGGAAAGGTTTTTTCAGCTCCCGGGGATGGCAAAAGAAATGGTGTTGTTTTGCTAGTCCGAAAGTCCTTTTCTCACTCTGTATTGCATTCTGAATCTGATCCCGATGGCAGATGGTTACATGTCAAACTTTCCTCTAAGGGTGTCCCTTTATCCTTGCTTAATGTTTATGCCCCCACAGGTGGAAACCCTACTTTTTGGAATGCGTTTGCCTCTCGCATTACTCAATCCATTGAAGACAACTTTATTCTAGCAGGTGATTGCAACCTGCCGTTGGATCCCTTCTTAGACAGAAACTCCAAAGTTTTTTTTGTTCCTAATAAATCCCATAAGCTATTTACACATGTCATTTCTCAGCACAAACTAGTAGACGCCTGGCGACTCTGCAACCCAACCAGCAAAGAATTTACATTCTACTCCCCTGTTCACCAATCCCAGTCACGTATTGATTATATTTTTCTCTCTCACCATCTATCCCAATCCCTCACCCAAGCTGACATAGGCCCCATTGTGTTTTCGGATCATGCCCCGGTTCTGATTAACATTGACATCTTACCCAAATCCACTGGTCCCAAACGGTGGCGTTTCAATAATACCCTCCTTCTTGATCCCAAATTTACGTCCTCCTTTATTGAGTTCACCACCGAATTTTTTGTTATAAATGACACCCCTACCTTAGCTACCCACACTATATGGGACGCTTATAAAGCTGCAGCTAGAGACTTTATCCTCAGACATGTTGCTACAAAGCGTAGCCTTGCCCGTAAACGTACCAGGGATCTTTTATCTCAGATCAAAGCTCTGGAACATGCCTTTTACACCTCTCACACCCAGGAAAGTTTGACAGCTCTTGTTAATGCGAAAATGAATTATAACAAACAGTCCACTGATGATGCATCATTGTACTTACTGAAATCCAGCTCGAAATTTTATGGTGGGAAGAATAAGGCGGGGAAAGTTCTCGCTAACTATTTGAAGGTTAAACAAAATAAGCTGAATATTGAATCTGTTTTTGATGCTAATTTAGTTCTGCAACACAAAGATGCGGATATTTTAGAGGAATTTTCCCGTTTTTACTCCACACTTTACTCTTCTGGCACGCAACCTTCTGAGCACTCTCTTTCCACTTTCTTCACAAGCATTCAACCTCCCTCTAACTTTCCCGTTGACCTCACCTCCCTTGAAACTCCCCTCACCGTTCGTGAACTGCACACAGCGCTTCAATCTCTTAAGAAAGACAAAGCCCCAGGTCCTGATGGTTTCACTGTCGAATTTTATCAGCATTTTGCTACCCTTCTGCTACCCAAATTATTTCACCTTTTGGAGTCTTTTAAAACTAACGGAGCCTCTTCAGGCACTTTTTCTGACGCTTATATTTGTATTATACCAAAAGAGGGAAAAGACACTCAACACTGTAAAAATTACAGACCGATATCATTGGTTAACATTGAGTACAAGATATATGCCAAATCTTTAGCCATCAGATTAGACTCCTTTCTCCCAGAACTCCTAGGCCCTGAGCAATCTGGATTTGTTAAAGGACGCTTCATATCAGACAACACTAGACTCCTTTTTAACGTATTATCTAAATCATCACGCTTCAGTAATTCCCTAGCCGCAATTGCTCTTGACGCCGAGAAGGCGTTTGATAGAGTAGAGTGGTCATTCCTATTCTCCGCATTAAAATGGTTTGGGTTTGGCCCTAATTTTATTTCCCTCATCTCCTTTCTTTACGCAAACCCTAGAGCAGCGGTCTGTGCTAATGGTTTAATCTCCTCCTTTTTCAACCTTGGCAGAGGAGTACGACAGGGATGTCCCCTATCCCCCTTTCTTTTCAACCTTGCTCTTGAACCTTTCCTATCTAGATTACGTCAAAATCCAAACATTCACGGCTTCCCTCTATCCCACTCGCAAATCAAGTTAGCTGCCTATGCTGATGACATTTTACTTTTCATTTCAAACTCATCGGTTTCCATCCCAGCTTTTCTTGCTGAAGTTAATGTATATTCTCACCTTTCCGGTTATAAATTGAACAACGACAAATGCGAAATTCTACCCCTCACCAAATTCACCTTTAAACCTGATTTTGTGGCTTCTAATTTCAAATGGAGCCCATCCCATATAAAATACCTCGGTTTACATATTGCCCCTTCTGTCTCGGATACTATCTCCTTATGTCTTACTAAATGCATTCAGAAGTTATCCGAACTCACCTCCAGGTGGCATCCCTTATACCTTTCCTGGTGGGGCCGACTTGACACTATTAAGATGATGCTCTCCCCAATTGTCCTTTACACCATCTCGAATATTCCCGTTTCCATTCCTGCCAAATTTTTTGCCAAAATCAACACCACCTTATCCTCCTTTTTATGGTCTGGGAAAAAACCGCGCATGTCCTTATCCAGATTGCGCCTCCCCAAAGTGGAAGGCGGGGTTAATTTCCCAAATTTTCCTGCTTATCATAAAGCCTTCCTTCTAAAACAGGCCGCTATCTGGCTTAAAGATCCTATCGAACCCCTTCCCCTTTGGGCTAACCTTGAGCACCTTTCTCTCTCTCCCTTCTCCTTTGCCGAGTATCTCTCCTTTTCTCGCAAACCCCAATTTGTATCCACTCCAATCCACAAATACACCGCGAAACTACTTTTAGCCATCACCCCACCTCCTCCCTCTTCTATCGCTGACCTTCTCACTTCTACGATTTGGTATAATAGCAGTATTCTTATCAAATTCAAGCCCTTCTACTGGAAATCCTGGAGGCAACGTGGTTTAATATGGGTTTCCCAACTTTTTACTGGTTCTGTCTTCACTCCGTTCCCTATTCTAAGCCAAACTTTCTCTCTCCCATCCTCTTTTGCCCACAAATATATATTACTCAAGACTGCGGTCACGTCCGCATACGATTCCCTTTCTCATTCTCCTCCAATTACGAATTCTACTTCACTGGCTTCCTCTTTACACTCTCAATTGCGCTCCAACCCCTCAGCGTCTTCCATTTATCATTCCTTCCACAACCCTCCATTACCCCGGCCCAAAACTACGGTGGAGGCGCAATGGGAATCTGAACTCGAAGTCTCTTGGCCTACCACTTTATGGGATAAAATTTGGATTAAGCTTCGCAAGTCCTCCAGAGCTGCTTCTCTTACACAAACACTTTTCTTTCTTTACAATCGACTCCTTTACACGCCTTCTCTTCTTCACAAAAGGTTCCCTACAACTCCAGACCTTTGTTGGTCTTGCTCCGCCCCCAATGCCACGCTTTTTCACATGCTCTTCCTCTGCCCTCACACGAAAGCATTCTGGATCAAAGTATGGGATCAAATCAATTCTATCTTTCACACCTCTATCCCTTTCTCTATCACTGACATATTCCTCGGTTCACTGTCCTCTTCCTGGACTAAAGTTGAAATGAATGTTCATATTATTGATTTGCTATTAGCTGTTGCATTTCAACAGATTACTGTTAACTGGAAGAATTCTGAGGGTATTACGTTTAAAGCTTGGTGGTTCAATGTATGTTTTAATCATAGATTAGATACTGCATTTATTTATCCAATCACCCTGGCCCCGAAAAGACATGCGTTGTGGCTTCCTGTTACCCTTTACTTGGATGTATGCGCCAAACGCTCATCTCACCTTCCCCCATCGCAGCAAGAGGTCTCGAAACCCCCATGAATTGCCTTTTGTTCCCTCTTTTTCTTTAATACTTATCTTTTCGCTTGTATTTGCACTGTCTCCTGAAGTACAAAGCCTCATCAAGTGTACAACTTTCATCCCAAGCCTCATTTACTATTTTTTGATTACCCTTTTCCTCTTTTTCCCCTTCACGTTTTATTTTGATGTAACTTAATAATGTTATCCTAGCTTATTATTCCTATCGCCAATGTTGTATTGCCTATTATTTTTTGTAATGACCATTCTGCTTACCCTAATAAAAATTACTTGAACTTAAATGAGTCATTGTCTCAATATAATTTGTGTGTGATTTAACGCACTCTGACACCCTACCCTACATACTTGGCATGACAAGCACTACGTAAGAGTTCCAGATTAGCATCAATTTCGCACCTGCGTGGCGCGTTCTATTGAGCGGGATGGGCCGTGACGGAACCATTCCGTCACAAGCACACTGCCACCGTGGCTCGTTACGGAGTGGTTCCGTTCTTCCCGCCTCTTATTTCATCCCTCCCTCTTTTATACATCTGCTGATTAATGTTTGAATGTAGTGAATGCACTACTATACACTAATCAATGAGTCACTAAAAGACTATAACAGGAATGACAGAGTGTTTGGTGGAATTGTAAGGATAGAGACTGGGGAATTCAAAATATAAAAGGTAAATTTGCAGGTGCATAGAACAGTACATGCATAGTAAATAGGAGTTTGAAGCAGTCCATATACTAAGGCCTACTTTGCTCCATAATTACTTGGGTACTGACTGCATGATTACAGTTCTGCAAAGAGAGTGCATGACTGCATTTATAAAAGCTTCAGTTTTACCACAGTACATATATAAGGAAATACTACTGAATGGCTCGCTACAATATTGAAACAGTAGAGTGAGAGTGATTGTGAAAGTCTAATGAAACAGACTGGACAATTGAATGTATAAAAAACAAATGTGGAGATACATAGAAAAGTGCATGCATACTCTATACAGGTTTAAAGCAGTACATGGCCTAAGTCCTACTTTGCACCATGATTACTTGAGTACTGACTGGATAATTACAGTTCTGCAAGGAGAGTGTCTGTCTGAAGTTAGAAGAGCTTCATTTTAAGCACAGTACATACATAAGGGCATTCTGCTGAATACTTCACTACAATACTGAATCAGCAATCACAATGAGTTTGCTGGAAGTGTAGGAATATAGACTGAATAATAAAAGCTATAAAAGACAAGTTTCCCATGCATAGAAGACTGCATGCATAGTGTATAGTAGTTTGAAGCAGTCCATGCCCTAAGACCCACTTTGCACCATGACTACTTGGGTAACGGCTGAATTATTGCATTTCTGCAAGGAGAGTGTCTGGCAAAATGTACAGCCGCTTCACTTTTAGAACAGTATATACATAAACACATACTACTGAATAGCTCACTACAATACTAAAATAGCAGTACCAAAATGTTGGAGGAAGTGTAAATATACAAACTAGGCAATTGAAAGTTTAAAAGCCAAGTCTACAGGTGCATAGATAAGGGCATTTATGATTTAATAACCTTCCCAAAGTCCCAAGCGCCAGCACACCTTTCCGAGGGTAGGATTACAATTTACAAATGCTTGCATTTTTTAAATTAAGAACCATAAAAATAACAAATATTGAACCTTTTTTTTCTTCTAATGATAACAATATTTTTTTATACGTCTTCTATTTAGATGCTTTTAATCATGAAAATGCAAGGAACTCATTTTACAGAGTAACACTTTTTAAACTCTCCCACGTATGTAGATAATAATACCTTATATGTGTTACTATCAAAATCGAAACCTTTACAGCGTCACAGTTTGAAACTTTTCCGAACACGTGCAGATGAAAAGCAGTTAAAACGTGAGCACGTGTAAACTACAAAACGTGCCATCTACATAGGCGGAGCCACATCTTCCTTTCATAGACTACTAAGCAACAAAAAACTATATAAACCACACCTACTGTGCAATTAGTTTAGTTTTCCCGAGTTATTTCTGACTCGCCAATCTCTGTTGCAGGTTCCGTTCTCTAGCATTGGGTTTTCTTTTTGCGTCAAACAAACATATTCCGGAGTTGTAAGTTGTTTCAAGATGGCATAGGCATAGTACTTAAATTGTGACTATTTGTCAATATTTAAACATTTATATGTAGAAAAAAATGTTAATGCATGTTTTTCGCTTTTTCTCTGTAACGTCAGCAGCTTGTTCTTAGAAACAGATATATTATAACAAATATTACTCCTTTTCTGGCTCCTTTTACCTTATATATAGTGACTATTTATGTTATAATATTGATACTGTACTTCGCTCGAGAAGTTATGTTATATGTTATAGGCTGATTTGTATCGCGCACTGTTAGTCGAGCCTGTCCTGGCGCGTAGAGGAAACAAAGACAGCATATACCGGAGATCTAAAAAGCTTATTTAAACAGATGTGTTTTTAATAGTTTTTTAAAACTGGTCAGATCCGTAGTGTGTCGTAGTTGGTCTGGCAGAGCGTTCCACATATTAGCCGCTCTAACCGCCAAGGATTTGCCCCCTAGGCGAGTTTTCCGAAACCTAGGGACAACCAGGCTTCTAAGTGATGCTGAGCGTAGTTGACGCACCGGCTGATAGAACATAAACCTAGCCCTCAAATAGGCTGGACAGGGGCCATGGAGGACTTTATGGGCCAGGACCAGGGCCTTGTAACATACTCTTTGGGGCACCGGGAGCCAATGAAGGTCGCATAGTTGTTTGCGGACACTTAGTCTCCTAGGGATGTCAAAAAGGAGCCTAACCGCCGCGTTTTGTACCACCTGCAGTTTCCCTAAAAGAAACTCAGGAGAGCCAATATACAGAGCATTGGCATAGTCCAGGCGCAAGAGTATGAGAGCCCTGGCCACAGCCTCTCTGGCAGTTCGAGGGAGGAGGGGAAAAAATTTCCTTAGGGTTGTAAGGGTGCCAAAACAGGTTCCCACCAATCTTGTGACCTGTTTTCGGAAGCACATATCCGCCCCAAACCAAATCCCTAAGTTTTTTGCTATACCACAGTCACCCTTTGGGCAGGGTGATCCTGTGGGCCACAATGATTCTTTGAAGCCTATAGGGAATTGTCCGTAGAGGAGTATTTCGGATTTCTCCTCATTACATTTCAGACTGGCCTGGGCCAGCCAGGCAAATACTGACGACAGACAGTGCTGGGCTTTCTCAGTCTGTAAATCATCATCTTTCCAGGTGAAGAGAAGTTGGGTGTCGTCGGCATAGGCCATAATTTTAGCACCCAACCTTTCTGCCAGATAAATCAGGGGGGTCATGTAAACGTTGAAGAGTAGAGGGCTGAGTGTAGAGCCCTGTGGGACCCCAGTTTCCACTTTGTTATCAGACGAGTGGAATGGAGGCAGCCATACTTGTTGGAAACGATCTTTAAGAAATGATTCCACCCAACTAAGTGCCGCGTCTGCAATCCCGATGTCCGACAACCTGGAGAGGAGCTTAAGATGGGGAACAGTATCGAACGCGGCAGAGAGGTCCAATAAAATTAGAGCCGCTCTGCCGCCCCCATCAAGACATTCTTTGATAGCCTCCGAGACCTCTACAAGCGCTGTCTCGGTGCTAAAGGATGATCTGAAGCCAGATTGAGCAGGGTGCAGAGCCCCTGAGGCTTCCACAAATTTCTCCAGTTGCCTAAACGCCACCTTCTCGCAGACCTTAGAAAGAACTAGGAGAAGGGAAATGGGGCAATAGTTTGAAGGGAGCATTGGATCAGCCGTAGGCTTTTTGATCAGGGGGAGAAGTTTAGCGTGTTTCCACTGAGAGGACATCGCACCTGATTGCAGAGACTCATTAATCAAAGTCGCTACTATAGGAGCGACTACATCAGCCACCCCACTGAGGACCCTAGCTGGGCAGGGATCTGTCGGGGATCCTGACTTAAGGGATTTAAGTATGGCAGCCACATCCTTCACTTCCACTCTATCAAAGCCAGAAAGAAACTGGGTAGGCTCGATGTTATCCTGAAATATACAGGTAGTAGATAGATTGGTAGGGGTGGGAATCTTGAGGCTGGCCTGTATTTATTGAATTTTATCAATAAAAAAAGTGGACAGCTTTTCACACCAACTGGGGGAAGTGGGCGTTGAAGAGGCCTCTGCTACTGGAGAAGTAAAGCTCCGCACAATAGCAAAGATTTCTCTGCTATTGTTCTTAGCTCTAGAAATTCTCTCAGCAAAGAAATCACCCTTTGCCAACTTAATGGCAGCATAGTACTCACATTGAGCCTTGCGTAATTTCGCCTTAGCTATGGAGCAATACTCGCGTCGCCATGCCCGCTCAAGCTCTTTACAACCTAACTTCAGGATTTTTAGGCGATCAGTGTACCATGGATAAGATGGAGAGGCTCGTGGGCGATTATTTCTTGAATGGATGGGGAGCGTCTTTATAGCAGTGCTCATCCATTCCGAGAAATTTTCCACTGCCCCCTCCAAGGTACAGGTGCTAGCAGGGCAGGACTGTGCTAGGGCGGTGGATAGGGCAGGAATATTAATTTTTGCATGGGGTGGGCCGTGGTTCCGAGCCCCCAGTTTACGCTGGCTACCCAAATCCCAGGAGAAACAGATAAGATGGTGGTCTGACCATGTGGCAGGGCAGGAGGTCACCGGAGCTATGGAAAAGTTGGAACAGACCAGGTCAAGACAGTGACCTCCTGAGTGATAGAATCAGAGACCTGTTGTGAAAGGAGGGTTGCGTCACACGGATCCAGTAGATCCCTTGTCCCTGGGGCTACCGGATTGTCTATATGGATATTAAAATCACCGAGCAGCATAAATTTTGAGAACCTCAATGCTCTTTGTGTGACTACCTCCTCCAGAGATTTGAGGAAGGTACCTGTGGGACCTGGGGGACGGTATACCAGTAGCCCACCTAAGGTAAAGTGGGGGGAAAGGGCTAAAGAGAATTCCATCACTTCCCCATCTAGAATGCCCCCTGTGGATTCCTTTGTTAAAATCCAGTAATCCCTATAAATCATAGCAATGCCCCCGCCTCTGCCTGTATTACGGTCGAGCCTGGCTATCCTGTACCCTCGTGGGGTGGCTAACTTGATCACTGGAGCGCAGAATTCATTCAGCCAGGTCTCCGTAATGAACAGGATGTCGAGGCACTCGTCCACTATCAGCTCATGAACTTCTTCCGAGTGTTTGACCATCGAGCGGGCATTAATAAGTGCCGCTCGAATGTTGGTATGATGATCAATCCTACACGGAAAGATGGATGAGTGATCCGTGAACTGAAACCGGCAAGCGGGCAGTACTGTGTCATAGAATATAATACTTCCCACTTTTTGAAGCTGTTGCATGGGACTTTGTTATTTGGAGCGAGCAAAGAATCGCGACTGTAGACCAATGTTTCATCACCAGGCTCTGCCGCCCCAGCATCAGCGTTTCTGGCCCTGTGTGCTGACGGGGCGCGGACGGGCGCAGACGGGCTTACCTTAGGTGCACCTTCGGCGCGCCATCGTCGCGCCCGCTGCGCTCGTCCGCTGCGCGGCCGAGGACACATGTGCAATTTATGTCCTGCCTCCCCAGGTAAGCTAGACCTCTAACTCCGACCCAACCTAGCTCTGGGAAACACAAGATGGCGCCTCGCCCTCCACACAATCGGCACAGTCAGCCGCGGTGGAACGGGGCGAGGAGGCCATAAGGAGAACCAATATCCTCTAGTTCTGCCTGCTCATTAAAACAGTGCTCGAAATTGGTGAGTGATATTTTTCAAAATGAAAAATCGGCGCCAGCATCTAAATCAAGCCAGTGCACACAGCGCGATCTCAGTGAGTAATTAAAAGTTTTATGCAAGCCCCAAGAGTATAGCTGCACACGCTGTCAATGAAACCCCTAGCGAACCTCAGGAGCTGCCACCACCCAATAAGTTCACAGAGAGCCCTGCGCAGCCTCTCAATTTATGTCCTGCATCCCCAGGTAAGCTAGACCGCTAACTCCGGCCCAACCTAGTTCTGGGAAACACAAGATGGCGCCTCGCCCTCCACACAATCGGCACAGTCAGCCGCGGTGGAACGGGGCGAGGGAGGCCACAAGGAGAACCAAGATCCTCTAGTTCTGCCTGCTCATTAAAACAGTGCTCGAAATTGGTGAGTGATATTTTTAAAAATGAAAAATCGGCGCCAGCATCTAAATCATGCCAGTGCACACAGCGCGATCTCAGTGAGTAATTAAAAGTTTTATGCAAGCCCCAAGAGTATAGCTGCACACGCTGTCAATGAAACTCCCAGCGAACCTCAGGAGCTGCCACCACCCAATAAGCTCACCCGTCGACGCAAACCCTAAACATTTACAATCAACGTGACAATCATACACTTGTTATTATGTTTTCCCCTAGAGATCACGTACTGTTAATATGTATATTGTAACATTAACAGTCTTAGTGATCGTAGCGGAATTCACAATCCGTCGTCACAAACAGTAACGATAAGTAAGCAACGTTACCGGCATGCGGCTTTCAGTCTATTTTCCCTTTGTGATCATATGCTGTGATGAGAATACATACATAATATTATTCTCACCGTCATGATCTCTGAGGAGTTTATGACCAGCCGCCACGAAGATCAAATTTTTTCACCTCTCGGAGAAAAGAAGTTCAGTAAATAATTACCACTTGAAACTATTTCATTATGAATGTTCTGTTAAATACATAACTTTATTTTCCTTTTCTTTTTACTGTAACAATGGTATCAATCGTTATATTATAATAGATTGTTCTATTGCTACAGAAGAGGAATGAGAGATTTATCAGCCCCATCTGTAATATAATTATCAAATATTTATAAAAACTTGATATTTTTATATATATTAAAATATAGCTATCATGCATACTTTGTTACTTTAAATATTTAATAAACCCTACATTTCTGAATGTTATTTTCTAATTTCTATTCTTATTTGCGATTCCTATTGACCTTCTCTCTAAAGAAATTATAGGACCTGTACTTTATATTATAAGAGTAACATTCTATATATTCTTTGGTGAGTATGTGATTTATTAGCGGAACACTCTGCAACTTGTAAACACTACGACAGCACTTTTCTGAATTGTACAAAATACAAATTTTAAAAATAATAACGCATCAATCAATCAATCAATCAATCATGGACATTTGTATAGCGTGCTACTCACCCGGTAGGGTCTCAAGGCACTGGGGGGGAGGGGTCCGTTACTGCTCGAAGAGCCAGGTCTTGAGGAGCTTCCTGAAGGAGAGGTGATCCTGGGTCAGCCGAAGGTGGATGGGGAGGGAGTTCCATGTCTTGGCTGCCAGGTAGGAGAGGCGAGTGAGTCTTCCTCCGGCGGTGGCTTTGCGGATGCGTGGTACGGCGGCGAGGTCGAGGCTGGCCGATCGTAGCTGGCGGGTGGGCGTGTAGAAGGTCAGGCGGTTGTTGAGGTACTTGGGGCCCGGGTCGTGGAGGGCCTTGTGTGCGTGGGTGAGGAGCCTGAACGTGATCCTCTTGCTGACTGGGAGCCAGTGGAGGTCTCTCAGGTGGCCGCAGATGTGGCTTTGTCGGGGGATGTCCAGGACGAGTCGTGCGGAGGCGTTCTGGATACGCTGGAGTCTTTTCTCAAGTTTCGCTGTGGTTCCGGCGTAGAGGGTGCTTCCGTAGTCCAGTCGGCTAGTGGCGAGTGCCTGGGTGACCGTCTTCCTGGTTTCGGTGGGGATCCATCGGAAGATCTTACGGAGCATGCGCAAGGTGTTTAAGCATGATGATGAGACGGCGTTGACTTGTCTGGTCATCGAGAGGGCGGAGTCCAGGATGAAGCCCAGGTTGCGTGCGTGGTCCGTTGGCTTGGGAGTGGTGCCCAGGGCAGGGGGCCACCAGGAGTCGTCCCAGGTGGATGGCGATGATCCCAGGATGAGGATTTCCGTCTTGTCTGAGTTCAGTTTCAGGCGGCTGCTCTTCATCCACTCGGTGACGTCTTTCATCCCTTCGTGTAGGCTGGTTCTGGCGGTGGCGGGGTCGTTGGTGAGGGAGAGGATCAGCTGGGTGGCGTCAGCGTAGGAGATGATGTTGAGGTTGTGTTTGCGTGCGATGGCTGCGAGAGGGCTCATGTAGACGTTGAAGAGGGTTGGGCTGAGTGATGATCCTTGTGGTACGCCGCAGATGACTTCGGTGGCCTCGGATCTGAACGGGGGGAGGCGGACTCTCTGGGTTCTTCCGGCGAGGAACGAGATGATCCACTCCAGTGCCTTCTCTTGGATTCCGATGTTGCTGAGGCGCTGCACTAGGGTGCGGTGGCAGACAGTGTCGAATGCTGCAGTTAGGTCCAGGAGGATGAGGGCCGCTGTTTCCCCATTGTCGAGCAGGGATCTGATGTCGTCAGTTGCTGCGATGAGGGCGGTCTCGGTGCTGTGGTTGGCTCAGAAGCCGGACTGCGAGGGGTCGAGGGAACCGTCCTTCTCGAGGAAGGTGGCAAGCTGTCTGTTGACGGTCTTCTCGATGACTTTGGCAGGAAAAGGGAGGAGCGAGATTCGGCAGTAGTTCTTGAGGTCGGTGGGGTCCGCTGTTGGTTTCTTCAGGAGGGCGCTGAGCTCGGCGTGCTTCCAGATCTCCGGGAAGGTGGCTGTGTTGAAGGAGGTGTTGATGATGTCCCGGAGTTGGGGTGCGATGATGGAGTCGGCCTTGTTGAAGACGTGGTGTGGCAGGGGTCGGTTGGTGATCCTGAGTGGTTGGTGTTCATCGTGCGGGTGGTGTCTTCGGTGCTGACCGGGGTCCAGACGCAGAGGGTGGTGGTGGGGGGCGTTGGCTCGGTGGTTGGGTGCGTGGTTGGTGCGCCGAAGCTGTTGTGTATATCGGCGATCTTGCGGTGGAAGAACGAGGCAAGTGAGTCGCAGAGTTCTTGCGAGGGAGTGATGTCGTTGTTTCCGGCGCTGGGGTTGGAGAACTCTTTGACGATGCTGAAGAGTTCCTTGCTGTTGTGGGCATTGTTGTCCAGTCGTTCTTTGAATGCTGTCTTCTTGGTGGTGCGGATCAGCTGGTGGTGTTTGCGGGTGGCGTGCTTGAGGGCAGTCATGTTGTCTGTGGTCTGGTCGTGGCGCCAGGCTTTCTCGAGGGTGCGGCAGTTCTTCTTGGAGTTCTTGAGTTTGTTGGTGAACCAGGAGGCTTTCTAGCTGCCGGGTCTGCTGGGAGGGTTCTTCAGTGGTGCGAGGTCATCTGCGCAGTTGGTGAGCCACTGTGTGAGGTTGCTGGCTGCTTCGTTGGGTTCCGTTGTGCTGGCGGGAGGGTTCTGGCGGAGGGAGGTGGTGAGCTGCTCGGCGGTGATCTTGCTCCAGCTCCTGCGAGGAATCTCTTGTGGGTGGTGGTGGGTTGTGGTTCTTCTGAAGCTGAAGTGGATGCAGCTGTGGTCAGTCCAATAGAGTCTGGTGGAGTGGCTGAAGGAGATGTGCTTGCTGGAGGAGAAGACGGGGTCAAGCGTGTGGCCGGCGTGGTGGGTGGGGGTGTTCATAAGTTGCTTGAGTCCGAGGTTGGCGAGGTTGTCCAGCAGGGTGGTGGTGTTGCTGTCCTTGTTGTTCTCCAGGTGGAAGTTGAGGTCCCCTAGGAGGATGTAGTCAGCGGAGGGGAGGGCGTGCGGGCTGATGAAGTCTGCGATGTCTTCGCTGCATTGTGTGCGTGGTCCCGGGGGTCTGTAGATGAGGGTGCCTCTGAGGGTGGTCTTGGGGTCGGTGTGTATCTGGAAGTGGAGGTGTTTGGCGGTGGTGAAGGTGTCGTCGGGGTTGGTCGTGATGCGGATGGTGTTCTTGTGTATGATGGTGATGACTCCTCCAGTCTGGTTGACGCGGTCCTTCCGGGTGATCTTGTATCCGTCCGGGATGGCTATGGCGATGTCAGGCGCTGAGGAGGCGTTCATCCAGGTTTCTGTGAGGAAGGCGAAGTCTGGTGATGTTGTGTCGAGCAGGTTCCAGAGTTTGACGGCGTGTCTGTGGACGAAGCGGGTGTTGAGCAGGATGCATTTGAGGTGGTTGCTGCTGGTGTTTGGCTTGTTGGGTGCGGTGCAGGTCCAGAGGCAGGTGAACTTGCAGGCTTGGCAGGTGAAGGGTCCGTGGGTGCGTTTCGGGGTGGCTTGGTAGCAGGCGGGGTTCCGGCCGGGTTTGAGTGCGTTGAGGGTGGCGGCGTTGTAGGTCCGTCGTGTGGGCTGGCATCCTCGGGGCCAGGGGTCCTGGCACTGGGCACGGTCCAGGCGCGGACGGGCTTGCCTATGGCGCGACTTCAGCGCACAATCGGCGCGCCCGCTGCGCGTGAACGCTGCCCGTACGCGTGGGCGTCATAAGTAAGGAGCCGGGAGGGAGGAGCAGCTGGGTGGCGGGAGCGGGGCGGCGAATGAACTGGAGGGGGGCGGGCCGCAGGGAGGCAGCGGCGGGAAGAGACTGGCGGTGGGCGGCTCAGCGGAGGCTGGGCCGTCTGAAAGCGGCAGCAGGAAGCGGAGCAGCAGACAGGCTAGCAGGCAGGTAAGAGACTCTGCGATTGCATTCATTTCTATGTAATATGAAACAATTTAGATTTTACTGTTTTACTTGTTCTCTTGATCTGAGATAATGTAGTGCGGGAGTGTTTGCTGTAGCACTTCTATTCTACTTTATCTAAAAGTAACTGATGCCCTCTTACAAAAATAAGAATGTGGGGCAACAGTTTTACAAACTGTAGCACAAAACAAATGAACGATATAGCAACACTTAAATGATATTTTATGAAATTCCATTTTTAATTGTCACCCCTTTCATATAAACTGCGACAGTTTCTGAAAAAAGTTTATTTGTATTTGCTTAATAAAAACTGTTACAAACCTAGACTGAACTTTTTGCTGCGCAACCACACCTCCCCATCATGAAAGTAAACACCACATTATAAGTAAATAGTACTACTAAGAAGTATGTCACCTACAAACTTGATGAAAGAAAACAGCGCAAAGCACTGTTATTTTCCCGCTGTGATTTATACACCACACGGCAATTATATAAATGGCCCTTGAAACCTAAATAAAAAAATGTTTACCTCATAATTCCTCTCCACCACCTTATGGGCACTGTACACAGTTAATAGTTTTCCTAACCTGCCCTCTACTACTTTCTTTCCAGATACTCCTTTGCAAAATGCATCACAATATCACTGACAACAATGAACGGTTCCCACCCAATAAGGAGCAAACTTGTGTTCGGAATACTTTAGCCAATAAAATGTCCATCTGTTCCAAAGACGAGCAAGGAATGACTGCTAAGCCTTCTACTTTTAATACCTTACAGCCAATGAACATTAAACTTCGTAAATTCCCGCTTGGAGCACGTTACCCTAATACTCCCCGAACAGGAAGGAATCCTTAATAAAACGTTTCCACGAACTTCTTCTACGACTAACGGTTCCTATGAAGAAAATAAATATAAATCTCCAGCACAGTAAGTATTTCAATTAGCAACATATTGCGGTGAACTTCTAACCTCTGTACTCACACAAGTGATCCATGAACTGTTAATATGGTAACAGGCAGAAAAGTAGTGGCTGTACAAAAAAACTTTATATTTACCTTGGATCCCCTACAAGACAGAAACGAAACCAAAATACCACATTTGCAATCCCTTTGCACAGTTTTTTTAATAAAAAGAGGACCCAGGGGTGGGGGGGATCGAGTGGGGAAGATAGCGGTCCCCGGAACTCCGGGGGGCCATGAGCCCCCCCGCATACGTATAGTTAACGATCCGGGGGGTAGCGATCCCCGCGCAAGGGAGACCCTCTAGGCCCCCCATTATGAAAAACAAATTGCCCCAGAGATTTGACCCTCCCGGAGGCTAATTAACAATAAAGCGGGCTTTGCGTTTTTTTCTTTTTCGCCCAAAACGCGTACTCCACGTAAGATTCTAATTGTTCAAAAACATATATTTATGTATTTAATGTACATATTAAGAGAAGACATTATCTGGGATAATCATAAAAATTGTTTTTTAAAACTTTAAGAAAGCGAATATTACTTTTAAAATCAATAACGGAAATATTGCACGTACGTCGTAAGAGTAAAGATAGTTTGAAGACTTATACATTTTATAAAACAATATAGCAATGCACACTAAAGAAGAAAAGTCAACACAATTATTGACCCCTCTCCCAACATTTAAAAGCCCCTGGGGGAGGTGGTAAATTAATCGAGACTGAATATGTTAGTACAGCCTACTGTGCTTACGTTACCAGGAAAACACAACAACAGTACAAAGCCCAGATTTCCATTGTAGTGATTTCTTAGTTGCAGGTCTAGTTGTCAGATCGACACACACTCTCTCATGGCTGGTATACACCCACAACCACCTATCCAGCACATCCGTCACTACACACGTGACCCTATGTATAAAAAAGACGGGGCGCACGTGCTCTACGCCATTTTAGAGTTGTTCCCAAAGTACCGAACAAGGGGCCCACTACTACATGCGTGGCCTCTTTACTCACTGAGTTAGTGGTGCCCAAAGCACTGAGCGGGAGAACAACCTGCAATGATAATGATGGGAGCACGAGTATGTCGTTAGCCATTTACCACCCATGATAAAGGCATAAGCATAATAATGGCTTTCTGGTGACGGACACGCTTCGTAATGGCTGTGGCTTACGTGCTTCAAATTACTTTTTACGTATACGTGTGACCAAGTCTTATAACATCGGAGGCCAAAGACAAACACTGGACATCTCATCGATCACAGACAAGATAGGCGGAGGGTAAAATGAAAGTAACAGGTATAAAAAAAAAACTGAGGAAAACTACTAAAATAGCAGAGGACGGAGTATGTAATCAACGTTTGGCGCCTCCGCAATATGTTTATTATTATATTACAAAAGTATAGCAGCGATTGACACACACGGCCCGGGAAAAGAAAGCTGCAAATTTAATACCTGAAATGAGGACAGCTTTGCTTGGCGAACTTAAAGAAAAAGAAAGAAACATGGTCTTCGAAACAAGCCTGCTCATGCATAGAGAGTACCACTGGTGGACAAAAAAAACGGAAAGTTTCACATACTATCATAGAAATATAGGGGCATATTATCAAGGACCGGTGTTAAAATTATCGCCGTTTAATTGGCAGGAAACGGCAGATAAAGTGGCGATAATGGGCTTGATAATACACCCTTGTTAATTCCCATAGAAGCCCATGTTAACATCAGAACATGGGCTTGTATGGGAATTAACAAGGGCGTATTATCAAGCCCATTATAACTTTTTTATCGGCAGTTTCCTGCCGATAAAACAGCGATAATTTTAACACCGGTCCTTGATAATATGGCCCAGAGCTATTTTTTACCGGTAAAGTTAGTTCTCAAAAAGAACTGTGGGGCATATTATTAAGCCTGGGCGATAAAATTATTGCCGCTTTATCGGCAGGAAAGTGGCGATAATGGGCTTCATAATATGCTCTATGGAATTCCAATCAAATCTCATGTTAGATGTCCTTCACATTTAACATGAGCTTCGATTGGAATTCCATAGAGCAAATTATCAAGCCCTTTATCGCCACTTTATCAGCAGTTTCCTGCCGATAAAGCGGCGATAATTTTATCGCCCAGGCTTGATAATATGGCCCTGTTTTTTTAGCCCCAATGTCCCCACGATCCTTCCTGCGTCCTTCGAGAGCTGGCATTGCTTTGTCAGAGAGAGCAGCTAACATGCTGCTCTCTCTATCGAAAACCAATCTGCTTTCCTACTTGAAAGAGAGAGCAGATTAACTTGCTCTCTCTTTCAAATAGGAAAGCGGTTTGCTGTGGTAAAGTGGGAACAGCGACGCTCCCGCCCTACCACAGCAAACAGCAGTGTCCAGGGGGTAGGCACCCCGAGACACTGCAGGAGCCGGCCCTGGGAAGCCGTGGTCCCCATGGCCATCAAGGGCTCCAGGAGGGGGGCCGCGCGACCCCCTTCCAACAATAAAAAGCCCCAGGGGGTGAAGGTCCCCGGGACTGAAAGGTCATTTTACATATTACTGCCCCAGGAAGGTAGCCGTCCCCGGGGCATGTACAGGAGGAGGGGGAGCTGAAAACATACTTTTTTTTTAAACCCTGAGGGGGGGCGGTCCCCGGGGCTGCGGGGTCCTTACAAGCGCCCCTTTATGGATAAAAATCGCCCTCGAGATTTGGCCCCCCCGGGAGGCTAATTAAGAATAAAACGTATTTCTAGTTTTTTTTACCTTTACGCGGACCCCGCGACTTCTGATTTTTTTTGTTTTTTAATTGGGAGCCTAAATATCCATATGGGACCCCCTGAGCAGGCCTAGAAGGTCAGGATCTTTCTACACTGTCCCCTTTCCTTTTTTTTCAACTTTGTTGTACTGTTTTCTTGTGACTCGGTTCTACAGAGGCACAAGATAGCTGCCAACACTTCCTGGTTTGGAGTGTTGACAGACAGTTGATATCCAATCAGCAAGCAGCTCGTGCTCGTAATTGTACAGATTTCGGTACGCGTGCTGTACTTCATCTCTAGATATCGCTATGATTTTACTTTTGATTTTCTCAGGAACTACTGAACGGATTTACGCCATTTAACATAAAGCACAATCTGCGAACCAACCTCTACCTCTCTGCCAAATATGGTGTCATTCCGTTCAGCCGTTCAGGCTGTGGCCCTGGCTAAAGGTCCCTATGGAAAAACCAAACTCTACCTCTCTGCCAAATATGGTGTAATTCCGTTCAGCCGTTCAGGCTGTAGCCCGGGCAAAAGGTCCCTATGGAAAATGGCATGGGGAAAACACGTTTTGGGACCCCCTCTTTTTCTCGGCCCCCACTTCATGAATCACCCCCAAACTTTCAGGGAAGGAGCGGAACCGAGCAGGCCATTTCCATTTTCTTGGAGAAATTCACGAAGATTTGTCTACCGGCGCCAAAGTTATTCCAAATAGAATGTTGTGGATTCCCTTTGGAAAGTAGGTCCTAAGTATAACTACCTACTGGCGACCGCCAGTAGGTAATATATATATATATATATATATATATATATATATATATATATATATATATATATATATATATATATGTATATATATATGTATATATATCAAAACGAGCAAATTGCGCACCTGCGCTATCAGCAGTCACCCTCAATGCCTCTTGCCATCCAGCTATCGTTGCCTCTCACAGCCTGGAATCCTAGTTGATCCTTAGCATTACTTCATGTGCCCGACGCGTTTCGAGGCTGGCCGCCTCTTCTTCATGGGGCTTTCAAAACAAACAGGCAGCACGCTCAGATTCAGTTTACCAACTTTATTTCATTGGAGGATACCGCCCTAAGTGGGCGTGGCTTCATCATCTTTGCCATCAAGCATGATGGTCGTAGTAGTCCCTTCTGAGCGTATGTTTGTATACCTTGAGTAGGTTGCCTTGTTGATTCGAAAAATTACACCATTAGTTTATAACCCTTGAGTAGGGGGAAGAACTGTAGGATTTCAACGCTGACATTGTCCCAGAGGCTTTGAACCAAAGTAGCGATGCAAGGTGCAGCGCCATGGCCCCTCCGCGCTGTGTAGCGTTTCACTGCAGCCGGAGGTGGTGCTCTGCTGCACGGCCAGGGGCAGCCGTGTAAAATATCAAAACGAGCAAATTGCGCACCTGCGCTATCAGCAGTCACCCTCAATGCCTCTTGCCATCCAGCTATCGTTGCCTCTCACAGCCTGGAATCCTAGTTGATCCTTAGCATTACTTCATGTGCCCGACGCGTTTCGAGGCTGGCCGCCTCTTCTTCATGGGGCTTTCAAAACAAACAGGCAGCACGCTCAGATTCAGTTTACCAACTTTATTTCATTGGAGGATACCGCCCTAAGTGGGCATGGCTTCATCGTCTTTGTCATCAAGCATGATGGTCGTAGTAGTCCCTTCTGAGCGTATGTTTGTATACCTTGAGTAGGTTGCCTTGTTGATTCGAAAAATTACACCATTAGTTTATAACCCTTGAGTAGGGGGAAGAACTGTAGGATTTCAACGCTGACATTGTCCCAGAGGCTTTGAACCAAAGTAGCGATGCAAGGTGCAGCGCCATGGCCCCTCCGCGCTGTGTAGCGTTTCACTGCAGCCGGAGGTGGTGCTCTGCTGCACGGCCAGGGGCAGCCGTGTAAAATATCAAAACGAGCAAATTGCGCACCTGCGCTATCAGCAGTCACCCTCAATGCCTCTTGCCATCCAGCTATCGTTGCCTCTCACAGCCTGGAATCCTAGTTGATCCTTAGCATTACTTCATGTGCCCGACGCGTTTCGAGGCTGGCCGCCTCTTCTTCATGGGGCTTTCAAAACAAACAGGCAGCACGCTCAGATTCAGTTTACCAACTTTATTTCATTGGAGGATACCGCCCTAAGTGGGCGTGGCTTCATCGCCTTTGCCATCAAGCATGATGGTCGTAGTAGTCCCTTCTGAGCGTATGTTTGTATACCTTGAGTAGGTTGCCTTATTGATTCGAAAAATTACACCATTAGTTTATAACCCTTGAGTAGGGGGAAGAACTGTAGGATTTCAACGCTGACATTGTCCCAGAGGCTTTGAACCAAAGTAGCGATGCAAGGTGCAGCGCCATGGCCACTCCGCGCTGTGTAACGTTTCACTGCAGCCGGAGGTGGTGCTCTGCTGCACGGCCAGGGGCAGCCGTGTAAAATATCAAAACAAGCAAATTGCGCACCTGCGCTATCAGCAGTCACCCTCAATGCCTCTTGCCATCCAGCTATCGTTGCCTCTCACAGCCTGGAATCCTAGTTGATCCTTAGCATTACTTCATGTGCCCGACACGTTTCGAGGCTGGCCGCCTCTTCTTCATGGGGCTTTCAAAACAAACAGGCAGCACGCTCAGATTCAGTTTACCAACTTTATTTCATTGGAGGATACCGCCCTAAGTGGGCGTGGCTTCATCGTCTTTGCCATCAAGCATGATGGTCGTAGTAGTCCCTTCTGAGCGTATGTTTGTAAACCTTGAGTAGGTTGCCTTGTTGATTCGAAAAATTACACCATTAGTTTATAACCCTTGAGTAGGGGGAAGAACTGAACCCCTCTTTTTCTCGGCCCCCACTTCATGAATCACCCCCAAACTTTCAGGGAAGGAGCGGAACCGAGCAGGCCATTTCCATTTTCTTGGAGAAATTCACGAAGATTTGTCTACCGGCGCCAAAGTTATTCCAAATAGAATGTTGTGGATTCCCTTTGGAAAGTAGGTCCTAAGTATAACTACCTACTGGCGACCGCCAGTAGGTAATATATATATATATATATATATATATATATATATATATATATATATATATATATATATATATATATATATATATATATATATATATATATGTATATATGTATATATATATATATACATATATTACCTACTGGCGGTCGCCAGTAGGTATATATAGTTAGGATTTTTTCTCTATGGGATTTTTGAAAATTCTATGTCTAATAAGTTTGGCGTTTGTGGACGGAATTGGCTGAAATTTTCAGGAAAATGGAACATTTTGTTTCTGAGCAGCCCCCGAAAATTTGGGGGGGGTTCGTCAAGGGGGGGCCGAGAAAAAAGGGGGGTCCCAAAACGCGTTTTTCCCATGTTAATTTCCATAGGGCGGTTGGCCTCACTCTTAGCCCGAACGGCTGAATGGATTTGCACGAATCTTGGCAAAATTGTAGGGACCGGTAGCCCGATGTGCCTTTGCTGGGTCTCAATATATGTGCTCCAGTGGATTTTGAGAAATTAACGTTTAAAAAAAGATATATATCTGTGACAGCGTCCCGGGTAGCGCTCCGTTTCGTGTACTTTTCGCGTTACGGAGCTTTGCGAAGCGAAGCTGATTGGCTCTCCGGTGTCTGTAAACATTCCAAACAGTACGGAGCGGCCGCCATCTTGTCTCTCGGTAGGATCGAGAGACAAGAGGAGGCCAAAGCGAAGGGGCAAATGACCGTAAGGGGGCATAGTAGATCCTCCCTGACCCCCTAGGTTTGATGTGGAGGCTTTTAAAGGGCTCCGCGGGGCAAAAAAAACAACAAAAAAATCGTTTTTTTTTCGTGGGTTGCGCCCGGTTCGCATAACGGGAAGCGGACTGGGGAGCGTACTACAAGGAAACAAGAATGATTGACTTTTAACTTATTGTATGTATATAGACTTTTTTTTTCTTTTTTTTCTGCTGAGTGACGTCTCGGCCTATCTCAACGGGATGCAGTCCCTACCATCTCGGCGTTTAAGCCCAGGGGGACCGGTAGTGTGGGAGAGATAACGTCTGTTAATGTTCGATTCAAAGGAAATCAGGAAGTGTTGATAAACATTGTCTGTGCCATCTTGCCTTTTTTCAAATGCCACACTTTTGTCGTGCACGGCAGCCATTTTAGATGCCTTGACCAGACCCACTCTCTGCACGCTGTCGATCCTTAGCATGGCTCCCCACCCTCGCAAGCATCTCCCCCAGGCACTGGTCACCCCCGCTCTCTGTCTTATGCATGGGCAATAAACCTCCCCCCATCTGCGCTGCTCTTCCCTGAGAATCACACCCTGTGCCCGCCCGACACCTCCCTTTCGCCCTATTCACTACCGCACCCTCTGACACTCCTCTTCCTCTGTGTCCGATTGTCCAGGCCGGTCCCAGGCTATCACCTAGCCCTGCAGATGCAGTTTATGGCCCCAGCTGTAAAGAATCACCCCTCTTCAAAGGAGTTACAGTAGATCAAGGCCCCCACCCGATGAGATCCGTCACACCACACGCGTTCCTACTATCTATAAACCATCCTGTATTGTGATTGGGGAGGGGACCGAGCCTGAAGCGGAAGATTCCAGGGATGCCTCTTTGTACATCAAAGTTTTTACAATTATGTGTCACATTAAAAATATATAGCACTCCAACAAAGTAGTAGGATTATAAAACTTTAATAGCTTATAAATATATACAACGCAACAAAAACAGTAAAAACATTTAAACATTTTTAGGAAAAAAGAAGCAACAATGGTCAGTAGCTGTGTTTTGTGCGAATAGTCCCAAGGCAGCACAACGTGCTGAGTTCTGGACGGCACCCAGGTGATGTTGCCTGGGTGCCGCACTGGTTTTGGGTATCCTACTATGCAGCTCCGAAAAACGGCGTGGGGCATCCCGGGGGGTGGCCTCGTCAGTAGCGGTCTGTTGTGCGAATAGTCCCAAGGCAGCAGAACGCGCTGAGATGTGGATGGCACCCAGGTGATGTCCAGTAAGTTGCCGCACTGGTTTTGGTATCCTACAATGCTGCTCCGAATAACGGCGTGGGGCGCCCCGGGGGGTGGCTCGTCAGTAGCGGTCTGTTGTGCGAATAGTCCCAAGGCAGCAGAACGCGCTGAGATGTGGATGGCACCCAGGTGATGTCAAGTAAGTTGCCGCACTGGTTTTGGTATCCTACAATGCTGCTCTGAATAACGGCGTGGGGCGCCCCGGGGGGGGGTGAGGCGGCGTGAACGGGTCTCCCCCGGTGGAGGCTCGTCTGCTGTAGTGGGGCGCCCCTTTACCGTTTCAGTTGCCATTCCGCCCGCTTTTGGTACACTGTGCCAAAATCCGCCATTCAGCTGAGTTGCGCCCACTCTTGCGGTGCAGCGATAGGCGGCTGCCACAGGACTCTCAAAATGGCGGCAGGATCTTTCCTTTTTGGGCCTGGTCCACTGAAATGGCCCTGGGACACCTTGGAAATTGGACGCTTGTCTGCTAGGTCTTGGACCCCATTCTCGAAAGCGTCCCCTCAGCCTTGAAGATTCTACAAAAGTCTTGGGGGCCCCCGACTCCTGCAGGCTTCCGGTGGGGAGCGGCTGCCATGATTGCTCGCGGAATGACCACGACGGAGCCACGAGATGGTGGTGCTTTCATGCTGACGCCAGCTTCAGTCTGAAACATCCAGAAACAAGGTGGGGCTTTCATCGTTTGGGAAAAAAAAAAAGTTTTCATCCAATGAAAAGTGTTATTTTTAGGTCATATGATCAAGCCTTCCATCATTAGGAAACCAAAAGTAAAATGAACCAATGAAAAGTTTTATAAACAAGTCACATGACCTGTTATGCGGCATAGGGTATAAAAAGCGTAGAAAATCCGTTGGCACGTGAGGCGGCGTCAGTAGCGGACCGATATGCGAATAGGCCGAAGGCAGCACAACGCGCCAAGATCCGGATGGCACCGAGGTGGTGTCCACCAAGTTGCCGCACTGGTGTGGCCATCCTACAATGCTGCGCCGAAAGTCGGCGTGGGGTGCCCCGTTGGCCTGTGAGGCGGCGTCAGTAGCGGACCGATGTGTGAATAGGCCGAAGGCAGCACAACGCGCGAAGATCCGGATGGCACCGAGGTGGGGTCCAGCAAGTTGCCGCACTGGTGTGGCCATCCTACAATGCTGCGCCGAAAGTCGGCGTGGAGCGCCCCGTTGGCCTGTGAGTTCGCATCAGTAGCGGACCGATGTGCGAATAGGCCAAAGGCAGCACAACGCGCCAAGATCCGGATGGCACCGAGGTGGGTTCCAGCAAGTTGCCGCACTGGTGTGGCCATCCTACAATGCTGCGCCGAAAGTCGGCGTGGGGTGCCCCGTTGGCCTGTGAGGCGGCGTCAGTAGCGGACCGATGTGCGAATAGGCCAAAGGCAGCACAACGCGCCAAGATCCGGATGGCACCGAGGTGGTGTCCAGCAAGTTGCCGCACTGGTGTGGCCATCCTACAATGCAGCGCCGAAAGTCGGCGTGGGGTACCACGTTGGCCTGTGAGGTGGCGTCAGTAGCGGACCGATGTGCGAATAGGGCCAAAGGCAGCGCAACGCGCCAAGCTCCGGATGGCACCGAGGTGGGGTCCAGCAAGTTGCCGCACTGGTGTGGCCATCCTACAATGCTGTGCCGAAAGTCGGCGTGGGGCGCCCCGTTGGCCTGTGAGTTCGCGTCAGTCAGTGGGGGCTGTTTGAGGATCTGACTGCATTGGAAAGCAATGTGATGCTGTGCGTCGCCCCCAAGATGAAGGTTCCTCGGCTGCAGTGGGGCGCCCCTTGGTGTTTCACTTGCTATGCAGCTGAGTTGCGTGCGCACTTGCGGCAAATAGGCCGAAGGCAGCACAACAATATTTTCGGAATGGAAGACACCACAAGGCGCTGAGATTCGGTTGGCACCGAGGTGGTGTCTAGCAAGTTGCCGCACTGGTGTGGCCATCCTACAATGCTGCTCCGAATAACGGCGTGGGGTGCCCGAAGGGGGGGGGGAGGCGGCGTGAACGGGCCTCCCCAGGTGGAGGCTCGTCTGCTGTAGTGGGCGCCCCTTTACCGTTTCAGTTGCCATTCAGCTGAGTTTCGGCCGCTCTTGATGCTACAGCGACAGGCGGCTGCAACAGGACTCTCAAAATGGCGGCCTGTTCTTTGGATTTGGGCCTGGTCCACTAAAATGGCCCTGGGACACCTTAGAACTCGGACGCTCGAATTTTTTTTCCTTTCCTCTACATGCAAAAAAGGTAAATGCCCGGTACGTTACCTGCCTCATCTGCCACGATGTACTCTCCAGAGGAACCGAAAAAAAATATAGTTATGGTAATTATACCATGCATCGTCATATGGAGAGGTGGCACCGATTAATTATAGTGCTGCACAAAAGAGAGATTTGGAGGAGAACCCCCGACCTGCTAGTACATTCACCAAAGAAGTGGCACTGACAGCATCAGAGGCAAGGGAAACGGTCCCAAATATTTAGAAGAATTTTGGAAAGATTAAAATGACATGTTTAGATTGTGGCAAATTAATTTCATGTGGACAGATGAGTGTTACTCTAATAAATACAGCATATGAACATCATCATAGTCGATGGTTGGTGGAGACATTTTGACTATATCCTGGACCTGCCCGTCCTCGCCCAAAATGGCGCCGGAATAAATGGGACTCGTAACTCCTTGTTGTGTACTGGTTGCACAACCTTGATATCACGAGATACGTATGCAGTTTTGAAGCACATTGCGGGCGGGGACGAGAATTGATTGAATATTTCGACATCCCTATTGATATTAAGTTCTGATGTGTTATTGATTACTGTACTATTGAAAGTTCGAATTAACGTCACCCATGGTACTTGCCCGCATATGTATATCTAGATAATTTTATTGTAACTGGCCCTGTCGTATTTTAATTATAAAATGTACGTCCACTGATTCCGCAACTGTTAGACACCTTAGTTCTTGCAACCTAATGGCCCGCCCGTTACGTTCCTCTACAGTGTAAATGTCTACTCATCATATACGATTACAGTTTGCTCCGTGGCCGGCCCACGTGGTTATAGGCCCGTATTTGTATACTGACATTTTCACAATAAAGGTTTTTAAAAGAAAACATGGTAGTAGTATTTACATTGGTAAAGTTTTTAATAATAGTCACTGTTTTAGAATCAGTAAAAGGCAAGTGAAATAAAGCAGTCCAATTACAGGTATAATACGCAGGAACGCAGTAAAGATAAATGGTCAAGGGCTGTTGTGTTTTCTACTCCTGCAACATAAAGTGATCAATAAGAATCTGATATTCAGGTGTATCGGCGACTAAGACAGCAGGCCGAGCCTCTTTTGCTCAACGGCTCCGTCATGGGACGAAGAAACGCCCTTTTTCTCGAAAAAGGAATATATTTTACTTGCAGGACAGTTGTAAATTTTCCGGGAAAGTACATTAGCCTGGAACATTATAACATATGTTTAAGAAAAAATAATGTTCGAAAGTAATAAAAAGTGTAATTTTTAGGTCATATGACCAAGCCTTTCATCATTAGAATAAGAAAAGTAAAATGAACCAGTGAAAAGTTTTATTAACAAGTCACATGACCTGTTATGCTTACGTTACGTGCTGCGCGCCGCGCCCCGGATCGCTTCCGGGAAGCTGCGCTTCGCGCACCGGAGCACTTCCGAATGCGCTAACGCGGCGCGTCATATGACGCATTACGCGACAACGCAGGTCCAGAATATAGTCAAAATGTCTCCACCAACCAGCGGTCGGAACACAACCCGTTTCAGCAGGCTAAATAGTTCTGTTAAATGACAACAGAAGGGACAGGCAACAAGAACCATCAGTCAAAGAGGGGAGGGCAAGTTCTTCTCTACCGGGTCACGTTGGGGCGCTACCGGAACTGATCGAATTGGTAGTCTACAGTGTTTCTGGATGTTTCAGACTGAAGCTGGCGTCAGCATGAGAGCACCACCATCTCGTAGCTCCGTCGTGGCCATTCCACGAGCAATCATGGCAGCCGCTCCCCACCAGAAGCCTGCGGGAGTCGGGGGCCCCCAAGACTTTTGTAGAATCTTCAAGGCTGAGGGGATGCTTTCGAGAATGGGGTCCAAGACCTAGCAGACAAGCGTCCGATTTCCAAGGTGTCCCAGGGCCATTTTAGTGGACCACGCCCAAATCTGAAGAGCCGGCCGCCATTTTAAGAGTCCTGTGGCAGCCGCCTATCGCTGCACCGCAAGAGCGGGAGCAACTCAACTACATGGTGAGCGAGACGCTGTAGTCGAAAGAGCGGGCGGTAAACAGCTGAATAGCGGAAGAGGCACAGTGTAGCAAAAGCGGGCGGAATGGCAACTGAAACGGTAAAGGGGCGCCCCACTACAGCGTGTCTTTAGGTGAAACGGATTGTGGGACAAGGTCAAGAATGGAAGAGTCACCAAAAGGCAAAAAGTTCCGCTTGACCCCGGGAGCCGGCCACCTATGTCGGGGGCGATCTCAGGCCACACCAGGGCAACACGACTTGGGGAGGGGGCCGGAGCCAAGCGCCCCCTCCGAGTCCGCGCCATCACACCGTCCCTCGGGGGCCTCCGTCAAGCGGTTCAGGGTGGCACCGCATCACATTGTTTTCAAATGCAGTCACGTCCTCAAACAGCCCCCACTTACATTGAGAATAGTGAAGCTGTAGCAAGTGCAAATAAGCTTCAGACAGTGTTACAAGCACTCCTCAAAACTTTGAACTATCAAAGTGCATGAGTTTCATGCTCGATCGATTGAGCTAGCCGGATCGGGCAACAAAAAGTATAAAATAGTTATGTAAATAGTTATTTAATAAAATGTTTTACCCTGTTACTTTGCTGGTGTGTTGTATATATTTGTAATATTTGCATAGAGTTTATCGTTATTTTGGGCGGGGTGGGTGGCGGAGCCGAGCTGTCTTGCAGCCATCATGGTGTGGAGCTCAGTTCATCTCACTAGTTTCGTATTTCTCATGAGGGGTTGTTCCTAATGTTTCTATTTTAGCGAGGTCAAAAAGAGATCCCATTAGTGGCCTACTGATTTTGCTCGATTCCTTTTGTTTTTTTACACGATTTTTCACTACCTGCAAAGACTAAACAGAGTATTGCGACTCTGTGCTTGTTTGTAAATAGAGAATGAACCAAAGAGAACCAATTCTAAAACAGTAAATGCTTGGATAACAATCAATCAAATGGAGAGAGAAGCAGGCACGACGGATTACAACGGGGGCAAAGGCCTGCGTTAACTACCCTTCACTATCTGCAAAGAGAGAGTACTCCTAATAGAAATGAGGGGGAGGGGGGGCAGCATTCAAAGCAGATCAGTGTGCATAAACACGAAAATGTTTTTACTTACCATGTACTTGACATTCGACAGCTTATGATATTTGCTATTAAAAAACCATTGAAATTCACTGAAAAAACCATAGGTTAGAGACCATATATAGTTAGGAATTAGCATTTAAAAAACCTTGAAAATTCACTGAAAAAAACATAGGTTATAGACCATATATAGTTAGGAATTAGCATTTAAAAAACCTTATTTTACTCACACAAAACCATTGAAATTCCATATATAGTTAGTTGCACTAATTATATATCGCGCACCCGCAATCCACTGCTGATGATGTCACATATTACATCATTCATGACATGGTCAGTGACATCACTGATGACATCACTGATGACATCTCAAATGACATCACTGATGACATCACTGATGACATCTCATTTGACATCATTCTTGTGCTGATACGATAAACCTCTTCAGACTCTAATATAACCTTAGATACACTCAGTGTATACAGACACTCACACACTGTCACTCATCCATGGAGTTACTCACACACCTAGTCAGTCATGCAAAGAAACAATCTCACCTCCATTTCCTCAACTATACAGTTATACACACCTTACTTATTCAAACATATACTAACACATATTTACTCTCTTATACAATCCCTGATACAAGTTCACAATGATCCATACAGCCACTCACACATTCAGTGGCTCTCATGCACAGTTATTTATATATGCCAACTCTCACATGTACTGTGTTTTACATATGTACTTACTATGACATGTAGCATTGAGATATCCATTCACTCATCAATACACTCATGCACACAGTCAACCGCCCATGTAGCTGTTTCCACATGCACTCTTGAACTCATACACCTAGTGAATCAACTGCTCACACATCTATGCACAGAGTCACACACCTCCCAGCCACCCCCACACAAACTCAATCTCCCATACAAATACTTGGGCAACCAATCAATAACACATATAACCTCTCGTACAGCTAATGATCAACACATGCAGCAGTTTACATCACAACAGACATACTGATGCACACATTCAGACAGTTTAGTCACTAACCCATGCATTTAGTACGACACATTTATTCACTCACTCATACAGTCAGTCACGCACCTACTAAATCCTTCATCCAGACACTTATACATCCACTCATTCTTCAATATATCAAACATATTTAAACTTTACAGAAACACACAGTCACTGGATGATGTCATCAGTGATGTCATCAGTGATGTCATTTGAGATGTCATCAGTGATGTCATCAGTGATGTCATTTGAGATGTTATCAGTGATGTCATTTGAGATGTCATCAGTGATGTCATCAGTGATGTCATTTGAGATGTCCTCAGTGATGTCATCAGTGATGTCACTGACCATGTCATGAATGATGTAATATGTGACATCATCAGCAGTGGATTGCAGGTGCGCGATATATAGTTAGTGCAACTAACTATATATGGAATTTCAATGGTTTTGTGTGAGTAAAATAAGGTTTTTTAAATGCTAATTCCTAACTATATATGGTCTATAACCTATGGTTTTTTCTGTGAATTTTCAAGGTTTTTAAATGCTAATTCCTAACTATATATGGTCTCTAACCTATGGTTTTTTCAGTGAATATATATATATATATATATATATATGCAACAGAATCCTTCCCAAAACAAAAAGGCAGAGGCCACATCGGGTACAAATAGAAAACTCTTTAATCACCAACTGCCACAGAGGGTGAATGCATTTCGCTGTCTTGCCTTCGCCAGCGCCTTGTGAAATTACGGGAAGGGAAATGTCCACACCTTTAAATGTCCTGCTGCTGTTGGATTGGCTATGGCTGATTCTCCCCCGTAGGGCTTCGCCTAATGTAGATCGCACAGTCGGTGCAAAGACTACGGGACCTAGAATGCAACAATTCAATTCGGGATCCCCAGGCGATGATAACAGAAGGAGTTGCCAGAATACAGGACGGCATGTAACATTAACCCTTGTCCCATCTGTTGTAGACCCAGGAGTCTCCTTGTGTCCCCTACCGCATCAACCACTCTGCCCAGGATTTCTGTCCGCGGTGGCATGCGGCAATCCGACTAGCCCATCGCAAGGCACAATGTCCTCAAAACGGTTTCTCTCCATCCCAGACGTCATGGTGGGCCAAACAGAGTCAATATCTTGACTGAAAAAAAATGCCGAAGCGTTGTCAGGAACAGTACGGCCACTTGAAAATGCGGGGCCTCCCAACATGCCTCCTGCGGTCCTCAGTATAACTACCTACTGGTGACCACCAGTAGGTAATATATATATATATATATATATATATATATATATATATATATATATATATTCCCGTTTGAAATCTGGATCCCCCCTGGATGCTTGTCCGGCTAAATGCCTGAGCAATGTGGCTTCAGCTGTAAACATCTTGCTGAACCCCTTGCTTAACATGTCTTTGAGCTCCGGAGTGGTCCCTAGAGAGTGGAAGCATGCTCTCATTCTTCCGTTGATCAAAAAACCTCTCCTTGACCCCCTGCAGCCGGCCAACTATAGACCGATCTCTCTCCTCCCTGCTCTGGCGAAGGTCGCGGAGAAGCATGTTCAGCATACTCTTACCACCTTCATTGAGAATAACAATCTGCTGCATGACTCCCAATCTGGATTCCGTGCCAATTATAGCACGGAGACAGCTCTTGTGGAGGTGACTGACGCCATCAGGGAGGTGCTTGACCTTGGGGGAAAGGCTATGTTGGTCTTACTGGATTTGTCGGTGGCTTTCGACACCGTCCCACACACAGGTCTCCTTTTAAGACTCAGGGAGATAGGACTGCGGGGGACGGTGTTGGATTGGTTTCAATCCTTCTTAACTGACCGTCGACAGGTGATCTGGGCTCCTCCGTTTTCCGCGGAAATGCCTTCGCTAGAGGTGGGGGTGCCTCAAGGATCGATCTTGAGCCCCACCATCTTTAACATTTACATGGCCCCTCTGGCGAAGGTCGCGGAAGCTTTCGGAGCCCGGGTCATCTCATACGCTGACGACACCCAGCTCCTGTTTACCTGCAGTAAGGGAGAGGATTTTGACGGCGGCAGAATCAAAGACTGTCTTAGTGCAGTCTTTGCATGGTTTCAGCATCAGAGCTTGAAATGCAACTCCGACAAATCCGAGCTGCTCTTTTTTGGCTGTGCCCCGGACCCTGGTTGGAAGTCGTGGTGGCCCCCGGGCATGTTCCCCCCTGAGAAACCCTCCTCCCAAGCAAAAAATCTGGGAGTCGTGTTTGATGACGATCTTTCTTTTCGTCCACATATCACGAGTTTAGCAGGGAAATGCTTCGGCATCCTCAGGATGGTGAGGAAATTCCTCCCACTGCTCTCCCTACAGTATCGCAAGAACATTGTTCAAGCACTTGTGGGATCGCGCTTAGACTATGCTAACGCACTTTTTGCTGGACTGCCTAAATACCTTGTGTCCAGATTGCAGATGGTCCAAAATTCAGCGGCCAGGGCAATTTTTGGCCTCCCGCGGAGAGTCAGCGCCTCTCTGTTGCGCGGCAGGTTGCACTGGCTACCACTGCTGTGTAGAATTAGGTTTAAAATCCTTACGTTGGCGTTTAAAGCCCTCCATCTGACGGGTCCAGCCTACCTCAGGAAGCGCATTGCCTTCTATGTTCCTCGGAGGAAGCTGAGATCAGCGGATTTGGCTAAGGTGGAGGTGCCAGCGATCAAACGAGTGCGGATGGGCGGTCGATCTTTTCAGTTCATGGCAGCCCGTTTTTGGAATGAGCTCCCTCTTTCACTTCGCAAGGCCAATAACCTTCTGGCCTTTAGGAAGGAACTGAAGACCGTCCTTTTCTCTGCACAATTGGTGCGCCTATAGTGTTCCGCTTCTGGGTTTTCTTGGTTATGTCAGGCCTCTTTGCTAAAGCGCCGGGACACCCTCTTTGGGTAGCCGTGCGCTCAAAAAGTGTGGTTTTAACATAACATATATATATATATCTATATATATATATATATATATATATATATATATATATATATATATATATATATATATATATATATATATATATATATAATATATATATATATAGATATATATATATATATAAAACCTACTGGCGGTCGCCAGTTGGTAGTTATAGTTAGGACCTAGTTGCCATAGGAAATCAACAACATTCTATTGGGAATAACTTTGGCGCCGGTTGATGAATCTTCGCGGATTTCTCAAAGAAGATGGCCCGCTCTGCCCCGCTCCTTCTCTGAAAGTTTTGGGGGGATTTGTCAAGTGGGGGATGAGAAAAAAGGGGGTCCCAAAACGTGTTTTCCCCATGTTATTCTCCATAGGATGATTAGACACGGCTACAGCCCGAACTGCTGAACGGAATTACAAGAAATTTGGCAAAATGGTAGAGTCTGATTCGCAGATCATGCTTTGTAAATCCCTCCAGTAGTTCCTGAGAAAATCAAAAGAAAAAAGAATATATATATCTAGGAGCACACCCGATACGCGCACTGTACGCCAACGGTGCGCGTATCGGGTGTGCGCGAGCGGATTTCTGATTTGCTGTTAAACGTCTGTCTTTTTGAAAAAAGAGGAGTATGGCCCTATGAACAGAAGTGGGGAAGGGCCCAAATATACTTTACAAAAAGAGAAACCCACACTTCGCAGTATTTCAAGAAGTATTATTCTAGTTGAAATGATAAACAAAACCTAATATGTTTATCTTGGCAATTAATTGCGCCTTTTATTCATACTTTTTTTAGAAAGAAAGGTACTGTTGTTTAGCAAGAGAGGACAATATCCTTCACATACATAGCCAAACAATCATGCTGTCTTAATTATACAAAAACATATGTACAAAAACATGAAAACATACAATTATTACAAATCATTACATTCTACAAGACATGACATTCAAAAAGAAAGGAACAGGTGAGAGATGTCAAATTCTTTCAAATAACATCATCAGAGTACTGACAATTAGGTGCAGTTCATTCCTAAATATTAAATCCTAAGTATTTTTAAAGAATAAGGCTTAATCCCTTTTATCAAAAAAGCGTTTTCAAAGGACTTAATCCCATTTGCCGACGCGTTTCGAGTATGGGTTCCTTGTACCCCAACTCTCATCAGGGCCAACTCAATCCTTTTCCCAACCTTTATCCTATTAATAAAAAAGACAAAAACAATTTGTTCATGCTTATTAAAATAGCTTCCCTCAACCTTCCCAGGCTCTACGTTATGTGCAAGCTTAGCAAATAAGTGCCATACCTCAAAGCTGTAGAGGTAAAGGTCACTCTTCGAATTTGTAAATGAAGCTGTGTGCACGGTTATGGAACGAGAATCGTTGTGTGTTTGTTAACTTAAAACATTCTGCGTTTATTTCTCTTGAGATTGAAAGGGGAGAAGGGCAGGACATTCATACCTGCATTTCAGTGTCACAGAAAACGGGTGTGTGTGCTGTTCGCCAGATCGAATTGCGGGGCACCACTCGTATTTTCCAATTATATTTCTTTCTGTGAAAAGAGTAACCAGATCGCCCTGTTGTGGTTATCTTTGCACGTTTTTGGTTAATGATCATTAGTTACATAAGTGTAACGCCGCCTTACTCACCGTGAGCTTCCTCACATTGATCGCCGTGTCCCGCACTAATCAGGGCTGTCACTAACCGATCACCGCTTGCTGCGAATCTAAAATGTGAAGAAAACCCATTAGGGCTGCCCCGCCGGTAGCAAGGAATGCGAGCGTTTAGGTCCTGAACTGAAATCAACGCTTACCGCTATCTTTTACTTGCATTCTTCTCAGCGCACTCCTCGTTTGTGGTTCATCAGTCAAGGTCAAGCGGGCTGCTGCCTGTTAGTTACTTCAAAATTTCTTGACCAATCAAAATCGATGAAACCATGGAAGTGCATTCTGGGAGTTGTGGTGAATTGAACGACTCGTGTAAGTTTCTCATTGGAGTCTGTTCAACTCACTCATGGAATTGAGTCCTTTGCTAATGCTGTCGAATCTCATTATTAGATATGCTTCCTTGCGAAGCAGGGCTTGTTCCACATTGGGTGATCTATGTTTTGGATCTATACTTGCTAGAACAGTCCATGTGAAATCGGTTTCTTTGTGATTTAAAGCCACAAAATGATCAACCATTGGTGCATTAGGTACTCTTTTCTTCAATCTCGACCGGTGCTGTGAAATTCGAATATTCACCTGCTGGCATGTTTTGCCAATATATATTTTATTGCAAGCACACATTACTGCATAAATGACGTTCTTGCTTTTGCAATTTGTATGCATATCGTGCCTCCATTTAATGCCATTATGGATCATTCATTTCCCTCTACAGCACTGCTGCAGGCTACACACATACCACATTTGTGGTGTTCGGTAATGGGTTTAAGGTTCCACTTTGATATGAGGTCACTCTTAGTTTTTGGAATGTAGCTGTCTGCCCGGATAATTTGCTGGCCAATACTGGGATTTTTTTTCATAGCGAAAATTGGTCTTTCCAAAGGGTACTCAAGTCCCTCTAGCAAATGCCAGTTCCGCAAAATAATCTGCCTGAACTTATTGGTATGGGCCCCATAAGTAGTTACACAGACCAGTTTGTTTAATTCCCTTTTCGGTTTGATTTTTAGAATCTCCTCTCTAGGAGTGTATCTAGCTCTTTTCTTTGAATGTTTCAAAAGTTTTCTGGGGTAACCCCTCATATCCATTTCATCACAAAATGAAGTTGCATGTGTGTCAAAATCAGTTATTTCAGAGCAGTTTCTTCTTATTCTCAATAACTGACCGTAAGGGAGATTTTTTTCAAACACTGGGGATGCGCACTGTTATAGTGTAGTATAGTGTTTTTATCCGTCTCCTTTTTGAATAGGGAGGTTGTGAAGCTATCTCCTTCGATGCCAACTTCCACATCTAAGAAAGTCATTCTTTTCGCACTTGAATCAATTGAAAATGTAATGTCTGGATGTCTTGCATTCAACCAGCCAAAAAAATTAGTAAGGTCCACCTGGCTCCCCTGCCACAGGAGCCAGATGTCATCAATGTATCGTATCCACTGTTTTATGTTGTCACTGTATGGATTGTTCCTGTAAATAAATCTTTCCTCATACTGGGCCATGTACAATACCGCCATCTCCGGCGCATAAGGACAATCCATGGCCGTGCCTTTGACTTGAATAAAAAACTCATTTTCGAATTTAAAATAATTGCTCCTCAAGGAGATTTCGGCCAGTGATATAATGAAAGCAGTGGGGACCCTATGAGGTCGCTCCCGTTGCTCCAAATATAATTCCATCACTTGTAGGGCTTCATCCTGCGGGATCTGTGTGTATAACGAATTGACGTCCATTGTGGCCATCAATTGAGTTTCCACGTCAACTGTCATCTCTTGTATCTTATTGATGAAATCAATCGTGCCTCTCAAGTAGGATTTTACTTGTGGTAGAAAAGGTTTCAAAAAGAAATCAATATATTTGGAAACAGGTTCCAATGCTGAGTCACAACCGGAGACAATCGGTCTTCCAGGAGGGATCTGATGGTTTTTATGAATTTTTGGCAAAAAGTACAGAACTGGCGTTCTTGGTGATTTTTTGTTTAAAAACTCAAATTCTTTGGGACCCAAAAATCCTTCTTCCAGTCCTTCTTTGGTGATTTTAGCGATCTTATTTTGAATTTCAAACACCGGGTCTTCCTTGACTGGCCTATACCATTCCCGGTTATCTACATGTGACCTTCCTTCTGATAGGTACATGGGTCGTGGCCAAATTACCACTGCACCCCCCTTATCCGCCTGCTTAATTATGATTGAGGTATCTGCTTTAAGATCCTGGATGGCCGTCAATTGGCTCTTAGTGATATTATGGTGAATAAAGCTTTTGCCTTTCTCCAATTTTGTCAATGACGATAGTACTGTCTGTTCGAAGGCATAAATCTGTTTTGGTATATTTGTTGTTGGCAAGAATTTAGATTTAACCCTTAGTCCAGTGGTTTCACTACTTAAAGTGGGTTCGGCATCGGCGAAGAAGGTTTTCAATCTAATTTTTCGGCAAAAATCAAGTGCCTCCAACTTAAGTTTGGTAAAATCAGTTCTTCTACTAGGGACAAATTTTAAGCCCAAGCCTAAAATAATTTTTTCATCTGGGGTTAATGTTTTGTCCGAAAGATTTACAATTGTAGAAGTATCTCATTTTTGTAATATCTGTTTCTCGTGCGCATCTCCCATGGCTGTTTGAAACGGACTGTTTGCTGACCGCCCTTCTCAAAATGAGGCAGATAAATTGACTCGCCTCCAAAAGAAACACATAAGAACTGAATTACATGGGTATTTCCTTCTGCAGCACCTCCAGGCAGGCACCATACCGTGGGGTCTACAAGTCAAAAACATCCCTGTAATTTTTGTCGAAGACACTGAATATAAAAAAGGTTTCAGTTATATTAATACAAAATGTAGTAGAGACCTTATGGTTCATACCATAGAGACGGCCCAACGCCTATGTAGTCAGGAAGAACAAGAGATTGCGGATTTAATAAAGGCCATAGCTGATAATAAGACAGAAACAGAAGCTAAAACCCTACTAGAAAAGATCGAGAAAGAAATACAAACCTTTAAAGATATTACTATCAACACAAAAACTTCCCAGTTTGAGAGGGATTCGAAGTCATTCAAACTAGACCAAGTGTATCCGTTCTTAAAAGAGGACTACTACACAACAGTCGAGTCAAGAAGGGCCTTAAATTCTTACCAGGGGAGATCAAGAACAAGGTTTACTACCTTTTCATCTACCTCGTCATCGGAGTCCTCACCTGAGTCAAGACAAGGGGGGCAGAATAAAAAGGGTTCTAATCAGTCTTTTTTAGAGAAGGGCGGTCAGCAAACAGTCCGTTTCAAACAGCCATGGGAGATGCGCCTGAGAAACAGATATTACAAAAAATAGATACTTCTACAATTGTAAATCTTTCGGACAAAACATTAACTCCAGATGAAAAAATTATTTTAGGCTTGGGCTTAAAATTTGTCCCTAGTAGAAGAACTGATTTTACCAAACTTAAGTTGGAGGCACTTGATTTTTGCCAAAAAATTAGATTGAAAACCTTCTTCGCCGATGCCGAACCCACTTTAAGTAGTGAAACCACTGGACTAAGGGTTAAATCTAAATTCTTGCCAACAACAAATATACCAAAACAGATTTATGCCTTCGAACAGGCAGTACTATCGTCATTGACAAAATTGGAGAAAGGCAAAAGCTTTATTCACCATAATATCACTAAGAGCCAATTGACGGCCATCCAGGATCTTAAAGCAGATACCTCAATCATAATTAAGCAGGCGGATAAGGGGGGTGCAGTGGTAATTTGGCCACGACCCATGTACCTATCAGAAAGAAGGTCACATGTAGATAACCGGGAATGGTATAGGCCAGTCAAGGAAGACCCGGTGTTTGAAATTCAAAATAAGATCGCTAAAATCACCAAAGAAGGACTGGAAGAAGGATTTTTGGGTCCCAAAGAATTTGAGTTTTTAAACAAAAAATCACCAAGAACGCCAGTTCTGCACTTTTTGCCAAAAATTCATAAAAACCATCAGATCCCCCCTGGAAGACCGATTGTCTCCGGTTGTGACTCAGCATTGGAACCTGTTTCCAAATATATTGATTTCTTTTTGAAACCTTTTCTACCACAAGTAAAATCCTACTTGAGAGACACGATTGATTTCATCAATAAGATACAAGAGATGACAGTTGACGTGGAAACTCAATTGATGGCCACAATGGACGTCAATTCGTTATACACACAGATCCCGCAGGATGAAGCCCTACAAGTGATGGAATTATATTTGGAGCAACGGGAGCGACCTCATAGGGTCCCCACTGCTTTCATTATATCACTGGCCGAAATCTCCTTGAGGAGCAATTATTTTAAATTCGAAAATGAGTTTTTTATTCAAGTCAAAGGCACGGCCATGGGTTGTCCTTATGCGCCGGAGATGGCGGTATTGTACATGGCCCAGTATGAGGAAAGATTTATTTACAGGAACAATCCATACAGTGACAACATAAAACAGTGGATACGATACATTGATGACATCTGGCTCCTGTGGCAGGGGAGCCAGGTGGACCGTACTAATTTTTTTGGCTGGTTGAATGCAAGACATCCAGACATTAAATTTTCAATCGATTCAAGTGCGAAAAGAATGACTTTCTTAGATGTGGAAGTTGGCATCGAAGGAGATAGGTTCACAACCTCCCTATTCAAAAAGGAGATGGATAAAAACACTATACTACACTATAACAGTGCGCATCCCCAGTGTTTGAAACAAAATCTCCCTTACGGTCAGTTATTGAGAATAAGAAGAAACTGCTCTGAAATAACTGATTTTGACACACATGCAATTTCATTTTGTGATGAAATGGATATGAGGGGTTACCCCAGAAAACTTTTGAAACATTCAAAGAAAAGAGCTAGATACACTCCTAGAGAGGAGCTTCTAAAAATCAAACCGAAAAGGGAATTAAACAAACTG
This sequence comes from Lissotriton helveticus, assembly GCF_964261635.1. Lineage (NCBI taxonomy): Eukaryota > Metazoa > Chordata > Amphibia > Caudata > Salamandridae > Lissotriton > Lissotriton helveticus. Next base: position 438,544,775 of record NC_136061.1, read on the forward strand.
GTCTGTGTAACTACTTATGGGGCCCATACCAATAAGTTCAGGCAGAATATTTTGCGGAATTGGCATTTGCTAGAGGGACTTGAGTACCCTTTGGAAAGACCAATTTTCGCTATGAAAAAAAATCCCAGTATTGGCCAGCAAATTATCCGGGCAGACAGCTACATTCCAAAAACTAAGAGTGACCTCATATCAAAGTGGAACCTTAAACCCATTACCGGACACCACAAATGTGGTATGTTTGTAGCCTGCAGCAGTGCTGTAGAGGGAAATTAATTGATCCATAATGGCATTAAATGGAGGCACGATGTGCATACAAATTGCAAAAGCAAGAACGTCATTTATGCAGTAATGTGTGCTTGCAATAAAATATATATTGGCAAAACATGCCAGCAGGTGAATATTCGAATTTCACAGCACCGGTTGAGATTGAAGAAAAGAGTACCTAATGCACCAATGGTTGATCATTTTGTGGCTTTAAATCACAAAGAAACCGATTTCACATGGACTGTTCTAGCAAGTATAGATCCAAAACATAGATCACCCAATGTGGAACAAGCCCTGCTTCGCAAGGAAGCATATCTAATAATGAGATTCGACAGCATTAGCAAAGGACTCAATTCCATGAGTGAGTTGAACAGACTCCAATGAGAAACTTACACGAGTCGTTCAATTCACCACAACTCCCAGAATGCACTACCGTGGTTTCATCGATTTTGATTGGTCAAGAAATTTTGAAGTAACTAACAGGCAGCAGCCCGCTTGACCTTGACTGATGAACCACAAACGAGGAGTGCGCTGAGAAGAATGCAAGTAAAAGATAGCGGTAAGCGTTGATTTCAGTTCAGGACCTAAACGCTCGCATTCCTTGCTACCGGCGGGGCAGCCCTAATGGGTTTTCTTCACATTTTAGATTCGCAGCAAGCGGTGATCGGTTAGTGACAGCCCTGATTAGTGCGGGACACCGCGATCAACATGAGGAAGCTCACGGTGAGTAAGGCGGCGTTACACTTATGTAACTAATGATCATTAACCAAAAACGTGCAAAGATAACCACAACAGGGCGATCTGGTTACTCTTTTCACAGAAAGAAATATAATTGGAAAATACGAGTGGTGCCCCGCAATTCGATCTGGCGAACAGCACACACACCCGTTTTCTGTGACACTGAAATGCAGGTATGAATGTCCTGCCCTTCTCCCCTTTCAATCTCAAGAGAAATAAACGCAGAATGTTTTAAGTTAACAAACACACAACGATTCTCGTTCCAGAACCGTGCACACAGCTTCATTTACAAATTCGAAGAGTGACCTTTACCTCTACAGCTTTGAGGTATGGCACTTATTTGCTAAGCTTGCACATAACGTAGAGCCTGGGAAGGTTGAGGGAAGCTATTTTAATAAGCATGAACACATTGTTTTTGTCTTTTTTATTAATAGGATAAAGGTTGGGAAAAGGATTGAGTTGGCCCTGATGAGAGTTGGGGTACAAGGAACCCATACTCGAAACGCGTCGGCAAATGGGATTAAGTCCTTTGAAAACGCTTTTTTGATAAAAGGGATTAAGCCTTATTCTTTGAAAATACTTAGGATGTAATATTTAGGAATGAACTGCACCTAATTTTCAGTACTCTGATGATGTTATTTGAAAGAATTTGACATCTCTCACCTGTTCCTTTCTTTTTGAATGTCATGTCTTGTAGAATGTAATGATTTGTAATAATTGTATGTTTTCATGTTTTTGTACATATGTTTTTGTATAATTAAGACAGCAAGATTGTTTGGCTATGTATGTGAAGGATATTGTCCTCTCTTGCTAAAAAACAGTACCTTTCTTTCTAAAAAAGTATGAATAAAAGGCGCAATTAATTGCCAATATAAACATATTAGGTTTTGTTTATCATTTCAACTAGAATAATACTTCTTGAAATACTGCGAAGTGTGGGTTTCTCTTTTTGTAAAGTTAAACGTCTGTCAAAATTCCAATCGGTCAAAACCACGAAGTGTTGGCCGCCATTTTGTGTCTCCGAGGCAGAAGAGAGCCGAAAACAAAAGTGGAGAACGTGAAAAGGGGGCAGGGTAGAGACTCCCTGACCCCCTAGGCCTTCTCAGGGGTTCCCTGAAGGACCCCGAAGGCCCCCAAAAACTTTTTTTTTTAAATCGTGGGGTACGCGCACGGTTCACGCACTCGTACGCGCACGGTGCGCGCAGGTCGGCAAAAAAAAGACAAAAAATACAGTTAAATAACAAGTTTGAGTGTTTAGATGTTGGTTGGCTCTAAAGAGAGCCGTTGTGTTCATTGGGTGTTTTTTGTACCTACAAGTAAGTACTGATGCAGAGTCTAAAGTTCAAGAGGAAGACTCTGTTCCCCTCATCTGTGAAATGTACACCGTCTCCTCTATAAATGCCTTGCATGCTGTAACGGAAGTTGTTGTGGTATATAGAACCCATACCATAGTCTCTGAGGAAAGCAGAAACAGACTTATTCACATGTTTTCTTGCTTTCTCAATCTGCGGACAATATTGGTTGGACCAGTTTCATTTTTGCCTTTGGCATATATTAGAATATACAAAGGCAGTTTGTGGAAAAAGTGACATCAATTGCCCAAAGGTGTCCTTTAAAAGCATTTCCAGACCTACCCCAGTCAAAGTGCTTAGGTCATTGCCACCACAGTGCACAATTATGAGATCAGGGTGTGGGAGATGCAAAAAGGATTTTACCAATGGCATCAATTGGTGACATCGCAATCCTCTCTGGCCAATCCACATAATATCCACATTTGGTAAATCAAGGTTGAGAAAGAATCTATTTGCTACATACCTTTCACTCCAGAAAATATAGCTGTGTCCCACCATCCACACTCTAAGCATCTTGAAGGGAGATCTGGTTGTACTCAGATGGGCTCTGGAAATGAAATGGCAGTTTGAAAAGTAGGAGTTTAGAAAAAAATGTGGATGAGATTCAGTGCACTCGAAAAAAAAGAAATGATTGGTGGTTTCTGAAATTTCAACATTGAAAACTAGGGTGCATGCTACTGTTTTTTAAAAGGAGTAATGCTAATGGTTGAGAAAAAGTCATTGAAAGGAACATTGCACAGGATGAGCTGGTATATTGAGAAGTCAAACACACTTGCTGGTTTGGTTTATAACATTTTGTGATGAACTTTTCACCTGTGTGTTCAGTTAGGTGTTCTATGGAGTGTTACCATGGTAACAGGCAGAGAGAGCAGTGGGGGAAGGTTGAACATTATGTGAGTTTGAAAGTGTTGAAATGTAGAACCAATTAAAATGTTAGTTTGGTTTTGAATTCGTGTGGGAAGAAATTTCATTGTTATGTACATGAATATGTGTGGAAAATGAGAGGAAAGCAATGCCATTCTATGGTTCAAGTGACTGGTGCACAATTCAGAGATTCTGCTTAAGAAAATATGGTGTGTGATTGACACTGTTCTAAATCTAGAAAAGCATTTTTAAAGATGAGTTGTTAATTTGTAAGGGGATCTATGTTGTGCACTTTAAGTTAATAAGAAAAATGTCTTCTAATGTGGAAGCAGGAGTTTATTTGTATGGAGTCTGATTCTGAATTTGTCTGCCTTGGGAAAAACATTGTGATGGGAGCATTTGGTATGTTAATGTGTTTGAAGAGAAATTTTTGTTCAGTCCAGTGCTGTTGTTAAAAATGAAGAGTGTGTACATGAAGTGGTCTGACCACTTACACACTTGTATATCAGGGTTAGAATGCTCAGATAGTCTGCTTGCAGTCTAGTAAACATTCTGGGTGTGCTGCACAAATGTAATGAATGAGACTGGCACCGCTGGGTGATTGCTGTTTGGTGCTAGAATAATATTCTTGCGTGCTCCAGAGGAATCGCTGTCTGTGCCTCACAGCGTAGGTATTCACAAGGACTAATACAAAGCTTCCCCTGTCAGAGGGGAAGACTCCTCCGTGCACTGCTTCGAAGACTGAGTCTTAACTCTGTTGATCCAAACCATAGATAAGGTTTAAACAATAATTGTGAATTCAAAGTGTCTTATTATTCTTCATGAATGTATTTATTTTTCTTTTTTCATATAACTCATTTCATTTCATGGTTATAGCAGCTTATATCCATCAGTGGTGGTAAATTAAACGATAGCTAGTATGCGTGGCGTTGTTAATGGGTGATCCTGCGCTGCAGTATGAAGTGAACATGCATAGAAACATCATGCTTCCATTCGGCGTATTTATTAAAGTGTGAGAGGGTGACTGGAACAGATACGTTAAGTAAACTGGTGTCCTTTAATACGTGTGATATTACGTGATAGCGAGTGCTCGATTCTAGGGGCAATGTGTTAAACGGAAAAAGTGATAGTATAGTGAAAAGAGTCGATAATTGCCGAAGTATGTGTGGAACGCTAATGCTGATCGCAGGATTCTATTGTAAAGAATGAACAGAATAACACAGCTAATATAAGAATACAGCGAAAACATGAACAACAAACAACATGTACAGTGAAATATTAAAGATAACAAAGGAATTCCATCCTGTCATTCAACCCGTTCGGTTGCATCGTGGCCATGTAATGGATCCAAAAGTTCTCACGTTTTAACAGTGTGTTCTTGTTGTTTCTGCCGGGTTTAATTTGTTCCAAAACCAAGAATTTCAATTGTGCCACTGTGTGGTGTTTTTCAAAAAAATGTGCTCAGTTGGTGTGTTTAAAATATGGGAATACATGTACTCATGAAGTGAGTCAGGCTTTAGGACATGTAGTGCTAGAAAGTCCTATGCAGTATGTCTGTCAGGCCTCTTGATTCCCAAATAGTCTCCATGCTGTGTAGTAAAGATCCTGGGTGTGCTGTAGAAATGCCATAGCAACTCTCTCTGTAGCAATATCAATCCCACCATGACCCCCTACACTGCCTGAACACCACTGCACTGTCCTAAACCCTGAAACACCATCCCTAGCAAAACCTGCTAAACTCTTTCAACACTACTGCACTGCTCTAAACCCTGAAACACCATTCTCAGCGAATGCCCCTATAATGTTGAAACACCACTGCACTGACCTAAACCCTGAAACAGCACTCTCTGCATGATCTCCTACACTGCCCGGACACTGCTGCTGTGCCTTAAACTCTGAAAAAACACCCCCTGCTATACCCCCTACACTGGGTGAAAACTACTGTAGTTTTCTAAACCCTGAAACAGCACTCCCAGCAAGACCCTCTTTCACTGTAGTAATCATTTTAAAGAATTGCAAGGGATACTGTCATTTGTCTAAAATCACAGTGTGAGTCAGTATTCATTTCAGAAAATTGTGGCAGAATAATTTGCTTAGTTGATGTGTTTAAAATATGGGAATACATGTATTCATACAGTGAGTCAGGCTTTAGGACATGTAGTGCTAGAAAGTCCTATGCAGTATGTCTGTCAGGCCTCTTAATTCCCAAATAGTCTCCATGCTGTGTAGTAAAGATCCTGGGTGTGCTGTAGAAATGCCATAGCAACTCTCTCTGTAGCATGTAGTAATCATTCAGTGAATTGCAAGGGATATTTTTATTTGTCTAGAATCACAATGTGAGTCAGTGTGTTTTGGGGAATATTGTGAATATTGTGACAGAATCACTTGCTCGGTGCAAAAAACGGGTTTGCAAGGTCATTCTCTGGCTTGTCTTTCTAAAAAAGTATGTCAGAGTGTTTTTCACCATTTTAGGATGTTAGCAGTGCAATTAATATTCCTTCTGAACTGATGGATTTAAATACTTATGAGTCTATTCTTATTCAATGTGTGCTTCTATTTTAGGCTATTTTTCGTATGAAGCCTAAGACAGGGAAAATGCCTCCTTCAGATTTACAGAGAGGATTAAAGGGAAGAGTTGTATATTTGCCTCTAGATTTAAAGAAAAATATTGAAACAATTGGTGTAGAAAATGTGGAAGAGGAATCTCTAGTTATTCTAGTTAATGGCGTTCCTACGAAGAGTAAGAAAATCTGTCAAGAATTAGTGGATGTTAGTGAAAAAGGCAACGTTGTATTTGGTAAAACATAATCAATACTGTAAAAATGTATATGTAGGAGAAGAGGAAACAACTGTAGAAGAAGACAGTGATTTGCCAACTGGAAAAATTGAAAAGGTGGATGTGTCCAGAACTGAAGAAGTTTATGAACATTATAGTATGCATCCACTTCACTCTAAAGAAGTGATGGGGAATACTATTGAGTTATTCCAAATGAAAGAAGTGAAAGGAAGTCCCATTGGTGTATGGGTAGAAAGCTTGGAAGCTTGTTGTTTCCCTCAGTTATTTCCAACAGGCTAAGGTGGACGATATGATGACCGACCTGTGCAGATTCCTGCATCTGAATAACGGACATCAAGATTATATGCAGAAGATCCAAGGTTTCGCCAATGTATTCCATATTTGTTTCATCTTCTGTTTGAGAGTGACTTGTCTGGACTTTCCTATGCAGTGAACCATATACTAAAAAGTGAAGTACATCTGCAAAATGTTTCGGCAAAGGACTTTATGGATAAAGTCCAACAGAAAGATACTGTTTTGGAATCTCAGCTAATTAATCTCACGTCATGTCAGCGTGATACTAATGAGTAATGGTACCGTTGTCATGGGGAATTGAAATGTATGCTAATAAACTTAAGAACTCCTACATGCTCCATTACTCAAACATAGAAAACATAGAATACAAGACACCTGGAGAACTGTGATCTTTTGATCCAGTTAATGTATGCAGGTATTTCAATCATAGATTTGAAGCTATGATGTCTTTTATCACAAACAAAAAAATTCCTCCTCTTGGAGAGGTTCTGGATTTCTTTTGGAGAAAGGAGTATCAAGCCAGAGGTGCTCCTCATATACATATGCTGCTATGGATCAAAGATGCCCCCAAATTTGGAACAGATTCAGATGAAAGTGATGAGTTTTATTGAACAATATTCTACATGTGCTGTACCAAAAAGTACAGAACAAAAGAATTTAAGACATTAAGTCTTACGGTTTCAAACCCATCGTTGTGGAAAGTACTGTAGTTGAAAGTACAAATCTAAGGATAAGTTCTTCACAAAATGTCGTTTTGGATTTCCACGTGCAGTAATATCAACAGGACGAGTGAACAATTTTATGTCATCTTTGCGACATACTGTCACAAGAAAATCACCGAAAAATACCTACGACTTAAGAAGAAATGAAGAGTCAAAATACATAAATAACTATAGCCCAGTAATTTTGTCCATGTGGAATGCTAACATGGATATTCAATGTGTTGCAGAGAACTCCATTGCTGTGGCTCGCTATGTAACGTCTTACATTACTAAATCTGAAAAGACGGATCTAAAGGAAATGTGGGAAGAAATTTCTCGTGAAAAGAGCCTAAGTAAGAAATTGTACAGCTACAGCTTAAAGATGTTGTCTCATCCAGAAATCGGAGCATATGAATGTTCAGATCGCTTATCATCTGCAAGTGTATACTCCAAATCTAGAACAATCATTTGGGTGAGTTTAGGTCTTGCAAGAACACGAAACCGAGTTTTGAAATCTGTACAAGAAATTGAGTATTTAGCAGAGAGATAACCAGACAGTACAGATATTTTGAAGACAAATATGTTGGATACATACTATCCAAATAGAAGTAATCATCTTGAGAATGTTTGTCTCTATGAAGTACTACAAAGCTATGCTTTTAAGAGGAATATTACAGAAGATATCAATAAAGGAGTATGTGCTGTGATTGGATCTGAAGGATGTTTAGTGAAACAAATGAAAGGACATTTGATTAATCACCGAAAACTGAGTTGCGAAACTCCTGACAAAAGGGAATTTTACTATTTAGCTCTTTTGCAACTCTTTAAGCCATGGCTTACAGAACTGGAACTATTTGGAGATTTTCACAGTTATGAAGATTCATTCAACGCAACTAAAAATACTATAGAATGTCCTGTTTTTACTAATTATCTGAAAATGTTGAACGACGAAATACAGCAAGAAGCTACAATTGCAGCAGAGATTGCTAGAGACAGTTCTCAAGACAGTCAAAGTTCTGCTTCGTTGAGTCAGGATACACTAGGAGAACCAATTATCCAAAATGAAGCAGCAACTGCCATGGATGAGGTGGAAACAGCAATGCAACAAGCTCAAGAGGATGTAATAAACTTAGAAGAATTGGAAAAACAACTAAATGTTGAGCAAAAAAAAATATATGATCAAGTGACAGAGCAGATTGAGCATAGTTTACCCATTTGCAGAAAACATAAAATTCTGGCGACGCTATATTGACGACGTCCTTGCAATATGGGAAGGACCTACTGACAAGCTCCATGAGTTTATCACCTGGATAAACACCTGTGACCAAAATCTCAAGTTCACCCACTGCTTTGACAGCAAGGAACTAATATTCCTGGATGTCGTAATCACCAAGGAGGACGATCATCTGGAGACTCGAACGCATTACAAACCCACCGCGAAGAATAATCTGTTAAGGTTCGAAAGTTTTCATCCCCGCCCACTCAGAGAAAACCTCCCGTATGGGCAGTTCTTGAGACTACGCCGTAACTGTAGCAAATTATCAGAATACAAGGAGCAAGCTACCGATCTCACTAACAAATTAGTAACGCGTGGTTATCCTACCAAGATTATCAACAAGTGTCAAACGCGTGCCAGGAATCAACCGAGAGAGGCCCTCCTGGAAAAGAAACCGACTTCTGAGGAAAACATACCTTTGACCTGCGTTACCACATATAATGCCATTTCAAATCAAGTCACACGGAGCATTAACAAACATTGGTCAATCCTAAACACAGGTAATCTGCACTGGGAGAAACCTCTGTTTTCATTAAAAAAACAACGCAGTTTGAAAGACAGCTTGGTAAACACCAGACCAAGAGCAAAAAAAGCAGATGTAAATGTGACTATTTCTGAAGCATGGGGTATGCCAAAAGTAACTGGACACTATCGGTGTGGTAACTGTAGTGTTTGCCACCTAACAAGGAATACCAAGACACTGGATATTGAACCTGGAAAAGTGTGGAAACAGGTTTCCCACACTAACTGTAACAGTTGCAATGTGGTCTATTTGATTGAATGTATCTGCAAAAAACAGTATATCGGAATGACGACCAGAAAAATAAAACAGCGAATAAGTGAGCATCGCAGCACCATCAGGTGCAAGAAGAATGCGACGAAGTTGACTGACCACTTCATCGAAAAAAAACATACACCTAATGATATGGTATGGACAATCATTGAGCAAGTGACATCAGGACCCAACGTACAAAAAAGATTGTATGAAAAGGAGCAAAGATGGGTCTACAGACTGTCCACCCATATTGTAGGGCTCAACGATAACATCCCATGGGCCACAGTCCTCTGACCCCTTCACTCAGGAATCTCCTGAATTGATCACTCAACTGAAGTCCATTGACCTCTTGATTTAAAAACATCCCTTGGGCCACAGCCATTTGACCCCTCCACTCAGGAAACTCCTGAATTAGCTACCTGTTTGAGACCCCTTAAGAACTAGTACACCACTATAACATCTAGCCTTAAACCCTTTTGGCACTTGGCACAGTACGAGTCCCTGTGCATGATTAGAACTTTCCCTAATTCCTTTTTCTGTAAATAACGTAATCCTGATCCCAGCCAGTTCACATAAACTATCCGAGTTTTGTAATTTCTTATGCCCTCACAAGGAACTAATCTATAATTGCGTTCCTTGGAGTAACTCCGACCCCGGGACCCGAACCTATGCCATTCGGATCAACTGTTGTGACCAGTTGCTTAGCAACCACTGCATCTGGCCCCGGACGCGTTCCGTAGTAAGGTTCACGCCCTGCCTCAATGACGTGACTCCGCCCCCCGGATATGCCGTTCCTCGTTTCAAATAGCCACGGCGCTCGCAACTTCAGCGCGGGGTGGCTACACGAGAGGCATGTAGGTAATCGGCTACGCTCTTTCCTGGCATACTGTAAGTACCTTTCCTGCTAAGAAAATCGATTGACTACATCCTGTGAGTCATTTTTCAGCGCGAAGGCGCTTCGAGGGTATCTTATGACCTTTGTTTCCCCTTTTCCTAAAATACAGAATATGTCCCTACCAGAGGCCAACTCTCCCCCCCCCCACCCCGTGAAGCCCAGAGACCTTAATACAGGAGTGAGTTTTCCCACCCTTAGGTCTCTTTCTTGTGTGTTTACACGTTTTGTGAGTTTTGTCTGTCAGTGATGTGTAAAAGGACATGTATTTTCACGTCGTTATTTGCTCACTGTACTGCAAGTGAGCACCATTGAGCCACGCCCAAATGAATCTACTGAGTGCAAGAGGCTTATTTGTATAACAATATATTAATCACTGTGCACATCACTACTTGATAGGTGTGCAAATGAATATGGTTGAGTCACGCATTAAGTAATGCTATCTAGATACCTCGATCACCGTGCACACTACCATCCGACAGATGCACGACCACCATTCGATAGGTGTACAAGTGAACACAATCGAGTCACGCACCATTATCCGTGGAACATACGAGGTAGTATTATTACCTTGTTCACACAGCCCACCACTATCTGATAGGCGGGCCAGCATGATTTGATCACACCAATGCCACTGGTATTATTTTTTCACCATTGTGCACGTCTAGCTCGTTATGAGATCAGAATGGGTTCGGCACAGAGTGAAAGACACTTGAGACAGCACTGCACGACGTTACAGGCTGGTAACAATTGTTCTATTCTTCTTTCACAGGTCTTTTATTCTCTCTCACACATTTTTTGAGAGATTGTTCTACTGCAAATTTTGTCAGTAGTTCAAAAGGAATCTAGGACTGGCAGAGTGTTAGTGTGCTCTGACCACCCATTTTCCTTGGTCCTGAAGAAAACCCGGCAACTTCCGTTAACGGGTTGAAACATGTAGACCTCCAACACATAGATACACATGGTCATAACAAACTATAATTGTATCGCTCACACATTTTTAATATTGTCCAGTAGCCTAGAAATAAACTTTATTCTTCATAGTCATACCAGGACAATTTTGAACCCTTTTTTTCTGCACCTTTCACACACAATAACCCGCTCCACTGTAGTTCAGGTGTCGAAGCACACCCTGATGGCATTCGGCTTTCAGGGTGGACCCCGATGATGAAGCATGTCACCAACCAGGTTGGTGAGTGAGGGGTTTATTATAATCCAAGAAGGACTTGCTTCTCATCCATCTTTTTGCCTACCCAGATCGCTCCTTCGAGCTTTCCCAGGTGATACTCCTCTTATGTTTATTGATAGTTAGACTGGGGACTAGGAGTACTCCCCGTTCACACTAGCTGTGAACCAATTCCCTTACTCTCTCTTGTGTTTATCTATATGAGCATAGTTTATACCATGAGAAAAAAGAGTGCTCATATACGTCATTTAAACCTGTTCGACTGTACGTGAGTGGAGAAGCAGGAACTGGAAAACCTTTTCTAATTAAAGGAATTGCAAATTATCTACAGAAAAGAACTGAGTCGTCACTCTCTTGTGTTGTTACTGCTCCAACTGGATTGGCAGCACATAACATTATAGGGATTACTTTACATCGTTTATTGATGCTGCTAGTAGAGCAGGAAAATACATTAGAATACCACAAGCTATCTGGAGAAGCTTGTTGTGAAGTTTCTAGAGACTTGAACAAAATGAAACTTCTCATTATTGATGAGGTAAGCATGGCATCAAATTTAATGCTTGCCTTTGTGCATTTAAAAATGCAACAAATCCTTAAAACAGAGTATGATGTGTTATTTGGAGGCAAGCACGTCATAGTTTTTGGAGATCTACTACAACTAACTCCTGTGAAAGGACAACCAGTATTTAAAACAGTTACACATGAAGACACCAAAAAGTGCCTGGGAAGCATTCGAAATGTTAATATTTGGTCATATTTCGAATATTCAGAACTCATTACAAAAATGCGACAGGCAAAGGACGCTGATTACAAAAGTATTCTTGAAGATATAAGAATTGGAAAAGTGAGTGAACATGGCAAAGAAGCTTTACAGGCACGATTACCTACAAATTTGTTTCCAAACGAAAATATTGTTCCAGAGAATATATATAGAAAAATTGCAGAAAAGAAATCAGTGATATGCTTGATGCCAACTCTGCAAGAATGTTCAATATTCAATGAAAAAATGTTAAAGCTAGAAAATCAAGACATTATAAAACTGGAAGCTATTGATAGAATAGAGCATGAAGGAGCTACTAATATTTTGTCAGAAAAGTTGAAGTCAAAATTGGATTCTTTAGAGAAATCAATATCTAAAACTGCTGGTTTAGAAAAGAATCTATATGCATGTATAAATTGTCGGATAATTTTACGACGTAATTTACATGTGGAAAGAGGTTTAGTAAATGGAGCAATGGGAAACTTTGTTGATTTTGTGAATTACCCAAATAGAGATGACATTGAATTTTTGAAAATCAAATTTGATGAAATTGAAGAAGTACAACAATTGAGTCGTTGTTCAGCTCGATTTCTGCTTGTAAAAGATTCATATGTCCGCCGAAAACAGTTTCCTGTTTGTTTGGCATATGCGGTGACTATTCATAAATCTCAAGGTTTAAGTGTAGATAGTGCTTTGGTGAATATTGGAAGTATTGTGTTTAAAGAGGCTAGGGCATATGTTGCTTTATCTCGAGTCAGAACTTTATCTGGATTATACTTGATTGATTTTGATGAGACAAAGATTAGTGCAGATGTAAATTGTGTAAAAGAGTATAATAGGTTAAGAAGAGAACATGCTCCCAATTTAGTGCAGATGTAAATTGTGTAAAAGAGTATAATAGGTTAAGAAGAGAACATGCTCCCAATTGACCTCAATATCCTTTATTTGAAAAGTGTGTGGTAGGTCGAAAAAGAAGATATGAGAAAAATTGTAGCGAGGTTGCAGAGAAAAGAAAAAAACTAGATGAACCAGTGATAGTAAGCAAAAAGAAAAAGGATTCTATCGAAGAGGTTGTTGGTTTTCAGTTTGAAAACAGTTCTGGTGTCAACTGCTATGCTAATGTAGTGGTTAATATTTTTTTTCTTGAAACTTTACAACAAATTGTTGAAAATCGGGACAAAGGATTTTGTTGTTTGTTGAATTTTGTGCTTGACAAATGTAGTAGTGATAAAACTAAAATAGAAAGTGTTTCTGATATTCAAAATGTTTTAGACATATGTTCTGGTTTAAATCAATTTTCACAGAATATTCAGCAAGATTGGCAGGAATTTCTAATGTATATGCTTGTTGTATTGCAAGATAAAGGTATAGATATTGAAAATCGTTTTGGCCTTTCTTATAAATGGCAACATGACTGTGACAATTGTTCGTTTTCCAGAAGTACTAAAATAGACACTGAAAGATTTATATATTTGACTTTACCAGACTGCAAATCAGTGTCTTTTAATACTCTAGTTAGAGAAGCAAATCAAAACATGGTCTGTACCCAATGTAGCTCACAAATGTTATCCACATTATTTATACAAAGATATGGACAGTATGTAATTTTAGTGCTGCAACGATGCAGACCTAATGGAAGAAAACTGACAACTTTAATTAAAAAAATGGTGGCTTCTCAACTATCAATATCAGGAAGAACTTTTGTAACTGTAGCAATTATTTTCCATGATGGTCCTTCTACAACATCAGGACATTACACGGCTTATTTTAAATGTACAAGAGGCTGGACACATTGTAATACTCAAATTCTTACCTAGTGTTTTTACAACCCAAATTTTAGGGAAAATAATTGGCCTGGGAAAATTACTGCTGTTAGGAAAGGGTAGTCTGGTATTGAAAAGTACTTTGTGAGTGAGGGTGATCAGGTTAAAAAAATTCTTGTAGTTGACGTAGAGGTAGCGTAAGTGTATCAGATAGTGGGTGATGTGGCTATCACAGGAGATGTTGATCATCAGTGAGGCAGAGGTGTTTTAGATTTGTTGTAGTTGTTGTAGATGTTGGTGACATTTTGTATTCCCTTGTAGAGGTTTCTTTTAATGGTATACAGCTCCTTGCTAAGATAAAGGATGAGCAGAGTGTCATCGGCATACCAGATGATGTTGAGATTCTGTTAGCATGCTAGTTGTTTAAGGTTCTATGTACATGATAAATAGCATCGGGTGGAGGTATAACCATTGTTAAATGGTACAAAAGATGTTGGTGCTTTTGTTTCAGAAGGTTGGGAAACGGACGCTTATGAGTACTAATAAGTAACTTCCAAACTAAGGATTTCACACATACTATTTGGCCATGAGGAATGGTATCTGAAACAAAAAATGACTATTTCGGGTAAATGTTTGTACATAACTTTATTCAGCGTGTATAAAAAAGAAGTAATAATGTTTTTTTACTTTGTGATTGTTGGAGATGTCCCATATTTACGTAAGAAATTGCTGTTCGATTGCTCTGGCAAGATGGCGGCGTCAGGCTAGACGCCGGTAGCAGCCTCTGACCAGCGCAGCGGAGCATGCTGTTAAAACGAGTCATCATCTAGCTGCAAAGAAGAAACCGGGAAGAGAGATGGGAAACCTATCGCTATGATCAATATAGCGGCTATACCACTGTAATAGAGATGTCGAAATCGGGCCAAATCACACAAGCGGCTAACTCTAGGATTGTACCTTCCGACTGCCTGACCCCTGCAAGGGCGTCACTTTCATTGCTAGCCTCGGCAATCGGATACGCAGTCCTGCGGTTGCTGGTCGGTAACCGCCCCTCGTCAGGTGATCAACTTTTCCTGCGGTGACTGAACTCTGTTAGCACGGACCACGAAGCGCCAGCAAACCTCGCCGACACACAGTGTTCAATGGCCCCGAAAAATGCAGCCGCCGTAGCTTCCGCAGCAGCTAAGACAAGGGCAGCACGCCAAGCCTTGCGGGATCAGGAAGAAGGCAATAGACGCGGCACTACGCGCGGAGAACTGCATGATACTTCAGCTGCGGTGACAGCGGCGAAAACACCGACTCGGAGAGGCGTTACCTCCGGCAAAACTCCTGTGGCACCTTTGTCAGCGCAGGCTGCCCCAACGGTGATTACAATGTTTCAACGTGCCGCCAGTCAGAAGCAATTGACTAAAACGGCGCAACGAAGTAATCAGAAGGATCATTTAACTATCCCTATTGAAGGAGTTACAATATTAGCAGCTGGGGGGAACGAAAGAAACAATGCAGCTATTGCAGAGCTGACGGAGACAACCGACGATCAGAATGCTCCTGAACCGAGTGAAGGGCAAGAGACTGTCCCTACCCTTGAGAGATCTGATACTACTGATATCACGACCACAGACCAAACACCTCACTCTGCTTCTGCTCCTTCTGATAGCCCTGTCATACATAAACAGGGGGCTAGCGGTATCTCCTCCAATGCAATAGATAATTCAGACCCCCCAGAGATGCAAGCAAAAACTCCTAATGATACTACCGAGCTTGCTGGGTCGGCCAACACCCCCTCTTGTAGTATTAGCAATAATGACATTAACCATACTTCTGAATCGAACTTGGAGCCGAATAGGGAGATGCTGATGAATACTCCGCCTTTGAATATGACACCTGATTTAAATGCAGACTTAAATACAGACTAACAAATGTGGGCTAATAAGACACAAGTAACTGTTAAGGAGAAAGAGGCTGCAGAGGCTGCAAAGTCAAATGTAGGGGCATCAAAAGCTAACTCGGCGATAAATGAACACCCCATAGACTCTATTGAGGCTCTGGAAGCAGATAAGGACATAACAGATTTTTACTCCTTCTCAGAAGACATTAGCTGGTCAGGTGATACAGGGGACGAACTTGATGAAGCAGATGAAGTTGAGAATGATACAGACTCCAACATAAGCTCAGAATCAGATTTTAACCCCCCAAAAGAGCAACGCGATAGGAGGAGAACTATACTTAAAAAGAAAAAGGGTGGACACCATGGAGCTAATGAATTATCATGGGATTATACCCCGACCGTTTTGACCTTAAATCAGAATCAGATTCCTATTGCAAAATCTCAAGCATCATCCTCAGATCAGGCCCCAAATAGAGAGCAGTCTGATCCACCGGGAGCTACACTGACACAAGTAATGGAAACAGTTTTACAAGCCATAGCAGCCCACCGGGAGGAGACCTCAAAAGATAGTCGCAAAGCCCGAGCGGCACTACAGAAGGTTCAAGGTGTAGTTCGCAAGCTCTCCAAGACAATGGGTGCCTTCACAGAAAGATTAAATGACATTGAAGACCGGATTGTAGTAAACGAAACAGAAGCCGCTGCCACAAATGAGCGAGTCGAAGCACATGAAGCACAGTTCCAGGATATTAGATGGAAACTAGAAGATTATGAAAATAGACTTCGTAGAAATAACCTGCGCGTTCTTGGTGTGCCAGAAAAAGCGGAGGGTGAAGACTGTCGTTCCTTTATCATACAACTCTTTCGTGATACCCTTCCCGAACTTAACACCTGGGACTGGAGTTATGAAGTACAGCGAGCGCATAGGGTCCCCCTGTCTATAAAACCTACGGCACCCACAGGCAAATATCCACGTGCAATCCTAGTATACTTCGGGAACTTTTTGCTTCGACAAGCTATATCAGAAAAAGCTACACCGGATAAACATCGCAGCAAGGATTCTATATCCTATTTTGTACGTCCTGACTTCTGTCATTGTACAGTTGAAAGGAGATGGCGACTCAGACAGCTTATCAAGCCTTTTCAAGAAAAGAAAGCTGTAGTATACTTGAACAATCCAGCTAAGCTAAAAGTAATTCATGAGGGTCAAACAAAATTTTTCACATCCGAGATCAAGGCTAAAGAATACCTAGAGAGCTTATGATAGATTCTTAAACAATATATCAAGCCCTATTAGCCAATGATGTAAAGATTCACTTGATCTTCGTATCTCTGGGTGGAACCAAGTAATTACATATGAACTACTTATGAATTGGTATACAATACTATGTCTTTTCTTCTCTTTCTTTTGTTATACTTTTCCTTTCTTCTATCTGTTGTTTTGTTCTTTTTTGCTATACATTCTGGATTGCATGCTTCGCTGGCTCTGGTTAGAATATGCTAATCCATCACTATAGACTCTTATGGAGTCTTGTTGCCTTTTTTGGGGTGTTGGGGGGTGCAAGGGGGGTGGGGTCAGGGGAGGGTGTCGGGTGGAAATTAGGGTGGACAGGGAGGGGGGTGAAAAATGCAGTGTAAAATGAGCAGGTTCGAGATTACCAAAGGAATATTGAGGAACAGCATAACACTATGCAAGGTTAATGAATACCGTCTAAAACATAAAACAATTAAATGGGGAAGTTAAAATTAGGATGCTGGAATGTGGCAGGTCTCAATGACAAAGGAAAGAGGGCCCAATTTACACAACTAATGGTTCATAGCTCCTGGGATATCATTTGTATACAGGAAACTCATATTCCTATAGGAGAGATAAGACAAATAAAAATTCCGGGCTTTAATTTATTGGTCACAACTACACAAACCTCGAAAACTAGAGGAGTCACAATCTTAGCGAGAACAAGATTAGGTACCCCAACACGTAAAAAAGCTGATACCCATGGCAGATGGGCCATTGCACAACTAGATATAGGCATTACCATCTGTTCTATCTACGGTCCTAATCTTGATGATCTGCATTATATATCGAGTTAGAATTAGAATTAGCATCATGGACAGGCACTTTAATTCTTTGTGGGGATCTTAATTTAACATTTAATCAACCACAATGTCATTTGAATCAATACAACTATATAGGCCGAAAACCGAGAGTATTCAGGGCAGTACTAAATTTGATTCGTAGCTATAATCTTCGAGACATATGGTCTTTAAAAAATGGAAGAGATCCTGGATACACTTACTTCTCGTATCCTCATAGAAAATATGTACGCATAGATTATATATTTACAACCATGGATATTGCCCTGAATGCTCTTATTTTTAAAGCCCCCAAGACAATATCAGATCATAACTCTCTCCATATTAGATTCGAGGTTCCTGGATATAACCGGGTTTATCCACAATGGACATTTGGCCGAAAACTTTTGGTTAATCAAGAATACATAGCACATATTACACAATGGACCAAAGAATTCTTCGATATTAATCAATATAGAGCTTCACGCTTGATTGTATGGGATAGTTTCAAGGCTGCGTTAAGGGGTGAGACTGCCACTTTTGTTGCTAGCCGTAAAAAAGAACGGGAAAAGATATATGCCCAATTAACAAACAGACTAATAAATTTAGAACACCTACATGCTAACCAATTACATCATGGAGACCAGGCCGATGATACTTTGAGGAAGATCTTAGTACTTAAAGCCGAGATCAATAATGATTTAACTCAAAAAACTGTGGAAATTCTCCAAGCTAACCGAAATAAAATCTATGAGACAGGAGAAAACGTAGGGAGGCATCTTGCCCTAAGAACTCGGCAAACTCAATCTCGTAACTTCATACAAGGTATTGATTACGGCGGTCAGAAATATACCACTCAGGAGGAAATAGCCATATGCTTTCATGATTATTATCAAAAACTATATCATAATGAAGATAAGCGATCAATCGATGAAACCAAAGAGTTTTTAGTCAACTGGCTCAGAGAGACAAACATGGCAGAAACCATAGATGAAGATACAAAGAAAGAACTAGATAAAGAAATTTCCAGAACAGAAGTAGAGTTGGCCTTAGCTGAATTAGCCGCAGGGAAAGCAGCGGGGCCAGACAAGATACCCCTAGATTTGTATAAAATACTGGGTAACTTAATTACTCCATTCTTGCATGATCTCTTCTTAGGGATTCAGTGGCATGGAAAACCCCCTGAATCGTGGAAGCAAACCAATATAGCTATTTTCAAGAAAAAAGATAAACCACCTGAACTAACAACATCATATCGGCCAATCTCATTGATCAATTCAGATTCCAAAACATATGCCAAAATCTTTGCTAACCGCCTGGGCAAGATTGTCAAACATCTAGCTTCTCCCTGGCAACACGGTTTCATACCAGGCAAGAGCACCACAGATCATACACGCAGAATAATCTCTCTTTTTGATATTATGAAAGTAGAGGGGGGTCAGATGTCAATGATCTTGCTGGATGCCGAAAAGGCTTTTGACCGGGTTTCCTGGCAGTTTCTCTGGGAAATATTAGCTATCAATAACATCGGCCCGGTTTTCATTAAATCAATAAAAGCCCTTTATGTTGATCCAAAAGCAAGAATTCTGACTGGTGGCTGCGAATCTGAATATATAAATATTCAAAGAGGCACGCGACAAGGATGCCCGTGCTCTCCATTACTATTCGCACTCTACATCAATCCCTTAATTATCAAACTATTAACATCACCGGCGATCGCACCAATTAAAGTTGGCATCTACAACACCAAAGTCCTTGCTTATGCCGATGACGTGGCGGTTGTAACAACTAACCCTACAGAGGCCATAATTGAAATACAAGAAACCACCAAATCCTTCGGGCTCTTTTCTGGATACTCTCTAAACCAAGATAAAACTATGGTTATATGCACCGAGAATACACCATTTATAAGTCAATACAGAGTCAAAAATGCAAAATATCTAGGAGTGAATATCTCATCAAATACCAATGATATTAATGCATTAAATTACGATCCTCTAATTAAAAAAATAAAAGCAGATCTACTCAGAGTAAACAACCTTCATCTGTCCATAATTGGTAGAAGTAACTATGTCAAAATGACAGTATTCCCAAAGATTCTATATTTGTTTCGAGCAATTCCCCTTTTAATCAATAATGTTTCTATGAAAACGCTGGATCAAGCAATATCCTCGTTTATCTGGAATTACGGGAAGATAAGAAGAGCCCTACCTAAGTTAGTATTACCAGTCTCCAGAGGTGGCCTAGCGGTCCCAAATTTAACATACTATTTATGGGCATCCATCTTACAGCAAATGATGTTTCTGCTTACACCCAGTTGCAATGATTATAACGAGCTACAGCAACTTATACCATCTATTTATGAATTAACGCTAGGCAGTAAAGCCAGAGGTCTGCTATTAAGACAAATCGAACCTTCCTATTTTAAAAAGATCAAATTCAAAATCATTACAGATGCCTTTAAAATTTGGACTAGAACCACTAAAACACTGTTAATTTCTAAATATTCCAAATATACACCCCTATGGTACAGTTCAGTTATACCCCACCACCTTAACGACAATATAACTAAACGTTGGGAGAATTTAGGTCTAATCACTATTGGCGACTTCTTAAATCAAGATGGCTGAACAACATTTGACGAATTATATACCAAATATCAGATCTACTCTACAGATTACCTAAAATTTATCCAAATTTATACATCCCTTAGACAAAATATTTCAAATATAGACTTAAAATCCATACCACTCATAGATCTCATACAAAAACAAACAACCAGAATAAGCAATATATATGACATTCTATTGAGCAACCACCCAGATGACCTTGAATCTATAGAAACTAGCTGGGCCAATAAATTAAATAATCCTAATGTCGACATAGATATGTCTTTACAATTATCTTCTAAAGTTTTATTAGCGAGTAATCTAAAGGCCCAAATTCACAAAACTATATACAACTTATATTACACACCCTCCAAACTGTTTACCTGGGGTAAGATTGCTCATGATAAATGCCCCAGATGTACACTTGGACCTGCAAATTTGATACATATGTTCTCTGACTGCCCCAAATTAGAACAAATTAAGAAAAGCATTACAAAATACTGGGCTGAGATTTTTGGCCATGAAATAAGAACATCAACAACTCTGTTCCTGTTAGGCTATGATAGCTCTCTAGATCTTAGTAACCCAGAAATTTCTATTACTTATATAGGTACTGCTATCTACAGAATTATCTTAGCAACCAGATGTAAGGACTCTGAGGCTCCAGCTTTTCAGGGATGGCTCAATAGACTTCTAGCAATTTACAAACAAGAAGTTGCCATCTATAGAACCAGAGGGAAAAAATCTCGATCACATGGGGAACTAATCTGGTTACCAATAGCCAATTGGTATGAACAGCAAAGGGATTAAAACTAGTTTACGCTAGTATAATGCATGTAAATAGAAGATCTCTAGTTTAAGGCTACACTTCATTTCAAAGAATTTGATTTTTTTTTGTTTGTTTTTTAAATCTGAGTTCTAAAGATATGTCGAAGATATGTCGAATTAATATGTTATCGTTTTAAAGACTTGAAAACTGAATGTACTCTTTGCTGATTTTTTCATATCCGCCATCCTGAATTTTGCAAGCTTCTTACTTCTGTTATGTATAATATAATATCCCTTTTTTGCTACTTATCTAATTATGTATTGTTATTTGTATTTCTCGAATCTGCTCAATAAAAAAAAAAGAAAAAAAAAAAAAGAAATTGCTGTTCGAAAAAAACATTCTAAGATATGTTTTTTTCAAATTTTTACATTATTAATGTAAATGCTGAATGGGTTTTTTAAAGACAATCTTATTGATTGTCTTTTTTTTGCCCGCTGTTATATGATGAGTACTATTGAACTCACTGTTTTTAGTGAAATTCAATATATTCTGAGAACAGCAAAATAAGATACATAACATATTGTACAAATTATTTTGTATTGTGAAATATATATCATAACTCAATTTTTTTTTCTCTTCCACAGATACTATATTTATAAAAAATTTATTATTAACTTGTCATTACTTTTAAGGTAAGTATGACGAACAAAAAATACTTTTTCATCACTCTCTTTTCCTCTTTCCCTTTCTTCACTCTCTCCCTTACTCCCCTTCCTTTACTCATCTTACTCCCCTTCCCTCATTCTCCTTATTCCCCTTCATTCACCTTTACACTCCTCTCACCATCAGTACCCTTCCCTCACCCTCACTCATCTTCTCCTGTTCCCTCTTTCCCCTCTCTGTCCCTCACTTCTCTTTCCTTTCTTCTTCCATCACTACACTTGGCTTGCTCTATCCCTCACTCTCTTCTCACTCCCCGCTCACTCTCTTTCCTTCACACCATCCCTCACTCACCTTCACTCACTCCCCTTCTCTCACTCCCTCACTCCCTTTCGCTCACTCCCCTTCCTTTATTCCCTCCCTCACTCCCCTTTCCTCCATCCGTCTCTAAGTCTCTTCCTCTGTCTCAGTCACTATATCTGCCTCACTCCCTCACAGTCCCTCACTCTCCCTCTCTTTCTCTCTCTGACTGTCTCCCTCTCTCTCCACCACTCTTCCTTTTCTTTCCTCTCTCTTTCCATAAATCCTTCTCTCTCACTCACTCCTTGTTCCTCTCTCTTAATATGCTTCTTTTTCCGTCACTCCCCTTCCTTCACCCTTATATCCCTTCCCTCACTGTCACTGCCCTTCACTCAATCTCACTCCTCTTCCCTCACTTCATGTTCTCCTCTCTGTGCCTCACTCCCATTCCCTTTCTCCTGCTCCCATTGCCTCACTCCCCCTCACTCTCACTCCATCCGTCAGTCCCCTTCCCTCACTCCCCTTTTTTCACTCCCTTTTGCTTACTCCCCTCGCTTTATTCCCTCACTACCCTTCACTCCATTTCCCTCTCCCTCTCTCCCTCAGTCTCACTCAGTCCAACCGCCTCACTCCCTCTCAGTCACTTGCTCTCCCTCTCTTTCTCTCTCACTCTCTCCCTCTCTCTCCCTGACCCTTCCTCTCTTTCCCTTTCTGTTTCCTTCACTCCTACTTTATCCCTCAGTCCCCTTTCCTCTCTCTTGATCTCCTTCCTTCTCTCTCATTCCCCTTTCGTCACCCTCATACCCCCTCTCTCACTGTTACTGCCTTTCACTCACCCTCACTACTTTCCCTCACTCCCCTTCCTTCACTCCCCTTCCTTCACTCCCCTTTCCTCCATCCGTCTCTAAGTCTCTTCCTCTGTCTCAGTCACTATATCTGTCTCACTCCCTCACAGTCCCTCACTCACCCTCTCTTTCTCTCTCTGACTGTCTCCCTCTCTCTCCACCACTCTTCCTTTTCTTTCCTCTCTCTTTCCATAAATCCTTCTCTCTCACTCACTCCTTGTTCCTCTCTCTTAATATGCTTCTTTTTCCGTCACTCCCCTTCCTTCTCCCTTATATCCCTTCCCTCACTGTCACTGCCCTTCACTCAATCTCACTCCTCTTCCCCCACTTCATGTTCTCCTCTCTGTGCCTCACTCCCATTCCCTTTCTCCTGCTCCCATTACCTCACTCCCCCTCACTCTCTTTCTCTCACTCCATCTGTCAGTCCCCTTCCCTCACTCCCCTTTTCTCACTCCCTTTTGCTTACTCCCCTTGCTTTATTCCCTCACTACCCTTCACTCCATTTCTCTCTCCCTCTCTCCCTCAGTCTCACTCAGTCTAACCACCTCACTCCCTCTCAGTCACTTGCTCTCCCTCTCTTTCTCTCTCACTCTCTCCCTCTCTCTCCCTCACCCTTCCTCACTTTCCCTTTCTGTTTCCTTCACTCCTACTTTATCCCTCAGTCCCCTTTCCTCTCTCTTAATCTCCTTCCTTCTCTCCCATTCCCCTTTCTTCACCCTCATATCCCTTCTCTCACTGTTACTGCCTTTCACTCACCCTCACTACTTTCCCTCACTCCCCTTCCTTCACTCCTCTTTCCTCACTCCCTCACTCCATCTCACTTACTCCCCTTCGTTCACTCCCTCCGTCACTTTTTTTCTTCCATGTTTCTATCCCTGTCTCCCTCTGTCTCACTTACTCTAACTGCCTCTCTCCCTCTTAGTCCCTTGCTCTCCCTCTCTCTCACTCTCTCCCTCTCTCTCCCTTACCCTTAATCTCCTTTCCTCTCTCTTTCTACCACTCCTCCTCTCTCCCTCACTCACTTTCCCTCTCTCTTAATTTTCTTTCTTCTCCCTCATTCTCCTTCCCTCACCCTCATACCCCTTCCCTAACTGTCACTGCCCTTCACTCACCGTCACTCCACTTCCCCCACTCCACTTCCTCCTGTCTGTATCTCACACCCCTTCCCTTTCCCGCTCCCTTTCCCTCACTCCCCCTCGCTCTCTGTTTCAAACAGGTGCAGGATTTTGACGCAGTATAAGTCCAAAAGTGACTGAATGAAATATTATAAATTTCACTTATTCACTTTTAGGAGGCGTTCCTGCACCAGAACATTCCCCATGTATGCGGGAAAGCCTCCTTTTGGTGCAGGGCTTCACAATATGACGCACCTTCCAAGTACCGCAGATTGTAAAAACCATACTTCATGGCGCATCTTTTGCACCACCGCTGCATCACAAATGTGATGCAACGGTTGTGTAAAAGAGACATAGGGGATTATAAAACCGCCCTTAATACATACAAATTCATCCACACACTTTCACTAATAGTGCATATTGAAGCAGAGAGTTGTAACATATTTATATACATATGTTACATTTAAGTGCTTAGTACTACAGTATACTATAGGTAAACACCCTATAGATTTATTCTGTACCATATCCTTATAGTTTTGCACTTTCATATTCATTCATTCATTTATGAACTAGACATTCACTGTGACAAACTTTTACATACAAACATAGAAATATAGTTCTTTTTTAGACCAGTGGAGGTAGTTCTGAAAAGAACTGTTTTTTTTGTTTTTTCTTTTCTTGAAAAAAGGAGAAAATATGAACTTTTTAAACGAAACAACTGTTCAACAGGAACAAAGAACTAAAAAAAAGAAATAATTATTGGGAGCAGTTGTGGCTCCTGTTCTTTTGTAGGATTATTTCTATGGACTGTTGTCCATAACAAATCAGTTGGTTGCAATGTATGCAGTGAACCATTAAATTCCTGAATTCCGGCTGCAAAGAAGGAATCATAGTTCATGGTATTGGTGGTGGTGGTGCCCTTGAAGTGCCTGGAGCAGCAGAGCCCTGCTCCTCCTCCGATCTTCTAACAACTGCTCTTGCCCAATTATTAGGATGAATGTTCTTTACATGGCGAACCATGCTTGCTGTGCCAAAAGAATATTTTTTATTTGCATTTCCCCTAGATAAAACAGTGTTACATATTTTACATGTAACTTTTGGGGCATTCACTTTTTTTTCACCTTCAGGGAAGGTAAAAAATGTCCACACAATGGCTTCTTTTTTCTTGGGCTGTAGGTCTTCATCCACAAATTCTTCAGATGAAGAATGATCAGAATATTCATCAGTGATGTCATGAGTGATGTCACTGACCATGTCATGAGTGATGTAATATGTGACGTCATCAGCAGTGCATTGCGGGCGCGCAAGTTCTATTTAGCTGAACTAACTATAATGGGGGAATTTCAAAGGTTTTGTATGAGTGAAATGTCCAGCTAACTATAACATGTGTGAAACCTATGGTTTTTTCAGTGAATTTGCAAGGTTTTTTAAATGCTAATTCCTAACTATAACATGTGTGAAACCTATGGTTTTTTCAGTGGATATATATATATAGTAGGTATATATAGTTAGGATTTTTTCTCTATGGGATTTTTGAAAATTCTATGTCTAATAACTTTGACGTTTGTGGACGGAATTGGCTGAAATTTTCAGGGAAATGGAACATTTTGTTTCTGAGCAGCCACTGAAAATTTGGGGGGGGTCATCAAGGGGGGGCCGAGAAAAAAGGGGGTCCCAAAACGCGTTTTTCCCATGTTAATTTCCATAGGGCGGTTGGCCTCACTTTTAGCCCGAACGGCTGAATGGATTTGCACGAAACTTGGCAAGATTGTAGGGACTGGTAGCCCGATGTGCCTTTGCTAGGTCTCAATATATGTGCTCCAGTGGATTTTGAGAAATTAACGTTCAAAAAAATATATATATCTGTAAGCGCGCTCCGGGCAGCGCCCCGGTTCACGTACCTGACGCGTAACGGAACTTCGCGAAGCGAAGCTGATTGGCTCTCCGGTGTCTGTCAACATTCTAAACAGTCCGGAGCGGCCGCCATCTTGTCTCTCGGTAGGATCGAGAGACAAGAGGAGGCCAAAACAAAGGGGGAAATGACCATAAGGGGGCATAGTAGATCTTCCCTGACCCCCTAGGTTTGATGTGGATGCTTTAAAAGGGCCCCGCGGGGCAAAAAAAAACAAAACTTTTTTTTGTTTTTTTTGCGTGGGGAGCGCCCGGTACGTGCACCGGGAAGCGGTCCGGGGAGCGTACTATAAGGAAAAAAGAATCATAGACTATGAAATTTTGAAATATTGTATGTTTATTGATTGTTCTTTTTGTTTTTTTTAATTTTTTTTTATTTAAGTAGCAGTATTAATGATTATTAAATATAAATGTATTTTTGGATTTGTGCACAGTATACTATAAGTATGAATTTACATTATAATCAATTTGGTACTAGTTTATGAATTAAATATAAAAATGATTAAAGACTCAAATAATTTTTTAATATTAAATATAATTTTATTTTTCGGATTGTTTTTCAAAATTTAATAGAACGTCTAACATTTGACTGTCCGATATGTCCTCTTGTTGAGTGAACATAACTTCCCACATTTGACCGTCATCATAATGAAGTAAATAATCCACAGATTCTACACATTGTAGAAGTTCATGGTCTCGTGATTCATCCATGAATTCCAAGTCAATGGGTTCAATTATTTCCTCATTGTTCATGTCTAGGACAATTTCAAAGGAAACGTTCTGTTCTCCTTGCATTTTTGTGCTGAAATTTGAATAAAAAATAAATATATCAGTAGAGATAGGGCACTGTTGGGTTTAAGTTCAGACAGGTACTTTTGAGGCATGAAGTAGTACTATTAAAAAGTGCCTGTGAAAAAGCCTATGTAAATTCATAATTATACCACAGAAACCTAAATCAATCCATAATTATAATAAACAAGCCTTTCTCAATGTCTAACTCTTACAGAGGGATAGTATATAACTATCTGAAAATGTTTTCAAATTTATAAAATAATATCTTACCTTTTAAAAACAAGTTTAAGTTGTGAGTGAAAATGATCTTGCAATGTAGTTCAGGAAGTAGTAGTCAAAATGGCTGTGTTTTTCTCTCTTTTTTTATATATATTCAGGTATATAACCAATCAAATGTCAGGTAAAAAAAGTAGAAAATGAAAGTAACATTTTAATTGGTTGTCAATTCCAACACTTCAGATGTGTTTTGTGAAGTAATTTACCTCAGGGTATTTAGAGAGGTCTACAGGCTAAATGGCTAAATGGAATTTCAATCAAATTTGTGAAAATGGTAGGGATTGGTATGTAGTATGAGTTAATCTATATTTGGTGAAAGTGTCTCCAGTCATTTTTCTGTAAATTACTTTCCCACCTTTTTTAATGGAGTGCTTCCCGGTGAGCGCCCCGGTACGCGAACCGGCAGCGTTACGGGAGTCCTCCATTTTATATTACGGTAGAATTAAGATACAAGATGGAGGGCAAATAATGTTCAGAATGGGTTGAAGGGGGCACGGTAGACGTATCCTGACCCCCTAGGTTTTCTGAGGGTGGCTGAGGAGGCCCATATGTGCGAAAAAAAACCATTTTTTTTCAAATTTTCGCGCGGTTAGCGTCCGGTGCGCGTACCGGGTAGCGCTCCGGGGAGCGTACTTTGGTGAAAATTAGTAAAAAAAGTTAGAGTAAAATAATAAGTGTTAGTGATCAGATGTAGGGTAGCTCTGAAAAGAACTTTTGGGTCCTGTGGCTGATGTAGGTACCTACAAGTAGGTACCAATGCACAGTCTTAAATTGAGGATGAAAATTCTGTTCCCCTCATCTGAGAAGTGAACTCCATCTGCTCTGTAGATATCTTGCATGTAGTAACGCAAGTTATTGTTGTACATGGAGCCCATTCCATGGTCTCTCATGTAAGCTGAAACAGACTTATTTACATGCTTCCTCGATTTCTCAATTTGTGGACAAAATTGGTTCGACCACCTCCATTTCTGTCTTTGGCATATATTTGAATATACCAAGGCAGTTTGAGGAAAAAGTGCCATCAATTGCTCAAAGGTGTCCTTTAAAAGCATTTCCAGACCTACCCCAGTCAAAGTGCCCAAATCATTACCTCCACAGTGCACAATTAACAGGTCAGGTTTTGGCAAATGCAAAAAGGTTTTCACCAATGGTATCAATTGGTGACATTTTAATCCTCTGTGGGCAATCCAATTGATTTCCACATTTTGTAAATTGAGGTTAGTTAAATTTCTATCAGCATACCTTTGAGCCCAGTAGATGTAACTATGTCCAACAATCCAGACAGAAAACATGGTGAGAGGAGGTTCTGCTGCAGTCAGATGAAGTGTGGCAATGAAATGGCAGTTGAAAAAATAAGAGTTTAAAATGAAAAAAACTGTGGAGTTTCTGTGTTAATGAAGTAGTAGCAGTGATTGGTAGATTTTGATTGCTGAAAACAGAAAGTTAGGGTGCATGGATGAGTTCTTTGAAAGATGTAATTTGAATGGTCAAGAAAAAATCATTTTATGAAAGATTGCACTGGATATGCAGGTGTACTGAGAGTTCAGAGTTCAATTGAAACATTGTTGTGTGAACTTGCAAACATCAGAGGTCTTTCAGGAGGTGGTTTCTATGCAAAAAAGGCAGAAAGGGCTGAGGGGGGAAGGGTGTTGATTTGAAAAAAGTGAGGGAAGAGTTTTGATTGGGTGACATGAGAGATATGTGTGATGAATTACAGCATTTCTGTGCTTTTTATGGCTGCAGCCTCTGGAGTGCATACCTTTTGCTCTGCTAAAGACAAATTGGTGTGTTTCTGAGACTGTTTTGAAACTCATAAAGTATTTGCTAAGGTGAGAAAAGATTCATTTAATTTAGATAGAGAATAGTATGGTTTAGGGAGAAAATTATGAAGAAAGTTGTGTATTTAAAATATTGCTTTGTGTCAAGTGTTTTACAAATAGATTTTGTTTCTTTGTGTTACATAGCCATGTTAAAAGTGACGCAAAAATAGTGCAAGGGTCTTACAAAAATGCTTTCATATGTCTTAGGGTATTTTAACTCACTTCCCCATGAATGTATGATTATAATTTGTTTACAAGATGTGTTTAAGAACGTTTTTTGAAATCAATTAGGTTTCTTGATATGTACTGCTAGAGTTTCATTGGTTGCTTGGGGCATATTTTCAAGGCTTTTGAGTTCCTTTGATGTAATTTTTCCCATTTTAATTTAAGACCTTTCTCCGTGGTGCAAGGTCCTTGTAAATATGCCCCCATCTGTGCTTGGCAAATTTAGATTTTAATTCTTTGACTAACATAGCCATGTTAAAAGTGACTCAAAAATGTTGCAAGGGCCTTAAAAAAACGCTTTCATGTGTCTTAGGCCATTTTAAGTCATTTCCCCTTGAATGTAGGTATATAATTGATTTAGATGATGTGTTTTAAAACGTTTTTTGACATCAATTAAGTTTCTGGATATGTAGTGCTAGAGTTTCATAGGTTGCGTGGGGCATATTTATAAGGCATTTGAGTCTCTCTGATGTTATTTTTCCCATTTTAATTTAAGACCTTTCCCCGTGGTGCAAGTTCCTTGTAAATATGCCCCCATCTGTGCTTGGCAAATTTAGATTTTAATTCTTTGACTAACATAGCCATGTTAAAAGCGACCCAAAAATGGTGCCAGGGCCTTAAAAAAACGCTTTCATGTGTCTTAGGCCATTTTAAGTCATTTCCCCTTGAATGTAGGTATATAATTGATTTAGATGATGTGTTTAAAAACGATTTTTGAAATCAATTAGGTTTCTTGATATGTAGTGCTAGAGTTTCATAGGTTGCTTGGGGTATATTTAAAAGGCATTTGAGTCCCTTTGATGTTATTTTTCCCATTTTAATTAAAGACATTTCCCCGTGGTGGAAGGTCTTTGTAAATACACCCCCATGTGTGCTTGGCTAATTTAGATTTTGATTATTTGACTTACATAGCCATGTTCCATACAGTTCTCACCTTCTGCGTAGTCTTTGATATGCTAGACTCCATCTGCACTATGAGATACCTAAGCAAAGGAAACACAGGTGATGTGATTGTGAAATGAGGACACAGAAGAGGTCTGGCCTTTGTTCAAGAGTGAAGTGGACATGACTTACTTCATTGGTAGGCCTTCACATGTATTATCTCCTCTGTACTCTTCAACAAGCGTAAATTTCATCTGCAACCCTGAGTAGGCCTCACCTTAAACAAACCTCTGGATAGGCCACACCTTATCATCATCCTGAATCAATCATTTAAAATGTTAGGGACAGATTTATGATAGGTGTATGCCTCTTTTGCGTCACTGTGCGTCACTTTTGTGATGCAGCGGCGGTGCAAAAGATTTGCTATGTGGCGACATATTTACAACTTGATGCATCTAGGCAGATGTGTCATGCTGTAAAGTCCCGTGCCACATGAAACCGATGCAGCAGTGATGCAAAAGATGCACCATGTTGCAAGACAGGCCTCACTTCATCTCCAACAAGATAAGAAGCTGAATCTTCTGTAAATGTCAAAATTGTTGTATACACTGCTGAACTTCTGTGTACTCTTTGATATGCTAGACTCCATCTGCACTATGAGATACCTAAGCAAAGGAAACACAGGTGATGTGATTGTGAAATGAGGAAAAGAAACTCCACATTTTTCAATTACATCACCTGTGTTTCCTAAGTTTACGAATGACATTGTGCAGATGAGGTTTAGGCCTGTCCACGGACACAGAAGAGGTCTGGCCTTTGTTCAAGAGTGAAGTGGACATGACTTACTTCATTGGTAGGCCTTCACATGTATTATCTCCTCTGTACTCTTCAACAAGCGTAAATTTCATCTGCAACCCTGAGTAGGCCTCACCTTAAACAAACCTCTGGATAGGCCACACCTTATCGTCATCCTGAATCAATCATTTAAAATGTTAGGGACAGATTTATGATAGGTGTATGCCTCTTTTGCGTCACTGTGCGTCACTTTTGTGACGCAGCGGCGGTGCAACAGATTTGCTATGTGGCGACATATTTACAACTTGATGCATCTCGGCAGATGTGTCATGCTGTAAAGTCCCGTGCCACATGAAACCGATGCAGCAGTGATGCAAAAGATGCACCATGTTGCAAGACAGGCCTCACTTCATCTCCAACAAGATAAGAAGCTGAATCTTCTGTAAATGTCAAAATTGTTGTATACACTGCTGAACATCTGTGTACTCTTTGATATGCTAGACTCCATCTGCACTATGAGATACCTAAGCAAAGGAAACACAGGTGATGTGATTGTGAAATGAGGAAAAGAAACTCCACATTTTTCAATTACATCACCTGTGTTTCCTAAGTTTACGAATGACATTGTGCAGATGAGGTTTAGGCCTGTCCACGGACACAGAAGAGGTCTGGCCTTTGTTCAAGAGTGAAGTGGACATGACTTACTTCATTGGTAGGCCTTCACATGTATTATCTCCTCTGTACTCTTCAACAAGCGTAAATTTCATCTGCAACCCTGAGTAGGCCTCACCTTAAACAAACCTCTGGATAGGCCACACCTTATCGTAATCCTGAATCAATCATTTAAAATCTTAGAAACAGATTTATGATAGGTGTATGCCTCTTTTGCGTCACTGTGCGTCACTTTTGTGACGCAGCGGCGGTGCAAAAGATTTGCTATGTGGCGACATATTTACAACTTGATGCATCTAGGCAGATGTGTCATGCTGTAAAGTCCCGTGCCACATGAAACCGATGCAGCAGTGATGCAAAAGATGCACCATGTTGCAAGACAGGCCTCACTTCATCTCCAACAAGATAAGAAGCTGAATCTTCTGTAAATGTCAAAATTGTTGTATACACTGCTGAACTTCTGTGTACTCTTTGATATGCTAGACTCCATCTGCACTATGAGATAC
This sequence comes from Lissotriton helveticus, assembly GCF_964261635.1. NCBI lineage: Eukaryota > Metazoa > Chordata > Amphibia > Caudata > Salamandridae > Lissotriton > Lissotriton helveticus. The sequence goes on from NC_136061.1 coordinate 438,576,572, forward strand.
CTAAGCAAAGGAAACACAGGTGATGTGATTGTGAAATGAGGAAAAGAAACTCCACATTTTTCAATTACATCACCTGTGTTTCCTATGTTTACGAATGACATTGTGCAGATGAGGTTTAGGCCTGTCCATGGACACAGAAGAGGTCTGGCCTTTGTTCAAGAGTGAAGTGGACATGACTTACTTCATTGGTAGACCTTCACATGTATTATCTCCTCTGTACTCTTCAACAAGCGTAAATTTCATCTGCAACCCTGAGTAGGCCTCACCTTAAACAAACCTCTGGATAGGCCACACCTTATCGTCATCCTGAATCAATCATTTAAAATGTTAGGGACAGATTTATGATAGGTGTATGCCTCTTTTGCGTCACTGTGCGTCACTTTTACAACTTGATGCATCTAGGCAGATGTGTCATGCTGTAAAGTCCTGTGCCACATGAAACCTGCGTCAGTTTTCATATAGGTGTTTTGTTGCAGGGTATGCATTTATTTGCATGAAAGCCCTGTAAAACTAACACAGTGAAATTTAGAAGATTTCACTGAGTCAGCTTTATAGCATTGCTGAATCAAATCCTTACGCCTGTTTGAAACAGGCATAAGGAGTGATGCACCATGCAATGTGAGGCTTCCTCACATGTCGCGCTTACGACGTGATTCCTGCAATGTGCTGCTTTTGCAGCACAGATGCGTGACGCATCTGTGCTGTTTTTGCTCAATGGTGCTCCACATTGTAAATGCGGCACACCATAGTTGGCAGAGCAGCGGTGCACATTAACTGGTGCATCCGTGGGGATGCGCCAGTTAACATAAATCTGCCCCTTTACATTTAAGTATGAGCAGGGGACACAGAGTCGGTGAGGCTTATCCAAGGTTAAGAAGAGATGAGTCCTGTTCACTGAAAACTTGGACATAGGCCTCACCTCCTCAGCATCGCTGGACATGGCTAAATAATAGCTGCAAAATGTTGTCTCTTACTCTGCAACATCTCATTGTTGTTCTCTTTCTTTAAAGATAACGACAACATCAACCATGAGTGATAATGAGCAATCAGTTGATCTCTACCTTATCATTGAACTTGTAATTGAAACGTCAGTGGAAGTAGATCCCTTGGATGATTTAAATCCTGAGGATGATGAAGAACATGATGAGGATGCCGATTTGTCAGAATTGTATGACATAGGGTGGGAAGCTGACCTGCTTGAGCCTATGGAACTATAAACATTTATTTTTAAAATTTAACGGAAATAAAAAGTAAAAATGTAAACCGTTTCATTTAAAATTAAACACAACTTCAAAAACAGGTTATGTGTAGTGTCTTTAATGAAATAGTAAAATATGCTCATAAAATTAGATCAGATTCACATATAAAACAGCACAGGTAAAATGTAGAAGCATTCCATTTCTTTGCTACTATTTGTGATTTCTAAATTTGCCAATGCACTAAAAATTATTCTATGTTAAAAAAAAAAGTAGTGTGTTAAATTTTTGACGACTGTTATTGATTTACTGTTTGGTAATAGTGGTTAATAACATTTTTTATTATATTTTACCACAGATTCAACTGCAGATCATTTAAAAATTAGAGAATGCCGTCTAAGGATAGAATCCGAAAGGCTACAAAACGTCAAAGACAGCAGGTTCATCAATTATTGCAGCAGTCCTCTACAATAAAAAATCGTCAAGTCACCAAGAAAGCTCCGGGTAAGACAACGAAATCATTCATAAGAAACATTTGTAGTAAAAAAAGTAGTACTACAGAAAATGTTTTAGTCCAGAAAAAGAGAAGCAATTTAAACGGAAAGGAAAGGCCAATCAAAAATGTTACTGCTAGAGCAGGAGATAACTCTGTGCATGATAGTAGAAGGAAACAACAGTTTAGGGACATTCGTAGACGAATGTTCCGCAACAGGATAATTGGCAATTTGTTAAAAAATATTAAGAAAGGTCAACAGAAAGTGGTTTTTTATAAGAGAAAAAAAAAAGTTGAGAAAGTTATTGATCAGGCATTTGAAATTAAGCAAAAGTTATTTATTTTGATAATCAATAGAATTAGGAAGCTAAACAAGGCAATTTATGATTTCAAAAGAAATAGTAGATGGAAGAGAATAGTTAATCGTAGTAATTTTTGTGAAGTTTTTTCAGGAGAATGGATGCATAGTTCAAGTTGTGAGGCATTTTTTAATGAGGAGAGTTATTTCCAGGATAATGATTTGGTGTATGCAGTTGACACCAGTGGTCGAGCTTATGAGGTGAAAGATGGTTGTCCAGTTGAAAAAGAAAAACTTGTGACAACAGAGGCAGAAGAGGTGTTAGGTAATGAGGTTTTAGGAAGACGTCCTAAGGGACCTGTGTACACTTGGAAGTGTAGTAGTATTTGCAGTGTGCGACAGGATTCCATCAATTTGCTTTGTGATTTTGTACGGACATTTAATAAGAAAAGTTTGAAGCAGAAAATGATGTTGTTGCAAGAATTAGATCCTTGCAGAGTGAGAGAAGTGACAGGTTTGCATGGTCATTCACTGGCTTGTTTTTCCAGGAGAGTATGCCAGAGTGTTTTTCATCATTTCAGGATGCTAGCAGTGCATCATAATAAAGTGAGGAAATTAGTTAGAATGTTGTATTATGCTAAGAGTCCAGCAATTATGCTTAAACAATTATGCGCTGCTCTTTTGCATGGTTCTGAAATAGATGTGAAGAATATTTGTGAAGAAATTGAGTTTTGTTACTTTGGAAGTAAAGAGGAGAATGTTGAAATTGACCCAGAAGAAGAGGGTAATGTGGAAGATAGTGTACAGGTTTCCAGTACAGATAATTTTCAGAAGGAAATTGCCACGTTTCAGGTGAAATCAAGTGAGAGGCCTAATTTCACTTGTGTGTGTTGTCAACGCCCTTATTATAAGAATCAGACTAAGTTAGTGGATTTATATGCGAAAAGTGAAAGGGAAAATAATAGTGAATGGAAGGATTTCGCAACATACTTGATGGTAGAAAATTGTTTTGATTTGGGATTGGATCAACGTGTGTGTACTTATTGTTGTAACAAATTAAATCAAAACCAGATGCCTGCTAGAGCGGTTCATAATAATCTGGAATTGGTTGAGATTCCTTCTGAATTGAAGGATTTAAATACTTATGAATCTATTTTGATTCAAAGTATCCATCTCTTTCAGGCTATTGTAAGAATGGAGCCAAAGACAGGGAAATTGCCTCCATCAGATTTACAGAGAGGATTAAAGGGAAGAGTTGTTTATTTGCCTCTAGATTTGAAGAAAAACATTAATATAATTGGAGTAGAAAAAGTGGAAGAGGAACCTCTGGTTATCTTAGTTAATGGGGTTCCGACAAAGAGTAAGAAAATATGGCAAGATTTAGTGGATGTTAGGAAAGTCAAAAAGGCAACATTGTGTTTGAAAAAAAATAATAAGTACTATAAGAATGTATATGTTGCAGAAGAGGAAGTAAGTGAAGAAGAGGATAGCGATTTGTGTGCTGGTCAAATTGAGAAAGTAGAACCCTCTAAAAGTGAAGAAATATATGAACATTATAGTGTTCATCCTTTGCATTCCAACGAAGTCATGGGGAATGCTATTGAGTTGTTTCAAATGAAACAAGCCAAAGGGAGTCCCATTAGTGTTTGGGAGGAAAGTTTGGAAGCTCGGTGTTTCCCACAGCTATTTCCAACAGGTCAAGGAGGAAGATATGATGAGCGACCTCATTAAATTCCTGCTTCTGAATACCGGACTTTACGATTGTATGCAGAAGATCCTAGGTTTCGACAATGCATTCCCTATTTGTTTCATCTCCTGTTTGAAAGCGATCTGTCTGGACTGTCACATGCAGTGAACCACATCTTGAAAAGTGGTATACAGATGCAAAACATCTCGGCAAGTGACTTTATGGATAAAGTCAATGTGCAAGACAGTATTTTGGATTCTCACCTGATTAATCTCATGGCGTGTCAGCGTGGTACTAATGAGTACTGGTACCGTCGTCATGGTGATTTAAAATGTATGCTGAGGAACTTAGGAACTCCCACATGGTTCCTCACTCTGAGCTGTGCCGAGTATGGCTGGGAAGACTTACTTGAATTTCTACGAGAGGCAAATGGAAACATTGAAAATATCGAATTCAAGACACCCGGAGAACTGTGCTCTTTGGATCCAGTGAATGTATGCAGGTACTTCAATCATAGATTTGAAGCTATGATGTCTTTCATCATGAACAAGAGAAATCCACCTCTTGGAGAGGTGTTAGATTTCTTCTGGAGAAAGGAGTACCAAGCAAGAGGTGCTCCTCATATACATATGCTGCTGTGGATCAAGGATGCACCTAAATTTGGAACAGATCCAGAAGACTTAGTGATGAGTTTCATAGAACAGTATTCTACATGTGCTGTTCCAAACGCAAAGGAGGACAAAAGCCTAGGAGAACAAGTTCTACGCTTCCAAAGCCATTGTTGCGGAAAGTACTGTCGTCGTAAATTCAGAAACAAGGACAAGTTCTACACCAAATGTCGTTTCGCCTTTCCACGACTGGTGATTTCTAAAGGAAGAGTGAACAGTTTGATGTCTTCGCTGCGACATAATGTGATGAAGAAATCACCTAAAAACACATACAATTTGAAAAGGAACGAAGAGTCCAAGTACATCAACGACTACAACCCAGTGATTTTGTCCATGTGGAATGCTAACATGGATATACAGTTTGTGGCTGATAACTGTATGGCTGTGGCTCGGTATGTGACATCTTACATCACCAAAAAAGAAAAGACAGAATTGAAGGATATCTGGGAGGACATTTCCCATGAAAAGAGCCTCAGCAAGAAGTTGTACAGTTTCAGTCTGAAGATGTTGTCACATCGAGAAATCGGAGCTTACGAATGTTCTGACCGGTTGTCTTCAGCAAGTCTCTATGCCAAATCCAGGAGTATCGTTTGGGCGAGTCTTGGTCTTGCTGCAACGCGTAATCGAGTTCTGAAACCTGTGCGGGAAATTGAGTATTTGGCGGAAAAGGAGCCGAACAGTACCGATATTTTGAAGACCAACATGTTGGATACATATTATCCAAATCGAAGCAGTCACCTCGAGAATGTTTGTCTGTATGAGGTTCTACAAAATTACATATTCAAGAGGAACATCAAAGAAGATATTGATAAAGGAGTGTATGCTGTAATTGAAAGGGAGGGATGTCTGGTCAAGCAAAGAAAATGCCACTTGGTAAACCATCGAAAATTGAGTGGCGAATCTCCTGAAAAAAAGGAGTGTTTCTATTTAGCACTTTTGCAACTTTTTAAGCCTTGGCGTGCAGAAGAGGAACTGCTTGGAGATTTCCTCTGTTACGAAGACTCTTTCACTGCCGCCAAGGAGACCATAGAATGTCCTGTTTTTCCCAAATATCTAGAAATGTTGAATGCGGAAATCGAGCAGGAAGCAACGATTGCAGCCGAGATTGCCAGAGACAGTTCTCAGGACAGTCAGAGTTCTGTTTCATTGAGTCAGGATCCACTAGGAGGACCTGTTATCAAAAATGAAGCTGCCACTGCCATGAATGAAGTGGAAAGAGCCATGGCACATGCTCAGGAGGATGCGGTTAACTTAGAAGACTTGGAAAGACAACTCAACGTTGAGCAGAGGAAAATATATGACGAAGTTACCAACTAAATTGATCATGGATTAAGTCATGAGAAGAAAGAGTGCTCATGTACGTCGTTGAAGCCTGTCCGACTGTACGTGAGTGGAGAAGCGGGAACTGGAAAAAGTTTCCTCATTAAAGCAATTTCATGTTATTTGCAGAAAAGGACTGAGTCATCGCTGTCTTGTGTTGTCACCGCTCCAACTGGACTGGCAGCACATAACATTAAAGGTATTACTTTGCATCGTCTACTGATGCTGCCAGTGGAGCATGATAACAAATTACAATACCACAAGTTATCTGGAGATGCTTGTTGTGAAGTTTCAAGAGTCTTGAAGAAAATGAAACTTCTTATCATTGACGAAGTAAGCATGGTTTCCAATGTCATGCTTGCCTTTGTGCATTTGAGAATGCAAGAAGTTCTCAAAACAGAGTATGATGTGTTATTTGGTGGCAAACACATCATTGTGTTCGGTGATCTTCTGCAGCTGACACCAGTGAAAGGACAACCTGTGTTCAAAATGCTCACGCATGAAGATACCAGGAAGTGCCTAGGGAGCATTGGCAACGTTAATATATGGTTAAACTTCAATTATGCTGAACTGCATGAAAATATGCGTCAGGCGAAGGATGAAGATTACAAGAATATTCTACAAGATGTTAGAATCGGAAAAGTGACCGAGCATGGGAAAGAAGCTTTACATGCACGATTACTGTCAAATTTGTATCCAGAACAAGACATTGTGCCTGAGAATATTTTTCAGAAAATTACTGAGAAGAAATCTGGAATATGTTTGATGCCAACTCTTGCAGAATGTGCCATCTTCAACAACAAAATGTTGTATTTAGAAAACCAAGAGATTGTGAAACTGGAAGGTATTGACAGAGTAGAGCATATGGGATCAACAATTATTTTGTCTGAGAATCTGAAATCAAAATTGGATTCATTAGAAAAGAGTATATCTAAAACTGCGGGTTTTGAAAAGACTCTGAATGTGTGCTTAAATTGCCGAGTAATTTTAAGAAGGAATTTACATGTTGAAAGAGGTCTGGTAAATGGATCAATGGGTAATTTTGTTGATTTTGTGAAATACAGAAATAGGGATGAAATTGAATTTTTAAAAATTAAATTTGATGGCATTAAATCGCAAGGTTTAAGTGTAGACAGTGCATTGGTGAATATTGGCAGTTCTGTGTTCAAGGAGGGTATGGCATATGTGGCATTGTCACGAGTCAGAACTTTATCAGGATTGTACTTGATTGAGTGTGATGTCACAAACATTTGTGCGGATCTAGACTGTGTTAAGGAATACAATAGGTTAAGAAGAGAGTATGCGCCACATTTGCCTCAATATCCTTTGTTTGAGAAACCTGTGGTAGGCCGGAAACGAAGAAATGTGACCAATAGTAGGGAGGTTGTAGCAAAAAGACGAAAAGTCGATGAACCCGAAATTATAAGCAGAAAGAAAATGGATTCTGTTGAAGATGTTGTTGGTTTTCAATTTGAAAACAGTTCTGGTGTCAACTGCTATGCTAATGTAGTGGTTAATATTTTGTTTTCTCTAGAAACTTTAAAACAAGAGATTGTGGTCAATTCGGATCAGAGATTTTGCAGTTTGTTGAATTCTGTGTTAGAGAAATGTAGCACTGATAGAACAAAAATAGAAAGTGTGTCTGAAATTCGAAATCTGTTAGACAGATGTTCAGGTCAAACACAATTCTCTCAAAATATTCAGCAAGATTGTCAGGAGTTTTTAATGTATATGCTTGATGTATTGCATGATGAAGGTGTAGATGTAGATCACCTGTTTGGGCTTTCTTATCAATGGCAGCATGACTGCGAGAACTGTAGGGTATCAAGTACTACTAGTGTAGACTCAGAAAAAATTATATATTTAACTTTGCCAGACAGTAAATCAGTGTCCTTTAATAAGCTAGTAAAAGCAGCTGATCACAACATGGAGTGTAGCCAATGTAAGTCTGAAATGTTGTCAACATTATTTATACGAACATATGGCCAGTATGTCATTTTAATGTTCCAACGATGTAGGCCTGATGGAACAAAATTGACAACTTTGATTAAAAATGTTGTGGCTTCACAGTTGTCAATATCAGGAAGGACTTTTGTACCTGCAGCAATTATATATCATGACGGTCCTTCAATAACATCAGGACATTACACAGCTTATTTAAAGTCTAGAAATGGCTGGTCATTCTGCAATGATTCTGTTTTAACTTTAAAAAAAAAATTGCCTTTTGACCTTAAAAATTCTTACCTGGTGTTTTTAAAACCAAAATTTTAGGGAAAGAATCTCGGGATGTGCTCTGAGGAAATTCAAGAGGTTCTAATGGCTCCTACACAATTTGGCCTTGAGGATAAGTGTAGTACAGAGTCAAAAGTTATTTTTGAGTTTTAAATAGTTCCTGGAAAAAAGAAGGTTTTCTTACAGAAAGTGGTGGGCACGGATTAGTTAAAGGACAACAGAGTATTTCCCAAAGCAAACGGTGTTCTTACCATAACACTTGACGTCATGGAAAAATAACTGCACTTTGAATGAGTTCAGAAAAACTGTTTCTTTTTATAAGCTAATTCAAGCAGCCAATAAAAACATGGAGTAGAGGTAATGTAAGTCTGCAATGCTGTCTAGATTATTTGACCAAACATTTGGTTATAATGTCATTTTAAAATTCCAACTATATAAACCTGATGAAAGTAAGTCTTCAACTTTAATTACAAATGTTGTGGCTACATAGTCGTTTATTTTAGGAAGAATATTTTTAACTGCAGCTATTATATGACATGATGGTCCTTTGACAAGATCCGCTTATTACACAGCTTATTTAAAATGTAAAAAAAGCTGCTGTTTCGTAAATGATTCCTATTTGACTACGATACAATGTTGCCTTTTTACTTAAAAATATTCTTACTTTCTGTTTTCAGAAAAGAGAATTTAGGGTAGGTAACTGGCCTATAATGATTCTAGGGGTTGATATAATTTTATCTACTCTTTTAAATTGCTTTGTGATTAAAAGTGATGTAGAGAATTAAATAATTGTAGTAGTCATAGAGGTAGTGTAAGTCTACTTCATAGTAAGCAGTATCAGTGTCATAGGAAATGTAGAACATGAGTGAGCAAGAAGGGTAAGATATTACTAGTCCAGGATTGTGAAAGTGATCTTGAACGTTTTCTTTCTGAAAGTTGCGGAAATACAAAATGACAGGATTTGCTTAGAAGAATTCCAAGAGTTATAAATGGCTCTTACACGATTTGGCCTTGTGGAAAAGTGCGGTAGAGAGCGAGAAGTCATTTGTTGTATGTAACAGATTTGTCAAAACGATGGAGCTTTTCTTTCAGAAAGTGGCGGGCTGAAAATAATAGCAGCACAACAGAGTGTAAGCTGTTCATAGGATATCCTTCGACGTCATGGAAAGTAAGTTACTTTTCAGGAGTTCTGATTTCTGATTGGTTATGTTATATGGGTTTTTTAAACACAATCATTTTGATTGTGTTTTTTTTCCCCGCTGTTATATGATGAATACCTTCAAGTCACTATTTTTAGTGAAATTTGATAAATTCTGAGAACAGCAAAAATAAACCATTTAACATGTATAATTAATTCTGTACTTTTTGTATTTATGATATACATTTAGAACTGTGTAGTAGGCATGGAGAAGCTGAGGCTTCTGTAAGTGTCAAAGTTGTTGCATACAGTGCTCACATTCTACGTAGTCTTTCATATGATAGACTACATCTACACAATGAGATACCTAAACAAAGGAAACACAGGTGATGTGATTGTGGAATGAGCAAAAAAAATTGCACGTTTTTCAATTAAATTACCTGTGTTTCCTAACATTACACATCACATTGTGTAGATGAGGTTTAGGCCTGTTCCAGGAGACAGAGGAGGTATCACATTTGTTCAAGAGTGCAGTGGACATGACTCACTTCGTTGGTAGGCCTGCACATGTATTATCTCCTCTATACTCTTCAACAAGCCTAATTTTCATCTGCAACCATGAGTAGGACTTACTTGAAACAAATCTCTGGATAGGCCATACCTTATCAGCATCTAGAAACAATCATTTAAAATGTTAAGTGCAGATTTATGATGGCCATACGCCTCTTTTGCGCCGCTGTTCCGTCACTTTTGTGATGCAGCAGCAGTGTAAAAGATGCACCATGTTGCAAGATAGGCCTCAGTTCATCTCCAGCAAGATACCGTCAGTTTAAAATGTATATAATTAGGACTGTGTAGGGGGCATGCAGAAACTGAGGCTTCAGTAAGTGTCAAAGTTGTTGCATGCAGTGCTGCACTTCTGGGTACTCTTTCATATGCTGGACTACATCTGCACAATGAGATACCTAAGCAAAGGAAACACAAGTGATGTGATTGTGAAATGAGCAAAAGAAATTGCACGTTTTTCAATTACATCACCTGTGTTTCCTAACATTACACATCACATTGTGCAGATCAAGTTTAGGCCTGTCCAGGGAAACAGAGGAGGTCTGGCCTTTGTTCAAGAGTGCAGTGGACATGACTCACTTCATTGGTAGGCCTGCAAATGTATTATCTCCTCTGTACTCTTCAACAACTCTAAATTTCATCTGCAACCCTGAGTAGGCCTCACCTCAAACAAACCTCTGGATAGGCCACACCTTATCGTCATCCTGAACCAATCATTTAAAATGTTAGGGACAGTTTTATGATGGCTGTGCACCTCTTTTGCGCTGCCGTTGTATCACTTTTGTGAGACAGTAGCAGTGCAAAAGATGCACCATGTTGCAAGATAGACCTCACTTCATCTGCATCAAGATACTGTTAGTTTAAAATGTATATTTTTAGGACTGTGTAAGGGGCCTGGAGAAGCAGAGGCTTCTGTAAGTGTCAAAGTTGTTGAAAAACTGTTTTTCCTTCAATCTTTTCCCTTGTCTTTTCTAATTTTTAAATACATGTTTTAATATTTTTCAAATGTTTGTTCTCTCTTTCACAGATTGAAAGTATAAAAATAACAAGTGACTAAGTTAACGACAATTATAAGGTAAATGTTTTGTACTCTTTTCGTTACATTTCTATCACATTTAACTTCTATTAGTTCCACTGCTTAATTTCTTTAATCCTCACTTTCCTGCCTTTGCTACTTCCCTCATTCCTTTCTCTATTACTTAATTACTCTACTCCTTCCACTCTTTTTCTTAGTCCCTCTCTTCTCATAGTTCCTCACTCAATCAATCAATCAATCAATCACTCCTGTTCACTCACTCCGTCTCTATTACTCTCACTATCTCTGACTCATCACTCTTTCACTACTTGTTCATTATGCTTTCTCCCTGTAGTTCAAACACACTAAGGCACATATTATCAACACAGGTGATAAAATTATCGCTGCTTTTATTGGCAGAAAACTGCTGCAAAAGTGGCTTTAGCGGCAGTTTTCTGCCGCAAAAGCGGCTTTAGCGGCAGATTTCTGCCGATAAAAGCAGCAAAACCTTTATCGCCTATGTTGATAATATGCCCCTATGTTATTTACATTTCTTTGCTGTTTCAATCATTCCTTTTCTGTTACTTCTTCTTTTCTGCATTCTGTTTTTTCTCTCTGTTATTCCTCATGTTTTCACCTTAGTCACTATCATACATCTTGTTTTAGTCCTATTTACTTTTGCTCACTGTTTTCTTAACACTTTCCCTCAGGATTGTTCTTTTAGTCCGGTTCTATCCCTACCTCTCATTCCACATCCTTTACTATTTTTCTTCTTATTTTGCTCTCCTTCTCTTGTTTTTTTTTTTTGTTATTTTTTTTATTGCGCTAACGGGGCGCTCTCCGGTGCGCGCACCGGGAAGCGCACCAATGAGAAAAATGAAGTTAAGAGTGCTTAAAATTTTAGTAATTTTTTAAAAATGGGAGGTAGTTCTGAAAAGAACTTTTTTTATGTTTTTGTTGTTTTATATTTTTTTTATTTTTCTGAACATTTTTTGTTTTTTTTGTATTTTGTGAACAATTTTATGTTTTTTTTGTTTTTTTGGGGGGGAAACAACGAAAAACAGCCATTATAAAGGGCTCAACAAAAAACAAGAAACAAAAAACTGGGAATTAACAGTGGCTCGAGAGGAGAAAAAATAAAAATAAAAAACTACTGCTTTCTTCTCTTGCTGCACTTGTGGTTGTCGATGGAAGCATTAATAAGGTGAATGCTTAGTTCCCCGTAGCAGAGGGTCTTTCCGCAAAAAATTCAGACCATTTTTATCACACCAAATTTATCTTGTATATTTGGTACTGTTTTGCGCCCTTCTGGTGCTGCAAATGAAGATTCACCTGATGAGGTGCTGGCCTGATGGTCTCTTTTTTTCTGAGCCAGATCCCGTACCTCAGCTTGTGCCAGATTGTTAGGGTGCCACCTCTGCATGTGGCGGATCATTGTGTAGTTCCCAAATGAATATTTTTTATTTGGGTTGCCCCTGGACAGGACATCTTTGCAAATTAAGCATGTTGCCTTCGGGGTATTCACTTTTTTTTGCCCAGCAGGAATGGAAAAATACTGCCATATGTAATGAACTTTGACATGGCTTTGTCTTGGTTCTTCAGGCAAGTATGTTATGGTTTGTTGGTCCTCATCATCTTCTTCCTCCTCTTCTTCAACTCCTGGAAGGATCTGTGGTGGTGGACATTCCTTTCTGGGTGGTGGTGGTGGTGGTGGGGGTGCACTAGCTGCAGCTACTACTGAAGCCATGTCTCACAGATAGGTCTTGCTTTCTCAAAGAAAAAAGTAAGAATGAGGAAAAGAGGAGGGGGCTTTCATCATTTGTAGAAAAAAAAGTTGAGAACCAATGAAAAGTGTTATTTTCAGGTCACATGTCCCGACGCGCTTACGCTACGCGCCCCGGCGCGCTTACGTTTCGCGCTCCGGGTCGCGCCACGGAGCGCTTCCGGGTACGTTTACGGAGCACGTCGAAGAAACGCATGACGCTGTTACGCAATGCGTCACATTTACGCGGCGCATCACGCGACTACGCTAAACGTCATCATGTTGATGTTGTTTTCGTTCGCGGGAGCAGCGCTCACGGAACGCTCCCCGGTACGTTCACCGGTACGTGCCCCGGGAGCGCCCCGGGGCGCGTACCGGGGCACATAATTAAAAAAAAAATATTTACACATTTTAAAATTTCTAATAAAAATTATTACTTTCATACATATAGATATTTGCTACTAAAAAACCTATGAAATTCACTGAAAAAAACATAGGTTATAGACCATATATAGTTAGGAATTAGCATTTACAAAACCATTGAAATTCACTGAAAAAACCATAGGTTATAGACCATATATAGTTAGGAATTAGCATTTACAAAACCTTATTTTACTCACACAAAACCATTGAAATTCCATATATAGTTAGTTGCACTAACTATATATCGCGCACCCGCAATCCACTGCTGATCATGTCACATATTACATCATTCATGACATGGTCAGTGACATCACTGATGACATCACTGATGACATCTCAAATGACATCACTGATGACATCACTGATGACATCTCAAATGACATCACTGATGACATCACTGATGACATCATACAGTGACTGTATTTTTCTGTAAAGTTAAAATATGTCTTACATATTTAAGAATGAGTGGATGTATAAGTATCTGGATGAAGGATTTAGTAGGTGCATGACTGACTGTATGAGTGAGTGGTTAAATGTGTCTCACTGAGTGCATGGGTTAGTGACTAAACTGTCTTAATTTGTGCATCATTATGTCTGTTGTTCTGTAAACTGCTGCATGTGTTGATCAGTAGCTATATGAGTAACTATATGGGTTATTGATTGGTTGCCCAAGCATTTGTATGGGAGACTGAGTGTGTGTGTGGGTGGCTGGGAGGTGTATGACTCTGTGCATAGATGTATGGGTTCAAAAGTGCATGTGGAAACAGCTGTATGGGCGGTTGACTGTGTGCATGACTGTATTGGTGAGTGAATGGATATCTCAGTGCTACATGTCAAAGTAAGTACATATGTAAAATACAGTACATGTGAGAGTTGCCATATATAAATAACTGTGCATAAGAGCCAGTGAATGTGTGAGTGGCTGTATGGATCATTGTGCTCTTGTATCCAGGATTGTATAAGTGAGTAAATATGTTTTAGTATATGTTTGAATAAGTAAGATGTGTATAACTGTATAGTTGTGAAAATGGAGGTGTGATTGATTCTTTGCATGACTGACTAGGTGTGTAAGTAACTCCATGGATGAGTGACAGTCTGTGAGTGTCTGTTTACACTGAGTGTATCTAAGGTTATATTAGAGTCTGAAGAGGTTCATCGTATTATCACATGAATGATGTCATCAGTGATGTGATCAGTAATGTCAAATGAGATGTCATCAGTGATGTCATCAGTGATGTCATTTGAGATGTCATCAGTGATGTCATCAGTGATGTCATTTGAGATGTCATCAGTGATGTCATCAGTGATGTCATTTGAGATGTCATCAGTGATGTCATCAGTGATGTCATTTGAGATGTCATCAGTGATGTCATCAGTGATGTCACTGACCATGTCATGAATGATGTAATATGTGACATGATCAGCAGTGGATTGCGGGTGCGTGATATATAGTTAGTACAACTAACTATATATGGAATTTCATTGGTTTTGTGTGAGTAAAATAAGGTTTTTTAAATGCTAATTCCTAACTATATATGGTCTATAACCTATGGTTTTTTCAGTGAATTTTCAAGGTTTTGTAAATGCTAATTCCTAACTATATATGGTTTATAACCTATGGTTTTTTCAGTGAATTTCAATGGTTTTTTAATAGCAAATATCTATAGCTGTAAAATGTATTCTTATTTAAATCCAAAAATATATTTTATATGTTTATTAATAATTTTTTTTAAATATTTTTTTTGTTTCGCTCCCGGTCCGCGAACCGGGAAGCTTCCCGTTAGCTCAATTTGATGCCACGACCCGGTCCGCGAACCGGTAAAAAATCAACTTAGTGACGGTATCGCGTTGCCGCGTAATGCGTCTTATGACGTACTGCGTTAGCGCACCCGGAAGTGCCCCGGGGCGCGGACCGAGGCGCGAAGCTCAGCGACCCGGAAGCTAACCGGGGCGCGTCGCGAAAGCGCGACGTATCGCGTTGCCGCGTAATGCGTCTTGTGACGTACCGCGTTAGCGCACACGGAAGTGTCCCGGGGCGCGGACCGAGGCGCGAAGCTCAGCGACCCGGAAGCTAACCGGGGCGCGTTCCGCAGCGCGTAACATGAGCGTGAGAGGTCATGTGACTTGTTAATAAAACTTTTCATTGGTTCATTTCACTTTTGGTTTCATAATGATGTAAGGCTAGGTCAGGTGACCTAAAAATAACACTTTTCATTGGTTGAGAAGTATTGTTTTTCCCAAATGATGAAAACCCCTCCTTCTTTCCTCACTCTGACTTTCATCATTGTGAGAGGAAGACCTATTTTGCTTGTTGGAAAATGGCTTCATTGGTTGCTTCAGCTGGTGCACCCCCACCACCACCTCCACCTCCTCATGGGAAGAGAGGACCACCTCCCCAGGTCATTACCAACACTGAGGAGGAAGATGAAGAAATGGATGAGGAGGGAGAAGAACCACAGTTCTTAGAAGAGTTGCCCCGGGTTTCCAGAAAGAAAGCCAGTTTCATCTGGCAGTTTTATTCGATCCCTCCTGGCCAAAAAAAAGTCAATGCGAGGTATGTCACCTGCCGCATATGCAAAGAACAATTGTCCAGAGGGACGGACAAAAAATATAGCTATGGAAATCACACAATGCACAGGCACATGACAAGGAAGCATCCACTAAATTACAGCCGGGCGGAAATAAGGGATATGCAGGACAATCCAAGACCAACTCCTGTGGCCAGACCAACAATACCGATTTCTCTAACACCAGAAGAGGCACGGGAAACTGTGCCAAATATTCAAGAAAATTTTGGGCACATGATTCACTTATGTATGCACTGTCGTGCATTATTAGCTTGTGGCAACATGAGCATCAATGCACTCAACCTGGCGTATGAACACCATGATTGCCCTAACCGCCCCCAGTAATTTTTTTTTGCTCCTGTTGAGCCCTTTTCAACGCCTGTTTTTTGTTGTTTACCCCCCCCAAAAAAAAACAAAAAAAATATAAAATCGTTCAAAAAATACAAAAAAAAAAAAAAATGTTCAAAAAATAAAAAAAAATATAAAACAACAAAAATATTTAAAAAAAAGTTCTTTTCAGAACTACCTTCCCTTTCAAAAAAAATTGCTAGAATGTTTAGCACTCTGGCAAGCTCTATTTCTTTTGGTTCGCTCCCGGGTTAGCTTCCCGGTACGCGGACCGGGAGCTAACCAAAAAAAAAAAAGTGTAAGTATAAGGAAAGTAAACAGAGAGTGATGTTAAAAGAAAGACAGCTATAGGGAGTAAAGAAGAGATACTGTTTAATAGATCTATTTACCGAAGAAAAGACAGAAGAGGGTATAATTGTGAAAAACAAAATAGATAACGAAGTGAAAGAAAAAAAAAGAGAGTATAACATTAACAAAGAAGAGTTTCTTGGAGAATGTGAGTGAATTTTTAAATAAGATTAAAACATGAGGAATAACAGAGAGAAAAAATAGAAAACAGAAAACAAAAAATAACAGAAAAAGATTAATTGAAACAGCAAAGAAATGTAAGTAACATAGAGCCATATCATCAACATAGGCAATAAAAGTTTTGCAGCTTTTATTGGCAGAAATGTGTCGCTAAAGCTGCTTTTGTGGCAGAAAACTGCCGCTAAAACCACTTTTGCACCAGTTTTCTGCCAATAAAAAGAGCAATAATTTTATTGGCTGTGTTCATAATATTCCCCTTAGTGTGCTTCAACTACACAGAGAAAGCATTATGAACAAGTAGTGATAGAGTGATCAGTCAAAGACACTAAGAGTAATAGAGACGGAGTGAGTGAACAAGAGTGAGGAACTATGAGAAGAGAGGGACTGAGAAAAAGAGTGGAAGGAGTTGAGTAAGTAGGTAATAGAGAAAGGAATGAGGGAAGTAGCAAAGGCAGGAAACTGAGGGTTAAAGAAATGAAGCAGTGGAACTAATAGTAGTTAAATGTGATAGAAATGTAACGAAAAGAGTACAAAATATTTACCTTATAATTGTCGTTAAGTTACTCACTTTTTGTTTTTATACTTTCAATCTGTGAAAGAGAGAACAAACATTTGAAAAATATTAAAACATGTATTTAAAAATTAGAAAAGACAAGGGAAAAGATTGAAGGACAAACAGTTTTTCAACAACTTTGACACTTACAGAAGCTTCTGCTTCTCCAGGCCCCCTACCCAGTCCTAAAGATATACATTTTAAACTAACAGTATCTTGATGCAGATGAAGTGTCGCAAGACACTAAAATTTTAAATAATTGCTTCAGGATGCCAATAAGATGTCTACTATCCAGAGGTTTGTTTGAGGTGAGGCCTACTCAGGGTTGCAGATGAGATTTACACTTGTTGAAGAGTACAGAGGAGATAATACATGTGAAGGTCTACCAATGAAGTGAGTCATGTCCACTGCACTCTTCAACAAAGTCCAAACCTCCTATGTTTCCCTGGACAGACGTAAACTTGATCTGCACAATGTGATTTGTAATGATAGGAAACACAGGTGATGTAATTGAAATACGTGCAATTTATTTTGCTCATTTCACAATCACATCACTTGTGTTTCCTTTGCTTAGGTATCTCATTGTACAGATGTAGTCTAGCATATGAAAGAATACGCAGAAGTGCAGCACTGCATGCAACAACTTTGACACTTACAGAAGCCTCACCTTCTCCATGCCTCCTACACAGTTCTACATATACATCATAAATGCAAACAGTACAGAATTAATTATACATGTTAAATGGTTTATTTTTGCTGTTCTCAGAATGTATCAAAATTCACTAAAAACAGTGACTTGAAGGTATTCATCATATAACAGCGGGGAAAAAAAAACACAATCAAAATGATTGTGTTTAAAAAACCCATACAACATAAGAAATCAGAATTCAGAACTCCTTAAAGTTAACTTACTTTCCATGACGTCCAAGGATGTCCTATGAACAGCTTACACTCTTTTGTGCTGTTATTACTTTCAGCCCGCCACTTTCTGAAAGAAAATCTCCATCGTTTTTAAAAACACGTTACATGCAATAAATGACTTCTTGCTCTCTACCACAAGTTTCCACAAGGCCAAATCTGGTCAGAGCCATTTATAACTCTTGGATTTCTTGTAAGCCAATCCCGTCATTTGGCATTTCCGCAACTTTCAGAATTAAAATGTTGAAGATCATTTTCACAATCCTGGAATAGTAATATCTTCCCCTTCTTGCTCAGTCATGTTCTACATTTCCTATGACACTGATACTGCTTACTATGAAGCAGACTTACACTACCTCTATGACTACTACAATTATTTAATTCTCTACATCACTTTTAATCACAAAGCAATGTAAAACAGTAGACAGCATTGCAGACTTACATTCCCTCTACTCCATGTTTTGATTGGCTGCTTCAATTAGCTTATAAAAAGAAACAGTTTTTCTGAACTCATTCAAAGTGCACGTATTTCTCCATGACGTCCAGTCCTATGGTTAGAAGTTATGTCTCTGAACTACACTTATCCTCAAGGCCAAATTGTGTAGGAGCCATTAGAACTTCTTGAAAATCCACAGAGCACATCCCGAGATTATTTCCCTAAAATTTTGGTTTTAAAAACACCAGGTAAGAGTTTTTAAGGTCATACGGCAATTTAAAAAAAAAAATTAAAACAGAATCATTGCAGAATGACCAGCCATTTCTAGACTTTAAATAAGCTGTGTAATGTCCTGATGTTATTGAAGGGCCGTCATGATATATAATTGCTGCAGTTACAAAAGTCCTTCCTGATATTGACAACTGCGAAGCTACAAAATTTTTAATTAAAGTTGTCAATTTTGTTCCATCAGGCCTACATCGTTGGAACATTAAAATGACATACTGGCCATATGTTCGTATAAATAATGTGGACATCATTTCAGATTTACATTGGCTACACTCCATGTTGTGATCAGCTGCTTTTACTAGCTTATTAAAGGAGACTGATTTACTGTCTGGCAAAGTTAAATATATAAATCTTTCTGAGTCTACACTAGTAGTACTTGATACCATACAGTTCTCGCAGTCATGCTGCCATTGATAAGAAAGCCCAAACAGCTGATCTACATCTACACCTTTAGCATGTAATACATCAAGCATATACATTAAAAACTCCTGACAATCTTGCTGAATATTTTGAGAGAATTGTGTTTGGCCTGAACATCTGTCTAACAGATTTCGAATTTCAGACACACTTTCTATGTTTCTTCTATCAGTGCTACATTTCTCTAACACAGAATTTAACAAACTGCAAAATCTTTGATCAGAATTGACCACAATCTCTTCTTTTACATTTTCTAGAGAAAACAAAACATTAACCACTACATTAGCATAGCAGTTGACACCAGAACTGTTTTCAAATTGAAAACCAACAACATCTTCAACAGAATCCTTTTTGTTTCTGCTTGTAATTTTAGGTTCATCGACTTTTCGTCTTTTTGCTACAACCTCCCCAGTATTGGTCACATTTCTTCGTTTCCGGCCTACCACACGTTTCTCAAACAAAGGATACTGAGGCAAATGTGGCGCATACTCTCTTCTTAACCTATTGTATTCCTTAACACAATCTAGATCAGCACAAATGTTTGTGACATCACACTCAATCAAGTACAATCCCGATAAAGTTCTAACTCGTGACAATGCCACATATGCCATACCCTCCTTGAACACAGAACTGCCAATATTCACCAATGCACTGTCTACACTTAAACCTTGCGATTTATGGATTGTCACCGCATATGCCAAGCAAACAGGAAACTGCTTACGGCGAACATATAAGTCTTTTACAAGCAAAAATCTAGCAGAGCAACGACCAATTAGCTGTACTTCCTCAATGCCATCAAATTGAATTTTTAAAAATTCAATTCCATCTCTATTTCTGTATTTTACAAAATCAACAACATTACCCATTGATCCATTTACCAGACCTCTTTCAACATGTAAATTCCTTCTTAAAATTATACGGCAGTTCAAGCACACATTCAGAGTCTTTTCAAAACCTGCAGTTTTAGATATACTCTTCTCTAATGAATCCAATTTTGTTTTCAGATTCTCAGACAAAATAATTGTTGATCCCATATGCTCTACTCTGTCAATAGCTTCCAGTTTCACAATCTCTTGCTTTTCTAAATGCAGCATTTTGTTGTTGAATTTGGCACATTCTGCAAGAGTTGGCATCAAACATATTCCAGATTTCTTATCAGTAATTTTCTGAAAAATATTCTCAGGCACAACATCTTGTTCTGGATATAAATTTGACAGTAATCGTGCATGTAAAGCTTCTTTCCCATGCTCGGTCACTTTTCCAATTCTAACATCTTGTAGAATAGTCTTGTAAACTTCATCCTTCGCCTGACGCATATTTTCATGCAGTTCAGCATAATTGAAGTTTAACCATATATTGACGTTGCCAATGCTGCCTAGGCACTTCCTGGTATCTTCATGCGTGAGCATTTTGAACACAGGTTGCCCTTTCACTGGTGTCAGCTGCAGAAGATCTCCGAAAACAATGATGTGTTTGCCACCAAATAACACATCATACTCTGTTTTGAGAACTTCTTGCATTCTCAAATGCACAAAGGCAAGCATGACATTGGAAACCAAGCTTACTTCGTCAATGATAAGAAGTTTCATTTTCCTCAAGATTCTTGAAACTTCAAAACAAGCATCTCCAGATAGCTTGTGATATTGTAATTTGTTGTCATGCTCCACTGGCAGCATCAGTAAACGATGTAAAGTAATCCCTTTAATGTTATGTGCTGCCAGTCCAGTTGGAGCGGTGACAACACAAGACAGCGATGACTCTGTCCTTTCCTGCAAATAGCATGAAATTGCTTTAATGAGGAAACTTTTTCCAGTTCCCGCTTCTCCACTCACGTACAGTCGGACAGGCTTCAACGACGTACATGAGCACTCTTTCTTGTCATGACTTAATCCATGATCAATTTGCATGGTAACTTCGTCATATATTTTCCTCTGCTCAACGTTGAGTTGTCTTTCCAACTCTTCTAAGTTATCCGCATCCTCCTGAGCATGTGCCATGGCTCTTTCCACTTCATTCATGGCAGTGGCAGCTTCATTTTCGATAACAGGTCCTCCTAGTGGATCCTGACTCAATGAAGCAGAACTCTGACTGTCCTGAGAACTGTCTCTGGCAATCTCGGCTGCAATCGTTGCTTCCTGCTCAATTTCCGCATTCAACATTTCTACATATTTGGGAAAAGCAGGACATTCTATGGTCTCCTTGGCGGCATTGAAAGAGTCTTCGTAACAGAGGAAATCTCCAAGCAGTTCCTCTTCTGCACGCCAAGGCTTGAAAAGTTGCAAAAGTGCTAAATAGAAAAACTCCTTTTTTTCAGGAGATTCGCCACTCAATTTTCGATGGTTTACCAAGTGGCATTTTCTTTGCTTGACCAGACATCCCTCACTTCCTATTACAGCATACACTCCTTTCTCAGTATCTTCTTTGATGTTCCTCTTGAATATGTAATTTTGAAGAACCTCATACAGACAAACATTGTCGAGGTGACTGCTTCTATTTGGATAATATGTATCCAACATGTTGGTCTTCAAAATGTCGGTACTGTTTGGCTCCTTTTCCGCCAAATACTCAATTTCCCGCACAGGTTTCAGAACTCGATTACGCGTTGCAGCAAGACCAAGACTCGCCCAAACGATACTTCTGGACTTGGCATAGAGACTTGCTGAAGACAACCGGTCAGAGCATTCGTAAGCTCCAATTTCTCGATGCGACAACATCTTCAGACTGAAACTGTACAACTTCTTGCTGAGGCTCTTTTCATGGGAAATGTCCTCCCACATATCCTTCAATTCTGTCTTCTCTTTTTTGGTGATGTAAGACGTCACATACCGAGCCACAGCCATACAGTTATCAGCCACAAACTGTATATCCATGTTAGCATTCCACATGGACAAAATCACCGGGTTGTAGTCGTTGATGTACTTGGACTCTTCGTTCCTCTTCAAATTGTATGTGTTTTTAGGTGATTTCTTCATCACATTATGTCGCAGCGAAGACATCAAACTGTTTACTCTTCCTTTAGAAATCACCGGTCGTGGAAAACCGAAACGACATTTGGTGTAGAACTTGTCCTTGTTTCGGAATTTACGACGGCAGTACTTTCCACATCGATGGCTTTGGAAACGCAGAACTTTTTCTCTTAGGCTTTTCTTCTCCTTTGCGTTTGGAACAGCACACGTAGAATACTGTTGGATGAAACTCATCACTGAGTCTTCTGGATCCGTTCCAAATTTAGGTGCATCCTTGATCCACAGCAACATATGTATATGAGGAGCACCTCTTGCTTGGTACTCCTTTCTCCAGAAGAAATCCAACACCTCTCCAAGAGGTGGATTCTTCTTATTCATGATGAAAGACATCATAGCTTCAAATCTATGATTGAAGTACCTATCCTTTGCCGCCACCGCCGAGAGTCATTTCGGGGCTGACAGAGACGCCCAGAGAGCGCCAGAGACGCAGGAGACACCGCCGCCACCGCCAAGAGTCCAGAGGCACCGGACTCCGCGCCGCCGCTCCGGGAGACCACAAATCCCGGCAGGCCTCGCGGCGGCGCGTCTGAGTGACGCGGCTTGCGCCCAGAGAGCGCCAACGGGAAGTATAAAGCGGAGCAACCCCGGCAGAGCGGGGGGAACTTACCTATCCTTTGCCGCCACCGCCGAGAGTCATTTCGGGGCTGACAGAGATGCCCAGAGAGCGCCAGAGACGCAGGAGACACCGCCGCCACCGCCAAGAGTCCAGAGGCACCGGACTCCGCGCCGCCGCTCCGGGAGACCACAAATCCCGGCAGGCCTCGCGGCGGCGCGTCTGAGTGACGCGGCTTGCGCCCAGAGAGCGCCAACGGGAAGTATAAAGCGGAGCAACCCCCGCGTCGCGGGACGCGAGCGGGACGCCCGGGGCTCAGCCCGGGCAAAGGGCGGGCCCTCTACGGCCCTCAGCGGCACGACCGGCCAGGCTAGGCCACCCCCCTGATATCTCCTGCATATTTTATAAGGTACTGTTCCCAGTTTAGTTCAATATAGATTTTGTTATTTTAAGAGGCACTGGCCTCCATTTCCATTACTGGATGGTTGACTGACCTGCATGGTACATTGTTGCCAACATTGTCTGTACTTACCAGATTTGTGCCCTGAGGATTATCACAAACTATTTTAACAATCATGGGGAAAAAGCTGATCCCTGCCCCGGTTGAGCCAGTGAATACTATCGACTCATACTTGGTACAAGTAGTTAGTAGCCTTAACAACAAGAGAAGGCAATCACTCGGGCTAAGCCAATCACCTATCTTGCATACAGATAGCCCTTCCACAAGCATCCTAAGCACAGCGACATCGGATTCACTCATGGAAAAACAACCGTCAGTTTCCGCAGAGCAAGATCCTCAAAATAACAGTACTGAGGTAGCGGCTGATGCCGACGCTGATGTTGACCTATCAATAGATAGAACTGATTTAATAGACCTATCAGATAGTGTTTTTATTGATGTGAACCATCAGCCAGTTGTTCCGGAGGAAGATTCACAATCCTTGCAGCCCTCAACACGGGCTGTTAGAGCCTGCAGAAGACTTCAAGCTAAGAGGGGGGGGAAACAATTAGGAAGGAAAAAACCCGCCACACCACCCACGAGGCGGGGGGGGAGACACACGGAGCCCGACATTGATATAGAGCCCAAATGCACTAGCGATGACGATCTTTTTAATAGGATCCAAGAAATGATAGATATCAAGATTAGGACAATAATTAAGCCCCTCATCGGGAAATTAGACAAAATAACATCTGAGGTTAAAAAACTGGGTGGGGTACATATTAAACTAGTAGACGAGGTTGAGAATCTATCCTCTCTCGTCACAAATTTAATACCAACGGCTGTGGAGATGACCCCACCCGAAAGCAATTTGCAACCCATGCAACAAGGTCCGCTGCTTTTGCCAGCGTTGCCTTCTGTACCTATTCCTGGTCAGGATGCTGTCGTAGACAATAGAGATGGCCGAAACAGTACCCCTGGCGCAACAGTAGTTATACATCAAGAGGATGTTTCAGCCCAATTTGTCGTGGAAGCTTCGCCAGTAGTGCTGGTGCTGGCGAATGTCCCGGTCCTATCAGAAGGGAAAAAAGAGTCTAATCAAGATTTAAAAGACAAAGCATTACATTGGCTCTCCAACAATATGTATATGGCACAACAAGGGCTTGATAAATTGGCAGGGGATATTGTCATGACTAGGAGGGTCTCCTGGATTGGCAGTAAGCCTAAAAAGTTCCAAGGGGACTGTGTAATCCTAAACTTTGCCAATTCCGAGGTCCTCCCAGAAATTTTGAATAATGTTTTCCCACCCCAACGTCGTAGCGGCTCTATAGTTCCTCTTACGCTAAAGTTCTTCTATGATGCGACCCGGTTTGCTACTATTCCCATTATTCCAAGCCATAAAAGACACGCTAACCCCAGTAGCTGGGGCGGGGGTACCGCATCTCAACATTTAAATGACTGGTCCAAGCGCACAGTATATCGTGAGCCTGGAAGACTTAATTATCATACAGAGTCAACTAATAGGCAACCCCTTGCATACGATACAAGGCCTAATGGCTGGGGTTCCGGCCTTATGGGCCATGAATATAGCGTGCAGGGATTTAGGCCCTCACACTGGTTGAGAAATGACCACTTCCCCACACGCCCATATATTCCACAACCTATGTGGAACCCAGCTTCATACGGACAGGGTCAGGTGGCTACTCCTTTTGAGAGGGGTTTTGCCACAGGAAATAGGTTCGGCCCTTTATCGGACCTGAATACTTGTGATTGACTCGTTCCAGGAGTTGATATGGACAGGGAGGTGTTGAATAACCCAATAGCAATAGGTGGTGATTTGAACATTTTTGAGCAATCAAATATTCTTGCCCCCAATGTAGCATCAGAGTCTCAAGTGTCAATGACCTCTGCACAGCAAGTGTTTGAATCTTGTATTGTGGCTACGGCAGACTTGAGTACGGGGGGAGAGGGCATACAGAGCCCGTGTCTAGTTGGCAATAGCCATGGCATATCATTGCAACTAGCAGCGGAGGGTGATTTAGAGGTCACAAATGAATTAAGGTTATCCACTGATTCCTGCAGGATTATTAGTTGGAACGTAGCAGGCTTAGCTGCAAAACGCCGGGATAATTCCTGGACTAGCTTTGTCACTAAGCACCATATAATCGCCTTACAAGAAACATGGGACACATCCAGCAATCTTTGGTGGGATGGGTTCACCTGCTTTACTAAACCAGCAGTGGCTAGCAGGGCAGGCAGAGCTAAAGGTGGCTTGGTGATTTTGTTTGCATTAGATTTAGCGGGCAGCTACAGGGAGATCAGTACTGACTCTGATAATATCCTTATGATTGAAAGGGTGATTAACAAAACCTGTAGGACTTTATATGTAAATTTCTACAATTCAGGGAATTCTGAATATAGTGGTCGCAATATCTCCAGTTTGGACAACATTTTAAACATGGCAGTACAGAATACCGAGTTAGTTTTTGAGTTTATTTTATTAGGCGATTTTAATATTCATTTATGTAACCTATCATGTAAGGGAAGAAGTACAATTGAGTTTGATGATGCAGCCTTACAGGGTCCTCATTTTGAACATTCTGCTGAAGGCCAGGAGCTTGAGGATCTGTTGGCTAATTACGACTTGTATGAACCGGTCAGTGGCTTGAGATTGCCAACTTTTACCGGTGCCCAAAATGGCACAGTGATGGATTTCATTTTTGTCTCACAAGGGATCATAAATCAGACCATGGCTTATTGTACAGTTGCTACACACTATAGTGACCATAACCCAGTTTTACTCGAAGTGGCCTGGGGTGCCCAGATGGGTGCGCCACCAAGGAAACAAAAACCGGCTCACCCACTGAGGACCACTGATCAAGACCGACGAGTGAAGTGGGCTAAAGTGATTCCGGAAAATTTTTATGGAAAATGTTTTCCTAAAATCAAAGATAATGTGGAGATCTGCAAAAACCCGGGCACGCAAGGTTCTCACATAGTAGCGGCTTATGAGGCAATCTGTAATCAGGTATCCAAGGATCTTTTAGCAAAACCATTTCAGGTTGGACATGGACACAAGCGATGGTTTGATTCTGCATGCTCAAAAGCCCATAGAGATTTGCTGGCAGCCTTAAAAAAGACTCCAAGGGACAAAGATGTAATCCTGAGTTTAAGGAAAAACTATAAGTCAGCCGTCAAGAAACGCAAAGACACCATCAAAAGCGAAACATGGGACAATCTCCTCTCGGCAGCAGTGCTGAAGGACAGTAGGAGATTCTGGGAGATTGTCAAACAGCCCATATTCTCTGTTGACAGCAATGCACCTATGGACTGCGTGATCACAGATGAAAAATGGTTGTGTTTCTTTAAAAATGTTTATGGGGGTGACGAAGTCGGTTGTAATGATGTTCCATTAACAAATGTGGATCCTCATCCCATCATCTTTAACCCACAAGAAGTGGAGAAAGCTATCCTGGCTACCACCAAACATAAGGCACCTGGTCCCGATGGAGTCCCTGCTGACTTTTTTATGTATTCTCCTAAACTGTGGGCTGAGGTTATGTCAAATGTGTTTAATGCAGTTAATTGTAACCCAGCTCCTGCCTCGTGGGCCAGATCCACCATCGTCCCTATTTTCAAAAACAAAGGTCAGCGGGACGATCCCGCGTTCTATAGGCCTATATCCCTCTTGGACTCAACGATAAAAATTCTGGGCAGAGTTCTTTTATCCAGATTGAGGGAGAATGTTGAGGGTTGTGGTGGGTTGTCTGACCTACAATATGGTTTTAGGGAGAGAAAAGGGACGGTTGAACAATGTATTAATCTGCATCTACTCATCTCAAAGTACACGGTGGCCAAGGAGGGTTCTGTGTTTTTAGCATTTATGGACCTATCCTCGGCCTTTGACCTCGTCAATAGGGCAAAACTCTGGACAATTCTTTTAGAGATGGGTATTGATGAAGCCTTGGTAACGTTCATGGCAACCATGCATCAGGAGCTTTTTGCAGCTGTCCGAGTGTCAAACAACGGCAGATGTACCCGCTTTTTAAATCATTAAAAGGGGTCCGGCAAGGCT
This sequence comes from Lissotriton helveticus, assembly GCF_964261635.1. Taxonomy (NCBI): domain Eukaryota; kingdom Metazoa; phylum Chordata; class Amphibia; order Caudata; family Salamandridae; genus Lissotriton; species Lissotriton helveticus. The sequence goes on from NC_136061.1 coordinate 438,603,519, forward strand.
GCATTTTAGCGCCCACGCTTTTTACCATCTATATCAATGGCCTGGGGGAATATCTGCGAGACCAGGACGCGGACGTACCACGTGCAGGAGGAGTCCATATTCCGGCACTCCTGTACGCGGATGACGCCGTGTTGATCGCTCGCACTGGTGTAGGTCTGCAGCGTCTTTTAGACACTTTTGGCACGTTCATGGATAACCTAGACCTTAGGGTTAATGCCGCGAAATCGCATACTATGGTTATGGGCCGTGAACGTTTCAAAAAGAAACATAAATAATTTTTCTGCAGAGGGGCCTTGGTTGCCAAGGTAACCACATTTCCCTACCTGGGCGTTTTGTTTGACCAGAATGGAACGTGGGGGCCACAGATTAGAGCTAAGGGGCTGGCGGTCATAAGATCTTCCTCAGCGCTCCTGGGCTTTGCTGGCAAGTTGGGTGCCAGGCCCATGGAAGCCCTTCTGAAGATCTATAAGTGCAAGCCTGTTGCTATTGCCCTGTATGGATCCCCTTTGTGGGGGTATGTGAATCTTGACCCAATTCAAAGGGCAGAAAATAGATTTATAAGATCGCTTCTCTCTATCCCCCAGTCAACTCCGACTCTTTCCATACATGAAGAGGTGGGTTTACCCTACCTGTCAGACTCATTGAGTTTAGCACCTCTAACACTGTGGCTGAAAATGTGGTTGAACGAAGATCTCCCTTTGAACCACATAATATTGAAGGATGTTTTATTACTTGATAAACATAGTAGCATCCCATGGTTGGCCTATTTGATCAACTCATTTACTGATCTGGGTCGCCCGGAACTCTTTTTAAGCCCAGATAAAATTAGAGCTTTGGACATAGACCTTATAAAACAGTCATTCAGGGTTATGAAGGAAACGCGTCGTGAAGAAGCTGAAATGCAGAAGCCAGCAGTTAGGGCCCATAATTTTTTGGTGAGCGAACCATCTCTTGCATCTTATCTCATTTTTGTCACAGTCCCTTACCACAGGTTTTTATTAACTAAATTTAGGTTTAACCTGATACATTTTTATTTAGGTTCCTTTACATCTTGGCAGAAGCCAGATTTAGCCCCCCCCTGCAGTTGCGACCATTTTTCTGTCCAGGATACAATGCATTTCATTATGTTTTGTAGTTTATACCATGAGCAGAGAACAAAATATTTGCTCCCTATCCTGAAAGAAGCAGGCTTTACTCAGGTGCGTCCGGCGTTGCTTTATTTACAACTCCTGACTAATCCCTGTACAACTTTTTGCATTGCAAACTTCTTAGTGGCCGCTGTAAGGGCAAAAAGGGGAGGTTAGATGTCGCCTTAAACTTTTTAAAATTGTCCTGTTTTTCTTTGATGGATTGTAAAATGTATTTTCTATTTATTCTTGTATATAGTATTTATAATATAATATGCATTTAGTTTGATGTTTTTTAGGTAATCGAAGGGTTATTTATGTATATATCCCTTTCAGGGTTTTATTGTTTTGTTTCTTTGTATGACTTGTAATAAGTCGAATAAAGATATTCTGACTACTACCTACATACATTGACTGGATCCAAAGAGCACAGTTCTCCGGGTGTCTTGAATTCGATGTTATCTACGTTAGCATTTGCCTCTCGTAGAAATTCAAGTAAGTCTTCCCAGCCATACTCGGCACAGCTCAGAGTGAGGAACCATGTGGGAGTACCTAAGTTCCTCAGCATACATTTTAAATCACCATGACGACGGTACCAGTACTCATTAGTACCACGCTGACACGCCATGAGATTAATCAGGTGAGAATCCAAAATACTGTCTTGGACATTGACTTTATCCATAAAGTCACTTGCCGAGATGTTTTGCATGTGTATACCACTTTTCAAGATGTGGTTCACTGCATATGACAGTCCAGATAGATCGCTTTCAAACAGGAGATGAAACAAATAGGGAATGCATTGTCGAAACCTAGCATCTCCTGCATACAATCGCAAAGTCCGGTATTCAGAAGCAGGAATTTGATGAGGTCGCTCATCATATCTTCCTCCCTGACCTGTTGGAAAAAGCTGTGGGAAACACCGAGCTTCCAAACTTTCCTCCCAAACACTAATGGGACTCCCTTTGGCTTGTTTCATTTGAAACAACTCAATAGCATTCCCCATGACTTCCTTGGAATGCAAAGGATGAACACTATAATGTTCATATATTTCTTCACTAGTAGAGGGTTCTACTTTCTCAATTTGACCAGTACACAAATCGCTATCCTCTTCCTCACTTACTTCCTCTTCTGCAACATATACATTCTTATAGTATTTATTATTTTTTTTCAAATACAATGTTGCCTTTTTAACTTTCCTAACATCTACTAAATCTTGCCATATTTTCTTATTCTTTGTCGGAACCCCATTAACTAAGATAACCAGAGGTTCCTCTTCCACTTTTTCTACTCCAATTGTGTTAATGTTTTTCTTCAAATCTAGAGGCAAATAAACAACTCTTCCCTTTAATCCTCTCTGTAAATCTGATGGAGGCAATTTCCCTGTCTTTGGCTCCATTCTTACAATAGCCTGAAAGGGATGGATACTTTGAATCAAAATAGATTCATAAGTATTTAAATCCTTCAATTCAGAAGGAATCTCAACCAATTCCAGATTATTATGAACTGCTCTAGCAGGCATCTGGTTTTGATTTAATTTGCAACAACAATAACTACACACACGTTGATCCAATCCCAAATCAAAACAATTTTCTACCATCAAGTATGTTGCGAAATCCTTCCATTCACTATTATCTTCCCTTTCACTTTTTGCATATAAATCCACTAACTTAGTCTGATTCTTATAATAAGTGCGTCGACAACACACACAAGTGAAATTAGGCCTCTCACTTGATTTCACCTCAAACGTCGCAATTTCCCTCTGGAAATTATCTGTACTGGAAACCTGTACACTATCTTCCACATGACCCTCTTCTTCTTGCTCAATTTCAACATTCTCCTCTTTACTTCCAAAGTAACAAAACTCAATTTCTTCACATATATTCTTCACATCTATTTCAGAACCATGCAAAAGAGCAGCGCATAATTGTTTAAGCATAATTGCTGGACTCTTAGCATAATACAACATTCTAACTAATTTCCTCACTTTATTATGATGCACTGCTAGCATCCTGAAATGATGAAAAACACTCTGGCATACTCTCCTGGAAAGACAAGTGAATGACCATGCAAACCTGTCACTTCTCTTACTCTGCAAGGATCTAATTCTTGCAACAACCTTATTTTCTGCTTCAAACTTTTCTTATTAAATGACCGTACAAAATCACAAAGCAAATTGATGGAATCCTGTCGCACACTGCAAATACTACTACACTTCCAGGTGTACACAGGACCCTTAGCACGTCTTCCTAAAACCTCATTACCTAACACCTCTTCTGCCTCTGTTGTCACAAGTTTTTCTTTTTCAACTGGACAACCATCTTTCACTTCATAAGCACGACCACTGGTGTCAACTGCATGCACCAAATCATTATCCTGGAAATAACTCTCCTCATTAAAAAATGCCTCACAGCTTGAACTATGCATCCATTCTCCAGAAAAAACTTCACAAAAATTACTACGATTAACTATTCTCTTCCATCTACTATTTCTTTTGAAATCATAAATTGCCTTGTTTAGCTTCCTAATTCTATTGATTATCAAAATAAATAACTTACGTTTAATTTCAAATGCCTGATCAATAACTTTCTCAACTTTTTTTTTTCTCTTATAAAAAACCAGTTTCTGTTGACCTTTCTTAATATTTTTTAACAAATTGCCAATTATCCTGTTGCGGAACATTCGTTGACGAATCTCCCTAAACTGTTGTTTCCTTCTACTATCATGCACAGAGTTATCTCTTGCTCTAGCAGTAACATTTTTGATTGGCCTTTCCTTTCCATTTGAATTCCTTCTCGTTTTATGGACTGAAACATTTTCTGTAGTAATATTTTTTTTACTACACATATTTCTTATGAAATATTTTGTGCTCTTACCCGGTGCTTTCTTCGTGACTTGACAAATCTTTTTGTTAGAGGACTGCTGCTTATTTTCTTTCACCTGCTGTCTTTGACGTTTTGCAGCCTTTCTCTGTCTTTCTATTGTTGGCATGGTGAAATCTTGAAATGATCTGCAGTTGAATCTGTGGTAAAATATAATAAAAAATGTTATTAACCATTATTACCAAACAGTAAAACAATAACAGTGATCAAAAACTTAACACACTACTTGACATTTTAAATAGAAGATTGTTTAGTCCTTGCAAATTTACAATACAGAAATAGCAGAAAAGAAATTACATTTATATTTATGTTACCTGTGCTATTTTATATGTGAATCTGATCTAATTTTATGAGCATATTTTAATATTTTATTGAAGACACTACACATAACCTGCTTTTGAAGGTGTCTTTATTTTTAAATTAAACGGTTTACCTTTTTACTTTTTATTAATTATAAATTTTAAAAATAAATGTTTATATTTCCATAGGCTCAAGCAGGTCAGCTTCCCATCCTATGTCATATAATTCGGACAAATCTGCATCCTCATCACGCTCTTCTTCATCCTCAGGATTTAAATCATCCAAGGGATCAACATCCACTGATGTTTCAATTACAAGTTCAATGATGAGGTCAAAATCAACTGATTGCAGATTGTCGCTCATGTTGAGGTTGTCTTTATCTTTAAAGAAAGATAACAACAATGAGATGTTGCAGAGTAAGAGACAAATCTCAGATATTATAATAGTAAAATTGTTTAACAAGAGTAATATTTTGCAGCTATTATTTAGCCATGTCCAGCAATGCTGAGCAGGTGAAGACTATGTCTAAATTTTCAGTGAACAGGACTCATCTCTTCTTAACCTTGGATAAGCCTCACCGACTCTGTGTGTCCTGCACATACTTAAATGTAAAGGGGCAGATTTATGTTAAATGGCACATCCCCAGGCATGCACCAGTTAACGTGCACCACTACTCTGCCACCCATGGTGTGCCGTATTTACAATCAGATAGGAGAAAGCTTCGTCAAAACCCTGCGCCTGCTTTAAGCAGGCATAGGTCTTGACGCAACATTGTGGAGATGGGGCACCCCTGAGCCTTGCTTGAGCTGCATCGCACTTGCGATACAACTCCAGCAATCACTACCTTTACAGCACAGATACGTCACGCATCTGTGCCATTTTTGCCCCATGATGCCCCGTATTCTAAATGCAGCACACCATGGGTGGCGGAACAGCGGCGCAGGATGACTGACACATTCCTGGTGATGCACCAGTCATCATAAATCTATCCCTAAGCTTCTTATCTTGTTACAGATGAACCGCCATATGTAGCATGAAACTATTTTGCATTTCCTAAATAGCAAATTTTAAGGAATAAATAGCAATTCTTTACCATTCCTAATTTGCAATGAGCAAATTGCTAATTGCAAGTTACCCATTCATTTCCATGGGCTAGGAGGCTCATAGGAATGAAGGTTTAATTTGCGATTAGCAATTTGCTCATCACAAATTAGGAATTTTTCCAAGGGTGCAGGGGTGTCTCAAGAACACCCTGCTGCACCCCTGAAAAAGAAATTTGGGGGCATATGGCACACATACATGCCCTAAGGGCATGTGTTGGCGTCATATGGCACCTTTTGTTTTTTTGAAAAAAAGCTTTTTGAAAAGAATTCACAAATTACCACCAATTTACCACAATAGTTTCCAAATCCTTAATGTCATTTTTTACATATTTTTTGTTTGATACATTGCATTTAAGTAGTCACAAAATTTGCAAATCCTTCAGTGCAATTGCAAAATAAGGAATAGCAAATTTTGCTACTCCTTATTTTGCATCAAACTTGTTTGATACATACCATTTGTCTAATTAACATTCGCAAAGGCCGAAATTCGTAGAATTTTGATCTTTGCGAATGCTAATTAGCTTGATACATATGGCCCCAAGTGAGGCCTGTCTTGCGACATGGTGCATCTTTTGCATCACTGCTGCATCGGTTTCATGTGGTACGTTTTTTTTACACCATGACATATCTGCCTAAATGCATCAATTTGTAATGTTGTCGCCTCATAGCAAATCTTTTGCACCGCCGCTGCATCATAAAAGTGACGCACAGTGGCACAAAAGAGGCATACACCTATCATAAATCTGTCCCTAGCATTTTAAAAGATTAATCCAGGATGACGATAAGGTGTGGCCTATCCAGAGGTTTGTTTAAGGTGAGGCCTACTCAGGATTGCAGATTAAAGTTACGCTTGATGAAGAATACAGAGGAGATAATACATGTAAAGGCCTACCAATGAAGTAAGTAATGTGCACTTTATTGCGCCAGTCATCATAAATGTATCCCTAAGCTTCTTATCTTGTTACAGATGAACCACCATATGTACCATCAAACTATTTTGCATTTCCTAAATAGCAAATTTTAAGGAATAAATAGCAATTCTTTACCATTCCTAATTTGCAATGAGCAAATTGCTAATTGCAAATTAGCACCGCCGCTGCATCATAAAAGTGACGCACAGTGGCACAAAAGAGGCATACACCTATCATAAATCTGTCCCTAGCATTTTAAATGATTAATCCAGGATGACAATAAGGTGTGGCCTATCCAAAGGTTTGTTTAAGGTGAGGCCTACTCAGGATTGCAGATTAAAGTTACGCTTGATGAAGAATACAGAGGAGATAATACATGTAAAGGCCTACCAATGAAGTAAGTAATGTCCACTTTATTGCGCCAGTCATCATAAATGTATCCCTAAGCTTCTTATCTTGTTACAGATGAACCACCATATGTACCATCAAACTATTTTGCATTTCCTAAATAGCAAATTTTAAGGAATAAATAGCAATTCTTTACCATTCCTAATTTGCAATGAGCAAATTGCTAATTGCAAGTTACCCATTCACTTCCATGGGCTAGGAGGCTCATAGGAATGAAGGTTGCAATTTGCGATTAGCAATTAGCTCATCACAAAATAGGAATTTTTTCAAGCATGCAGGGGTATCTCAAGAACACCCTGCTACACCCCTGAAAAAGAAATTTGGGGGCATATGGCACACATACATGCCCTAAGGACATGTATAGGCGTCATATGGCACCTTTTGTTTTTTGGAAAAAAATGCTTTTTGAAAAGAATTCGCAAATTACCACAAACTAGAAGTTGGTGGTAGTTTCCAAATCCTTAATATCATTTTTTACATATTTTTTGTTTGATACATTGCATTTAAGGAATCGCAAAATTTGCAAATCCTTCAGTGCAATCGCAAAATAAGGAATAGCAAATTTTGAATTAAGGACATTTTAAGTAATTTCCACATGTGCAGTGTTTTCAAATTATGATTTGAAAATCGTTTTTGGGGAAAAGTAATGGTTTGCAAATTTATGACAAGGACATAATGGTGTATGCTTCTCTATAAGGCATTTCAGTGTCTCTGATGTCATTTTTCCCATATTACATTATAAGACCTTTCCCCATGGAGCACATTCCTTGTAAATATGCTCCCACCTGTGCATGGTGAATTTAGATTTTGACTGTTTGAGTCACATACCCATGTTAAAAGTCACCCCAAAAAATTGCAAAAGCTTTAAAAAAACACATTCATGTGTCTTAAGGACATTTTAAGTCATTTCCCCGTGGACAGTGTTTTGTAAGTGGCGCAAAAGAGGCATACACCTATCATAAATCTGTCCCTAGCATTTTAAATGATTAATTCAGGATGACGATAAGGTGTGGCCTATCCAGAGGTTTGTTTAAGGTGAGGCCTACTCAGGATTGCAGATTAAAGTTACGCTTGATGAAGAATACAGAGGACATAATACATGTAAAGCTCTACCAATGAAGTAAGTGATGTCCACTTCATTGCGCCAGTCATCATAAATGTATCCCTAAGCTTCTTATCTTGTTAGACATCAACCGCCATATGTATCATATAACTATTTTGCATTTCCAAAATAGCGAATTTTAAGGAATAAATAGCGATTCTTTACCATTCCTAATTTGCGATGAGCAAATTGCTAATTGCAAATTACCCATTCATTTCCATGGAGCAGGAGGCCCATAGGAATGAAGGTGCAATTTGCGATTAGCAATTAGCTCATCGCAAATTAGGAATTTTTCCAAAGGTCCAGGGGTGTCTCAAGAACACCCTGCTGCACCCCTGAAAACGAAATTTGTGGACATATGGCGCACATAAATTTTAACAACATTCCTTTACCTCAAAAACGATTTTCAATTCATAATTTGAAAACACTGCCCACAGGGAAATTACTTAAAATGTCCTTAAGACACATGAAAGTGTTTTTTTATTGCCTTTCCAGCATGGTTGGGTCACTTTTAACATGGCTATGTAACACAAACATTTAAAATCTAAATTTCCCATGCACAGGTCGGAGCATATTTACAAGCAACTTGCGCCACAGAGAAAGGTCTTACATTAAAATGGGAAAAATAACATCAGGGACAGTCAATTGCCGTATAAAGAAGCATACACCATTATGTCCTTGTCATAAATTTAAAAACAATTCCTTTTCCCCAAAAACGATTTTCAAATCATAATTTCAAAACACTGCACATGGGAAAATTACTTAAAATGTCCTTAAGACACATAAAAGCGTTTTTTGATTGCCTTTGCAGCATGTTTGTATCACTTTTAACATGGCTATGTAACACAAACATTCAAAATCTAAATTTTCCATGCACATGTGGGAGCATATTTACAAGCAATTTGCGCCACATAATTCATAATTTTCTCCTAAAAGCACACTATTCTCTATCTAAATTAAAGAAATATTTTCTCACCTTAGCAAATACTTTGAGTTTGAAAACAGTCTCAGAAACACACCAATTTGTCTTCAGCAGAGCAAAAGGTATGCACTCCAGAGTCTGCAGCTATCAAAAGCACAGAAATGCTGTAATTCTTCACACATATCTCTCATGTCACCCAATCAAAACTCTTCCCTCACTTTTTTTCAAATGAAAACCCTTCCCCCCTCTGCCCTTTCTGCCTTTTCTGCATGGCAACCACCTCTTGGAAGACTTCTGGTGTTTGCAAGTTCACAAAACTTTGTTGCAATTGAACTCTGAACTCTCAGTGCACCTGCATATCCAGTGCATTCTTTCATTTAATGATTTTTTATTGACCATTCAAAATACATCTTTCAAAGAACACATCCGTGCACCCTAACTTTCTGTTTTCAGCAATCAAAATCCACCAATCACTGTTACTGCTTCATGAACACAGAAACTCCACAGTTTTTTTCATTTTAAACTCTCATTTTTTCAACTGCCATTTCATTGCCACACTTCATCTGACTGCAGGAGAACCTTCTCTCACCATGTTTTCTGTCTGGATTGTTGGACATAGTTATATTCACTGGGCTCAAAGGTACGTTGAAAACAGGAAATTACCTAACCTCAATTTACAAGATGTGGAAATTAAGTGGTTTGGCCACAGAGGATTAAAATGTCACCAATTGATACCATTGGTGAAAACCTTTATGCATTTGCCCAAACCTGACCTGTTAATTGTGCACTGTGGAGGTAATGACTTGGGCACTTTGACTGGTGTAGGTCTGGAAATGCTTTTAAAGGACACCTTTGAGCAATTAATGGCACTTTTTCCTCAGACTGCCTTGGTATATTCAAATATATGCCAAAGACAGAAATGGAGGTGGTCAAACCAATTTTGTCCACAAATTGAGAAGTCGAGGAAGCATGTAAACAAATCTGTTTCAGCTTACATGAGAGACCATGGAATGGGCTCCCTGTACAACAATAACTTGCGTTACTACATGCAAGATATCTACAGAGGAGATGGAGTTCACTTCTCAGATGAGGGCAACAGAGTTTTCACTCTGAATTTAAGAATGTGCATTGGTACCTACTTATAAGTACCTAAATGTACCATAAACCCAAAAGCTCTTCTCAGAGCTACCCTACATCTGATCACTCACAATTATTATTTTACTCTAACATTTTTCACTAATTTCCAACAAAGTACGCTCCCTGGGGCGCTACCCGGTACGCGAACCGGGAGCTAACCTCGCGAAATTTTTTTTAAAAATGTTTTTTTTTCGCACATATAAGCCTCCTCAGCCACCCTCAGAAAACCTAGGGGGTCAAGATAACTCTACCGTGCCCCCTTCTACCCATTCTGAACATTATTTGCCCTCCATCTTGTATCTTAATTCGACCGAAACACAAAATGGTGGACTCCCGGAATGCTTAAGGTTCGCGAACCGGGGCGCTCAACGGTTCGCGTACCGGGTCGCTCTCTGGGAAGCGCACCATCAAAAAAGGTGGGAAAGTAGTTCACAGAAAAGCCACTGGAGACAATTTCACCAAATATAGATTAGCTCATACTACATACCAATCCCTACCATTTTCACAAATTTGATTGGAATTCCATTTAGTCATTTAGCCTGTAGACCTCTCTAAATACCGTGAGGTAAATTACTTCACAAAACACATCTGAAGTGTTGGAATTGACAACCAATGAAAATGTTACTTTCATTTTCTACTTTTTTTACCTGACATTTCATTGGTTATATACCTGAATATATATAAAGGAAGAGAAGAAAACACCGCCATTTTGACTACTACTTCTTGCTGTACATTTCAATAGTATTTTCACTAATTCCTTCAACTTCTTTCTAAAGGTAAGTTTTTATTTTTAAAACTGAAGTATATTGTGCACTATAAGTTAATATGGTAAACTTTTTCTGATAGATATATACTATCCCTCTGTAGTAGTTATAGATTTAGAGAGACTTCTCTGTTATAGTTATGGATGGAGTTAGGCTTCTCTTGTATAATTATGAATTTACTTACGTTAAATCACATACACTTTTTTATATTCCTACTTCCACTCTGATACTATACACTGCCCAAAGATAAATTCACTGATAAAAAATGCCTATCTAAAATTATTCCCAACATTGCCCTATCTCTACTAATATATATTTTTTTAATCCAAATTTCAGGCAAAATGGAAGGCGAAAACCAAGTTTCTTTTGAAATGGACCTGCAAGAGAGCAGCCAAGAATTGATTGATACAATTGATCAAATTGACATTGAATTTTTCGATGAAACTTGGGACAATGAACTACTGCAATGTGTACAAGCAGTAGATAACCTCCTTGCAAATGAGGACATTTTACACCCTCAGAGACTACAATGTATATTCCATGATAATTATGAAATTTCTGACAATGAAATGTTAGAAAGTTTAATAAATTATGAAACACAATCACAATAAAAAAAATGCTTAAAAAATAAAGAAAATAAAAAATAATCAACAAAAACAACAATCAATTAACATACAGCATTTGAAAAGTCTATCATTCATTTTTCATTGCAGTACGCTGCCCAGAACGCTTCCCGGTTCGCAGACCGGGCGCTCCCCACGCAAAAAAAACACATTTTTTTTTATTTATTTTTTTTTGCCCCGCGGGGCCTTTTTAAAACCTCCACATTAAACCTAGGGGGTCAGGGAGGATCTAGTATGCCCCCTTATGGTCATTTTCGCCTTTGTTTTGGCCTCCTCTTGTCTCTCAATCCTACCGAGAGACAAGATGGCGGCCGCTCCGGACTGTTTAGAATGTTGACAGACACCGGAGAGCCAATCAGCTTAGCTACGCGAAGTTCCGGTACGCTTAAGGTCCGCGGACCGGAGCGCTGCCCGGAGCGCGCTTACAGATATATATCTTTTTTTAAACGTTAATTTCTCAAAATCCACTGGAGCACATATATTGAGACCTAGAAAAGGCACATCGGGCTACCAGTCCCTACAATTTTGCCAAGTTTCATGCAAATCCATTCAGCAGTTCGGGCTAAAAGTGAGGCCAACCGCCCTATGGAAAACTCAATGTTAAAAACACGTTTTGGGACCCGACCTTTTTTCTCGGCCCCCCCTTGACGAAACCCCCCCAAATTTCCAAGGGCTGCTCAGAAACAAAATGTTCAATTTTCCAGAAAATTTCAGCCAATTCCGTCCACAAACGCCAAAGTTATTAGACATAGAATTTTCAGAAATCCCATAGGGAAAAAATCCTAACTATATATACCTACTGGCGACCGCCAGTAGGTATATATATATATATATATATATATCCACAAAACTCAGTTGCTGAAAGCTCCGCTCCTACTGGAACAAATGGAGAGGAACCACCAAGTAAGTGCTCACATTTTTCTGTTGATTGCATTTCTTCCACCATGACCGCCATGACGCGTTTTGGCCTGCCTCGGCCTTGTTCACATGACCTTGATTAAACTTTTTAAAAACACTCGCACTCACTGGATGATGCAATCAGTGATGCCATTTAAAATGGCATCAGTCTTTGCATAAGTGATTCAACTGACCGTGTCATGAGTGAGGGGATATGTGAGGTCATAAGCAGTGCATTTCGGGGGAGTGAGCTATAGTCCCCGCAATACACTGCTTATGACCTCACATAATACATCACCCATGACATGGTCAGTGACATCACTGATGACAGTCACTGATGACATCACTGATTACTATAATGTAAATAACAAGGACCCCCTGTGTAGAAAATCAATTCAAGGTACAGGGAACTAGACAGTGTAAAAAACTTTTTGGCATATTATCAACACAATGGGAGGGAGAAATGGCAGGAAAACAATAAGACACAATGATTATAAAAACCCATATCCTTTAATAGGTATCATGGTGATCACTTTAAAAACACTTGAAAAAACAACATAAGTATAAATCAATAATAATCAAAAAGTCAAAAACATTCATATGCAACATACAACAGATAAGTTAAAAATATATCATCACAGTGGCAATGTGTATTATTCGACGCGCGTTTCGGCGTTTATGAGGAACGCCTTCTTCAGGAGCCACAAATATTATCAAAATAATTGATTGTCTAATCGCCTCACAGTGCACCTTTAAAAATAGAACGCTAGTATATGCGTTCAACCAAGTTGCTCGACAATCTTAAGGGTTGTGTTTCAAACTACCAGATCAGGAACAGAATGAAATAACTGTTGCTGTATTAGAGGACGAGTTTGGAGCTTGCCGTCGTAGTCAAGCTCTACAAGGTATATCAACTGATTTTTACAACGGCTGTGGGACGCTAGCAGAGAAACATTCCGCCGCTCCCCAGGATTTTATACACGGACTGGAATATCTTCCCGGCGTACTGACGTGGCATGTGATATATCTTTTCATGCGTACATCGTAACGACTAACTTCAATCACTCCCGTGTCACCATAAGAATGTTTCCTATCGATAGCTACACCGCTCTCGAAATATAACTGTGACGTGGTGATATACCTTGTAGAGCTTGACTACGACGGCAAGCTCCAAACTCGTCCTCTAATACAGCAACAGTTATTTCATTCTGTTCCTGATCTGGTAGTTTGAAACACAACCCTTAAGATTGTCGAGCAACTTGGTTGAACGCATATACTAGCGTTCTATTTTTAAAGGTGCACTGTGAGGCGATTAGACGATCAATTATTTTGATAATATTTGTGGCTCCTGAAGAAGGCGTTCCTCATAAACGCCGAAACGCGCGTCGAATAATACACATTGCCACTGTGATGATATATTTTTAACTTATCTGTTGTATGTTGCATATGAATGTTTTTGACTTTTTGATTATTATTGATTTATACTTATGTTGTTTTTTCAAGTGTTTTTAAAGTGATCACCATGATACTTATTAAAGGATATGGGTTTTTATAATCATTGTGTCTTATTGTTTTCCTGCCATTTCTCCCTCCCATTGTGTTGATAATATGCCAAAAAGTTTTTTACACTGACATCACTGATTACGCCATCCTGTGATTGTGTTTCACAAACTATTTGTGAGACTTACAATTATTAACTAAGCTATAGCTTAAGTTAAATTGCTATTCTTTCTGTACTCACAATTAGTCATGCTATTTCTAACATATCTCATCTGAGTGGCTGTTTGACTGTCTGCATGAGCGTAAGAGTGGTTGCCTGAGTGGATGTATGAGTGTGTGACTGTGTGTGTGAATGGCTGTTTGGGTAAGTGAGTGGCTTTGTGAGTTGTTGTATTGGGGAGTGAGTCTTTGAGTGGCTGTGTGGGTGAGTTAGTGGCTGTGTGAGTGGGTGCATAGGTGTGTGAGTGGCTGTGCAGGTATCTGTATGGGTGACTGATTAGCTGTGTGAGTGGCTTATGGGTGAGGGAGTGAGTCTGTGAGTAGCTGTATGGCTGGGTGAATATGTGTTTGAGTGTGTGTATAGGTAAGTGAGTAGGTGTGAGTGGCTGTATTGGAGAGTGAATGTATTGCAGAGTGGCTGTAAGGGTGAGTAAGTGGTTCTGTGGGTGTGTGAGTGCATGTATGGATAAGTGAGTGGCTGTGTCAGTGGTTGTATGGGTAAGTGAGTGGGGGTGATTGGCTGTTTTGTTGAGGGAGTGGCTGTACAGGTGAGTGTGTGCATGTGTTAGTACCTATATGAATGAGTAACTGGCTGTTTGAGTTTTGTATGGGCAATTAGGTGGGTGTGTGAGTCACTGTAAGGGCGTATGTGTGGAGAGGAGGAGAGGGTGTAGCCTAACAGCTAGGTTGGTTGACCTCAAATTTAGGGAACCGGGTCCGAGCCTCAGCAACAAACCTCAATATCCTGTGATTTTGGGTCTATCACTTAATCTCCACATGCCTAACAAAAATGAATGAGTCCTTATGTAAAAAAAGCAACTGGTGCTCATGTAAAGCGCTCTGATACCCGATACCTTTGGGCCAGGTTCACACTATATAAAACTCCAGAAAAAAAATGAGTGGGTGTCATTTATGTTGCCTCTTTCTGCTAGTTTCTGATCTCTATTTTGCCTCTTTCTGCTAATTTCTGACCATTATTTTACCTCTTTCTGCTCATTTCTATTTTCTATTTTGCTCTTGCTGCTCATTTTTTACCTTTATATCGCCTCTTTGTGCTTGTTTCTGATCTCCATTTTTCCTCTTGCTGCTAATTACTGTCCTTTATTTTGCCTCTTTCTGCTAGTTTCTGCCCTTTATTCTGTCTATTGCTGCTCATTTCTGACCTCTATTCTGCCTCTTTCTGCTCCTTTCTCACCTTTCTCATGCCTCTTTCTGCTCATTGCTGATCATTAATCTGCCTCTTTTTGCTTGCTTCTCACCTTTATTTTGCCTTTTCTGTTCAGTTCATACCTTTATTTTTCCTCTCTCTGCTCCTTTGTCACAATTATTTTGCCTCTTTCTGCTTGTTGCCACCCTTTATTTTGCTTCTTTCTGCTTGTTTCTGACCTTTATTCTGCCTCTTTCAGCTAGTTTCTCACCTTTATGTTGCCTCTTGTTGCTCACTGCTGACCTGTATTCTGCCTCTTTCTGATAGTTTCTCACCTTTATTTTGCCTCTTTCTTCTCATTGCTGAACTATATTTGACCTCTTTTTTCTCATTGCTGACCTTTGTTCCGCCTCTATCTGCTAGTTTCTGACCATTATTATGCCTCTTTCTGCTTGTTTCTCAACTTCTGCCTCTTCTGCTCATTGATGACCTTTATTCCGCCTCTTTCTGCTTGTTTCTGACCATTATTCTGCCTCTTTCTGCTCATTTCTCACCTTGATCTTGCCTCCTTCAGCTTGTTACTCACCTTTATTCTGCCTCTTTCTGCTCATTTCCGACCTTTATTATGCCGTTTTGTGCTAGTTTCTGACTTTTATTTTGCCTCTTTCTCCTTTTTCCCCAAGTCCCAGCAAGCTCTCCACCTCTTGCGGGAGCCCACATTGTTCTCAGAGACAGGGAGATGCTCAACATGGAGCTTCCTGTCTGTAAGAGCAATCCTTTCATTTGTTTTCATGGCCTCTTGACAGCGAGCAGGGAAACAGATGAAAAATCTGCTCTTAGCAAGTGAGAGTGGTTTCACAGCTTTTGCTTGCTGAGAGCGGAGTTGGTGTTCGCTCTGACTTGGTGGGAGCTTTCAAAACTCCTGCCAAGTCAGAGCAAACAGCTATGTCCCCTGGACATAGCAGGAGAAAGCCCTAGGAGGTAGTGTTCCCCAGGGCCATGTATGGCGCCAGGATGGGGGCCGTGAGGCACCTCTACCTCTGAATTGATAGGCTGGCATCAAGGACGTGGTGGTCCAAGGGCTCATTTCAAAAGAAGTGTGGGAGATTGTGCTTGTTTTTTTCAGTTTTCCCATGAATCTGCACATCCACCCATGATTTTGTGGTGAAGTTAATTAAAAAAAAATGTTTTAATCCCACAGAGCCCATTTCAGACACCATCCCTACATCTAGGGGGTCAGGGTATTCCTACTTACCCGTTTTCTATTTTCCTAAGTGTTGGCAGC
The DNA here is from genome assembly GCF_964261635.1 of Lissotriton helveticus. Classification (NCBI taxonomy): domain Eukaryota; kingdom Metazoa; phylum Chordata; class Amphibia; order Caudata; family Salamandridae; genus Lissotriton; species Lissotriton helveticus. Next base: position 438,619,843 of record NC_136061.1, read on the forward strand.
CAATCAGATTACAGTCAGATCTTCAGAGGATACGAGTCCCTAGATATACAAATATGGATTTTCGTTAATATCTCTAAAATGACTGAACAGATTTACAGCAAACTATCAAAAGGCACTACTCTGGACAATGATCTACCTTTCTGCAAAATGTGCTTAATCCGCACAGTGGTTTACGCGGAAGTTGTGATAAAGTCCATATGGGAACTAACATGGGGAAAATGCATTTTAGGACCCCCCTTTTTCTCAGCCACTACTTAACAGATCACCCCCAACACTTTATAGGTAGCAGCTGCAGTGAGAATTGAACTAGTTTGGATTTTTTTTTAAAAATTCAGCAAACAGTGCCAAATTTATTGGAAAAAGAAAATGTTCTTCAAATGGAAACTAGGTCCTTGCTATAACTACCTACTGGCTTTGAAGTGTTGGCAGCCAATCAGATTACAGAACGGGGACTGTACGAATCTGCGAAGGATCCACATCCCTAGATATGCAAATTTGGATTCTGGTTAATATTTTTAAAACTATTGTACAGATTTACAACAAACTACCACAACGCACAACTCTAGACCTAATTCTACTTTTATACCAAATGTGGTTCAATCCATTCAGCGATACAGGCTGTAGTCATGTCTAAAATAGTAGGGAACTGCCCCTTTTTCTCGGACCCCACTTGGTGGATCACCATGAAACCTTCCAGACAGTGGCTGGAATGAGCTTTGAATTCATTTAGAAAATGTTGTGAAGATTTGTCAAACAACACTAAAGTTATTAGCAAACCAAAAAATACTCTTCATATGGAAACTAGGTCCTTACTATAACTACCTGCTGGCTTTGAAGTGTTGGCAGTCAATCAGATTACAGCAGGGGGACTGTTGGATCTGTGGAGGATCCATGCCCCTAGATGTACAAATTTGAATTTTGGTTAATATCTCTAAAACTACTGTAAGGATTTGCATCAAATTACCAAAATGCACTACACTGGACCAAGACTTACCTTTCCGAGAAATTTGGTGTCATTTCTTTCAGCGGTTTGAGCTGTAGTTGTGTCCAGCGTCCCTATGGGAAATAACATAGGAAATCCACGTTTTGGGACCCCCTTTTTCTCAGCTCTGACTTCACGGATCACCCCAAAACATTCCAGACTGCAGCTGAAATGAGCATCAAATTAGTTTGAAAAATATTAAGATTTGTGAAACGGCACCAACGTTATTGACATTACAAAAAAAGGCTCTTCCTATGGAAACTAGGTCCTAAATATAACTACCTACTGGAAACCACCAGTAGGTGATTGATATATATAATGTATATATATATTCACTGAAAAAACCATAGGTTTCACACCTGTTATAGTTAGCTGGAGGTTTTACTCGCATAAAACCATTGAAATTCCCACGTTATAGTTAGTTGGACTCACTATAACTTGCGTGTGCAATGCACTGCTGATGACGTCACATATTACATCACTCATGACATGGTCAGTGAAATCACTCATGACTTCACTGATGACACCATCCAGTGAATGTGTGTCTTTCTGAAAAATAATTATTAGTGAGTAATGTTTAAATATTTAAATATATGTATTAGTGTTTCACTTTGTGTATAAGTGGCTGCATGGGTTGGTGAGTAGCTACATGTGTATGTATATGGATTATTAGATTTTTTTTAATATCAGTATGAGTGTCTATATGGTTTGGTGAGGGTATTACTTAGCACATAGATGCATGAATGACTGACTCTCTGTTTGTATGTGTTTTGAAGACAGCATATGTGCAGGACTGTATGGGTGGATGAGTGTGTATATGTGTGTGTTAGTGAGTGACTGACTGTCTCACTAGTGTCTTTATCAGTAACTACATATGTTTTAATCTAGTATATGTGAATATTGATGTATATAAGTGAGTATATGTGAGAGTGAGGGATTGTAAGAGTTCCTGTTTAAACAAGTATGTTTTTCTATAAGTGATTGTTTAACAGAGTAAATATGTGTATGTTTTCTTAGAAGTAAGGTGGTAGTGTGTGTATAGCTGTATATGCAAATAAATGGATGTTCAATAGTTTATTTGCATGTGTGAGTATGTGTGTGAGTAACTTTTGGATGACTGTCGTTGTGTAACAGGATATATAGGTGTATCACTATATATGATGAGTGAGTATATGTATGAGTGACTACATAGAACTGTTGGTGAATGAGTGGATGTTTGTATAGATGGTGGAATTACTGAATTGGTTGTTGTAACTGGTATGGGTATCTCCATTTTTTGAAAATTTTAGTTTCTATTTTTGAATATGTGTTTCAAAGGTTACATTACAGTGAAAGGAGGTCTGTCACTCTGTCACAAGGATGGTGTCATCAGTGATGTCATGAGTGATGTCACTGACCATGTCATGAGTGATGTAATATGTGACGTCATCAGCAGTGCATTGCACGCGCAAGTTATAGTGAGTCCAACTAACTATAACGTGGGAATTTCAATGGTTTTATGCGAGTAAAACTTCCAGCTAACATAACAGGTGTGAAACCTATGGTTTTTTCAGTGAATTTAATAGTTTTTTTTAATGCTAATTCCTAACTATAACTGGTGTGAAACCTATGGTTTTTACAGTGAATTTCATAGGTTTTTTAATAGCAAATCTTTATAGGTATAAAAAGTAAAAAATGTTATAATGAATTTTATATTGTATAATTATTTATTCGTTTTTTTAAATTTTTTGGCCCGGAGCGCTCCCGGGGCGCGTACCGGTGAACGCACGGGTAAGCGCAATGTTGCGGCGCGCCCCGGGGCGCGTACCGGTGAGCGTCCCGTTAGCGCTATTCTCGCGAACGAAAACAACATCGTGACGTTTCGCGTAACCGCGTGATGCGTCATATGACGCCATGCGTAAGCGCACCCGGAAGCACGCGAGCGCATACGATCGCGCAACGTCCTGACGCACTTATGCAACGCACCCCCGGGCGCGCTCCAGAGCGCGTAGCGTAAGCGTAACAAGTCATATGACCTTGAAATAACTCTTTTCATTGGTTCCTAACTTACTTTTTTTTACAAAGACTGAAATCCCCACCCATTTCCTTCACTTCTTGTTTCACTTTTGCAAGTGCAAGACCTGCTTTTGGCACCTGTGTCATATTTACTTCTATTATCATGGCTGCAAGAGCATCCAGCAGCAGTGATGAGACTGAGGATTTCATTGATGAGGAGGTTCCTGAACAAACTGTGAAGGAACATTTCATTTGGACATTTTTCAAAATTCCAGAGGGGGAGAAGAAGGTAAATGCTCCAAAGGTGGAGTGTAAAATATGCCACACCATCTTATCGAGAGGAAATCCCAGAAAAAAATTACAGCTTCGGGAACTGGACGATGATACGCCACGTGTCAAGGAAACATCCCCAGAACTATGCACGGGAGAGTGTCAGGGCTCTGGCACGAGAGGCTCCCAGGGATGGTGGCTCTACTTCTACCGGTGGAGCAACACCTTCTGTGCGTCGGCGTGAGCAGGAGATGATACCAAATATTCAGCTTGCTTTTAATCAGGCTATATTAAAATGCCGAAAATGTGACCATCTTCTTTGCTATGGGGAGCAAAGTGTCACACTCATGGTTCGAGCTCTCGAGAACCACCGCTGCCATCCCCAGGCCTAATTATTTTTTTTTGCCTCCTGTTGAGCTGTTTCCAGTTCCCTGTTTTTGTTTTTGTTAAAAAAAAGAAGAAAAACAAAAGTTCTTTTCAGAGCTACCTCCAATTCTCATCAAAGAGCTGTGTTCTTAAAAAAATGAAAAAGAACTACCTCCAATGTATTAAAAAATGCTACATTTGTAAAGAAGTCTGTCATTGTTTTTTCTCCAGGGTACGCTCCCCGGTACGCGCTGCGGGCGCGTACCGGGCACTCCCCTCGTGAAAATCGATTTATTTTTTATTTTATTTTATGCGGCGGGGCCCTTTTATGACCCCCACATCAAACCTAGGGTGTCAGGGGGGTCTACCCTGCCCCCTTTTGGTTATTTCCCCCTTTGTTTTTGCCACCTCTTGTGTCTCGATCCTACCGAGACACAAGATGGCGGCCGCTCCGGTCTGTTGGGAATGTTGACAGACACCCGTGAACCAATCAGCTTCCCGTGTGCAAGTCGCGTGGCGCGCCCGGAGCGCTCCCTGGTGCGCGTACCGGGGCGCGCTTACAGATATATATATTTTTTTGAACCTAAATTACTCAAAATCCTCTGGAGCACATATCTTGAGACATAGCAAAGGCACATCGGGCTACCAGTCCCTACAATTTTGCCAAGTTTGGTGAAAATCCATTCAGCCGTTCGAGCTAAAAGTGAGTCCGACTGCCCTATGGAAATTAACATGGGGAAAACACGTTTTGGGACCCCCCTTTTATCTCGGCCCCCGCTTAATGAATCCCCCCCAAACTTTCAGGGAAGGACCGGAGCGCCGCGAGGCAAAGTTGAGGAAAATTTCAGGCAGATTCCTCAACCGGCGCCAAAGTTATTCCCAATAGAATGTTACAATTTCCCTATGGAAAACAATCCTAACTATAACTACCTACTGGCGACCGCCAGTAGGTAATATGTATATATATATTGATTACTATACGTTTGAAATATACAGGGGGAAAAGGGTACTATGATTAGATAAGTTTAGGATTGTAAATATCATAATGGTGGTTTGTAAAGGTTTGATTGAATATGAGTACTTTACGGTAATTTGGGAATGAAAAATGGCTACAAGTATATGCTGGCCTAAAAACACTGTGCGGGGTTGCTGGTCTAGATGACCATGGAAAGGGAAGCGGGTACTTACACATAACACTAATTTAAAAAGAGGTCTAGACTCGAGGACTCTATGGTCCAGTTGAAGGCAAGGAGCCGAAACGCGTAGACCGTTCGTTTTGATGCACTTTATTTTGCACAAGGTGTGTAATTAAATTTGTGAAAACTAACCTGTTGCTGTGCCGTGTCTTCATCTGCGGGAATCGTGGGAAGGAGAAACAGAAGTAATATATATATGTATATATATTCACTGAAAAAACCATAGGTTTCACACTAGTTATAGTTAGCTGGAAGTTTTACTCGCATAAAACCATTGAAATTCCCACGTTATAGTTAGTTGGACTCACTATAACTTGCGCGTGCAATGCACTGCTGATGACGTCACATATTACATCACTCATGACATGGTCAGTGACATCACTCATGACAGCACTGATGACACCATCCAGTGAATGTGTGTCTTTTTGAAAAATAAATATTAGTGAGTAATGTTTAAATAGTTAAATATATGTATTAGTGTTTCACTTTGTGTATAAGTGGCTGCATGGGTTGGTGAGTAGGTACATGTGTATGTATATAGGTTATTAGATGTTTTTCTTAGTATCAGTATGAGTGTTTGTATGGTTTGGTGGGGGTCTTACTTAGCACATAGATGCATGAATGACTGACTCTCTCTTTGTATGTGTTTTGAAGACAGCATATGTGCAGGACTGTATGGGTGGATGACTGTGTATATGTGTGTGTTACTGAGTGAATGACTGTCTCACTAGTGTCTTTATCAGTAACTACATATGTTTTAATGTAGTACATGTGAATATTGATGTATATAAGTGAGTATATGTGAGAGTGAGGGATTGTAAGAGTTCCTGTTTAAATAACTATGTTTTTCTATAAGTGATTGTTTAACAGAGTAAATATGTGTATGTTTTCTTAGAAGTAAGGTGGTAGTGTGTGTATAGCTGTATATGCAAATAAATGGATGTTCAATTGTTTATTTGCATGTGTGAGTATGTGTATGAGTAACTTTTGGATGACTGTCGGTGTGTAACAGGATGTATAGGTGTATCACTACATATGATCAGTGAGTATATGTATAAGTGACTATATAGAACTGTTTGTGAATGAGTGTATGTGTATATAGATGGTGGAATTATTGAATTGGTTGTTGTAAGTGGTATGGCTATCCATTTTTTTGTAAATTTTAGTTTCTATGTTTGAATATTTGTTTCAAGGGTTACATTACAGTGAAAGGAGGTCTGTCACTCTGTCACAAGGATGGTGTCATCAGTGATGTCATGAGTGATGTCACTGACCATGTCATGAGTGATGTAATATGTGACGTCATCAGCAGTGCATTGCACGCGCAAGTTATAGTGAGTCCAACTAACTATAACGTGGGAATTTCAATGGTTTTATGCGAGTAAAACTTCCAGCTAACTATAACTAGTTTGAAACCTATGGTTTTTTCAGTGAATTTAATAGGTTTTTTAAATGCTAATTCCTAACTATAACTGGTGTGAAACCTATGGTTTTTTCATTGAATTTCATAGGTTTTTTAATAGCAAATATATATAGGTTTGAAAAGTAATAATTTTTTTAACAAATTTTAAATTGTGTAAATATGTTTTTTTTTTTTTTTTTAATGTTTGCCCCCGGGCGCTCCCGAGGCGTATACCGGTAAACGTACGGGTAAGCGCAATGTTACGAAGCGCTCCATGGCGTGTACCGGGGAGCGTCCCAGGAGCGCTATTCCCGCGAACGAAAACAACATCATGACGTTTCGCGTCGTCGCGTGATGCGTCATATGACGCACTACGTAAACGCACCCGGAAGCACGCGATCGCATACGATCACGCAACGTCTTGACTCGCTTACGCGACGCGCCCCGAGGTGCGTCCGGGGGTGCGCCCCGGAGCGCGCCTACGGGCACGCCCCGGGGCGCATAGCGTAAGTACTTCGGATCATGTGATCTGAAAAGAACACTTTTCATTGGGGCAGATCAGTTTTGGTTTCCAAATGATGAAAGCTTGGATCATGTGACTTGAAAATAACAATTTTCATTGGTCCAGAACACTTTTGTTTTCCAAATGTTGAAAGCCCCCTCCTTTTTTCATCATTCTGACTTTGTCCTTTGACTGAGGAATACCTGTTTCGAGTTATATCTCAGAAAATAGCTACAGTAGTATCAACAGCTGGAGCATCTGGTCCACCACCACCACCACCACCATCTAAAAGACCACCAGAAGATTTCGTTGGTGGTCAAGATGAAGAGGAGGAGGATGATGAAGAAGAGTCACAGAGAATGGAGTTCCTGCCGGAAGATAAACAGCCCTACAAACCCAAAGAACACTTTATATGGCAGTTCTACAAACTCCCAAGGGGTTTTAAAAAAGTCAACGCAGCAAAAGTAACTTATTTAATTTGTGGTGCTGAGCTATCCAGGGTGAACCCTAAAAAAAAGTATTCCTTCGGGAATCACACGATGACGCGTGCCTATCCAAACAACTACTGTACTGCAGAGGTAAGGGACCTCTGCAGTAAACTACCCCCATCAACGTTTGGACGCTCAACATCAAAACAACCCACTCCATCGGGTTCGAGATCAACAGACACATTGGCTACTATCCAACCTAAGTTTAATGATTACAAAATTGTATGCAAATATTGTAACAAGTTACTTTGCTATGGTGAGCAAAGCATCGAACTTATCATGGTTGCTGGTGATCACCATAACTGTCCATTGAAACCCTAATTTTTCCTGATTTTATTTATGCTCCAGTTGAGCCATTTACAATTCCCTGTTTTTTCTTTATCCCCATGAAAAATACAAAAAAATTATAAAAGTGTTCAGAAAACCCAAAAAAGTAAAAAAATGTTCAAAAAAACATAAAAAAAATATAAAACAACAAAAATAAAAAACAGTTCTTTTTAGAACTACCTTTACTTTATAAAAATAAACCTATATTTTTAATGAATCTGTCTCAATCTTTTTTCAGCAGGGTACGCTACCGGTACGTGCACTGGAGCGCGCACCGGGGAGCGCACCCTAAAAAATACGTTAAAAAAAATTAATGAAGGAGTTAGCATGAGGGAACAACACAAAGAGAGTAATGTTAAGAGAAAGAGACCTACAGGATGAACACGATTTAACCTAGCGTTAAGAAAGTGCCTGTACTGACACCCAAAACACCCGGCAAACTTAAAGCCCTGAAACTATTTTCATATCACCGCTCCCTTTGCACCTTTAATTCTTATTTTCAAACCACGTTTCCTTTCCATCACACACGATTTTTTTCGGTGTTCCACATTCAACGTTTAGACACTTTACCATTTTTAGTCAGAAGCTGCACCTCCAACATGCTTAATCTACGAATTAATTACTCTATCTTTCGCACTTTTTCAATGTTTAAATTCCACAGATTTTTTTCACAGAAATACATACCACCGGCTCAGTACCTCTTAGTAACATGAAACCAAGTTGCTCCCTTTTACTTACTAATGCCTTAGAGACGGCAAAAAATTATATTTGCATAGATATGAGCGTACTGAAACATGGAATTAGTCCTTCACATCCAAGCACTACCAATGGCATGACTTATTTAACAGGAAGCGCTGTAATATTGCATGTGTTCACAAAGGTACACCGTGCCTGCTATAATGCAGACTTTTACCTTATAGCTCAACAGTGCTTATTTATTTACAAAGAATGAGAATTACTATGAGTTTTAAAAAAACAAGCCTTACTCTGTAAAAGTCACTCTACATATGCCTCTCTATAAAAATGTAGTTTATCCACCCCCGCATTGGAACCTTGATGTTTCCAGCTGGCCGCGAAATTCGACCTTGAATTCAAAGTTCCATCCTAAGACTTGAACAACAGCCTCATTGTCACAAAATGAAGTTTCCCGAGCATCTGTTCACAAACATATCTCATTCACTTAGCTAACACTCGCAGAAAACTGCATACCTAATTAAATAGTGACCTTCCTTTACAATTTTCTGAGGTGACTCCCATAATCTTTAACACTCCTCCACTTGACATCTGGGCTATTTTTATGCATTCAAATTATTTAAACTCATTCTGCTACTCTTCACTCCATATTCTCTGACCTATGTTTCTGAACTTCGAGATATACTACCAGCAGCTGCTACTTTTCAGGTCCTATTTTCTTTATTACAAAATGGATGTCCGTCCTGCCTTCGCAAACGAGCTGGAACACTTAGAACTGTTTCGCCACAGGATGCTTGACCAGTATGGCATTCTGCCACTCGCGACTTTGAGTGCATCATATGATTATCATTTCGATTTTCCTACTTCACCTGTGTGCAGCCTGTATTTCATTGCCTGAGCTGTGATTTCATGTGGGCCCTGGACTTATGTCTCTGCAACTCAGTACCTCCTGAAGTGAATTACAATCATCTCATGAATCCGTTAATCGATCATGAACAGCTTTGTTCCGACGGAGGGATTATGGCCTTTGCAGCGATACATGGAGTTCTGGGTCATTGAAATATATTCGCAGCGGCGCAAGATTTCTTGGCACACAGCTACATTGAAAATTCACCGAGTTGTCCTCTGATTGTACTAGAGGCTCCGGTAATTAATGACCATGTATGTTCATTTCCTCTTTTCAATTGGATGGCTGACTTGTTTTCGGACGATAACAATGACTTTCTTTTAGAAGCGGTTGCCACTTACTTCGCCTACTCACTGGAAGGGTGACTGTTATGCAAGCCATTGACGTCTTAACTGTTTTTTTTCCCTCCTAATTTTTCATATTAATTTTTCTTTTTTTTTAATGTAAACAGAACTATAGCCTTTACTAACAGTGGACATTGCAATTTCTTACTGGTGAGATTTTCCTGTTTTATGTGCAGTTAATTTTTTTTCCTCACCTACTCAATTTCGTTCAAAACATTTCATGGTGCTCTAATTTCAACAAAACACTCGTTTATGTTATCTTATCTTATTTATGAAACAAACAATAAGTGCGGTGCACAGCAGGTTTGTAGTGTTGCTAATTGTGTGATTGGTTTAGATTCCTTCATGTAAGGGTGCTCCTGCTGGTGGCGTAACCGTCCGTTTGCGCCGATTAGGTTAAGTATTAACAAAGTGGGCACACGACTTGTGTGCACATCCCAGCGGTGGGCACTCCCTCTGGTTCGTCATAGAAGACAGACTCCTCTAAGTTTGCAATTTGTTTATTTATAACTCATTTGAAGTTAACGAACGTGGATTCAATTCATCGCATTCACTTCAAAATTCCATCCATATAATTCAAATACTTTCAACATTTAGATGATGTCAACAATGGTGCTCCAATGCATTTCGGGCGGGAGTCGCCCTTTCTCAAGGAGCCCTGAAAATAAGAACGGCAATCATTTGCTTCATAGCTCATCATAGTGACGATTTACACAATGTAAACAATGAAATCCATATTTACACAAAAATAATGCGGTCTAAATGAAACCAAATCGATCATGCTCAAAGGTAGTGTGATGCTGTGCTCTGGTGATGACAGAAATATCAAGCAAGCGAACTTAATGTCCTGGTGTGCTCGGGTGGTGTCTAAAGAAGCAAGCAAACAAACGTGGTTTACAACGAGTGCTTAGAGGAATGTGAAGGGTTAGGAAGTTTCTAATCATACAAAAGAGAAGGCTCAAAGGAAAAAGGGGCTCACGTGGTCTTGAATTAAACGTCGATGTTCAAGAAAGCTGCAATAGAGGATGATACAAAGGTAAGTAAAGGTGATGCGGGTTATCGGGTAGATAACGCGGGCTAACGTGCAAACGGGGTATTAACTTACTGAAGCGTGTTAGCGGGTACGTGAAGTCTCCATCATTCGATCATGGTCGGCTTAGCGCGACTTGCGCGGAGCGTGGGGATGTTGTTTTAACGCGGCTGCGTTTTCATGAGCAGAGACGAGGGACTAATGCAGTATTATTCAGGCGTCTGCAAGCGCCAGTAACATAAGCGATGGACATTATCTGTAGGACTTATGACCAAAAAAATGTCGGCCATCTTAAAAGGGGGTAATCGAGTGGTGTAAATAGCCATTCAGTGACAGTTTTTACAAAAACGGTAAAGGGGATTGTGTGTTCACTGGGGTGACAGAAGGGAGTGTCATTGAAAATGTGTTAAATGATTTACAATAGTTACACAAACATATTCAAACTAAAATGCTTCATATGAAAATAATGTAAACATGAATATACAGTGGCACAAGAGTTTCGTGTCCATATGTACCACAAGGGGTACTCATAAAAAACAGCTGAGTTCAATACGGTCATTCAGACCGAATGGTTTCAAGGATTGCAAACGGTAAATCCATGCAGTTTCTTTTTGTAGAAGGATTTTGTTATTGTCCTTTCCTTCTCTCTTTTCAATCATTTCCAACACCATAAATTTCAGTTTTGCCACATTGTGGTTGTGTTCCATGAAATGCATCGCCACACTTGATCTCTCTTGTTTGGTCCTTATGTTTGACTTGTGTTTGTTCAGACGGATCTTTATTTTTCTCTCAGTCTTTCCTATGTAGATTTTCCCACAAGGGCATTTCAACAAGTAAATTAAATTGGAAGAGTCACACGTGGCATTTACTTTGATTTTAATTTCTGTACCCTTCATTGGATGATTTATTTTATTGCCTTTGATGATGTTGTTGCAACTGTTGCAGTTGAGACAAGGTCTTGTACCGTTGTATGTTGTTTGTTGAGCTGTGTCTCTAGATAAGATCTCTCTCATATTGTTTGCTCTTGTGTAAGCAAATATTGGTGGATTTTTAAAAAGATCTTTGAATTCAGGTTCCGACGATAGGATTCTCCAATGGCTCAATATGATTTTTTTATATCTTCCACTAAGTGTGGAGTATTTAGATACTACCACCATCCTGGTGTCTTCACTTTTCTTTGCTCTTGTAAGTGCTTTGTCACGAGTGATATTGGAGACTTTACTCATGGCTTCATTCACAATTTCAGGTGGGTACCCTCTCTCAGTGAATCTTAGGTTCATTTCAGTCAGATGTTTTGTGCAAACTTCCGAGTTCGAAACGATCCGTTTCACTCGCAACATTTGGCTAAAAGGCAAGTGGCGTTTGAGTGAGTTCTGGTGGAAACTGGAAAAGTGCAATGTGTTATTGCGGTCTGTTATTTTCCTAAATAGGTCAGTTTCCAAACCTATGTTGGTCCTTGTGATGGAAACATCCAAGAAATTGATAGTTTGTTCATTCATGTTCCAAGTAAGTTGGATTCGATGGTCTTTGTTGTTGAGCTCATTTAATTCCTTCTCTAACTTGTCTTTCGTGCCTTTCCAAATGAAAAATAAATTGTCTATGTAACGAACATACATAAGCAAATTCTTCATCCATTGGGGGTTGTCATAGATATTTGTTTTTTCGAACTCTGCCATGTATATGTTGGCGTAAGTAGGTGCGGCGCAATTGCCCATGGACATGCCAGACAGCTGTTGGAACCATTGGTCATTGTAGGTGAAATAGCTATGATATAGCGTAAATATCATTAGTTCCATAAGTAGGACTTGCATGGATTCTGGGATGTCGCTGTTTAAGAGTGTCTTCTCTACTGCGTCGATTCCTCCACCATGTGGAATGGAAGTGTATAGACTCTTAACATCTGCTGTACATAATACCAGGTTGTCATCCTTGTTAATGCTCACTTCGGAGAGTTTAAGTAGAAACTCCTTGGTGTCTTTCACGTAACTTTTGAGTTGTTTGACAAGAGGTTGAAGGTAACGATCAAGGAATTTTCCTACGGGCTCGTGGAGGGACCCCTTTGTTGAGACAATAGGCCTGAATGGTGGATCCATTAGGCATTTGTGGATTTTTGGCAGCATAGTTATTGTTGGACTTTTTGGATGTTCAACCAATAGAAACTTTTTAGTGCGTTCGTCGATTGTCTGTTGTTCATGCGCTTTTGTTACTAGTGTTGTTAATGTTGATTTGTATTGGCTGGTGGGATTGGATTCAAGTAACATATAAGTATCAGGATCCGAGATGTGTTCGATCATTTTTGCTTGATACATGCTGGTGTTGATGACGACCAAGGCGCCACCCTTGTCAGCTTTTATGCATTTAATCGCCTTGTTTCCTGCGATCTTTCTTAAGGTATCATGGTCTTTTTGTGTGATGTTCTTTTTGTTCATTTTTTTGTTGTAGTTGATTTTCTCCAAATCCTGTTTGACTAAAGTCTCAAAAGTATCAATGCTTTTATGACTGGTCGGTGGCATATAAGAGCTTGACGGTAACAACACTAGTAACAAAAGCGCATGAACAACAGACAATCGACGAACGCACTAAAAAGTTTCTATTGGTTGAACATCCAAAAAGTCCAACAATAACTATGCTGCCAAAAATCCACAAATGCCTAATGGATCCACCATTCAGGCCTATTGTCTCAACAAAGGGGTCCCTCCACGAGCCCGTAGGAAAATTCCTTGATCGTTACCTTCAACCTCTTGTCAAACAACTCAAAAGTTACGTGAAAGACACCATGGAGTTTCTACTTAAACTCTCCGAAGTGAGCATTAACAAGGATGACAACCTGGTATTATGTACAGCAGATGTTAAGAGTCTATACACTTCCATACCACATGGTGGCGGAATCGACGCAGTAGAGAAGACACTCTTAAACAGCGACACCCCAGAATCCATGCAAGTCCTACTTATGGAATTAATGATATTTAAGCTATATCATAGCTATTTCACCTACAATGACCAATGGTTCCAACAGCTGTCTGGCATGTCCATGGGCAATTGCGCCGCACCTACTTACGCCAACATATACATGGCAGAGTTCGAAAAAACCAATATCTATGACAACCCCCAATGGATGAAGAATTTGCTTATGTATGTTCGTTACATAGACGATTTATTTTTCATTTGGAAAGGCACGAAAGACAACTTAGAGAAGGAATTAAATGAGCTCAACAACAAAGACCATCAAATCCAACTTACTTGGAACATGAATGAACAAACTATCAATTTCTTGGATGTTTCCATCACAAGGACCAACATAGGTTTGGAAACTGACCTATTTAGGAAAACAACAGACCGCAATAACACATTGCACTTTTCCAGTTTCCACCAGAACTCACTCAAACGCCACTTGCCTTTTAGCCAAATGTTGCGAGTGAAACGGATCGTTTCGAACTCGGAAGTTTGCACAAAACGTCTGACTGAAATGAACCTAAGATTCACTGAGAGAGGGTACCCACCTGAAATTGTGAATGAAGCCATGAGCAAAGTCTCCAATATCACTCGTGACAAAGCACTTACAAGAGCAAAGAAAAGTGAAGACACCAGGATGGTGGTAGTATCTAAATACTCCACACTCAGTGGAAGATATAAAAAAATCATATTGAGCCATTGGAGAATCCTATCGTCGGAACCTGAATTCAAAGATCTTTTTAAAAATCCACCAATATTTGCTTACACAAGAGCGAACAATATCAGAGAGATCTTATCTAGAGACACAGCTCAACAAACAACATACAAAGGTACAAGACCTTGTCTCAACTGCAACAGTTGCAACAACATCATCAAAGACAATAAAATAAATCATCCAATGAAGGGTACAGAAATTAAAATCAAAGTAAATGCCACATGTGACTCTTCCAATTTAATTTACTTGTTGAAATGCCCTTGTGGGAAAATCTACATAGGAAAGACTGAGAGAAAAATAAAGATCCGTCTGAACGAACACAAGTCAAACATAAGGACCAAACAAGAGAGATCCAGTGTGGCGATGCATTTCATGGAACACAACCACAATGTGGCACAACTGAAATTTATGGTGTTGGAAATGATTGAAAAGAGAGAAGGAAAGGACAATAACAAAATCCTTCTACAAAAAGAAACTGCATGGATTTACCATTTGCAATCCTTGAAACCATTTGGTCTGAATGACCGTATTGAACTCAGCTGTTTTTTATGAGTACCCCTTGTGGTACATATGGACACGAAACTCTTGTGCCACTGTATATTCATGTTTACATTATTTTCATATGAAGCATTTTAGTTTGAATATGTTTGTGTAACTATTGTAAATCATTTAACACATTTTCAATGACACTCCCTTCCGTCACCCCAGTGAACACACAATCCCCTTTACCGTTTTTGTAAAAACTGTCACTGAATGGCTATTTACACCACTCGATTACCCCCTTTTAAGATGGCCGACATTTTTTTGGTCATAAGCCCTACAGATAATGTCCATCGTTTATGTTAATGGCGCTTGCAGACGCCTGAATAATACTGCATTAGTCCCTCGTCTCTGCTCATGAAAACGCAGCCGCGTTAAAACAACATCCCCACGCTCCGCGCAGGTGGCGCTAAGCCGACCATGATCGAATGATGGAGACTTCACGTACCCGCTAACACGCTTCAGTAAGTAAATACCCCGTTTGCACGTTAGCCCGCGTTATCTACCCGATAACCCGGATCACCTTTACTTACCTTTGTATCATCCTCTATTGCAGCTTTCTTGAACATCGACGTTTAATTCAAGACCACGTGAGCCCCTTTTTCCTTTGAGCCTTCTCTTTTTTATGATTAGAAACTTCCTAACCCTTCACATTCCTCTAAGCACTCGTTGTAAACCACGTTTGTTTGCTTGCTTCTTTAGACACCACCCGAGCACACCAGGACATTAAGTTCGCTTGCTTGATATTTCTGTCATCACCAGAGCACAGCATCACACTACCTTTGAGCATGATCGATTTGGTTTCATTTAGATCCCATTATTTTTTGTGTAAATATGGATTTCATTGTTTACATTGTGTAAATCGTCACTATGATGAGCTATGAAGCAAATGATTGCCGTTCTTATTTTCAGGGCTCCTTGAGAAAGGGCGATTCCCGCCCGAAATGCATTGGAGCGCCATTGTTGACATCATCTAAATGTTGAAAGTATTTGAATTATATGGATGGAATTTTGAAGTGAATACGATGAATTGAATCCACGTTCGTTAACTTCAAATGAGTTATAAATAAACAAATTGCAAACTTAGAGGAGTCTGTCTTCTATGACGAACCAGAGGGAGTGCCCACCGCTGGGATGTGCACACAAGTCGTGTGCCCACTTTGTTAATACTTAACGTAATCGGCGCAAACGGACGGTTACGCCACCAGCAGGAGCACCCTTACATGAAGGAATCTAAACCAATCACACAATTAGCAACACTACAAACCTGCTGTGCACCGCACTTATTGTTTGTTTCATAATTAACTTCTCCGCCCCCAAAGGCGGTTGCACGCATCTAAAGTTACAATGCAATATGAAGAAATTTCGAAATCAACCGACGCTAGAGCCAGCCTTCTGGTATATGGAGATGAAGAAAAAGAACGGATTTATGCCCTAATAAATGACGACTTAACACAAGAGACCACCAGCCGCACAAGAGAACAATGTGTCAAACACCTTCTTTATCTATCCAAACGCAGGATCAACCAACAACTGCACGCCAAAACCTTAATTAAGCACCATCAAGCCCTACGCATTCCCCGTGGACTTAGGATCACGTTAAAACCCTCCCTATGTAAAAACTCGAAGACCTTCCAAGAAAAATGGAACGCCATCTTGAATAAGTGCAGCCTTGATTTAATTATCCTCATAGTAGAGGAACTGTCATCAATCCTTACAGAATTAACAAATGAAATCAAAGAAGTTGAAAAGGAGCTGGAAGAATCCATCTCATCAGAAGAGTTATCCAAAATGTTAGAAGATGTAAAGACACAATTAGAGAAACACACTAAAGATATCAATGACAGAAAGATCAGGAAATTTCGACGTGATACACTCGATTACAAATTAGATGAAGTGTACACCTGGGCTGATATATATGCACAACGTCGACGTAATAAACCATTCAGTCAACATACAGACACTTCCTCATCTGGGAGTGATGTTTCCAGCCGTCCACCCAAAAAACAACACTTGGCGAAAACAGACACAAAGAACAAACAGCAACCCAACTAGAGGAAAATGCATCTACATCTGCATCTTTTTTAGAGGGAGGCCCACGCGAAACCGACGACCCAGGTGGAGCAAAAGAAAAGGACAAAGAGGCCCCAACTACACGAGGCTCCAAGAAGGACAACAAAAAGAAAGGGAATCGCTAGTAATCAACATTTCGGATACCAGATTATCAACCCACGAAATTAACCTTTTAAAAAAAGGTACATCATTCATACCGACTACTTTCACTAACCACCTTGAATTAGAGACAAGTACCTTTAAACTAACACGCAAACTGAGGCTACGTCATTTTTTCGAACATGTTCTTCCACCGGCAGCAGAAAAGAAACCGGACCAACTTCTCGGCTTGCGCCCGTCAAGCTCTTATATGCCACCGACCAGTCATAAAAGCATTGATACTTTTGAGACTTTAGTCAAACAGGATTTGGAGAAAATTAACTACAACAAAAAAATGAACAAAAAGAACATCACACAAAAAGACCATGATACCTTAAGAAAGATCGCATGAAACAAGGCGATTAAATGCATAAAAGCTGACAAGGGTGGCGCCTTGGTCGTCATCAACACCAGCATGTATCAAGCAAAAATGATCGAACACATCTCGGATCCTGATACTTATATGTTACTTGAATCCAATCCTACCAGCCAATACAAATCAACATTAACAACACTAGTAACAAAAGCGCATGAACAACAGACAATCGACGAACGCACTAAAAAGTTTCTATTGGTTGAACATCCAAAAAGTCCAACAATAACTATGCTGCCAAAAATCCACAAATGCCTAATGGATCCACCATTCAGGCCTATTGTCTCAACAAAGGGGTCCCTCCACGAGCCCGTAGGAAAATTCCTTGATCGTTACCTTCAACCTCTTGTCAAACAACTCAAAAGTTACGTGAAAGACACTACGGAGTTTCTACTTAAACTCTCCGAAGTGAGCATTAACAAGGATGACAACCTGGTATTATGTACAGCAGATGTTAAGAGTCTATACACTTCCATTCCACATGGTGGAGGAATCGACGCAGTAGAGAAGACACTCTTAAACAGCGACATCCCAGAATCCATGCAAGTCCTACTTATGGAACTAATGATATTTACGCTAAATCATAGCTATTTCACCTACAATGACCAATGGTTCCAACAGCTGTCTGGCATGTCCATGGGCAATTGCGCCGCACCTACTTACGCCAACATATACATGGCAGAGTTCGAAAAACCAAATATCTATGACAACCCCCAATGGATGAAGAATTTGCTTGTGTATGTTCGTTACATAGACGATTTATTTTTCATTTGGAAAGGCACGAAAGACAAGTTAGAGAAGGAATTAAATGAGCTCAACAACAAAGACCATCAAATCCAACTTACTTGGAACATGAATGAACAAACTATCAATTTCTTGGATGTTTCCATCACAAGGACCAACATAGGTTTGGAAACTGACCTATTTAGGAAAACAACAGACCGCAATAACACATTGCACTTTTCCAGTTTCCACCAGAACTCACTCAAACACCACTTGCCTTTTAGCCAAATGTTGCGAGTGAAACGGATCGTTTCGAACTCGGAAGTTTGCACAAAACGTCTGACTGAAATGAACCTAAGATTCACTGAGAGAGGGTACCCACCTGAAATTGTGAATGAAGCCATGAGCAAAGTCTCCAATATCACTCGTGACAAAGCACTTACAAGAGCAAAGAAAAGTGAAGACACCAGGATGGTGGTAGTATCTAAATACTCCACACTCAGTGGAAGATATAAAAAAATCATATTGAGCCATTGGAGAATCCTATCGTCGGAACCTGAATTCAAAGATCTTTTTAAAAATCCACCAATATTTGCTTACACAAGAGCGAACAATATGAGAGAGATCTTATCTAGAGACACAGCTCAACAAACAACATACAAAGGTACAAGACCTTGTCTCAACTGCAACAGTTGCAACAACATCATCAAAGGCAATAAAATAAATCATCCAATGAAGGGTACAGAAATTAAAATCAAAGTAAATGCCACGTGTGACTCTTCCAATTTAATTTACTTGTTGAAATGCCCTTGTGGGAAAATCTACATAGGAAAGACTGAAAGAAAAATAAAGATCCGTCTGAACGAACACAAGTCAAACATAAGGACCAAACAAGAGAGATCCAGTGTGGCGATGCATTTCATGGAACACAACCACAATGTGGCACAACTGAAATTTATGGTGTTGGAAATGATTGAAAAGAGAGAAGGAAAGGACAATAACAAAATCCTTCTACAAAAAGAAACTGCATGGATTTACCGTTTGCAATCCTTGAAACCATTCGGTCTGAATGACCGTATTGAACTCAGCTGTTTTTTATGAGTACCCCTTGTGGTACATATGGACACGAAACTCTTGTGCCACTGTATATTCATGTTTACAATATTTTCATATGAAGCATTTTAGTTTGAATATGTTTGTGTAACTATTGTAAATCATTTAACACATTTTCAATGACACTCCCTTCCGTCACCCCAGTGAACACACAATCCCCTTTACCGTTTTTGTAAAAACTGTCACTGAATGGCTATTTACACCACTCGATTACCCCCTTTTAAGATGGCCGTCATTTTTTTGGTCATAAGTCCTACAGATAATGTCCATTGTTTATGTTAATGGCGCTTGCAGACGCCTGAATAATACTGCATTAGTCCCTCGTCTCTGCTCATGAAAACGCAGCCGCGTTAAAACAACATCCCCACGCTCGGCGCAAGTCGCGCTAAGCCGACCATGATCGAATGATGGAGACTTCACGTACCCGCTAACACGCTTCAGTAAGTTAATACCCCGTTTGCACGTTAGCCCGCATTATCTACCCGATAACCCGCATCACCTTTACTTACCTTTGTATCATCCTCTATTGCAGCTTTCTTGAACATCGACGTTTAATTCAAGACCACGTGAGCCCCTTTTTCCTTTGAGCCTTCTCTTTTGTATGATTAGAAACTTCCTAACCCTTCAAATTCCTCTAAGCACTCGTTGTAAACCACGTTTGTTTGCTTGCTTCTTTAGACACCACCCGAGCACACCAGGACATTAAGTTCGCTTGCTTGATATTTCTGCCATCACCAGAGCACAGCATCACACTACCTTTGAGCATGATCGATTTGGTTTCATTTAGACCCCATTATTTTTTGTGTAAATATGGATTTCATTGTTTACATTGTGTAAATCGTCACTATGATGAGCTATGATGCAAATGATTGCAGTTCTTATTTTCAGGGCTCCTGGAGAAAAGGCGACTCCCGCCCAAAATGCATTGGAGCACCATTGTTGACATCATCTAAATGTTGAAAGTATTTGAATTATATGGATGGAATTTTGAAGTGAATGCGATGAATTGAATCCACGTTTGTTAACTTCAAATGAGTTATAAATAAACAAATTGCAAACTTAGAGGAGTCTGTCTTCTATGACGAACCAGAGGGAGTGCCCACCGCTGGGATGTGCACACAAGTCGTGTGCCCACTTTGTTAATCTTATCTTATTTGAAACATTTTCGAAATAAGGCTTGGTAAAATAATGTTAAATGTGCCGTGATAAATGTGTATAGTTACAATGACTTTTTATATGGTTAAACGCCATTTTCCCATTCTCTACTTATTTCCGCCTCACACACATGTGCTGCTTTTGTTTTCTGCCTAGTGAACTTTTTTTGATTCAAAATTTAAAAGTATGTGATTACACTGATATTACCCTTGCTTATTGAGCTGTATGTGACATTGAGTACTGAAATGTTTCAAAAAATTATGTCAATACAGTAGTTGTTCTGAACACTGATTTTCGAACATCCCTGCAGATAACATACATGCACCTCCACCCAAGTTCTCGCTTTTGACACGTTTTTCATTTCATTACACAATACCATACATCAAACTTGATAGTGCTTCCTATGCAAAGAACTAACTGTTATTGAGGTGATGTCTAACCACTAGCATTTTCATATATGATTACTGAACATAAAATCAAAAGACACCTTCTTACATTTAATATAATTTAATATATTTGGTTTGGAGGCTGTACAATATGTTTTTTTTAAACCTTATTCATTTTGCATCATACTATACTTACACCATTTATGTTGTATGGACTAGTAACTATGCAATTAATTTGTTTATAATATCTATACTCATATTACATAATAAACTTCGCTTCAAACCACTGCATCATTGAATAATTATTTCAAATATATACGTTCCTTCTTTTAATCCATATTCACAACTGAATTTATTGTATACTAAAACTCTATTCATGTGTTTGACGTAATCTCAACTGTACTCACTTTACATTTTCTCTTCTCAACCTGAATTATTCATGGTGCAACTCGCTAGCCTGCATGGTGTGCACTTCTCAATCAATTAATCAATCAATCACGGCATTTGTATAGCGCGCTACTCACCCGGGAGGGTCTCAAGGCGCTGGGGGAGGGGTAAGTTACTGCTGGAAAAGCCAGGTCTTGAGCTGCTTCCTGAAGGAGAGATGGTCCTGGGTTCGCCGTGGGTGGGGAGGGAGTTACAATGTCTTGGCTGAGGGGACTCAGATGAGGGGAATAGAATATTCCTACTGAATTAAAGACTCTACATTGGAACCTACTTATAGGTACCTAAATCAGCCACAGAACCCAAAAGCTCTTTTCAGAGCTACCCTACCTCTAATCACTCCAAATGATTATCTTTTTCTAACTTTTTTCACTATTTTTCACCAAAGTACGCTCCCCGGTACGCTCCCCGGTGCGCATACCGGGCGCTCCCCCCGCGAAAATGTAAATTTTTTTATTTCTTTTTTTTTGGCTTATATGGGCCTCCTAAGACCCCCTCAGAAAACCTAGAGGGTCAGGGAGTGCCTACCATGCCCCCTTCTACCCATTCCCAACGTTGTTTGTCCTCCATTTTCTGTCTCAAATCTACCGAAACACAAAATGGAGGACTCCCGTTGCGCTGCCGGTACGCGTACCGGGGCGCGCACCGGGCGCTCCCCCCCCCGCGAAAAATATATATATATATTTTTTTGCCTATATGGGCCTCCTAAGCCCCCCTCAGAAAACCTAGGAGGTCAGGGAATGCCTACCGTGCCCCCTTATACCCAATCCCAACGTTGTTTGTCCGCCATTTTCTGTCACAAATCTACCGAAACACAAAATGGAGGACTCCCGTAGCGCTTCCGGGAAGCGCTCCCAGAAAATGTTAAAAGGTAATTTACATAAAAACCACTGGAGACACTTTCACCAAATATACAATAGCTCATACTACATACCAATCCCTAACATTTTCCCAAATTTGATGGAATTCCATTGAGCCATTTAGCCTGTAGACCTCTTTAAATATCTTGAGGTAAATTACTTCACAAAAACACATCCGAAGTGTAAGAATTGACAACCAATTAAAATGTTACTTTTATTTTCTACTTTTTTTTCCTGACATTTGATTGGTTATGTACATGAATATATATAAAGAAAGAGAGGAAAACACAGCCATTTTGACTACTACTTCATGGTGTACATTTCAAAAGGATTTTCACTAATAACTTCAACTTCTTTTTCAAAGGTAAGTTGTTATTTTGAAAACTGAAGTATATTGTGCACTTAAAGTTAATATGGAAAACTTTTTCTGATAGTTATATACTATCCCTCTGTAATAGTTATAGATATAGATAGACTTCTCTGTTATAGCTATGGATGGATTTAGGCTTGTCTTGTATAATTATAAATTTACTTAGATTTCATCACATACACTATTTTATATTTCTACTTCCAGTCTGATACCATACAGTGCCCAAAGATAAATTCACTGTTAAAAACTACCTATCTAAACTTAAACTCAACAGTGCCCTATCTCTACTGATATATATATTTTTTTTATGCAAATTTCAGCCAAAATGGAAGGAGAACAAAACGTTTCATTTGAAATTGTCCTTGCAAACAGCAATGAAGAAAACATTGAACCAAATGACATTGAATTCATGGACGAATCACGAGACCATGAACTTCTACAATGTGTAGAATCTGTGGATTTCCTCCTTCAAAATGAGGACATTTCAGACACTCAAATGTTGCAAGTTATGTTCACTCAAAATAAGGACATTTGGGACACTCAAATGTTGGAAGTTATGGTCACTCAAAATAAGGACATTTTGGACACTCAAATGTTGGAAGTTATGTTCACTCAAAATGACGACATTTCGGACAGTCAAATGTTAGACGTTATATTTAATTTGGAAAATGAATCTCAAAAATAAATGTATCTTTAATAATTCAAAAATAGTTTGAGACATTATTCATTTTTATATGTAATTCTTAAACTAGTACAACATTGATTATAATGTAAAGTCAGACTTATAGTATACTGTGCAACTTTTTTGTGTTACATAGCAATTTTACTCATAGATACTTCCTTTCTCCCACTATATTATCACCAATGTGTATTTGACATACCTTTTTCATCACCTGCCTCCCGCACGGTGCGCTCCCCGGTGCGCTTACCGGGGCGCGGCTATAGATATTTTTTTAAACCCAAATAAATTACTCAAAATCCTCTGGAGCACATATCTTGAGACATACCAAAGGCACATCGGACTATCAGTCCCTACAATTTTGCCAAGTTTGGTGAAAATTCATTCAGCCGTTGGGACCCCCCTTTTATCTCGGCCCCCGCTTGACGAATCCCCCCCAAACTTTCAGGGAAGGACCGGAGCGCCGCGAGGCAAAGTTGCTGAAATTTCAGGCTGATTCCTCAAGCGGCGCCAAAGTTATTCACAATAGAATGTTGCGATTTCCCTATCGAAATCAATCCAAACTATACCTACCTATACTGGCGCCCGCCAGTAGGTAATGTTACTTTTTTATTTTTTTAAATTGACTTTGGGGCGCTCCCGGGGAGCGTACCGGGGAACGCACGGGTAACCGCAATATTACGACGCGTCTCAGGGCGCGTACCACTGAGTGTCCCGGGAGCGATATTCCCGCGAACGAAAACAACATCGTGACGTATCGCATAGATGCGTCATGCTTCATATGACGCACAACATAATCGCAACCGAAAGCACGCGATCGCATACGATCGCGGAATGTCCGGACGCGCTTACGTAACGCACCCACGGGCGCGACTACGGGCTCTTTGTAACTTCCCATGTCTTATCCTAATTCAGTTTTTCCCACAGTTCCACCCCTCTTTACTTATACTACGTGCAGGGCCGGACTGGCTACTGGGCAGATGTGTGTGCTGCCGAGCAGAGGGGTAATTTCGTTGATGGGGACCTGTGTGTGCAGAACGAAATTTGTTTTGCTTTTTTTATTACAAAGCGCACGCAGGTCCCCATCATTGAAATGAATTCACACCACGGAGAAATCCTCCCCCTGCTCGGCTGCACACACAACTGCCCGGTAGCCAGTCCGGCCCTGACTACGTGGTCTTTTCTCACCATCTCTCACCGTTCTTTATTTATCCTGGTTCCGCCCCTACCCTTCATTCTCCATTTTTTACTGTCCTTTCTTTTTCTTTTAACAGCCAGTCACATTCTCTCACTATCTCTACTTTAGTGTTCTTCCTCTCTGTTCTTTTCTTTTGCTTCTTTAGTCATTTCACTTTTCTCACTTTCATCCAATTACACCTTCTCTATTTTTTACTATGTAATTAACAATCCCTCTGTTTTCATCCTGCAGCTCTTCAGGGCCGGACTGGCTACCGGGCAGTTGTGTGTGCTGCCGAGCAGAGGGCTCATTTCGTTGATGGAGACCTGTGTGTGCAAAACGAAATTAGTTTTGCTTTTTTTATTACAAAGCGCACGCAGGTCCCCATCAACGAAATAAGCTCACACCACGCAGAAATCTTCCCCCTGCTCGGCAGCACACACAACTGCCCGGTACCCAGTCCGGCCCTGGGAACAGGGGTTACAGAGAGTGAGAGAAAGACATTGTAAGTGACTAAAAAGAGCTGAAACAGGATGGAAAAAGGAAAGTAAGTGTCAGAGAATGGGAATACAATTTAATTTACACAATCCAAAGTATAAAATAACTTCTATAACACAACATGTTACATAGTTTATTTTTGCTGTTTTCAGAATATATTGAATTTCACTTAAAACAGTGAGTTCAAATTACTCATCATATGACAGCGGGAAAAAAAAACACAATCTAAAAGATTGTGTTTTTAAAAAAAACTTAAATACTAACAAATGACAAATGTACGCTAATCTTACATTGACTTACTTTTCCTTGTGGCCAAATACTGTATCACGGACGTCCTTTTCTCATTGCAAAGTACTTGGCTGTTCACTTAAAAATCCATTTCATCGACTTTCTATAAAAAAACCTCGAAGAACATCTGAAATATTTCGAATATTTTCATATACTCCTTTTTTCAGTCATGACTCTTTACTCATTCCTGCACCTTTCCATTTGGCCAAATAGTGTCAGATGTATGAGTATGTCTTCAAATTAATTCTAAGGCACTCTGAAATGACCTTTTTCCCGACGTTCTGAAAGAAAGGCTCTACAACATTTTCTCAATATTTAACTATTTCTAAAACCATCTCTGACTCACTCATGTTCATCATTTTGTATAAAACTAATATCAATTACTATGACATCCACTTACAGTACCTATATGACAAGTCAATTTTTTATATTGCCTAGATCACTTTTACTCACAATATATTTTTAAACAGCAAAATAACCTTTATTAACTGCTCCTGTCTTCATAGGCCAATTACTTTTACCTAAATTTTGGCTGTAAAAACACTAGGTATGAATTTATAAAGCCAAAAGGCAAACGTTGTTTGAAAGTCAAATGAGTGTCGTTACATTGGGTCCAGCCTTTAGAAGTTTTTAAATAGCATGTGTAATGCCCTGATGTTGTAGAAGGACCATCATGAAAAATAATAGCTACAGTTGCAAAGGTTCTTCCTGATATCGATACCTGAGATGCCACGAAATTTTTAATAGAAGTTGTCAATTTAGTTCCATCAGCTCTACATCGTTGAAACATTAAAATGACATAGTCACCATAATTTTGTAGAAATAATGTGGACAGCATTGTAGACTTACATTGGGTACACACCATATTGTGATCCGCAGCTTTAACTAGATTATTAAAAGGCACTGATTTGCAGTCCGGTAAAGTCAAATATATAAATCTTTCAGAGTCTATTCTAGTACTAGTTGATGAAGCACAGTTATCACAGTCATGTTGCCATTGATAAGAAAGGTTAAAAAGATTTTTATATCTGCTCCTTCATCTTCCAATACATCAAACATATACATTAAAAATTCCTGACAATCCTGCTGATTTATCTGTGAAAATTGATTTTGTCCTGAACATATGTCTACAAGATTTCTAATTTCTGAAACACTTTCTATTTTTGCTCTATCACTACTACATTTCTCTAACACAGAATTCAGTAAACAGCACAATGTTTGTTCCTGATTATCGACAATCTGTTTTTGTAAATGTTGAAGAAAAAAAACAACATTAACTACTACATTAGCATAGCAGTTGACACCAGAACTGTTTTCAAACTGAAATCCAACAACATCTTCCACAGAATCATTTTTCTTTCTCTTTACAATTACACTTTTATCTACTTTTTGCCTTTTTGCTGATACCTCACTGCAATTAATCTCATTTCTTCTTTTTCGGCCTACCACATGTTTTTCAATCAGAGAATATTGTGGCAAATGTGGAGCATACTCTCTTCTTAGCCTATTGTATTCTTTAACACAATCTAGATCAGCACAAATTTTTGTTTCATCACACTCAATCAAGTACAATCCTGCTAAAGTTCTGACTCGTGATAATGCCACATATGCCATGCCCTCTTTAAACACAGAACTTCCAATGTTCACCAAAGCACTATCTACACTTAAACCCTGAGATTTATGAATTGTCACTGCATACGCCAAACAAATAGGAAACTGTTTTCGACGAACATATAAGTCTTTCACGAGCAAAAATCTAGCTGAACAACGACAAATTTGTTCTATTTCATCAATGCCATCAAATTAAATTTTTAAAACTTCAATTTCATCTCTATTCTTGTAATTCACAAAACCAACAACATGACCCATTGCTCCATTTACCAGACCTCTTTCAACATTTAAATTCCTTCTCAAAATGATACGACAAAAACCAGCAGTTTTAGATATAGTCTTCTCTAATTAATCCAATTTTGACTTTAAATTTTCATACAAAACAATTGTTGCTCCCATATGCTCTATTTTATCTGTAGCTTCCAGTTTCACTATCTCTTCATTTTCTAAATTTAACATTTTGTTGTTGAACATGGAACATTCTTTCAGAGTTGGTATCAAACATATGGCAGACTTCTTCTTGTTAATTTTCTTAAAAATATTCTCTGGAAGAATGTTTTCATTTGGGTATAAATTTGAAATTAACCGTCCATGTAAAGCTTCTTTCCCTTGCTGACTTATTTTTCCAACTCTTACATCTTGTAAAATATTTTTATAATCTTCATCCTTTGCCTGCCGCATATTTTGAAGCACTTCTGCATATTTGAAGTTTAACCATATATTAACGTTTCCAATGCTTCCTAGGCACTTCCTGGTATCTTCATGCGTGAGCTTTTTGAACACAGGTTGTCCTTTCACTGCAGTCAACTGCAAAAGATCTCCAAAAACAATAACATGTTTTCCTCCAAATAAAACATCATAGTCTGTTCTTAAAATTTCTTGCATTCTCAAATGCACAAAAGCAAGCATTATATTTGACACCATGCTTACTTCATCAATGATAAGAAGTTTCATTTTCTTCAGGACTCTCGCAACTTCGGAACACGCATCTCCAGATAGCTTGTGATATTGCAATTTGTTATCATGCTCCACTGGCATCATCAGTAAACGATGCAAAGTAATCCCTTTAATATTATGTGCTGCCAGCCCAGTTGGAGCGGTAACAACACAAGACAGCGGTGATTCAGTCCTTTTCTGCAGATAACATGCAATTGCTTTAATCAGAAAACTTTTTCCAGTTCCCGCTTCTCCACTGACGTACAGTTGGACAGGCTTAAATGATGTACATGAGCACTCTTTCTTCTCAAGACTCAATCCATGTTCAACCTGTTCTGTGACTTCGTCATATATCTGTTTTTGCTCGACGTTTAATTGTTTCACCAAATCTTCTAAATTAATTACATCCTCTTGAGCTTGCTCCATAGCTCTTTCCACCTCATCCATAGCAGTGGCAGCTTCATTTTGGATAATTGGTCCTCCTAGTGGATCCTGACTCAATGAAGCAGAACTCTGAC
The DNA here is from genome assembly GCF_964261635.1 of Lissotriton helveticus. Taxonomy (NCBI): domain Eukaryota; kingdom Metazoa; phylum Chordata; class Amphibia; order Caudata; family Salamandridae; genus Lissotriton; species Lissotriton helveticus. The sequence goes on from NC_136061.1 coordinate 438,647,894, forward strand.
TGCCTTGAGAACTGTCTCTCGCAATCTCTGCAGCAATTGTTGATTCTTGCTCTATTTCTTCATTCAACATTTGCAGATAATTTGGAAAAACAGGACATTCTATGGTATCCTTCGTTGCATTAAAGGAGTCTTCATAACAGAGAAAATCTCCAAGTAGTTCCTCTTCTTCACGCCATGGTTTAAACAGTTGCAAAAGAGCCAAATAATAAAATTCTCTTTTATCTGGATTATCACAACTCAATTTTCGATGATTAATCAAATGACCTTTTTTCTGTTTCACTAGACATCCTTCACATCCAATGACAGCATATATTCCATTATTGATATCTTCTCTGATGTTCCTCTTATAAATATATCTTTGCAGAACTTCATAAAGACAAGCGTTCTCAAGGTGAGGACTTCTATTTGGATAGTATGTATCCAACCTGTTTGTCTTCAAAATATCTGTACTGTCTGGTTCTTTCTCCGCCAAATACTCTATCTCTTGTACAGATTTCAAAACACGATTTCGTGTTGCAGCAAGACCTAGACTCACCCAAATGATGGTTCTAGATTTCGCATAGAGACTTGCTGACGACATTCGATCAGAACATTCATACGCTCCAATTTCTCGATGCGACAACATCTTCAGACTGTAACTGTATAATTTCTTGCTTAGGCTCTTTTCATGTGAAATATCCTCCCACATTTCCTTCAGTTCTGTCTTTTCTTTTTTTGTGATGTAAGACGTCACATATCGAGCCACAGCAATAGAGTTGTCAGCAACGAATTGAATATCCATGTTAGCATTCCACATGGACAAAATCACTGAGTTGTAGTCGTTGATGTACTTGGACTCTTCGTCTCTTTTTAAATTGTATGTATTTTTTGGTGATTTCCTCGTCACAGTATGTCGCAGAGAAGACATCAAATTATTTACTCTTCCTTTAGAAATCACTGGTCGTGGAAAGCCGAAACGACATTTTGTGTAGAACTTGTCCTTGTTTCTGAATTTTCGACGACAGTACTTTCCACAACGATGGGATTGAAAGCGTAAAACTTGTTGCCTTAAACTGTTTTCTTCCGTAGTTTTCGGAACAGCACACGTTGAATACTCTTCAATGAAACTCATCACTGTCTCATCCGAATCTGTTCCAAATTTGGGTGCATCTTTAATCCATAACAACATATGTATGTGAGGAGCACCTCTCGCTTGGTACTCCTTTCTCCAAAAGAAATCCAAAACCTCTCCAAGGGGAGGATTTTTTTTGTTGGTAATAAAAGACATCATAGCTTCAAATCTATGATTGAAATATCTGCATACATTCACTGGATACAAAGAACACAGTTCTCCAGGTGTTTTGAATTCAATATTTTGTATATTTACATTTGCCTCTCGTAGAAATTGAAGTAAGTCGTCCCATGCATACTCGGCACAGCTAAGAGTGAGGAACCATGTAGGAGTTCCTAAGTTTCTTAGCATACAATTCAATTCCCCATGACGACGGTACCAATACTCGTTTGTACCACGCTGACATGCCATGAGATTGATTAGATGAGATTCTAAAATATTATCTTGCAAATTCACTTTCTCCATAAAGTCCCTCGCCGAAACATTTTGCAGATGTCCTCCACTTTTCAGTATATGGTTTACTGCATAAGAAAGACCAGACAAGTCACTTTCATACAGTAGATGAAATAAATAGGGAATGCATTGACGAAATCTTGGATCTTCAGCATATAATCTTATAGTTCGATATTCAGACGCTGGAATTTGAAGTGGTCGATCGTCATATCGTCCACCTCGACCTGTTGGAAATAGCTGTGGAAAACAACGAGCTTCCAAACTTTTTTCCCATACACTAATGGGACTTCCTTTTGCTGCTTTCATTTGAAACAATTCAATTGCATTCCCCATTACTTCTTTGGAATGCAAAGGAATAACTGTATAATGTTCATATATTTCTTCACTTCTACACACATCAACTTTTTCAATTTGGCCGCCTGAACAATCACTGTCTTCATCTGCAGCTGTTTCCTCTGCTGCAACACTTACATCTTTGTAATACTCATTGTTTTTGACTAAATACAACGTTGCCTTTTTGACTTTCCTAACATCCACTAAATCTTGCCAGATTTTTTTACTCTTTGTCGGAACCCCATTAACTAAAATAACCAGAGGTTCCTCTTCTACTTTTTCTATACCAATTGTATCAATATTTTTCTTGAAATCTAGAGGCAAATAAACAACTCTTCCCTTTAATCCTCTCTGCAAATCTGTAGGAGGCAATTTCCCTATCTTAGGCTCCATGCGAACAATTGCCTGAAAAGGATGGACACATTGAATCAAAATAGACTCATATGTATTTAAATCCATCAATTCACAGGGAATGTCTACCAACTCCAGATTATTATGAACAGCTCTAGCAGGCATTCTGTTTTGATTTAATTTATCATAACAATATTTACAAATACGCTGATCAGAACTCAAATCAAAACAATTCTCCACCCACAAATAAGTAGCAAAATCCTTCCACTCATAATTATTCATCTTTTCACTTTTTACGTATAAATCAACTAATCTAGTTTGATGCTTATAATGACTGCGTCGACAACACACACAAATAAAATTCGGCCTTTCACTTGATTTCACCTTAAGCCTGTTAATTTCCTGCTCAAACTTTTCTATATTTGAAATCTGTACATTCTCTTCCACATTACCTTCAATTGCTGTGTCAATTTCTACACTGTCCTCTTTGTCACCAAAATAACAAATCTCAATTTCTTCACAAATCTTCTTCACATCTAATTCAGTTCCATGCAAAAGAGCACTGTTTAATTGTTTAAGCTTAAGTGCTGGACTTTTTGCCTAATACAACATTCTCACTAATTTCCTCATTTTGGTATGATGCACTGCTAACATCCTAAAATGATGAAAAACACTCTGACATACTTTTCTAGAAAGACAAGCTAGTGAATGGCCTGACAAACCTGTGTTTTCTCTCACTCTGCAAGGATCTAAGTCTTGCAACAACTTCACTTTCTGCTTTAAACTTTTCTTACTATATGTACGTAAGAAATTACAAAACAAATCAATTGATTCCTGTCGCACACTACAAATACGACTACACTTCCAAGTGTACACTGGACCCTTAGTACGTCTCCCTAAAACTTCATCAGTTAACACATCTTCTGGTTCTCTAGCCACAAGTTTCGCTTTTTCAATCGGACAACCGTCTTTCACTTCATACGCTCGACCACTGGTGTCAACTGCATGCACTAAATCCTTATCCTGGAAGTAACTCTCCTCATTAAAAAATGGCTCACAACTTGAACTGTGCATCCATTCTCCAACTTTACAAAAATTAGTCCGATTAATTACTCTTTTCCATCTACTGTTTGATTTGAAAACATCAATTGTCTTGTTAAGTGTCCTAATTCTATTGATTATTAAAATAAATAATTTTTTCTTAACTTCAAAAGCCTGATCAACAATCTTCTCTACACTTTTCTTTTTCTTATAAAATGCAGCTCTCTGTTTACCTTTCCTAATGTTTTTTAACAAAGTTAAAACCACCCTATTCCGAAACATTTGTTTACGAATGTCTCTAAACTGATTCTGCCTTCTATTCCTATACATATTTTTCTCTCCTGCTCCAGTTGTAGAATTCTTTGAGGTTCTCTCCTTCCTTTTTGAATTCACTCTCTCATTGTCTTTTTCTACATGCTGTCCATCTTTTTTATTTAAAGTACATATGCTCCGTATAAAACACTTAGTTCTCTTACCAGGAGCTTTGTTCCTGTTTTTTGAAGTATTTGCTGTGGAAGACTGCTGTAATTCCGTTGCTCTTTTTGATTTTTGACGGTTGTGCTCTTTTCTTCGCCTTTCTCTTGAAGGCATTTTGAGTTACTTCTCAAATCTTGATTTCAATCTGTGTTAAAGAAAAAAATTACACATTATAGAACACTATTACCAAACAACAAAGCAATGATAAAAAGCAAACGGTCTATTCAGGGTTACAAATCAAGTCAAGATATTCCAGGGGTACAGTAGAGGTGAGGCCTGTATTGAAGAGTGTAGTGGAAGACAGCTCTGTCCAAAGTACAAAGTGTGTCCAGGGCCAGACTGGCTACCGGGCAGTTGTGTGTGCCGCCGAGCAGGGGGAGGATTTCTGCGTGGTGTGAGCTCATTTCGTTCATGGGGACCTGCGTACGCTTTCTAATAAAAATAGCAAAACAAATTTCGTTTTGCACACACAGGTCCCCATCAACGAAATGACCCCCCTGCTCGGCAGCACACACAACTGACCGGTAAGCAGTCCGGCCCTGCCTATGTCTAAGAGTCCAGTAGGGGATAGACTTCATGAACTCTACTCCACTGCACTCTTATACAAAGGCTTCACAACCTATGCTTACAGGGAAAGACCTCTCTCCCACTACAGTCTTGAACATAGACCTCACTTCCTCTGTCCCTCTAAACATGCCTCACCTCATCTCCACAATCTACTTCCTAATCTCCGGTGAAACAGGTGACATGATTGTGAAAAGATAAATTTTTTTAATGTAAACATGCACATACAATTTATTCTTTCTAAAAAATGTAAAACACATTAATTCCCACTATAAATGTTTCAGTAGTGTAATGAAAAGCTTATACATTTCACCTCATCTATATTTTTCAAATTTTATTCTAAAAAAACATTTTGAGGCCTAAGCAGGACTGCTCATATGATGAAGCCTGTCGAGGGGAGCACAAAATGTGATGCTTCTATCCAAGAATGCAGTGGACAGGACTAAACTGGAGTACTGTGCAAAAAAAAGATGAGCCTCATTTATAAAACCCTGTGTCAGTTTTGCACTACTGATGTGTCATTTTTTGTGACGCATTGGTGACATAATGCCTTGTTGCACCATATTTAAAAAGTGACGCATGTAGGTAGATGCGTCATTTTTTAAACCTCAGCGCCACATTATACCTCTGTCAGGTGCAAAGTACACAGAGGGGTCATTTCTCCACAAAAAGCCTCGTATTAGTGACGCAGTGAAATCTATGAGATTTCACTGCATCACTTTTACGACACTATTACATCAAACTATTGCACCTGCCACACAGCAGGCATAAGACTGAAGCAAACGCTTTCACATACAGCTTTCCCCATGTCATACGATTCTGACACCTAAGCAGCAGTACAGATGAGATGAACCCTGTCCAGGGGAGCACAAAAAATAAGGCTTGTGTCCAAGGGACAAATTTATGTTGGGAATGCGCCACGTTTGCATCACGCAACTGCGGCGCAGGACCGGACTGGCTACCGGCCAGTTGTGTGTGCTGCCGAGCAGATAGGATTTCTCCGTGGTGTGAGCTCATTTCGTTGATTGGGACCTGCGTGCGCTTTGTAATAAAAAAAGCAAAACGAATTTCGTTTTGCACACACAGGTCCCCATCAACGAAATAACCCCCCTGCTCGGCAGCACACACATCTCCCCGGTAGCCACTCCGGCCCTGGGGTCATTTCGTTGATGGGGACCTGTGTATGTAAAACGAAATTCGTTTTGCTTTTTTTATTACAAAGCGCACGCAGATCCCCATCAACGAAATGAGCTCACACCACAGAGAAATCCTCCCCCCTGCTCGGCAGCACACACAACTGCCCACTAGCCAGTCCGGCCCTGGCGTAAACGTGGTGCATCCCTACGACTCATTTACAACGTGACGCGTCTACACAGATGCGTCACGTTGTAAATCCCTGCGCCATGAGAAGACATTCCTGCGCAGGGGGGCGTTCCTGCGCGCGAACACCTCCTAAAAGTGGCTGAGTGAAATCTATAAGATTTGACTCAATCACTTTCAGGACTATGCTGCGTGAAAACCCTGCGCGGCGTACGTCTTGACGCAGCATTGTGAAGATGGGGCATCCCCGAGCCTTGCTAGAGCTGAGGCGCGCTTGCGACGCAACTCCAGCAATGCACCACCTTTACGGCACAGATGCGTCACGCATTCCATTTCAGTATTGAAAACTCATTCCTACCAAACATTTCCCATAAAAATGAAACAAGCCAACAGCAAAGAAACTCAGTCTGCTTCCCAATCTGAGGTAAAACAGATAACATGTTTGTAAAACATTCAAATATTTTCATGTAATTAATAACACTCTTTTTTTTCCTTTTTAAAAATGTTAAAGCCATGGAATTGCACTAAAATCGTTTTTCAATCAGAGCCGGACTGGCTACCGGGCAGTTGTGTGTGCTGCCGAGCAGGGGGGTCATAACACCACGGAGAAATCCTCCCCCTGCTCAGCAGCACACACAACTGCCCGGTAGCCAGTCCGGCCCTGTTCTCAATTATCATTTTAGGAACAGAACACAGGTCCTATGTACAACCATTCATTTTCACTACTGAAACCCATTAATTTGCACTAAAATCGTTTTTCAATTACCATTTTAGGAACAGAACACAGGTCCTATGTACAACCATTCAACTACACTACTGAAACATCACTATTACACAAAATACAAATCCTCTATTTTACAGATATAGAAATCATGCATCAGGGCCGGACTGGCTACCGGGCAGATGTGTGTGCTGCCGAGCAGAGGGGTCATTTCGTTGATGGGGACCTGTGTGTGCAGAACGAAATTTGTTTTGCTTTTTTTATTACAAAGCGCACGCAGGTCCCCATCATTGAAATGAACTCACACCACGGAGAAATCCTCCCCCTGCTCGGCTGCACACACAACTGCCCTGTAGCCAGTCCGGTCCTGCCATGCATTTTCAAAAAAATCAAAGAAACCAACAGCCAAGAAAATCAATGTGCTTCTTAATCTGAACTTTCTATCCAAATGAATCATAACTCACCTTTACGAATGCTTTAAGAGATTCAGAACAGTGTCAGATACACACACCAATATTTCTTTAGCAGAGCAAAAGGTATGGTCTCCAGGCACTGCAAACCGTAAAGGCACAGAAAACCTCTAATTCTACACACATATTGCTCATGGTAACCAATCAAAACTCTTCCCTCTGTATTTCCAAACCAACACCCTTCCCCCCTCAGCCCTTTCTACCTGTTACCATAGCAACTCCCTCCTCACTGAGCTCTCAGGGTTAAAAGTTTATTCTACAATGTTGCAAATCACCTTAGCAAGGGTGTTTGACCTGCGAACACACCAGCTTATCTGGTGCAAGGTTTCTTTAAATGACTTTTTTTTAACCATTCAAATTACTTCTTACACAGAACACAGCCATGCACCGTAACTTTCAGTTTTCAACTATCTCATTCCACCAATCATTGTTTCTGATTCAAGAGCACTGAAAGTCTCTATTTTTTTTTTGCAAACTCCTATTGTTCCAACTGCCATTTCTTTCCCACACTTCATCTGACTGCATCAGAATCTCCTCTCACCATGTATTCTGTCTGGATTATTGGACATAGCTATATCCACTGGGCTCAAAGGTATGCAGCTAACAGAAATTTCCACAACCTTGATTTAACAAATGTGAACATTAAATGGATTGGCCAGAGAGGATTAAAATGTCACCAATTGATTCCATTGGTGAAAACCTTTTTGCATTTGCCACACCCCGACCTCTTAATTGTGTACTGTGGAGGAAATGACTTGGGCACTTTGACTGGGGTAGGTTTGGAAATGCTTTTAAAGGACACCTTTGAGCAATTGATGGCACTTTTTCCTCAAACTGCCTTGGTATATTCTAATATATGCCAAAGACAGAAATGGAAGTGGTCCAACCAATTTTGTCCACAATTTGAGAAAGCACGGAAACCTGTGAATAAATCTGTTTCTGCTTACATGAGAGACTATGGAATGGGTTCAATATACAATAATAACTTGCGTTACAACATGCAAGATATCTACAGAGGAGATGGTGTGCACTTCTCAGATGAGGGGAATAGGATATTCCTCCTGAATTTAAGACTGTGCATTGGTACCTACTTGTAGGTACCTAAATCAGCCACAGAACCCAAAAGCTCTTTTCAGAGCTACCCTACCTCTGATCACTCCAAATGATTATCTTTTTGTAACTTTTTTCACAATTTTTCACCAAAGTACGCTCCCCCCCCCCGCGAAAATTGAAAAAATTATTTTTTTGTTCCGCCTATATGGGCCTCCTAAGCCCCCCTCAGAAAACCTAGGGGGTCAGAGAGTGCCTACCGTGCCCCCTTATACCCATTCCCAACGTTCTTTGTCCTCCATTTTCTGTCTCAAATCTACCGAAACACAAAACGGAGGACTCCCGTTGCGCTTACCGCCTACCCTACCTCTATTCACTTTAAATTATTATTTTCCTGTTTCACTGTGTTTTTCCCGTAGTACGCTCCCCAGTACGCTCCCCGGTGCGCGTACCGGGCGCTCCCCCCGCGAAAATCGAAAAAAATAAATAAAAATGTTTTGCCCAGCGGGCCCCTTTTATGGCCCCCACATCAAATTTAGGGGGTCAGGGAGGGTCTACCCTGCCCCATTTTGGTCATTTCCCCCTTTGTTTTTTGCCACCTCTTGTGTCTCGATCCTACCGAGACACAAGATGGCGGCCGCTGCGGACTGTTTCAAATGTTTACAGACACCCGAGAGCCAATCAGCTTTCCGTACGCAAGTCGCGTATCGCGCCCGGAACGCGCCCCGGTACGCGTACCGGGGCGCGGCTATAGATATATAAATTGTTTTGAACCTAAATTACTTAAAATCCTCTGGAGCACATATCTTGAGACATAGCAAAGGCACATCGGGCTACCAGTCCCTACAATTTTGCCAAGTTTGGTGAAAATCCATTCAGCCGTTCGAGCTAAAAGTGCGACAGACCGCCCTATGGAAATTAACATGGGGAAAACACGTTTTGGGACCCCCCTTTTATCTCGGCCCCCGCTTGACGAATCCCCCCCACACTTTCAGGGAAGGAGTGGAGAGCCGCGGGGCAAAGTTGCTGAAAAATTCAGGCTGATTCCTAAACCGGCGCCAAAGGTATTCCAAATAGAATGTTGCAATTTCCCTATGGAAATCAATCCTAACTATAACTACCTACTGGCTACCGCCAGTAGGTAATATATATATATATATATATATATATATATATATATATATATATATATATATATATATATATATACTGGAAACAGCATATTACATGCCAGCAGCAACCATCCGCAACATGTGATTAATAATGTCCCATATGGAGAATTGGTGCGGGTCAAGCGAATAAGTAGTACCCCTGAAATATTTGAACAAGAAGCCAGAAACACCATTGATAGGCTTAGAATCAGAGGGTACAGTGATAAGGTTTTGAATAGTGCCCTGAGAAGAAGTCGAGATAAATCTAGAGAATCTTTACTCAGATCTGAGACACCAAAACCTACTATAGAAAACAGTACTCCGCGCTTGATTCTAACCTATAGCAAGCAGGAAAAACAAATTAGGTCCATTGTCAGAAAACACTGGCCTATTTTGATGACAGATGGTTTTTATAGTGAGGTATTACAAGTTTCACCAACGATAACCTATAAAAAATCACACAGTATGCATAAAAGCCTAGTGAAATCCAGCCCAGAATCAGGTGGTGGCAGCACCTGGCTCAAGTACAAAGGTTTTTTTAAATGCTCCACATGCAGGGCGTGCAAGTTTGGTGTGAACACCACTCATTACAGCACGCCTTTCTGTCCCACCAGGAAGGCTATTCGGGGTAACTTTAACTGTCATAGTGAGTTTGCAATATATGTCCTGACATGCACCTGTGGACTGCGAAATGTGGGCAGCACGAAGCTACAGGTGCATGTCAGGATCTTGCAACACTTGCGTGCAATAGTGAACAACGACAGTGCGTACCCAGTGGCACGCCACTTTAAATCAACACATAACAATGATTTGTCACAGCTGACTTATTTTGTTATAGATGTGGTGGCCCCTCTCAGTCGGGGAGGTGACAGAGAGGGATTCCTAAGAAGAAAAGAGACAGAGTACATAGTGGAGCTGGATAGCAAATATCCTAATGGGCTTAATACGACTGAAGATCTGCATCATCTTCTATAATCATTCACATTTTGTATGTTGTGTTACGTAGTATATAAGCAATATGCAACATGAATTAAATCCTGATGAGGATTCTTATTTTCTTTATCCTTCAAGGGCCTTCAAGGATTATGAAATACAGTACGTAACATGAGAACATTAGCAGCATTAAGTTGTACCTATGGGGAACTAATCGTGCGAATTACATCTTCCACGACAATGAACTGATAACAAGCTGAGAATTCTGTTAACCTCTCATCCAACGAATATGTATAAATCAAGAGAAGAGCACGTTTATTATTATTTACTAAACACAAAGGTTTCTTTGTACTTTGTTGTTTTTTTAATTGTCTAAATCACTTAAATATGTATTGCCACTTAGGGTTAAAGTATGGACTATAGGGGAAATGTGAATATATGTAATTTATGAAATATTTTGTTCTCAGATACCTACCATTTAGACCAGCCATTAACACCAGTTTAGTATTTTTTCTATGCAAAAATATCTAGTTGTATATATCTGTAGATAGTGTATATAGTTGTATAGGAATATAATATATGTAAGTATTTGTATATAAGAATCGCACATATATATATTTTTTTTTAAGTACATGGATAATGTCTTTGAATTGGGGTAGTTTTTTGGATTTGGTCTATAGGAGGTGAGATTATAACCCTTGTATGATGGATTGGACAAGGAGTGATTTATGAGAACATTTTTGTTTATTGCATTCATGCAGTTATATATTTTTTCTTTCCCTTTCCCCTGTCTTTAAGTTGAAGGATGGTGGGTGCGGTGAAGTATTTTATTTATGTTCATGCACCATGTGATTCACTTTGGAGGTGGAGCACTGCTAAGAAAAAAATGTATTTAAATGTGTGCTGACCAGGTGTATGGTGTGTGATCAAGAGCACTTGTTGCTCGAAACGCGTCGCCTGAGAGGAGAATAAAATCTACCTTACTGCAGCCTGGGGTCCGTGTCTTCTATATGCAGGAGCTTTTTTGCGGTGTTGAAGACTTGGTTTATATGTGAGATTAAATTTTGTGAAACCCTATCTTTGGAGTGCTGCTTCCTGTTTCCCGAGTATTGCGGGGAGGGACTGTTGGAGCGGATATTGTTGTCGGGTGCACCCCCGACTGGCAGGCACCCGCCTTGGAGTGCAACAGGCTGGTGTGAGTGGAGCTTTCATATATATATATATATATATATATAAATATAAACAATATTTTTTCAGACATAGAGTGACGCATAAATTATGCAAAAAAAAGCAGAGGACTCTGGGTTGTTCCCAAGTTTAGATGAAAGGCAGCTCCTGTATAGAGCACTCTCAACACGAGTGGCAATAAATGTGCTCACCTCAAATGTTTGCTTTTTTATCAAACATTTTAAGCATAGGATTAGCACAGTGCTATACACAATTAATCCAACAAAGTCTTTTGCCATTTCTACAGAGCAATCTTTAAGCATTTAATTAGCCCAGTGCTATCCGTGACGAGCTGTAAAATGACAAAAGCCATTTACTACTCCAGGCACAGCATTACAGCTTTGGATTGGCAAAATACCATCCAAGCCATCCTGAAATGAAAAAAAGCAACCCCTGATATGTGTTTCGCTGTCATTACAGCACTACAGAGAGGTTTAGTTTTGCTAAGACACAAGGGAGCACCCACCATAAGTCAAAGTAATAACTTTGAAGGCATAGAGTGAGGCTTAAATTATGCAAAAAAGAAACAGAGAACTCTGGGTAGTTCCCAAGTTTAGGTGGAAGACAGCTTCTGTATAGAGCACCCTCAACACCAGCGACACTCTAAATTTGCTCACCTCAATAGTCTGCTTTTCTATCAAAGTTTTTAAGTATAAGATTAGCACAGTGCTATCCATGCAGAGATAGAAAGGGACAAAGTCTTTTGCCATTTCTACAGCAAAGCGTGTCCCCCCTACCGCCCTGTGGGCAGCCACCTCCCCGGGGCAATCATTTATATTATGGAAATGCGGGGGCCCTCGCACCTCCCCAGCAGCCCCGGGGACCACCACCTCCCCAGGGCTCAATGAATAGAATGTATGGGGTCCATTGCAGACCTCCCTAGGGATCAAATCATATAATGGAGGGGAGCCATGAGTCCCCCTCCTGAAGACATACATGGCCCTGGGAAATGCTACCGCCCCCGGGCCAGCTCCTGCTATGTCCCAGGGTGCCCTGCCCCAGGACATAGCTGCTGGCTATGACTTGACAGGAGCTTTAGCGCTCCAGCCAAGCCATAGCAAATGCTGCACTTCGAGCAAGTGAAAGCACGAAAAATGCTCTTACTTGCTTGAAGCAGAACATAATTGCTTTTAGACAGAGGTAGCTGCATGTTCAGCAACCCTCTATGTCTAAAAGCAATGCTGGCTCCAGCAGGACACGGAGAGCCAGCAGGGACCACTTGTGTCTTCAGGCTCCCCTGTGGTCCCCAACAAAGTAACTGGCTGCCCTGGGTGGGACCAGGGTACCCAGAGCAGAGGCCAAGCCCAGGGACCCCTCTATTTATTTTATATTAAAAACATTTAACAAAAAGGCTGGATCCCCTCTTTTAATTTAAAAAAAACACTTAAATAATAAAGGCTGGGCCCGAGTGATGGAGCCCCTGGTGCTGAAATGAGCCCAGTGAGGAGGGCTACCTGCCCTTTCCCATTCATAAAGGCTTAGCCTCAGGGATGGGCCCCAGAGAAGGGGGGCACACAGTTCCCCTCCCCTAATAAACTTTAAAAAAACAAGACCTGCAAGTCACCGGAGGCTCCACCCCCTTTCTGCACCACCCTCCTGTGCACTACTGGTTGGCGGATGAAGTGTTCTTGGATGCTGAGGGACCTTGGGGGCCAAGAAGCCCTCCTGGCACCTCCAGTACGTTCTACACAGCGGGACTCCTGAGAGCTGGTCAGAGACCTGTCCCCTTTCTTCAACACTCTGCAAACGTGACTACTACTTAAAAACACAAAGAAATTCACAAAAAAACAAGGATTACAAAGACATTATAGTTAGGAATTAGCATTTAAAAAACCTTAGAAATTCACTGAATCGAACAAAGGTTACAGGGGCGTTATAGTTATGAAAAGGAATAGAAAACATAGAAATTCACAGAAAAAAATAAAGGTTGCAGGGACTTCATAGTTAGGCTCATGTTCCACTCATACAAAACACGTGTAATTGAGCTGTTATAGCTAGATGAGTTAACTATAACACATGCCCCACAACTCTGGCATCTCAAATGATATCACTGATGACATCATCCACAGAATCATTGATGTACCCACTCACACCCTAATAGAACCTTTCATACAAGCACTCCCACTGCTACATAGCCATTCACAAACCCATTCACAAAGCCATACCACTACATAAGCCACTCATATACCTACTCACCCACTAATATAGCCACTGACATATCTACTCATACACTCATACAGCCACTCAAACACTGAGTAAGTCGCCCATAGAGCTACACACATACCTAGTCACTCACCCATACAGTCAATCACACAGCCCCATTAGATACAAACACACCCACTCACTTACTCATACAGATAATAACACATAATCACTCACCTATAGAGTCACAGACACAAGCACAAACTCACACATACAGCTACTCTCACATACACTTATTCACCCATGCAGTCACTCATATACCCCATCACTCACCTATTTTGCCTTTCACATACCAAGTTACTCAACCATATATCACTTCCACTTCAACTCATTCACCCACCCAGCTATACATAGACTCACTCACCCATACAGCCCCTCAAGTATGCACTCAATAATCCTATACAGCCACTAACTCACCCACTCACTCATACTTACAGGCAGTCACACACCCACTCACCCATCAACAAAGTCACTCAGACAATCATACAGGTACTCAGATAACCACTCACTCATACAGCCACTCACATACCCACTCACACACTCACACAGTCACTTAGACTCCAACTGACAGACTGATACAGACATTCACACAACCAGTAACTCACCCATGCATTCATTGAGATACCTAATCACTTACTTATACAGTCCACCGTATACCAAATCAATCATTCATAAGGGCACTCATGCACCAACTAATTCACCAATACGCCTAGGTATATATATTTCACACAAATAAACTTTTTAAAAACACTTGCAGTCACTGTATGATGTGATCAGTGATGTCATTTGAGATGGCATCAGTTATGTCATCAGTGTTGTCACTGACCATGTCATCAGTAATGTAATATGTGAGGTCATAAGCTGTGCATTGCAAGGGCACCTGTTATAGTTAAATCAGCTAAATAAAACTGCTGAATGTTACTGCTTTTGTACGAGTGAAACCTGAGCCTAACTTTAATGTCCCTGAAACCTTTGTTTTGTTCAGTGCATTTCTAAGGTTTTTTTAATTCCATTTCCTAACTGTAACATCCCTTTAACCTTTGGTTTTCTCAGTTCATTTCTGTGGTTTTTAAATAGTAATGACATTTGCAGAGTTGTGGGGAAAGGGGCGGGCCTCTGACCTACTCTCAGTCATCCCGCTTTGTAGGAATTACAGAAAGTGCCAGGAGGGTTTATTGGCACCCAGGGTCCCTCAGCATCCAAGAGGACTTCATCCCCCAAACCAGTAGCCATCAGGAAACTTTGTGATGTACAGTGGTACCTACCTATACATGGGAGGTACTATAAAAAATGTGTGAAGAACTTTCATGAACACCTGGCCACCTGGCGGGATTGTGGGATGTTAGATCAAAAAGAGTATCGCTTCTTACATTGTGAACATCCTGTTCTTCCACTTTTTATCATTTGTCTAAAGTGCATAAAGATATATTTAAGCTACCTGGTAGGCCACCTGGTAGGCCTATAGTGGCATCACAGAATAGCCTATTGGAAAATGTCTCAACATACATTGATTTCTTTTTGTCTCCACTTGTCAAGGACTTGAGCTCCTATGTGAAGGACACACAATATTTTTTGAGACTCATTGATTGCATTGATTGGGAGGATGAGATGTTATTAATTACTCTTGACATCACTAGTTTATACACATGTATCGCACATGAGAAGGGTCTCAATGCTACTAAATGGTTTCTTAGTAAGAGGGCATTGAAATATCAGGAGCACAACATCATGCTACTAGAAATGACTAGGTTCTGCTTAGAGTACAAAATTTTTATGTTTGCGGGACAATTGTATTGTCAAAAGTGGGGCACTGTGATTGGCACGTGCTTCACCCCAGTTATCTGAACTTGTTCGTAGGCTACCGGGAGAACGTGGCCTGCGCAGTAGATCAGGAACAATGGGTCAATATGGTGGCACTTTGGGCCAGGTATATTGATGACTTATTTATCGTTTGGAAAGGTACTCAAGAGTCAGCTGAAACATACATAGCTGCCCTGAACCAGAATTATTTGAATTTGATATTCTCAGCAAACATCAGCACCAGTAATGTCTTCTACTTGGAATTAAAAGTATATGTAGAGGGGAACAAATTGCTGTCCAGATTACATCGCAAGCCGACTGTCGGCAATTCTATATTGCATGCAGGAAGCCAACACCCACGAGCATTGAGTAATTAAGAACATACTCTATGGGGAACGATTGCGCTTAAAACATAATTTCACTAATGAAGGTGAATATATCGCAAAGCGCAAAGCAATGCCATAGAGAGATTCAAGAGAATGGGCTACACTAATGACATATTATACGAGGCACTTAAGAAAATAGAGTCTGTATATAGGCAACAACTCCTAGCAAGTAAGTCCAAGACACAGCGAGGCAGACACAACAAACAGGGACTATTATGATTATTACTAATTTTAATGAAAGAGCACAGAAAGTGTCCCAGATCATCAAGATAATTTGGCATATTCTTTGCGCTGATAACATCCTAAGAGAAGTGATATCATCACAACCTCAGATCACGTACAGACGTAGTCTGTCCTTTAAGGATCATCTCGTACATAGCAATAATAGGATTACACCTATCAATAAAGATTTGAGTAGGGGTTTCTTTCCCTGCTTAAGATGCAAAGCCTGCAAGTATAGCAATAAAGTTACAGATTATAAATTTGAAGGGCAGAGTGAAAGAAGATAATGAAACTTTTAAACTGCAATTCTGAGTTTACAATCTATTTCTTAGAATGTCCTTTCCCAAGTGATATATTGGCAGCACCATTTTGTATTCATCAGATACAAAAGGATGAAAGAGGAGGTGACAGGGTTAGAAAACTAGTAGTCTGGAATCTAAATATCTAAATATATAATTGAATTATCAACCAAGACTCCAAAGGGCCTCAACAACAATGAAGAGTTATGGATCCACATAGGACAATAGGTACTCTAGAGGTATTCCAGTATTACAGTACAGCGTTCACCTAGCATATAGGGAAGATTAGAGATTTTAGGGTCAGCGAAGCCCTGCTCTCCCTCTTTCCGCCTCCCTCCTTCTTGCTCCTCCTTTCTTTCTGTTCTCTTTTCTCCAGGCTGTTTGTTTGATGACTGATAGGGTCAACTATTCACATGAAGTATCCGCATGCCTCCTTGGCCCATCCAGAGCTTGATTGTACACTAGAGAGATTTTCAGAATGGGCGACGTTATGACTATACAGCACAATGACAATACATATGGTTGACTTTAGATTGCGGTATAACTTAGTGATTTTTATTATATAGAAGTATGGTGGGTCTTCACTCTCGTCGGAACCTTTTTTTTGTTGTTGATTGAGACTATGACTAATAATATAATGAAATTTGTTTTATATAACTGCCCATATTGATATCAGCACCTCCGTTCTAACGTAGTGATCACATGACATCACACACAATTTGCTGAGTATTAAGAACGAACTATTTGTATTGTTGCCTTTGTTGATGTTCTTTGCACATTGTACAGATTAGCGTTAATAAGATGATTTGTTATGCCACTTAATACAGCTTAAGATGGACGCCACTTTGCAGCAATAGATTGCAGTACACATTGAACATCATCGCTTGCCATACAATTCTATGTATGACATATTCCTGACCTGGTTCGAGTCCTTTCTTTTGGACAGGACCTTTCAGGTCTTCGACGGCACCTCCGTATCATCTAGCAGGCCTCTGGGGTGTGGAGTTCCGCAGGGCTCATCCTTGAGCCCTACGCTCTTCAACGCATATATGAGACCGCTGGCTGGGATTGTTCGTCCGCATGGTGTTAACATCATTTCCTATGCGGACGACACCCAGCTGGTGGTTTCCCTTGCGTAGAAGAGCGGCCTTCCTTCACCACCCAATCTAGCGGCATGCCTGGAGGATGTAAAAAGATGGATGTCGAGCTCATGTCTGAAACTCAACAATGACAAAACTGAGCTCATGCTCCTGGGCCATGCGGCCCCCTCCGCCTTGGAGCTGATATGGCCCACAAGCATGGGTGCTGCCCCACCCCCGAGAGATACCATCAAAAGTCTGGGAGTATGGCTCGATAAATCGCTGAGCCTTAACACACAGGCCACCAAGGTGTCGGCCACCTGTTTCGGCCTCCTTAGGGTAATAAAAAAAATTCTCCCCCTCCTTCCACCTGAGGCCAGACAAATAATTATACAGGGCCTTGTCCAATCTCGTTTGGATTTTAATAATGCATTATATCTTGGAGCACCAGACTACACTCTACAAAAACTTCAGCGTACCCAAAATTGTGCAGCTCGTGTGCTACTGGGAATCCCCCGGAGAACCTCTATAAAAAGTGGCCTAAGAACTCTACACTGGCTTCCGGTCAGGGATAGAGTAAAGTTTAAGGCTCTATGCATCGCCCACCAGACCCTCTGGAAAATGGGCCCAGAAATCAACTGTGCCCTGATTTCCCCTTATGTACCCAACAAGGCACTCCGCTCCTCAACTGCCTCATTAGCCAAAATTCCTAGAATCCTTAGAGCCAGAGCAGGAGGACGCTCATTCTCGTATAATGTTTCCAAAGTTTGGAACACCCTCCCTCTACAGATGCGTGAAAACCCCAATCTAACCAGCTTCCGGAAACAACTTAAAACCTTCCTCTTTAGCAAATAGTAACCTTTTGAGGGTACCTTCTGTTTCAGTGCTAGCGCATGGACGCCTCAGGGCAACTGCTGCGCTTTATAAATATTATTTTCATTTCATTTCATTTCATTCCTCCAATGGTTAAAGGTTGTTTGTATTGTGCGTGAAACTGACATTGAAAAATGCGTTGTGCCAAAACGCGTCTGTCTGTTCTTTGTGATTTAGCCTAATAAATAAATTAATTTACATTCTCCCTTGACTGCACCCTTTACTGTCATCGTGACTGTGGTAGTTTGAAGCTGATGTACACGGTTCACCACCGCTGTGGGTTGTGGTTGCACTCGGGACGCGAGGTGCGGCGTATAGTGATATATATATATATATATTCACTGAAAAAACCATAGGTTATAGACCATATATAGTTAGGAATTAGCATTTACAAAACCTTGAAAATTCACTGAAAAAACCATAGGTTATAGACCATATATAGTTAGGAATTAGCATTTACAAAACCTTATTTTACTCACACAAAACCATTGAAATTCCATATATAGTTAGTTGCACTAACTATATATTGCGCACCCGCAATCCACTGCTGATGATGTCACATATTACATCATTCATGACATGGTCAGTGACATCACTGATGACATCACTGATGACATCTCAAATGACATCACTGATGACATCACTGATGACATCTCAAATGACATCACTGATAACATCTCAAATGACATCCCTGATGACATCACTGATGACATCTCAAATGACATCACTGATGACATCTCATTTGACATCAATGGTCACATCACTGATGATATCATTCATGTGACAATACAATGCATCTCCTCACACTTTAATATAATCTCTGTTACACCCAGTGTTAAATACAGAATATAATTTTTTAAACCATTGACACACCAATACTAGTTACTACATACGCACTCACTGATTCCTTCGTCTACACACACATTCACTCATTCACCCATACAATCATTCATACATACAATCACTCATCTTTACAACACTATCATATGCACTCATACACCTATACAGACACTCACACTCTGCCACTGATCCATGGAGTTACTCACACACCTAGTCAGTCCTGTAAAGAATCAATCACACTTCCATTTTCTAATCTATACAGTTAAACATAGAGTACCTTACATTTTCAAACATATACTAACACATACTTACTCTCTTATACAATCATTGATACAAGAACACATTGATCTGCACAGAGTCAGACATCTCCCAGCCAGCCACACAAACACTCAGTCTCCCATACAAATACTTGGACAATCAATCAATAACCCATATAGTTACTCATATAGCTACTGATCAACACATGCAGCACTTTACAGAACAACAGACATAATGATGCACAAATTAAGACAGTTTAGTCACTAACCCATGCACTCAGTGAGACACATTTAATCACTTACTCATTCATAAAGTCAGTCACGCACCTACTAAATCTTTTATTTAGGCACTTCTACATCTACTCATTTTTCAATATGTAAAACATATTTAAACTTTACAGAAACACACAGTCAATGGATGATGTCATCAGTGATGTCATCAGTGATGTCATTTGAGATGTCATCAGTGATGTCATCAGTGATGTCACTGACCATGTCATGAATGATGTAATATGTGACATCATCAGCAGTGGATTGCGGGTGCGCAATATATAGTTAGTGCAACTAACTATATATGGAATTTCAATGGTTTTGTGTGAGTAAAATAAGGTTTTGTAAATGCTAATTCCTAACTATATATGGTCTATAACCTATGGTTTTTTCAGTGAATTTTCAAGGTTTTGTAAATGCTAATTCCTAACTATATATGGTCTATAACCTATGGTTTTTTCAGTGAATTTCATTGGTTTTTTAACAGCTAATATCTGTAGCTGTAAAATGTATTCTTCTTTAAATCCAAAAATATATTTTATATGTTTATTAATAACTTTTTTTTAAAATATTTTTTTTTCTTCGTTCCCGCTTCGCGAATCGGGAAGCTTCCCGTTAGCTGACCTTGATGCCGCGAAATAGACCGCGAGCCGGTAAACGTTTCTTTACCGCAACTGCCGCGTTAGAAAACAACATCGTGACGCCTCCCGTCCGCATGACGTTTCGCGTTGTCGCGTGATACGTCATATGACGTGCTACGTTAGCGAACTCGTACGCTTACCGAGTCGCAAAGCACAGGTTTCTGGAAGCAAACCGGGAGGCCCTGCAAAGCGCGTAACGTAAACACAGCAGGTCATGTGACTTGGTAATAACACTTTTCATTGGTTCATTTCACTTTCGGTTTCCTAATGATGTAAGACTAGGTCATATGATCTAAAATGAACACTTTTCATTGGTTGAGAACTATTTTTTTTCCCAAATGGTGAAAATCCCTCCTTCTTTCCTCACTCTGACTTTCATCATTGTGAGAGAAAGACCCTTTGTTACCAGTGAGCAATGGCTTCTTTACTAGCTTCAGCTGGTGCTTCCCCACCACCTCCACCACATCCAAGGAAGAGTGGACCACCTGCTAAAGTTATAATTCAGCAAGAAGAGGAAGAAGAGGAACAGGACGACCTAGATAATCTCCCTATTATGGCCAGAAGATCTGTTGTACCAGAAGTAACGGGACCAGAGGGCAGGGAGATGGTGCCAAATATACAAACGAGATTTCGTGAAGTAAAACAAGTCTGCGTACATTGCAGTGGATTCATTTGCTACGGAGAAAGTAGCATCACTCTGATCAACAGAGCTATTGACAATCATGCTCATGTTTGTCCGAAACTCCCCAAACAATAAATTCTTTTTTTTTGTTTTCTTGCTCCTGTTGAGCCCTTTACAATGAATCGTTTTCGTTGCCCCCTCCGAAAAAAAAACAAAAAAAATATAAAACTGTTCAGAAAAATTCAAAAAAAGTAAAAAAATGTTCAGAAAAATAATAAAAAAAATATAAAACAACAAAAACAATTTAAAAAAAAGTTCTTTTCAGAACTACCTCCCCGTTATTAAAAAATTGGTACAATATTTGCAACTGTGCCAACCTCTATTTCTCTTAGTTCGCTTCCCAGTTTGCTCCCCGGTACGCGAACCGGAAGCGAACCCAAAATTTTTTTTAAAAAAAAGAACAGTAAGTATAAGGGAAGGAAACAGACAGTTATGTTAAAAGAAAGACAGCTATAGGGGAGTAAACTAGAGATACTATTACCCGTAATCCACTGCTGATGATGTCATATATTACATCATTCATGACATACTCAGTGACATCATCAGCAGAGGATTGCGGGTAACAGTATCCCTAGTTTATTCCCTATAGCTGTGTTTCTTTTAACATAACTGTCTGTTTCCTTCCCTTATACTTACTGTTCTTTTTAAAAAATTTTTTTTAGATCAGTCAGAAACAGTGAAAGTAATGAAATATAAAAGACTACGTAGAATATGAGCACTGTATGCAACAACTTTGACACTTACAGAAGCCTCACCTTCTCCATGCCTCCTACACAGTTCTACATGTACATCATAAATGCAAACAGAACAGAATTAATTATACATGTTAAATGGTTTATTTTTGCTGTTCTCAGAATGTATCAAATTTCACTAAAACAGTGACTTGAAGGTATTCATCATATAACAGCGGGGAAAAAAAACACAATCAAAATGATTGTGTTTAAAAAACCCATACAACATTACAAATCAGAATTCAGAACTCCTTAAAGTTAACTTACTTTCCATGACGGCCAAGGATGTCCTATGAACAGCTTACACTCTGTTGTGCTGTTATTACTTTCAACCCGCCACTTTCTGAAAGAAAACCTCCATCGTTTTCAAAAACATGTTACATACAATAAATGACTTCTTGCTCTCTACCACAAGATTCCACAAGGCCAAATCTTGTCAGAGCCATGTATAACTCTTGGATTTCTTGTTAGCCAATCCCGTCTTTTCGCATTTCCGCAACTTTCAGAATTAAAATGTTGAAGATCATTTACACAATCCTGGACTAGTAATATCTTCCCCTTCTTGCTCAATCATGTTCTACATTTCCTATCACACTGATACTGCTTACTATGAAGCAGACTTACACTACCTTTATGACTAGTACAATTATTTAATTCTCTACATCACTTTTAATCACAAAGCAATGTAAAACAGTAGACAGCATTGCAGACTTACATTCCCTCTACTCCATGTTTTGATTGGCTGCTTCAATTAGCTTATAAAAAGAAATAGTTTTTCTGAACTCATTCAAAGTGCACGTATTTCTCAATAACGTCCAGTGTTATGGTAAAAAGTTATGTCTCTGTACTACACTTATCCTCAAGGCCAAATAGTGTTGGAGCCATGAGAACTTCTTGAAATTCCTCAGAGCACATCCCGAGATTCTTTCCCTAAAATTTTGGTTTTAAAAACACCAGGTAACAGTTTTTAAGGTCATATGGCAATTTTTTTTTTAAAATTAAAACAGAATCATTGCAGAATGACCAGCCATTTCTACACTTTAAATAAGCTGTATAATGTCCTGATGTTATTGAAGGACCATCATGATATATAATTGCTACAGTTACAAAAGTCCTTCCTGATATTGACAACTGTGAAGCCACAAAATTTTTAATTAAAGTTGTCAATTTTGTTCCATCAGGCCTACATCGTTGGAACATTAAAATGACATACTGGCCATATGTTCGTATAAATAATGTGGACATCATTTCAGATTTACATTGCCTACACTCCATATTGTGATCAGCTGCTTTTACTAGCTTATTAAAAGAGACTGATTTACTGTCTGGCAAAGTTAAATATATAAATCTTTCTGAGTCTACACTAGTACTACTTGATACCCTACAGTTCTCGCAGTCATGCTGCCATTGATAAGAAAGCCCAAACAGGTGATCTACATCTACACCTTCAGCATGCAATACATCAAGCATATACATTAAAAACTCCTGACAATCTTGCTGACTATTTTGAGAGAATTGTGTTTGGCCTGAACATCTGTCTAACAGATTTCGAATTTCAGACATACTTTCTATGTTTGTTCTATCAGTGCTACATTTCTCTAACACAGAATTTAACAAACTGCAAAATCTTTGATCAGAATTGACCACAATCTCTTCTTTTACATTTTGTAGAGAAAACAAAACATTAACCACTACATTAGCATAGCAGTTGATACCAGAACTGTTTTCAAATTGAAAACCAACAACATCTTCAACAGAATCCTTTTTGTTTCTGCTTATAATTTCAGGTTCATCGACTTTTCGTCTTTTTGCTACAACCTCCCCAGTATTGGTCACATTTCTTCGTTTCCGGCCTACCACACGTTTCTCAAACAAAGGATACTGAGGCAAATGTGGCGCATACTCTCTTCTCAACCTATTGTATTCCTTAACACAATCTAGATCCGCACAAATGTTTGTGACATCACACTCAATCAAGTACAATCCCGATAAAGTCCTAACTCGTGACAATGCCACATATGCCATACCCTCCTTGAACACAGAACTGCCAATATTCACCAATGCACAGTCTACACTTAAACCTTGCGATTTATGGATTGTCACCGCATATGCCAAGCAAACAGGAAACTGCTTACGACGAACATATAAGTCTTTTACAAGCAAAAATCTAGCAGAACAACGAGCAATTAGCTGTACTTCCTCAATGCCATCAAATTTAATTTTTAAAAATTCAATTCCATCTCTATTTCTGTATTTCACAAAATCAACAACATTACCCATTGATCCATTTACCAGACCTCTTTCAACATGTAAATTCCTTCTTAAAATTATACGGCAGTTCAAGCACACATTCAGAGTCTTTTCAAAACCCGCAGTTTTAGATATACTCTTCTCTAATGAATCCAATTTTGTTTTCAGATTCTCAGACAAAATAATTGTTGATCCCATATGCTCTACTCTGTCAATAGCTTCCAATTTCACAATCTCTTGCTTTTCTAAATGCAACATTTTGTTGTTGAATTTGGCACATTCTGCAAGAGTTGGCATCAAACATATTCCAGATTTTTTCTCAGTAACTTTCTGAAAAATATTCTCAGGCACAACATCTTCGTCTGGATATAAATTTGTCAGTAATCGTGCATGTAAAGCTTCTTTCCCATGCTCGGTCACTTTTCCAATTCTAACATCTTGTAGAATAGTCTTGTAACTTCATCCTTTGCCTGACGCATATTTTCATGCAGTTCAGCATAATTGAAGTTTAACCATATATTGACGTTGCCAATACTCCCTAAGCACTTCCTGGTATCTTCATGCGTGAGCATTTTGAACACAGGTTGCCCTTTCACTGGTGTCAGCTGCAGAAGATCTCCGAAAACAATGATGTGTTTGCCACCAAATAACACATCATACTCTGTTTTGAGAACTTCTTGCATTCTCAAATGCACAAAGGCAAGCATGACATTGGAAACCATGCTTACTTCGTCAATGATAAGAAGTTTCATTTTCCTCAAGACTCTTGAAACTTCAAAACAAGCATCTCCAGATAGCTTGTGATATTCTAATTTGTTGTCATGCTCCACTGGCAGCATCAGTAAACGATGTAAAGTAATCCCTTTAATGTTATGTGCTGCCAGTCCAGTTGGAGCGGTGACAACACAAGACAGCGATGACTCTGTCCTTTCCTGCAAATAACATGAAATTGCTTTAATAAGGAAACTTTTTCCAGTTCCCGCTTCTCCACTCACGTACAGTCGGACAGGCTTCAACGACGTACATGAGCACTCTTTCTTGTCATGACTTAATCCATGATCAATTTGCATGGTAAGTTCGTCATATATTTTCCTCTGCTCAACGTTGAGTTGTCTTTCCAACTCTTCTAAGTTAACCGCATCCTCCTGAGCATGTGCCATGGCTCTTTCCACTTCATTCATAGCAGTGGCAGCTTCATTTTCGATAAGAGGTCCTCCTAGTGGATCCTGACTCAATGAAGCAGAACTCTGACTGTCCTGAGAACTGTCTCTGGCAATCTCGGCTGCAATCGTTGCTTCCTGCTCAATTTCCACATTCAACATTTCTACATATTTGGGAAAAGCAGGACATTCTATGGTCTCCTTGGCAGCATTGAATGAGTCTTCGTAACAAAGGAAATCTCCAAGCAGTTCCTCTTCTGCACGCCAAGACTTAAAAAGCTGCAAAAGTGCTAAATAGAAAAACTCCTTTTTTTCACGAGATTCGCCACTCAATTTTCGATGGTTTATCAAGTGGCATTTTCTTTGCTTGACCAGACATCCCTCACTTCCTATTACAGCATACACTCCTTTCTCAGTATCTTCTTTGATGTTCCTCTTGAATATGTAATTTTGCAGAACCTCATACAGACAAACATTCTCGAGGTGACTGCTTCGATTTGGATAATATGTATCCAACATGTTGCTCTTCAAAATGTAGGTACTGTTTGGCTCCTTTTCCGCCAAATACTCAATTTCCCGCACAGGTTTCAGAACTCGATTACGCGTTGCAGCAAGACCAACACTCGCCCAAACGATACTCCTGGACATGGCATAGAGACTTGCTGAAGACAACCGGTCAGAACATTCGTAAGCTCCGATTTCTCGATGCGACAACATCTTCAGACTGAAACTGTACAACTTCTTGCTGAGGCTCTTTTCATGGGAAATGTCCTCCCACATATCCTTCAATTCTGTCTTCTCTTTTTTGGTGATGTAAGATGTCACATACCGAGCCACAGCCATACAGTTATCAGCCACAAACTGTATATCCATGTTAGCATTCCACATGGACAAAATCACCGGGTTGTAGTCGTTGATGTACTTAGACTCTTCGTTCCTCTTCAAATTGTATGTGTTTTTAGGTGATTTCTTCATCACATTATGTCGCAGCGAAGACATCAAACTGTTCACTCTTCCTTTAGAAATCACCGATCGTGGAAAGCCGAAACGACATTTGGTGTAGAACTTGTCTTTGTTCCGGAATTTACGACGACAGTACTTTCCACATCGATGGCTTTGGAAACGTAGAACTTTTTCTCTTAGGCTTTTTTTCTCCTTTGCGTTTGGAACAGCACACGTAGAATACTGTTCTATGAAACTCATCACTGAGTCGTCTGCATCCGTTCCAAATTTAGGTGCATCCTTGATCCACAGCAACATATGTATATGAGGAGCACCTCTTGCTTGGTACTCCTTCCTCCAGAAGAAATCCAACACCTCTCCAAGAGGTGGATTCTTCTTATTCATGATGAAAGACATCATACCTTCAAATCTATGATTGAAGTACCTACATACATTGACTGGATCCAAAGAGCACAGTTCTCCGGGTGTCTTGAATTCGATGTTTTCTACGTTAGCATTTGCCTCTCGTAGAAATTCAAGTAAGTCTTCCCAGCCATACTCAGCACAGCTCAAAGTGAGGAACCATGTGGGAGTTCCTAAGTTCCTCAGCATACATTTTAAATCACCATGACGACGGTACCAGTACTCATTAGTACCACGCTGACACGCCATGAGATTAATCAGGTGAGAATCCAAAATACTGTCTTGGACATTGACTTTATCCATAAAGTCACTCGCCGAGATGTTTTGCATGTGTATACCACTTTTCAAGATGTGGTTCACTGCATATGACAGTCCAGACAGATCGCTTTCAAACAGGAGATGAAACAAATAAGGAATGCATTGTCGAAACCTAGGATCTCCTGCATACAATCGCAAAGTCCGGTATTCAGAAGCAGGAATTTGATGAGGTCGCTCATCATATCTTCCTCCCTGACCTGTTGGAAAAAGCTGTGGGAAACACCGAGCTTCCAAACTTTCCTCCCAAACACTAATGGGACTCCCTTTCGCTTGTTTCATTTGAAACAACTCAATAGCATTCCCCATGACTTCCTTGGAATGCAAAGGATGAACACTATAATGTTCATATATTTCTTCACTAGTACAGGGTTCTACTTTCTCAATTTGACCAGCACACAAATCGCTATCCTCTTCCTCACTTACTTCCTCTTCTGCAACATATACATTTTTATAGTATTTATTATATTTTTTCAAATACAATGTTGCCCTTTTGACTTTCCTAACATCTACTAAATCTTGCCATATTTTCTTATTCTTTGTCGGAACCCCATTAACTAAGATAACAAGAGGTTCCTCTTCCACTTTTTCTATTCCAATTGTGTTAATGTTTTTCTTCAAATCTAGAGGCAAATAAACAACTCTTCCCTTTAATCCTCTCTGTAAATCTGATGGAGGCAATTTCCCTGTCTTTGGCTCCATTCTTACAATAGCCTGAAAGGGATGGATACTTTGAATCAAAATAGATTCATAAGTATTTAAATCCTTCAATTCAGAAGGAATCTCAACCAATTCCAGATTATTATGAACTGCTCTAGCAGGCATCTGGTTTTGATTTAATTTGTTACAACAATAAGTACACACACGTTGATCCAATCCCAAATCAAAACAATTTTCTACCATCAAGTATGTTGTAAAATCCTTCCATTCACTATTATTTTCCCTTTCACTTTTTCCATATAAATCCACTAACTTAGTCTGATTCTTATAATAAGTGCGTCGACAACACACACAAGTGAAATTTGGCCTCTCACTTGATTTCACCTCAAACGTCGCAATTTCCCTCTGGAAATTATCTGTACTGGAAACCTGTACACTATCTTCCACATTACTCTCTTCTTCTTGGTCAATTTCAACATTCTCCTCTTTACTTCCAAAGTAACAAAACTCAATTTCTTCACATATAGTCTTCACATCTATTTCAGAACCATGCAAAAGAGCAGCGCATAATTGTTTAAGCATAATTGCTGGACTCTTAGCATAATACAACATTCTAACTAATTTCCTCACTTTATTATGATGCACTGCTAGCATCCTGAAATGATGAAAAACACTCTGGCATACTCTCCTGGAAAGACAAGCCAGTGAATGACCATGCAAACCTATCACTTCTCTCACTCTGCAAGGATCTAATTCTTGCAACAACTTCATTTTCTGCTTCAAACTTTTCTTACTAAATGACCGTATAAAATCACAAAGCAAATTGATGGAATCCTGTCGTACACTGCAAATACTACTACACTTCCAGGTGTACACAGGACCCTTAGGACGTCTCCCTAAAACCTCATTACCTAACACCTCTTCTATCTCTGTTCTCACAAGTTTTTCTTTTTCAACTGGACAACCATCTTTCACTTCATAAGCTCGACCACTGGTGTCAACTGCATGCACCAAATCATTATCCTGGAAATAACTCTCCTCATTAAAAAATGCCTCAGAGCTTGAACTATGCATCCATTCTCCAGAAAAAACTTCACAAAAATTACTACGATTAACTATTCTCTTCCATCTACTATTTCTTTTGAAATCATAAATTACCTTGTTTAGCTTCCTAATTCTATTGATTGTCAAAATAAATAACTTACGTTTAATTTCAAATGCCTGATCAATAACTTTCTCAACTATTTTTTTTCTCTTATAAAAAACCACTTTCTGCTGACCTTTCTTAATATTTTTTAACAAATTCCAAATTATCCTGTGGCGGAACATTCGTTTACGAATATCCCTAAACTGTTGTTTCCTTCTACTTTCATGCATAGAGTTATCTCTTACTCTAGCAGTAACATTTCTCATTGGCCTTTCCTTACCATTTGAATTCTTTCTCCTTTTCTGGACTGAAACATTTTCTGTAGTAATATTTTTTTTACTACACACATTTCTTATGACTGTTTTTCGACTCTTACCCGGTGCTTTCTTGGTGACTTGACAAATCTTTTTGTTAGAGGACTGCTGCATTATTCCATGGTCCTGCTGTCTTTGACGTTTTGCAGCCTTTCTTACTCTTTCTTTGCTAGGCATCCTAAAATCTTGAAATAATCTGCAGTTGAATCTGTGGTAAAATATAATAAAAAATGTTATTAACCACTATTACCCAACAGTAAATTAATAACAGTCATCAAAAACTTAACACACTACTTAAGTATATAATATACTGAAGCCTATCTCCAATTTTTCACTGAACAGGACTCATCTCTTCTTAACCTTGGATAAACCTCACCTACTCTGTGTCCCCTGCACATAATTAAATGTAAAGGGGCAGATTTATATTAACTAGCACATCCCCAGGGATGCACCAGTTAACGTGCACCGCTGCTCTGCCACCCACGGTGTGCCGCATTTACAATCAGATAGGACAAAGCTACATCAAAACCCTGCGCCTGCTTGAAGCAGGCATAGATCTTGACGCAGGTAGGCTGAAAGCTAAAGCAACAACTAAGTGTCGTGTGCAGAAGTTACAAAAAAGGAAAAATGGCGTTTAAACCAGTAATGAGACCATGCTAACGTAATACAGAGTAAAAATATCCAGGATCTACATCAGTTTGGGGTTCACGAACCTGGCAGGTACAAGGCACTGAGGCTTTCCACCGTGCATGTCTCATCCCAAAACATATGTTGTTTGTGAATGAAACAATTTCCCAGACCAAATGCTTTGGATTGGCTACTTCTAAAAAATTAAACACCCCTACTATCCCGGAGTTAGAGGAATATGATGGTTGGAGTAATTTTACTCGTTGTCTATTAAAGATTTACAGGCCCTACTCCGTAATTCTTCCTTTAACATTTCCAGTATAAATCCAAAAGGTTGACTGCTTTGGCAACGTGCCTTATCCACGGTTTAATAACACTGCCTTTTGCTTTATATAAGTTTTCAAATTGTATGAAATATATACCAATAGGTCGTTATTAACCTTTAGGTAGTGGTTTTCTTCATGAAGTCTGGTCGCTTCCATACACATACAGATTTTCAAAGATGATCAAGAACTTTATCTGAATGGAGAGGAATGCACTGAGACGCCAGATCATTCACTAATGTGTAGGCACATACAGTTACACGGTTCATGCAACAAACACCGACCAAATATGGCTTGCGTGTTGCAAGGCACACCAGTTCCTGCTATCATCCCCACGTTCAAGTTCTTGGAAAATGGTAGTTATTTGATGCTCAATAATGAAGATTGTTCTGGGTTAATTAAAAGTATTCATTTTATCGTAACAGTAAATGAACGGGTTATTTGCTGCAGAAATGTTCTATTTCCTCCCACACATGAACATAGGGAGTTTTCAATCTGGCCACAAATACCAACCTTGGGAGCACATTTCAACGGCATGGCAAGAATAAGAGCTATTTTGTCTCAGAGAGAGGTGGCCTTGAGTTCGGCCCGTGAAACTTTCGTGCTTCACACAGCGAACACCCGTACAGAGGTGCAGACCCTTTTAAATACAGATTCGCCTTTCCATTTCAGCAAGATGGTTCGGACTATCTCTAACGCGTCCTCCACAAAGGGCCTGGCGCACTTTTTTAAAGTTGTTACCAGTGGTCTCGTGACTTCATTTGAGAAAATCTTTGGAGTCATCCCTGCTTTCTTACATTCTATTTTTTCCACTCTGCTTCGTGGATTCCCATTTTTACTTGCATTACCAGCGGACGCTCTTGTGCTTTTTTACATTTTTAAATATGGATGTCCCTCCTGTGCAAGCTCCCGCCCTGCAGCTGCTGACACTGTTCCGCAATCGCATGCTAGAATATTATGGCACAATGCCGTTGGCGATATTAAGCACGGCATATGGATTATCTTTTCTATGCTGATGTGATTCCTTCAAATCTAAGACACCAAAGTATCGGCACGCCCTAAACCAACACAAAGAGACCTTCTTAGCAAATAATATATTATGTGTATTAGGGAGGGTGAGATATAAGCAGCCGCGGGCCGTGGAGGGAGTTACGGTGGGGCAGGGAGGCGGGGAGGGGGAGGGGCAGGGTGGAGCCCTCTCCACCCTGCCCCTCCCCCTCCCCACCTCCCTGCCCCACCGTAACTCCCTCCACGGCCCGCGGCTGCTTATAAGTGTTGCTAACTCTTATTCATTTACAGCATGTTAACATACTGTCACCATTCGGTTTTTATGTACTATTGACTATGCTGGTAATTTTGCTACTGATAATATGTGTACTTGTATAATCTAAGATACTACGCCTGAGAAGACGGCATTAGTAAATAAACATTTCAAATACACATGTGTTCTTCTTAACTCCATGTTCTCGTTTCTAAGAAATATATAACGACCGACTGTTCATGAGTTCCACGTATCCTGAGGTACTATAAGTTCATATTCTGGATTGTCTAAACATTGAGAGTTTGTTATATCCAATGTGACACTGTACCTAGCTTGCTAAGGGGTTTTGATTACTAAGGTGAGTTTTGGGACACCCTAATTCGCCGAGGTTCCAATCCTCTGTCCACAGTTCTGTGTCAGAACAGAAACCCTGCGACAGGGGCACCCCTCAACCTTACTGGAGCTTCATCACACTTGCGATACAACTCCATCAATGCGCCAACTTTACGGCACAAATACGTCACGCATCTGTGCTGTTTTTGCCCCATGATGCGCCGCATTGTAAATGCAGCACACCATAGGTGACGGAACAGCGGCACAGAATGACTAACACATCCCTGGTGATGCGCCAGTCATCATAAATCTATCCCTATGCTTCTTATCTTGTTAGAGATAAACCGCCATATGTATCATCAAAGTTTTTTGCATTTCCTAAATAGCGAACTTTAAGGAATAAATAGCGATTCTTTACCATTCCTAGTTTGCGATGACCTATTTGCTAATTACAAATTACCCATTCATTTCCATGCAGCAGGAGGCCCATAGGAATGAAGGTGCAATTTGCGATTAGCAATTACCTCATCGCAAATTACGAATTTTTCCGACGGTGCAGGGGTGTCTCAAGAACACCCTGCTGCACCCCTGAAAAAGAAATTTGGGGTCATATGGCGCACATAAATTTTGAAAACATTCCTTTACCTCAAAAACAATTTTCAACTCATAATTTGAAAACACTGCACATGGGGAAATGACTTAAAATGTCCTTAAGACACATAAAAGCATTTTTTGATTGCCTTTGCAGCATGTTTCAGTCACCTTTAACATGCCTATGTAACGGAAACATTCAAAATCTAAATTTGCCATGCACAGGTGGGAGCATATTTACAAGCAATTTACTCCACAGACAAACTTCTTACATTGAAATGGGAAAAATAACATCAGAGACTCTCAATTACCTTATAAAGAAGCAGACACCATTATGTCCTTCTCATCAATATTAAAACCATTGCTTTTTCTCAAAAACGATTTACAAGTCATAATTTGAAAACACTCCACAGCTCCTATGCACATAAAAGCCCTGTCAGTACTAATACTTCACATTTTCTCCAATTACAATTTCTCAAAGAAACAAAATCTATTTGTGAAACACTTGAGACAAAGCAACATTTGAAAAACACAACTTTCTTCATAATTTTCTCCTTAAAGCACACTATTTTCTATCTAAATTAAAGAAATCTTTTCTCACCTTAGCAAATACTTTGAGTTTCAAAACAGTCTCAGAAACACACCAATTTGTCTTCAGCAGAGCAAAAGGTATGCACTCCAGAGTCTGCAGCTATCAAAAGCACAGAAATGCTGTAATTCCTCACACATATCTCTCATGTCACCCAATCAAAACTCTTCCCTCACTTTTTTTCAAAGCAAAACCCTTCCCCCCTCTGCCCCCTCTCTGCTTTTTCTGCATAGCAACCACCTCTTGCAAGACCTCTCACACAACAATGTTGCAATTGAACTCTGAACTCTCAGTGCACCTGCATATCCAGAGCATTCTTTCATTTAATGATTTTTTCTTCGCCACTCAAAATACATCTTTCAACGAACTCATCCATGCACACTAACTTTCTGTTTTCAGCAATCAAAATCCACCAATCACTCTTACTGCTTCATTAACACAGAAACTCCTCAGTTTTTTTCATTTTACACTCTCATTTTTTCAACTGCCATTTCATTGCCACACTTCATCTGACTGCAGCAGAACCTTCTCTCACCATGTTTTCTGTCTGGATTGTTGGACATAGTTACATATATTGGGCTCAAAGGTACGCTGAAAACAGGAATTTACCTAACCTCAATTTACAAGATGTGGAAATTAAGTGGTTTGGCCACAGAGGATTAAAATGTCACCAATTGATACCATTGGTGAAAACCTTTATGCATTTGCCAAAACCTGACCTGTTAATTGTGCACTGTGGAGGTAATGATTTGGGCACTTTGACTGGGGTAGGTCTGGAAATGCTTTTAAAGGACACCTTTGAGCAATTGATGGCACTTTTTCCTCAGACTGCCTTGGTATATTCAAATATATGCCAAAGACAGAAATGGAGGTGGTCGAACCAATTTTGTCCACAAATTGAGAAATCGAGGAAGCATGTAAACAAATCTGTTTCAGCTTACATGAGAGACCATGGAATGGGCTCCCTGTACAACAATAACTTGCTTTACTACATGCAAGATATCTACAGAGGAGATGGAGTTCACTTCTCAGATGAGGGCAACAGAGTTTTCACTCTGAATTTAAGACTGTGCATTGGTACCTACTTATAAGTACCTAAATGTACCATAAACCCAAAAGCTCTTCTCAGAGCTACCCTACATCTGATCACTCACAATTATTATTTTACTCTAACTTTTTTCACTAATTTTCAAGAAAGTACGCTCCCCAGAACGCTTCCCGGTTCGCGAACCGGGCGCACTCCACGCAAAAAAACTAAAAAAACGGTATATTTTTTTTTGCCCTGCGAGACCCTTTCAAAGCCTCCACATCAAACCTAGGGGGTCAGGGACGATCTACTATGCCCCCTTATGGTCATTTGCCCCTTCGCTTTGGCCTCCTCTTGTCTCTCGATCCTACCGAGAGACAAGATGGCGGCCGCTACGGACTGTTTGGAATGTTTACAGACGCCGAAAAACCAATCAGCTTCGCAAACCTCCGTAACGCGAAAAGTACGCGAAGCGGAGCGCTGTTACAGATATATATCTTTTTTTGAACGTTAATTTCTCAAAATCCACTGGAGCACATATATTGAGACCTAGCAAAGGCACATCGGGCTACCAGTCCCTACAATTTTGCCAAGTTTCGTGCAAATCCATTCAGCCGTTCGATTATTATTATTTTATTTTTTTTTGGCCCGCGGGGCCCTTTTAAAACCTCCACATCAAACGTAGGGGGTCAGCGAGGATCTACTATTCCCCCTTATGGTCATTTGCCCCTTCGCTTTGGCCTCCTCTTGTCTCTCGATCCTACCGAGAGACAAGATGGCGGCCGCTACGGACTGTTTGGAATGTTGACAGACGCCGGAGAACCAATCAGCTTCGCTTCACAAAGCTCCGTTGCGCGAAAAGTCCGCGTCCTGGGACGCTGCCCGGTCCGCTGTTACAGATATATATCTTTTTTTAAACGTTAATTTCTCAAAATCCACTGGAGCACATATATTGAGACCTACAAAAGGCACATCGGGCTACCAGTCCCTACAATTTTGCCAAGTTTCGTGCAAATCCATTCAGCCGTTCGGGCTAAAAGTGAGGCCAACCGCCCTATGGAAATTAACATGGGAAAAATGCGTTTTGGGACCCCCCTTTTTTCTCGGCCCCCCCTTGACGAACCCCCCCAAAATTTTCAGGGGCTGCTCAGAAACAAAATGTGCCATTTTCCTGAAAATTTCAGCCAATTCCGTCCACAAACGCCAAAGTTATTAGTCATTGAATTTTCAAAAATCCCATAGAGAAAAAATCCTAACTATATATACCTACTGGCGACCGCCAGTAGGTAATATATATATGTATATATATATATATATTATTTTTTTTTTTAGAAAGCCGTGAGGCAAAACGTGTCTGTCAAGGGAAAAGGGGGGGGGGGTCAGCACCAATAAAGCATTCTGTGCTTTAAATCCTTCGAGTGTGCCTTTTCTATCTCAAACGTCAAGAAAAGTTTGACGTCGCAAAAAAATTATATATATATATACATATATATATATATATATATATTTATACTAGCTGCCCGTTCCGACGTTGTCCGGGTATAAAAAAGATTTACCTGAAGGACGGCAAACTTTACCGAACGCTACCCCACCGCTTTCCAATGCAGCAGGCGTCTTAGAATGCACACGCCCACACACAACAACGGTGAAGGGCACGCATACGCACACCTCACGACGTGCACAAATGCTAATCTCATCACAGTGAGATTAGCGTTCGTGCACGTCGTGAGGTGTGCGTGCTGTTCAGCGTTGTTGTGTGTGGGCGTGTGCATTCTGAGACGTGTGGGTGTGTGCATTCTGAGACGCCTGCATTTATCCCCGGTTGAGATCGGTAACGCTTATGCCCACCGAGGTTGCTTCACAACAAATGGTATTAACTCCGCATGAATGGCAATGTGCGTGAATGCGGCGCACCTTGTATCTTCTATACGGACGTGTGAGAAGTAATTATAACTCATGAATGGAAAGGCGCGCTACTGAATGACGCGGCCATTTTTTTGTTATAAAATTTGCGGCATGCCCCTCTGAGAACTCTGTTGTGGTACACCCCTCTCACAAAGTATAATGTGTGTACTTTGACATGGCTACGACCACGCCCCCGACACGCCCACGGCCCTCTGAGTGTGTAGTTTGACACGCCCACGCCCACGTCCCTCTGACAACGGTTACGACCACAAAGTAAAATGTGTGTAGTTTGACACGCCCACGAACACGCACCCGACATGCCCACGCCATACCCACGCCCACAAGGGACTACTTTACCCCTAAGGTTCTTTGATGTTTCTTATGTATATGGTGGCCACCTGTATAGCCTATGTCCATCTGCTGCAACTCCCCTTTCCAATGCTGTATTGGGTGTTGTGATTGGTGCTGTACTTCTTGAGTGTACCTGCCTCAAAGGTTTCAGCTCTCTCTTTATAATAGTAGTATAGATATATATATATTCACTGAAAAAAACATAGGTTTTAGGGGTGTTATAGTTAGTTGGACATTTCACTCGTACAAAACCATTGAAATTCCTCTGTTATAGTTAGTTGTACTAACTATAACTCGCACACCCGCAATCCACTGCTGATAATGTCACATATTACATCATTCATGACATGGTCAGTAAACTCACTGATGACATCTCAAATGTAGTGTTATCGTTACTTTTTCTTACTCAGTGGTGGATCCTGGATCCAGCACTGGTGCATCTCCTGTAAACAGTTGAAAGAATGCGTTTAAGTCATACAGGCAATTTTTTACGAATATTTGTAGTTTGTGAAAATAGACACAAACTTTTCTGGTGAAAACCATGCAATGGATTCCTATGAAACTGGGCATCTTTAATATCATTTTGTCACCTACTGATAGCTGGAACGGAGCATTGATCTACCGCCCATCGGGATCGAGAGCCAACTTTTCTAATACTCTGACCGAGCAGATAGCCCAACAAATTTATATTGCTGGGGGATTTCAACTTTCATGGCGAAAACATCTCAAATCGGATGTGAATAAGCCCATAACTAGCCTCAATCTGATGGGTCTGTACCAAAGGGTCTCTGGCCCCACACACCAGGCGAGGTATGCCTTGGACATTATTTTTACTAATATTGACCACCTGACTTGCCACCCTCCCCTCCCTTTAACATGGACCAACCACTCCATGGTCTTGTTTTCCATATCCCCCATGTCAGTGAACCCCCACTAGGAAAACCGGGTTGACTAATGGAGCTACGTAGACCCTGGAATAACCTTTCTCTGGAATCTTTTAATGAGGTATTTTGTCCATTTCCATCAGAGAGTACTTCAGCTGACTCTGAACCTTCCAGAATATTGGAAGGCTTCAATTCTGCCCTAGTGACCGCACTCAACTCTACAATCCCTCCAAAAAAGTACTGTTGGACAAGAAACTGGAAACAGCCATCAACAGGCAACTAAGCTCATATCTTGAGACTAATAACCTCCTGCACTCCTCGCAATCAGGGTTTCATCCAGGTTATAGCACAGAGACCGCTATCCTGGCAGTGACCGACTCCCTGAGGCAGGTAGTGGATGCAGGAGGATCGGTCGCCCTGATCCTCCTGGACCTCTCCGCGGCTTTCGATACTATTTCACATCTAAAACTCGTGGAGAGACTCCATACCTGTGGCATCCGGGGCGTGGCCCTAAAATGGCTGCAGAATTTCTTGACTGATAGATATCAAACGATTATGTTAGGACCATACTTCTCGAAGAAAACTTGCTTGAACAGAGGTGTACCCCAGGGCTCCTGTCTGAGCCCAACACTATTTAATGTCTATTTGGCCCCCTTAGCAAAAATCGTGGAACAATTTGGGATTGAAATAATTTCATACGTTGATGACACCCAGCTTATGTTCACAATTGGCTCCAATATAGAATCAGAGAAAATTTGATTCTCGGCAGGCATGCTCACTATCTCAACCTGGATGTCTGAGAACTGTCTCCAGTTGAACCCAAGCAAGACTGAGGTAATGTTTATGAGTCAAGCATCAACAATCTGGACGGATGACTGGCGGCCACCCCAGCTTGGACTGCCCCCCCCCCAAAACAGTCAGTAAGCACCAGAGAGCTGCGTTGCAGAGAGGTGTAAAAAGGGGCGTGGCCTCTGAACACCCCCGGGACACTGCTGTTTGCTATGGCAAGGTGGGAGCCGTGCGGCTCCCACCCTGCCACAGCAAACACTGCTTTGAATTTCGAAAGCGAGAGCAGGGAAACCTTCTCTCTCTTCCAAAATTCAAAGCAGATAGTTTTTCCACA
Organism: Lissotriton helveticus; assembly: GCF_964261635.1. NCBI lineage: Eukaryota > Metazoa > Chordata > Amphibia > Caudata > Salamandridae > Lissotriton > Lissotriton helveticus. Next base: position 438,685,603 of record NC_136061.1, read on the forward strand.
GGGGGATCTGTATGTCAGCAGCTCCCCGTGTGGAAAAGCAATGCCGGTTCCTGCAGGACACGGGGAGCCGGCGGGACTGTGGGGGCAATGTTGCTCCCCCCATGGTCCAGAAATAGATAGGGACGGCCCCGGGGGATGGGGTCCCTGGGGCCATTAGAGGCCTCCGGGGGGCCACGCAGCCCCCTCCTTAAAAAATTAAATATATTTAGTCATGCCCCGGGGGATGGGGTCCCCGGAGTCGGAATTTGCCACAGGAGGGGGGCCCACGTGACCCCTTCCTGTTCAGTTTTTGTTTTAAAAAAGGGGTCACACCCTGGGGGATGGGGTCCCCAGGGCCCAAAAAAAGGAAAAGGAAGAGGGGCCACACAGCCCCCCTTCTAAAAAAAAGAAATAAAAAAAAGACCGGCATCATGCCAGAGGCACCGCCCCCTCCCAGCAACACTCTGCAAACGTGCCCTGTGGCGCATTTTAAGTTGGGGATTTAATTCCCCTTCAATACTGGGGGTCTCCGATGGGCCAACTAGCCCACCAGGTACCTCCAGTATGTGCCACAGGGCTGCCTTGCAGAGAGGTGGTCCGAGGCCACGTCCCTTTTTACACCTCTCTGCAACGCAGCCCTGTGGCGCTTAGTGGAGGTACCTGGTGGGCTAGTTGGACCCCAGGGACCCTCAGGACTCAAGGGGATTTAATCCCCCAATTTATATTGCACCAGGAGGCGCGTTTGCACAGTGGTTCAGGGAGAGGGAAAGGCCTGATTTGACAAGTGTGCAAATGCGCCCTGTGACGCGTTTTAAGTTGGAGGATTAAGTTCCCTTCAATCCTAAGGGTTCTTGGGGGCCTACTAGCCCACCAGGTACCTCCTGTAATCACCAGGGAGCTGCGTTGCAGAGTGGTGGTCCAAGCCAACGCCCCCTTTTTATACCACTCTGCAACGCTGCTCTGTGGCACTTACCAGAGGTAGCTGGTGGGCTACTTGGCCTTGGGAACCCTCAGGATTCAAGGAGACTTAATCACCCAACTTAAAACGTGCCACAGGGTGCACACTTGTCACATCAGAATTCTCCTTCAATCCTGAGGGTCCCTGGAGGCCAACTAGTCCACCAGATACCACTTGTAAATGCCACAGGGATGTGCTGCAGAGAGGTGCTCTGAGGCCACGCCCCTTTTTACACTACTCTGCAAACACGGCTTCTGGTGCACTACTGGTGGGGCAATGAGGACCTCAAGACACAAGTGGACTTCATCCTCTGGGCAGCAGTACGGCAGAAGCCACGTTTGCAGCGTGGTGTAAAAAGGGCCGTGGCCTCAGAACACCTCTCTAAAATGCAGGGGCCTTATTTATGAAGGCCTTGCGCCCCCGGTGCATCACTTTTAACATGGGAAAAAGTGACGCACCGGCGGCGCAAGGCCTTCATAAATAAGGCCCCTGGTCTTTGGCGCTTACTGGGTGTACCTGGTGGGCTACTTGGCCACCAGGGACCTTCAGGATTCAAGGGGCCTTAATAGGGATGTCATATTTAGAAATTAGCTTTTAAAAAACCATTGAAATTCACTGAAAACACCATAGATGTCAAGTACATTATAGTTAGAAATTAGCATTTAAAAAACCTTAGAAATTCACTGAAAAAAATACCATAGGTTTCAGGGACGTTATATAGTTAGCTGGACATTTCCCTCTTACAAAACCATAGAAATTCGGCCGTTATAGTTAGTTCAGCTAACTATAACTTGCGCATCCGCAATGCACTGCTCATGACGTCATGACATGGCATGACATGGTCAGTGACATCACTGATGACATCACTGATGACACCTCAAATGGCATCACTGATGACATCATCCAGTGACTGTGTGTTTCTGTAAAGTTTAAATGTGTTTTATGTATATTCCAAGGTGTGTTGAAGAATGAGTGGATGTATAAGTGTCTGGATCGAGGATTTAGTAGGAGCGTGACTGGCTGTGTAAGTGAGTGATGAAATGTGTCTCACTGAATGCATAGGTTAGTGACTAAACTGTGTGAATGGCTGTATCAGTCTGTCTGTTGTTGTGCAAGCTGCTGCATGGGTTGGTCAGTAGCAACATGAGTGTCTATGTAGGCTATTGATTGGTTGTCTGAGTATTTTTTGGGGAGATTGAGTATGTGTGTGAGTGGGTGGTGGGTCCTCCTCCTGCCCTGGGGACTGCCACCTCCCCGCGCTATCTTTAAACAGTAAGTGTGGGAGGGCTCGAGTCCTCCCATACAGCCCCAGGGATCACCACCTCCCGAGGGCACAAATGAATCAAATGCGGGGCTCTGTTGCGACCCCCCATCACCGGGGACCACCACCTCCCCGGGGCTACACAGAAGAATGGAGGGGGGCCATGTGGCCCCTGCTCCAGGAGCCCTCCTTGGCCCTGGGGATCGCCAATCTCCAGGGCTGGCTCTAGGAATGTCCTGGGGTGCCTACCCTGGACATTGCAGTTTGCTATGGCTTGTCATGCCATAGCAAACACCGCTTCACTTCATGGACACAAGAGCATGGAAAATGATCTAGCTTCCATGAAGAAAAGCAGAATTGTTTTTGAGCAGAGGGAGGGGATCCCCGGGGCCAAAAATGGCCTGGGAAGGGCCCCCTACCCTTTTTCCTATTTAAAAAAATTATATCCGGCCCCGGGGATGGGGTCCCTGGGGCAAAAATTGGCATGGGGAGAGGGGCCACCCGGCCCCCTTCCTTTAAAATAATTGTTTTTAAAGAAAAGAAATGGCCAAGCCCTGGGGGATGGGGTCCCCGTCGCCGAAATTGGCCTGTGGGAGGGGGGCATATTAGCCTGTAATTCTCAAAAAAGCCTCAAATGTAAACAACAGGTTCATTGATCCCATGAGACATTGTACTGAACTTAGAACCTGTTATAAACGTCCAGTTCTCTGCAGTACATGCATTCATTCCATGAGCTACAGTAAAGGGATTAACACCTTTGATCTGAAGATCTGTAGTTGCTCCTAAGCATTTATATATTCTAAGGCTCTCAGGGCACACACTGATGTGTAAAGCAGACAGCATCACTGCAATCCGTGATCACACTGCTGCACAGGGGTAGGAAGAGCAGCCCCATTCAGGGTAATGTGGGCTACCAGGGAAAACAATCCTGAAGCAAGGGGGAGGGGCTACGGGTGATTCTTGACAGTCTAAGCCTGATCTACACACTCACAACCGCTTCAGCCTGCAGCTCGGCACCAGCCCTTATTAACACACACTGAGCTGGCCGAAGTCGAAGTCCAGGGTCATAACGAGAGCAGGCAGCGCCACCGGCTGGGAGCTTTTAGCGAGCAGGCAAAACCGTATCTCAAAGAGCACAGGCAGGAGCCTTCCTCTGTGATCACAAAGAGAGCAGACAGCAACTGCATCCTGGCGCAGAGAGACAAAACGGACAGTAACTCGAGCCTGGGGTCACGGAGAGAGAAGGCAGCTGCTCTAGGCTTTGACCACACACACTGCAACCTGTTGCATTGTTGCTCTGGGGCAGGCAGCACCCACTGCTGGTATCCATGCTGTTGGCCCTTTTTGCAGGGTCATCCCTAAACTGTTTGCCTTTCTCCTAGCCTTTTTGCTGACATGGTGTTGATGGTTTTTGGCCTCTGGGCACTTTAGCACTGCTGTCCAGTGTAAAGTGTGTCTGCGATAAATTTAGTAAGATTGGTCTACACCTGTTTGGCCTACTTAATTTACCTATCAGTTCCTTGTAAAGTGGTATCTAGGGCTGGTGAATTAAATGCTACTGGTGGGCTTGCAGGGCTGATTGCGCCACCGACCAAAGTAGCCTTTTAATCCTATCCCAGGCCTCTGTCATTGCAGGCCCTGTGCACGTAGTGTTACTGCCGCTGTGACATGGCACCTAAAGTGTGTGCCATGTCCATGACCTCCCTTTTACTACATGCCATTCACCCCTAAGGTAGGCCCTAGCTAGCCCTATGGACAGGGTGCATTGTGGGTAAAAGATAGGACAAGTACCTTAAGTGTGTGACATGTCCTGGTAGTGACAAAGAGCCATTTTTGGTTTCTCACTACTGTGGGGTTGCCCTCCCACAGGAATGCATTGGGGATTCCCTGAGAAGTGTTTCAGTGGTGATTCCTAATATGAGAGGAGTAGCATGGTTAAGTTTGGCATGTTTTAAATAGTAATAATTAATGCTACGCAATGTGGTGTGCAGATTTAGTATGACTCATTTAGAAATGCCACTTTTAGAAGTTGGCATTTCTGTGTACTATGTGTCTGCCTGCCTGATGTGAATTGCATGTCTTGCCTTTGAGTGCCAGGGGCTGGGAGGTGTGTGTGGCTCCAGGAGGGGCAGGGTGAGTCAGGGCTAGGCTTAATGGGACATCTGCATTTGGAGTGGTGGGAGGAAAAGTCCCTGGTCCCTGAATACGATGGTGCCTGCCCTAGTGAATGCTGGCTCTGCCCCATGACGAGCCCCCACCTAACAATAGGTAAGAGGAGCCTCGTAAACAGAGTGCTCCATAACAAGTTCTAACTGGTTTCCCCAAGTCCTGTGCCAGGGCAGACAAAGGAAAACTAAGTATAAATGTAGAGGCTGTGACCCCATGTTTTTTGGTGTGCTGTTTCTGATCCTGCTGGGGCATTCTGCTGCTGGGTCCCAGGAGGAACCACCATGAGGGCTTGCCTCCCTGGGCCCAGCATTGCCCCCTTAATCTTCAGGACTTTGCTGCATCTGTTCTTTTCACTTTTATGTGGACTTCGGGGATCCTAGTGCCTGGTTAGCTCTTTATTTGGATTTTCCCCAAGAAAACGAGCATGGGCTGCGGAGCACTGAGCTGCAGCCCTTTGAGAGGGAATCCCCATCGTAGGGATTCCCCCATGATGCGAGAAATGGCGGGTGCCCACCCCTAATTTTTCTCTCTTTCTCGCGGGTCCCCACCCCGCTTATTTTGATATTATTTGTGGGTGCCAACCCTGTGTTTTTCTCTATTCCTCGCGGGTGCCTACCCCGCTTTGTGCTTGTTTAAAATTGATGCATGATGGTGCTTTTTTGCGGGTGCCCACCCCGCATCTGAGCTTTGTTTTAAGGCGGGAACCTACCCAGCACTGTGCAGCGCCGAAAGAGGGGACAAAGCCGCCGTTCCTAGGGAGCGACCCGGAAGCCAGATGGCCATGCCTGACACGAGGTGGGGCTCCCCGTGAGAGAAGGGAGAGCCCCCACCTCTTCACTGAGGCTGTTGTGGGCACTTTCGTAATCCTTTGTCCAGAGCCCGAGGAAGGGGCCTCCAACTGCTGAATCCGGTCGCCGAGGGTCTACAAAGGAAGAGTGGAGGACATGTTGCTTCCTGAGCCAAGAAGTGGTGGCCGGAAGTCAGGCAGCTGAGTCTGGTGGTGGCGTGGCTAGCAGAAATCCCGATCCAGAGCCTTGCGGCTCCTGGTGTGAGCAGAAGAAAGACCGGAGTCCGGCTGAGGTGACTGAGGAGACAAGGGAGGCTCGAGGAGCAGAGCCTGTGAGCAGTATTGCCGAGCTGACATGGGAAATCGCATGGCAGGACACCGCAAGGAGCCCACAACAGAGCCCCAGTGAGTGGGGGGCTGCAGAAGGCACAAATGGGGCCCGCACTGATTGTCTCTTAGGGGGCTAAGGCGTATTGGTGTCAAGAGATATCACAAGGGGGAGCGGCACTGAGAGTACCAGTGCTGTTCTTTTCAGCTGCCCCGCTTGACAGAGGGCAGCTGCTACGTTGGGAGCAATCTTTGCTCCACTGAGGCACATTGTCGGTGCCTGGAACCGCGTTGGTGCTCCCTGGGGCCCCGTATTGCCTGTGCTTGTTTTGTTTCCTCAGCTGCGCCGCCAAAACGGGCAGGTGCAATGTGGGGCAAAGTTTTATTAACAGAGTCCCAGAGTGGGGGTCACCAGGCACAGTAGTGCCAGTGCCATTTTTGTTTGGGGGCAGTTCTTTGGGAGGGAGGAAGGGGTGAGTTGCACCCCATGCCCCAGTGCAACTGCGCACTTGCAAATTTGCAGCATTGACAGCCCTGACTTTGCTGCTGCCAGAATTGGAGCCCTGGAGAAGGCCAGATGGCCTAGGGTCATTGTGGGTGAGATGGGTAGAACACCAGGCTCCACAAAACTACACAATGTGTTTTATGCCCCTTGTGATTGTGATTGCATAATGTGATTTATGTAATGTGATTTATGCACCCTAATTTATGCCTCTAATGATGTTTATCGTTATGATGTTATTGCATACTGTGTGTATGCTGGTGAGGCCTAATGCATAATGTGTTTATGCTGAGGTTTGGGCCTAATGTGGTTATGTCTACTATCATGCTATTATACTTTAGGAGGGTGTCTAATGCTAATATGATAAAGCTTAGGTCATTATGGTACCAGTAGTTACTGGTTGTGTTTTGCATTTACTGCCTGTTCTGATGGTTCTGACCGTAGCCCGATTGGCCTGGTCCTGAATATAATCCCCTGTGAATATTGCCTAGTGCCAGTTGGCACAGGGTAAGTGTGTGATTATGTTTCTAATGTGTTTATGATAATACAAAGGCTATTATTTGATTTAACCTTGTGTAGAGTTTGTTTTTTGTGGTGTGCCTAGTTTGTGGCTGCTGTGTGAGTGTGTTGCGCAAATGCTTTGCGCATTGCCTCTGAGATAAACCCGACTGCTTGTGCCAAGCTACTAAGGGGGTGAGCAGGGGTTATCATCAGTGTGTAACTCCCTTGCCCTGACTAGGGTGGTGGTTTCTGCCTGGCTTAGGCTCAAGCCCTAGCCAACCAGAAACCCATTTCTAACACACGCATACAAAGGAGTCAGATCCCCTAGCCTGGAGGCACTCAGACAGCAGGCAGGAATGCCAGACTGGTGTCACAAATAGTTGCCCACTGGACAAGGCAGCAAACACCACCTCGGAGGGCACAGAGAAGAGGCAGTAACTCTATCTGGGGTCCCATAGGAGCAGGCAGCAACTGAGTGATGCCTTGGATGACAAGCACAGAGTAGGCAGTAGCGTTAGTTAGCATTTAAAAAACCTTAGAAATTCACTGAAAAAGCCACAAGTTTCAGTGATTTTATAGTTAGAAATTAGAATTTAAAGAATCTTAGAAATTCACTGAAAAAAACACAGGTTTCAGGGACGTTATAGATATAATGAGCATTTAAGAAAACCTTAAATATTCACTGGAAAAAAAAGGTTACAAGAACGGTATAGTTAGGCTGACATTTCCCTTGAACAAAACCAGAGAAATTCAGCCGTTATAGTTAGCTGAGCTAACTGTAATTCACGCCCCCGCAATGCACTGCTGATGACATCACAAATTACCTTCCTGGCATGGTCAGTGACATCCCTGATGACATCACTGATGACATCTCAACTGCCATCACTGAAGAATTCACTGATTACATCATCCACATAATCTCTGATGCACATACTCACACTCCAATATAACCTTTCAAACACTGACTCCAAATTTGAGACTACCATTTTCAAAATCATTGACACACCTATACCAGTACGTACATACCCACTCACTGTTTTTTTTTTTTAGATTTTTTTTAGAGAGTTTTATATAGCGCGAACTTGAACCGAACCGAATCAGTTATCAGAGCGCTTTACATAGCACCAGTTACGTTACATGAGGACACACTTTCATTTTAGGTACAGGGAGATTAAGTGATTTGCCCAGAATCACAGGGGGATTTTGGCGTCGTTACCGAGACTCGAACCAAGTTCCCCAGGTCCGAGGTCGAGCGCCTTAGCCGTTAGGCCAACCCCTCTCCTCTGATTCATAGGTCTACATACACATTCAGTCACTCACCTGTACAGGCGCTCATACAGCCAGTCACTCACCAATACAGCTGCTAATATTGCCACTCATACATCCATAAGGCCACTCATACACTTCCAATCACCCATAGAGCTACTCACACACATACTCACTCACCCAAAGACTCAATCACACATCCACGTACCTACACAGAAACACTCACATATACTTACTATTCATAGAGATACTAACAAATACTTACTCTCCTATACAGTCACTGACACAAGGACACACTCACCTATACATCCACTCTCACTCTCCCAATTACTCACTCACACATACAGTCACTTATATACTCTAATACTCATATATACTGCCTTTCACTTATGTAGTTACTCAGCCGTAAGCCACTGAGACATCCATTCACTCACTGACACAGCCATATGCACACTCATTTACCCATACAGTCCCTCACAGATGCACTCATGAACCCATACACCCAGGGATTCACCCACTCATACATCCATACAGGGAGTCACACACACCCTCACCCCCCCACACAGACACTAGACAACTAATCAATAACCCATTTAGACACTCATGTTCCTACTCACCAACCCATGCAGCCACTTACACACCAAATGACAGACTGATACACACATTCACACACATTAGTAACTCACCCATACATTCACTAAGACACTTATATAGTTAGTCACACACCCACTAAACCATCCATTCAGACACTTAGACACCCACTCATTCTTCAATATAACTTGGTGTATATACATATACAATATTCTTAAACTTTGTAGAACCATTCAGTCACTGGATGATGTCATCAGTGATGTAATCGATGATGTCACAAGTGATGTCATGAGTGATGTCACTGACCATGTTATGAGCGATGTAATATGTAATGTCATCAGCAGTGCATTGCGGGCACGAATTATAGTTATGTCAGATAACTATAATGGCTGAACTTCTCTGGTTTTGTATGAGTGAAATGTCAGCTTAATCATAATGTTCCTGTAACCTGTGTTTTTTTCGGTGAATATATATATATATTTTTAGATAAATTTTTAGCGGCTTTCTCATCCGCGAGGACGCCTTGCCGCGGAAAGCGGATCCAGCATCTCGTAAACACGAGCGGCATATGGAACGGAGAGACACACTATGCAAGACTTTTAAAGACTGAACTAACGACACAACTGCCAGTACTGGGCTAACTTAATTTCTATTCACCAAAGATCTGTTATGAACAAAACATATCAGTCTAATGTAACATTTGTTACTAGTTTATTTAAATCATTTTTTTACATAGGATATTTTTCATTTTTTCAAGGACATTTCTTGTGCATATGCAAAATATATACAAAATATGTACAAATAGATACAAATTTTACAAAACAGATTCTGAATAACTATACAAAACATCCACACCGAATCTTTCTCACTGCATACAAACCATTCAAATTCACGAAAACAAACAACATATACCTCTGAGGTATAGGCCAGTGTCAATATAAGCATTTCATTAAGCCAAAAGATGAAACATAGCCTACATTTTATTGTTTGTCATTTATAATTTTGAAAACACAAAATTCAGTCAGAACAGATACTATTGTGTCTTAACTAAGTTGTTCTGATTTTTGTTACTGACTCTGGACCCACAGGGTCGACGCGTTTCCAACCCCCTATTGCGGGGTTCTCCTCAGGACCAAAGACGATTTCTACAAAACAAAAACAAAATTGTGCCAAATTAAATACCTAGCCTATCTAGAACCATATTTGCGTTTTAACACAGCCACCAATAATTGCCTCCCTGATCTTAAAATTCATTATTCAGGGAGCTACTGCCTACGCAAAGCATTATGGTTATGCTTATATTGACACTGGCCTATACCTCAGAGGTATATGTTGTTTGTTTTCGTGAATGTGAATAGTTTGTATGCAGTGAGAAAGATTCGGTGTGGATGTGTTGTATAGTTATTCAGAATCTGTTTTGTAAAATTTGGATCTATTTGTACATATTTTGTATATATTTTGCATATGCACAAGAAATGTCCTTGAAAAAATGAAAAATATCCTCTGTAAAAAAAATGATTTAAATAAACTAGTAACAAATGTTACATTAGACTTATATGTTGTGTTCATAACAGATCTTTGGTGAATAGAAATTAAGTTAGCCCAGTACTGGCAGTTGTGTCGTTAGTTCAGTTGATTTGGCTTAGCCTTGCTGGTTAAGAGTCAAGACCCAGTTTTGTTCTTGTGAGACTTTTAAAGACAGCAGTTTCTTTGTTTCCCCATCGGCACCAACCCACAAGGGAAGGTATTTTGGGAAAATTGAAGAGGTTACAAGCACCCACTTGGGATTGAAAAGTTGGGAAACTGCAAGTACCATGATGCTTAGATTCACACGCCTATATCGGGCGGGACTTGAAAATATATAATATGGTTTCCCAACAGATGCGGATGTTCTCTTACCTTTGCCAGTGATCAAGGAATGTTAATTCCGAAACGCGTTTGGCTTAAATGAGGGAGCCGACTTGGAACCTTGATTCTTCTGTTGGTCTGCATTAAAGGAGGTGAATTAACTCTTCGTGTGGGTGTCTTCAAGGAGAGAGCCTTTTTTGATCAATATATATATATATATATATTCACTGAAAAAACCATAGGTTTTAGACCATATATAGTTAGTAATTAGCATTTAAAAAACGTTATTTTACTCACACAAAACCATTGAAATTCCATATATAGTTAGTTGCACTAACTATATATCGCGCACCCGCAATCCACTGCTGATGATGTCACATATTACATCATTCATGACATGGTCAGTGACATCACTGATGACATCACTGATGACATCTCAAATGACATCACTGATGACATCACTGATGACAACATCCAGTGACTGTATGTTTCTGTAAAGTTAAAATGTGTCTTACATATTGAAGAATGAGTGGAAGTATAAGTGTCTGGACAAAGGATTTAGTAGGTGCATGACTGAATGTATGAGTGAGTGATTAAATGTGTCTCACTGAGTGCATGGGTTAGTGACTAAACTGTCTTAATTTGTGCATCATTATGTCTGTTGTTCTGTAAACTGCTGCATGTGTTGATCAGTAGCTATATGATTAACTATATGGGTTATTGATTGATTGTCCAAGTATTTGTATGGGAGAGTGAGTGTGTGTGTGGCTGGCTGGGAGGTGTGTGACTCTGTGCAGATCAATGTGTACTTGTATCAATGATTGTATAAGAAAGTAAGTATGTGTTAGTATATGTTTGAAAATGTAAGGTGCTCTATGTTTAACTGTATAGACAAGAAAATGGAAGTGTGATTGATTCTTTACAGGACTGACTAGGTGTGTGAGTAACTCCATGGATGAGTGGCAGAGTGTGAGTGTCTGTATAGGTGTATGAGTGCATATGATAGTGTTGTAAAGATGAGTGATTGTATGTATGAATGATTGTATGGGTGAATGAGTGAATGTGTGTGTAGACGTAGGAATTAGTGAGTGCGTATGTAGTAACTAGTATTGGTGTGTCAATGGTTTCAAAAATTATACTCCGTATTTAACACTGGGTGAAACAGAGGTTATATTAAAATGTGAGGATATGCATTGTATTGTCACATGAATGATATCATCAGTGATGTGGTCATTGATGTCAAATGAGATGTCATCAGTGATGTCATCAGTGATGTCATTTGAGATGTCATCAGTGATGTCATCAGTGATGTCACTGACCATGTCATGAATGACGTAATATGTGACATCATCAGCAGTGGATTGCGGGTGCGCCATATATAGTTAGTGCAACTAACTATATATGGAATTTCAATGGTTTTGTGTGAGTAAAATAAGGTTTTTTAAATGCTAATTACTAACTATATATGGTCTATAACCTATGGTTTTTTCAGTGAATTTTCAAGGTTTTGTAAATGCTAATTCCTAACTATATATGGTCTATAACCTATGGTTTTTTCAGTGAATTTTCAAGGTTTTGTAAATGCTAAATCCTAACTATATATGGTCTATAACCTATGGTTTTTTCAGTGAATTTCAATGGTTTTTTAATAGCAAATATCATAAGCTGTCGAATGTCAAGTACGTGGTAAGTAAAAACATTTTCGTGTTTATGCACACTGATCTGCTTTGAATGCTGCCCCCCCCCCTCATTTCTATTAGGAGTACTCTCTCTTTGCAGATAGTGAAGGGTAGTTAAAGCAGGCCTTTGCCCCCGTTGTAATCCGTCGTGCCTGCTTCTCTCTCCATTTGATTGATTGTTATCCAAGCATTTACTGTTTTAGAATTGGTTCTCTTTGGTTCATTCTCTATTTACAAACAAGCACAGAGTCGCAATACTCTGTTTAGTCTTTGCAGATAGTGAAAAATCGTGTAAAAAAACAAAAGGAATCGAGCAAAATCAGTAGGCCACTAATGGGATCTCTTTTTGACCTCGCTAAAATAGAAACATTAGGAACAACCCCTCATGAGAAATACGAAACTAGTGAGATGAACTGAGCTCCACACCATGATGGCTGCAAGACAGCTCGGCTCCGCCACCCAACCCGCCCAAAATAACGATAAACTCTATGCAAATATTACAAATATATACAACACACCAGCAAAGTAACAGGGTAAAACATTTTATTAAATAACTATTTACATAACTATTTTATACTTTTTGTTGCCCGATCCGGCTAGCTCAATCGATCGAGCATGAAACTCATGCACTCTGATAGTTCAAAGTTTTGAGGAGTGCTTGTTAGACTGTCTGAAGCTTATTTGCACCTGCTACAGCTTCACTATTCTCAATGTAAGTGGGGGCTGTTTGAGGACGTGACTGCATTTGAAAACAATGTGATGCGGTGCCTCCCTGAACCGCTTGACGGAGGCCCCCGAGGGACGGTGTGATGGCGCGGACTCGGAGGGGGCGCTTGGCTCCGGCCCCCTCCCCAAGTCGTGTTGCCCATGTGTGGCCTGAGATCGCCCCCGACATAGGTGGCCGGCTCCTGGGGTCAAGCGGAACTTTTTGCCTTTTGGTGACTCTTCCTTTCTTGACCTTGTCCCACAATCCGTTTGACCTAAAGACACGCTGTAGTGGGGCGCCCCTTTACCGTTTCAGTTGCCATTCCGCCCGCTTTTGCTACACTGTGCCTCTTCCGCTATTCAGCTGTTTACCGCCCGCTCTTGCGACTACAGCGTCTCGCTCACCATGTAGTTGAGTTGCTCCCGCTCTTGCGGTGCAGCGATAGGCGGCTGCCACAGGACTCTCAAAATGGCGGCCGGCTCTTCAGATTTGGGCGTGGTCCACTAAAATGGCCCTGCGACACCTTGGAACTCGGACGCTTGTCTGCTAGGGCTTGGGCTCCATTCTCGAAAGCGTCCCCTCAGCCTTGAAGATTCTACAAAAGTCTTGGGGGCCCCCGACTCCCGCAGGCTTCTGGTGGGGAGCGGCTGCCATGATTGCTCGTGGAATGGCCACGACGGAGCTACGAGATGGTGGTGCTCTCATGCTGACGCCAGCTTCAGTCTGAAACATCCAGAAACACTGTAGACTACCAATTCGATCAGTTCCGGTAGCGCCCCAATGTGACCCGGTAGAGAAGAACTTGCCCTCCCCTCTTTGACTGATGGTTCTTGTTGCCTGTCCCTTCTGTTGTCATTTAACAGAACTATTTAGCCTGCTGAAAGGGGTTGTGTTCCGACCGCTGGTTGGTGGAGACATTTTGACTATATTCTGGACCTGCGTTGTCGCGTAATGCGTCATATGACGCGCCGCGTTAGCGCATCCGGAAGTGCTCCGGTGCGCGAAGCGCAGCTTCCCGGAAGCGATCCGGGGCGCGGCGCACAGCGCGTAACGTAAGCATAACAGGTCATGTGACTTGTTAATAAAACTTTTCATTGGTTCATTTTACTTTTCTTATTCTAATGATGAAAGGCTTGGTCATATGACCTAAAAATTACGCTTTTTATTACTTTCGAACATTATTTTTTCTTAAACATATATGTTATAATGTTCCAGGCTAATGTACTTTCCCGGAAAATTTACAACTGCCCTGCAAGTAAAATATATTCCTTTTTCGAGAAAAAGGGCGTTTCTTCGTCCCATGACGGAGCCGTTGAGCAAAAGAGGCTCGGCCTGCTGTCTTAGTCGCCGATACGCCTGAATATCAGATTCTTATCGATCACTTTATGTTGCAGGAGTAGAAAACACAACAGCCCTTGACCATTTATCTTTACTGCGTTCCTGCGTATTATACCTTTTACCCTTCATGTAATTGGACTGCTTTATTTCACTTGCCTTTTACTGATTCGAAAACAGTGACTATTATTAAAAACTTTACCAATGTAAATACTACTACCATGTTTTCTTTTAAAAACCTTTATTGTGAAAATGTCAGTATACAAATACGGGCCTATAACCACGTGGGCCGGCCACGGAGCAAACTGTAATCGTATATGATGAGGAGACATTTACACTGTAGAGGAACGTAACGGGCGGGCCATTAGGTTGCAAGAACTAAGGTGTCTAACAGTTGCGGAATCGGTGGACGTACATTTTATAATTAAAATACGACAGGGCCAGTTACAATAAAATTATCTAGATATGCATTTGCGGGCAAGTACCATGGGTGACGTTAATTCGAACTTTCAATAGTACAGTAATCAATAACACATCAGAACTTAATATCAATAGGGATGTCGAAATATTCAATCAATTCTCGTCCCCGCCCGCCATGTGCTTCAAAACTGCATACGTATCTCGTGATATCAAGGTTGTGCAACCAGTACACAACAAGGAGTTACGAGTCCCATTTATTCCGGCGCCATTTTGGGCGAGGACGGGCAGGTCCAGGATATAGTCAAAATGTCTCCACCAACCATCGACTATGATGATGTTCATATGCTGTATTTATTAGAGTAACACTCATCTGTCCACATGAAATTAATTTGCCACAATCTAAACATGTTATTTTAATCTTTCCAAAGTTCTTCTGAATATTTGGGACCGTTTCCCTTGCCTCTGATGCTGTCAGTGCCACTTCTTTGGTGAATGTACTGGCAGGTCGGGGGTTGTCCTCCAAATCTCTCTTTTGTGCAGCACTATAATTAATCGGTGCCACCTCTCCATATGACGATGCATGGTATAATTACCATAACTATATTTTTTTTCGGTTCCTCTGGAGAGTACATCGTGGCAGATGAGGCAGGTAACGTACCGGGCATTTACCTTTTTTGCATGTAGAGGAAAGGAAAAACAATTCGAGCGTCCGAGTTCTAAGGTGTCCCAGGGCCATTTTAGTGGACCAGGCCCAAATCCAAAGAACAGGCCGCCATTTTGAGAGTCCTGTTGCAGCCGCCTGTCGCTGTAGCAGCAAGAGCGGGCGAAACTCAGCTAGATGGCGCTCCACTGCAGATGAAGTGCCTCAACCTGGAGGCGGGAGAGGCTCGTTTGCGCCGCCTCCCCCCCCCCTTCGGGCACCCCACGCCGTCTTTCGGCGCAGCATTGTAGGATGGCCACACCAGTGCGGCAACTTGCTAGACACCACCTCGGTGCCATCCGGATCTCGGCGCCCCACTGCAGATGAAGTGCCTCCACATGGAGAAGCGGGAGAGGCTCGTTTGCGCCGCCTCCCCCCCCCCCTTCGGGCACCCCACGCCGACTTTCGGCGCAGCATTGTAGGATGGCCACACCAGTGCGGCAACTTGCTGGACACCACCTCGGTGCCAACCGAATCTCAGCGCCTTGTGGTATCTTCCATTCCGAAAATATTGTTGGCAGCATTTTGAAAGGAAAGATAAACAGCCGTTTGTAGCCCTCACTACACCGTTCTCCTAGTGAGTCTCACATTGTTACATTTAGGAAGAATGTTGAAGAGTAGTATGTTGAAAATCTGAAACCATTGTTCTACAAACTCTCAACCTGCCTTGGATGGAAAAATCCTGAAGAATGTACAAACTGAAAACCAGTTTTTGTCTGTATAGCATCAGCAGCAACGCTTGAGTCAGCTTTGTGTGAAGCCGTCATTTTGATTCAATCAATAGCGTCCCCCTGCACACATTCAGGGACCTGGTCGTGTCTTCAGGTCAAACGGATTGTGGGACAAGATGCACAAAGGAAAAGGAAAAAATTCCGCCGGACCCCGGGAGGCGGCCGCCTATGTCATGGGCGATCTTAGGCCACACCAGGGCAATAGTGAAGCTGCAGCAGGTGCAAATAAGCTTCAGACAGTGTTACAAGCGCTGCTCAGAACTCTCAACTATGACACCACCTCGGTGCCATCCGGATCTTGGCGCGTTGTGCTGCCTTCGGCCTATTCGCACATCGGTCCGCTACTGACGCCACCTCACAGGCCAATGGGGCACCCCACGCCGACTTTCGGCGCAGCATTGTAGGATGGCCACACCAGTGCGGCAACTTGCTGGACACCACCTCGGTGCCATCCAGATCTCGGCGCGTTGTGCTGCCTTCGGCCTATTCGCCGCAAGTGCGCACGCAACTCAGCTGCATAGCGAGTGAAACACCAAGGGGCGCCCCACTGCAGCCGAGGAACCTCCATCTTGGGGGCGACGCACAGCATCACATTGCTTTCCAATGCAGTCAGATCCTCAAACAGCCCCCACTGACTGACGCGAACTCACAGGCCAACGGGGCGCCCCACGCCGACTTTCGGCGCAGCATTGTAGGATGGCCACACCAGTGCGGCAACTTGCTGGACACCACCTCGGTGCCATCCGGATCTTGGCGCGTTGTGCTGCCTTCGGCCTATTCGCACATCGGTCCGCTACTGACGCCGCCTCACGTGCCAACGGATTTTCTACGCTTTTATAGCCCTATGCCGCATAACAGGTCATGTGACTTGTTTATAAAACTTTTCATTGGTTCATTTTACTTTTGGTTTCCTAATGATGGAAGGCTTGATCACATGACCTAAAAATAACACTTTTCATTGGATTAAAACATTTTTTTTTCCCAAACGATGAAAGCCCCACCTTGTTTCTGGATGTTTCAGACTGAAGCTGGCGTCAGCATGAAAGCACCACCATCTCGTGGCTCCGTCGTGGTCATTCCGCGAGCAATCATGGCAGCCGCTCCCCACCGGAAGCCTGCAGGAGTCGGGGGCCCCCAAGACTTTTGTAGAATCTTCAAGGCTGAGGGGACGCTTTCGAGAATGCCCCACGCCGTTTTTCGGAGCTGCATTGTAGGATACCAAAAACCAGTGCGGCACCCAGGTAACATCACCTGGGTGCCGTCCAGAACTCAGCACGTTGTGCTGCCTTGGGACTATTCGCACAAAACACAGCTACTGACCATTGTTGCTTCTTTTTTCAAAAAAATGTTTAAATGTATTTACTGTTTTTGTTGCGTTGTATATATTTATAAGTTATTAAAGTTTTATAATCCTACTACTTTGTTGGAGTGCTATATATTTTTAATGTGACACATAATTGTAAAAACTTTGATGTACAAAGAGGCATCCCTGGAATCTTCCGCTTCAGGCTCGGTCCCCTCCCCAATCACAATACAGGATGGTTTTCAGATAGTAGGAACGCGTGTGGTGTGACGGATCTCATCGGGTGGGGGCCTTGATCTACTGTAACTCCTTTGAAGAGGGGTGATTCTTTACAGCTGGGGCCATAAACTACATCTGCAGGGCTAGGTGATAGCCTGGGACCGGCCTGGACAATCGGACAAAGAGGAAGAGGAGTGTCAAAGGGTGCGGTAGTGAATAGGGCGTAAGGGAGGTGTCGGGCGGGCACAGGGTGTGATTCTCAGGGAAGAGCAGCGCAGATGGGGGGAGGTTTATTGCCCATGCATAAGACAGAGAGCGGGGGTGACCAGTGCCTGGGGTAGATGCTTGCGAGGGTGGGGAGCCATGCTAAGGATCGACAGCGTGCAGAGAGTGGGTCTGGTCAAGGCATCTAAAATGGCTGCCGTGCACGACAAAAGTGTGGCATTTGAAAAAAGGCAAGATGGCGCAGACAATGTTTATCAACACTTCCTGATTTCCTTCGAATCGAACGTTAACAGACGTTATCTCTCCCACACTACCGGTCCCCCTGGGCTTAAACGCCGAGATGGTAGGGACTGCATCCCGTGGAGATAGGCCGAGATGTCACTCAGCAGAGGCTCTTTTAAAGCCTCCACATCAAACCTAGGGGGTCAGGGAGGATCTACTATGCCCCCTTATGGTCATTTGCCCCTTCGCTTTGGCCTCCTCTTGTCTCTCGATCCTACCGAGAGACAAGATGGCGGCCGCTACGGACTGTTTGGAATGTTTACAGACACCGGAGAGCCAATCAGCTTCGCTTCGCAAAGCTCCGTAACGCGAAAAGTACGCGAAACGGAGCGCTACCCGGGACGCTGTCACAGATATATATCTTTTTTTGAACGTTAATTTCTCAAAATCCACTGGAGCACATATATTGAGACCTAGCAAAGGCACATCGGGCTACCGGTCCCTACAATTTTGCCAAGTTTCGTGCAAATCCATTCAGCCGTTCGGGCTAAAAGTGAGGCCAACCGCCCTATGGAAATTAACATGGGAAAAACGCGTTTTGGGGACCCCCTTTTTTCTCGGCCCCCCCTTGACGAACCCCACCCCCCCCCAATTTTCAGTGGCTGCTCAGAAACAAAATGTTCCATTTTCCTGAAAATTTCAGCCAATTCCGTCCACAAACGCCAAAGTTATTAGACATAGAATTTTCAAAAATCCCATAGAGAAAAAATCCTAACTATATATACCTACTGGCGACCGCCAGTAGGTTATATATATATTCACAGAAAAAAACACAGGTTACAGGAACATTATATATATATATATATATTATCAAAAAAGAACGAACCCAGCCGGGCTCCTGTCCGCAGCCCAGCAGCTCGAATTCACCACAGCACAAATGGAATCCAGACGTGATTTCTTCAAAGTTGAGGTCTTTTTATTATATTACAACACCATTAGAGCAAACAAGGAGGACGGTCAACGCGTTTCGGCGGATGCCTTCAACTGGATATATATATATATATATATATATATATCCAACAACTTTCGGTGAAAAAGAGACCAGCACCGCTTAGTTACGGCGGGCCACAGCGGAGTTCGCCAACGCCTATAAATCCAACAACAGTCATCCTTGGAGTAATAGACAACACGCTGAGGCCCAATAGTGCTCCTTAGTGAGGTTTATTTGACACAATCCTCCTGACACGTTTCGCAGCGTCCGCTGCTTGTTCACGAGTTCAGGCGTGACATCACATCAATAAAGTTATACCAAAGCTAGACATCACGTGATATTCATTTCACCACAAATGAAAAAAGACTTATACAAATCATTTGTGTCCTTTCTGCGGTCAAAAATAATGATTATGTTTCAAATGAATGAGCAAATAATAATGTTCATTGAATGAACAGGCATAATATCAGCGCCCTATGTACAACAGTTCATTTCAAGGGAATTGTAGCTTTGCCTAGGTACATGCCATTGTCAATTGCCATACTCCATTTCCCATGATTCCTCCATGGAAAACAAGGGAACCCGGTTACACCTTTCAGCGCGAACATCTAGTAAATGCTCATATCGGTAAAAAGCTGATTATAACAAAACATCATGCCCATTGTGGGCAGGGAGATTCTTGGAACATAATACCATTGACTATATACAGCTACTATTTTAAATTAAAACCCCCGTGGGTATCGGTTCACATTGTATACAAAGTAAATGCATGCATTCATTTCATGTAAATATTCTTACTGCATGTGCACTCTAAGGCAAATAATCATTTCAAAAAAATCGTAGCCAGTCATGTGTACCGACATTGTATATTGCCGGACTACAATTCCCATGATTCCCCAGCGGAAAACATGAAAAACCGGTTGAACAATTAAATGAGAACCTCCGTTAACCTACTGTTCCTTAAATACTGGATTTTGACGGTCATTATGCCCAAGTGGGCCAACATTCGTTTATATGCATGATATATACATATATATGTTTATATATATATATATATATATCTGTATATATTACAGGTAGTTATAGCTAGGACCTAGTTTCCATAGGAAAAGCATTTTTTTGTTTTTCTTTGGCGCCGGTTGACGAATCTTTAGAAAATTTTCAAAACTAGTGGCCTGCTCCAGTAAACGCCGGTCTTGAAAGTTTCGGGGTGAATCGACATGCAGGGGCTGAGAAAAATAGGGGGGTCCTAAAATGTGTTTTCCCCATGTAGTTTTCTATAGGAAATTTTAGACACAGCTACAGCCCGAACTGCTGACTGGAATTACACCAAATTTAGCAAAAAGATAGCCATTGGTTCAGAAATAGCCCTTTTTCTTAATTGTGTAAATCCATTTAGTAGTTCCTGAGAAATTTGAAAAATAAAAAGTGTTGATATCTAGGGACGCGGTGGAGTCGCAACCCCTACTGAGCACAAGCTTCACTGTGATTGGCTGCCAACACTCCAAAAAAGGAAGGGTTGGCAGCCATCTTGTGTCTCAGAACCTAGTCACAAGAAAACAGTGAAAAAAAGGTTTAAAAAACAAAATAAGTGGGCAGGGTAGAAACACCCTTACCCCCCAGGCCAGCTCAGGGGGTCCCACAAGGATCCCCAGGGCCAATATATTTTAAAATGAAGCGCAGGCTCCCACGCTTCATTTAATTGAGACCCCGGGTGGGCCAGGTCCTGGGGGCATTGTCATAAAATAATGGCGGTGTCCGCGGGGGCCCCCGCATCCCCAGGGACCGCCACCTCCCCGGGGCTAACCTTGTAATATGCGGGAGGGCACGTGGCCCTCCCGCTGCCCTGGGGACCACAACCCCAGGGCTTGTTTAATTTGTGGGGAGGCCTCCAAGGCCCCGCCAAGCTCCGGGGACCACCACCCTAGGCTTTTTTTAAATATTCACGGGGGCACACAGCCCCCCACAGCCCCGGGGACCGCCACCCTCGGGGCTTCAATTTTTATTAATTTTCTAACCTGTGGGGAGGGCTCACCACCTCCCAGAGGCACTAAAAATGTAAAATGGGGGTCTGTTATGGACCCCCGAGCCCCGGGGACCACACCTCCCCAAGGCTATTTTCACAGAGGGAGGGGGGCTGCGTGGCCCCCCTCCAGGAGCCATCGATGGCCCTGGGGACTGCTACCCCCCCAGTGCCGGCTCCTGCAGTGTCCCATGGTGCCCACCTCTGGGACTGCTGTTTGCTATGGCAGGGTGGGAGCCGTTTGGATGTTGGAAGCGAGAGCAGGGAAGCCTGCTCTCTCTTCCAAAATCCAAAGCAGATTGCTTTTCCACACGGGGAGCTGCATATCAGCAGCCCCCCATGTACAAAGTAATGCCGGCTCCAGCAGGAGGCGGGGAACCGGCGGGATCGTGAGGGAATTGGGGTCCCCCAAAGGGTCCCCCACGGATAGCGCCGGCCACGGAGGATGGGGTCCCTGTGGCCAGAAGTAGCCCTTGAGCAGGACCACACGGCCCCCCTTC
Source organism: Lissotriton helveticus (assembly GCF_964261635.1). Taxonomy (NCBI): domain Eukaryota; kingdom Metazoa; phylum Chordata; class Amphibia; order Caudata; family Salamandridae; genus Lissotriton; species Lissotriton helveticus. The sequence continues at coordinate 438,706,846 of NC_136061.1, forward strand.
CGTTAAAAATAAATAAATACAAAAAGGATGACCGGGCCCCGGGGAATGGGGTTCCCAGGACCAGAAGTGGCTCGGGAGGGGGGCCACGCGGCCCCCAAAAAATAAATAAATAAAGGCTGGCCCCGGCGATGGGGTCCCCGGGGCAATAGAGGCCTCAGACGGTGGACCACCCAGCCCCCCTCATTAAAAATATATATATATGTGGCCATGCCCTGGGGGATGGGGTCCCCGGGGCCAGCATTGGCCATGGGAGGGGTTCCACGCGGCCCCTTCCTGTTCAGATTTTTTTTTTTTTAGAGGGGTCAGGCCCTGGGGGATGGGGTCCCCAGGGCCCAAAACAAGGAAAAGAAGGAGGGGACACACAGCGCCCTTCTTTAAAAAAAAAAAAAAAGACCGGCATCGTGCCAGAGGCCCAGCCCCCTCCCAGCAACACTCAGCAAACGCACCCTGTGGCGTGTTTTAAGTGGGGGAATTAATTCCCCTTGAATACTGGGGGTCCCTGGGGGCCAGGTACTTCCAGTACGCGCCACAGGGCTGCCTTGCAGGGAGGTCGTCCGAGGCCACTCCCCTTTCTTCACCTCTCTGCAACGCAGCTCTGTTGAGCTTACTGGAGATACCTGGTGGGCTAGTTGGACCGCAGGGACCCTCAGGATTCAAGGGGACTTAATCCTTCAACTTGCACAATACTCTGCTCAGGGATAGTACATGTTTTTACAGTAAATGTGGGAGAGACAAGGAAATGTTTTGAAAATGGGCAATATTTACTTAGAAATGGGTTGGGGTTAAGGGACATTGATGAAGGGGTTTAGGAAGGGACATTCAGATAGTAAAACAAATATGCAAAAGAGTAACGAAAGTGCTATTCACAAAAGTTACACCCATATCTATTACAGTAAAGTCAGGCTCAAATCTACTCGAGCAAAGTCTTGGAGTCTATCAAGTGCAGAGGAGGGCTACTTGTTGGTACTGCAAAAGACTTTCAGTGTTATCAGGGAATAAAATTAAGAACCTGAAAAAAAATTGAAAAATATTTTTGACTTGCCAAATGATTACATTTATAATTTTTATATTCGAAATTATCTGAATATAATTTTAAAATTGTCAACTAATTTTTAAATGGAAGTAATATATATCACATATTTCAACTAGTCTTCAAACATGTGCAATAACCCTGCGACTGCAAGGAGAGCGAACATTCTGGACTCCACCACATGAATCAGCAGGTGTAACCCATTGCACAATATGCTTTTCACACACCCCTAAAATGTGTTCCACTATTTTGGTAAATATATTTATTGCATGTAAGAGAGGGTTGTTGAGCTCTTACCTGGCCTTTTTGTGCCTCACCTTGAACAGGCAGGCCACATAGCAGGTCTGGGTACATGGTGTTGAGGACAAGCCCCTTGAGGGGTATGGGACAGATACAGGATCCAGATTCTCCTGAAAGAAGAGCATTTACATACAGTATCCTAGAGAACATTTCCTTCAATTGCCACACCTTAGTCCTGCCACTTAGGTACCCCCCAAAATGCGGCCCTCTAGCACAGGTACTGAGTCTGCCAACACCTGCCGCGTCGCCACCTTCTCTGCTCCACTGAGGGTGCATGGAGACAGATCATGTATTTTTTATGAACATCAACATCGATTACAAAGGTCTGTGTTCTACATAGTGAAGTTCCTTTTCATCTTTTCTGGGTCTGCATGCATCTTGGAATCTATAGCAGTTGTGTGACATCCTGTTTGGCAGTCCAGTGGAAAGAGGACAGAGACGAGAATGTGCAATGTATTTATAGGTTTGGAGTGTTATTGTGTGTCAGGCATTTGTGTTTTTGACTATTTGTCTTTTATTTCCTTATTGTCTTCGAATAGGAATTCACTACACCAGTGATGCACCAGTGGAGGTCTTTGCATCAGTAAAAAAGACCCCTACCGCTGGATTGGAGAACTCCCCATACTGGCGTAGGGAAGTAACACAAATCTAAATTTACTTCGAGAGCATCTGTTGTGGGGCTCCATCTCATTTATGGGAGTAGAAACTCAAATCCTACTACTATTCAGTTGGGAATCTGTACTTCGGCATAGGCGGAATCTCCATATGCGGAGCTCTCCTCATGCACATTTTCCTTCACCAGCTCTTCTCTCAGATTAGCTTGTGCCTAGTATCCTGAGCTTTTTCCTGCAGTCAGTAGAAAGCCAATTGAGTAATGTGATGGTTTCTTATTTCTTCATGATAAGGTAGGTTGAGTATGTCTGCCTGATTCAATACTTGCTGAAGTTTGTGTATTTGTTTTGGGACATACATGGATCATTCACCTTGGGATAGCATATGGCACATTATGAGATGTCTGTCAGAGAAAAGCATTGGGAGCAATGACCCTTTTCTTCTGGGATAAACTCAGCCTCAAGGAAACCAAAAACAAGTGTTGGAAGGAGGTTGGTAGAACCATCCCTAACCCTCAGCTACATGGACTTATCGATTGAGCAGAATGACTTCTTCTGTCACAAAGGTCAGCGGGCATATTATCAAGACAGGCGATAAAATTATCGCTGCTTTAGCGACAGAAAACTGCCGCTAAAACAGCGATAATGGGCTTGATAATATGCTCTATGGAATTCCAATTGAAGCCCATGTTAGATGTCAAGGTCATCTAACCTGAGTTTCAATTGGAAAACCATAGAGCACATTATCAAGCCCATTATCGCCGTTTTAGCTGCACTTTTCTGCCACTAAAGCGGCGATAATTTTATCACCTGTCTTGATAATATGCCCCAAAATCTCTTGTAGAATTCTCAGGTGGCTCAGATGATTGACCTTCTCTTACACCTGACGTAAAACCTCAAAACCTTTCTTTGACACCCTTTTCTCTGTGCCGCTCTTTTGGGTGAACATGCTCATACAGCTTAAGTAGGATGATGTCTTTGACATTTCGTTTGCGGCTGATCTCACTGAAAGGCTGTAACGTTTCCAAAACAGTGTAGAGAAGTGCATCTTTAGAAAAGTGATGTAACATCTCACGAGGATGCCTAACTCCTCTGCCTCCTACTGGCACAGCACATTATTTTGCCTCATATGGCTTAGTGGACAGAGGGCTGACTGAAACTCCAACATATTTTTTAAGATGTTAGCTTGTGAGGGCACTACATTTGGAATATGCCCAATGTCTTTTTATACCTAAGTAGAATAAGTGATGTCACGGTGACGTTCAGTGGTCGGCCCGGCACATTGCTGGGGAAGAGGCTTGTGTCTGAGCTACGCCTTGAAGAAGACAAGGTTTACCCTGGGATTGTTTTGTCGAGCCTTTAGATATAGTACATTCTAATTTCCTTTCAAATTTTATAGAATATTTTTATAGGGTTGCAGCAATTGCATAGTCTGCAACATTACAAAATAAAGCTGAGTAACGTAAAGCCACAAGCAGAAGCCTTTTTGAAGCGTCTATCCCGTGGTGCGTTTAGAGCTGCACAAACCTACAATTTTCTTTCCTGTAAGCACATTTTTTTCCACACTCAGCTTAAATAAACAACAGCGTTAACAAATGCAGAACATTCTCAGCTGGAATGTATGTTGGAACTGAATGGCCTATACATTCACGCCAGTGTTCAGAAAAAATCTCCAACGTATTGTTTACTGACCCGGAAGTAGGGCTCCCGGGCGTTTAAAAGGGCCGCTGTGACTGCAGTCTCGTCAATGAGGACGCGCTACACTTCTGCAGCCAACATGGGAAAGGTGAGAGATGTTGTCAGGTAGCGTGTTAAAGAGGTGTGAGGTGGATTGAAGACTACGCAGCCTTGATATATGACGCACCGACATTTTTAATTGCGCCTTCTGTGGGATTCTGAGCAGAGTTATGCACCAGCACTTCTTCCTTTATAAATGAAGGGGCACATTTACCAAAAAGTCATGCAGTGTAGCAAGTCACCTCTAGGGAAAAGGGCAGGAAGGCACCGCATTTAGCATAATATGGCGCTTTCCTGTCTTTTCCCAGAGCTGACGCACAATGTGCACCATGGTCTAAGGGTGTCTGTGTTGTAAGCAGGATTGTTTTTGTGAGGGATGGGACACCTTCCTGCACAAAACCAATCATCTGAGGCTTGTTCCTCTGTCTATGTGTGCTGCAGCATGCAGCACAAAAAGAAAGAGGAAGTAATGAAGACAATAAAGATATTTCTCCTTGTTACGCCTCCCCTGGGAAGGCATAGCATTCTGACGCATTCCCAGGTCTTGCCAGTAGTGGTAAATCTGGGAATGCTTCAGAATCCATGGGTGGATGCGTGGGAAAATCCATACTCCACCCATGGAACGCCTTCCCAGGGCAGAGTTACGCAGCATGGCAATATGCGCTGTGTTGAGTTACTATCAATTTATCAAGTCACTCAGGGCCACGCAAGGGGGCCTTGCATGGCTTGATAAATGAAACTTGAGGGTTGCGTTGCTTTTGCACCCCGTTGCATGGTGCAAAGGTGGCACTACCCGATGATAAATATACCCCTAAGCATTGAAAGATACATAGCTAAAGTTTCTGTTTATTCCCCTGAATGATAATGTGGCTATTCCAACCAGATGTAAGACTTCACTTGTGCCTTCCTCAATACTTTCTCCTTTATTCTATAAGAAATTCTTTTAGTAACGGTTTATGTGAGTTTCCAGAGCATATTGACAACTCATGTTATTTCATTACAACAGATCACTTTCTACGAGGACAGGAACTTCCAGGGCCGCTCCCACGAGTGCAGCTCTGACTGCCCTGACCTGCAACCCTACTTCAGCCGCTGCAACTCCATCCGAGTTGAAAGCGGCAACTGGATGCTGTATGAGCAACCCAACTTTAGGGGGCACCAGTACTTTCTAAGAAGGGGGGAGTACCCAGAGTTCCACCACTGGATGGGTTTCAATGACTCCATTCGGTCTTGTCGCTTGACTCCACAAGTAAGTAGTCATTTTATTTTGGTGCATTACTTTTACATTGAAAATCAGCATTCTGCATCTTCGAGCAACTGGGTTTTGGGAGTATTTTGAAAAATGAACAATATTTTACAGAAGAGGAAACCACTTTGGGTTCAATGCTTACAAACTCGGTAGAAAACTATCTTTGCTTTCAAATGTATTTCAGTGATTCATTTTAATTATTGCCTAGTTGTCATCAGTAATTTGGTAATAAACTTGGGTCTCTCATTGGGACACTTCTAATGGAGAGCACTGCTTATTACATTCCCAGTGAGTGGCCTTACTGCGTCTCTGGAGTATTGGACACCAGGGAGGTCTAATATGGAAACCAACTGTAGCTCCATATAACATTACCAGGTGTATATCGCAAAACACATCTGGCGCTGTTAGGCAGCCTGGGAGAATTCTGCCATGAGAATTAATTTTAAAGATGAGACCAACAAATAAGTTTACTGCACAGTTTTCAAACTATACTGGCTAAGAAGCATTATGTAATGCCTCATAAAATTGTGTAATAACTCAAGGTAAAGCAAAGGATCCAGGAAAATTGATTTTCTGCAGTACCAAATCATATATATGCATATTGGATAATTATGTGGCATGACATTAGGGCTGCTTCATGGTTGAAACCGGTGATAATTCCTTAGCCCGTCTTTGAAGCGGCCCTCCTCTCACAGCCTAGTGGGAATTTCTCTGTGTACTATATGGTCAGTCCCTGCCAGGTGAAACTATGGGGGTAACTAACACATGTGTTTTCCCCAAGCCAATGAGGAAATTCTGTGGATGTGAAAGATGAAACCTGGATGGAGATATATGACAGCATCTTTGGGGCAATGTTCCCCAATACTCTCTTGAGATCTCTCTACCCAGAATCTGCTGTTTCTGCCATCATTGATAGAAACTCACATTCAATCGCCAATGCCCTCTTAGGTCTCTCTCTCTTTTCCTTGAGCAAGTGCTCCACTTAAACCTTATACCCACCTGCTATCCCTTCCATGTGTTTCTCTACCAGGATACACTCCAGAATTCTCTCCTTCTAGCTACAAGGATGAAATCCTTTAACCAACTAAAACCTCAGGCTGGCATCATTAACAATTACCTGTGCTGTCACTCCGTTGATTTCAAATACATTTTAAAAAGTAAAAACAAAAACTCGAAAGCAGAAACTGCAAATTTAAGGAAATGAAAATAACTTTCAAAAGAGCCTACAAAAGTCAAAAAACAAACACCAAACAGCAAAGTACTGACACACAAATACACGTTGTCTAATACCAGCTAGAGCAATAAGGAGGGGCAACCCAGTATTCCTTGGAAACAAGGTAGAGCAGAAAATAATAGGAGTAATGGTTAGTCAATGATTCTGTAACATTTGATAGAATTAATCCATCTAAAGAGAGGACATCCTCTCTTTCTCTTCTTGCAAGGCTCCTTAGTGCACGAGTCCTAGGGGATCTTTTTGACCCCACTTATGAAAGTGATAGAATTGGAAACAATGTTTCCTGACTGCCTTTTCTGTTGTTTTGGTGATGCTGACCAAGTAGTTGATTAAGCAAGCCTCATATTTATTTTCCTGATGAAGACCCCACTTTAAGTTAAAATATGATATGGGTTGAAACGTTGACTTTTATATTTACTGGACTGCCTTCCAAGTCAATGTTGCTGGTGGAAATCATTTGAAATGATGTTGTTTGACCACTCAACAAATTTGCAGCCAATATTTTATTCTGATTTGAGCTGCTGTTTCATTCCCACGAGTCAGTATTCCACAACTCTCACACACTGCACCATTTTCTTTGTTTTTCTAACAGAGCAGGTTGTTATGTTTATAACTATTGCTCATTTCCTAAACTTTGCGAAAAAAAACTGTGTCTATGATTTAGTACTTCAAGGGATCATGGGTTTTCTTGTCAGTAACGTTGTGTGGATATTCATTGATTGATCCCAGCAGGTGTTACTTAAGCAATGAATAAGCAAGTCAGAGGGTACCCTGTTATTATTTTTCATTATGTATTACTGCCACCAAACCTCAGAACACCTATTAGCAGATTCAGAAATTCTTGCTTTCTCTCCAACGGCAAACAGTGGGCACTAATTCATTTTCAGTTCGACAACCAAACTCCTATGGATCTGACAACCAAATAAATTTAACCGTTTAGATGCTTTAAAATTACAAACACAACTCCAAAAGAGATGTGGGAGTTGGAATACGATTATAGGATAGGTCACTTCCACTTCAAATAATCCAGGGATTCGCAGGTCATTGGAATTCATTTACTGAGAGTTTCACTCAGTTTCACTATTTATATGGACCCATCCTCAGAAGCGGGGTATAGCAAATAACAACAATAATAACAAATTGCCTGCAAAGTCTGTTGAGACAATTTGAGACAAAGCTTGCACGTCATGGAAATATTAGGAAATGTATCAAATTGAAGCAAACATTTCCCGCTAAAACATTTTTGCAGGAGAAGTTTCCCCTAAGAAAGCTCTTCAGGGGACAATTTAATGAAAGTCAAGAACGGTGGGTTGGGGTTTTCTAATGAAAAACCCAATTTCAGAGTGTTCTTTCATGACTTTTTAATATTGATAATTTCGTAATTTTTACAAACCTTACAAAAAATTAAAATAACCTAACATTGTCATACAAGGTGAAATTTCATGATTTGATCATCCCTGCGCTGAAGGTGGATTACTATGTTTTTTTCAAGAAATGCTTTGCCGGCGAGTATTTGCTAGGAATAAACCCCATTCCTCAGTTGCTTTGATATTTAAAGGTTTCGACGTCTACTGTTCTGCTACAATTGGAGCAGCAGGTACTCCAGTAACCATTTGTAAGACACGTGTAAAGAACTTCGATATGATTCTCAACAAACTTTAAATTAACTTTTTTGAACTTTGGACACTCTGCTATCTCCTTGGAACAGCACTGTGCCACATGAATCCCTCTTCAATAAAATAAGTATATAAGGATTAGGTTATGCTCAATTTAAATGACATGAAACTCCTTTCGGTGCTGGTTCAATTTCCCCTCCCTAAATGTTCTAGTACAAGTTTTTCAAAACGTGTAATACACATGATTTTCCCTCTGTTTTTTTTCTTTCTTTCCTACTTGCTATCACAGCACCGTGGTTCCTACAGCATAAGGATTTATGAACGAGAGAACTATGGTGGCCACATGATGGAGTTCTCCGAAGACTGTCCACATGTTCATGAACAATTCAATTACCATGACATCCACTCCTGTAACGTGCAGGACGGGCACTGGATCTTCTATGAGGAGCCCAACTACAAAGGACGTCAGTACTACCTGAGGCCAGGAGAGTACAGGAGATACAGCGACTGGGGAGCTATGAGCCCCAGGGTTGGTTCTTTCAGAAGAATGAGGGAAACCTATTAAAGGCACGTTGTTGTAAATCAAAATATGCTGTTTGAACATTAAGAAATAAAGTCTCAAGAACATGTATATTAAGCAAATTTGTATTTTTTATGACTCAGCTTTGCAACTCGCATTATCATTGAGGCTACCATGTTGAGAAATTACAAGCCAAGAAATTATACCTTTATAACATAAATCATGAGACCTTTAAAGACACATCAGGGATGTTTTCAATATAACCCCTCCCTGCACTACAAGCATACTTATGCAAATGTAAGTGGTCTGCACACCTGGGCCCTCAATTATGGGGATTTGGCGTAGGGGAGCCCAGCAAGTCAGCTTGCTGCCCCACGCCGAAGTGAAAGGGCAGGAATGCACCATGTTTATGCAATATAGTGCATTCCTGTCCTTTCTCCCGACACTGATGCCATTTCGGCAGCCTAGTGCCAGCGTAGGCAACCCTTGCAACATGGTGCAAGGGTGCTGTGTTGTCAGCAGAATTGTGTTTTGTGCAGGAAGGAGCACCTTCCAGCACAGAAACAGTCCTAAATAAAGTTATTTCTCCTCGTTACACCTCACCTCGAGAGGCATAAGGTTTTGGCGCTTACCAAGGTTTGCATGGTCTTGTAAATCTGGGGAGGTGTAAAAATCCACTGGTATTGTGTGGGAAAACCCACTGCAATGCCCATGGAGCTCTTGAGCACAGAGTAAGGCAACGTTGCCTTGCCTTTCTCCATATCTATGAGGCTATTCAAAGTCACGCACGTGGCCTCATAGATATGATTGTTTGATTTTCATTGCTGGAGTGTCATAAAAGGTGATGGTCTGGTCGCACAAGGGGCTTGTATATATGCCCCTGGTATTAAGTAAGCATCTTAACAGTATATCAGATATAACCCTTACCTGATCGAACACACTCTATAAAAGAATTCTGCATTCCTATTCTAGGGCAATTTCAAGCATTTCCCCAAGATTCCACCAGCAGGGCCTGGCAAATTTGTTCTAAAAAGTGGAGTATGTGGCTCAATTGGTTGTGAAGAAGTGTTCAAATGTGGCTTCACTTGGAGTTCCAAAAATCTGGACCTTTAAAGTTTTATTCATTGAACAAACATTTGTTAATCACTCACCAAAGCACAAAGTATTATTCACTTTTGCTTTTACTTTAAGAAACAGGTTATCATTGCACTGCCTGCCTATATTACTGCTCCACATACTATACATATCTGGTGCAGTCTGACCTTCCATTCTGGAATGGCCTTGTCAAGGTACTGTTTGAAGGAAGCATTGCAACACCACTGTTTTTTATGAATTGCTTTTAATTAGCAGTATAGGCTGCTAAGTTCCTGTTGCTAACCAGTGGTAAAATGAATTTACCCCCCCTTTCAACATGATGAAAATAAAATTGCATTGATTGGCATATTTAACTTACCTATATGTCACTAGTATGTGGTACATCAAGGCCTGTAAATTAAATGTCACAAGTGGACTGCAGCACTTAAACTATAATGACAATGTAACCATCACTGCAGGCCTGCTACCAGTAGCCTGGCTATGCAGGTTTAAACTGCAACTTCGACCTGTCTAAATAAACCCTTTTTACAGGCCTGAACCCTGCTTTTAAATATTACTACGTTACCACTAAGATGGTCTAACATGCCCATAAGGCAAGGGGCAAGGTATTTAAAAGTACAACACGTAAAAGTTTAAAGCTAAACAAGTCCTTACTGTGAAATGTCCCTAAAGCTACTTTCACATTGGCGGGGTTAGCTTTTCCATAGGAAAGCATTGGGATACAATATTTATAAGAAAAGGGGTCATTAGTTGAGATGGGTGAAGTGATAAACACAGTCCTTGTCAGCATGAACCACATAAGTCAGTAAATAAAACTGTGCTTAACTATCTGGTAGCTTGGCACAAAAGCAATCAGGCTTAACTTCGAAGCAGTGTGTAAAGTATTTATGCAGGACTCAACCAGTAATAAAGGGAACACACAACCCAAGAAAAAACCCAAACCAATTGAAAACAATGGAGAACCAAAGTTATGAATTGTTAAGGTGCAAATAGTGTCAAGAAGTAAAAAAGCCCCTTGCGGTCATCTGGTCACGTTGGACTAAGTCAAAGTCAGAAGAATTTCAGGCTGACATCAATGAATTGCGGGTCAGATACAGGCACCAGGTTCGTCCCGTTGGAAAGTCTACCTTCTACTTAGTCCAGTTGCAGGTGAGGAGCCCGAGCCAGAGCTTAGTGTTGGTGGGAGTTGCGAGGAGCCTGTTATTGTAGTTAAGAACAGGTCACTGCTGGAGCTCAGTATTGGCAGGGGACAGGGGCGGTTATTGCTGATGCGATGAGGAGGTTCATAGAAGAAAAATGGTTCTGTCGGGTTCTCATAGGTTACTTATCAGCGCACTGAGTGTTGCATACGTGATATCCCAAAAATGAATAGTAGTGTATGAGTATCACACACACCTCAACACAGACGTACAGTTCAAAATAATGACAATAATGCAGTATGTACATATCCACTGTACATTTTTATCAGAATTAAATCATTCATATATGTTCACTTCTGCGGTAAATTAAGGCTGTTTACAATGGGTGAAATATACAAAGTGATCATGTAACATAAGTGCTTAGTGAAAAACAATGTGCAGTATATACAGGGTGGTTCAGGACTTATGTACATGGGAAAAGAAAAAGATTTAGGTGGCCAGACACGGAACCAATGACCCTGGTAGTTACTAGTGCTCCTTTTGGTCTGCAGAGCCTTGGTTAATCTGAGCCCTATTTTGTCGTCGACATTTCAACACACGTTGTGCTCCCTTCGGTTGTCACTTAGGGTCTTCATCAGGACAGAGTACGGGGGGATGAGTATGTAGTGCCAGCCTCGTGCAAACCAGATAGGGTTCTGGCTGCGTGTGCCTCTTAGTGGCGCCTGGCGATAAAATCTGGAAGGGCCCGGGTGTATGATTGGCTTCAGTCGGTGAGAACAGATCTGGCAATCTGCAGAGGAGACATAGGCATCAGTCCTGCGTTTTCGCTGCGAGTGAATCCCTGATGAGGAGGTTGCCACTAGAGGTTTGTGTTGGCAGGAGATGCGGGCAGTCATTGTTGATGTGAATACTAGGTCACTGTTGGAGCTTTGCGTTGCGTTAGTAACATGATCTGTTGTGATTGAATCGAAAGAGCTCAGAATCTCTGAATTTCACCTGGAGTATAGTTTTCAGGTGAGAGGGGTACACTCTGACACCATTCAAGGGTCCAGGACCTGACGAGGCACTTCTTGGAAATCTGGACTCACTCCAACAGAGATCAGCAGCAGGGTCCAGGCAGTTCCAGTTGGTGCTGGTCAGTTAGGCATTTGCAGGTAAGGCCTATGGAAGCCTGTAGCTCAAACAGGTGGTCAGCCAACTGACCCACAGTATCACTTCTGGGATCCTAGGTTCAAGGCAAGCAGGCCAAGTCCTCCTTCCTCAGGCAAGAGAGCAGACCTTCTTCTGAATATTCTACACAGGTCCAGGAGTGTTCTCATGAGAGGTTCTGAGGTTGCAACTTTTAAACCCAGTGCCAGACTTTGTGTGAGGAATGCACCCTTGGTGTAACCACCCCCTTCCTGAGTTTATCTCAATCTGTCTAGGGTAAGAAAGGGTAGGCAGGACCAGATGAGAGCTGCATTTCCCAATGACACAGCAGGCAGCTACAGAAGTTCATGTGAAGTTCAGGAAGGGCTGAGTACAAACCCTCAGGCTGTCATGCTCAGGACTGATTTTGTACAGAAAGGGACACATTCTTGTACACAACAAATACTGAGATGCTTTTCCTTCCTTCTAAGTGTGATGCAGAATGCAGCACTCATAGAAAGAGAAAACAAAATGAGAAGAAATAAAGATATGTTTAGTTGTTACGCCTCACCTGGGGACCTGTAGCATTTTGACATATTCCAAGGTCTACCACTAATGGTGAATCTGGGAAAGGGCCAAACTCCATGGCTGGATGCGTGGGAACACCACGCTCCACGCTCGACCCATGGAATTCTTCCCTGGTGCAGAAAAACGCAAGGCAATGACTTGTGCTGACTTGCGTTACTCTAGATTTATCAAGTGATGCATGACCATGCAAGGTGACCTTGAGTAGCTTGATAAATCTCACTTAGATTGTATCATCCTTGCACCACCACGTGTGTGTAAAACATTCTGTATAAACCAATTTGACCATGTTCAGAAGGAAGAACACACACACTATACACTGGTTAGCAGGAGTACTTAAGCCAAAAAATAACGGATACAGCAAATATACAGGAATGAAGGCAAAGATCTGGTAATAATCTGGAGGAACACCACACAAAAGATTGTCATATCCAAAAATATTAAATGTAATATTTGCTATGTCCACTTAGGAAACAGAAACAGAGCTTAATATTTGGACTTTATATATTATTAAAAGCCCAATACATTTGTAAAGTCAGATTGTAGTAGATATTTTAGGACAGGTACGTTTAGGAAAGTTACCTTTAGCCTCCAAAAAGCCTATACAAGCTCCGCAGATGAGTTGTGTTCTGGCTCCCAGAGCTGATTCAAAAACCGGTTTTGAGTAGCCACGGAGGAGGGGTTAATCATTTCGAAAGACAAACAGCTCATGGGCACAGTAGCTTTGCACTAGGAAGAATAGGTTCTGCTATGTTGGTTTTTGGGACGAGAGTGGCACAGTGGGACTGTATGCATTAGGGCACACACAAACTGCTGCAAACATGGGTAGGGTCAACCCTGGACTTTTAATCCATTGGTTAGGGAGTTACCCCTACTCACAGGCTGGCACTGGGGTTGAATGATGGAACCACGCATGCCATTACCTCGCATGCCTTTATACTACCCTCATCACAGGGCATACATCTTTACCACACATGCTTTTGCCATGAAAACTTTACCATGCATATGCCTTTACCACACATGTCTTTACAACACATTCTTTCATTGTAAAGGCATGCATGGTAAAGGCATATGTGTGATAAGATCTTACAGGTATTTATAACCCATATCTCTCTCTCTCTCTCTCACTCGCTCTCTTTCTCCCTCTCTCTCTCTCTCTCTCTCTATATATATATATATATAATATATATATATATATATATATTATATATATATATTACATATATATATATATTAGCGAGTATTGTTTAAATATTTAAATGTTTGTATCAGTGTTTCACTTTGTGTATAAGTGGCTGCATGGGTTGGTGAGTAGCTACATGTGTGTGTATATGGGTTATTAGATGTTTTTTTTTAGTATCAGTATGAGTGTCTGTATGGTTTGGTGGGGATGTTACTTAGCACATAGATGCATCAATGACTGACTCACTGTTTGTATGTGTTTTGAAGACAGCATATGTGCAGGACTGTATGGGTGGATGAGTGTGTATATGTGTGTGTTAGTGAGTGAATGACTGTCTCACTAGTGTCTTTATCAGTAACAACATATGTTTTAATCTAGTATATGTGAGTATTAATGTATATAAGTGAGTATATGTGAGAGTGAGAGATTGAAAGAGTTCTTGTTTAAATAAATATGTGTTTCTATAAGTGATTGTTTAAGAGAGTAAGTATGTGTAAGTTTCCTTAGAAGTAAGGTGGTAGTGTGTGTATAGCTGTATATGCAAATAAATGGATGTTCAATAGTTTATTTGCATGTGTGATTATGTGTGTGAGTAACTTTTGGATGGCTGTCGGTGTGTAACAGGATGTATAGGTGTTTCACTACATATGATGAGTGAATATATGTATGAGTGACTATATAGAACTGTTGGTGAATGAGTGGATGTGTATATAGATGGTGGTATTACTGAATTGGTTGTTGTAACTGGTATGGGTAATTTTAGTTTCTATTTTTGAATATGTTTTTCAAGGGTTACATTACACTGAAAGGAGGTCTGTCACCCGTCACAAGGATGGTGTCATCAGTGATGTCATGAGTGATGTCACTGACCATGTCATGAGTGATGCAATATGTGACGTCATCAGCAGTGCATTGCAGGCGCGCAAGTTATAGTGAGTCCAACTAACTATAACGTGGGAATTTCAATGGTTTTATGTCAGTAAAATTTCCAGCTAAGTATAACTGGTGTCAAACCTATGTTTTTTCAGTGAATTTAATAGGTTTTTTAAATGCTAATTCCTAACTATAACTGGTGTGAAACCTATGGTTTTTTCAGTGAATTTCATACGTTTTTTAAATGCTAATTCCTAACTATATAAGGCCTGAAACCTATGTTTTTTTCAGTGAATTTCAAAGTTTTTTTTAATGCTAATTCCTAACTATATAAGACCTGAAAGCGCACCAGGAATCTCCAGTATGCGCCAGGGGACTGCATTGCAGAGAGGTGTAATGAAGCCACGCCCCTTTTTACACCTCTCTGCAATGCAGCCCCCGTGCATGTTTGAAGAGGGGGAACTAATTCCCCTTGCATACTGGGGGCCCCTGGGGGCCAACTAGCCCACCTGGAACCTCCAGTATGCGCCAGGGGGCTGCATTGCAGAGGCTATGCCCCTTGTTACACCTCTCTGCAATGCAGCCCCCTGCCGCGTTTGCAGAGGGGGAACTAATTCCCCTTGCATACTGGGGGTCCCTGGGGGCCAACTAGCCCACCAGGAGCCTCCAGTATGCGCCAGGGGGCTGCATTGCAGAGAGGTGTAATGAGGCCACACCCTTTTTTACACCTCTCTGCAACGCAGTCCCCATGCATGTTTGAAGAGGGGGAACTAATTCCCCTTGCATACTAGGGGTCCCTGGGGGCCAACTAGCCCACCTGGAACCTCCAGTATGCGCCAGGGGGCTGCATTGCACAGAAGTGTAATGAGGCTATGCCCCTTTTTACACCTCTCTGCAACGCAGGCCACTGGCGCGTTTGCAGAGGGGGGACTAATTCCCCTTGCATACTGGGGGTCCCTGGGTCATATCTGCCCAAACACCGATATTCCGAACGATTGAAAATGACTTTTCTTGAGAAACATTTGGATTTGGATTATCATGTCCTATACTTTGGAATTTTTGAAAGACTGAATTTGAGGATGCTATAAATTACTCAAGTCTGCCCGAATTGTGTGGGTAAAATTGATACCTAGTCATTTTGAATAAGAATGTACTTACGTCTCGTCTAACATTTGGAAGAAATATCTAGTTATATGACAACAGGATACCGACATAACTTGAAGGAAATAAGAACGCCTGAAGAAGTTCTGTTGTACAGAACGAAACGTTTCGGCTGGCTGTGGTACATAAACTTAAGGAAAATAAAAGCATTTGAATATACACCAAGATTCAGCGCTTCAATAAGGACTCTAAGTGATATGATTTGATTGGACTTATTGTGCAAGTGGCGCTGTGCCAAACTTTATAATATTCTCCACTACTCTCTACTACTTACTCTCTCCTACTCCACTACTCTCAAATACTCACTCTCTACTACTCATTCTCTACTACTCTACTACTCTCTACTACTCTCTCTCTACTACTCACTCCCTACTACTCACTATCTACTACTCTCTACTACTCACTCTCTACTACTCACTCTCTACTACTCTCTCTCTACTACTCACTCTTTACTACTCACTCTCTACTACTCTCTACTACTCACTTTCTACTTCTCACTCTCTACTACTCTCTACTACTCACTCTCTACTACTCTCTCTCTACTACTCACTCTCTACTACTCACTCTACTACTCACTCTATACTACTCTCTACTCCTCACTATCTACTACTCTCTCTCTACTAGTCTCTACTACTCACTCTATTACTCACTCTCTACTCTCTACCTCTCTACCTCTCTCTACTTCTGTCTCTACTAGTCTCTACCTCTCTAACGCTACCTCTCTACCTCTACCTCTCTACCTCTACACCTCTACCTCTCTACCTCTCTCTACACGCGCACATATACATATATATATATGCATATATATGCATATGCATTTATATATATGTATGTGTATGTATATATATATATATATATAAACATATATAATCTGTAAATCTATATAAATACAAATATAAATGCATGCATACATATACATAAATGCATACAGATGCATGTTATTTACATGAAAGTTTAAAAAACACTAATAAAAGCAAAGCTAAAAAGCCACCTCATTACAAACAGAATGGCTTTAACTTAAACGAGGGCGAGATCTGTTGCATTTTCAATGCTTGTTTACTTTGGTTCCATCAAGAAGGCATTCAGATGTGTCACACATTTGCCATAAATTCTGAATGTTAGCACTCTAGTTATATGACAACAGGATACCGACATACAGCTCATTAGATCACTGTAGTAAAGCTACTGCTCACCAGGGAAGTCTGCTGCTGGTATTCAAAGTGCATGTTTCAGTCTGCATGTCAGAATTTTTTTAATGAAATAGAAGAGGATTTGAGAAGTCACTCAAAATGATCCCTAATTTTTCTTTCTGAAGCACTAATCATACTTTCTATGGCAAAATGAACCCCCTCATTTTGTTCCTTTTTAAATTAAATGTTTTCAGACTTACCACTTCATTCCAATCAAGATGGCTTCTGGTGTGCCATACTTTTGTCATAAGTAAGACTGTTAGCGCTCTAGTTGTTCTTTAGAACACTCTGGGACATTCTGTCATTGGGCTATACTTGGGCTACATCTGGGTGATATTTGGGCTACATTTGGGCTCTTTTGTCTCTGGTGGCCATCTTGGGAGACTGCATGTCAGAATGTTTTAATGAAATACAAGAGGATTTGAGAATTCACTCAAAATGTGCCCTAATTTTTCTTTCTGCAGCACTAATAATACTTTCTATGGCATAATATACCCCCTCATGTTGTTCCTTTTTAAATTAAATGTTTTAAGAGTTACCACTTTATTCCCATCACGATGGCTTCAGGTGTGCTATACCTTTGTAATAAGTGGGACTGTTAGCGCTCTAGTTGTTCTTTAGAACACTCTAGGAGGCTGCAGTAGAACACAAATGAATCAACTGACAGTCTCTGTCCTTGTTGGATGTACATGTTTTACTGAGAATGTCAGACTTCATTCTCACATGACTGAGAAAGATAATGTGAATTTACAGAAAATATGCTCTCAGTTTAGCTTATAGATCCCCTTCCAACCACTGTGGGAAAATCATGAGATATTAGTTTTCTTTCAAACATGATTCATGATATCACAGCAGAAGGCTTTTTCACATGGTAAAATCACCCTAGAACACACCACAATTCCTAAAATGAGTATGGTACCATCAACAAATGATTTATAATGTAACTAAAGTCCTAAAACCCTGTATTAACTACAATGCTTTTTAATGAGGTGCTATCATGTATATTGGTCCCAAGATGGCTGCCAACACTTCTTGGATGAAGTGCTGACAGCCAATCAGATCAGATGTGTGGTTAGGCTCCGCCCAGATATCTTTTTTTTTTTTTAACCTAAATTACTCAAAATCCACTGGAGCAAATATCTTCAGACATAGCAAAGGCACATCGGGCTACCAGTCCCTACAATTTTGCCAAGTTTTGTGGAAATCCATTCAGCCGTTCGGGCTAAAAGTGAGTCCAACCGCCCTATAGAAATTAACATGGGGAAAACACGTTTTGGGACCCCCCTTTTATCGAATCCCCCCAAACTTTCAGGGAAGGAGCGGAGCGCAGCGAGGCAAATTTAAGGAAAATTACAGGCAGATTCCTCAACCGGCGCCAAAGTTATTCCCAATAAAATGTTGCGGATTTCCGTTTCAGTCCGTTGCCATAAGCCAGGGTACATTGCTTCGGTGATTTTTAAAGCTGTGACCAATTCCCATTCTGTGGCCACGCCCTGTTCCTGCCTCGCAGGTGGAAAGTTCTGAAATACCACATCTGCTCCACTGCTGCATTATGGGCATTGTGGTCCACCGCAGGGACCCATACAGTGAGGGGTTTTCCTTAAACATCAAGTGATGGTTCCACACAGTGGTGGACGGCGTTCCACTTTCCCACACGCAGCCAAAGTGCAGAGAATTAAAAATCCTTCCTCCTTCCCCCTAATCAGGCAGCGAAGTACTGCCTCCATCTCTCCCCTCGTGTTAGTGAATCGCCATGTGGTTTGCTTCCTGCACAGAGGGGGGGTGACACGGTAGCAGTTTCATGCAACACCAAAAGATTAGCAGGTAAATCCGTGTCACACCAGACCAAGAGGGGTTCACAACACGCCAACACCTACTAGCTGGCGTTAAGTATCCATACCAGTCTCTCTCCTACCAGCGTGAAGCAGAAAGTGTGAACAACTCCGGGGGAACAAAGGTTGCTTTTAATGATGTAAAAAGTGCTGACAGAGAAATTAGTTCCTGAAACGCTAGGCAGACGCGTTTCATCCTTTGATAGGAATCTTCAGTGCCCCTTTCAGTCCGTTGCCATAAGCCAGGGTCCATTGCTTCGGTGATTTTTAAAGCTGTGACCACTTCCCATTCTGTGGTCACGCCCTGTTCCTGCCTCGCAGGTGGAAAGTTCTGAAATACGACGTCTGCTCCACTGCTGCATTATGGGCATTGTGGTCCACCGCAGGGACCCATACAGTGAGGGGTTTTCCTTAAACATCAAGTGATGGTTCCACACAGTGGTGGACGGCGTTCCACTTTCCCACACGCAGCCAAAGTGCAGAGAATTAAAAGTCCTTCCTCCGTCCCTCTTAATCAGGCAGCGAAGTACTGCCTCCATCTCTCCCCTCGTGTTAGTGAATCGCCATGTGGTTTGCTTCCTGCACAGAGGGGGGGTGACACGGTAGCAGTTTCATGCAACACCAAAAGATTAGCAGGTAAATCCGTGTCACACCAGACCGAGAGGGGTTCACAGCACGCCAACACGTACTAGCTGGCGTTAAGTATCCATACCAGTCTCTCTCCTACCAGCGTGAAGAAGAAAGTGTGAACAACTCCGGGGGAACAAAGGTTGCTTTTAATGATGTAAAAAGCGCTGACAGAGAAATTAGTTCCTGAAACGCTAGGCAGATGCGTTTCATCCGTTGATAGGAATCTTCAGTGCCCGTTTCAGTCCGTTGCCATAAGCCAGGGTCCATTGCTTCGGTGATTTTTAAAGCTGTGACCACTTCCCATTCTGTAGCCACGCCCTGTTCTTGCCTCGCAGGTGGAAAGTTCTGAAATACCACGTCTGCTCCACTGCTGCATTATGGGCATTGTGGTCCACCGCAGGGACCCATACAGTGAGGGGTTTTCCTTAAACATCAAGTGATGGTTCCACACAGTGGTGGACGGCGTTCTACTTTCCCACACGCAGCCAAAGTGCAGAGAATTAAAAGTCCTTCCTCCGTCCCCCTTAATCAGGCAGCGAAGTATATATATTCACTGAAAAAAACATAGGTGTCAGGGGTGTTATAGTTAGCTGGACATTTCACTCGTATAAAACCATTGAAATTCCCCCGTTATAGATAGTTGTACTAACTATAACTCGCGCGTCCGCAATCCACTGCTGATGATGTCACATATTACATCATTCATGACATGGTGAGTGACATCACTGATGACATCTCAAATGACATCACTGATGACATCACTGGAGATTCTGTGTCCAATGGTTATGCAAGGACCCGCAATACAATGTGAGAAGTGGCAGAAGGTGTTTAGTAAACAATCAGGATGCGTTGTAAATCGTGACGTACTCGACGGTAATTGGGTGATAACAGTCGGAAGAAACAGCCGAGGAAAAACCTTAAATGTTGCAGTAGGGTGTCGAGAGATAAATTACCAAGTGAAATAAGCATTGGTGAGCGTTCAAAAGTGCGTAGTGAATCATGACGTACTCGACGGCAATCAGGCTATTTAGTGAGGTTAACAGCCGGGAAAAAAACACCATAGCATTCCCAGGTCTGCCATCGTTGGTAAATCTGAGAATTCATCAGAATACATGGGTGGATGCTTGAGAACACCCACTCTCCCCGCCTTCCTGGTGCAGTGTAATGCAAGGCAGTGAGTTGTGCTGCTTGCGCTACACCAGATTTTCCAAGGCATGCAGGGTGCCTCTGCGTAGGACAGTAAATATCATTCTTGGTTTTACATCATCCTGCATTGCAATGTGTAGCGCAAGGGTGATGCAAAACTTTGATTGACCTGGGGTCAAGGATTTAAGTGGTATGTGGGAAAGGTGAGGGTGTGACCCTGTATTATAAAGAATAAAGTACCTCCTACCATACCTTATAAGGATGTTGCAAGTCACCTCAGAGTCCCCGAACCTTGTAAAGGAACTTGGCCTTTGGCCTATGGCCATTGAACTTTGCTGTGACTTTCAGTGTCCTTGTAATGTTGTAATGTACTGCAGGGAGTACTTTATCCAGGGCACAAGTCATGGGGGTCGGCGGCGTCCACCCACTATTTTCATAGGGTGGACGCCGTCCCCCCTCTCAAGAAGCTGGGCTACATCGGAACATGTCCCAGTGTCATTTTTCAACACCTGAACAAATTCAGCTGTGGATGTATGTTGGCTCCTCTACCTTCCGAGCAGCAATGTGCAGGCGCTGGAGGGGCTTTCTTACTTTCACATTAAACTGGGCCACTGACAAAGGCCTAATTTAGAGGCCTATCAGCCCTTCTTTGGCTTGAGTAGAAGAATCCTGACTGGGAGCTATCTCGATCCTGTCACTTAAATGCTAGAGCTATGGACGGGAAACAAAGGCACACAGCTTCTTATGCAACACTTAACTACTTAACAGAAACTAGGATTAGGAAGTAAGCTGTTGGCTTTGTTCAATCCTTTATAAAACCGATATGATATGATAAGATGTATTGATATGTGCAAGTATTTACATGAATAATAATTTAAATGCCAATTTGTATCAAAATGTATTCTATAGTGCCATCCCGATGTAGGGTGTCAAAGCACTTTACATCACATGCATGCATTTTACATTGACAATAAATCACACAAGTGTATAAATCAATGTACTGGATGTGTTTCATATGAAATGATGACAGGACCACTGGACTTATGCAGCAGGGATTGTCTAAATTGTTCGGAAGGGTTGACTAAATTATATGACGAGAAAAGACAAATTACGTTGCAAGAAAAGGAAAATTATTCAGCATAATGCAGTACATCTAGTGCTGGTATTACCTCCTTTTTTTTGAATTTATACACATGTTGACATTATCTGAGCAAAGGTTTCATCTCATTAGTACAACTTTGACATCCAAATACAGAAATAAGCAACAGAAAGGTGACCAGTCCACCTTTTAAAGGGTCTTCCACTGTGTGGATTTATGTGCCACTGTGCTTTTAGTAACTTTAATCAGTTTGAGCTAGAAACACATGTTTTTGTAATCTGCAGATCATGTAGAAAGCAATGGATTATGTGGCAAATCCGACTGTAACATCACATATTTCCAGTGGACTAGAATGATGGATCCAATGTATAGGAGTCACACATCGTCCTTAAAATATCACTGCGCTAGATTAGAAGAATTACAATTTATGAACTGCAAGTAACAAAAGGATCTATGTGTTAAAAGCACTTCCCTATCTACATAAAATAAAAATATGTAATCTGTTACATGACATGTTTTGTAGAAAACATATTAACCCTCTAGTCCACTTTGAGCCAAAACTGTGACCAGACAAAACAGATATCTCCAGCACATGCATTAATCACCATAGTTATTTTACCATTATTACTTTTCCTTAATATTTACTTGGCACACAAAAATATCTGCAGCAGTTGCCTTAACCCCATAAGATATTTTAAAATGTGGCCTTTGCAACCAGTTAAGTCAGAACATATTTACTGTCACCTATCTCCTTGTTGTCAATTTCTTTGTAGCAGAGTTGTATATTTTAAAATAAAGTTGACTGTCAGACTGCTTTCCATGACTCCGCCCCTCATAACCTCATCAGCATTTGTTGCCCATACACCTAGGTAAGCCAACAAATTAACAGGGAGACCCAAGCCAGAGTCGAGCAAAGGGTCTGGTTTGGCAGTATGAGCCTGTGCACAAGCCTAACCCTGAAAAGGCCTGGCAAGTAAATCATGCAACATCATCTTAGAATGTTACGGTGTCTTCATCAATTAATGAAGTATATTTAGCACGCAGAAGCCAGTCAGTCAGTCAAAATGTCTTTATTCAGTTTATGTGCAAACCATAAAAGCATACTAAAATACATGCAATGTCAAAAGAATTAAAAAACCATCAATTACATATAAATAGACTTAAAAAATGTGCAAATATTTACATACATAAAACAGTCGAAAAGGTAGTTTGGGTGAGTTACATCAGGACACAACAATTAATTAATATATATACAATTTGAGCTTAACTTGTTTTCCTTAAGGTTCTTACAGCCGCAGAGAGAAAATTAGCAATATTAAAATGTTTCCCATACATTTGACAATAGCTGCAGGTAGAGTAGAGCTGGCTTGACTTGCACTTGTTTGATAAAATTGGAAGGATAAAACGCTTCCGAATACCATTAAGGTGCTCGCAGAAGAACATAAAGTGCATAATGTCCTGCCCGGAAAAATTATCACAAGTGCAAACCCCAAGGTCATCAACCCTCTTCCATCCTGGCGTGTCACCGAGGAGAAAATGAAATTGATCTAATCTAAATCTAGTCAATAAGAATCGATGATTGGGATTTGTAACAATATCCAGATATGGTTTCAAGGACAGGGTAGTCTTTCGCAGTTGATGAGCCCTTACTGTTGGCTTTTCCAGTTCCCTCTCTTCTCTAGCCATAGTGGCTATTCGCAGATATGTTTCTTTGGTCCATTTTACGACTCCCCTCAATAACCTTTCTGGTGAGTTGTATATTTCAGGTCTATCCAGCTTCACAGATAGATTATAGACGTATTTAAGCCAGGGAATACAACGCCCATGATCAAGTGCCATACAATCTTTCAAAATTTCATGGTTTAGCACTAATTCAGGATTCAGCCAGGTCGCTATTCATTTTAACAGGGGTGCCACCGCAATAGAATCTTCTACAAAGCCTATTCCACATTCCTGGTGGACAATATAACTGGCTGTTGATTGCGGAACAGATAGAGTTTTTCTAAGGAGTTTATCTTCGACCATCTGAATGGTCTTCACATTCCTAATGCCCCACAAATCAGCCCCGTACATTGCAAGAGATACACATTTAGCTCTGTATATCTGAAAAAGGGCCTTCATTGGTCTGGCTCCTAGTATGCGGGCAAAACCTAGGACAGCTGCTTTGGCTCTAGTCAGAACAGTTTTTTTGCTAAAATTTGGGTACCCCAAGAACCCTGATCATCAAATAGGTCACCTAAGTATGGGAAGGTTGATACCCTTGTTAGTTTGTTCCCCTTGCAATGAAAAGTTTTAACCCTGGTTGTTTTCTGACCAATCGCCATTACATGAGATTTGGAGAAATTTACACTAAGATCCAGTGATCTCATTAAAGCCGCGAAGGAGTTTAAAAGTAATTGAAGTCCTACCGCAGTTCTGGCTAGAAGAGCGGCATCATCCGCATAAAGGAGTGCCGGGATCATTTGTTTGCCAGCACAAGGAATGTCTTTACATGAGGCACGTAGAGTGGAATCCAAATTGTTAATATAGAGTGTAAAAAGCAAAGGCGCCAAAATACACCCCTGCCTGACGCCATTTACAACAGGAATTCCATCGGTACAATTACCCAACTGGTCGTACCTCACAGTGGCTGATAGATCCCTATGTAAATCTGCTAGGAAGTGGACAATGTTTTTATCAACTCTTAAGGCCAGGAGCATGTTCCACAGTTTGGACCTGTTCACTCGGTCAAAGGCCGATGACAGGTCCATAAAAGCTAAGAAAAGTGGTACCTTCTTAGCAACTGTGTATTTCCCAATTAATAATTGCAGGTTTAAACATTGGTCTGTTGTGCCCATGCCCTTTCTAAAGCCATACTGCAGTACTGAAAGTTTTCCCGTCTCCTCCAACCAGCCAGTTAGT
The DNA here is from genome assembly GCF_964261635.1 of Lissotriton helveticus. Taxonomy (NCBI): domain Eukaryota; kingdom Metazoa; phylum Chordata; class Amphibia; order Caudata; family Salamandridae; genus Lissotriton; species Lissotriton helveticus. The sequence goes on from NC_136061.1 coordinate 438,731,105, forward strand.
TGGCTTAACAGCACCCTTCCTAATACCTTAACTGAGGAGTCGATGAGAGATATCGGACGGTAGCAACTAGGAACCCCTGTGTTACCTTTTTTAAAGATGGGAACTATGACGGTTTTTGCCCATGTGTTAGGCAGACCCAGATGGCAGGCATTGACAAAGACTTATACAGTATCTTTGACCATGTCTTAATGTCAGACTTAAAAAGGTCTGCCGGCACTCCGTCCGGTCCAGGTGCCTTGTTGCTCGTCATTAACATTATTGCTTTGGCTACCTCTGCCTCGGTAAAGGATACAGTATATTCTTCAGTATTGAGGGCCGGGTTAGCACAGTGATCTTCCCCATCATAGACTTGTTTAAAATGATTGTACCAGACCTGTTCCTGAATACCACAGTCAAGCTCACTATTATATAAGTCCTGAAAAAAGGGTCTATTGACAACTGCCCAGAATTTAGCGCTATTTTTAATAACATCAATAGATAAAAGCTCATTCCAGGCCTCCTCCCTAATTTCCTTCTTCCGGTTCTTTAAGGCCACTTTGTATGTTTTCCTTAGACTAGCTATAACTGATTTATCCGGGGGGGGGGGTGGATTTCAATGCTATCAACAACTTCAGATGGGCTACGGAACAGTTGTGGTCGAACCATCTCTCCCCAACCCCTTCGTGGCCTTTACATGACAGTTTGAGATCCCTGTCAATTTGGGTGCAGATTTTAGAATAAGCCACCAGGACCTCCTCATCCAACTTTCCCTCTGTCAGACAGATGGACATTTCACGACCAACATTGACTACTAGGTTGTCATTAAACTCATGCGCGACCACCCGACACCATTTTAGTCGACGGGCTTGGTCAGTGGGCCGTATGTCTAGATTGCCCACTGTCCTGTTGAATTTCTCCTTTTTCTTTAAATTGTCTACCACGGTTAGGGTAATGGGGTTATGGTCACTAAAGGTGGACCAGGAGACACTATACCCACTTACCCTGTCGGTCATTACTGTGCTCACAAAAATGGATCACTGACATAATATCGACGACACAAATATCGAGATACACAAATATCGAGTCAAAAATATCGATTGACAAAATATCGACTCCCTATCTTCAAACAGGTAAGTACCAAAATATCGACTCCAAAATATCGACTTACAAAAATATAGACTGTCAAAATATCGATTTTTTAAAATGTCTTAAAATTAAGTTAAAAGTAATATAGTAATAAATATATTTAATATAAACTTAGAAATAATTATTAAAAAAATATAATTTTAATAAATAATTTATATAATTAAAAAAATTATATCACCAAAAATTACACACACACATATATATATATATATATATATATATATATATATATATATATATATATATATATATATATATATATATATTTTTTTGTCATACAAAAGAGGCGGCACAACCAGGATACTTTTTTAAGTCTGTTTATTAGACTTCACCCCACCAACGCGTTTCAGCCACAACTGGCCTTGCTCACGGTTGGTTAGTCCCTCTACAGTGTTGCTTTTTATATTCCCACAAATTGCCAATTATGAGGCATTGTGGGATATGTAGTTTCAAACGTGAAAATCAAACATTAAAACAAAAGAAAGACTTAGTGTGCTTTTATAATTGTTACAATCAAGTGACAAATCGTTCACTGTGGCTATGTTTGATTTATTATTGGGTTTGGTACCCATGATCTTTTTCTTAGTCTCAAGTATTGGGTATAGTACCCATATAAATAAGAACATTAATCCAGATGAACATGCAGGTCCTCTCCGAAATTCATCCCTCTCGGATGCTTTGTTCTGAGTCTGACAATCATTTTTGATTCCATTTGGCGGAGTTTTCGAACTGTGTCCCCGCCTCTTTCCGATTTCTCCAACATTTTTATTCCGTAGAACTGCATCTGTCTCCAGTCACCATTTTGACATAGACTAAGGTGTTTAGCCGTGGCATATTGCATGTTAGAATTTCTCACCGCTCGGATGTGCTCCAATATTCGTTTTTTTAACATGCAGGTTGTGCATCCAACATATTTCATGCCGCATTTGCATTCCACAATATATATCACATTTTTTGATGAACATGTGATTTGTTGGTCAATTCTCAGTGTTTTTCCATCAGGTTCCTGTATTTCTTTCATGCTCTTTCCGATTTTGCAGGCTTTACATGAATTACACGGTTTGAAACCTTTTCTTTGGTTTTGCAGCCAATTTGATTTTTGTTTTTCTTGGAAAAAACTTTTGACCAACAGATCTTTCAAGGATGTGTTCTTTCTATAAGTTATCAGCGGCGCTTCTCCGAGGGTACTGCCTATATCGGGATCTCCTTGCAAGAGATGCCAATATTTTTTCATGATGCCTGCAATATGACCACTCTCTTTATTAAATGTGGTTACAAACCTTGGAGACTTGCCAGTTTCTGTTTTTTTGTTCTGCTCAATTAGTGTTTGAGTTCTGGTTTTTAAGTCAATCTTTCTTTTACATTTACTTAGCACCCTCTCTGTGTATCCTCTGGATTTGAACCTGTTTTTGCTTTCCTCAATTACTTTTTCTGCTTCCTCTGGTAACGAGCAATTTCTCTTTAAGCGTGTAAATTCGCCATATGGTATGCTTTCCAGAAGGGATTTGGGATGAAAACTAGTTCCATGCAACACACTATTAGTTGCTGTTTTCTTTCGAAATAGTGTGGTTTCAAGCTTGTCATTGGCCACGTATATTTTAGTGTCCAAAAAGTCTATTTCCTGCGCACTGGTATTACATGTGAATTGCAGACCCACATCGTTTTCATTAAGTTTTTTGAAGTAGCTTTGGAACTGTTTATTTGTGCCATTCCAAATGACAAAAAGGTCGTCTATGTACCGGACCCATAATATTATTCGGTCAAGATCTTGTTGGTTGTTTTGATTCCAGGCTACATGTTTCTCCCACCATCCCATGGTTATATTGGCATAATTCGGCGATAGAGAAATGCCCATGGCAGTCCCACAGATTTGCTTGTAAAGTTGTTTTTCAAAGAGAAATACATTATTTTTCAGGCATAGGTTAATCATGGTAATCAGCATTTTTGAATGTTCTAGGTATACAATATTGCGTTGTTTTAAGTAGTACTCACATGCTTGCATCCCGACTTCATGTCGGAACGAGGTGTAGAGCGACACCACGTCTATCGTCACAAGGAGATATTCTGGGCACCAATTTACATTCATCAAAGTTCTCAAGAAATCGCCAGTATCCTTGATGTATGAAGGTAGACTTTGGGCGATAGGGGCTAGGAATTTATCCACGTAGTTTGACATATTCTCATACAGTGAACCGCACGATGAGACAATCGGTCTCCCTGGAGGATTTTTCAAAGTTTTGTGAATTTTCGGAAGAAAATATATGCAAGGTGTTATAGGGTGATCAACAGTTAGATATTTCTTTTCCTCTTCGTCAATTAGTCCCTTTGCATGCCACATTTCCAAAAGTTCTTGTGCCTCCTTTTTCATATTTGCGAAGGGGTTTGTTTCTAGTCTCTGATAGTTGTTTACTTGGTTGAGTTGTCTCATGGCTTCACACTTGTAATCTGTGGTTTTCATTAGTACAATATTGCCCCCCTTGTCAGCCGGCTTTATCGTAATTTGATCATTATCCATTAATTTTTTAATGGCTTCCCGCTCTTTTTTTGAGAGATTTTCACGTTTGCTATTCCTCACTTTCGATAGATTATCCAATTCTTTCGTGATAGCCTCAGAGAACAGGTCAATTTTGTTTCCTGGTGATAATATTGGATAGTATCGTGACTTTCTTTTCAACCCAGTTGTCGGCCTCTCATCTGTCGGAATGTTTAATTCTTCCAGCATTTCTGTATCCGAGAGTGACATTCCTTCAGTGTCGAACAATGATTCAAAGCAATTTCGTAAGTCTGGTATTTCGGCAATGGTGTTGAACTGGATTTCATCCAGGGCCAAGCGGAGAAAAGCGACAGTACCCCCTTCGCAATCGAAATCCGAGACCAACCTAATTGTAAATCTTTCAGACTATCAACCAACTGAAATAGAACGTAGTGTTCTAAATAAAGGGTTGTCATTTTGTCCGGAAGCCCACTTCGACTACACAGAAACGAGGATTGACATCTACAAATATATCAGGAAGCTGAAACTAGCCAAAATACATGCTGGAAAACAACATGAACCGACACACTCACAAGAAGAAATATTGGATGAAATCCAGTTCAACACCATTGCCGAAATACCAGACTTACGAAATTGCTTTGAATCATTGTTCGACACTGAAGGAATGTCACTCTCGGATACAGAAATGCTGGAAGAATTAAACATTCCGACAGATGAGAGGCCGACAACTGGGTTGAAAAGAAAGTCACGATACTATCCAATATTATCACCAGGAAACAAAATTGACCTGTTCTCTGAGGCTATCACGAAAGAATTGGATAATCTATCGAAAGTGAGGAATAGCAAACGTGAAAATCTCTCAAAAAAAGAGCGGGAAGCCATTAAAAAATTAATGGATAATGATCAAATTACGATAAAGCCGGCTGACAAGGGGGGCAATATTGTACTAATGAAAACCACAGATTACAAGTGTGAAGCCATGAGACAACTCAACCAAGTAAACAACTATCAGAGACTAGAAACAAACCCCTTCGCAAATATGAAAAAGGAGGCACAAGAACTTTTGGAAATGTGGCATGCAAAGGGACTAATTGACGAAGAGGAAAAGAAATATCTAACTGTTGATCACCCTATAACACCTTGCATATATTTTCTTCCGAAAATTCACAAAACTTTGAAAAATCCTCCAGGGAGACCGATTGTCTCATCGTGCGGTTCACTGTATGAGAATATGTCAAACTACGTGGATAAATTCCTAGCCCCTATCGCCCAAAGTCTACCTTCATACATCAAGGATACTGGCGATTTCTTGAGAACTTTGATGAATGTAAATTGGTGCCCAGAATATCTCCTTGTGACGATAGACGTGGTGTCGCTCTACACCTCGATCCGACATGAAGTCGGGATGCAAGCATGTGAGTACTACTTAAAACAACGCAATATTGTATACCTAGAACATTCAAAAATGCTGATTACCATGATTAACCTATGCCTGAAAAATAATGTATTTCTCTTTGAAAAACAACTTTACAAGCAAATCTGTGGGACTGCCATGGGCATTTCTCTATCGCCGAATTATGCCAATATAACCATGGGATGGTGGGAGAAACATGTAGCCTGGAATCAAAACAACCAACAAGATCTTGACCGAATAATATTATGGGTCCGGTACATAGACGACCTTTTTGTCATTTGGAATGGCACAAATAAACAGTTCCAAAGCTACTTCAAAAAACTTGATGAAAACGATGTGGGTCTGCAATTCACATGTAATACCAGTGCGCAGGAAATAGACTTTTTGGACACTAAAATATACGTGGCCAATGACAAGCTTGAAACCACACTATTTCGAAAGAAAACAGCAACTAATAGTGTGTTGCATGGAACTAGTTTTCATCCCAAATCCCTTCTGGAAAGCATACCATATGGCGAATTTACACGCTTAAAGAGAAATTGCTCGTTACCAGAGGAAGCAGAAAAAGTAATTGAGGAAAGCAAAAACAGGTTCAAATCCAGAGGATACACAGAGAGGGTGCTAAGTAAATGTAAAAGAAAGATTGACTTAAAAACCAGAACTCAAACACTAATTGAGCAGAACAAAAAAACAGAAACTGGCAAGTCTCCAAGGTTTGTAACCACATTTAATAAAGAGAGTGGTCATATTGCAGGCATCATGAAAAAATATTGGCATCTCTTGCAAGGAGATCCCGATATAGGCAGTACCCTCGGAGAAGCGCCGCTGATAACTTATAGAAAGAACACATCCTTGAAAGATCTGTTGGTCAAAAGTTTTTTCCAAGAAAAACAAAAATCAAATTGGCTGCAAAACCAAAGAAAAGGTTTCAAACCGTGTAATTCATGTAAAGCCTGCAAAATCGGAAAGAGCATGAAAGAAATACAGGAACCTGATGGAAAAACACTGAGAATTGACCAACAAATCACATGTTCATCAAAAAATGTGATATATATTGTGGAATGCAAATGCGGCATGAAATATGTTGGATGCACAACCTGCATGTTAAAAAAACGAATATTGGAGCACATCCGAGCGGTGAGAAATTCTAACATGCAATATGCCACGGCTAAACACCTTAGTCTATGTCAAAATGGTGACTGGAGACAGATGCAGTTCTACGGAATAAAAATGTTGGAGAAATCGGAAAGAGGCGGGGACACAGTTCGAAAACTCCGCCAAATGGAATCAAAAATGATTGTCAGACTCAGAACAAAGCATCCGAGAGGGATGAATTTCGGAGAGGACCTGCATGTTCATCTGGATTAATGTTCTTATTTATATGGGTACTATACCCAATACTTGAGACTAAGAAAAAGATCATGGGTACCAAACCCAATAATAAATCAAACATAGCCACAGTGAACGATTTGTCACTTGATTGTAACAATTATAAAAGCACACTAAGTCTTTCTTTTGTTTTAATGTTTGATTTTCACGTTTGAAACTACATATCCCACAATGCCTCATAATTGGCAATTTGTGGGAATATAAAAAGCAACACTGTAGAGGGACTAACCAACCGTGAGCAAGGCCAGTTGTGGATGAAACGCGTTGGTGGGGTGAAGTCTAATAAACAGACTTAAAAAAGTATCCTGGTTGTGCCGCCTCTTTTGTATGACAAGAATCTTCAGGGTCAGGATCCGACCCCTGGGCAGAGCACACACTGCAGAGCGCTCTCGACTGGCTTGGGGATCCCTTTGGATGTCGATATATATATATATATATATATATATATATATATATATATATATATATATATATATATATATATATATATATATATATATATATATATATATATATATATATATATATATATATATATATATATATATTTAAACCTATTATTAAATAAACATATATAACATTTTAGAAAATGTTTAAAATGTATTGTTACAACTATAGTGAGTTCAACATTAGCAAAAGTGTTGGATAGCGTAGAGGTAAAATTTACTACTCCCACTCCAGTGGGTGCAACAGTAGGGAAAGCGCTGGGTAGCGTAGAGGTTAAAATTACTATTCCCACTCCAGGGATGTATGACGTTACAACGCATACTTTTACAACGCCTACCATTACAACAAAACTTTTACAACGCAAAAACTTTTACAACGCATACATTTACAACGCAAGATTTTACAACGCATATACCTTTACAACGCATACCATTACAACATAAGTATTGGTAAGTATATAATAATTTTTTGAATATAAATTAATAAAAATTATTATAATATAATTTAATATAATTTAATTTTATTAAATAAATGTAATTTAAATGTAATTTTACTTTATTTTTACAAAGTACCCCTGTACCCCAAAAACCCAAAACTGACCCTGAACCCTAAAAATACCCCTTTACCCATAAACTGAAAACTGACCCTGAACCCTAAAAATACCCCTTTACCCGAAAACTGAAAACTGACCCTGAACCCTAAAAATACCCCTTTACCTACAAACTGAAAACTGACCCTGAACCCTAAAAATACCCCTTTACCCCAAAAACTGAAAACTGACCCTGAACCCTAAAAATACCCCTTTACCCAAAAACTGAAAACTGACCCTGAACCCTAAAAATACCCCTTTACCTACAAACTGAAAACTGACCCTGAACCCTAAAAATACCCCTTTACCCCAAAAACTGAAAACTGACCCTGAACCCTAAAAATACCCCTTTACCCAAAAACTGAAAACTGACCCTGAACCCTAAAAATACCCCTTTACCCAAAAACTGAAAACTGACCCTGAACCCTAAAAATACCCCTTTACCCAAAAACTGAAAACTGACCCTGAACCCTAAAAATACCCCTTTACCTACAAACTGAAAACTGACCCTGAACCCTAAAAATACCCCTTTACCCCAAAAACTGAAAACTGACCCTGAATCCTAAAAATACCCCTTTACCCAAAAACTGAAAACTGACCCTGAACCCTAAAAATACCCCTTTACCCAAAAACTGAAAACTGACCCTGAACCCTAAAATTAAAATATTTATCAATTAATCAATTATAATTAATTACCAATTATATTTTAATTAATTACCAATTAATAATTAATTAACAATTAATTTAAAAAAAATATCAATAAATAAATTAACATATTTAATTAATTATAATTAAATTACTTCCCACCCTATTCCCCTATAAACCCACAACCCGCTACAGAAAATAAATTACTAAAATTAAAATATTTATCAATTAATCAATTATAATTAATTACCAATTATATTTTAATTAATTACCAATCAATAATTAATTAACAATTAATTCTAAATTATTATCAATAAATAAATTAACATATTTAATTAATTATAATTAAATTACTTCCCACCCTATTCCCCTATAAACCCACAACCCGCTACAGAAAATAAATTACTAAAATTAAAATATTTATCAATTAATCAATTATAATTAATTACCAATTATATTTTAATTAATTACCAATTAATAATTAATTAACAATTAATTCTAAATATATATCAATAAATAAATTAACATATTTAATTAATTAGAATTAAATTACTTCCCACCCTATTCCCCTATAAACCCACAACCCGCTACAGACTTATATTACACAAAAAATAAAAATTATTATTAACTTACCTTAAATTCGATATTTTTGTTGTCTATATTATGTCTAGTCGATATTATGTCCATTCTATATTTTTGATTCGATATTATGTCCATTCTATTCGATATTAATTTTCTCTAGTCGATATTTTTGTTGTCTATATTATGTCTAGTCGATATTATGTCCATTCTATATTTTTTACTCGATATTCTGTCCAGTCGAAATAATTGACTCGATATTATGACTGTACACCCACAAAAATATAGTCTTTAGTTGACCCGGGGCCTTTGCCCTTAAAGGTGGGAATATCCCCTTCAGTATGCTTTGTGTATTTCAAATCATATTCTACCATCAATTCCTCCAGATAAGATCCCTGTGGTGAGTGCTCAATATGTATGTTCTCTTGGTCAGTTGGCCCTAAACTATCCCAAACATAACAATTTCCTTTACAACAGGGAACGTTAAAATCACGCAGAACAAAAACCAAATAGGAATTTCCAGTTTTTTACTATATATTTCAAAAAAATCATATAGACTAACTAAATGTTCATTATAAAAAGCTTTGTCAAAAGAATTATAAAAATTAACAATAAGCCAAGTCCCAGCAACCTTGGTTAAGATTTGAACAGCCAGACAATAAGGTGTGCTAGTCTCCACTTTAGTGTAAGTGCCCTCAATTTTGAGTGAGATCAAGGTCAACAACCCTCCCTTGGCCCTCCCCATTGAGGAAGCAACTGCTGGTGACCAAAATGCTGTGTAACCGTCCAGGCAAAAAGTATTTTTAGTGTCCCAGGTCTCCTCTAGCCCAATAATGTCACACTCTGTGAGGCAGTCCCTCCAGTTGATGTTATCGGCCTTGTTACTTAGCCCGGCGATGTTCCAACTAAGTAACCTTGGGGCATATTACCAAGCCCTTCATAAATGCGTTAGCGACTTTTTAAAGTCGCTAACACATTTATTTTCATTTCGCACTATTCCCAATACGTCTCTAACCTGAGTTAGAGACGTATTCTTGACATTATCTATCGCCCCGCGCTGGGGGCGATAGATAATGTCTGTCCAACTCCATGTTAAATGCGGTTGGAGGTGTTAACACCCTATCATCAAGGCAGGCGTTGGGATAAGGAGACCTGCGATCAAACTTGTTTATCGCAGGTCTCCCAACACCTGCTTTGATCAGGTGTTAGGCATAGATAACATGGGGGTGTGGATCATAAAGCTGAATCCACCCCCCATATTATCAAGGCACACATTAGCGTGTGAAAACAACGCTTGTTTTCATGCGCTAATGTTCCATATCGCCGGCCATTGCCGGATTTGATTTTGCCTACCTGATGCACGTTGATAATTACGCGCTATCACAGCGAAACAATCCGGCGATAGCCGGCGATATGAAAATGTGCGATGTGCATTTTTTAACGCACATCTAGATAATATGCCCCCTTGTTCCTACATGGGTGTTTATTATTGGCACGCTAGATACAGGAAGCTCCTTATTTACAACTATCCCACTCGGCATGTTGATATCTGCTGGTACTGGGGAACCCAGTCTGTCTATTTCCTCGAGGTTGGTAAATGACTCAAATCTATTTTGCATTGGGACAATAAACTCATTTGGTCCCTGGGTTTGTGCCCTGCCAGACAGGTCTATCCCGCTTCTTTCTATTTGAGTGGTGTTGCGATAAAAGAACCCTAAGGGTAGGATGTTGATACCTACACCCCTTAGCTTCCTTGTCCCTGCCCTCTCAAGGATCAGCTTAACAAGTTGCGGGGAACCAAAATTAAGCACCACATAATCCCCACCGCTCAATTTCACAGAATCCCCAATCCAGTGAATTCTTTGAGTCATTTTAAAGTCTCTAAAGAGACAGCTGACCAGCCCGGTTAAGTTGTCAAGGTAATGAAGGGCCTTGTTTCTAAGGGAGGACCAATGTTCCTCCGTGCCTTGCTGCAGAGGGGGGACATTCGATAGGATGACAGTGAGAGGGGTGGCCTGATTAGGTCGATGTGTGGTTTGAGCTCCTCTTATTTCTGTTGTGTTTGCTGTGATTCCCGGCTCCTGCTGCGGAAATTCCACAGGAGACTGGTTAAAATCTAGGGACAGCCTTTTTTGGGTTTTCTCAATCTCCTGGAGTAATTCAGTTTCAGCCCTAATGAAAAAAGCATCAAGAGTCCCCACAAGGCCCAGCCCCTTTTTTGTTTGTCTCTTCTTCATTTTTAGCAGATGGGCCCAGACAAAAGTAAAGAAACTATAACAGCAGCCCTTGACAAAGGCTCACCAGAAAAAAAAGCCTTACTTGCTGACCCCAGTTCTTGTAAAGTTCATTGCTCCTTGTGGCACAAAGATCCAGATAAAAGAGGGGCGGCCCAGCCCAGCCTCTCCCACTTGCTGACGGGCGCGGACGGGCCCGCCCTTGCCCCCCCCCGCGCGCGTCCCGCGCTGCGGGAGGCATCCGATTGATTTATGCGCCTCCAGGTGCTTCTGATGACCCCGATGGGACCCCGATGGGATGTGCCCCGCAAAGTAGCCTGGGAGTTGTGGTCCCAATGGGCAGCCGGCGCAGGAAGCAGGAGACGCGAGCGCAGGGCTTTCCCCACGCTCCGCGGCGCTACAGGCAGCAAGCAGGCCCCCAACAGCAGCCCCGGGCTAGCAGGTACACAGGTTAGTGCTTGACGATATTCAAGGTCTCCTCGATGTCACGCAGAAGCATTTCACCTTAGTACATCAGATTATATCACTGCATTGATTAAAAGTGATGTTTAAACATAAACTTGGAAGCTGTACTGCCAACCCGGGCTCCGGCTATAATAGTATTAGTAATCTAGGAAGCAAGTCAGTTGTACCCTAAAAATGGCCCAGATTCTTCTTATAAATGGAACAACATTGTAGTCTGATAAATCACATACAAGTGGTTTATAAACGGTGCAAATCCTGAGCTTACCTTTCTGTGCAATTTAGGACCTAGATGGGTATCTTTTTGTGTTAGCTATTAATGCTTTGTCTTCAACTCTTGGTGCACGAGGTTGGAGCATGGTGTCAGGCAAAAGACACATGAAAGCTTAGCATATATTGGGATCATGGCCCAATAAGATCTCAAGTGAGGCAGAACTAGCCACCTGGTTCAAGACTAGGTCAAACTTTCATTGGGTCGCCCACCTCTTTTGTACGCCAATTATAAAGCCAAAACGTGCTATTTTTGTTCTTGCGCCCCCTAAACATTTCTTAGTCACTCTGACCCTGCCTTCCATTGGTGCTGGAGCACATGCTGCACATGGACAGAAGGAGTAGGAAAGAAGCAATTTGAAGATTGCGGGTGGAGAGAAGTAAGCTCTTTCGAGTCCTGCATTCCAGCTCTTGGTAAGTACTAGTATCCCAGACAGAATTCACTCCATCCCATTGCAAAGAAATACTGCGTCCTATCTTTGGAAAAAATGCTGCCCCTGCTGCCTGGACCTTGACTGGACCTGCCTGTGCCCTGCTGGTAACTCCAAGAGTGAGTCCCTAATCCCCAAGAGGTGCCTCTCCAGGTCCTGGACACTTGGCTGGCATCAGAGTGCACTCCTCTGACTCAAGAAGGAGAACTCCTAGAGCTTTGGGCTCTTCGCAACCAGGTCCATTCACACTAAGGTCTTGTTGCCCGTGCAGACTGCCATCATGAAGCTCAAGTGAACGCAATTCTTCGCGCTACCGCAACCACCCCCTACACACCTCGTGACCTCCATCACAAACGGAACTCTTTGCAATGGACTTCAGAAGGTAACTTTTCAGCTGGACAAATCTGGTCCCTGAATTTGCCCCTGCTCCTTCATGGTCAGCCTGAACTTGTGACTTTTACCTGGTCTCGCAAGTCCAGATAACCACAAGTGGCACTTTGTGGTTTTAGGTGCTATACTTACAAGAAAGGTTTAAAATTGCTTATCTCTGGTTCTACTTATTGGATGTTTGTTGTTTTGGTGTAATTTTATTCATGACATTTTATTCAATTTTTCTAAATTGGTGTGAGATGTTCCTTGTGTGTGATTTCACTTTATTACTGTTTTTGTGCTGCATAAATACTTTACACATTGCCTATAAGTTAAGTCTTAATGCTTTTGTGCCAAGCTAGCAGATGATTATGCACAGGTTGATTTAGTGACTTTTGCAGTACCCTCTGACAAGGATAATGGCCTCTTATATATTATATACACATTAGTTTATACGGGTGCAAAGCAACCGTATAAGATACAATACGTCATGTAATAAATAAAAACACTATTCATCTAAAAAAAGTATTACACTGAAATTTTAAAAACATGGCTGTTGTGTAGTGTGTTTATCTAGGTACCTACATTGATACTCCTATTTCTGACCCTTGTCCGGATATTAATTCACTAATGTCCATACACCGGCACAGAAACCCGTTTTCAGATTAGGTCATAGCGCATGCTGTCACATTAAGCAAGCACTATCCCTCCAGCCCCCTAGAAAGCACACCGAGTTCTCAAAACAAATCAAACCTCCAGCAGACCTGGGAAATCCCCCGCAGCTATTGTTTTGATTTCGCTCGAGAACTCCTGTAAAGAATGTAAGAACGACCAGTCCTTATGACATTCTTGCTGACGTCTTATTTCCATCCTTACGTCAAACACGGCACCTTTCAGGTATAAATATACCGACGCTGCCCTAAGCTAAGACGCGGTGGTGACGAGCTTGGAGCAGCGCTACTTGCCGGAGAGCCCAGCTGATGCAGAAAAGCCCACGGACGCTGCCCCTCCCTTTTGACGCGCTGAGAGAGACGCTGCCTTTTCTCCTGCCGAGAAATCCAGCCTCCAGCGTTCCCAGCCGCCCTCGCGGGTAACTGGGATATCGAGTCCTGAGACAGAGATACCAACCCTCCAGCCTTCTAAATCCCAGGTACTGAGCTGACTAACCCCTTACAGAGAATTCTTGAGTCAGATTCTTGGCAAAACGAACTTAACTTAAACTGCTACTTATTTACTCCCACCCAAGTATTAGGCTTAGGTCAGGTACACCGGGGTAGGCGTAGTTAGAAGCACCAGTTGAGAACGATTAGTCAATGTATATATGTATGTATATCTTTTATCCATTAAAAGTATCATATGGCTAAGAAACCATATAAATGCTTTTACAGTATTATTTTATAATTCTTTTTTTACTGTATGCACTTTACTTAACTATAAGTATTGCAATAATAGCGATTCATTTCTCTTGTATGAGAAAAGAGACTGATCAATAAATAACATCTTTTTATTGAACCACGCCCATCTCTTATTTCTCTACAAACTGGTGAAACTAAGAATGCACGTACTGACTGAGTAAAATAGTTGTCTTTTGTTTTCACACGACTCTAGAGATATACTCTTGATTAGGGGAGAGCAAAATTGTCATGTTCTATGGTTGTCAGAAACTAAATCCCTTCTTGTCTATCCAGGGAGGTTAAACTCCTCCTTGCCTATTCGAGAAAGTTTCTAGTGAACTCTGAGCTAGCTGGCACACATAACTTTAAGTCTAATATCGTCAGTAGAAGACCTAGTTAACCGCAGTCCTACGTCTATACTATTGAAGATATTATTCCAATGCGCAGAGCCTATTGGGATAATAGGAACTACACTACATGGCGCCCAACGGTTTGGATAGGCGATAAATCTAACGCAAGACATTAGAGTAACTCAGTCGTGCTTTTCACACAGACCCTTTTTTCCATAAAACTCCAAAGACGTCTGGAGTGGGTGAAAGGTTAAAATCCGCCAAACTTAGTAGGAGGAGACTCCTATGTATGGTTTTTGGTTTATTCAACATTGAAGGATACAGTGTTCCAAAATATTGTGCATCTAATCTTTGTTTCCGTGGAAACCTGATCTGCAACAAAAACCCTTCTTGACAGTAAAATGTCAGAAACTGAAGAAGAAAGGGAGACAGCTAGAGTAGCAGCTCAACTCCTAGCGGAAGACACAAGTCTCGTACAGCAAGACCCGGATGCAATACTCATCCCGGTCAGCATAAGAAAAACTATAACGGAAGGGGAGGGCAAGATGGCCGCTGTAGCTTGCAGTCTGCAACCGCGGGAAGGCTACGATGCAGAGCTCCGTGCATTTTACAAAGAAGATGCTGCATACTTGATGCGATCCGCTGGGACGCACCGCCGATGACCATTAACGACATAGGATACTCCCTACTTTCGCGGGCTTTTAAGATATTACATGTGGAACCTATGAGACTTATGTGAACAAAGCCATGCGACTTGCTCGACTCGAGCAGATATTGTAGTGCTCCCCTGTTGTTTACCCTGTCCTGATGAAGACCCCGATGTAAGGCACTAGATACGCCTACACATGTAGCGTGGGGTCGAAACGTCGACGGCTACCTCCATCCTTTGTTCAGTTGACACTCCCGCACAAATTTGAATATTCCTGTGTCAACAGAAACTGATCTAACTTTCGGGATATGTTATGATCCCTCGTTCTTCGGCTCAGAGATCTGAAGCCATGTAACTGTATTGTAATTTGAATTAATTTCGCAATACACAAGTTGTAACTAACTTTATTTCCTCACTTTCCTCTTCCCTCACAGCATCACGCTATCCCACTCCCGTTTCCTTTCTGGAGCACTGTCATTTACCAAATAATATGGTTCATTCATTGTGATTAAGTGACATTGTTTGGTATTTATTTTCAATGCTCTACAATAAATTTAACCAAAATGTACTGATTTCCACTGGGACCCTTCTTTACTACACCATATAGCACCCAGGTCCCATGCGGATTGATTGGGTACAACCCCCCTTTATAGATAATAGCTGTAGCGCTGTAGGCAGAAGTCGCACTTTACCCCCTCTCTGACCGAATGCCTAAATGAGGAGACAGGGGACTCAGGACTGTAGGAATGCAGCCCCCCCCTCGAACTACAAGGTTTTATCGAGGCGAGAGCAGTAGAGCGTACTGGCAGAGGAAAAGCGGCATAGCTGCCAGAGCTGTATTCCTCTGGAAGAAGACCAGGGCTCTGTCCACCGCTGTGGTCGAAGCACTACACTGTTTCCTGGCGGAGAGGGTGATGGCGCAGCGCGGCAAGGAGAAGCAACAGCCGCTGTCTGGCAGCACGATTAAAGAAGCTAGTCAGAAGGATGTTGCGAAACTGGGCGCAATTCCCAAAATTAAGATGCCAATGCCCCCTCCCAAGAAAGCCAAACCGGCTGCCCTAACGTCGTCTACTGCGGTGAGAGCGCAACAGCGCAAGCAGGAGAAAACTCAAGAAAAAGAGAGTAAGCTGACGCGAAGCGCTACTGCAATGGCTCGCAGTAACGGGGGTCAAGAAGTGCCGGCCCGGGGCTTGATGGACAAGAGAAGAACTGACAAGGACCCTACCTTGAGGCAGCCCTCGGTAGTAGAGGCGTTTGGCACGATGGCGAACACGGGGGGAGCAGGAACAGCGGCGGCAGGCAATCCGACTGGAGCGGCAAGCAGGAACGTCCTCGAGGACGCCAGTGAACGCGTTGCTAAGCAACAGGAATACGCGGCCCCCACGCTTCCCGCGGAAGCTACCTCGGTAGTAACCCCAGCAGCAGCAATGGCAGACGGTCTACAGCAGGAGCCGGAGAGCCAGGATGAACCGGGAAACGCTGTCTGGGGGGTAAGGAAGGATGCGGTTGGCGCTGAGAGCCACAATAACTCTCAAATGTTGATGGCTCTAAAGGAGATGGAAGCAGAGATGCTGGGGGGGCAGAGTCAGCAACAGGGGCCCAAGGAAGTAGAAGGGGGTAGCCTGATGAGCCTGGTGAGCGCGGATTCACAGAAAGATTTGACAGAGCCAGATTTGGCTGAAGGGCCTGAGGGAGACAGATTCTTCACAGTCCCAGAGGGCTCGGAATCTACCACTGCCAGCAGCGACGAACAGAAAGAATTCTCAGATGTAAGTCTTGGCACGGATAGCGGAAGTTCTAGAGGCTCTAGGGGGTCCAGGGGGAGACGCACCCTGAAAAAACGCAAGGTGGGAGGAAGGCGGGGCGGATCCTCCCCGAACACTCACAAAAAACTAATTTGGGACTATTCAGCTACCTCTAGCATTTATAAAGAGGATAGACAAGATGGGCAAGCTGAGGGGGAGAAACTTGATATGATGTTTGCCATGTTAAAACAAATGCAAGTAGAAGCAAGAGGGGAAAGTAGAAGAGCTAGGCATGACACCAAGAAAATCCAAGCCACAATCAGGAAAGTAAACAAAAAATATGACGAGGTGGAAGAGAGAGTGGTATGCGTCGAAGAGAGAACCGGTAGATTGGAGGATGAAGCAGCTGATTGGAATGCATATAAAGCTGAACAGGAAAAGACTGTGGTGGACTTGCAATGGAAAGTGGAGGAGTTGGAGAATCGCCAGAGGCGCAATAACGTCAGGCTCCTTGGCATAGAGGAAGGGGTGGAACAACAAGATCCAAGAGGGTTTGTTATCAAGTTGCTAAAAGGGTCCTTCCCCGATGTGCCATGGCAGTGGGAGATGGAAGTCCAGAGGGCTCATAGATTTCCATTCACCAGAAAGAAAAGACAGGATGGAGGCCCAGATATACTCCCAAGGGCTATGCTGGTGTTCTTCGGGAACTTTCTTGCGAGACAAGAACTGTTGGACAAGGCTAGGCCAGACTCCAGGAAATCCTTTGATGGTGTAACATTCTTTGCCAGACCTGACTTTTGTCATGTGACTGTGGAGAGGAGATGGCGCCTCAGACAGCTAATCCCAGCATTCCAGAAGCTAGGGGCAGAGGCGTACCTAATGTTTCCGGCAAAGTTAAAGATTATATCTGCAGGGCGGATGAGAATGTTTTTTTCTGAGATAAAGGCGGGAGAGTTTTTGACAGAGCTGACAGAACAACGTAGAGATAGGAGCAAGGAATTGGTAAAGTGAAGAAACAGGGGGGGGGGAACTGAACAGGGAGGGCCATGATATGCTTTTTGCTTTTTGCTTGTAATCTAACCTGAGTCATTGCGGGCATGAAGAGGGGAGGAGAGGGGGGGCGACACTGCAACGCACAGCGATCACGCATAGGTCAGTTCTGACCTATTTGCCTGTGTTGGGGGGGGGGTTCTGGCGGGAAGAGGGGTGGGAGGGGGTTGAGGGGGAGGGTGGTGAGGGGGGTGGTGGTGGTGGCGAAGGAGAAGTGAGATATGCAGTACAGAGATGTAAGATACATAAAGGAGAGAGACAACTATTGCATAATTCTGTAAGTGGAATGGGAGAGATGGCAAAATTAAAACCGACTAATGGCGGTTAGGATAGTCACGCTTAATATCTGTGGGCTAAATAATGCAGAGAAAAGGCAAAAAGTAGCCGCAGCATTACGATTTTGGAGAACCGACATAGTTTGTTTACAGGAGACGCATGTGGCTAGGAAAGATAACTATATGTTTGAGCAAATGGGGTTTGAGGTGCTTGCCTATACAGGGCAGGAAGATAGGAAAAAGGGGGTGGCGATATTAGCTAGGAAAGGGGTTTTAAAAGTTAAAAGGAAGAAAGAGGATCAAGATGGGCGATGGGTATTGCTGGATGTGGAAACAGTGGCCGGGAGACTCACAATTACCTCAATATATGGGTCAACTGAAGATGAACCTGAACTGTTGGAATTTCTGGATGGGGAATTGGCACTCTGGCCAGAGCCTGTAGTATGTTGCGGGGACTTCAATATTAATGGTCTGGATGGCTTAATCAAGAGGGATGGGGGCAAATACCGGGGCAGGAAGATAAGGACATACAAAGCAGTGCAAAATCTTGTTTGACACAACGCCTTGGTGGATATGTGGGCTGAGAAAAATCCCATAGGTACAGGCAGCACCTATTACTCAGCTCCTCATAGAAAGGTTACTAGATTGGACTATTTCTTCATCTCGAGTTCACTGATGGGAAGAGCTGATATTGAACGACTTCCTAGATTAGTGTCGGATCATAACCCGTTAATTTTAAGTCTGACAGCTGGTAGAGAAAGGGATAGGACGCTCAATCAATGGACGTTCGAACGGGGGCTACTAAAAGAGGAGGAGTACGTGAAAAGGATGAAGGAATGGATTATACAATATTGGGATATAAATAGATACTCAGCCTCAGCAGATATGGTGTGGGATGCTTTTAAAGCTGGGGTAAGGGGAGAGACATTAAGTTATACTATGCTAAGAAATAAGAAAGAAAGGGAGAGGACAGAGGGGAGGCTTAAAAGCCTGGCATGTTTAGAGGAGGGCCTTGTGGGTGCAATAAGCAGACAAGCACCTATTGAGCAGATTTTATTGGACATAGAGTTACAGAAAGCAGAGATAGGAGTAACGTTGGCGCAAAAAGCAGCAGGGAACTTTCTGGCAAAAAAAGAGAAATGCTACGAGTTTAACGAAAGAGTAGGCCATTTACTGGCAATAAGAACTAGACAAACGTTAGCTGCAGGGGAAATAAAAGAAATTAAGGACAGTACAGGGACTATAGTTAATAAGGTGGAGGAAGTGCAGGAAGTCTTTAGGAAGTTCTACGAATCACTATATGACCAGGAGGCAAGTAATGATATGCCAAGGATGACAGAATATTTGTCACAAATACCAAACAGAGGGTTAAGTACGGAAGAAAGGGAGAGGTTGGATCAGCAGTTAACACTACAGGAGGTAAGAGAAGCAACATTTAGCCTCCCCTCTGGCAAAGCAACAGGACAAGATCAAATTCCGGTAGAATTTTATAGGACTTTCTGGGATGTACTGGGTACAGATCTTTGGTCAATATGTTGTATGGCGCAGGGGGGAAGGGTGGTTCCACAGTCCTGGGCCGGGGCGGATATAATCGTAATATTAAAAAAGGATAAGCCACCAGTAGAGCCAGGGTCATATAGGCCAATAACGTTATTAAACGCAGATGCCAAAATATTTTCTAAAACACTAGCAAAAAGGCTTAGTAGGGTTATTGAGAGCTTGGTGTCCCCAGAACAACATGGCTTTATACCGGGTAAGGGAACCACCCAGCATACCAGACAGATGATCACCGTTCTGGACGCAACTGAGGTGGCAGGAGACCCTGTCGCGGCTATTTTTCTGGATGCTGAGAAGGCCTTCGACAGGGTCTCCTGGGACTATCTGTGGAAAGCTTTGGAATGGGCTGGGATAGGTGATGGCTATATAAAGGCAATTCAAGCACTCTATAAACATCCAACGGCCAGGATAAGAATCAACAAATCATACACAGAGGCAGTACGGATCCGACGTGGGACTAGGCAGGGATGCCCAGCTTCACCTCTCTTATTCGCCATTTATCTAGATCCACTGCTAAGAAGACTAACATGTAATAACAGGATCCCCCCAGTTAGATTACACGAACAGGAATATAAGTTGTTTGCCTATGCAGACGACGTAGCAATCATAACTCCAAAGCCAGAGGAAGCCCTAACAGAAATAGAGCAAGAGGCAAAAAACTTCGGGACTTTTTCAGGGTATCTTATAAATAGAGGTAAGACGCAGATAGTGCAGAACAGGTTTGCCAATTGCCAGGATACTAGAATAGTTCCGGAAGCAACGTATTTGGGGATCAGGGTTTCAGCAGAATTGGACAGAATTATAGAGATTAACTTAGAGCCACTCTTAGGGAAAGTTAAAAGTAATCTAGAGAGAGTCAATAATTTACATCTAACACTAATGGGGCGAATTAACATGATTAAAATGGTCACGTTTCCGAAAATTCTATATATCCTTAGAGCAATTCCTTTATATATTGAGGGCACATGGTTTAACAAAATAGAAGCAGTTATGAATAGGTTTATATGGGCTCAGGGGAAGACACGAAGGGCTTATCGTTTTTTGACACTATCAAGGGAGAAGGGGGGGTGGGGTGCACCTGATTTTAGACTGTATTACTGGGCAGCAGCTCTACAATACGCGCAAGGACTATTAGGCGATAGGAGCCAGGGTGGAGAGAGTTCGGGCAGGGTGAACGCTTATGAAGCAGTTCTGGGCAAGGAGGCAGGGAACGCCTTGGTGAACACACTGGATTATGTATATTTTAAACATACTAGGTTCAAGACACTGAGTGCAATCTTCAAAATTTGGAAGGCTGTCGGGAAAAAATTAGGAATCGGGAGATATAATAGATATCTTAGGTTGTTCTCGAACAATGATCTCCCCGCAGAAATCTTCAGAGATACAGTCATGAAGGAATGGGATGGAAAGGGGATTAAAAAACTAGTTGACCTGTTGGATGCAGAAGGGATATTCCTGTTATTTCAAGAGATTCAAACTAAGTTTAATATTCCAGGTTGTAATTTCTTTAAATATTTACAAGTTAGAAGTTATTTTTATAAAAAACAGGGCGGGACAGCAGGGATGTCTCATTGTAGGATAATGGACTACCTGGAGCGTAGTACACGAGTAACAATTAGACAAATTTATGCGGAATTTTATGCACTAAAAGCAGATGATAGAGAGAAATTCTCCAAGAAATGGGAGGAACAAGTAGGGGCGCATCCTGACGGCCTACAAAACTCATTAGACTTAGGACGATCGGTGTTGTGTTCAGCCACGCTACAAACTCAGCACTACAAAACGATTTATTCTCTTCATCATACGCCGGCAAGAATTGCCCAGTGGGGGGGCATTACGGGCATAACATGTCCAAGATGTAATTCAAGTGGTGCCAACATTGTACACATGTTTGCACAATGCCCACAACTGTATACATTAAAGCTGGCAATAGAAAAATTTATGGAAGCCTCATTAGGGATAAAGATTAAATTGTCGGAAGAACTGATAATACTAGGGGTGAATACAAGAGATTGCAATGAACATCCTGAATTTTTGTTTATGGCCACAGCAGTTTTAAGGATTATTATTGCAAGGACTTGGCTTGATAAGACGGCACCCACATTTCAGACATGGATAGCAAGGCTTCTCTCCATATATAACCTAGAGAAGGCCATTTATGATAGGAAAGGTAGAAGGGCAAGGGCATTGGGGGGCAGGATCTGGTCACCCATAGAGAAATGGAAAAATAGGAGTAAATAGAGGCTAAAAATATATGAAGGTTGATTTTGTTCGTATTTGAATTTTGAATTTTGTATTTGTATCCGAACTTTGTGAAATGCCTCTATTGATATTCTTACAGTCATTCTCTGTACTGCTAAAATATATTGGTATTATTGGGAAAAATGAGGGGTAAAACTCAATACAAATATTAAAAAAAAAAAAAAAAAAAAAAAAAACTATAACCTTAAAACGTATAGAAAATGGACTGACACCAAGAGGTGGTACAGTCATATTCGTAATTGAGGCACACAAATATCGGCAGACAGAGGTATTCTATTCATGGATAAATTTTCCAGCAGCAAACGCTGTAACAAAGGAGTTCCATTATTACAAGATAGAGGAACCTCCGGATGAGTACACCCCTTTCGAGGAGGTGGAAATACCACTCAAATACCAAGAGCACCTGCTCTGGTTTAAAGGCGCCCTAAAACATAATGATCACATCACCTGGCTCGGTCCACTAGGTAGACCAGGAGTAACGTGGCCGGTTCTAGCCAGCTACACACCACATCCAGACATTGAAAAAATGTCAATACCAGAACTTTTAACACAGTTAAAACAACTGATTAAAATACACAGACAACTAGTCCAATATGTAATGCGGACTTCAACAGTCCAACCAGCTATTAAAATTCCACAGTTGACCCCTCATCAGGGGAACACAAATAAAATCACACCACAGAACATACAGTCCTGTCTAGGTAAAGTACCCATTAAAAGGGAACAAATTCCATTCTGGTTAGCACAGAAAATAACTCAAATAGAGGCGGTATTTCCAGATACCACCCCTGTGGAGAAACACAGAATTCTGACTATCTGTCTCCCAATGGGGATCGCACCACATGTGGAGGACTGTGACACTTGGGGTACAGTCTTTGCTTCCATTTACACAAAAACACATGGTGTTCCGTCCATTGCGGTAATACCAGAGGTGCTAAAACAGATTCAAAATGAATACGGTCCAGAACCTGCTTTAAATCTGGGTATGAAATTACTGAAAGACTTCAAGCAGGTCTCTGCAATATTACTAGCAAGCAAATGTGGCGATCCGCCAAAGATTGAAGGAAACAGATATAGCAGACCAACCATCTGAACTTGCCAGAATCATAGAAAAATCCTATGAAGAACTAGGAAGAGATAGTTTGGGTGGGAAACCAGTGAAACCCCAACTAATAGAAAATCCTGAAAAGGTATTTATTAAAAATAATCTAAACACTTCAAAAAAGAACTGGGATGGAAATAAACAATCCACTCCCAAAGAAAAAAGATTCCAGTCCAGAGGAAGGTCTCCTCGGCGGAGAGAAAGATCTCCGGACCAAGGACACAAGTCTCCCCAGAGGGAGCCCTCTGAGAAAAAATACAACCTTAGAAATAGGGATAATTTGAAGAACCTGATAGATAGCAAGATATTGATACCCGTCCCTCTCGATCTTTTCAGACTTCCTCGCAGAAATCGGAAAGAAGAGGACGGTCAGAACACAGGGAAGAGCACGTCAAGTCCAAAGACAAAGAACCTGCTCATCAAAGTAAAAAGTTACAATTTCCAAAGAAGAAGGTAGCCAGAATTAAAATAATCAAACATGCCGAGGATCCTGAGGACTCAGCTGAAAAACGGAGAGTGGGCTCAGACAATGCTAGACAGCGCAGCAGAAGTGAGCATAGCTCGCAAGATCCTGATGAATCATCTGGAGACAGTGTACACGAATGAGTACATTCAGGTGGAAACTGCAGATACCAGAGTTAGCAAACCTCATAAAATATATGAAATAACCTTACGTATAGAGGGAGATAAGACTAGGAAAATAAGGGGTCTATTTTGGGATAATCTCTCCATGGGCTATGACATCCTTCTAGCTGAAAAAGACTGGCCACCAGAGTTTGTCAGGGAGTGCCCTCATGGCGAAGAAATAATTATGCCTGCCTTCTCAAATCATATTCCAACTCATAAAAAATATACACTTGCAAGAAAGTGGGCAGTAGCCCAGGCTCCTGCACTATATAAAAATCATGTGGGATGGGATGAGGACTCTCCTCCTCACAAGATCCAGTTAAAATCTCAACCGACTGCACAGAGGCAGTACCCAATTAAGCAAGAAGCTAAAAAACAGGTCAGGGAGATCTTAGATCAACTTGAATACCAGGGAGTGATTGAAACATGCACCTCACAAATGAACAATCCTTTGTTTCCTGTCTCCAAACCAGATGATTCATATCGTCTAGTTTTGGACTACAGACACCTTAACTCATGCTGCAAAACGTTTGCAGTACAAAACTCACACAGTGCCGCACTAATGAATAGCATAGTGCGCAAAAAATACAAAACAACATTAGACATCTCTAATGGATTCTTTTGTCAAAATATAGCACCAGAAAGCAGATATTTGACCGCTTTCTCAATAAATGGCTCGCAGAAAAATTTCTGTCGTTTGCCCCAAGGGTTCAAGAACAGCCCAGGATTATTCTCAGCGAGGGTAACAGAGTTACTACAAATATATGATGATGAGGCATTATCTTATGTCGATGACATCTATCTAACAGACGATGACTTGGATACTCACTTGAAAAGAGTGAACACCATAATACTTGGGTTCGCAGCAGAGGGTTACAAATTCAACTTCAAGTAGTCAATAATTGCCCATCTGACTGTCCTATTTTTAGGATATGAATTATCAAGTGAAGGCAAAAGCCTGGCTGACAATTTCCTAGAGAAATGTGCTGTAATCCAAGCACCTAGAACACTGAAAAACTTGCAATCAATTCTAGGTTTCCTGAATTTCGGAAGAACTTACATTATAAACTATGCAGAGAGGGTTAAACCTCTCTATGATCTAATAAAACCAGATTTTAAAAGAATCAATTGGACTCAAAAACACACAGAAATTTTGAGATCTTTACAAACAGACATTTTAGTTAAAACAAAATTGCAAACACGCGATAACACACGCAACCTTGTGATTCGAGTCATCCCAGGAAGATGCGGATTCACATACCTAACCTCTGATGAGGGAGAAAAGGTACCAATAGCATACAAATCACATTTGTACACAGAAGCTGAAAAAACATTCAGCATTAAGGAAAACATTGTTCTCGCGGTTCTAACAGCTATAGCAAGAGAAAGATACCAAGCTGACGGCAGACAGATTACAGTCAGAACAGCAGAATCGGCCTTTGAGGCATTAACAAGCCCATGTAATTTACCTACTATGGCACTAAATCCAAAATGGATACAATGGGAAGATTCTCTTGCTACAGACAGAGTGAAATACTATTTTGATCCAGAAATGACAAAATTAAAAAATCTAGAATATGAAAGAGAATATCCTCTGCCAATCGACATTCTGCCCATACGACAGTATGCCTGTGTGATACATACAGACGGACATGCTCAGCCCTCAGTTTGGGGAGAACAAGCTTATAACGCCACATGCGAGATTACAAAAGACGTGTGGCGCGGAGGTAAATTAAAACCTCTGTTTTCAAAAACACACTCAGTGGAAAATAATTCAGAACAACAAACTGAAATAATAGCGTTAAAAATGGCGCTAGATAATGCAGATCGCGAATTCCCAACACTAATAGTGTGCGATTCATATTACTGCGTCAAATCATACAATAACGACTTGCAGAAATGGGTTGAAAACGGGTACAAAGATGACACAGGTGCCACAATAAAGCAAAAATCGCTTTGGGAACAAATAGTTCTTTTAAAGAAAGAACTACCAAAGACTAACGTGATACACTCACTGAGTCATCAGCGTGATGGCGTTCACGTTGCAGGGAATTCATTGGCTGAGACAGCCACAGCGGAAACAACTAAATCGGCTTCCGTAGCTACAAAAAAGCGTTCAGTAAAATACATTGACGGGGAAACAATGCTGGTGGTGAAAAACGTCATCAAAAGGCGACTGCTCAGCGCTACCCCTCATGTATCCACTCAATTATACATACATAATCGATGCAAACTCCGTTCCTTTTGCTCGAATCCCTGGAGTGGGGGATAGAGTGATTCCAAACATGGACAGGAGAGGCTTGTTAATAGCAGACGCACATATGGGTGAGGGTCTTAGTCACCTTACACTTAAGGATTCTCTAGAAGAATTACAATCAACATACTGGTGGCCAGGAATGAGCCTGCAACATCACATATTTGCAAAAAACTGTCCAAACTGCAACAGAGATCGCAGTGGTGACCGAGACGGTGTATTGCCATGGCGTTTCACCCAATAAGGATTAGGCTATCGACATAAAATACCCATTATGAATAATGTGTCATATTAACATGTAGAGACTATTTTCACTTATAATGTAGACCCCAGCTCTCGGCTGACGTCTGAACTGTTATAAAAAGATTTGCGAGTCTATAATGGCATATACGCAATTGGCATGCTACATTCTGACCAGGGTCCTGCTTTTAGCTCTCGAGCTTATAAGGCGGACATGGCCGGCATGGGCATAGCATTGCGGTACTCTTGTCACCTCCTTTCTGAGGGAAACGGGATGGTGTAAAGAAAAAACCAGGGCATAGAGCAATCTATAACAGCAAAGGTATTAGGTTCGGGAGCTGGGTGGGTCAAACATTTAATAAGTGTCCAACGTAGTCTTAATAATCTGCCAAGAAATTCTCTGAGAGGTCTCAGTCCGTACGAACTATTGTTTGGGACTAGAATGTTAATCCAGGACCTTGATAGTCAAACTTCAGTGGTTAAAGAAAAATGCTTTGATATCAAAGATCGTTTGGCTATTTTACAGGACTTAAACGAAACGAGAAAAGACCTGAGCAACATAAAATTGAAACAGCAGCCAATAACCACTGAAGAGAAACTACCTGTCCCAGCAAGGCCTGTCTGGATTCCAAAAATCGGGGATCTGGTCAGAGAGAAGATTGCGGTGAAGAAGGAATTTGGGCCTTCTTACAGAAAAGCAGTTCCTGTCTTGTCTGTCAACAGGACAAGATCAGTAGTACTACCGCCCCTTGCTGGTAAAAAGGAGAACCGAGTTGTATCCATCGACCTGGTTAAACCACAATCATGTGGCCGATAACAAGTAGTAGGCCAAGTGGACTCCCAAGAAGTAGCAGAACACCAAAGTTTGCTACAAACACAGAGGTTCAAACTGAAAGACTAATCACAATTGATAAACCTACAGTGAAACAACAAGGACTATGCAACATAGCCATGGAACTTAAACCTCTTGAAACCCAAATTAAAATCTTAAATCAAGAAACACCAGTCTACAATGATGTAACCACAGACTATGCTAATGAAACAAAGAAAATTCCAAAAACGAAAAGGAATCCAGAAGCAATTGAAACAATTGATAGAACAGCATCAGGCTACTTCATCAACTTCGATGATTTTTCTGAAGATCTGAGTGAACCTGAGGAACAGCGGACAACAAAAACCTTTAAAGATAAAGCAAAGGAACTCTTTCATCAACTAAAAGAAACCTATCTGATTTCTCCATGGATTGAACTTTGGGTGGAACTAGGAGTATTCATCCTCATACTTTGGCTCATCATGGTACTATGCTTGGGACATTTCATTGAGGGAAAATATGCTACAATGGACACAGCAAGTCAGAGCATCAACTTGGTCCTGAAACCACACAAGTCTTCACACATCGAGAAAAGAGAACTTTCTTCAGTAAACTTCACAGCCAATCCTATACCCGGTGGGGTAGCATGGGACAAAACTGATTACGAAATCTATGGTCCGGTTAAGCTCCTGAAGTATCCTCATCAATTCAAGATTTCATTAAGTGACTTTGTAAAACCAAGCACGTTTGCTGATGGTTGGGACTTTGAAAGTATTAATGATATGATGTCTGATCTAGTAATGTCAGCTAAATTTACAGAACATGATTATTTGCAAGGTTCATCTAATTACGATCAAATGTTTTGTTACAACCATTATGGTAACCATTATCTGCATAAATCTACTCAACCTAGAAATGTTTTAAAATTTAACCAATGGGAACATTGTGCGACTCCACCAAAAGGCAGTTCAAAGACATTTTTTGATAAATATTCATACTTTTCAGGGTTCAACACAAGTAATGCAGAATCATTTTATTTCAAATTGTTAAATAAGACAGGAGTGAAAACCATGCTTACAAACACAAAATTGATATATTCAGACTCATTCTTTGAAAAAATGAATACATTCGGTTTTGATTTCTGGAACAATAACATTGAAACGAAAACGATCTGGGGCACAAAATATTGGCAAGTGCAAGGTATAGAATCATTATTTAGAGCCTGCATGATCCCAGAACAAATTATATTTTTGAATGATACAATTCAACAGACATCCTGTCTTGGCCTAGCCAAAATTAAAGACTTAAATAAACTGTCTATTCCAAAACCAACACCTAACAGTAATAGCACTACGGAGGTTGAGATAGACGTATCCCATATTTTAAACCAAAACAGAACACATGCTGATTGGAAACAATGGTTGATCTGGCCCACAGACGCAAATAACTGTCAAGACAGATTCCTGAACAAAATACAGGGGTTCACATTGACCCGGCCAGACCCAAGATACTCCCAGAGACAACATCCAGGGATTATACCCACTTACAGTGTGGGGAAACTCTGCCTTCAATGGCTACATACATCCACACTGTCAGAAATTAAGCAACACTTAACTTTACTTAAAGAAGGTGCTGACTTGCGTGATTTCATCATGGGACCACGCAAACAGCGTCTAAAACGTTTCATAGCGGCCTCTATATATGCAGCTTACAACGAAGCTTGGAAAGTAACTCAAATTGAGACAGCAGAAAAAATACGGGAAATTGACTGTGTTAATTTGGAAAAATCACTTTCTGTTGTAGACAATGGGTTAATGACTCTGTCTTCCAGAATATATTCACTGGACAGTATTGTATATTCTGCAATCGATATAACAGAACAAGACTTACTGATGTTGCAACACGGTCAGTCTCAATTACGTTCTATTGTACAGCTTGGCTGGACGTTACAAAATCTGCGTTCAGGCTATGTGCCTTGGCGTTTAATCAACACAACGTCACTATTTAATATCTTTAACCTTACTGATAAACAAATCAGTTTGGCACAAAAGGGTGCTGACTATACAATTCTGAGCATTGAAAAACTTGAGAGATTACCATTGACAATGTCAGAACGACCTGTCATTGAATGGATAATACATGGGATGATAAATATACCGATAACAACTTTCCAGTTTCAATACTGCCAAAAATATATACAGGCAGGCCAGTATGAAAGGTTGGGTAAAGGATACGTTAAGTCAACATGCAACTTACCCTATACACACACGTGTCAGTAATAAAGGACAGAGTGTATTTCTTAGTTGTAATAATTGTGAAAAATCACTAAGTGGCATACTTCTGTGTCAGGGTATAAATTTGCATGGGGCCTGTGAAGGGACTTCAAATAACCTTTCATGTCACCAGTTAGGCACACCTGCAACACAAATAGAACCATTCTTTAGAAGACTTTCGAACTGGAGTTACATTCTAATTGTAGATCACAGATGTTGTGGCTTGCTGCCAGGAAAACCTTATCTTGTAAGCGTGACTTCCAGGGTCATGTGCTGTGAAAGAGTATTGTTCCCGAATGATGCTCCAGACAGGGAGGGAAGGTTATGGCCCAGTTTAAAAATCTCTTCTATTCGAATTGATACTTTAAGCAGAATGAAGACTGTGCTCCTACAGACGCCAACCCATGTTCTCCAAGTTGCAAGGACAACGGCAGAGATTCATTCATTGTTATCAACAAATTGCCCCCTACACTTCGCAGAAATGCTGAACGAAATCTTAAATATTTCTGATACAAGTGGTATCGCAAGTGTATTTAAGACAGTTTTTTCAGGAGCTTTAACCCCATTCAAAGCGATCCTGGGTATTTTTCCAAATTTCATCCATTCCATCTTTGGCGGACTTCCACTCCTGTTGGGACTCGTAGCAGGCATTTTTTTCTTGCTACTCTTGCTTCGTTATGGCAAGCCATGTCACAGACAAGACTCCAGCAACAATGGAAGAAACGATCCTAGCTATCCGCTACCGGGACCGCATAACTAAAGTCCTTGGCTTAACCCGGCTACGAGATCTAAATATGACCTGGTTTCTTTCATTCAGACCCATCTGGCAGAATTGTGTTATGCCTGTATTAAGGTGCATGCTATGCGGCGAAGAATGCGTGTTGGACACCTGTCTTACACTACAATCAGAAGTACCATTGGATGCAGATACTTTGTTGGGTGCAGTGAAGGCTCATGCATTGTGCTGTCCCCAGGGGCTACCTATCCTGATGACGGCATTCGTGGAGACTTCACCACTACGATTGAAGAGTAGTGAAGTACAAGATGAAGGCAGCATCGACCAGGTACATCCTTCTGTAAGCAGTTCTGATCGAACCATCATTGAAAGCAATCATGCGCATGACTGCATGGTAGCGACATTTTCCAACCTAGTCGAACTTTCACCAGAAGCTGTAGACTGTTTTTTCGACAATCTGTCTGAAATGATGTTTTCACCGGAACAGAGAGAATGATTTTAAACAAACTTGCACACGGCGTTCCCTGAACTCTGAATTTGGCCTTCAGTCTTTTGAAAACAAAGTGACTGTGAACTATTTTTTCTCTTCTCCCCTGAATAGTGAAAACTTTTTTTCCAATTCCAAAATATTTACCTTTTTTGGCACTTATCTTCTGCTTAAAGTAAAACTATTCTTAGAGAACAGAGCTTCTATTCTTAGGAATTCTAGAGACGTTACATTACCTCAACCTCTAGTTTATATGCAATTAATTGGGTTTATATGTGATGAGATGGTCTCGCAACTTTTTTCTGTATCAAGAGCCATTTCATGTGTAATTTCGCAACTCATTCATGCTGATATACAATGTGCAACTCCTTTTTGAATGATTATACTGCTTGAATGCATACAGTACCTATACTCATTTCGTGCATTTTGCATACGCCATTTTTCAAAACAAACAAAGTTGTTTTTTGGGGTGGTTCGGTATACACATGCACTGTTAGTTATGTTTACTATTGCTTAGTTTAGTAAATATGTACATAAAATCGTGGAGTGGGTGTAGTGTGTTTATCTAGGTAACTATATTGATACTCCTATTTCTGACCCTTGTCCGGTTATTAATTCACTAATGTCCATACACCGGCACAGAAACCCGTTTTCAGATTAGGTCATAGCGCATGCTGTCACATTAAGCAAGCACTATCCCTCCAGCCCCCTAGAAAGCACACCGATGTTATGTTGCATGTTTCTTTAAGGCTCATGCTTGAGCGTGCCATTGGAAGTAATTATTACATCATTTAGATTCTATGTAGGAAGGGTCAGTTGTAGCCTGACCACTTCGCTGTGCAGCTGTGCTTCCTGGCATCACCTGTTCTATTATCGTTATTCTACAATAAAGAACCTCCTACCATCACCTGCTTCTTCCATCTTTACAAGTGGCGACGATGAGGGATACGAATCAAAAATTAGACTTGGAGCGGAATTTTGAAATTTTTTTTTAAACTCCAGAAAAAAAAAAGAGAAGAAAGAAGAAACCAAAGAGAGCGGACGACAAACAAAGAGGAGAGAGAGTGGACGACGAAGTAACTAAGAAACACCAGTTGAGCAGATCACTCGTGAGTCAACCAACTTATACCAGGCCTTTAAGGTAGGCGGAGAACTACAGTTACCGTTGGCTAGGCCTGCATTATTTCAATCTTAAGCGGTGTTCCATGCGCGATCCCTAGAAGTGCGACCTCCGCAATCCATTGTAGAACGCCTCCTCCCTTCCTCACGAGACACTGCTCACGGCATGACGGAAACGCGCAAGGTCACGCAACGTGACCCTGCGTAGCGGCCATTTTGGGTTTCAGCATATCGTCGGAAATACTTCACTCTTCACTCGCAAAATAACACGGCAGGAGGGAAGCAACTGGTTTTCTACTAAATCGATTAACGATCTAATAGCGATTATATTATAATCCACAAGAAGAACAGGTGAGACTGTCGGGGCACTATTAATTATATTACTAACAAAAAAAAAAAAAAAAATTTTTTTTGTTACCCATTATATATGGAAACTGGTGATCAACCTGAAAATCAACCTCAGAGTACACTAGAAATGGCCCAACAAAGTTTCATGATCAGCCCTCCACAACCCTTCTGGGCTACAGGTTCCCAACCTGATATGAAATGGGTAGAATGGAAAGAATATTTCACAAATTACATCTGTGCTATTGATGAAAATACAAAAATGAAACCAGAGCAAAAAAAAAGATTACTTCTGCATTCCTTAGGTCCAAAAGGGCTAAAAACTTATTCACGAATGCAAAAAACGGTTAATGCTGATTTAAATGAATTTGAAAATGCCATGGCAGATATGGACAGATATTTTGCTCCTAAAGTGTGCATAGGTGTAGTGCGACACAAATTCTTTCAAAGGAAACAAAAGAAAGAGGAACTAGTTGATGAATGGTTGGATGACTTAAAGAAACTGGCAATTGACTGTAAGTTTGAGAATTTACATGACGATCTCATTCGAGACCAATTAGTCATGCATAATGATAACTCGCCGATTCAAGACCGTCTTTGGGTAAATGGCGATGCACCTTTAGACGATGTACTTGCCATAATGAGAAAGTCAGAAATGTCAGGAAGGTGTGCTGTTATTGTCAAGGACACAGTAAAAGACGCAGACAAAGTATCATCTGCTGTTTTTAAAATACAGGGAGCAGCTAAGACTCAGACCAATCAATTTCAGAAGAAAAACTTTAACCAACCATTCACCAGTCAAGGAAAAGAAAGGAACGCTGATGAGAGAAGATGTTACCGTTGCGGTAGCAAAGAACACATGGCTTATAGCAAGTCATGTCCTGCTTTGAGAAAGAAATGTAGTGTGTGTGGATTGACAGGACATTTTAGCAAAATGTGTCGCAGACGTAGTAATGTGAAATGTATCTGGG